>NC_138789.1:23528564-24728564 GCF_965178545.1 Coloeus monedula | reverse complement strand
AAGTTAGGAATGAGTTTATGTCTTACTGAAACGTAGTCACCTCTGGAAAAGACCCCATCAGCACAGCACTATTTGAAGGCTGTTTACTTAGATGTACATCAAGAAAAATCTATTTCTGTTCTGAGTGCAGCTAATCTATTGTTTTGTAGTTTTTGAAAATAAACTGCCTTCATCTCAGTATTGGTCTTCTGCTAGGGAATTTGTGGTGGTTTATGACTTCCCCCAAAAGGATATTCACTGTAGAATTAAATCTCAGCAGGAGTAGATTTAATCCTCCCTGATGACTTGTAGTCTATGGAAGCGTTATTGCCTGTGCTTGGTTGGTGAGTCTGCCCTTCAGGAACTGGATGTTCTCCTCTTGCTGCAGTTAACTCATGCAATAGAGACAGGTTTTTATTCTGTTTATGTCCCTTGATAATGGCTGTATTGATCTGGCCTGATGTAAGCAAAGGTTCACAGTTCGCCCAATGTTGCTAAGGGTACCAGACTATTACTGCCACCAGCAGACACATTCCATCATCCCTCAGCCTCGGTGTGTGAAAGCTGGAGCAGCGGGATGCCACATGTTGGTGGCTCAGGAAAATGGCATGCGTCAGAGCCTGGCATATGTCAGACTTGGATGCTGCTAAAATTAGAGTATATTTTTTGTCATTTTTGTTTTGACTGCCAAGCAATGCAGGAACATTTAAAGGTTAGCCTAATTTTCGCTTGTTTGGAAACATAAGTCACAATGACAACGGTGTGCAAAACCACCTATGAATTTTGTTTTCAAATATCTGAGCATTCCTTTCTTTTAAAAAATTATCAGAGTGGCTAAAGCTGCCCTGAGCCAGGAGTAAGAAGGGTGAGGAAGATGGGATGTTGTCCAGCCTGACAGCTCTCGGCAAATTACTTCATCATCTCCTTGCCTGTTCAGTTCAACAAGGAATTTTCACTAGAAAGCAAAATCCAGGAGAAAAGGTTTTGAGCCTGAGTTCTTTCTTGCAGCAACTCCAAGTAGAGCTGCAGGAGTGAGAACTGCTGAATCTTATAATACTGCTTGGGGGATTTGGCTCTTTGTTTAGAAAACAATTTAAGTCTGTGTGCTTGATTTTCCTAGCACAAACCCCCCGTTGTCCCTGGAAATAAGAAATAATATTCCAGGCCTGCAGTGATGAATATGTCTCACCGTGACAGAACACTTCGACCTGTTCTAGTCTATTTTTAATAACAAGAGGCCTGACACCATAGCTGGGAAGTGGTGGTGCTGAGAGAACAGGATTAACTACTAGATTAGTAGGTTGGGTTTTTTACCCCAGAGTCCAAGGTGGAGGATAGATTAGCTGATTTAAAGGAAAAACTGTTTTCATCTTTTTTCCTTCTCCTTGGGAGATGGAAAATGTTGATTGCTTGATCCCATCTCATCCTGGTCCAAGTCTGTTAATTCCATTCTCCACGTGGTGTGGTTACCTTCTATCAAGTTTAGAGGGAGGGAGGGAGACAACTGCTCAGTTGTCCTCTAGAGACCCTTGGAAAGGGTGATCTGGAGTGGGTTGCCAGGAGAAGTGGTGCAAAGAGCCCCGTCCAGCCCAGCCTATTTACAATGTCATAGCAGTGGATTGTTCTCTACAAAACCAAATATTTAGCGGTTGTTGTGTGTTAGTCAAACTGAGACATACCACTGTTGTGTAATAAGGTGGGATTCTGGACAGAGTGTTTACAAATGACTTTGTTGATTTCAGCAGTGTTGTGATAGCAAAGGGCAATGAAAATTGATATCATAACAGATGTGATTTTATGTTATTAGTGAAAATAACTTCAAACACAGTTTGATAGATCTGAAACACAAAAATTCATCCAAGTAAAACATTGTTTTAGTTTGCAGTCTTGTTTTGAGAGTGCCAGTGCCTTCGACTGAAGTCAGTGGAAGTTGTAAATGATCACTGTGACTGCTTTTAGCTGTGGAGATTGATTTAGCACCTGAACCATTAATATCTGTATGCTGAGAGCAGTGGGGAAAGTGTATGTGTATGTGTCTGTACATATATTACACCTATAGTATGCTTTATGCATTGTTTTCCTGTTGATTATGTATTTTGCAAAGGAATTTATCTGCATTTCTTCCCTGTGGAGTTCAGAAGTATGATTGGATCTAGTTATGGTGCAGTTCAGGGAGAGGTCGGAGCATTTGAAATAAAGCTTGGGAGCTATTTACCAGGCTATCACAAAAACTGTGGCCTGCACTGGGTACCCAGGCCCAAGATGCCAGGGAGAAGCTGCCATCTGGCTTTGCAGGCTGGCCAGCATCAAAAGGATCTGTGCTAATTGGAGCACAGCCCCTCAGTCAGCTGCAGGGAGCCATCCTGCAGGAGCCTGGAGGCTGACTGGAAGACCTGATAGGAATTTTCCTTCTCTAACTTGTGCAGTGGAGGCTTGGATGGAGAGCACTGCCAGCTGCCACCCTCGCTCAGGAACCTGTAGAGAGAGTAAAGCTGCACTTGGGCTCACTGGCTCTGTACCCCAGCTAATTTTGTTAATAACAAAGTTAATGTTCTCTTGAACCACACTGGGACTCAATGGCATATTTTAGGATTTCTATCCTTTGGACTGGGAATGATAGAACAGACAGCAGACAGAGCACATTGGATTATCTCTTCCTAAATGCAGATTTCACCTCACCATAGATTTCTTCAGCTTAGTAGAGTTGTTGTAATGCCCAGGTGAAGCTATTTCACTGTATGAAAGGCTGACTGTCACTTTAATAAACAAAATGACTAGTTCTGGTAAGCAAGCACGTGAATGCTGTTTAGATTTCTCTGAGCTTTTTTTGTTTCAGTACCATTTCAGTAAATTCCATTTATTTTAACTTTCTTCTGCTTATCTGAACTAATTCTGCAGCCTAAGCTTTTCTCACAGTGCTACTCAATCCTTTTGCATTAAAATTAAAGGAGAGGAGGAGGGTGAGATACAAAAATTCAGAAGGCAAAGTGACTTATATTTAAAAAGTAAGAATGTGGAAAGAGCCAATTTGGCTGTAATAGTTTGACATCAGAAATTGTATTTGCAAAAGGAAGATATTTTTAAGATGATCTACTTTTTTCTCCCCATTCTCAATATCTTTAAAAATGCATCCGGTAATGGCTTTCAGAAACAACTCTCAGACAGGATGTGTATGAAAAACCTTGCTGAAATTTTGCTGAAGGTACAAAAGGACAAATACTCAGCCAGACAAATGGAGACAGAAGGGCACAGGGAGGATGTTAGCTTTCCCCTGAACTTCTTGTAGCAGTAAGCATTTTAAAGTAATTTTGAATAGCCTCATGGAATATGAGTGAAAACAGCTTTACTGTACATTGGGCAATAACTGAGCAGGCTTGACATATTTTGTGAGTTGACACCCTTGAATGTAATAAAGTGCATGGATTGAATTTAGTAGCAAAATAAATAACACGCAGGTTATTAAACTCCCTCTGTTATTCATGACCATCTTGCATTTAGCAAAACTTTCCAGTCTGAAGTCTGCTGCAAGCTGCCATGGAAAATCTAGTCTGTCCCAGGGGAGCAATGCAGGAGCCCAGGGAATGCCACAGCAGGCACGTGGCCGGTTTTAGAGCACACAGAGCCTTGCTGAAGCCTTAAGGTGGTGTGCTAAGAGCACAAAACCTTCTAAGAAATAGCTCATTACCCTTCCCGGGGGAACTGCTGATTATTCCTATGGGATTATAGGAGAGGGTGACCAGTCCTCCTTTACAATGTCCAGCCAAACAATGAGGAATCTTGAGCCAAAAAATTCCACTTGTCTGTCTTTAAAGGTGTGTCAGAAGGAAAAATTAGTGACAAATTTTGCTTGAGGGGCTGCCTGGTGCCAAGTGGCCTCCAGGTATTCAGTCACCTGGCAGCAGCACTTCACTGCTTGGAGGGATCTTAGAGGTATGTGTGAGGGATAGATAAGGGAGCTTGGGAAGAAATGGCACTTATTCTGAATAAAGATGGATCTGCAGCCTCCCTACTGGCATATAATCCTTGTGGTTCTGGGGTTATTTCAATCAGCCTTAGGAGATCGCCTCTTAAATCTGGCTGTCATTCAAATGGATTTGGCCACTGCAGAGGTGCCAGGGCCAAAACCAACAGTGGAGCACACTGGTGTCCCCACCACAGCACAGTGAGGCATCAGTTTCTGTGTGAAGCTGTACCTACCAAAGGGAACAGGAAGGTGAGCCTAACTTGATGGAGGGGAGAGAAGCAGTCCAGAATCAAATGAAGCATGTTCCTTTGCTAGAAGTTACTGGGCTAGAAGCATGTCAAGGATGGTTGAGTCCATGCAAGGAAAATTAATTATCGTGGTTGCCAAACTTCCTATTTTGTAATTTGGTCAGATTCAGTCCTTTTGTAACTGTATGTAAACTTCAAACCTTATAGTTGACACATTTGGGCAGACAGACCATTTCAGCTCTCCACTTTTTCCTTTCTAAGCAATTGGTGTTTTAAAAGTTAGTCTAAAGTTTCCTGTCCATCTCGCTCTGGACCAGGTGCTGGGTTCACCCACCCAAGGCCAGTTTGTAAGCCCTGACAGCAGGAAGAGGAAGGGGTCTCGTTTTCCTCCTTGTGAAGAGCATCCTTTGGCAAAGGAAGGAGCTGATCTCTTTTGCTGTAAGGTGGTTCACAGGCTTGAAAATGACTTTTCAGTGGTGCAACAAATGTTTCACTTTGTGCCAGGAACTGGCCTGTCCCTTTGGACATTGAATGAGCAGATGCCTAATTAGCCTATTATTTACCATAGTTGAGATCGCTGAATTTTGATGAAACAGACTTTACTTTAATCATTGATTCATGACACAGATGCTCATATCATGCATTAGGCTGTTTAACCTTCCACAAATACAGTTGTCCCATGCACCCTTTTATAAATATCCTGGCAACTTCTCTGTCTTCCTGCATTCTCTGTGAGGGGGAAGCTTGGGAGCTCCCAAATTGGCCTTTAGTGCTGATAATGTGAATATTGAATGCAAGCAGAAGACACTGAATGGCACCAGGGCACTGGGAGGCCTACACTGATAGCTTTTAGGAAAGGAAGAGATCCCTGTGCTGAGGTGAAAGGGGCTCTGAATCCTGCCATGCACTGCCTGAGCCTGGAAAGCTGAGCTGGGACATCCCAGAGGACAGGTGTCTCAGGAGATCCCTGTATTTTTGGGGCAGGAGTGCAGCTGTAAACCCAGGAGATCACTTCGATAGAGATGAGGCTGTTCGAGACTTCCCTTCTACGGCTCCCGTGGGGTTGTGTCAGACCCCAACACCCCGACTTGTGTATTTTCTTCTCTGGAATGAGTACTGCAGAGTCCTGGAGAGAAATTCATCCGTGGTGATGAGCAAGGCTGTGAACTTATGGCCTGGGCTGCTCCCTTCATTGCATCCATCCATGATGGTTTCACAGCTGGAGGGGTCCTTAAAAGCTATTCAAGTCTGATGTATGCAGGTGCCAAACTTCTCTAGAAAGCGTAGCAGGACAATTCCCTGATGCTATCTAAAGGCCTGAAACTTTCAAAGAATCCTCTTCCCCAGATATGATCCTGAATTCAGGAGAGGTTTGTCAGAAATACCATTCAATAGGTGTCAGTAGGAAAGCAGACCTTTTTAAAAGGCCTTTCCAAATGCATTTTTAATCCACCCCTTCACACCCATCTCCCCAGGACACATTGGTTCTCATATGCTCCCTGCTTTATCAGTTCCCTGCTGTAAATCCAGAGGTTGGAGAAGTGAGGAGCCCAAAGAGGCAGAGCTGTAAAAAGGAGCTGGATAAACATCGATTTTGTCTTAAAATCTGAATAATTGTTGGGTCTGTACTGCTGGGAAGAGAAAAGGAGTTAAAGATTTGCTCTCTGTTTGGTGTGATAAATGGCAAATTCTGTGTAATACCAATGATGGATGTAGCCTGAAAGGTCAGGGGAATTCCCAGCACAGGGTCTGACCTTTATTTTACTCAGTTCTCTGCACTGAGTTTAGAATAAATTCACCAGTTAGAAAGAATCTACCACTGGAGGTTTTATCTTTGTGTTTTATTTTTGAATGAGCTCTTTAAATTCTTCTCAGGGATTTTTTGTGTGTGTGTGTGTGTGTATGTGTGTTTTTGTTTTTTATTGTTGTGGTTTGTGGTTTCTGTGGGTTTTTTTTTTTAGTAGCAGGAGGAGGTGAAGAGAAGAGAACATATTTTAAAAATATTTGGAAGATGTGAGAGGCCAAACAAAAAAGAGACACTTTCTTTTTTGGAGCTTTGAGATTAGTCATGCTGCTGTCTGTTTTGGAAAAGTGTTGATATAATAGAAAGCCCAATCTTGTGTTAATATGTATGGACTGGTACAGCTTTCTCTATGCTGCATAAATCCTTCCAACTGTAATAAATTGGAAATGCTTTATTCTGAGAAGAGCAATTATCAGAATTCAGCATATTTCTCCCCCTTCCTGTCACCTAACTCTGTGCTCTCTTCCAGATCTTTTTTGACTTGCATAAGCCCCAAAGAGAAAAGAATTTATTTAGTGTTGACCAAAGGTTTAGCAGTGTAAGTTTACAGGAATAATTTAAGGAGAAAACTTCCCTCAATATGGTTTTTTTTCTTAGACATCTGGAGTGGTCTTCCAGTTAAAACAGAAAAAGGGACTCATCTTTCTAAATGCCTGAGAAGTGGCACAGAGAAATTCTTTGGATATTTGCTGTCAGGACCATGGCCCACTATCCAGTTCTGTGGAGATCTCTAAGAGGGTATTTCTGGTACAAGATCCTAAATGAAAGGTTGTGCAGTGGTGGAGGATATGCTACTGGAGCAACTCGGGTATTTCTGCGGGCACTGGTGGGCCCAGCCTCCAGTGGTATCCACTGTGGGCTGGATGCCAGTGTTTGTAATTCAGTTTGACTTGGAAAACTGCACTGGGTTCTCTGGAATGGATACACAGCAGCAGCTGAAGTCACCAAGAGAGGACAGAAGGGCAGCATGAAGCTGAAAGTGTTGCTTACCCAGGAAAATGATGGTGATTATGTGGGTTAAATTAAGAGCAGGGCTTTCTGAGGCCATTAAGTGTGCCCTGCACACTATTGCACAGAGATGGCTGTGTGCAGCACCTGCAGGTCCTGTGAAATCACCTCACAAAAAATACAGAAAAGATTTTCTGGACTACGAAGCAAGGCTTGTGGGAGATGTTAAGGTCTTCTTGTGGTGTGAGGTATAACACTACTGTGGCTGCCATGGTTTCAGAATAGGAAACCCCCAAGGTTTTTAGGAGAAGAGGTAATAATTTTCCTTAGCCCAGCTGGTATTGCTGGAGAAGGAAGACAAGTTTGTCATTGTTTTGTGACGCAGACACTCTGCCAGCAAGTGCATCTTATGAATCACATCTGGTCCCTGGAGACCCAGGCTGGATTTTCACCTGGGAAATACAGACTCCTAAAATTCTATTTAAATTATGTGTATGCCGGTTTTATAACCAGCTGTTCATAACAATTTGTTCCACAGTTTTGGGGCCCACTGAGTGTGAGTTACATCTTTCCCACAGAGTTTGGTGCTTGTGAAATAGGATGAAAGGACCATTTTTCTTTTTATAAAAAGTCCCATAGGTGGAAAAGATGAAGAGCCCATAACCTGCTGGACTTTACTGGCTGTTTCCCTTGGACAGATCCTTGAATCCCCTGAGACAACTGTTGTTTTTCTGTCCCAGTCTCACCCTAAGGAGTTTCTAACAATTAAAAGCATCTGAACATACTAAACATACCTAGAAGAGCAATGTAGCCCTGGAGAACCCAACAGCCTTACCAGTTTGGAAGCAGTCATAATGAAGATCTTTCTTTTTTCTAGATTTAAATTTCAGTTTTCTCTCAGTGGATGTTAAATCTTTGTATACTCAGGAGAGTTGCTCTCTCAGGAGAAACCCCCGTCATAATCCCATTGAAAAGCGCCTGAAAACCAGTAAGGGTTGCAAAGCAGCCCCTTCCCTTTTCTGTTGATTAATATCTCACTTATCTTTCAAATTACTTCAAAAATACCCATCTGAGCACTGCAGAAGATAGCATTTTCAGTTTGTACCATCCAACAGTCATCATTCCCAGAAAACACTGGGTAGGCCTATTTCCAAGAAAACTATGTTGAAAACATGATAGAAGAAGTATTAAAAAAACCCCAAAAAACCAACAAAGCAAATGAATGAATTCCTGCTTTTTGCATATGGCAATTCCTGGAAAGAATTAACTTTGACCAGTTAATCAGTACTAACATTTATTACTCAAAATGTTATCCCATTTGATTTGACAGGCTTGTTTTGGATAATTTGTCAAAGATGACAGAAAGGCTCATATGCCTCTTGTTCATTTTGACCTTTCTTACTATTAGGAAATTAATTTCAGAACTGAAACAAATGTATTAGTGTTGTCATTTAAAAAAAAAAAAAAAAAAAAAGAAAGATGAATACCTTGCCTTCAAGCTGTTTCTTCATATTAATCCATCACACGGTAACATGATCGCTTTTTGACACATAACATCCTACCAAGATACTTTCGACATTCACACCAGCTCTTATTAAATACTGCACGTAAATTCCAAGTGCTGGAAGTTATTGATGGAAAAGGGTGAATAATAGAGAGTATACATACGGGAAACGTGGGGAGAAGAGAAAGGTTTTCTTCAGTTAAAAGGTTTGTCTGAACATGATTGTCAAGGGTGAAAAAAAGCAAATACTCAGCTTCTCCCTTGGTAGTGTTTCTTTGTGTAACTCATAAAGAAGGAATAAATAAATACTTCTAATCAGCAGGGGTTTTTTAATTTAGAATTGTTGGGTTTTCTTTTCATTTTACTTAGTGGAAACAAACTTTAATCTAGTCAGGTTAAAAAAAAACCAAACCTGCTTTTTCCTGGTTGTTGTTGCTGTGGTTGCAACATTTGTTTTCCACTATTTCATTTCAATATTTGCTGCTGTTTACCCATAATTCCCACCACATCCTCCCCCTAAATTGCCTGTAGCTCTTGGAAACGTGTTCGTAGATGCCTTCCTGAGTAAGAGTTGTAGCGATTCCTTTGATCCTTTCAGTTATATATCAAAGCAAGCATTTGAGCTACATGGAAAAATTAAATGATGCACTACTCCAAGACATAAAAATCTCCAGACTTGCTAAGCACTGGTGGCTGTCAAGCACAGCCACTGGGTAATGTTGGATTGGAGTCACAGTTGTTAAAGGGCTTAAGCCTGGCCGGGGTTGAAGTCCGGGTGAAATCTGAATAAACACTCAGACATTTGGATGCATGTTCAGAAGGAATTTTATTTAGTTGTGCTCTTTGTATTGGTATGTCTGTAAATCTGGGCTTTGCAGCTTTGGAAAACTTTGGTAAGGGTCATGATGCAGGAAAGAATGGGGATCACACTAAGATATTGTTGAGATGCCTTTTTATCCAACACACTTAGCATGCCATGGGCTCTGGCTTTACATTCATCTTGTAACCGTATTATTGAACCTTAACAGCCTCTTTGATTTGTGAATTCCAGCTTTCCAACAAATCCACTCAATGTGTGGATTTTAAATCTATGGTTCATGGGTAGACTGGAGCAAAAGGGTCACATCAGCCACGTTTTAAATACCATGTGGGTAAATCAATCAAGTATTATCACATCAGACCAGCCACATCTATTATTTTGCAGAGATGAGTTCAGCAAAGTGCCAGTTATGCTCTGTGGACAGTTATGTTTATACAGCCATCAGCAGCTGCTGCTTCCCATTTCCATAGCTTAAATGGAAGGCAGACTTCTGAAACTAAAGGACACATTTTATTACCATCGGTGCTGCTGTTTTCTTGTACGGCGAGGTCAGAGGAAGGAAAACGTTGAGAATGATTTTTAGTGAAGGGTGGTATAAAACCTTGATAGAGGGACGGGGGTTGCATAGGAGTGGAACATCTGTTTGCACAGGGACATTGTGGCACTAAGTGGATGTGCCAGGCTGTTTCAGCTCCCATGGCCACCTCCCTGTCACATGTGTGTGTCTCACCAGCCCCAACCTCATAATTTGGCATTTGTCTTGACTCCTGATACTGTTTTGGTCACGCAGAGGAAGGACAGGCCATGTGCCATAAAGAACTGGTCATTTTTCTGTCTGTGTGAATCAGCCAAAGGCATGTCTTGGATACATATATAGACCACCGGAGCCAGGAATCCTCTCCTGGCTGAGCACCTCTCTTCCCTGAGGATATATTGTTGAAAAATTTGCTGGTGGTTTCCTATATATCTGTAAGACCAAGTGCATTGAGCTCTGTATATTTTCTGGAAGATAAAGTTGGTGTGAGTTGTGGGTACAGGTTGCTTTCTGAAACTCAACCCCATCTCATCTTCAGTCCACATCACCATAATCATGGTGGAGAAATGCAGATAATTGTGGGGCTGGCTTTTGGGTAGATCTGTCATTTCTGTAGCAACTTGGAAGACAGAGACAGGTACACTCTGCTATATTAGCCAGTCCACCCCCACAGCCAGCCAAGTTGTTTCTTACCTTGCTGTATTTGTTCTAACAGCTATTTTCTGCACTCTTATGAAGAAACCCACTATCACATTGAAGTTGCAATTAACCAAATATTCAATGGTCACAAAGGGACAACTGTGCAGCATGTACAGTGCTTTGTACCACAAACACATACATGAAAATGGGCATGTTAAAACAATATGAGGAGAGTTCTGGTCCTAGGGTTTTTCTTCATTGTAAAGCTTGTGCCGTACATACTTAAGATTTTATTAAAATAAATTCTCTGTGTGATATTTAGCTAAGCACAGCTTAAGGACTTATTTTGGTGGCGTTTAAGAACAGAAAAACAGAAATATTTATGCATTAAATATTTACTTCTAGACAAAAGGTTTTTCTTTTTTTTCCTGAAAAACCATGTGCTTTGTCATAGCCTTTTTTATCTGGAAAAGCTCAGGCAGTAGCACTTCACCCATCTCTCTTGTTTTGGAGGATGTGGGCTGCTTGTGCCTGCTCCCTGTGTCAGAGGCAGAATTCCAGTTGATACCATGATGAACATGGTTTTCATGCCAGGCTTCCCATGAGGGTTGGCTGAGGCACTCCCATTCTATTGAACACTCCAGGAAAACATCAGCTGGGCCTGAGTCCCCACCCAGTTCATAAGTGAGCCACCAATTCAGTGAGTCAGAGCAATGAACCAATGGAGAAAAATCAATGATTTTGCAATGTGATCAGTGTGACCCTGAGCTCCACAAAAAGCAGGTGGTTATTAGAGCCAGAGGCTTGGTTTTATGTATTGCTCTGGGATGTTTCTTGGGATCTCAGTTTTCTCCCATCATGGCTGAGATCCTGAGGGGTATTCCATACTTTTTCTTCTGGAATGTAAAGCCATTTAAGCCCAGCAATCCGTCCCTTTCTCATGCCACAGATCTACAGTGGTAGAAGATAAGTAGGGGTTCCACTTGAAATTAATTTCTTTTTCATCAAATCTCCTCAGGACGTTCACAGTTCTTGGAGGATCTTTGATTAAAGAAATGGAAAAGGGTGATGGCTCTCAGGTTTCAGGAAAGAGTTTGGTAGGGAAAGGTAAAGCTGGTGGAAGAGATTTGCAAATCAAAGAAACTATTGGATTCCAGTTCAGCTGCTGGCCTGCAGATGGAATTGGTCAGCATTTTCATTCCACCTTCTCTGCTCTCCTGGGCATAAACAACACTCCAGCAGGGAAATCCCACCCCTTGGATCTGTGCTTGCAAGTGGGGTTTGCTGCATCCACAGAGATAAAAGGGATGGGAATAGCATGAAAGCCTCTGGTAGTCAAGGTAAGGGAGAAGAGGTGGCTCAACCCCAAACGTGCCTCTGGCTGGGGCTGGGGAACCTTTCCCTCCTTATCTTGGATATCAGCATTCCTTGTGCTGCTGGTGGCACTGTGGACCTGTAATGAGGAACAAGGAGCAGCTGCCGTGTTGATGAGGGCCTGAGATTTGCTCTCTGCAGCTCTTATGGGGGAACCACCAGGGGTTTTCATTTCTTATCACGGGCTTTTCATCCAGCAGCACTCCAGGAGTATGTGTGGGTGTGTGTTACTCCTTGAGGTTTCTTGGACAGGGCATGTGACACTCTCCAGTGCCTCCTCAAGTCACTTCTGACTATGCTAGAAAGGTAAAGACAGATTCAACCCCCATAATAACATCCTTCATGCCTTTCCCCAACAGCACAAAGCTAGGGAAAATTGAGGTTGGAGTCTAGACCCAAATTCCTTGCTCAGACCCTTGTCTTGCCCTACAGAAATAGAAGATATTACTCAATTATTTCCCCAGCTATGCACACATCCTTCATGCAAGTGGTTTCTGCACTCACCTCGAGCAGGCAGCTGCAATGTTCAGCCCCCCAAGCAACAGAAAATGCTAACTGTTCCTTTAAAACATCTGTACGGTGACTTTCCTTTTCCCTTGATCCTGCTTCTTGCTGCCATCTTCCTAACAAGGGAGTTGTTACCCAAAGACTTGTTATCCCTCTCACTGCTGATGACTCGCTTGACAGCTCTGTCTGTATGTAAATTAACTTTCTTTTTTTGCTTTATTTTTTATCCAGAGGCATCTTGGTTTTGGCAGTCTCATCAAAAAAGCATATTCTGCTTTAAATTACCCCCAGTTCTCTAAAATGCCTCCCACACCACACTTAAAAATCATTCTTTCTTCTTCTGATTGGGAATTTCAGCAACACTTAAGTCTTAAAATAAATGGCTTGTTTGTGGTTGAATGCTTCCCTCATGCGACACCTTTTGTTATTAATACCTGCACATCTGTTTGTTTAATTATTTGATCTCCTGCGTGAAACCAAAAGTCATAATTTTTTTAGAAGTTTGTGTGAGCTGATAAAAGAAAATCTTCTCATTTGGGGTCACAGCAGCTTTCATTCCTTCGCCTTTTGGGCAGTGTTCCAATGTCAGTCACTTATCATAAATAATCAGTTTCATCGGGTTGCTGCAGAGATTCCTCCCATTGCAGACAACGCAGAGGGTAAATCTGGCCTTAACTCCAGGCTGAAAGTGGCCTTTCAAAACTAATTTGGGGATTTACAAAACGACAGACAGGCTCTCCTCGTGCGCCGAGTTGCTGCTCCTTGTTGTTGCTGGTTGGGTGTTTTTTTTTAATTGCCTAGTTAATATAATCTGACACACTTCTAATGGCCCGCTGGTGAGTTCAATAGGGTAGTGCTTTCCATCAGGTGCTGGTAATAGGGTAAGGGAACTTGGTTAAAAACCTGTTAAAGACGCAGCAATCTTTTTTAAAAGCTCACTGTTAGCAGCTCTTCTGGAGCCTGTGCTAAAGGATATTAATGTCAGGAGCTGCTTTGCTACCAGAGGCTCCAGCTGAGCCCTGCCTGCTCTTGTGTCCCTTCGGTAAGTAGGAAACAGCCAGCCCTTGTGACAAGTTCTAAACTGGGGCTTTGGGATGTAGAATTTCCAGCTGAGTCTGGAGCAGAATAAACTGGGTTCCAGGGGAAAACTTCACAGTGTGTCGTAGAAACACCGAAGGGTTTAGTGTGTGAAGACCAGCTCCCAGCCTGGGAGCAGGGATGGATCTCTCTGGGGAGAGGATTTTCAGGGAAGAAAATCTCCAGCTGTAGAGAACATGCGTGAGGTGAGAGAACCCACTAGAAACCAGTAGATTGTATGTTTGGAAGGTTAGGTAGGAACTAATCAAGTGCACTCTGTCCTTTGGAGCTTGAGTCGAGTATGATGACCATAACCCTTTAGAGTATTGCAAATA
Source organism: Coloeus monedula (assembly GCF_965178545.1). Taxonomy (NCBI): domain Eukaryota; kingdom Metazoa; phylum Chordata; class Aves; order Passeriformes; family Corvidae; genus Coloeus; species Coloeus monedula. The sequence goes on along the minus strand of NC_138789.1, from coordinate 24,714,830 downwards.
TGCTGCTTTTCCTATTGAAGATCTATTTAAACACTGGTGCAAAGAAATGACCATTTATAAGTTTCCCAAATATCCCAGCAGCCTCTCTGGTTCTTTTTCTCATCAAGGAAGCACTTGTAATGATGGGGTGAAAAGTAGAGAACCCCAGTGCAAAGGAAGGCTACGGTTTCTTGTAGAAATATATTGCTTCTTCCAAAATATTAGACTGCCGGACCTGGGGAGGTTTCCCATTTGTGCACACTTTTAATTTCCTGTTCTCCATTTTGCTTCAATTCTTATGGTGGTTTTGCTTAAAAAATTTAAGCATTCATTGATATTCCTTCTCCTTGACAAGCCCTGTTTTGGAGTGAAAACGTGCAATAATTCTGCCTTTCCCTGTGCTGTGAACTTGCCTTCTCACATACCTGAAGGGAGGCAAACATCACGAGCTGTCAGCCCTTCTTTGCCTTTGCGAATAGGGATGGATCAAAGCTGTGGGTTTATTTAGTTTCAAAATATGTACAGTTTTGCTGCAGACTGATCCGTGGACTTTGAAGCACAAGCTCACTTCTAATTGCTCTCTATCTTTATTGAAGTGGTCAGCATTTTTTCAACAGAGCCTTCTGATTTTCATGGTGTTTTGGCACAAGTATTAGGAACTGAACAACCACGAGTGCTCTGACCCATGCCATGCCTTTCTGCTATGGTCTCTACTTTTTCTGCCTGAGGGTCTTTGATTGCCATCATGAGCTGAGGGCCCCGGAGCATGACGTATGATGTGGAGTTGAGCCCTCCATATTTTTGTTGCAGATGGCCCACACATACTGCACGTGAAGTTTTACCCACACAACAACAACCTTGGGGGCAAAAGAAAAAAGGAAAGAGCAAGAACTCTAGTTTCCAAATGGTAAAAGGAGCAAGGACATTTGAACTGCCTGTTCCACAGATTTTTCTGCATGTGTGTGGTGCTGTGTCCATGAGTCCCCCCTCTGTCACACCAGCAGGTATGCTGCGAAGGGCACCCGAGTGGTTGCAGAGTGATGTTTTCATTTTGCCAGGGGTCTGAGCAGTGGGGAACACCCGAAGATGCTCGTGCACACACTGAGCTGTAGGGCTGTCCTGTCTGTTCTGGGACAGTCGAGATCCAAGAACAAACACACCAATTTTCTTCCTTATTGAGAACGCATCGCTTTCCTCTTCTGTTTTGTACTGTGGCTGAGCCAAGGAAGCCTTGCTTGTGCCCTCGTATCACACCGCTGTCCCTTTTATTTTCTTTGTGATCACCGCTGGAAATTTTGTCCGATTAGAAGAAACTTTTACCTCTATTAAGCCCCCGAATCTCCATCAAGCATCTGATAGACTGGGCCCTAACGGCAGCCGCTTTACTTCTTTTCAGGCCCCATCCATCAGGCTGACAGTGACTGCCGATGGGCCAGTCATATTGTCTATATTTCATACACAAACATCAGGCCTGCTGACAGCACTTTGCACACTCGGAAATTGCTTTTGCTGTGAGCTGAATTTCAACTAGAGCTTTTTTGCTGGCTCCATCTCTCAGTGTTTATGACCCTCAGGAGCAGAGGAACTGCTGTGAATAGATAATGCTGAAAGCACTCTTGTAGCACAGAAGGTTTCATGTCTGAAGTATTTAATGTTTACAGCAAATTTGGTGTTTGTTAATTTGCATTTTTATTCTTTCCTTAAAGAACTGTCACCTTATTCTTCCACTTGTCCTTTGTACAGATGTGTGGCAATTTGTGCTGGGGGAGCAGCGCTGATGGGGTGGGGGGAAAGAGCAGAGGAGGTGTTAAGGGGTGGGAAGAAGGCTGGGTAGAGTTACAAAATGCTCCATGGCTGAGGCAGCAATCCTGATTAATGCTGCTTCAGAGGATGGGGAAGGAAGGGCTTCCAAGCTGTGTAGAGCTACCCCTTTGCTCTACATTGAAATAACTTTGACAGACTACCTATCATCAGCTTAAAAATCAAACATGTTAGCGTATAGGAAAAAGACTTTAATCTGGAAGAATGGTATTTGTTGGTCCTTTCAGAGAACAGACTTATTTTCATTCCTGTAAAGGACATACCCCTGCTAATAAAACACCCCTCCCAGCAGCTGAACTGTATTTCTTGTGGGAATAGAAATACTTCTCCTGGAGCCCAATTGTTGCGTTTGCACAAATACGTGGTTTTGCACTTGGACTGGTGCACGAGGGATTGTGTGTGTTAGTGGGCAGCCCTGAGTCTTTATCTACACCACTGCAAATGTTCTCACAGGAAGAAATGTGTTTATGTTCACCTCTGTGTTTGTTTCCAGCTATCCTTGAGAAAGTGTGTGCTGGGAGTCACTCAGAAACCGAGGAGTGGATGGGGAGGAAATAAAGATAGCTCTTTAGAAAGTTGTGCAGCAGTTTCAGATGAACTATGGAGGTCACATAGATTAACCTATCCCTACCAAAAATTCCCCAGGCAATCAGTGCTCTGGCTGGCCAGGCAGTTTTATAAGGACTGTAAAGAACGTACAGAGACATATCCCTGTAAAACCGGCTCTTACCTGGAAGCTCAATGAGCCATCAAATTCAGAAGAGCAACCATTTCTTGGGAAAATGTAATGTTAAGTGTCTCAAAATTAAACTCCAAGCCAGTATATTTTGGTGTGCAGCTGGAGTAATCTATGTTCAAGTAACATTAAGGACAAATTGTCAGAGTAAAAATCCCACATTAAAAGGAAAAAAAACCCCATCCAGCCGTCAGATTTCCCCCAGTATCAGGAACAGCTTATTACATGTGATTGAAGCAGAAAGGTTTTTGAAGTGTTATTTCTTCTTTCAGTTGTTCTCATGTTTTGTTGTTTCTTTTTTTCCTTTGGTTATTTTTCTCCAGCCTGGAAAGAGACGGAGATTTGACTGGCTAGTTTGCATTTGTGCAATATATTTTACTGTCACGCGCTAGCTCAGTGATCTTCTGTTTGGGTTGCAAACTATAAAGGGTAACATTTAATCTCTGTGTTCTTTTTTGCCAGGCCTGAATGACATTTGTGTTAGTGATTTTTTTGGGATGTTTTTTTTCCCTTACCCTTTTACACTTTGATTTTTAAATGGAAACCAAATGTTGTGCCTCTAACTTCCTGACAGGGTTAAAGAATGACACTTCTTTTTCAAAAATAATTTGACTATCTGAAAACTGATTTTCAAGAGACAGTATTTTATTGATGATATGTTGTATGACCTTTTGCATCATTATTGTTGAGATACAAGAATAGAAGGAGAATTTCCTGCATTGATTGAACCTTAGGTATGAAACATTAAATACAAAGTAAGGGTAATTTCTTAAGTAAACAGCACCTTTTCATATAACATTTTTCTGGATGTTCCTGTCACAATAACTCTTGCACTTTCATCTTGGAGCACCGCAAAAGGGTGTTGTGTTTAGGTGTGTGTAATGGCAGGCTATTTGTGGCACAGCAGTTCCTGTTCTGACCAGCATCCCATGGAATTTTCACTACTGTGCACCATGGAAAAGTGTCTTCCAAGAGGAGCTGGTGATTTATGGAGATTAGACAAACTGGTTTCTGCAATGCCCATTATAAGAGTGAGAGCTGAGAGGAACTGAACTTGTTGAAGGTGAAAAGCCAAGCCCGTGTCAGAACTGAGAAATCAATGCCCATGTCATTTCACGAGATGGAAACTTCTGCCCCTTTTGTTTCTGCTGGCTTGGGAACAGTGGAGGCAGGGCCTCCTCAAGTATTCCCTGTAGCAGAAGTATTAGGAAACAACAATCTTCAATGTGTGATAAATGAGCACAGTGACTTGGGATCCAACCAGAGAAATCCAAAAAAATCAGAACACTGGGAGCTATGTTCCCAGGCAGCTGACACTGCATCCTGATATCCAGTTGAGTGGAACGGAGCCAAAATTATGCCTTCATGTTGGAATACTTCTTTGTATCTCTAGCCCAAAATGAAGGAAGCAAGGTTCCCAGTGTAAAAGTGCAGAAAACAGCAAGGTGGTTGAATAGTTTCCCTTAAAACCAGCTTCTTTCTTTTTCCTTTGCCCACATTGACCAGTGGTAGAAGCTGGACTTGACTGTGAAGGCTTCCTGTTTCCCCTAAACTAAATACTTAACCAGAAGAACCAGAAGAGAAAGAGATGAGCAACCTTCCATCTCCATGGCATTTTTGTAGTTACAACACCTTCACCTCTACCTCCCCCTTCACTCTGCTTGAAAATGGGGTCTAACGTGGAAAAGGTTTCAGTTCAGCCCCTGGACCCTCTCCCTACCCCTCCAAAACAAGAGCAGCAGCATAATGGACAAAAATCAAAAGCATTGGTCGACTTTTCCTCACATCCTGCATGACCTTGGGCAGGTTGTTTTCCCCCTGGGCTTTGGTTGCCAGGCCGCAGTGTGACCCTGCCCACTGAGTCAACTGAAGTGTTTTAAGAGCAGCTAGAAAGTGCCCCAGGGAGCACAGGCACATTGAACAGCAGCCACAGGTATCTGTGGTGCTGATTGAGCCTTGTCCCGCTGGGAACACGGTGGTGGTGGCTGTAGCACGTGGAACAGTAGATTGATAGACTGGGAAGCCATCGTGGGAGCATCTCTATGGCTTCACTGCAGAAAATCTGACAGTGTTCCTGAGCTTTCTCTAGCTGCAGTGTGAAGGAACAGGAAGGATGGACAGTGATTACACCACGTAAGTTATGATGGGCCTGACTAAGGAAGACAGAGATACAACCACATTTCTGTCTGATAAATCTGCACACACCTGTTAGAATACCAACGGTTGTGAAGCAGCAAAACAAGTGCTCTGTTATGGGTTTTATAATCTCCCAAGCTCCTCATAGAGCAATAGGTGACTTTTGGGGGTCATGGGGATTTTCAGATGTGGCCATCTAGCATACTAGGCAGCATGGTAGTCAAAGGCAATAGAATATCCTCCAGATCCCCTTTGATGTAGAGGATGTGTGGCAGGTTCCACCTTGGCAGGGAATCTCATTAGCTGTTGCTGGGAGGAAGCAACACAGTCAAGAAGCTACTCAGGCTCCTTCTTTTCCCTCTCATCATGTTACCCATGGGGAAGCAATTTTCTTTTGTTGTTTTATGATCCTTAGAGATGAGCCAACGATCACAGCTTTATTTTCTGAGGAAGAAGAAAAAAAGGGGTTGAGAGGTGTGTTCTTTCCACCCCCCCGCCCTTTCCTGGTATTTGAAAACTATTTTCCCAGGCCCTGTTTTGATAATACCAATATCTATAATATTTATCTGAAATAGTGTGAAGCCCCAAACAAGCTGTGTTCTGTTTACGAACACTGGAACTTCACGCCCCCCCCTTCCCCTTCAAACATTTGCATGTATACAGTTTAGTATTAAAAATAACATTTTAAATCTCCTGAGAAAATGTCAGTGGTCCTTTTATGTCATTCACTGCAATGCTTCCATTTTAATTGAATCATTTCTAATCAGTTGAGATTGCTTAGCAAATACGTGTGGGAGACTTTTTTTTCCCCACAGATAAAATACAAATTTATTTCCATGTCAAGGGGGTTAGGTAAATTTTGCTACATCATAATTAGTTTTTGTATTTTCTTGATGATTCTACAACATACGACAGTAAGTTGGTTATGGAAGGGAGATCTTAAAGGTGTGCAGTTGCCCTGATTTTTTTCCCTTGCAGCATTCCTCATTATTGATACATTCGTACAGTTAAGATTTACATCATTGATTAGTGTGATTTAGAGTGTCACGGCTTCGCATTCTTTCCGCCTTTCTAGCAAAGCAAGCAATTTAAAGTCATTGCATGTGATACAAGATTTCAAAGCAGTAATTCAGCTGCAGTGCTATGTTTGATCCAGTGTTTACTGCTCTAACAACTGGCAGTTTATAAACGGAGAGATTAAAATGATGAGAGATTTAGAAACTCATATAAACCCTAATGAAGAAGTGGTATGTGAATACCTGTGATTGTTTTGTGCAGTTTTTTTCAGCATGCTCAGGTATTTGGGGGTGTTCACTGATGTGTGCCCAGCCCATGACGTGTAGATTGGTTTTCCAGGGAGAGTTCAGAGTTGGAGGGTTTGTTCATGTCTGTCTCCCAGATAATTTTATGCTGAGTATCTGCCTATCTGCAGTACATCTCTGCTCAAAGTGTGAGAGTGAACTGCAGTTTTTATTTCCTCCAAGCCTGATAGTTATTGAGATTATCACTGGGTGCCATATTGTGTAGGGCTTAACAGTGCCACAAAACATCACCGTCAGAAACAAGACACTGCAGTGGATGGACTTTAGGTCAGACTATGTCAAGCACTCTTTAAATTCCTAACCATGTCCATGCTATTCAGGAACTGGATTGGATCTTTTTGATTCTGCCACTGGACTAAGATTTTTCATAGCCCCAAATTTTCATAGTAGAAGTTTTTAAAGTTTTTCTCAGCTGGAGCTATTCCCTGGCTTATCAGATATTACATTACTGCTGTTCCCAGAGAACTAAAATTTCCCCAGGTCCTTCCATACAGCCTATCCGTAACATACCTGTTGACATGAAAACAGAAGTTTAAAAAAATGTAATTCATAAGAAAAGTCTAATTATTTGTGACATTTCATCCATCATGTCCTAAGCTTCTCCAGAGGAAAGTAGTAACATTTCGTCTCCTTGACAGCAAACAACACACTCACGAACTGAAAAATGTTCTGCTATATTTCAAACTGTAGTAAACTGAGTAAAGAGCAAGTGCAAAATAAATAGCAAGTGTAAAGAGCAGGAACCCACATAAGTAGGGGCAGAAGCTTGGCAAGCTGTCTAAAATATTTCTCTTGGGTTAAAATACAAAACAATCCTTCAAAAATAACCAGACCATTTCAGGGTAAGCTACAGCCGTGCCTTTGACCCCAATCTGCACTGACTTTCCTGACCACTCCTGGAGGAGGTGCCTTGGGCAGCTGTGGCAGCACCGTGCAGTTCATGGAGACCTGCAGCACCTGAGTGAAGACAGCTTGATGCAGGTTTTTAGGATATCCCCCACGTCCCCACCTCCAGCATTTCAGGACTGTAAAAGGAGGGCTTCTATTACCTAAAGGGAAGAGAAGCAGAACAAGTCTAGAAAGCCTGCCCTCTTAATTATTTTATTTTTAAGATGATGCCTAAGCTCCTGAAGCATTTCTATCCAGTCACACCCAAACTGACTTAGCTTCTGAAGGCTCTCTCTGGGACATGCCAAGTTCCACACACTGGCTTTCTTTCTCTCTCCCCCCATTAGGCTTCAATCAAGTTTTGGTGACCATCTGTTCAAGGACAACCCATCTCTTTCTTCATGGCTCTTGGAGTCTTGTTTGCACACCTAGAGGTCTCTGCTCCAGAACCTGCAGGTCTCTCCTGCCTCAGCAAAAAGAGAATCTCTGTCAGTAACCCAGTTTCTTACACCTTTGGATATTTAACACGCTATTTTCCTGGGAACTCAGAGATCTTGCATCTGTGAAACATGCAGGTTCCACTGACTGATGGAGTGGGAAGGTCATCTGTGCTGCCACATCCAGCTCCTCAGCTGGTTTCCAAGCCCTTATTGGTATTCTCTTGGCAGATCTCATTTTATCATTTTAACAAAGAAATGTGAAACATCCCAAAGTAGGATATCAATCAAATCTTCCATCTGGGAAGTCTAATGATGAATAATAATGAGTTGGAGAATTCTGAAGTAGTTTGGATGTTCTTTCTGTTTAGATCTTTTATGTTAGAGGAGGTCCTTACATGCAGAAGCTCCAGCACAGTACTTCTCCTTTTAACTCTGAAAGGCTGAAATTGTTCTTTAAGGCAAAGACAAGTTTATGCAGCCATTCCTAGTCTTTCACAGGGTGAAGGCCCTTTAATTTCCATTCTTTTTGTTCTTTTTCCTTTCCTATTATGCGCGCACACACACACACAAAAACTCAGGAGTACATCATGAGCCGAGTTGTATTTTCTGTTTATTGCCACCAGGTTAATAACAGTAATGGTGCGAGGAGAAAATGAAGTGTTATGTAAAATCCTGCATTGCAGATTTTGGTGCTGATGCAAAGAGCTCAATAAAGTGTAACACTTTAATCATGGAGATAAAAATCACACAGCAGCTTCACAGTCTTCCAAGATGCAGAGCCTTAAGACAAAATAGAAGCAGGAGAGAAAGAGAAAGCAACAATATTATTGAGTCCCAGAAAACTTAGGCAAGAAAAAGAGCCCGCTTTCTTTCCCTTTGATGCTTTGATTCAGTCTTTGTATTCATAAGATAAAAAACTGAAAAACGTCTGCATATTAATTTCCTGGTATTAGAGAGTAAAATGCTACAGCTTTATACATACATATATATATATCCCAGTGTCATTTACTGGCACCTGGAGAGCCCTCAAAAAGAAAGCAAAAAACACCCTCACCACAAAGAACAAAACCTATCAACCAGAAAAGAAAAAAGAAAAAAAAAAAAAAAAGAAGAAAAGAAAGAAAAAGCCAACACCCAGGACATGGTATGATGATATGTATTGGTTTTTCCAGGTAGGTGAGCAGCCCAGCACAGTTTTAGCTATGGTGGTTTGAGTACAAATTCATCTTGTTGGCACAGAAGAGGAATTGGGTGCTTTGCTTCTCTTCACTGTTACTGTCCTTTATGTCTCTGCTTCCCAGCTGCAGATTAAGATTGTAATGTCAAATTACTGCACATAAAGCTGTAGGTTGTTTGCTTGCAGGGCTATTTTGGGGTAGGTGGGGGAAGAGTTATGTGAAGAAGATCTCTCCTGTACAGGGAAATTTGTGGATGTAAAGACATGGAGTACTCTGCTAAAAAGCTGGGACAGTGCTAAGGACTGTGTATCTTCAGGGTGGACCACTTTCCATGAGGGACCTGACTGCAGTTGTGTGTTGAGTTTATTCTTCTTTGAATAATATTTCTAAAAGGCCTTGTCAACATGAATTGGTTATTGAAAAGAATACAAGAATATTTTTTGTTGCAACAATCACAAAAAATTTGGAAATACCTTGTTTAAATAAAAATGCTTCAGGTAACTCAGAGGAGTGTCACATAGACTCATTGACCACCCAGCCACCTCAGAAGATGCTTCTTCACAGCAGAGAAGCCAATCCAGGGAAGTTATGTATTCAGCATGAGATGTAATTCTGCTTTAGTTGGTCCCTGGCCCTTTGGGATCTCAGAGTTGCCATACCTTGGGGGAGCAAAGCAGCAGCTGAGCCCTGTCCAGTCCTCAGCAGGATGAGCAGGAGGAAGGGGGTCAGTATTTTAGCTTTACTGGCCCCATTCTGTCCCAAAGCTCACACATCTGCAGCCAGTTAGCACTGCCTGTTGCAATCTATTGCACAGCTCTGCCCTTGGTTAGGATTCAAGGTTAATTCAAGGGCATGCTAATTCTTGCTGGGGCTTGATGGTAACCCAGAAGGTTTAATGTTTCCACCAGCTGTGATAACCATGTGCTGAAGTTTGGGACCACTGATTGAAAAACTCCTACAGAGGCAGAGTCAGGAGTATGTATTAGTGGCCTTTGGTATCTCATAAACTCTGTCATCACTGCTTACCTATGATATGCCCATCATAAAGGGTGCCTGATTACATGGCTGGCTTAAGCCAGAGAACATGAAAGCTGACATTTCATATTACTTTATATCCTCTTGTCCAGCTGAGCTCACTTGTGTGGAATTAACAGATGTCAGATTTGGATGCTGTGGGCATGGATGCCACAAGAAATGTGTAAATAAACCAACCCTTGTGTAGTATTGTTAGAACAGGTCATGGTAGTAAATGGTGAAGAAAGAGAATGTTTCATTGCATGCTGTAATATTTTCAGGAGAACTCAGGAATGAATCAAGCTGGTATCACTTGGAGGCTAAAATCTTATCCTAAGGGTTACCTGAAGTAAAAAGCCTCCTTCTTTTTTCCAGTGATAAGTCTGTGTCCATGGACAGCATCTGTCTCCCCACATTCCTTACAGCAGCTGTGGTAATGGCATAATGATCTCAGCACTAACTTATAGGTCTGCTTGATATTTGGGGTGAAGGACACTGGCCCACACGGATGGACACAGCAGTAGAGAGGTGAGTTTGGGAAAGGAAGCATTGCTCCTCTATTTCTTGTGCAGACTCCTCAGACTATTTTGATTAGTACCACATGGATACCAGTGAAGTCAGTGCTCCAGATACAACCAGATACTCCCAGATGCTCCTGACTGTTTGAGGAACAAACTGAGACACAGGTTCTTAATGTGTTGTGATGTCTGTCCTGCTGGCTCAGTTAAAATCCTTTTAATCTCAGGATAAGGCTTAAATTCAGAATCAATTGCTCTAACACTTTCCCTTCTCTTGTATTTTTATGTATTTAATGCCTTTAAGTAGGGAACTGCTAGAAAATCTGACAGCATTTTTTGCTGGAACAATGGATTCTTGCACAGTTTGTGAGAGTAAAAGGCAGAGGGTAAAAGGCAGAGGGACCAATGAGATGATGGGTGAACATCAGAATACATGTCCCAGTAGGAATGTGACTGGGATAGCTTCTGGTCCTGGGAGTCTAGAAACACTGTTTGCAACTTTAAAAAGAGTGAGTCAGTAATTTCCTAGTTCTGGGTACAGAGAAATAGTGCTTTTGCCTCCCAGGCATTTAGATTTTCAGTCTGTGCTTTTTCCAAACATTTGTTACTATTTCCTCTGCTTTTAAAATTGGTTTTGGTTTTTTTGTGGGTTGGTTTTGTTTGTTTGCTTGTTTGTTTTTTGGCAGAGGGAGAGGTTGTTGGGGTTTTTCTTTGTTTGTTGGTGGGGTTTTGTGTATGCATTTCACTCAATATGAGAAACTGTTAAAAGCAGTCAAAATCAGACCCTAGAAGGGGCTGGTTGGATCTGTGGTTAACACTTGTTTTAAAAAACATGAGGCTAGCTTTTTACCTGTGTGTTCTTTTAACACTTTGGATCAGGTCTATGTTAGCAAAAGCCAGAGAGGAGAAATTCATCCCAGAATTGAATGAGCTACTACTGCACCTTTCCATGGACTAAGATGGCATTATCTGAGCACGTTGCTTGCACTTGTACTTGTTTGATAGACTCCATGCTTAAAATCAGTACTTATTTTCCTGTCCAGGAAGTAAACAAGAAAAAAGAAAAGAAAAAAAAAATCAAAGGAAGGTAATTGGTAGCAAGCTCTAAGGGTCATCACAGTATTTGCCTCCACTTTGATATTTTACAATGGCTTTAATGCTGTGCAATTATGGACTTGTTTAAAGTCTTCTCATTTTCTCTTACAAGCAGACCACCTCACATTTTAAACATCTGCAGTAGTTCCAGCAATGAAACCAGGGCTATTGTAGCACTGAAATCTCTAAAATTGCAGTGATTTTCGGTTGGATAGTGATCCACTGTACATCTGGAAATGTAGGTGTTGCCCTCAGGGACCTGTATTTGGCATAATTTCCTCCTTGAGAACAGGACACAATGGGATCACAGCTTCTCCTGGTCTCAGCTGTTGAGCAAATCCATGTCAGGCCTAGTAGCCAGTGCTCTTTTCCCCTTGATCAGCTGGGCTTTGGTCTTTGCCGAGTTGAACATTTTTCACTAAATGAATAGCTCTCAAAATGCAAAGTTCACCTGTTATCCTTCCATTTAGGAAAATTGAGAGTTTTTAATCTTTTCTACTCTGCATTCAAGAGATGAGAGAGAGAGAAAAAAAAACCAGCTAAATGCCTCTATTTAAATGTAAATTTTGACTTTTCAAGTCTGACAAAGTAGGGTGTTTGTTTTTATAAACAATATATATATATATAAATAAAAGCCATGGAACTGATAGAACTAAACCATGCTCTTGTTGATATTTTTCCTACATAGTAATTTTTGCTCTCATCATGTTGCATACTTTTTTTTTTGTTGTTTCTTTTTGCTTCAAAACTAATTTTGCTGTGAGAACTAGAACAGAAGATCATTAGGAAGAAATACTCTGGCACTGGCTTGTGCAGAGAAAACATGCCATCTGCCTAATGTGCTTCATCTTGTGTCAGTCTAAGCTGTGTTGTTTGGGTTTAACATGCCAGTCACCAGCCTAGAAAGAGTGCAGGCAGCAGCTCTGCCACACATCCCAGCCAGGGCTCCAAATCCTTCCTGCTTTTCAGGGACTGCTCTCCTTAAGATACAAGCCACAAAATTTTGGACAGAAGATGTATCACCTATCATGAGGGTCCAAGGGGCATTTGTGCAAGGTACAGAAGTAGTTCAGTTTATATTTTTCAGCCTTCATCATGCCACAGTCTAAGAGGCAGAAGCAAAGACTCAGCGTCAAAGTGGGTTTTTTGGAGGGTCTGGCTAGTGCACCATCAGTGGCCAGGTTCAGGTATAGGATCACCTTCCTTAGCAGATGTTTCTTCTTCCAGTCACAGCAACCTTTTCTGACAGATGAATGGTGCAGGTCTGAGCTGGGTGAATGTAGCTGCTCCTATCTTGTTACACAGTGCGTAATAAAGACTTTAGCTTATTTTTTTTATTAAGAAAAGACGTTGGCAGACAGCTTTAAATGTCTGCCTAAGGACAAAACAAACTGAGTTTTGTAGATAGCTGGGTTTTTTTTTTTTCCTTAATAAATAAATAAATGGAAAGATTTTTATGTTGATAATAAAAATAACTAATGCAGAGCTTCTTCCACTAGTGCCTGGAGACATGGACAGATGTGGGATTTTGAAGGTATAAAGAATTGAAATCTGTTGGCAGGTAGTTGCTATAAAAATGCCTATCCTCCCTGCTTCTTATTACAGACCAATATTCAGCAAATGAAGAGTCTCTGAGAAAGTTAATGATGACAGGATCAGGTTCCAACCATCAGAGATAGCAGCAACCCCCCTTCCTTCAGAGAAATCCAAAGTTAAAGTACAGCTCTGGACTTTCTCCGGCTCACAATGTGGTGTGTGGGAGTGTGGAGGGGAGGAAACTGTCAGGGAAACTATGGAAAAACACAGCAAGCTCACCAAAATTTTGCTTTGCCCATGAGTTGTCTGCCAAAGTTTTGTGCAAGACTTTGACTGTGCTGCTGTTGTGTGGAGTTGGTTTTTCCCTTGCTGCGTGGCCTGTGGTTGGAATAAGAGGGCAAGCCTTGTTTTATCACTTTTGTCTTCCTGATTCTCTTCCCCAGTCCACTGCAGAGGGAGTGAATGGCTCTGTGGGGCTTATCTGCCTGGGAGGGTTAAATCACAATATTGTTCACAATGCTCAACCTGAAAACCATCAGTGATGGTGCAACTTTCAGAGAGCAAAGATGAAATGTTGATCTGATATATTCACAGTTCAGAGAAAATTCCTTTGTTGTTCATTACAGACAGCTGTAACAGATACAGAGGAGAAGGAGGAAAACAAGTTTAAAATACTTGTAACTTAAAGATGCATTTTTACACACAGACATCTGTACAAAGGTGTGTATATACACGCATAGAGGAAAAAGCATGCAGAAACTGCCTAAATCTCTAAGACAGCCATTGGTCATGTGGGTCAGCTGCTGCTGTCTAGGGTGGGAAATATCCTTCTGAGTCTGCCATACCTTTGTTTAGTAATGCCCTGGTGGGTCCTCTTGAGATGGTCACTTATTTCCTACAGCACTGTGCTGAATCTTGTGTCCCTGATGTTCTGTGAGAACTGAATATCCTTTCTGTTGGAAATAGCTAAAAATCGTGGTCCCCAGGATGTGCTTGCAGGGGAGGCATTGTCTTTGAGATGTTGTTACTCTACATAGATGCACAGATACCTGTCCTGCTGTTTGGTCTGATAGGAAGAGCACAAGGTGGCATCGCCTGCACCAATACCACAGAACCACAGAATGGTTTGGCTTGAAAGAGACCTTAAAAATCATCTAATTCCAATATCCTGCCATAGGCAGGGACACCTGCCATTGGACCAGGCTGCTCAAGGCCCCATCCAACCTGGCCTTGAACATTCCCAGGGCAACCTGTGCCAGGGCCTTATCACCCTCACAGCAAAGAATTTTTTCCTAATACCTAATCAAAACCTGCCCTCTTTAAGTTTGAGCCATTCCCCCTTGTCCTTGCCCTACATGTACTTGTGAAAAGTCCCACTCCAGCTTTTGTGTCACCCTAGTGAGGTACTGGAAGGTGCTATAAGGCCTCCCTGGAGCCTTCCCTTCTTCAGGCTGAGCAACCCCAGCTCTCTCAGCCTCTCTTTATAGGAGAGGTTCTCCATCTCTCTGAGCATCTTCATGATCTCCTCTGGACTTGCTCTGGCAGTTCTGTGTCATTTTATGTTGGGGGGCCAAGAACTGGACAGAGCACTCCAGGTGGAGTCTCAAGAGCAGGGTAGTGGGGAAGAATCACCTCCCTTGACTGCTGGCCACACTGCTTTTGGTGCAGCCCAGGACACCTATTGGCCAAGTATGAGTAGGGGAATGTTGGAGAAATAAAGTTTCAGATACAACTGATGCTGATAAAATGCCCTGCAAAAGGCATGATATGTTGTGCTTTCAGCTGTAATGGCAGACCCTTCCAAAATGTCCATTAAATTTTAGCTTTTATAGCACTGTGCAGACAATAAATACTGCTAGATGTAAAGCTCAGAGAAACATCCCACAGTTTGGTACAAAATGTTGTGCTGAGCTGTCTCTGAGGAGGACAAACCCAAGAAAACCTGTTCTTCCCAACTGTGGATGAATCATGGGTCAGCAAGACAATGCCAGGTCAGTTCTGGTTTGTATTTGCATGCTTTCCCTCCCCTCAGCATTTATGTCTGCTGTATAGTCCCTAACCTCCTTTGGTGTCCTTGTGTTCCTGTTTATCAGCTTTCACTTTTATCTCTTCCTCGGATGTTCTTGCTGCTCGCCCTGAGTACAAGGAAGGAAAAGAAAGGCTCAGCTTGCAAAGGAACAGAATAATGACAATGGACAGCTTCTGCCTGTGGCAAGGCTGTGCCAGGAGGATGAGCAGAAAGAGCTGGTTTGGTTTTCAGCTGTCAGTCCCTGGTAGAGCATGTGCACAATGTCCATCCACAGCCTTCCTGTCTTCTCAGGCAAGTGGATGGCCACCAAACCTTTGAATGACAGGTTTAGTGTTGTTTCCTTCCACCTGACTGAGGAGGTTTGCAGTTTCCATCCAGGTGTGGTTTTTCATTTCTTACTCCACACAGATCTACATAAAATAAAAGCAACCCTTACAGGTCTTCTAATAGGTCCAACTGATCCAATATTCTGGTATGTTCTGAGTAAGTGGGAAAAGACACTCAAGGGCCTGTTTAAAATATTTTCCATCTGCAAAATGGGTGCCATGGACTGATCCAGACTGCACTGGAAAAGGGTGAGGCTCCACAACATCTCTAGTACATTGATGACATCACTGTGTGGGGGAACACAGCACCTTTACCTTTGATGTCCTGCTTGTGGCTCTCCATGTTTTAGGGCTTGTTGAGCTGAAAGCTTTAAAAGGAGTAGGACCTACCTTAGAGTAATTTGTCTCATCTCTTTTTAGAGAAGAGTTTCAACTGTAGAAACACACATACTCACCACCAATCAACACTGTACCTTTTTAGAAACTGCAGAAATCTCATTCTGCAGCATAAATTAAAGTGTAATTGGAAAATTAGAACAGTGACGCTGCATCAAACCCAAGGTCTGTTTGGCTCAGAATCTTATTGCATATGCTAAGGGATAGACTAAGAAGAGAGCAAGACTTCTGATAATGTGTAATTTGGGGATTTTCTGCTCAAGAAGTTGTGTTCACTGCTTTGAGTGTAATAACATAATTTTTCTTTGAATTTATCTAATTGATCTTTCTGCTCACCTGTGTTTTGGCCAAAATCTGGTGGCAGTGAGTTCTGCAGTATAAGCTAATTTAACAAACACTTCATTTTTTTTGCCTTTGGTCTTCTGCCTGCTGACTTTATATTCCGCCAGCTGCTACTTATTTAGTAAGAAATAGTGAATAAGGATAGATATTATTTGAGAGACTACAGAAACTGGTAGTTAAATAGTTTGATTTACCTACACACAATTTGTCCAACTGCAAGAGTTCCTAGGAAATTAGGGGACAGGGAGCCATAACTCCTAGCCATTGTTTTTAGTCCACCACTCTTTGCCTTTGTAATTAGAGGAGAGGCAGGCAATGTCTTTGGGCCTTATTTATGTACTTGTAAAGTCTGTGTTCCTTGGTCTGAGGGTTCTGCAGAGGTATAATTAAAAGTTAGTGGTAAAGCACAAAGCTATTAATACTGCTATGAAGTGAATAGTTGAACAGGAATTCTTGACCTTAATATAGTTGCAGGCATATAAGCAGAAATTAATGATGCCTGAAGACATTAAATGACTTGTGTATTGTCACACAGTAAGCAAGTGACTGTCTAAGGAACAGCACCAAGGCGTGCTAAAACCTTCAGTACAGTTACTGGGAGCATTTCAGCTGAGAGAACCTTCAGAACCAGAGCAGAGCTAAATTTAATTACCCAGTGAAAACATGGTCATTTAGATATTTCTGTTTCATAACCTAATTTTCTTGCTTTAATTATAAGAGAATAAGTAACAGTTACTGCCTCAGCTTCTCTCTGGCGTTCCTTTACTCTCCCTTTCCCTCTTGCTTTCTTTTATTCATTCATTCTCTTTTATAGGGTTTCTTCCCTCTTCTAAAAAGCTGTTGATTCTTTTGCCACAAATCTCCTCTGTATTTTCTGAAGAGCCCTCTTTGTGTAGAGCCAGTGCTGTTCAGTAGCAGAGAAGTGAGCAAGGTAGGATTTCTAAAGCTCGTTCTGTGGATCACCTGGTGGGGACACACAAGTGGTGTTTGAGATGGGCAGAGGCAAGTGAGACCAGCAAAGCTTGGGGTGAGGTAATGCCCCAAGACCCTGCTCAGTCCCACTCCTTTATTCTAATAATTCAGGCAAGGAATGATTTCAGAAGTCGGGAAGGTCAAAAAACAATGGTGCTGAGTGTATGTGCATGTTTGCTTCTATATGAGGGACAGAGGAGGAGACAGAACAAGGACTGTCCTCCTTCAGACTCACACTTCTGGATTTGGCTTGAGGTCAGACCCTAAATCCATAAGAGTGTATTTTCATAATCATTTAGGATAAAAATTATACAAGAATTGTCCATACAGCTGAGCCAAAAGTCTTGTCTAAACTTGATCTGGGTCTTAACATTGTCCCTTTGGCACCTCTCTAATTTAATATGCATTTGAACAGAAGTGGCTTCTCGACAGAGCCTTTCACCTCTAGGTCACCCTTTCAAATCCAATTCAGGCCTGTCGTGACCAAATGTTGCTGCCATCTGACGGCTCTTCTGTGTCCTGTGTGAATTGCTGGCTTCGGTCCAGGGGCTGGTGGACAGGTGCCTGAACTGCACAAACTGCCAGAGCTGACACTAACTGGACATCTCTGCAGAGGGGTCAAAGAGTGAATCAGCCCAGATGAATTAACACTTAACTTGTACACACTGTGATGCTTTATATCTTCAAAGTGCTTTACAAACGTCAGTCCTCAGGAGATGTTGTTATCTGCACTGGCAGGTGAGAGAAGCAAGCAGATAACGAGACAGGATCAGAATATGCATGTTTCTGACCTCCCACTCTGAGGCCAGGACTGAGTTTAGCTCCTTGCGGGGTGACTGATGGGCACACCAGAGTAGGATTCAAGCTCCTGTTCTTCTGTGGATAAAAGCATTCCTTACCTTTTAAGACAGGCAGGAAAGCAGTACTGATGGGCATTCCATCTTTTTCCTGAACCATAGACCAACAGAGGTCTCTTCTTCATCCACTTTGAGGCACTAGGGAGTCATGCCAGGTTATTCCTACCATCAAGAGGTATCATTATTTAGACTGAGAACTTGCCATGAAACAGGGTTGGTAAATAGTTGCTTTGGAATAGCAATTGTGTTGGAGTGGTTCATTCTGAGAGACAACAGCTCATGCAATATCATTGAAATGTTCTGAGAAAAATGCTTGGAGTGTTAGGAAGAATTGCTGGAAGGTCATGCAGAGTTAGTGGCACATCAGAGTTTGCAATTTGCTTCTGCAGGGACACTTAAAAGACATTATCAGACTGTAAAGGTGTCCACAGAAAAAGCAAAATTGGCTTCATATCAGTGAGAGCAAGAGTGGTTCTAAACTGGCATGTTCCTTTCTCTGGAAGCAAGATGAGGAAACCTTTCTTTCTTAAGGTTTTTAAAAATAGTAATGCCTTTTCCTACTATTAATTTCTTGTGTAAATAATTGCTGTTGTTGCCATGGTGTTTACAAAGGTGAATGAGCAGGTGGTCTGTGAGATGATGAATGGAAGGAGAAAGATGTTGTCCCTATGGTTACAAAAGGGGAGTGATATAAATCTGAAATAGTGTCTCTATTAAGGTGTGGTTTGCATTGTCTGAAAAACCCAGAATGATTCTGTAGGACTAACTTGTCAGAGGTTATAAAGGTTGGCAGAGGAAAATGTGGAAGTATTTAATGCTTTTTTGGGGTGGCAGGGGAAATATGGGGAGAAGGTAGAGGTAACAAAAGTAGTTTGGGTAAAATTCATCTTACCAGGCATCCAAATCCAGGCATTTCAAGGGAAGTTTGAAAATATGTGCTATATCCAGTTTGAATTCCACCTCACGTTCCCTTGGACAGTCAGAGGAGACAAGTGCCCCACATGCCCAAAGAGCGATTCAAGGCACTGGGCAGAATTCAATCGGGCTGAAAGGGGAAGGAGTGGTGCTTTGTAGCTGAATGCAGACTGCTGGCCATGTGATGCTGAATGGTAGGTTTTCCTTTATTTTCCATAGGAGCACATTGTGCTCCTGTGTTTTCTGGTGCCACCACTGTAAGCGTGGCCAAAATAATTCATCCTGAGGTAACGATGTGTGTATGTCAAAAGGGATGTCTTGGAGACCTGTGCAGAATTCTCTTTTGGGAGATCCTTTTGAGGAATTTTTCTTCCGAGAGATACCTGAGGAAGCATCAAAGAGCCATTCTTCTGGGAATTTCTGAATGTCTTCCAAACGAAAAGGGGCAAACTCCTTCTGCTGAGAGAGCTGTTGAATGTCCATTTGCTGCAAACAGTGGTTTAGCAGCAAGAGCACAAAGTGTGCCTGGAGGCTGTTCCCTTCCTTGCAACAAATGACAAGCCCTGGTTTTAGCGGCTGGTATAAAACATTGCAAGGAGTTTATCCCATCCCCTATATGAAACATTGGAGTGGGGAAGGCTTTTGGATGCGCCTCTCTCTAAATCAATTGCTATGCCCAAGAATTAATAAAATCCATATTGAAGTGACAGCTGGTGGACAGAGCTGGCTTCTTCCTGCATCACTTGTCTCTCTAGTGGCTCATGTTCTGGGCTCAATGCACATTTATGCTTTTATTACGGCGTTTATTGACTTCTATTTATTTATTTATTAAACCTCTGTTTTCTTAAGAATCATAATTGCACTGTTCAAAATCTAAGTTTGGTCATACCAGCACTAGCTATTAACATAGTTCTTTCCTTTTACTCTTTAATTACTGACCTTCCAAAGGCATTCAGTGAAGGAAATGAAAATGAAGGCAAGTGAGAATATATTTTCTCCAAACTTTATGTGGCATCATGAACTACCTTCTGTACTACTTTAACTATCTCCTCTCTTGACAATGGGATTTCCTTTTTCTTAATTCATGATTTCTTTCATTTTCTCCACCCCCTAAATTATATGTACATTTCTCAAGCTGACAGAAACTTCAGACTGACTCAGTCGAGCAGTGGAAAGTGAGTGTCACAAAGATAGGGATTCAAATGAACTTTAGAACAGAAAGTCGTTTGCCTGTTTATTTATACTGGGTTTATATGGTAAGTGGCAAGAAGAGATAAAAACCACTCTTTTCAAGGAAGAGAATGTTTTTTTCCAAAGAAGTGGGGTTCAATCATTGACTCTGTCAGTCTAGTAAGTGATTTCTGTTTTGAGACACAGAGAAGAGAATGACCAAGTCTGCCTTTGTTTTCTGGAGCTCTGTAACCTGGGTCATCCAGGTAATTACAGCTTTACTTAAGAAACGCTGTGAGAGAGGAAAACTCTGCCATTGCTTGTAAGCACAAAGAAAAGACACTTGAGAGAATTAAATTGCATGATGACTTTTATAAGGCATCTGAATCGTTTTGCATTCCACCTCTAAAGCAGAAGATGATGAGTTTAATATCGTATTGTAGGATGTAACTGGTAAGTCTCTCAGAAGGCAGCTGTGGTACCCAGAGATATTTGAGCCTAGTTTTTCATTATTTTCTGCATAAAGGCTGAAGCAATTGTGACTATGAGGCTTTGAATCACCTCTGAATTTATTCCCACTCTCACTTGCAGGTGCTGCAGCAAGAGAAGCCCTAATGGGGGTGGGTTGTGCTGTGTAGATACTGGCAGATACCCCTGGGGTATGGCAGCAGATAGCAGTGGGTTAAGTGTGTTTGCATGTGCTCATGTAAATGCAAACATACATTTATTTACTTCATTCTCCCACTAAAGTTCTCCTACCTCCAAGAGCAACAATTTCAGAAGGTGACCTCTGCTGACTTTGCTGAAATTGCCATCAGTAGGTGACATTATATATTTTATAACATGTTAATTCTGTGATCCTGCCTGAATTGCTGGAGATCAGTAATTATATCAAAATCTTCCAGAGAACCTCAACTGAAATATAAAACTTTATTCCTTGCTTAAATTTGTTGTGTGGCAGTGGGGGAAACAGTTCCTACATGTAAAGCACCTATGAATATGTATGACTCTAAAGAGGGAGAAGAAATACCAACCATTATTGTTCAGGAGCATAGCATAATTCTTGTGAAGCTTGTGTGCAAACAAGTTGTCTACTACTTGAGGCACGAGGTGGCAACCCTTTAATGTCACAGAGACTGGGCTGTTATTGTCCATTTTAAGGCCAAAATAGCTTTGTGTCTGGGAATAAAGGGACTTTTTCCATTAGGAACTCATGTGTTATATCAACAATGCACTGAATTATTTTGTTCTGTAATGGAGAATGCTCAACGTGTTTCCCTTTGATAAAGTAATGAATGTGAGGAAGAGAAATGTGAAATACTGAAATGCTGTTCAGCTCACACACAGCCTTGTCCGGAACTAGTACAGCTAACCAGCAGTGTTAAAAAACATGCTGAATAGGATGGACAGTTGCAAGTTTGGACTAAATTTAGTGCACAGGAATATGTGAAATAGAGATTTTTATATGTTCAGTGGGAGGATAAAGAACAAAGACCAGAAAAAAACCCAGTCAAATAATTATTGAGGGCTAACTTAAGAAATTACTTTTTAAATACCTTGAAATGAATGACTGGAAAAATGTTTTTGAACACTTGTTTGAGTGATGAGTTACCTGTTTAATGTCATGGCTGCCAAATAAGAGATCTGGAAGCTTAATCTTCAGGTGAATGTGACATCTGTGAAGGACAGTCTTCCCTCACAGATAACCATTGCAACCAGATTATTTGAAAATAGTTTTGATGAACAAAAAAAAAATTCTTCAAAGAAATTTAAGCGCACCAGGAGACTTTCTAATATTCTCTGTGACACTTCTACCAACGTTTTTTTTGAGTGAGGATCCTAGGAGAGCTTAGAAAATACTCCAGGGACACTGTGTTAGACTGGATAACTTGATAATTGAATACGAAGCTGAGGCTCAGGTCACTCATGTTCTGCAGGTGAATTTCTTGCTGGATAGCCTATGGAAAATTATCTTAGTAATCTGTGCCTCTGCATCTCTGTTTGTGGCCACCTTCTTCTGGAAACAGCTTGAAAACTATAAAGTACACTATGACACACCACAAATCCTGCAGTTTACACCAGCAATTTTATTTGTGTTAAGTCACAAATTATTCTAGTCTATTGTTATATATCTCCCTGTGCTTCTCAATTACTTTATGTTAGTAACTATGCTCCTATAAAGAATTCTGTCTGGTTGTTCTAAAATAAGTATGACTTAGGTCACTGACTTCTGTGTGAAGGACATTCATGCTTTACAAATACCCAGTTTAACTAGATTATCTGCTCACTTCATCAAATCACTGTTTTGAGACTCTACAACATGTTCTGTTTTATGGTGATATGCCAGTGTGCATCTGATCTCATCAAATTCTGTTTGTGATGGGGAAATTATCTCATGAAAATAGTATTACTTAATCTTGGTTTTAATTTCTGTTTACTTGGAGAGGAAGAAAATCCTGTGTGGTGTTTCATGCTGTCAATGCTAATCTTTCTCCTCAGTGCTGTATCTCCAAATAGCAGATGTGTGCTTTATTGTAGGGCTGGTCCTCCATAGCACAGCAGAATGTTTTGGCAGAAGAAAACAATTTATTGTATTAGAGTCAAACACAATCAAATGTTCCCTTCCCTATGAAGCGTGGTCAGATATTGATATTGCATTAGCTAACATTTTAACATAGCAGAGGCTTAATAAGGTACATTATTACTCTCTCTAGGCTGTTTAATTAAACTAAACAGTGGCTGTGTATTATACATTGGTTTTCTGCCAGGGGAAGGTAAATCTGTATTATATTAGTGTCACATGCCAAATGATGTTCTCCCTTCATCAGAGATTCTTTAGAAGAGCTGACACTGCTGTCACATGAACTGCATAATCCAGCCTGCCTTCCACTGGACTGTCCCATAGCTCAGTATGCTCCACCAGCCCGAGCAAGCTTCATGTTGTATTTCAGTACAGGGATAAGCATCATCAGCATCATGCTGCCAACAGAGCTCTTCCCCATCCCTCTGTTGAGGCAGGGACATCTGAGCTCTGGGCACCAGGATGGCTCCAATGGCCCCATGCTGGCCAGGTGACAGGGGCGGGCTTGTCACGTCATTTGTTCAGGTCTGGAAGTTGTAAGGATTTGGGGAAACTGGGTAATCCAGTGGCATCTGCTCTGGTATCACTGTTTAGTGCTGGACAGTGCCACCCACTGCTGCTGATGGTGCTGTATGCAGTGATCCAGGTGAACATTCCCTCTTTCCCACTTATGCCATGGGAAGGGTATGGGAGAGCAGGCACCTCTCTGCTATGGGGTCTTGCTGTCTTCTTTTAAAGCAGGAGTTGGTGCAGAATCCTGTAGGGAGCTACAAGCAGAGAGGCCTTCCAGGCACTTGCTTGGGAGAGTTGTTCTGTTGAGTTATGCTAGAAAGCAGAGGAAGACAAAACATTTGCAGTATTTCTCCTTATACACAGAAATAAACTGCACAGGAAATACTGGATTCTTTTTTACACAATTTTGAGCCCGTTTCACCTGGCAGAAGGGAACATCTGCATAATTCAATGCAGAACTGTGCAGAGATGGCAAAACTTTGCCCAAATTATCGTGCTCTAGAAGTGGAAGGTGCATATTTTTATCACTGGCAGTAAGCCCTGTGATACTGTTCACAGTGAACGGTAACGTTGTGGCTCTGCTTTTCACAGTGTCCTGTGTAAAATGTTCCAATATTCTCAAAAAAAGCTAAAGAAACATCTGTCATGGTCCTTTGTTGTATTTCACATGTCCCCACAGGGAGGCAGGGATGGTTGGCTGCATCACAGTGAGATCTTTAGCGTGGCTCCCTGATGCTGGCACCATGGATGGGTTCAAGAATGGCAGGATTGGATTTATGGCAGGCTTCACCTGCATAACTCAGTTATGATTTATCTCATGCTGAATGTTTTGTTGTCGTTGTTTTCCCTCTACAGAAGATTAACCTGGAGTTCTATATTGACATCCATGCCCACTCCACCATGATGAATGGCTTCATGTATGGGAACATCTTTGAAGACGAGGAAAGATTTCAGCGACAGGCTATTTTTCCCAAGCTACTCTGCCAGAATGCTGAAGACTTCTCTTATGTAAGTCATGTGTTTCTTAATTAATTTTTTCCTAGTTTTCCTTTTTTTTTTTCCTTTATGATAAATCTCTGGCTTCATTCGATTGAGTGAACTTTATTTCAGTATGAATAAAAGGCTACTTAAAAATTTTATTATTAGCTACCATCTTCCCTCTTATACTTACGTTATCCAGCAGTGGTAAGTTGTGATCTTATTCTTGTTCTTGAACACACCAACACAAACAGGTTCTTTGTCTTCCATATATTAGCCTTTGGTTCTGAATTACTGAAACACTCTGTTTTTCTCAGATCTTTTGTCTTTTGAACAACTGGATCCACTTTATTGTTCCATTGTTTATATTAATTTGTCGAAGTTTTTACTTGTACATTCTAAATAATAATATGCTAGCAAATAGAAAAAAAATTAATTAGCTTGCAAGAAAAGGTTAGAAAGGTTAGATAACCTGTGTTGGAAGTTGTGGCAAAGGGAATGTATGCTTTTGAAATTTTTTGATATTACCATAGAAAACTGTTCTGCAAGAAGATTTACAGCTGTCCAATACTTACAACTTGGAGCTTGGGAAAGCGGAAGCTGGGTTCCAGGAGCAGCCTGTTCTTACCCAAGGAGACCTCAGTGATTGAGTTTCTGGTCTGCACCTGGTTGTTTCAAAAGCACATTACGGATAAGGGGCATTCACAGATCACAGCAATGAAAACCTGCAATTGATAGGAGTTGAGAGATTCTGTGCTCGAGCGTGGGATTTCTCTCTGCTACTGTGGGAGATTAGGAATTCCTCTTAGCACAAGCCTTGGTTGACGAAGGGAAAATCTTTGAGAAGATGATGGAGGAAATAGAAGCCAATAGCTAAATAAACAGCACATCTCCCTTTTGACTCTCTAGCCCAGAGTTCCACCTAGGTGCTACTGGCACTGGATACATTCAGCTTCCCCCTGACATCTTGTTGGTCTCTTGAGGCTGGAAGCTCTTCCCCTGCTATCTGTCCAGGCCATTCTTCCTAGGGCAGCTGTGCAGATGAAAGTGTTGGAAAAGGGACAGCCACGAAGTGTCTGACAGGTGTGAAGTGTCTGACAGCTGTGAAGTGACTACATGTCCCCAGATAGGAAGGTCTGTTTTCTTGTTTCCAGCTCCAACCATGTGTGTTATGTGACTGGTTGGAAATATCAGGTGAAGAGAGGAAGGGAATCCAAAATCGGGGGGAAAAATGTGCTGAAGACTTAAAATAGTGTATGTAAATATGCCCTATTGCCCGCTCAAAGGGAAGGGGGGAAGTGCATCATTAACATTACCAGGCTGGTGTTTGAAAGTGTGGGAATGGACCACTGTTGTTACTAATTAATTTTCCAAAGCTTCAGGAGGTCTCATTTACATTGTATGCTGCTGCGGCCATTTGTTGGGATTATAATACTTCAACAGCAGCACTTCAAGTGAAAACTGGCGGCTGCATGAAGTGTTGTCCATAATTGACTAGCTCCATGTCTTCACACAGCACAGAGACAATGTTCCATTATGTTATCCATTGACAGTATCATTGAAAAGATTACTCTCCTTAAAGCATCTGTCAACCTTGATTGATTTACAAGGGACAAAGCACTGAAAAGATTTGAAGTGCGGGTACAATTTTTGCCACCGTTTAGCATACATAATGGTTCTCCTTTGATGTCAAAAGCTCATCTTCTATTAATAATGCAGAGGGATTTTGAATGCAGGCTACTTGTATGGAGTTCCACACTAATAACCTACTTGCTGTGAAATGGGATTCACTTTGGAGAAGCAGTCATTTGGGTTTTACATGTTCGGAATGAATCCCAACTCAAAGGGATTTCTTTCAGTGCTCTGCATGATTGCAGCTGAGCCCGGCACGGGTTAGGGAAAGCAGGCAAATCCTAGTCTGCTCCTCCAGCCGAGAATCTGGCAGGAATCACGCAGCCAGATGCAAAAGAGCATGAACAACAAGCCTAAGATGATGCGATCAAATGCCTTGTGCCGTTTTGTCTGGCAACCTTCTATTAATATACTTCAGAGTGCATTTCATGCCTGGGCTGCTTTCTTCACCTGTCATTTCCAATAGGCCTTTTTATTTAAATGACAGCATCCAAGGGAGATTGGTGATTAGAGTAGGGGATGGATAGGGGATTTGTACCCACACGCCTGTTGTAGGACCAAAGGAGAGTCACTCAGTGTCTCTGTGCCCTATCTGTTAGGAAAAACATTTGACCCACAGCTCTCTGGAAGGCTGACTGTGGTTCGCAGGCATAAGTTGTGAAAGGGACCAGAAATTCCTCATTTTTACATGACTTCAGGAACACAGGCCTGCCTTTGGCTTAGCTGTCAGCATGTGAAGAGGAAAGTGAAAGAAGAGCTAGGATGTTTTGCTCACACATAAATACACGAGACATTCTTAGGCAGCTGCCTGGGCAAAAGGGACAAAATCTATAAGAAAAACATTTTATATTTTCAATGTTTAAGAAGGATATTTTTAAACACTGGGGAGTAAATATAATCCATATGAAAGCTCTAGCAGTGAAAGCTGACAAGCTCTTTTGAAAAGCTGACTCATTGGGTTTTAGGAGCAGCTGTTGACACTATGTCTGAGTGCATTACACATCAGCCACGGCTTGGAGTAGTTGCAGTTTTTGTAGGGATGTTCTTCATTTGACCTTTCTTGTTTGGCAGAGTGGATTAGTCATAAGGACCAGACACAAGCATTTGAGCATTTCAAGAACCTGCTAGTCTTAGGGGTGGCTAATTTTGACCTTTGTGACAGTATGAGAGGAGACCATCTGTTCTCTCTGGTTCATTTAAAGGAAACAACTGCAGCCGATCTTGGGTGGCTTTATCACTTTGCAAAGATTGCTTTCCTTTGCAGTTAAAGATCAGCCAGAGGCACTTGGCCTGATCTGATCAGTTTGTTTTTTTCTTTCCTTTGGACTCTGAACTGGTGGCACTTGGGATACATTTGAATTCTCATGTCATTTTCTTGTATTCGACCTCCCAGCAGAGAAGCTTCCTTAGAAACACTGTTTGACCTTTGTGTGCCAGGGTTAGCCAAAGGCCCTGATACCAGCTTGGGGTCCCATTATGTTGGGCACTGGGTAACTGCTGAGAAAGTCCACAACCCCAAGAGCTTCCAATCATGTTGAAAAAGACATAGAAAGTGGGTAAGAAGTTATTTGCTTGAAGAAATTGGAGAATAAAACTTGGATGTCCTAAGTGACAGACTTGTTTCTTTGTCATCAGTTCCCCGTTTTATATCATGCTCACACTCAAGAATGAAGTTTCTAGACAACAATCCACCCAGTTTCCTTTAGGGAAGCATGTTGTTAACCCCAGTGCCATAATGCTTTAGAGACTATCATTGTCTCAGCAATATGAGAAGATGCAGATATGGAATGATTTGCACTAGCACTTTTTGCGGTGGTTTTTCGTTCGGTGGTTTGTTTTTAGTTCAGATATCAAACACAGAGCAATGAAGAAAAATATTTTAATCTCTTTCTATTTTCTGCTGCCTTTCTTTGATCCACAATCTCCAGGTCTGCTGTTCTCATTTTCACAGCTACCCCCCACCCAAGCTTTCTTAGGGAAGACGTGTTTGTTCCAGCAAACCTCCTCCCATCTACCTATGGCAGCCACTCTGGGCTGTTATGATTTACCCTGGCTGAATACCTCCCTCTGAAGGCAGTTGTGGTGCAAGTGCCTGAGGCAGTAATATGAACATTGAAGGATCAAATCCCAGTAATCTGTTCTGAAATAACAAAAAACCAGCTTGTGTTGCACATGGCTGGACAGGGAAGAGGAAGCAGTAAGAAAGTTGCCTGCAATTTATCCTGAAGTAAAATCATACTCACTGGCGTCACCACTTCCTAAGTGCCTCTCTGCTGTTTTGGTGAAAAAAGACTCTTGTCCCAGAAAGGCAAAAGCTGCTGTGTTCAGGTAGGTTTTGTTAACATCATGCAAGCTTAACAGATCTACTCAGAAATCTCTTAAAACCTGAGCACAACAAATGATCCTGCCTCCCTTTTTGTAGTCTTGTACCAAGGCATATCCAGGAAGACAAATATAGCTATTATATGCTTTAGCACCCCTCTGGGATGCATTTCTGCTTGCTGCTTCTTGGACGTGTTGCTCCATAAATTTATTTATTTATTTATTTGTTCGTTTGTTTATTCTGGAGGCTGGGTGAGCCAAGACAGGAAATGTGTTTCTGGTGGCACAGGGAACAGACTGTAAAGTCTGTCCTTCTGAGTGTTACAGGCTTTGGTCTCACAAGAACTCTGCCTTTTGGAGAGTCTCAGTGAAATGAAATTGTTCCATTATGTTGTGCTGCACCAGTTCACCCCTCCTTGTATGCTGAGGATTGAATTTGTATTGCAAAGAAAAGAAAAAGGAGACGGGGGAAGTGTTGGAACAAATGGATTTCCTTTCAGTACCTTCTTGCCTTGTTGTTTGTGCATATAGGAGTTGACAGTACCTCCTCCATCCCCACACAGGCAGAAATTTAGAATGTACACAGAAGAAACAAGTTTTCATAGCAATTTTATGGTGTATTTTCAAAGACCATCATTACTCTTACCTAATGTCAACAGCCTCCCAGAGCAGCAGCAATGAATGGAGCTGCTGTAGATTCTCCTGCAAGCTTCCTGTCCTGCAGAGCACCACAAATTCCCTCAGCTGGGACAAGCTGTGCTGGGAAGGAAGGGCAGGAAGCTGGTTAAGAACTGGACACCCGTCCCCCTGGAAGGATATCTTTTTGGGTATTACCTTTTTAACCACATGATATTTTAACATATGTAGAATACAGGTCTGGATCAGAGAACTGTCCTGGAGCAGTGAGGGAGCCAAGAAGGAATGTGAGCAATGGGAAGCGTTGGGTTGCTCTGGGAGCAGCAATCTGTCCCTCCTTAGGAAGGTTTTGATCCCCTGATTTAGGCCTCCAAGTGAGAAGAACTTCTCTTTTCCACAGAGCAAAGCACTTTTTTCTGCAGACTATTCAAAGCAACTGGGTGCATGATGGCTGTATTTTCTTTTTTGCTTCTCATTGTCCTAGTTTTCTGTCATTTGTATAAATGATTATGAAAGCACTCCCAGGAGACCGTGCTCACGCTCATGAAAGTATTGTAAAGAGAAGCATTGCAGGCTATTGCTGGAGGCTATTTTATTGTATATTTTGAGGAAACGTCTCGTTTTCTACTGATAAATGGAGAAAGTGAGAACTCCAGGGACCTGAGTTATTTTCTAAACAGTGTGATTATTCTATAGGGCTTAGACTAGGAAACGCCACCATTGGCATCTTTGGGGGAGGATGTGCTCTGAGAAGCAGAGGCTGCTATTAGCAAAAAAAAATGGGGGAAGAGCAGACCTTTTCTTCCTTATTAACCTGAAGCACTTTCAGATCCCCTCTTTGTGTATATCACTGGTCACAGCTTGGGTTGGCTCTTAAAAGGGAGATAAGTTCCAGGCTAACTCTGGTTAATGGGTGACAGGATAATGTTTGAGTGGGTGACATTGTCACTTGCAGTTAAGCAAACTTCTGGTGATGGGGTGATGCAGACTCACTAAGGGAGGAGCTGAGAAGACCTGAGGAAGGATGTTTTGGGATACAGCACACTCTTCGTGTGTGTGCCCAGAATGGCAGATCCAGTAGCAAAGAACTCTGACTTAGGTTTGCTTTCAGGATGGGGTAGAATCTGCCTCCTCCTCTTGTTTTTTCCAAGTAGGCTGTGATGGGCTACCCAGCTCTGTGGGGAAGCCCTTGTCTGGCTCTCTGAAGGTCTCAGGCAATGCCACCCTGCTTTGTTTGGCTGCAGGTGTTGTTTAAGGAGCTCTCTCAGAAGAGCTGCTGGTTTGATTTGGATTCCAGTCGTGTTAGCTGCTGTGCTAAAGCCAGTGAGCTCCATAAACAACTTCAGAGCTGTAGCACCCGTGGAGGTGGGAGCCGGGAGCACAATCAGTTTCGGTGCACGTGGGGAAGGGTTCTGGGGAATGTGAAATGTGGGGACAAATCTCTGCACTGGTGCTGCCAGTGTAACTGGTGCAAGGTGCAGACGCCTCCATCAGTCCTGGAGCTGTAGAGCAGGGCATGGATAGTAATGAGCAGTAAAAAGTGCAGCTATTGTACTTCTCACAGGTGAACAGCTGAAACCCTGAAGCATGAAAGCCAGTTACTTTTCTAGCTGCGGAATTTCTTAAAAAAAGAGAACTAATTTGGTACTTCTGGTCTTGAGGCATAAACTGAGAGCTTATAAAGCTCTCTCCTTCCAACCTCTCTGCTAATGACCATGCAAATATGTGTTTTTATCAGGAAACTTAAGCAGGCATGACTGAAAGACACTTGGGAGGGGGAAAGATCTGGTATTCCTTCACTGCACATTAGAGGGAAAACGAAGCCCCTCAGGGAGCAAATGTGTGTGTGGTGACAATGTACCTTTAAACTGTTATTTCTCTGAGGAGAATTGCACTTTAAAGCCTGAGAATGTGGTGCTAGGCAGGTTATGTTCATGTTACTCCTACAACAGTGATGCTACCTCTAAGAAAGGGTGGTTGCTCTCTGCTTTCCACTGAGCAGGAGGAAGAAGGCAAAAAGAGGGAGTAGAATGGTTAAAAATCTCTTAGAACTTGAGGCTATTTGGCCTTCAAGTTTCAGTTTTAGGCATTCTCACATTCTAGGAGCAGGTCAAACTGTTCCAGATCTCCTCTGCATGCCTCTCCTCAGATTTCTGCAAAACAAACTCGGTATCAGAGAATGTTCCCCAGCTAAACCCAAATTTTGCTGCCCATCTCAGTGTTTCCTACCAGGCACAGAAGTTATGAAACAAAGTGCTGTCAACTGCAGAGCCTTCTCTGAGAGTGAGTGAGCCCTGTTCACAGGAATATCAGTCCAATCTGCCTGTTCCCAAGGGATCTGGAAAAGCTTCAAACAATGGAATTCCTCTTTGAAATGATCCTGAACTTTTCTAAACCTCCTCTTCCCAGATTTCAGTAGTCACAATTGATTTTGAGATGAAACAAGTTTTTTTCCTGTGCATCAGAAACACGGCTAAGCTGCAAGGTGAGATGAATCGTGGAGTAATTTTGAGCTCTGTTCCCATTTCATCACACCTCTGCTCCCAGAATCCTTCCTCTTTGCCTGCTACCTCCTTCAGATCAGCTGTCTGCTTTGGGGATTTATGCTGACTGTGGCTTGTCAAATAAATTGGACGAAGCCTGCCTGGTAGCAGCCTCCCAAATGCCGTAATTTCCAAGTCTCCAGACCCAGTTGGCATGGAGCTGATGATAGTCTATCACAAAAAGAAACCAACAAAAAACCACCCCAAACCACACAAACACATCTACTTTCCAGTCTATTAATAGACTTAATGGAGCTGGTGAGAGGTGGGTGTGATGAGAGAGTTAAGTTGGCCTTTGAAGTGAGAAGTTTGCTCAGTGCTTCCAGAGAAGTAAGGAGCTAAGTTTTGCTTGTAAAAGAGTTTGGTGGGCTACCAGCTGCAAGAATGGCAGGGTCAAAGCAGCTGGACACATCATGGCAGGAATCAGCTCTACCCACATGAGGAAAGCAAGCTGCCAGTTGCACCTGTTTAAAGCTCCCTGTGGAGAGGCAAACAGAAGAGCCACTGTAATATTGCTATTTGCAACCTTCCATGGCAAAGATTCCAAAGCCAGTGCATTTCTGTGCTCTCTCTCTAACTTTTGCAGCCTTCAATAAAGTGTTCTAGAAAATGAGAGTGAGTGAGTTATGGCTGATACTGTAAAACTGCTCTCTGGGATGGATTTGGCACTGTCTGGGCTCCAGTTCATTTCCCAATGGCACGTCTATTCTTCCTTGATGACAAGTGTGCCATTCCTTTTTTCTAGAGCACTAACTTTTTTATTACCACTTTTTTTGCCACACTGGGGCACTGAGTTGAGGGCTCTTAGAGGTCAGACCTGCTTTGGAAAAAACCTTTTCGTCTATGAGGGCAGCAGCAGCAGACAGCTCTGGTGAGGTTACAAATGAGTCCTGATTGCACTTGGCCATTGCTGCTGTTAATCAGTGAAGAACATGAAACAACTTGTATGCATAATCCCAGCTTACCCCAGTAGGTAAACTGTTCATTTCTTAACCAACGAATGAGTAAAATGTGGGCAGTTTTTCTGGGTTTGGAGTGGGGTTTTTTAGGAGTAGTTAGGCTCAGTTGTGAAACACAGCTATGGAAATGGCATAGGGTGACCCAGCATATTTCTAATTATGTGTTGTGATATGAAACCATTCTCTAATTATAAATCCTCTTGGTGGTTTTGTCTCTGCTTTTCTCCAAGAAAGATTTCTAACATCATTCTCTGATTCTTGAGCATGCAGTTGTACATGCTACATCCTTTTGTAGAACACTTCCTGGACCTATATCATCTGCATATATCAACAACTTCAAGGAAGATCTCTTTATTCTGAGTTTCATGCAGATACTTTGTGTGTGAGGAGAAATGATCTTCTGGGAAAAATTCCTGTGCACACTAGAGCTCAGATTTTTGAAGATATATGCAGTTCGCTACTTTCTTCCACAGGCACATCCATAATCAGTTGTGTTGCAGGAGATGTGAACAGCTGGTAAAATCTATCTCTTGGATTTCGGGAACCTCCCTGGACCTTGCTATGCCAGAAATTCATCTTCTGCATTCTGTCAAAGCCTGGGACCAGATTTCTGAGTGGTTGGCACTTTTCTGAGTGTTTTGTACTTTTTTTATTTTCTTTTCTTGCTGGGTTGGAGGAACACCTTAGGGTTGGTCAGAAATGATGTGCAGTGCATACCCTGGATCCCACGTTAGGAGCCTGGCAAGGTCTGACTTGCACTGTGATCATACCTTGCTCCTTTGTTTCTTCATGTGTTGAGCAATTTCAAAAGATGACAAAGATTCATTCCCCAGCAAGTTCTGGATGAGAAAGTCCCTTTGTCCTGCTATCAGTGAAAGGTAGAATGAAGCTCCCATCCATCACTGGCTGGACACAGCCTGCTTGATAGTTCATTCCTTTTTGTCATCCCTTCTTCTACTCAAAAGTGGATCCAGTTTTATTGGGGCTTGCCTCCAGTTTTTCCTTTTGTGCAACCTGAGGTTTTCTGATGCTGAAGCAAGACAAGTCCCCTCTGTGGTCACACACACTGAGGAGGAGGTCCCACCATGCTGCACCTCTCAGATTCCAAACCCATCAGGTCTACAAAGGGTGGACAGGGGCAAATTCAGTTTTAGATGTGTGAGAAATGTGCTGTTCTCCCTCTTCACCCTTTGGAGCCGCTCTTGTGACTGATAGAGGCACTCAGAGGCAGTCAGCACCCTGCTGAATTTGTGAACATGGACTGCCCAAGGCATTCATTCCAGTCGTTGTTAGAGGGAAGATGGAGCAGTGCTGAGAAGCCAAGAGTATCCCTCAGCCCTGTGGGAGCTGCCCAAGCCATTGAGCTCACAAACTGGCTACCAGGGGGCTGAATTCACTGAGGAGAGACACTGTGGGATAGAGTGTCCTTACCAGCCAAGGGACAGGCACTTTGAGAGGTCTGACCAAGGGCCAAGATTTTTTTCTGCTTTGAAACCACTTGAGAAAGAATTTACATATGATTTTTTTCTTTCTTTCTTATTTCCTTCCACACATCTTTGTCTTCTGCAATGTCTGAATAAGGACCAGTTGCTTCACAAATGTCTCTGTACTGCCTGGCTGTTCAGGGTTCCCCCTCTTGCCAGTGGGGAAACTGGTCACACAATTTCACATTCAGCACAGCACGGGGAGGAGGAACGAAATCTGGTAGGGAGGCCTGGGGAGGCTGCCGCTAATGCCTGAGGTGTAGAGAGAGGGTCAGCACACCTTGAGGATCCCAGAGGTATTTGATATTTGTTTTTCTGGTGAGTTTCTTCCCACCAGAAAGTAAGGGAATCCTTCGCCCTTCCTTCTCTGCTCTTTTAACACTGGATTTCTTGGCAGCTTCTGATTCTGTGGATAGGTATTTGTTCACTGAGTTTTCTCACACCAGCTGGGAAGCAAAGTCCTTCTGTGAGCTTTAATGTATCTATGTGTTTTAATAATGCATTACTGTTGATTTTGTACAAATATCACTATTTAAGAACTTCAAAGTCTTTGGTGTTCCCCCCACCCTCCAGACTGTACTTCTCGCTGCTGCTGTTGCTAACACTCCCATGCGTTTCAGCCTTGGAGAAATAAATATTTGTTTAGCTGTTCTCCTGCTGTGCCTGCTCAGTGCGTTTGTTTAATGATGACTTCAGTTCAGCTCTGCAAGGGGTTTAGGGAAATAGATTCTCCCAGAAAAGCAAGAGACTCATTTGCAGACAACTTTTCCTGTGTTCCTTCCCCCCTCTTGCCACCCCCACCCCTTTTTTCCCCAGATTGGGGTTTGATTAAATAAATGTGCATGGGCAAAACTCCAAGATCAGCTGTGGTGAGGAGTCAAAGTTTTGCCTGTTGTGGTTTTTTTCCCACACCATTTATCTTGACCTAAAACAGGAGCAGAAGGTTAGACTCAGCATGTACCTGCTGCTCTTTTTTGTCATTACCTAAATTTTCTTTAACCTGTAATTTTCTTTTTTCTCCTCTAAAATATCAAATCACATTTTGGTTTATAACATTTGCTCAAGAGCCAGGCCCAAGCTGCTGTTTCAAAACTTGTATTTGTCATGTTCTACCCCAACTTTCTTGAGTGAAATGAGAGTTTATAGCTTTTACTCAAGACACCAAGTTGGCCTATGTCATCAGATTTTTTTTTCAGAATGAGGACAATGGTAACCTTCAAAATCTACATTTGTGCACCTAAATGAAGGTTTGGCTTTTTATTCTTGGAAATGCGGTACCACCTGGCAAAGAAATGAACATAGGATTTTATTAATGCCATTGCCATTTCAAGTAATTTTGTACAGCTGAAACTGAAACTTCTATTAAACAAACGTCCACAAACACACACACAAAAAGGAAACCACCCATCCATACAAAAACAAAACCCCAAGCCCTAAGGCCCACAAAACAGAATTATAAAAATTCAAACTCTGGAAAGTTCTAAATTTTGATTTTGCTTTGTTTTGGGGTTTTTTTTATTTTTATTTTTTTACCATTTATAAAACCATCAGTAATATTTAAACTACTTACGCTTCACTTTCAAAATACAGCAAGCATAATTTTGCCAATAACAAGATTCAACTTCTGCTAGAAAGCAAAAAAACACTTCAGCGAAGTAACACATCAGACTCTCTCTTCATATATTTCCAGCTGACAAGGCTTTAGCCTATAGCAGAATTTTTTTTTTATTATGCTTCAGTGCATGACCTGGCACTGGTGTGGCTGAGTTTCATCTGACTACAATCACTCTGGCCCTCAAAGTCATCCCACTGCTTTTTTGTTTGTATGATATTCAGAACCTCCTCCATAATGATGATTCATTCCACAGTGTGTCATCAGCAAATTTTGTTGGCATGGTCTTCCTTTACCGTGCCAAGAACTGTGATGAAAATATTATGTAAGATTTATCTCAAGAATTATCTATTAGGAATTCTGCTCATAACTTTCTTCTAGCCTGATTAAAATAATGGGAAATAGGAACAGGATTTCTTGTGCAAATTGTATCCCAAAGACACGAGCTATACTCAGCAGATACTTGTCTAATTTGTTTATAAGCACAGTTGATAAGATTCCATAATCTTCACAAATGTTCCATGTCAGTGAGTCTCCTACTCACTGAAGTACTTCTATC
This sequence comes from Coloeus monedula, assembly GCF_965178545.1. Taxonomy (NCBI): domain Eukaryota; kingdom Metazoa; phylum Chordata; class Aves; order Passeriformes; family Corvidae; genus Coloeus; species Coloeus monedula. The sequence goes on along the minus strand of NC_138789.1, from coordinate 24,679,341 downwards.
CCTAATGTCTTCCCTGAGTCACCTCCTCCCACATTTTCCTTGTTTTCCTTGTCCCAAATACAGCCTCAGAATTAGCTTAGTCCCTTTGTGAGTGATGCTTCTGCACACAAACCCCAATATCCTGTCCTGAACCATTTGTTTTCTTGTTCCTTTGTTTCCATCAGCAGCTGATGCTCTCATGCATTAAGAGTTCCACCACAGGCATTTGTTCGAACATGACGCACCGTGCACCGAAGCCGACGTTCGCTTGGCTCAGGAAGCAATCCCCAGAGCATGATCATCTTCCTCTCTGTTTCTGAAATTTAACTGAGGACAAAGCTATCCTCAGTTTCAGGATCTCAGTAGTCTTTTGAAGTTTTCTTTTGCAGGAAGCCAGAGAACATTCCCTCTAAGTATTTATCCCATATATCACGTTAGCAGTTGATTTTCCCAACATTCCTTATGAGTGCTTTATTTCCCAGTCCCATAGGCGTTCAGAATATCCTGCAGGCTTCTGCCATGCAGTTTGGCAGAAATTATATGATATCTACATAGCAGAATGCATTGTGTGTACAAATTACCATGAAACTAAATATTATGTTACCAAAAAGACAACAAGTTGTATTTGGAAACACCTATATATAATGGTGATAAGAAACCCAATTCCATTTTTTTTCTAATTAACCTGGAAAATCTTACTTTTACAACATGAGAGACACTTCAAGACATTCAGAATGTTAATAAACCCACAGGTATTTCTACTCTTTATATCTTCTGGTATACACTATTAATCAAGAATTGTTGCTCATTTCAGTATTAGTCTGATTTTCTCAGTCTAGAGAAGTTTTACATTTTGAAACATTGCATCTCATTTCTTAAATGCAAAGGAAGTTTTATTTTCCCCAGTTTTGGTAGGAGGTGGACTTCATAAATTTTCACATTGTGTTAGCAAGGAAAGGCAGCAGCCGTAAGGCTCCATAGGAGGACACTGGACAGCTCAAAGAATTCACCATGGGCACAATGACTGAACAATGAGCTGTGTTAACAGTCCTTTGTGTTTCACTGGCAACATGAAATTCTTACAGCAGGAGATACTATGACCTTTTATGCAACAGATCCAACGTGGATCATTTTTTTGTGGCTGTCACTAGCTTGTGCTGAGCCCAGATTGGCTTAGTCTAATGGTTATGAGGTTTCTGAATAGACTCTGAAAGTCAAAATGAAATCAGAATCCATTTTTCTGTCTAGTTGGTAGGAACAAGCTCTGAGACTTCAATAAACCTGAAGATGAACTGCCCTTTAGTCTCCGGATGTCATGCCTTCAAAGGAGAGCTAAAACTCATTTATGAAAATACTTGGAGTCCTCACCTCCACCCCTCAAATGAATAGTTATAAAGCTGTAGGGTTCTTAAAGCCAGATCCTCAGTAATAGCACAAAATACTGCCTTTTATACTGTGCTGCTAATGCTGTAGAATAGTGAGGTAGATTTTTCCACCCAGAGAGCAGCACCCCGTTAACATTTAAGTTAGTGAAGTGGAAATTTCTGTGACCTAATTTAAGAACCAGTCAAATGTCTTAGGTGAAAAAGTTTCACCAAAACATAAATGCCACTGTATTTCTGCTTTGATTAAGAGTCCAGGTGAAGGGTGGGGGAATGGTTATGATACAGGGGAATGCAGTGGAGACGAAGGAATCCAATATCCAAGTAATGGCACAGCTTAACTTCTGAGCATGGGGGATCTGGAAGGCTCTCTTTCAACTCGTGCATATGACAGCCTTGCTTTGTGTTATCCCAGAGGGAAGAAGAAAAGCTGATATTAATGGTGAACCAAGATGAATTCTGTGAAAGTCTGCAAGGCATCATTTATAGCCTGTGTGCCAGAGCTGTGCTTCCCTCCAGGCCATGATCAAGAAACAGTGCAGTCTCACACAGTGTAAATGGAATTTGGCAATGTGGGTGAAGCTGCTTTCTCTGTGAAGAGACTCCTTCTCTTGCTCCCCTCCTGAACTCTCCTCATGTCCCTGTGTTCTTGCTCCTGCAGTCCAGCACGTCATTCAACAGGGATGCTGTGAAAGCTGGGACAGGCCGGCGCTTTCTTGGCGGGCTCTTGAATGACACATCCTCCTGCTACACTCTGGAGGTCTCATTCTACAGCTACATTTTGGGTGGAACTGCTTCTGCCGTGCCCTACACCGAGGAAGCCTGTATCCTTTTGAAATCCATCCTCCTCTTGCAGCACACGTGAACCAGGCACTTAAGGTAAATACTTCTGTCTCCGTAAGAGTTTGCTAAGATAGAAACACACACAAGTGGAAATGTGAGTCTGCTCCTGATGCTTTAATTTCCCTCATATTGATTCTCCATACTGTGGAAATTCAAGAAGAGAAAGACATTAGATCAAATAAGCCATTTCCCTCTTGCAGGAGATTGTCTCACACACTTGTCATAGAAGCTAGTCCTGGAGAGTCTGTGATCCATTCCATTCCACAGTCTTCCATTTCTTTCTTCATTTCTCTCCTTATTCCCTCATTAGCCCTGCATTTGTGTTATTGTTTTAATAGCAAGTTGAGAGTGCATCTTTGGTACTGAGTAATATCTTCTCTGCCTTTGAACTGCAGCCAAAGGGATCCATTAGGTTCTGCATCTGCCTCGAGGACAAATCTTCGATGCCAGTACACAAAGAAATGGAAGTCAAACTGTGAAAACAAAACCATCAAAGTTGTTGGCATTTTTGAGTGCTCAAATAGAAGCAGTGTCTCAAAAAACACATATCCATCTGGCTATCTCAATGTATCAGCAATTTGTAGAATTGTTCTGACTGGTCTTATGATCTGCTTTTATGCTTTTCTTTTTCTTTTTGTCACCATGCTCAATCAAACAGCCCGTGCCCATGCTTCAACGCTGGGTATGTTATTTCATTTTGTCATTCTATCTTGGCAGCTTTTGAAATTTCCACAGGTTTAGAAACACTGCAGAGGGAGAGAGATTAGCTGTGATTGCCTATTTACCTCTCCACTGTATTTCAGAAGTTGGGGGTAGCAAGGGAGAAATTTTCATATGAGACATAATTCTTCACCATCCACATATATGGGCTCTCTGCATGGGAATAAGAGCGAGAAATGGGGAGCAGGGAAAGGAATTGTATGTCATTTGGGCTTTTCTGGTTTGACTTCTCCACTGAAAGTGAAATTTGGGGGAAGGAGGGAGATGAATATATTAAAGTGACTTACCAGGCTTGAGCATTTGGAATAGAAGCTCTTTTTTGCCCAGTAAAGTTAACTGAAGGAAAAGCTTCTTGCAACATACACAAATGTAGTATATCTTGCCACTGTGGAAAAAAAATGTTGTTCCTATTAGGTATTTATTTTCTTAAGTTGGTATTTTGGTGTTTCAAGAACCTCTGCCTTAGTTTCACCTTTAATTTTCTTTCTCACTTTGTGCTCATTGTGCTGACAACTGCTTATCGCTCTTCCTTATTTATTTAGAACAGTTTTTTGACAGTAAGGAATGGAAAGAGCCCCTGTACACATGAGATCATGATTCCCTTGGATACGTTTTCCTTCATGACTTGTAGATCACGCTGGCTTAGTTTCCTTTTCCATAAAGATTTCTGGTTTGTGCTTCACATTGCAGAAGTTTCACCTGTGGGGTCTGACATCTCCATTTGCTTGGCTTGCCTTGCCTTGCCTTGCCTTGCCTGCTGCAGGCAGAGATGCTCCATTCTCTGTTCATCCCATCAGCAGCTGGAGCACAGAAAACAGACTCCAGATCAGCGAACCTCCTTGGAGTTGGTGTAGGGAGAGCTCAAGCAGCAGCTTGGTTTCTGCAGTTAGGGTTTCACCCAGCTGAGTGGAAAAGGAGGAGAAGGAGGTTTTGATTGGCCTGGCAGACGGCAAGCAGGGGAGGCTCTTTGCACATGGAGTGTTCTCCACTGGCATTTTGCCCTGGAAGGTTTGATTATTTCCTTTTCAATGGAGGAATTCTATCCAGAGCGCTGCCTATGAGTTCTCTTCCTCATTTGTGCAGTTTTCTGGTTAGTGAAAGAAATGGAGCTGCTTGAAATAGTCTCTAGACTGGTCTGATCCAACACAGGAGTAGCCACTGGATTTATGCACATCCTGTCCTGGCAGGGGAGGAAGTTTCACATCACTGAAGTCTCTATGACCGAAAGTAAAACAATTGCAGAATGTTCCAATTTAGCCTGAACAGCCCTTCCAAGCTATTTGCAAGTCAGTGATTAATTAATGCTCGGATTTTTTAATGGACCTGAACCAAAGACACAGGCAGTCAGTTCAGATTGGCCTCCAAGGACAGGGCTGTTTCTATTAACTATCTACTTACATGCAGGCAGCAACTCAAGCAAGTAAATGAAGAAAATACAGTGAGCCCAAGAACTGTGAATTGATAGGGTGGGTATTCTGGAAATCTGCCTTAAAGATGTATTTCTTAGGACTTTGTTCATCCCACTGTGATGTTATTTGGTTGTGTGAGTCTTTTTTCCTTTTCCTTTCCTTTTCCATTTTTTATTTTCTGTTTCTCCTTTTTCCCTTTCCTTACAATAGAAACAGGATCAGGGAGGCTAGGATTGTTCAAAGCTTCTACTGCTGGATTAGCAAGTGCAGACTGAGATTCAGCCCCAAATTCAGGGCACCCATGACCATGAAAAGAGACTACAAAGCAGATCACTCATCCAGAACTAGCCATACTGGCTCCTTTTAGAGAACAGAACAAATTAGGATCTCCAGATTCCGCAAAATACTAATTTGGCCTAATGCAGTTTCTGTTGACAGGTAGGAAAACTGAACAAACTCTGACCAGACTTGTGTTTGCACTGGTGACAAGTAGTGATACCTGTCAGCTTCTTTTCTTTACAGCAAATAAGATCACAGTACTTTTCTTTACAGCAAATAAGATCACAGTACTACTCCCTTTCATGCCATTGTATAAGTGGAGTAGGTTTGTTGGTGGGTATTTTATCTCTTCATGTTGTCCAGGTTTTTTACATTCTAACTCTGTGATCCATACAAACCTCTGTGTGAGACTGTAATAGATATATTCTTACATTGGACGAGATTATGCATTTTGTTCAGATTTGTGTGACTGACTGAAACATACTTTTGTAATTTTTGAGGTAAGTGGGTACCTTACATGCATGAAAATGGAAGACAGACTTTCAATCTAAGTGTTTGAATTCTTACATTGTTAATGTAGACAGTAACTTTTTTCAGTAAGGAAAGTAAGAAAAAAAGGTTGGGAAGGTATCATTAGAAGTGGAAATCAGTTTTAAATTACTCCAGATAGTATGACTGACTGTGTTCTAAATGAATTGGTTCAGAATTTAGAGGATGACACCTGGAATGTTCTAGAAACACAAATTGGCTACTGAGGCTGTAGTATTTAAATGAAATCCAGGAGGGAAGGGCCTTCCTTCAGCCCGTGCAGTGGGTATATGTTTGGGGCATAAATGGTGGGACAACATCATGCAGAGTGTTGAGTTTCTGGCCTTTTCTAGCATAGAGAATTAACATGGTTGCCTCAATGTCTCAGGTCTCGATTGGCATGATATCAGTAACAGTTACTGCTGGAGTGCCTCTTGTATTTTCATCCAGCAAACAAAGCACTGCATCAGCAAACAAAGCACTTCCTGAACGTCCTGTCAGACATTCCTGCAGAGGTGTGTGAGCACCTGGTAGGTCTGTGTGTAACTGATACGTACCTGGAGTGTGAGAAACATTAGGGGTCTGTTCTGTAAGCTCTGCTGAAAACCCTACGATAACATGTGCTGCAGATAACACTGAATGGACTCTGTTTCCAGGGCATAATAAGAGGATTGTAGGCTTGTCTGTTACTCGCCTGGAAGTGGACAGAGAAATGTTTAAAACCCTCCTCACACATGCACACATTTGGTGGTAACTGATTAAAAAAGGCAGCACAACAACAGTTAGCTCAGCACCAGGTGAAGGAGCTTTAAAATGAGCTGATATGCTTCCATTAAATTCCATGTTTTACTAGGCATTTACAGGGCTTATGACACGAGGCTTGTAAACTGCTCTGTAACACTCAGCACCAGCAGCTCAGCTGCTGAGCTGCCTCGATTCAGAGCTGGGCAGGGAACAAGGGATAAAAGAGGGGGAGGCAGGATGAATCCCCAGCTGCAGGGCTGAGCCCTGCTCTGACAGAACTGGTGCTTTCCAATATCTCACTACGGCTGTGAACAGCAGCCATCACAGTCTGACCTGAGAGCAGCCAGAAAAGGACTCTCACATCAACAGCTTTAAAATCTATTTGGTTCATTTTTTAGAGGGTTTGAACTGGATCCTTGCTGCAAAGCAGGCAGCCCATAACAGAGAATAAAAGGTTTTACTCTTCCACAGTCCAGCCATGAGGCAGGAAGGCAGAAATGATGGAGACCTGGCAGGAACTGGTATGACTGTAGCTGTTGGGGAGAATAATCATTGAGATGGGTGGTCACTACAAATGTCAGCATGTCCATAGCTTTTTTTGTGTATTTTAATCTTAATTTCAAGCTTCCTTCAGGTGGAGGAGGACCCCATCCAAAGGTGCACTGCTGAACTCTCTCTTGTTTGTGGGCATAAAGATGTATTTATGTGGCTACAGCCACAGAATGAAGGCTTGAATTGACTAGAATCTCTTCAGATGCCTAACAGAGCTCACACCCTGGACTCTCGACACAGAGACCAACTGGGTTCATTCTTATTCTTAACTTCAAGCAGCATATCTGCCTGCTGCTTGACTGGGGACTTGAGAAGTTAAATCCCCGGAGGAAACAGTCATTTGTTACATCCAGATTCCTTTTAAAGAGTACTTGGATCTCAGTAAATGCCTGTCCTGGGGAAAAGAAATCTGTATGCAAACTACAATTCCAGCAAAAGCATCTATAACTTTTAGAGCTTCATGTACCTGCCAGTCCCCTAGGGCAAATGTACTTGGCTATTTTGGGCTTTTTTACATTTCTTTTTTTGGCAAGTGCCTGTCCTGATCCTCCTATCTCTGTTAGTGATATCCTTAAGAGAAGATCCTCATGAGACAGATTATGGCCCTTGCAGGTTCATTCCCAGCCAGTAAAGACAACATTACCAGCAGAAGCCAATGAGGTATGAAAAGCTGTGCTGATAAAGCTGAGGGAGCTCTGCAGAGGTTATCCAATGTGGCTTAGGTTTGAACTTCAGTTAGAGCTTCTTGCCAAGATGGTTTCAAAGATGGTTTTCATATTCAGAAAAAGGCATCCAGAGGTCTGCACCTTCCTTCTTCTGCTAAGCTCCTAGAAACAGGCTCCTTCCTGTGTGTTGCAAAAGGTGGCATTAATCCTAATCCTGCAGGTTTTCCTAAGGGTGACCTCCTTGCACAGCTTCTCTCCAGTATTTGGTTTTTTCTTAGTACCATGTTTAGGGCTGGTTTGGAGGAGAGGAAACAAAATACTCTTTTCAGCTCCCCAGTCTGTGTGAAAGTGTCAAGGTTTACAGCCACAATTTCAAATGCTCTTAATATTACTGGAAGCATAGAGTTAAATTATAGAGTTGTAAAGTTACTTTATAGTGATAATGCTGTCAAGCATCAATATCTCTGCCCCAGGGCACCATGGAAACTCAGTTAATGATATAAGAAGCTGATATTTTTCAGGGTTGCAGCTGTTGGCTCATACCCAGAAGGAATCTGTGTGTTTGTTCATATCGGGTATATACAGTGGGACCTGCTCAAAGAAAATTAAGAAACAGTGAAATTCTGTTTAATGAAGTGCAGTGGAATGAAAGTACAAAGCAATACATGGTGTTGCAGTATGCACAGCTCATTCTCTCAAAGGGTTCAATGGAGTGGACAATGCTGCACAAAAATACTTCTCTTCTGTAAGAGAGGCTGTTTGTGGGGGAGAGTTTATATTTGTATGTAGATTTGTTTATCTAGTTGCCTGTAGCACTGACTGCATCAATCTATGCAAACACTGTCTGGAAGTATCAGTAAGGAAATGGAAATTAAGGGAAGTGACTACAGTCAGCTTAAGAATATGTATAATTTTTGTAATGGATTTCTTAGGATCTGTATCTCAAAGTGCTTTGATAGCCTCAGATGAAAGATGCTATAAAAGTGGAAAGTGTATTATAGTGGTTTTTTGTTGTTGTTTTGGGGTGGGGTTTTTTTTGCTTAAAAGTAGAATATCAGTCTTGGAAGACATCTTCAAAATTATTCCATTTAATGATTCCAGTTACCTTTTCCTTCCTCTTGTGCACACAGATTTCTTTCCCAGGGATACCAAGGTACAGGGGAAAGAACAGATATAAGCAGGATGCATATCCAGATATATAGAAATGCTCTCAAGTTGGTTTCAGACATGAATACAGGAGTTTGCCTTCTTTGGAGAGCAGGAAGACTTGAGTAGCTGTGAGCCTGTACAAGGGAATTTGGACAGGCTGACTTGAGAGCTGTCAATATTTACATCTGTATTCAGGAACAGGGACCTTGTGGGCAGCTGGAGCATGAGCACCTTAGAGACACATGTGCAAATACCATCCCTGCTCCCCACCAGCTGTCCTCAACTCACTGCTGGCACAGGATGTACCCCCTCAGCCTAGGTAGGGCTGGGAAGACTGATCCTCATAAGCCCAGCTCTAAAAATGGTCTCATCCAGTGCAGCCTTTGGGGTCTCTGTTGAGGCACTGAATGCTGCTGGTGCCAAACTGTCATTGAGGTTTTGCTGACTGAAAGCCTCATCGGTGCTTTCCACTCAAGCTATCAATGACTCTTGGCCTGCATGAACAAAACTCTCTAATTCGAAAAGGTTTTGATGGTAGTGTATTAAAAAAAAACCCATAAAATTTGCCAGTTAATAATAAACATCGTTACATTTTTCTATTAGTATTTCTTTTGTACACAGGAAAAAAATAACTTCGACCCAGCACTTAGACCAAGCTTTTGCTGAATGGTTGGAAGGTGCAGTTGATCACGAGTGATTGAAGGGCTTTGGATGATAGAAAAAAAGGGAAGGCTCTCTCCAGGCACTGCTGCTGTCCTTTTTGGAACTGGCTTTCCAGGGTTTGAATGCCTCTCTTATGAACTTTCTTTTCCATAAGCTTGTATTTTATCTTTTTCTTAGAAGCAACTTAGACAAAACTAAGCATATAGAACTGATATGAGGCTCTTGGGTGCTCAGAACACCATACAAATGCTATTAGATCCGTAGTTAAAATAATTCTTTGGTAAATGTTAAATTCCTATTAGTAACACTTGCTAAACTTAAGTGCAAAGGAAAGGGCAAGGCTAATCTGAAAGGCAATGGAGAGCAGGGCTTAAAAGATATTAACAATTTGTTGGAAATGTCTGAGGGGAGTGGTTATTATAACTAAAGAGTAATGTCTGTGGGTTGGAGACTTAGGTTAGGAAAGGGCTTTAGACAGTGCTGTGCTTTGAAGCTTTCCTAAATGTCAGTGGGGATGAAAAGAAAAAAGCCATTAAGAATGAGGTGTTTTTCAAAAAGCAATAAACAGCCAAATTGCAGTGTCCCTGAGAAATGTCTCTCCTTTTCTGCCAGTCTGTGGTGGTGTTTGTGTGTCTCCATGTTTGTCTTCTTTCTCCTCTTCTCTGTGTCTCTTCACTTCTGGCTGAGTCTTCTCCCCTGTGCCTGCCTTGTCTGTGTCCTCACCATCTCGTTGACGTTTCGGTCATTACCCCTACCCCAGGCCTTTCTGTCCTCTCATTGGGCTTTTTTCAGGAGGTGTTTCACTGACCAGACACACCCAGTCTCGTGGTTTTGTTCACTTTTTACTTTCTTTCACCCAAACTGTTCCTTCTTTCTTTCATATTTTGCTACCTAAAGGCTCAGCAGAACTTCTTGTTGATTAAAGGCAATTCTAGGGTGGGAGCAGAAGCTATTTTTTAACTACTACTTCTTTAGTCCCAAATACCAACATTCTGGAAGGGCATAAGAGATGGTTTTTTAGGAAACTCTGCAAAGAAACAAGCCTCTATGTGTCTGTGTGTCTGTCTTTCTCAGCTGCTTGACCAATTGCAACTGAATTTGACAGTGATAAAGGTCTCAGAGATATTACATTCCTATGAGTTTCATGAAAAATAGCTGGCTGAATGAGCAGAGAGCCCACAATTAATCTCTCCAGTAGGGACAGCTGCATGTCTATTGTTAGAAACCAGAGGAGGACAGTAGGCATGAAAGTCACAGGAAACAGATCCAACATCTCCTTTCCTTTCTGAGCTTGTCCCTGGTGAGTTGAGACTTCACTTTCCTTTTCTCTATACACTTTTACCCCTAACATCTGTGCAAACCCTAACGAAGGATACCTTGTGGCATTCTGGAAAGCAGATTGCATCTTCCCCATCAAATCTCTGCTGAAAGAGGCCAGAAACCTGTCAGGTTTCAGTTCACAGGTGATGAGAATACACATCCAAGCCAAGGCCAGTACAGGCCCACCCCAAGCCAGCTGGGTTTCTTGTCACCTAGAGGTGAAACTTTGTCCACAGTTCAGAAAAACAAAGCCTGTACATGTCTCAGGCAGAAACTAAAGATAACCTGCAGCTTTGATCTAGTGTTCAGTAACTTTTGTGTTTTGATAAGAGCAGGGTGGGTCTCATTCTCTCATGTCTCTTAAAAAGAGAACAGCCAAATCAGCTCAGATCAAAACCAGTCCTCTGCAGTGTCTTGTCTCCGACAGAGGTCAAAATAAGGTGCCTGAGAAGAATTTAATAACAGAATAAGCATGTAACTATTTTCCCTGAACATTCTTTGGCCTCAAGCAGTTAGTGGATTGGGGATCCCAGAGACAGAGATATTAGACTCATTAGATCATTTATGTTGGAACAGACCTCTCTGACCAGTAACCCAGCACTGACAACCCCACCACTAACCATGTCTCCAGGTGCCACATCCACGTGTCTTTTAAATCCTTCCAGGAACAGTGACTTCACCCCTTCCCTGGGCAGCCTGCTCTAGTGCCTTACAACCCTTTCTGTGAAGAAATGTTTCCTAATATCCAACCTAAATGTTCCCTGGGGCAACTTGAGGCCATTTTCTCTAGTCCTGTCACTTGTTACCTGCGAGAAGAGAGCAAGACCCACACACTGATTATATCTGAGCTAATAGTCAATGGATGTGTCTCCCATGAGCCTGTATACATTTTTAGCATCCACAACATTCCTTGTTATGGATTTCCACCTTACTAATAACTTGTTTGTTTTAAGCCTACCTCTGAGCTTTCCTGTGACACAGGGCTGTGAGGAGATTGTGTTTGCATCTGAGCTGGTTAAATAAAGATAATTATTTTATTCTCTTTTGTCTTTTGGCCTGGAAGCTTTATTATGTGATTCCTACCTGTACCCTGGGAGCAGCATTGACCATCAGCCACCTGTATTTCACGTTTGAAATTTCATAGCTGAGGTAGTTATTTGCTGACTACTTACCCTGTACATCATAAGCAGAAAATTACCAGATCAGGTAATCATGTCAAGAGCTGGTTTGTCATCTTACATTTTTTCTCTAGTTATAGACAACTGTTTGAGCTGCCAAGTAATGGAGAATCAACTCCAGTGACTCCAATGGTATTTCTTGTGGGATTTTTATTTGCATTCAGGATAAATCCCACCCTGGTCACATGAGCAGCAGATACAAGCACCAAATGAAAAATAAGCTTTCAGTTTGAGAGTACAGACTGTAAGCATCATGTGTTCAGTTCCTGATACACTTAGCACTGTGCTTGTTCTCCTATCCTCTTGTTTTTTCCCAGTATTTAGGAGGGATTCAAAACTTCCTAAATTAATTGAATTTCTGTTCAGCATAGACTGGAGTTTTTGGTCATCTGGTTAAAAGAATCTGGCAACCAATGCCCGTTGGAGGGATTACATTTTTGAAAACTGCAATATCCCAAATACCTTGCTTTCTGTCATTATGATTGGAGTGCATCACTCTTCCCAGCAAACCCAACTTCTGGATAACGTGCTCCCACAGTCAGGTTGCATTCATGATTATGTCAGGCTGTTTTATTCTTTTTCTGAAACTAAGCAATCCTTATTAAACCAGCAACTGCCATCTGATGCCATAAAAAACCCTAATGATAGGTGACCATTCATCTTTTCTCCATCATCCCGTCCCTCTAGAAATCCACTATGAAGGTTAACTGCCCAAGACCTCTCACGTAGCAAAGAGGATCTGCAGGGCAGTGGAATGTCACATGTGGCAAAAGCTTACACTGGACTGGCTTCTGTAAACATTTGGCTGGAGCAATATTGGGGGGACATGTGCAAAGTGAGATCTCTTCCCACCACATCAATAAATGACAGATCTCAATATTACTTTCAGTAAAGCCTTAAATACGTTGTTCAAGTGGAATGCAGCTGGTCTAATCAAGATAGGTAATGGAAATGGCTCGGAGGCTCCAGTTGTCTTCCTGGTGTCTTTTTACAAGAAAGGCAGCTGGACGTCCAATGCTCCTATGTGGAGTCAGGACTGCATGATTCTGCCAGCCCAAGGGCAGAAGAGAGTTTCCAGGACTTCAGCCCCATTATTCCTGTTTTCAAGCCTTTTCATCATTGAGTTTCTGAAAATTTCTTCCAGGTCTGCTAAGTGGCTAATCCTGTTGGAAGAACACAGCTTCAGGCTCTTTGTCTCTTCCTGTGCAGCAGTGACAGCTCCACTTGAGAAGATGCCCATGGCTGTGCCTGTTAGCACTCTCACAATCTCATATTCTTGCTGTAATACTGTGAAGATTTGAGACTGGGCTATTTCTGGGCCAACAGGGTTATCATCTTGGTGCTCCTTCTTCCTTACTTAATGATTCCTCTTTGCACCACATCCCTCACGTTTCTGCCAAGCAGATTTTATTGCATTGACTTTCTTTCCAAAGCCTGCCCAGAAGGACAGCTTTCCTTCAGCCAGGACACAGAAAGGGCCTGTGTCTCTAGAACCATCAATATTTTTCTTGAGATGATAAATGAGCTGCCAATAAACCAAGGCAGCTGCCAGATCCATCTGAGAAACAGACCTTCAGACCCGGTTTATCCGTGCCTGGTTTATTCATGTGTCTGGAAACCTTTGGGATGCAGAGGGCTAAGCACTCTGAGGCAGCCACTTAGATGGTAGAGATTGATGCAGGGGGAGTTTATGGACTGGTTCAGATACATTCGCCATTACTTTGTGCTCGCCTATCTCAAACAAGAAAATGGCTTCATATTTGTCATAGGGAACACCACAGAAAAGAAACAAAGCTTTCAAAACAAGACCTAAATTCTCATACTTGCTGTATCATTCAGTTTGTTTTTCTTCTTCTCTTCTGGCCTTTCTTGCCTATAATTCAGGGTTTTGCATAAGCTGTGAAATTTTGTTGTCAGGAGTTTTCTAAGGAGATGAGGCATGGCTGATTACATTGTGCCTGGAGGGATGGAAGCAGTTTATGTGCTTCAGTGAGTAAGGTTTGTAGGGAGACCAGTCTGGTTTTGAACCAGATGACACAGCTGGGAGAAGCAGGTAGCCTCTGTGTTTAGGATGCTTTGCCAGGCAGCAGGCATTTGTTTCATATACATTCACCCCAAAACTTCTGACCTTATTTTTTTGGTTTCAACCAACAAGAGTTCTCAGCAGTATTAAATTTGGGCAAGTTTGATGAGAACAGGCAGCTGAGCAAAGGAAAGGGACTCAAGAAATGCCTCTGCTGGGGGCAAGGCTGGAGGGACTGTAAATGTTACTGCACTCCAGAGGGTCTGTCTGGAGAAGTGACCACAAAATGCTCCTGCACAGAGAGAATTTCAGCTGGCACATGATCCATATTGCTGGAGGAACCCGGGTTAGGGACCTTTGTGATGCAGGAGCACCAGCTCCAGCTCTTTGCTCATGAGGGGACTCGAGGAAGCCCCGAGGCAGGAAAACCAGCGAGGAGAGCACTCGGTGCCGGCTCTCGGGAGCACCAGCCCGATGCCTGTTCGCGCATCCCCGTGGCCGTGTCGCAGGCGGGGCTGGTCCTGCCCGAGCGGTGCCGCGCATCTCCCGCTTGCTGGAGCTCAAGTGCCCTCTTCTGGCACCGACCGTGCCATCCCTCCGTGGCAGCCGGCTGAGAGCAGGGCATGTTTTCCTGATGGTTGCTAAAATCAGGAACAAAGCAGGTTTTTTCTCCCTTTGCTTCCCCTCTGTGTCCGGACTGCCCTAGCGGCAGTAGCGGTTGGAGGACACGGAGCATCCCTATTGCAGCAGCCTGGCCAGGTCTGAGCTTTCCTGTGACCCAGGGCTGTGAGGAGGTTGTGTTTGCATCTGAGCTGATTAAATAATGATATTTTTTTTCTCTTTTGTCTTCTTTCCCCTGCCTTATCAGTTGTAAATCTGTATCTATCTTGATTTATGCCAGCTGAGTTTGGGGTGGCCTTTCCCTGCTCATGTTCTCTGCTCTCTGTTGTATAAATCCTCTCTTGGCTATTCCTGACCTGTTGATGTCAATAGTTTTCACCGTGAATCCCAGTGGGATCTAGATTTGACCTCTGTCGATTACCAAGAGATAGCTAGTGATGAAATGAGGGGAGAGGGGAATATGCAGCAGCTGTCAGAGAAGTCCCCATCCTGGTTGGGAAAGTTTGGATACACTTGTTAATGTCAGTTCAAGGTTAGCAGTACACAGCGCAGCAACTGCATCTGTCTGCAGAGGCGTGTAAAATCAGCCTTAAGAAAAAGGAGTTTCCTGCACTGCTTTATCACATCAGTTACCATCAGAGGCCTTTGCATGTGCTTTGGATTTTTCTCTATGTTTAAGAAACATTTCAAGCCATAATTGATTATAGCTGAATTTGTGTTACAAAGTAGGGAACAGCAGGTCAGGACATTTACGCTGTGAGACAAGACTGAGCCTGATTCCCATTTAGATGCTTTACAGCAGAAGGGTAGTGGTTTTTTTCCCTGGTTACAAGCAGTACCTCAGCTCAGTATCGAGTGCAACACTGTATTAATAATTCTGTACTTATTGTAAGCTCTCTGAATGCAAATCCCTTGCACGCGAGCTGGATTGGCATAAACCACTTTGGGAAGCACATACACAATTTATACTGCCCTCCACTGCCTTTATGAGGAGTAAAAGGAGCTGGAGCCAAGATTGCCAGGTTTTGCAAAGTGCCAAGCTGAAAGTGAAAATCCAGCTTTTCCCTTCAAGGTGAAAAGGACATAGGAGATTCTGGTGGTTTTGGTCTGCCTGAGGATCTTCCTGCAGTAGTCTCTGCTCTGTTATATGCACTTTTAAACTGCCATATGCTGACATTGTTTTTTCCTGGTCATTTCACTATTAGTTTAGTAAGGTCTCAGAATAGAGGTTGGGAAATGTGACTGCTAATAATGTGATTTTATTTAAACCCTGTGCCTGTGTTCCATCTCACTTTCCATCTCAGTGCTGGGTGGTTAGGTGGAATTCAGGCAGAGATGATCTGTGGCTGCAGATAAGTACAGCACCCTTGCAGTGCTACCAACCAAACCCAGGAGTGCAGAGACAGGTAAGACCATGTGCCAAAAACTGAAATGAGACAAGCTAAGAGTTTCCAGCCAACGCAAGCTGAGATTTTAAAGCACTTTATGTGAACGGACATAATAGAAGAACATAGACAATACTCAAAATTAACCTGGTGACTTTCAAAGTGATTACCTGAAATACGACATAAGGATAAAGTGAATATAGTCAGCTTCTAACATTTCACTTTCAGGCTGCTTCTCTGCATAGGAAAATTTATATGCGTGAGTGCATGCATACATTAGGTATGCACATACACCAGAACTTTTAAGTACATTCTCAAGATTCATGAAGGAAATGAATGATGACAGCAAAAGAAACTTGCAGGCCTCTCTTTGTGTGGGGAAGCTCCAAGCCACCATTTCAGTGAACAAAGATGCCCCTCTATCAGGCCTCCGCATACAGAGCTGGAACTGGAGCGGCCCAGAGTAACAGTGCTGAGAAGTTGGTACAATAACGAGGCAAAGCAAAGCAGAGCCTAACAGGATGACAGCACGAGGCACCAAAAATAGGTGGCTTTTGTATGACTATAATAGCACCACCTGCTTTCAGAACGTTAGTCATCCTGTAAATGTGTCCATTCCAGTGAATATCCTTGAGGGAGTTGACACAGAAATCCATAGAAACGAGGCTCTGAATCTGAGCAGAGAAAAAGGAGAAGAGCAGGGATGCGTGAGGCTGAAAGGAGCTGCTGGCAGGGGAAAGGAGCAGCCTGGGATTGCGTGTGTGGGTGTGCATGGGGTAGCAGAGAAGTTTGCATGCTCTCGAAGGGAAGAATTTGTTTCCTTCTCATCAAACCCCAGCCCCTGCTGCTTTCTTTGATTTTTCTCTAGCAGGGCCAATCTAGGCACTCAGTGATGATAAATAACCCAGTATTACAAGGTGACATGCACAGTGACACGATAATATGGAGAGAAAGAGAAGAACCCAAAGGGACATTGTTTCTGTCATTTATTTCCCCAGTGTGCTCTGCAGCTCAGGCAGTTTGGGAGCCCCATCCCACGGCTCCATCCGCAGCCTGG
Source organism: Coloeus monedula (assembly GCF_965178545.1). Taxonomy (NCBI): domain Eukaryota; kingdom Metazoa; phylum Chordata; class Aves; order Passeriformes; family Corvidae; genus Coloeus; species Coloeus monedula. The sequence continues at coordinate 24,662,844 of NC_138789.1, read as the reverse complement.
CGAGGGGCCTGAGGGGAGCTGGGCAAACCTCGCTGGCATAGCCAGTCCCTGAAAATGCTGTGTTTTCCCTGTGAGCTTTGTCTGCGCTGACCTTGGTAGGACGCTTCAGCCCTGTTTTGATTGAGGGCCTTTTGAGACCTCGTGTTTGATCTGAGGTGAAGGGGTCGCTCCGCATGTCACGATGTCACGGTACCTGCGCTCGGCTGTGGCTCCGCCGCCGTCCCCCCGCCTGGCCTGGGGGTGGTCGCACCACCTCCCTCCCTCCTTCCCTCCCTGCCTTTCCCGGTTAGCAGCTTTCGGTTCTGCCATTGTAACAGGGCTGGGTTTTTTTTAACGTTGCGTTTCCGTGCCGTTCCCTGGATTTTGTCAAAGCAAACTGAGAGCAGAAGTGGTGCTGTGCTGACACGCACGGAGCATCAGCGGGGCTGAGCCCTCGGCTCCCCCGAGCAGGGTGCTGTGTTTGGGCTCACGGAATAGCAAGTTGTCGCTCTCTGTTGGACCAACATAAGGAAAGAAAAAAAGGAACATTTTGCCAGAGGGTTTTCTGGCCATTTCCTGGTGACTAGGGATGTTGAGACGTGGGGATCTGAATCTGTTTGTGGCTCTGTAAAGAGCTTTGCAGCCTCAGTGCCTGTCCTTTCCTCTCCCAGTTTTTTCTTGGATGAAAATGCAGGACGGGAGAAATGGCGTTGTCTAGACGATGACACAGTGCTAGGACACAGTCTAGTGAGATAAAAGGAAAATGGAACAGGCATACAGAGCAAAGTGATTTGCCTAAATCTGCACAACCAGATCTCCTGACTCCTTCACTCTCCCTCCTGTGGCTTCTCCTTAGGAGATGAAGTTGATTGATTGAAATTGCCCTTTTTACTGATTACCATTTTAATAATCTAACCAGTTATGTCAGAAATCCAGCATGAGGGGTTGTTTTTTTTGATGCAATCTGTTTGTTACTTGCATTTCTCACAGGTGGGCACCAAAATCAGACTAGTTGGGTACTCTTTTTATTTACATTTGGGTTTGTGTCCTTGTCATTCAGGTATAGTGTGGTGTTACTGCTGCAGCTGCATTCTCACATGACAGGGGAATATTCTTGTTAGGAGGAAATGAAAATTAAAAACAAAAATGTCCCACTCCCAACCCATCCCAGGGGAAAAAAACCCAAACACAACAACAAAAACAAACCCAATAAACCAATCTTCAAAAATAAATCTTGATCTCATAGGTCTTGGATAAAATCTCTTTGCATATCCGTGCGTGCTTCATCTCCTTGGCAATTGTCATCCTGTGTACAATTCATGTTTTATGAGTGTAGGATGGAAACTATTGCTGTCTTCTGCTTTGACATTTCTGTCTCCTTGCCGCCCTCTTTGCCTGTTGTTAGTTGCTTCTCATGCCACATCTGACTGGTTTTCAGTGTTGATGGGGAGTCTTTGCCTTGGAGTTTTGCATGACTTACACTTAACTGACCACCCCATTCCTTTGAGGTTTTAAATAGGTGAATAACAACCCAGCTTTGTGCCCCAGGGTTCTGATTCTTGATGGGTTTTCCCACATGCTGTCAGCCTGCAAATAAATAACACTTGCAAGAAAAAGGGACTAAAATCATGCTAAATCTCCTCTTTTTGCTGAGAGCCAAACAGACTAGTGGCTGGAATGCAAGAAGAAAGGATATTCCTATTCCCTGCTCATTTGGCTGACAGAGTAATCACTCAGAGTAATAAATCTTCATTGGAAACTTAGATGAAAATGGAAAAGGAATGAGAGTGCTTTCAGAGAAGAAGCTGGGAGGGGGCTTTTGTCTCTGCTGAAGCCCAGCTTCAGAGGGAGAGAAAAAGGGCTACAGAAGCCCCTGCTGCTGGGTGCAGAATGGGCCTTAAAGCCCAGGGCTGTGCATGTTGGCTTGTCCCCCTCGGCCCTGGTCATCCCCCAGTCCTGACCTGTGCCTTCTGCTCCCCATAGCCCTGGGTTTGAGGAGCAGGGATGTGTGTCTGCCAAATGCACCTGAGCAGCATGAAGGGGCACAAATAGGGGCCAGGAATAAATGCTAAAGATCTAGAGCAGCTGGCTACCTGCTGTGCTTGCTCTGTAACCCTTCAGGAGCCAGCACTTTCCCACAGCCTCATGAGCAAAAAAGGACAAAAAAAAGCAACCACAGAGCTGAAACATTTTATTTTCCCTGCTGGGCCTGCCAATTAACCCTGTCAGGAGCTGGAAACCCACAGTGGGTGCATCAACAGACAATGAGCTGCAGAGGGGGAGTGCTGGAGGAAGGCAGAGCAGGGATCCAATCACCTCCCCATAGCCCTGAAAGAGCCGAGCTGTGGTGCAGGGACGGTGGGAGCCAGTTTGCAGGAACCTTCATGCTTCAGAAACTGCTGCAGGGCAAACAGAGATGCTGAGCACCAGCTCCTGGTGGGATTCTGTCTCCTCACTGCCTGACTGCTGTATGTCTGTCTCCTTGCAAATGCCACTGTTCTTGCTCATCCTCATCCTCCAGTCTCTGTGTATTCTGTGTTGGCTTTGCAGTGTTTGGGGATGTTGAAGGGGCTGGAAAGAGGGAGGAGGCAGCAAAAACTTTCCCCTCTCCCAAAACTCCCTGTCTGCAACTTGTACTGCTCCTGATCTGCTTTGGTGCTTGGTTCTTTGTGTTTGGGCAAGCTGGTTACCTCTTCCTTTCCTCTAGGGAGTGGAGTGTTTGAGCTGGACTTAGAATAAGGCTAGCTGTGTGAGTTGGATGAAGCACGGGCCACACAGGGTGTATTTTTTTGTTCCTCTTGGTCAAGTGCACCAGGTGATGTGTAGAGAGCTGTGTCAAGATGAGAGACAGTGAGCAGGGCAGGATATCGTTCATTGTGAGGGTGATGAAGAACTGACTGTACATTGGGGCTGTTTGGCACCTTGGGTGCAAGTTTGTTGAAGTTACTTGCCTAACCTCCTCCTGCATCACCTGTTGCATTTCTACTGAAATCATCAAAGTGACACCAAAGATGAAATCTGCCCCACAGTCACCTCTGTAGCTTTTGGATCAACCAAGGACGCTGGCAACAAAGCAGAGAGGCAGGCACGGTGCTTAATTAGCATTGCTTTGATTCCTCTCTGCAGAAAGCAATCCTTCTTTCCACTTGTTACTTTCTTTGGGAATAAAAATCAGGTGTCGCCCCATCTGCTGTGGGACTGGCACAATGGTCCTGCATGTGGGTACGGGTGAGATCAGCCCTGTGAGCCTTCTTGTCTCCCTGGCCTCACACCTCATCCCACACACTTCCCAGCTCCCTAATCCTCTCGCTGCTAATTGCCTTTCTAATGCCTTTGGACACTGGTGCCTGCAAGGGGGTGACACGCAGCGCTCTCCCAGCCTCGGCAGAGAAAGGCGGCGTGGCTGTGGCTCTGAGCAACAGCACAAATGGAAAAAGAGGGGCTGTTTTGGAGCTGAGTGATGCAGAGTTAATATTCTGACTCTCGGGCCATGAAATCGATCTTCCAGGTGAATTTGTGGCCTCTTGAATTCATTTTGGGCACGACACACACCTCAAATGGAACGGGCTGCAGCTCTTGACGTCAGTAAATGCTTTCTGCCCTGCAAAAGAACACAGCTTGGATTTCATCTTGCTTTTACACCTTCACTTCTCCTTGTAAGGCTCATTGTCACCAACGGGTCTGGTGTCATCCAACTGCGGCAGTGAGACCAACACTCTGTGCTGCAGAAATTCCCAGAGCACAACACTCGGCAGCTGCCAAAGCTTTCTGCTGGCACCTGCTCAAGGCAAGAGAGAGAGTAATATCACTTTGTGTGCCTCCTTTCATTGCTGCCCACCAGGAACCAGCAGGGACAGCACTTTGCTTCTCTGCTTGAGAGACACACAGGTTAGATGAGTGAGGCAGACACCTTGAGCCTCTGTGGCCTTTTCAACAACTCACATCCCCTCTTTCCCATCCCACTTTTTTCCAGCCAGATTGTAGCTGCCCCATATCACTGTTCCCTGGAAGGCTGGCGCAGAATGACATTTTGCTGTGCTTTTCTTCTGCTGTTTCTCACCTGCCAAAGTCCTTCCTTTAAATGTCACAAGTCTAATTATTTTGGGTATGAGAGTTGACGATGGCAGCATTTGGGCAAACAACAAAAGGATCCTTTCACCAAGGCAGGAAGGAAGATCAGATATTTCTGGTGGTTATGGGGACAACTCTCACCAACTTTCCTCATGCAGCTTCATTCCCTTCAAACTCATGGGTGTCTGCTGTCTCCTTGTCTTTCCATCTAAACTGAGATACCAAATGTACTAAATCCCTTCTTTATGGGAGAAATTCTGCAAGTTGAGAATATCAGCTCTTGTGCCTCTCCCTTTTCCAGCCAGCTCAGCTCTGAGCAGTGGAGCAGACAGTTTGAATGACAAGAGGAGGCATCCTTAATCCAGATATTGCACAAAGTGCATGTGGGAGAAAGAGTGAATGCAGTGCCCGTCACAGAAAGGCACAGAAACAGTGCAGGGAGCACATTGTGCTGGTCCTTGCCTACCTGGAGCTGAACAGAGCCTTTCTCTGAAACTGCCAACAAGGAGTGGGCATGGTTGTATCTGCCTGGTGGTGGTTTGGTGGGTGCTGTGCTGGCTTGGGGACCTGACATGGGCACACAGCGTGTGCAAAGTTCCCTGTCAAACAAAGTCATCCTTTCCTCAGTTCTCCAACTGCAGGAGCAGGATTGTGCCCAGCCTGTGAAGCTGGCTGTGATGGCTTCCCCTTCCTCCTGCAGCAGCATATTGGCAGGGTGACCTGAGAAAGTCATAGAGGCCCGTGTGCTGTCAGTGAGCTGTGCAGCTTCTCGTCCATCTTCCCTTAAACAAGGTAGGTCTCCCTTTTCTCATTCCCTGCTGCTCATCCCACCTTCTCCCCTAATCCACAGGCTAAACAATGTTTCTGTGCTCTGGCTCTGCCACATCCTCTCATTTGAATGCTGCCAGGTTCTTAATTTCCTTGATTTTTGGCAGCAAGGAGCTCCCCAGATCACCAGCGTACGTGGGGAAGCAATCCCTGAACAAGACCTCCATGAAAGATCTAGTCCTGCCTTGTCTGGGCTTTCTATAGTGCTGTATACTCTGCCAAAGCTTCAGCTTAACTGCACAGATATAAAACTGAATTAAACTGGGAGGTGTATAACTTCATCATCACAAAATGGCTTTCTAATGCCTAGATATGGTATGAAGAAATATTTTGTTATATTTATTTTAATTGTGTTAGGGAAAAGATCTTTCCCTCCTAGGAAAGTGGTAGAGACAGTATAGAAATGGGAAATAAATGCTCTTTTCCAGTGCAGAGAATGTAGCCACCAAAACAGCTGGTGTGCAGCAGAAAATTCAGGCAATGAAACTACCCAAACTTGTTTCCGTGTCCCACTAGGATGAAATGCACAAAAACGTAATAAAAGGAATCATGATTGAACAGTTAAGAGTGAGTCAGATAAAAAGCCCTCTCTCTTCCTAGTGCTATTTGCTGCACAAGGCAGAATACGTGGAAGTTAATTATATTTCAAAGTCGGCGCTCTTTAGGGATGGGCCAATTTATTAGAGGAGGCTGGAATTGTTAAAGACAGATTTTCTATGCATCAAAACAGTTCATATGAGGCTCAAGGCTTGGCTGGTCTGACCTCAGGCAACACTATGCACTTTGATAAAGCTTTCAGTGGCAATAAAGTTTTACTGAATAGTACTAAAGATGAATCAAACTGGGAGACATAAGGCAGAGGAAATTTTGAAGTATTCACCCAGTTTTTGCAGTCAGGGCATCAAGAACTTTCTGATCCAGAGGATGCATCAGGCTATCTTTAATAGCTACTGATCTGTTTGTGATTGACAATTTAGTATCTAAATATTAGATACTAATAGTTAAGAGTGTTGACTCAAAGGTTAGGAATCTCTAACGAACATAAAAGACGACCGTATTTTTTTCACTAGCTCATTCCATAAGAGAGGGCAAGAAATAAATGTATAAGCAATAAAAGGAGCAATATTTTTTGACCAGTATTTTCTTGACCTCATATGGAAGGCTCACTTGGTAAGATGAACACCCAGGATTTGGAGGGCACATCTACTGTGTTTCTTCCAGTCCTGCACTGGTACTGCAGCACTGCTACCCCTGCTCTGGTTCATAATACCACTGGATGGCCAGTGCCCCCCAGCCTTGAACTACATCTTTGTGGGGGCATTTTCCAGGTTCTAGGTGTCCTGCAGTAAAGGAATGTGCATCCCCTTGTGACTAAATGTGCAACACTGGGTCAAGAAAAGGTTGAGTAATTTGCAAAATGAGAAGCACCTTTTTTGAATTTACATTTGGGAATGACTGGGATCTACTTTAATCGGGATAGTGTGGAGAAGTGGGGACTCTCTGATAGATTTTTTTATGTTGTCCTAGGAATGGGGATATTAAGATATGTTGGTTAACTAATGGCAAAATACAATGCCTGACATCCATTATTTTCCTTTTTCTTTCTGATGTGGTCTTGCTTGTTGCTTTGTGACTGAATTGTTTTAGGGAGAAGATGTTTCCATCCTCTGGATGTGAGACACATTTCCATGCAAATCTTCTTAAATGCTTGCTGAAGTTTTGGGAGTAGAAAGCTCTGACAGTGGAAGGGGTACAATTCAGCAGGTCCTGTGAGCCAGAGGTATTCAGTTTGGGGTAAGAAACATAATGGCTTGTTGGCTGTTGTGCTGCAGGAGATGACATTCATGAAGAGATTCAAAATGGAGTTCAGCTGCACAATCATAACACCTTGACAATGCTGCAAGCATTTAACTTAGAGTAGCTAATAAAATGCTGTAACACGTTGGTGATTGATAGACTACCCCAAAAAGGGGCTGATAAGGAGTGCTCACTGTGTACACAGTGTTCTGTTGTTCCTGAGCTGATGCAATGTGCATTGAAGTGAGGAACAAAATTACTATGAACTGAACATTGAAAGATCAAACCTTTGTGAAGATTAGATCCTAAGTCTACACTGACTAAACCTTGCTTTTTATTGTCTCTGAAAGTTGTATAATCTCAGGGAAGAAGATAGGAATGGCTCTGAATTCCTATTTTTGTCCATTTTATGATTGATTGCTCTGAACTGAGGGGAAAAAATGAAACATGTTTCCTTGACTACGGCACTTGTGATGTCATCTGTGTTGTATTTTTTTATTCCCTCCCTTTTAGGTTCCTTTCTAAACTCACCCTCTTTATAGCCTACAGTAGTCCTACAGGTTTTCCTGCTGCTCATTTCACTCATACAGCATGGGTCACTCCTCTGTATCTGGGTCAGCCATGGCTGTGTAGAGTATTTGCCAAAGCAATGTGCAGTCTGCTCTTAATGTCTGAACTGAACTATGGTATTCTAAAAGGTTACTTTCTATTGCTTTTTATGAAGATGGAGGACAGTCTGGGAAGTTTTGGTTTTAAAATAAATTGATTCTGCCTCTTTTTCAGTTTTAGGCTTGATCTCTGTAGCCTGCCCTGTGCTGCAGTGTGATCACTTGGCTAGGCTGGCGTGGGCAGAGTTAGAACTTGTGATAGTTCTCCTCAAAACTGGCCTCTCACTACCTTATCTCCTTTCAACTCCTGATCATTTGGAAAAGCCTTCCTTGCAGCACATTTGGGTATGACTGGAATCAATCTTGAGGCAATGACAAAAGCACCTTCTCTCTAAGATGTGGCTTTTTTTTTGGAGATTGTCATTTCTCTACTCTAGGGCTGCTCATGTAACTCAGGAGTGAAATTTCTAAGCAGGCCTTGCCAGAAGTAACTCAGAAATCACCCAGAATTAACTGTAGCCCCTTTCCCTGTGGCTCACACAAAGGTTACTGCATTCACTTACAGCAAGGTCTTCCCTGTGCTTAGGCTTTGCAGAGTATCAGCTATGCAGGTGTTTTTGCCAGCTAAAGACTTTGCTGTAGAGATGTAACAATAGATGCAGGTCCATTTGGCTGCTTTTGGAGGGGGTTATCTTTAAGCAACCTGAATGTTGCTCTTTTTTTCTTTCTGGTCGCCTTGATTTCTTTCCTAGCTTAAAAATGCATTACACGGCTGTGCCACCTGGCTTTGGTGTGAAAAAGGCTGCTGACTTCCTGCTGTAGCCATTTTAGCCTCCCCTTGCTAAAGTTCAGGGCAATTCCCATTTTGTCCTGAGATCTTGCAAATAAATTGTATTGCTTCTGCATTTGTCAACATTAGGAGCTATTTGCTGCACCTTGTCCAAATTACCCAGCAAAGCTAAGGACCCTGTAGAATTTCTTTGCTTGCTTTTTTCCTTCCCTCTCCATGTCCACTTCCCCAATTCTGTGCTGTCAGCAGGCTTAACCAGTTTGTAGTCAGCTTCTCGGAGCCATTTATATAAATTAGGCCTAGCAGGGGTTCTGAGGATCGTGTGGCGATGAACATTAGTTTGCATTTGTTGACTTTAATTTCCTTTTGCCGTATGTTGACCCAGTTCTAGAGCAGATCTAAATTGTTGGATATTTCTTGGCGGTGTTTCTCTCGTCCATTACACAGCCCCACTGGCAACTGCAGGAACTCTGAAAACGACCTGGCTTGAAGTCATTTACACAACCTAAAACTGGAGCAGGAAGGGGCAATATTCACTGACCTAATTCAGCAGGTCTCATCGTTTAGGTCTCTTAATTAAAAATGACTCTGCTTTGCTGTTCCCTAGCCTGATCACTATCTGTTCTCATTTGCTACGCTAACTCCTTGCAGAATTTCTGCTGAATTTGCAGCTTTCTGTGGAATATTTAGCCAGGCTGCCTAAATAAAGCACAATAAATTGTAGGATGTATACCTCGCTCTTTGATTTACTCCCCTCTCCTTCCCAGCCAAGGAATCTTTTAAAAGTTTTTTGTCCTCACTTCTCAACCTTAAAAAATTAAAGCACTTGGATGAAGATCAAAAGCCTGTATTTGTCTTCAAGATAGTCGGTAGTGACTGTGTCATAGCCAGAAATTCTTTACCCCATGCTCTCTAGGATCCCATGTGCAGATCCATCTCTCCAGCACAAGCCCTCGGTGGTGGCAGCAGCGCACATCACCCATGGGCACCACTGGGCCTTCTGGAACCCTCTCTAGACTGGGAAGAATTCACAACCCCTCATTTCACCTCATCTAGTCTCTGAATGGGTTCAAGAAGGCTACAGGGAGCCTGACACAAATTGACCTCTGCCTCTCACGTCCCTGCCCAAAAGGAGAAAGATGATCATTAAAACGATTTCTTTTAGGGCTCATTTAGCCCAATGTTTGTAACACGTGCTGTGGTGCTTCTGGCTGCTCCAAGCTGTATCTAGCAGAGCTCCCAGGAGAGAGAAAATCGTGGATGTGCCCCCAGGTCTGCTGTAAATTTGACTGAGTTGATCATGTCTCTGTTTTTTACAGCTTGTCCAGGACTTTTAATGTTTTAACTTAATAGGAATGGACTGGTCCCATTCTCTCAGCTTCAGGGCCTTTACTTGCTATCAGTTTGGAGCAGCTGCATTTATTTGCTTCTGGGTTTAGGGGAGAGAAAACCCCTCTTGGAGCTCTCCATGGGACTGAATATTTCCATGTAAATTGTATCTGGGGGCATTTTTTGGCCCAGTAATTTTAAGGACAGTATGCTGAAATTAGACTGGTGTGATGTTTTTAGAAAGGCTTTTAAAAACTATAGCATCCTTCCATTCCTGTTCCAGTTGTTGAGCAGGCAGGAGACTGAAGCAAGTGAGATCCCTGCTTTTTGACAGAGACAACATTTTCTAGCCTATGGATGCCACAGCATCCAGCTGCTGTTTGCCAGCCTGCCATGTCACCAGTACGGATTTGTAATCTGTGTGCAACTCAAGCAAAGCAAAGCAAGAGAGCTGCAGAACTTGTTTTGCTGCAGTGTTGGAATAAACACTGTAGAATTGTGCCTTTGTCCATCCAGCATCTGAAAACAAGAATCCTGCCCTTATTCTTGGGAGCAGAATGGTTCATGTAGGTTCATTGCCTTCTCCAAGGCACCCCTGGACTAGCAAGGCAGGCTGCCTGCCCTCCTCCTATCCCCCAAAACTGGGTTTCCAGTGAGACAATCAGCGTGTTTCATTCCTCCAGGGAAAAGACAACCAGGGCTGTATTTCAGTACACTGGGAGCCTCTTGAAAAGGTGAGGCCCCTTCTGTTAGTGCTGTAATGGAAGCAAAGCCTAAAGAGAAGAAATGTGACCATTTCAGGGGCACAAAGTCATTGCATTTCTGCTGTTACATTCTGGGAACAAAAATAGCAGGGACAGGTCCCAGCTGCCGGCCACAGCGTGTTTGAAAAGGTTATCAAGACATTATAGCATGTAAACAGCAGAGCTATTAGCTCTGGGCTGTGAAAAGTTTCTAACCTTCACCGCGAAAACCTTAAATTATTTTTGAAGTGTTAATGAAAGTCAGCTCGCCAAAGATGGATGTGGAGCATGGAATTGCATTAGACAAATGGCAGGAACATTTTAATAGTTATTGCTTTGAGAGCCCCCCTCTGAGAGGATCCGAGGGGGTTGGAGACCAAACACTTTCATGAGCCTTTTTTCACAGGAGTAAACAATGTGTGGTTTATATCGAGCGATTTACAGAAGCACACAGACATTTTGGGTTTGTTTAGCATGTGTTTGGGAATTTTTCTTACCTCCTTCAAAATCTTGGAAGTGCCTAGCAGCTCAAGGGTGTTTAGTGTGGCTTTAAATCTCCTGCTACCCTGTTCAGCCAGGGAGTCTCAGTCTGACACTGCAGGTGATGGCATGCAGGTGTAGGCTGCCCTGTCATGGAGCTGCCTCTGGAATGGGTGGGAAACAGCTACAGGCAGAGCCTGGGTGCCAAGCAAGCAAATTAGCAATCCCCCACCCAGTTCAGCAAGGGCAAAGTTCCTCCTGTGTCTTTATTTTATGGGTACATGCTACTGAACAAATTATGTAGAGAGATATATATAGATATATATATATTTACATATGCACACTAGTGCATAGCACTTACCTGTGTATATGCATATGTGTTTTGTGCAACTGTATATAATTCAATTACTTAATTGCTAATTAACTCTAATAGGCACTTGGAGAGAAAAGCTGCACAGAGTGTGCCCTTCATCCAGAAGTGCCTGTGTGAGCTGCCCCCTTTCCACTGCACATGCAACCAGAGTTTAACACTGCAGCATCACCCCCAGTCTGCCTCAAACAGCACAAAATGCACCCTAAACCACAGGTATTCCATGGGCAATGCTTAGGCTGGGAGGGACGAACCTTTAAAGATCAAGGTGTCTTGACCTGTTACAATGGTTCTCTTCTACCCTCAGTCATATTGTGACTGTGTGCATATATTTTCCCAATTTGGTTTCTATTAGGAAAGCTGAGTCTTGCCGAGGCCTTTTGATTCCATGAGGAGTTTTTACAAATGCTTGCTTGGGCCACAAGGGTATAGTAAGTGCATAATTCTCGGCAGAATTGGAGCCAGGGGAGCCCTGTGTTGTGTTGGCACAAGTGTGCTGTGCCCTGGAGTATCTGCTAATGTTTCATGTTAGAAGATCAAGAAAAGAGGTGAATGTGCAGGCTGCATCTGTATTTAAACAGTGGGTTAACAGTGAGCAGAGACAGATTTCAGCTGAGTCCCCTGCACTGAGCAGCACGAGGCCTGGATGAGGTTCTTATCCCATCATTTGGGCTCCTTCTCTGAGAACCGTTAGATGCTTTTTACTTGCCTTACACAATTTTGCAGGTAGAGCCAATTTTATATGAAATACTTATCTTTCTTCCAGTCACTTTTTATTGTCAGGTCAGATACTTCCCCTCTCCTCCCCTTTTTGCAGCCAGGGGGAGAAACAACCCTTTCACCAGCTCTATAACCATTTCATGCATAATAACATTTTAGGCTTTTATTACTCTGTTGAGACAAAGCAGGCTCTGATGAATTTCAATTCAGCACAGAATCGACTATGCTACAGTATCCAGTCACAGAGAGAAGAAAACCTTTCTCCAATTCTGGAACAGGTTGAAAGACCTGCAACTGTGATTGTAATACCAGAGTCAATAAAGCTTAAAGCTCTGTCTGGCTTCCCCACTAAGGAAGGTGAAACAAAATCTTCCTACCCCCTACAAATCAATTTTGAAGCCATTGCACAGTGATGACGTTCATCAGCATTTTCATTGCATAAATGTGGACTCATTTCTGTGCTGACTGTGTTCAGTTAAAGGGACCCCAGCAGCCCAGGCAGGCTTTGTAAATGAGTTAATTTCTGCACTGCATCTTCTCCTAATTCTTGCTTCAGTGTTTTTGAACTTTTACAGTTATGAGTTCCTTTTCATTATTTTGGGTTTTTTTGTTCTCCGCCTGGTTTCTCTGTGCTTGCAAGAAAAGCTTGAAGGAAAGGGAATGCACCAGTGAAGCTGGAATCTAGCATTGCCAGGTGTATTTGGGAGTCTTTTAAATTTTTTTGAGTCTATTTTTAGGTCTGCATACAGTTGCATTATTAAGCTTTTCTCTCCAACTGTGAAGCTTACAATTGCATTTTTAAATGAATGCTGGGGAAATCTCAAGTAATCACACAGCTCCCAGAGCCTAGACTTTTACAGGAGATTCCGTAGACCTGAAAAAACTGCAATTCTTTGTAAGCCTGGCTTCATAGCCTGGGAGGGGGAGGCGTTGGATGAGGTGGCAGCTCTCTTTCAGACTGTGTGCTCTGCCTGAGTGGCCAGATTTCTGAGCCAAGCAAGTGAGGTCCCAGCTGGGCAAATCCCCTCATGGACACTGTCACCGTGCAGCTTCCACACCTCTGGTTGTCCCACCTTTGCAGTGTTTGGTTCACTGATGGATGTTTTTGTGTCCTTGTTGACCCCTCATGTACTTGCACTGTTCCCCTGCGTTTTCCTTCTCTGTGAAAAGCACTGCACCAGTGTGCCAGTGTAGCTCTGTGAAGCCATATATTGCACAGGACAGGCAGAGCCTGCCTTGATCAGACAGGAATTAAATTCACATCCAGGCTAAGCTAAACCCTCCCTGTATTATTCTTGGAATTTGAAGTTAAGGTAACATCCTTCTAAGTAAAGTGGAGTGGAAACCTTTGTACAAGTGACCCAGGCAGCCAGCAGCAACAGCTTTGAGCTCGATTTGACTGGAAAGATTCCTACAGCTACTTGGAGTATCACACAAGCTTCCAAGGAGAAAGATTTGGGGGAAATTCAGGGGAGGCTTCATCTTTTTCTTCAGACAGCAGATGAATAGGAACTGTTTCCTTAAAACATTTCCTTACTCACGTTGAGGCTTTTTCCTGTGAAATGCGACCATGGTTAGCATGGGATGAGTTCTCCTCCTCACCAATAGTTACGTAAAGAGTTTTCTTCCCCTTGGACCTCTCCTGAGAGTTGACTAATGTATTTCAGGAAATGTCATAGCACACTTCTGAGGCAAGGGATGATGCTTATTACTGTACTTAAAATAGATGAACTGAGGCAAAAGACGGGTGAAGGTTTTTAGAGGCATTTAAAATACAGTTGAGTCTCTCCCAAGACTTTATAAAACACTTAGGGTTTGAATCTATTTTAATTCCAGCAGTATCCTAGGAGTTCTGATTGCTTCTTAACTTCTTGTGGATGTTTTAGCTCAGTTTTTGCACTTGGCCCAAAGGAATCCATGGGACAACATTTTAGGTTCAAAAATCCCATGTGGGCAACCCAGACATCTGGGTAATGTATCCAATACCTTCATGTCCTGTTGGATGTTAGGAAACTTTCCCTTATTTTGTGCTGTGCAAAGGGAGGGCAGCAGGATGATGGTCCTGAGACCAGGAATGCCCTCTGTTGCAAGGAAAAGTTGCTTTCCACAAGGCGAGCACTTGACTCAGCACCTTGTGCAGGCACCTTGTCAGTTCAAACTGAGCTTCGAGCACCTCAGCTGAGGAGAATTTGGCACCACCATGTCTCCTTCCAGTGCATCATTTCATGGTTACTGTTTGGAGTGGGGAGAGAAAGAGATTTTAAGAAATTAAATTAAATTAAAGGAATAATAATATTACATAAAAGTTTCCTGAAGGGTTTAAATATGCTCTTGGCAATATAGCTTCATTTTCTGTATAATCCTTGCTTTACAGCTTTGCAAGGGGTAAAATCTGTCCTGCAGGGTAAATTTTCCACCCCACTTGTATCCAAACCTCTTGACTCTATTGACATTCATGTCTTCAATTCAAGCCCAAATTACAGTGGCATAAGCCTCCATTTAGTGATGGTGAAACTAAAAAGGCTTTGGGATTTGCTTTAGCTTAGCTGAAACATATCAAACCTTCTCCCAAATGATTAATTCTGGAGCTACTCGGGAGAATGTGGTTTCTTAAGGCATATTTATGTCACTGTGTTTTTATTAATATCAGAAATGCCATAAGTCCCACTCCATCTCTTTTTCTGGTTTCCTTTCTCTTTTGTTTTCTGACATCAGCATGGATGTGCAAAGTCACTTTGCTAAATATGAAACACAACTGAATGTTTTCAGGGTTGGTAATTCTTGTGAGGAAAAAAAAAATAAAAAGGAAAGAATGAGAATGAAGGAGCTGTTCTGATTATGAAGCCAAAGCAACACTAGCAAAGGATGCTCCACTCCTGAACATGAATTACATGTTTTTTGGCAGAGGCTGGTCCTCACACCTGGGCAACGCTGCACTACAACACTTAGAGACGAGGGAAAAAGGTTTGTGGATTTGAGCTGCTTTAGTGAACTGGTTTAGTAAGCTCTCAAAATAGCTGGTTCTCCCAGCTGCTTGGCTGGAGTCAGACATGTCTGTGCTGACTTGGGTCAGCCTGAGGAATCAATGCTGCTCAAAGACAGAGCTAGTCTTTCAGCCTCAAGTGTTGCCACAAATCTGTTTACCAGTGTAATTTGTTCTTAAACACTGGAGAACCCAAGGAAACTGTGCTGCTGAAACACTCACAGGACTGGGAAGGGACAAATGTGGCTTAGCAGAGCCATGCTGTGATTGTGTCACAATGACATCACTGGCAGTATCATTTGGTCTCAGCCTTGACCCAGAAGCTTGTGGTTTTGTGCAGTGCTAGTCCAATTACCTACCTACTTTCCTTCCCTACTTCTGCTGCCACACTGCAGTCTCCAGCACTTTGGAAGAATAGCCTGTGCTTGGCAGCATTCCACCATATTCCCTGACCCCCACCTCCTTCCTTGGGATCACCAGGTAATACCAGCATGCATCAGAATCATTAAGGTATTAATATTTAACAGTATCAAAAACACCACTGGGCTGCAGTGGGCAATAAATCATCATCAACCTCTTTATTTTGTTTGTGTTTCCATAGAGAGATGGGAACATCATGAAAACAAATTCCAAAACTTTCATTAGTTTTTATTTCATATGCTAGGGACTTGCCTGCATTGATGCAGTGGGAGATCCCCAATGCAATCAGAAAGCCTCGCTGAGTCCAGGAGGGGGTGTGCTTACAAGGCACCATAATCCAGAGGAAGCCTGGAGTGTTCCAGATATTACAGCAGCACTTGATGTGTCTGCGTCTGCTGCTCTCCATGGATAGAAGGAATGGCAGAGCAGAAATTGCTCTGGAAAGTAATTATTAAACAGTTTCTGCTGATCCATCTGAACAGCACCGTTTACTCTAAGGCAGTCACAGTGGTGGGACTAACTCAGGCACTTCCTCTGCCAGTGGTTAACTTTCCTGTCAGGCAGATAACAGATTCCCTGGAATTGTGGCGTCCTGCCCACCCTTCCCATGGTGGCACTTCTCCCTGCTCAGAATGGAGTGTTTTCACACTGCCCATCCAGCATGGCTCTGTGTCTCAGTCCAGGGCGTCTCGCCTCGCCTTCCCAGGAGAACATGTGCTTCTCACACACAGGGCATGTGGGAATTTTAAATCTGGGAGGTATCTTGGAGATGAATAACACTGTGTGCCTTCCCCTGCTCTGCGACAATGGCAGCTGTGACTTTGCTCTAATCAGAGCAGTTTTTTCTGGCTGGCAGTGCAAAAGCACCGAGCTGTCTGTCTAGCCATCACTCCGAGCCTGGTTAAATTAATATTAGCTCTGAGAAATAGGTAATTATTTTCCTTGTTTATTTGGTTGCACCTAGAATTATTGCTTTACCTGGTGGGAGCCATAAGCTGTTGTAATTATGCTTCGTTAAAATGCTGATTAATAACGGCTTGCTTCTGAAAGGTGTGCTGTGGGACCTACTTTTCCCTGGCTACACTTATTAATTGTAATGTAGATCTATGTACCTATCTATTAACTCTGAGCTAATATACACAGAAATGATGCTAAGATCATATTTCAGCACCTGACTTCGATTCACTAGCGCTAGGAAGTCCAGAGCTCAAGGTATTTTTCCTGGTCAAACAAACACTCTTTCTGGCTGTGAATCTATTGCACATTTCCAAATGCTTCTAGAAACAACAAGGTGAAAAAAAATGGTGTAAATGTGCCCTACATAAAGAATTTCAGAGCTCCTAAATAATAACCTTTATGCTCATGAATTTCAGACTGCTCTAGAGAGGAAGGCAAATATTCTTTCCATTTTATACATCAGGAACATGAGTTTTGGAAAATGATCCACTGGACTATAAGATACATAGATTATGTGTGTTTATTTATGAGTACAAGCTTTATTGTGGTTTAATTAGTCAAACCTCACTGTTTGAGCTTCAGGCTGAGAAGCAGGATTTCAGCTAAAACCTGACTTCCCCAGCTACCTGGTAACTTTTGCAGTGTTATTTTAAGATACCTGCTCCTACTGTTGCATTCTCTTTTGTCCATGATCTCTATTATCAAGCTGGGGCACGACGTGAAAAAGCTTGAAGCATCTTGATCAAAATACCACTTTCTCCTTTGAGGCAGAACCAGAATATGCCTTGAATGATTTGATAGCAATTGTTCTTTACACAACAGCAGAACAACAGTTAAAGTGCCACATCATTTGAATCATTGAATTTTGTCACCTGTATGCATATGTGCTGCAGAGAATGTCCTGCCTTAGTGTCAGCTAAACTAAATGGTACAGAGAATTAGGGTATGTTTGTGGGGGAGAGTTAAGGATCAGTATTCCTTGTGTTACTGAGTGATTTGGTGCCTCTGAGATTCAGTATTTTTAAAGGAATAGTATAAATTTTTCTGTGGTATCACCCTCTTTCCTAAGGGTACCTGCCCTTGAGGTTTGAATCCTGCAAGGCTGGTAAGCTTCCTGACTGTTGCCAACCAGAAATGAATATAGATTCTTTCCTTCTCTTTTTTAACACCTGTTCTGTCGTGAAAATAATGCAGGCAGACTTTGATTTGAGAATTCCTTAGTCCCAAAACAGTGAAGAAATTCATAGATAAGGTTCCCATTTGGACCATTTCTAATAACATGCATTAATCAGCTATACTGTTCAGAGAATTTTTTTGCTTTGTCTGGGTTTCCTAAAGGTCTTCTTTTTCCTAATTTTTCTTGAGGGAAGGATAATAGCTCAACCCAACCAGTACAGTGTCCAGTCACAACAAAGCACCCTTTAATAATTATCCATTCTTTAGACTTCATATCAAAACCTGCAGCATATGAGGAGCTCTGTCTGTACAGAAAAAAGGGAGCTGTTGATGCCAATGAGTGCGTTAAGGATGATTGAGTGGGTGAGACCAGCCAGAGCTTAATATAAGTGAGACAAAGATTCAGTCTATAAGTCCATGAGATTGAGTCTATACATCTTCATTAGTGCTTTATGCCTTAAAACATGGTAATGGTTTCAAGAGTGAGCACTGTATTTGTGCATTAACTTTTTTCACCTCTGAACACCTTTTCTATACCTATTTTGCCTTGCCCAGAAGTGATACTGGGATCATTTACTGGGCTCATGTGGACAATGGTCCCAGCTTTTGTATGTTCCCTGTTCCTGACTCCAGTTAGATTTGGCCATGCACTTACCTCATTACAGAGCCAGTTCTGCTCATGGGTTGTCTCATTCAATGCAATCTCATTAACTGCAGTTGGATGGTGGGTCTGACACAGGAGCTAGAAATTAGGACTGTGGAGGACAAAGGTTCCCTCCTGTCATAAATAATCTGTTTTCCGTCAGCTTGATCGTGTTTTGATTCAGGTCCATTGCTTTCAGGATTTGTCTCTTTTCTCAGACCTGAAGAAAGGATACTATGGGAAGAACCAACGGCTTTGTATTGAGTGTTTTACCCTCAGCTTCTTCTAAACATAGACTTTATTTTGTGACATCCAGAACGGTGAAGCCCTCAGGTACCTCTGTGGTAGAAATGCTGATGGTTTGGAAGTCAGCTATGTACCCAAGAGGAAATGGAGCTGAAAGGCCCTGCCTGTGGTGGGGAGATGTGGGGCACATACTGGAAGGAAAAAGCTTTGTTTTTAGAGTTGGGATATTCTGTTCTTCCAGGTGCGGGCTGTACTGAACAGCTCAGTTCTGCGTAGAGGTGGCTTAAAGTAAATCAGTGATTTACCACCACTATCATGAAATGTCATCTTTGTCATAATCCTCTCGACTTGTCATGCTCACAGAAGATGATGGTTTGATTCCAGAGCTCAGGCACTACTTTGTGTTGTTTTGATCAGAATCTAAGAGTGAGCTGGTCTAGAACTTACAGAGAAACATGGCAAATGAAGAGAAAGTTTGTTTCTGAACTCGGACCTTGCTCATTTCCCAGTGACTTAACCTCTAAAACAGAGCTGATGCATGATCTCAACAAGTAGAGAGTGTTGCAGATATACTTTCAAATCTTAATTTGGTAACTTCAATTCTGCGTTTGAGACAAGAACCATGACACCAGCAGTGGTGCTGAGTGCTCCTCCATTCCCATCCACTGGAAGAAGGGGGCTTTCAGAAATGTGAATGATGATTTAAGATATGTGGTAAACTTTGGGATTGCCAGGAGGTTTTGGGGTCAAATCCCAGGATAATGTGCAGTCAGCTGTGATGTAAGAGTGTCTGTCTGCTGAGAGTCTTGCCATTTTTGTGTTTCCTGCATAAAGGGAAGGGTCGTAAGAAAGAGATCTTTTCATCTCCCTTTCGAAGAAAATTTTCCTATCAGCCAACACCTCTAATTGCAGGCCAGCTGATGTCACTTGTGGGGCTGCTTTTACTTTTCCTATTAATCACTTAAAAGCTAGTAAAAGCCCTTCAGCCTGCTGGCTTGGTTTGGGAAGGATGTGGTGCTACTCACAATCATTTCCAGCTATGGTATAAATTATTTGGAAAAATTGATACTGCACATTTTAAGGGGCTAGCTTGTTCTGTTCCTTCTTGTCCCTCTTCCTCCCACCCCCCCCCCCCCCAAGTTTTTTTAGGTTCTGATTATACAAATGAATCATGCAAGTGAATGTTCCCTGCAATGCCACTAATTGATGGGATGCTATACAATTGCATTGCAATAACAAAACACTTTCAGCCTCTGAGAGCTTAGTTGCATTGGCCTGGGATTAAGAAACCTTTGAAATCCTGAATCTAAATTACCATTCTTTTGACTGCTGTTTGTGACGCTAATTAGCTGTGTTAATTGGATGTTTTGATACTTGAAGAGCAGAGCAATCCAAATTTTTTTTCTTTTTTTTTTTTTTTTTTTTTGGAAAGCCAAAATTATTAATGACTTTGGCAAGGGAGCCAGAGTTTATTATAATGCTGTGGACTTCCATATTTCCCTTTTTGTTTTAGGTTGGTATTTTTGTTGGTTTTTAATGTTGCTATTATTATTTTTTTAAGCACTCTGAGTGAGTAATCAGCGTAGGAGTGAATAGTAAATGTTTGAATGTGCTTTCCAACTGAGAGCTCTGATGCATCGCTGTCTCCAAATTATTGAACTGCTGGAGAGAAAATATGTCCAAGCCAACATCATTTGTATTGTTGGAGAAGTGGGGCAATAAAGGGGGAGAAGTGTGAAACAGAGGAAGAAAATTAATATGAAGCCACTTAGATAGAGGAGCTTCCTTTATAATGGCCTGGTGAGTGATCTAAAAGGAGCTCAGATTTACTTTCTCCTGGATTGTTGTGTACTCACTTGCTGTTCTTGCATCAGGAACCATTCTGGCTCCCCAAGCTCTGGACCCAGAAAGGAATTTGTGTAAATATTCACATGGGTGTTCAGGAAGGGTTAGAAATCCTTCATCACACAAGATCTAAACTCAGTATTTCTTTCCAACCACTGTTCCTATCTACATGACTGTATGGTCTTGATTCAGTTCTGACAGACAGGACTTGGCAATGGCCTCTTCTTGTTTCTAAGTTTAAAAGAAATAAAAAAGCCAGACCCAACCAATAACAGTGTATATCAACTAGAGGAACTGTGTCATGCTTTTCTTTGAACCCAGGCCATGCTGGCGTGGTATTTTGGAAGCACAGACATTTGTGGACTGGGCTTTACAGTTCAGGTGTGGAGTGGCAGGGTCAGATCCTGACCCTTGGTGCCACCTGAGCTCCAGCCACCTATGGAGGCATTTAAGGCATTTGGCTCTTTTCTCCTGCCCTCTCACAGCCATATTTCTTTCAGGGGCACAGAATTCACTCAGTTACATTTTTTGTTGTTGTTTTTGGGTTTTTAGTTCTAGTTTCAAAAGTGTTGTCTGAAGATTTGCATCCAGTTGGAGCACCATCTGGATGGGACAGGACGGAGAGATTCAGCTGCCTCTGAAAAAAAACCCTGAAAAACATTCCAAACCTTAATGGGTAATTACAGTGTGAAACAACAAAACCTGGGCTCCGCCAGCTTCTTGGCAGCTCTGTGCTTTGGTCCTAAGGAAATTTATCTTCCAGGGGAATTCAGGGAGTCAGCTCCTGGGGGAGCAAGAGGAGCGAGACATGGTAGGAAGCTGATGGATTTGATCTCTAGGGCAGGACTGTTTTTTCCATGGCTTTCAGTCTCCATCTGTCAGTGGATTCACGTGTTGACACTGACAACTGCTTTAGAGGAACCAGCACCTCCTGGCTTGGTGGCAGCCTGCTGGTGGGAGGGCAGAGGACAGGGCTGCAGGCGTGTGAAATATCTCCAGGGGAGGCTGGAAGCCATGCAGACGTGAAACAGAGCCAGGTTCAGCTGTCTGCAGCCGAAACACTTCCAAAGCAGGATAAACAATACAACATTTCAGCTTTTCACCATGAAGAATAATCAGCATTTTGTTTCCAAACAGTTTTCTAAATACAACGCAAATGCAGGAAGGGCATCAAAACTGTTCTGCAAGTGTTGAGCTTACATTTGAATTCCTTCTGTAAAATCCTTTTGCAAAATGCTTTTTAAGGATAACTTCTTCCTCCCCTGTCATGGCAGCTCTGGCAGCCAAGGCAGGTCCGTGACGGACTAACGCTTCTGAGGGTCAGCTGGGGATGTGTCAAGAGTGCAGGGCCATATTTGCTTGAGGAACTCTTGATCTGTCTGGCCTTCCTAACCCCGTGTGATCCCAAAGGAAGTCCCCATAATAACATCAATGTGATTTAAAGGGGTGCAATTGTCCACACCTTACACAGATAGTCCAACTTGCTCTTTCCCAGCATCAGTGCAGACCAGGTTTGGCTACACATGCTAAGGCGGCGTAGGAACCCAGCTCTGAAGGATTTTCCAGCCCAGGTTGGGTTCCCCAAATGGCAGCTCAGGGGCCTGTGGTGTTTCAGAGGGCTCAGCCCCTGCAGGCATTGTGGCCCTTGCTTCTGACACTTGGTATTTTGGGTGAATGCACCACCTGCAATTCACAGAGGAAGAAGTGACAGCATCTGAAACCCTGTCCTCCTTTGCTTGTCTGGAGAAATATCCTGTGCAGGACCTTGAAAATGATGTCCTACAGTGCACTCATTTTCAATCAGACCTTGAAATCCACGGAATGTGCTCGATGCAAACATTTGCAAGCCTAGCTTTCTCCTGAGAAGAATATGCCTTCCTCCTAATTAAGGCTGGTTGTCTACCCAGCTATTCCCACTGCTGGCTGCCAGCAATAATGCCCATTGTAGTGTGGGTGGAAAATATGCAGTTTTCAAATCTCATTTATTCCATACAGTATTAGATTCTCTCATGAACAGGCTGCTCATTCTCTGTGAAAAAAACAAGCCAAAATGCTCTGGGAACAGCGTGGTCTCTGCCCACACTTACGGATGAGATGAGGGGACATTTACCTCAGCATCCCTTCTCCTCGTCAAGCTCTACTGCTTCTGACTCCCACAGTCTGCACCTTTTTCCCTAATAGTTTCCCTATCCCCGGTCATCCTGCCACATCTGATTTGGTGGATTATTTGACTGTGTGGGTTATCTGAGGATTTATTTTCCCAGGCTGGTACTCTTAAATGGGTGTGAATTATCTGATATGGGGATTATACACATGAACATAAAGTAAAGGCTGACATGGGGCATCCCAGCCTGCCCCAAAATGCTGTCTGTACACATGATGATTATTAGCAACTCATTTCACAGTCGCCCCTTCAAGCTATCGCCATTGATTCGAACTAATGATCTAAGAAGGAGTGTCACTGGCATTTCCTGGGGCCAGCCAGGTCCACCACTGGCTTAGGTTTTCATATAAAACCTCTGAACCTCAGTTAGCACATCCATGTCTTTTACTGTTTCTTGGTGAGATTGGAATCATTTGGTGAGAAAGAAGGATCAGAACACTCAACTTTAAAATTTCAAGTGATTGATCACTACCCTAAATGCCTGGTTAAGTCTTACACCTGACTGGTGTTTTGAAACTCTGCTTATTTTTTCCTTTAAGCCTTAATGTGCTAGAAGGCATTGGCAGAGATTCCTGCTCAGACAGGCCCAGAGGCTGGACTGCAACTGCAGTTGATTTGACCGATGAGAGGGGCATCAAGATTGCTGAAATATGGGATTCTAATAAGAGAAGAGCCTTCACTAAGAAGCCATTCTTTCTGGTGTTTTATACCACTGCACTGGTTGTGGATATTGTTGGGATATTGCTGTTTTCTGGGAAAGCAGATGACAAAGGCTGTGTCGTAACCTTAGCTCTGATTAGAAAAGAACACACACTTCAGGAACAGCCACAGAAGCTGTAGGCTGAGAATAATCAATAATTGCTCTTTTGGCAAATAGATGACCCTGTGGACTCACAGCTAAGATTTATGGAAGGCAGTGTGTTTTTCTTAAAAAAAAGAACAATGGGGGATAAAATGGCTGTTCCAGAACTGTCCTCAGTATATAACAGTGGCTGATTTACACTGAAGTTCTGTCCTTTCCTTGTGGTCTATTCACACTGAGTATGATGAAAGGCAGGCTGAAAGTGCTGTGGGAAGAGTTCATGTGCACCCTCTCATGCAACAGGTCTGGTGATGCTGTGACAGCTGCCAGGGGATGCCATTGTACAGGGCATGCAGGCACATCAACTGGTTAGTGAGGGAAGATTAGCTCAGAGGGTGTAAAGGGAGGAATGGATATTAGGCATAAAGTGGCAGAGAGCCCTCGTGATGGGAGACTGGAGTTTTAGACCTTTCTTCAGACCAAGAGGAGCACAGAAGGCCAAAAATAAGCAACACTGCTCTGAAAACACTAAGCAGGTCCCTCTGCTAAAACTGCTGTGGTCTGAGGAGAAAAGAAGTTTCCAGTTTTCATTTGGTATTGAATTCCAAAGTTGGCTGTCCTAAACAGATAGAGCTGAGCAAGGGGAATCACCTGGTGCTATTCCCCAATGGAAAATATTAGACAGCCTATTTGCAGTGAAGGCTGAAATGCTGTGACTTTTGAACCATGAAATGTGGATCACTTGAACACACACTAAAGTACTGAAGGTGGCTGAAAATGGCCAAAGCAAAAGCTTGTAAAATGTGAACAAATATTCATGGGCATTTGTTTGCATTACCCTCCGATCTCTGTGAAGAAGCCCTTTAAATTTCATTTTGAAGTCCTCTGGCAGTGCGAATACCTGTGCTTTAATTTAGTTTGCTTTAGCTCCCAGGAAGCTCTATTTCCAATAGTGATTTGGACTCCAAATCCCAGCCCGATTGATCTTGTCTCAGCTGACAAGTCACAGTTGCTGTTGTTTTAGCACCTGGCTTGGTACCCAAAAACGTACGTATTTGTACAGGGGTATGACTTGCCACGCTACTAAATGAAGCGCTACAAATAATACCAATAATAGGTTTCACTCTGAAGGAGCTTTACAGCCATCTCTGATTCCAGCCTGTACAGTGTGAGGCCAGGATTTATTACTCTTTGGTTCATGTTGAAAGGCCCAGATTTCCCTGTGTGTCCTGGAACCCCACTTGTGCTAAGGACGGTACTGGTGCTCAGGGATGGAGTTGGAGATGCAGCACAAACAAAGAGGGGACAAAAAAGGGTTTAATGCTTTGATTTACAAGGATAGGGAATAGAACACAGACAAAAAAAAGTATTTGTCTGTGGGATCATGTGCCCTTTCACAAGAGGAGTCCCATACGTCAAGCTGCAGCGGGAGCTCCTTTCAGAGACACAGCAAAGCCTGATGTGCCAGAGGACAGGACAAGCTCTCTTGTTCCATGACCCCACACGCTTCCTGGCGAGAGGGACCACAGTGAGACTTGGCAAATAAACCACTTGTGAGCCAAAATGACCCTCATTTACACTCGTTTTACAGAAAAGTGGTTGATTATACCTCATCTCTGTTTCCTTCTGCACTGCCACACACAGAGATATAGCAAAATTGAATATATTGTAGAGATGACTTTGGTTAACTGAGTCTACTGTGAGCTGAAGTGAGATGACACCAAGCACCTGGGATTTACTGCATCTCCACCCTGTGCACAGCCCCCTTGGGAAGTCAGGCCCTGTGTGACATGCTCAAGGTCACCTGGGAACGGGTGGCAATGGTAGGAACCAAACCTGATTTACCCAAGTGTCCCAGGTTACTGACCTGCCCCAGCACTAGTTTCTGTTCTAAGGGTGACCTCCTGACCAGAGATGGAAAAGAAATATGTTCTCATCTATTTATTTATACCGATGTAATCCAAGACATACTTAACATGTGTATAACTTGACATAGTAATGCTATTCCACACAGGAGCATATTGATTTGCAGGGAAAAAATGGTACTGTCAGAATATGGAGCTTTTATCCCATGGACTTATTTTCTGCAAGATGTCAGGCTGTGTAATCCTACAGAGCTATGAGCCTGGCTGCTGTTGGAGAAGGCTGACAGTTTTTCAGTGTTTTTTTAAGATCTCCCATCCCCCATGAGCATTTGTTCTCTCTGTGTGTAGGTGGATTGATTGCTAGGTAGCTCAGTAAATAGGTTGGGAAAATAATACTTAATTGTCTTGATATTACAGGTGACTTGAAGGAGTTGGGAAAACAATGTCAATTAAACAGTGCAAACATATATATGTATGTCTGTGGATAATGTTTTTAAGTGCTTTTGAAGGCAGAAACTCCTATAATTTGAAATGCTATTCAGCTCAGTAACGTATTTAATTGTTGGTGTATGTGTGTGTAAGTGGTAAACAGAACTAAAGCTGCAGTTTAATCAATAGCTTTTCCATAAGTCTCATCTGAAACAGGACCCACCTCAGCAGATGTTGATGGCTGAATTTCTAAGACAGAAAGAGACCTCTGTCAGATGTTACCTGTGATTCTGGACCTCTTGTATGCTCAGGTTTCTGTATGCAACAGCTCACAAATGAATACAGCAAAGTGTGCTCTCTAATACCAACAGTGCCTTGGATCACTTCAGCTGATTGAATATTGCATGAGGCAGCTCCTGGGCATCTTTATAGTATTTTCTTAGAACTGCCTGGGCTGTGGTAGAACTCTGCAATCCAAATAATATGGCAGCCTGGCTGTCCACAAAACATCTATCATTTGCTCCTTACTAAATATGTATTTGTGTTAATTTAGCATTCATGACATCTCATAACAGACCAGGATCCCGCTGTGCTAAGTGTTGTATGAACGCTGAGCAAAATCTGTGCCCTGCAGAGCCCGCAGCCCAAGCCTCCATTAGCACCAGTGAAGATGCCTCTGCTGGTGACAGCAAACTAAGTATGCCCATTTCTTTTTAGGAGAGTTTCTGCTACAGCGTTGGCTCCCAGGTTTTGTTAGTAAATCACTCATAAATGCACACTCACTTGTTATTTATCAGTATTTGCTGAGTGCTCTGGACAAAAAATTACCAGCATCCAGCTTGTTAGAGAGCTACTCACAGTTGACTCTTTGTTGTGTAATGGAGCAAAATAGTCATATGAGGTATCTGTTCTCCCATCTGCACAGTGTTAGTTCCATTACAGACTTATTTTAGGCAGAATAATCAGGCTTTTTGCTCATCTTAATTGCCTGAGTTACAATACTGCTCAGGACTCAAGAGGAAACAGGAGCCCTATTGAGCGATGCCAGATACAAACACTGAGAGAAAGACCATCCTTGCTGGGAAGGCTGCTCAATTTAGGTGGACAAGTGTATTATGGGAGAAGAAAAAGGCAGGTGCAAAGTGAGATAGAAAATAAATTGCACAGCTAAAACAGAACTATGTTTCATGCCAGCCAAATCAGTGCCATTTCCTCCCAGCCACTGTCTGGAACTTGAAATCTTGGCTGCATCACTAAGAATGCACTGACCCTATATATTATAATAATAGCAAAAAAATAAATAAAGACAAACTCCTAATAAGCTAGCAAAAATAACCTGAAACTTTCATTTAAGAGCATAATGACCACTCAGATTTGTTAGGATGCATTTCAGTTAACTCTACTTGGTAACTCAATTAGTGATGGAAGAACTGGGAAAAAAAATAACGCCTTTGGTAGTTCTAGTACCAACTACTACCCCTAACTCATGGAGAGCCTGAACCCTTCTGGGATTTTAAAAGATTTCTTGACCTCTGGCCCCATTGTTGCCTTTTCTTTTTTGAGGTTTTCAGAAAGAGGTAAAAGGCCTGACATGAGAACAAACACACGTCTCAGCCCATCTGACAGTATCCATGTATAACTATGCATGTTTAGATTAAATACATATTTTGGGGGGATGCCTACCTGATTAATTAATGTT
Organism: Coloeus monedula; assembly: GCF_965178545.1. Taxonomy (NCBI): domain Eukaryota; kingdom Metazoa; phylum Chordata; class Aves; order Passeriformes; family Corvidae; genus Coloeus; species Coloeus monedula. Next base: position 24,635,900 of record NC_138789.1, on the reverse strand, counting down.
TTTCATATCACCTGGGTTCCTGTCACCTTCAGGAACACAACACGTTCTTTAAAAAAGCATCAGCTCTTTTGTGGAAATCAAAATAGCAAGTAGTATTTTCACAGCAGACCACACAGTGATGAGTTGCATTTGCCCGTTGCTTATTAAATGGTAAAGCTTCAAGCTGGCCTCAAGTTATCCCACCTGCTCCTTGGTATAAATCAACACTGCAATAAGCTACTCTCACACTGATAAAAAAAATGTCCCTGCTTCTGAGGCTTCTCTGAAAGAAAGTATTGGCTCTGAAAATGGCTGGTTACAATCAGATTGAGTGAAAATTGGAGTATAATAAAATACTGAAATTACATCTTCCTTGCTTCCTTTTATGCATGTCAGGAGCGAGTCAACACACTGTATTTGCAGGATGCTTTTCCTGTCTCTGTCAGTACAGTGATATGTTAGAGAGATGAGGACACAGAGATTTTTAGCTTCCATGCAGTATAAAGCCACTGAAATAGCACAAGAAATGTTTCCCTGAGTGCCTACAGCAAGCAGGAGAAATAAACACCAGTCAAAATTGCTCCAAGGGCCATTGACTTTGTATAGCCCCAGGGTAAACCAAATGTTTTCTTGGGTTCAAAATATCTGCAAAACATCTTTTTTTTTGCTGTCTTTATTCCATGTTCTGGTAGAAACCAGAAGTATGAATGACCATAAATATTTTAAAAAGCCCACCTGTGCCCCTACAGAAGTGGGACATTGCAGCAGTTGCTTTTTTAGGAGTTTCCATGAATACAAAATGTTGAGAGAAGCCCATCCTTTCACTTCTCCAGACCCCTCCACTAAGCTGTTCTGACCACACAGAATTAAGTTTATGCTTGCTGGAGTAACTCTCTTTCATAGACTCAGAGGATATTGAAATAATTCACTGCTTCTTTTTGTTTTTCTGTTTTTTTTTTTTTTTAATCCATATGCCCTTGGATTATATGACATGTAATACCAAAAGCTGACATCAGTGTTTGGTGTTCTAGCAGCTGCCTCTCTTAGCCAAATTGTGATGCAGATTAATGATCTTTTATCTCTCTGAACTTCTCATGCAGACTTACTGCTTGTCATTCTTGTCTTAAAGGGGTTTTATTTTGTGTTAATATACGCTGCTAAGTAATTACTCATATTTTAATGCAGAGGTAGCCCCTTATTAGTCATGAGTAAAAGTCTAGAACATTTTGGATCACTTGAGAAAAGAAATATTAGTGCTTTTTTTAAGATTCTTTCAGTTCATGTGTTTTTCTTGGAGGAGAAAGGGGTGTAAAATGTATGGTGTGGAATTTCAGAGCATGCTGTGAAATTTGGAGGCATCACCTGACTCAAAGGAAAGCATGTCTAAACCCCTGTACCAAATCCCATAACACTCTGTTGTCAGGCTATTGAGAGACTTGTTTAGGCCCAAATACAGAGGCATCTAAATGAAGAAACTTAAAAATTAGAGAAACCTATCAGTTTAATTATATCAGACAAAATTTGGGGGGTTTTTTTCCTTGCTTATTTTTGGTTTTATACAGCTGTTTTTCTAAAATCACTATTTAGGTAATGTTCTACCTTTGGTGTTTCTTAAAATAATTTAGTGTCTCTTTCCCTCCAAACTATTCTTGTTTAGTGGCACATCTGCCTCTCTTCTACAAAAGAGATAATGTTTTGTCCATCTCCCTAAGGGATTAAACACCAAGACCTGGACACCAAGAGAAGCAGCCCAGGTCTGTCCACTGGTGGCCTCCCACTTATTAGAATCATTTTTATTTAGCCAGTAAAATTCTGAATGCAGTATCACAGAAGTCTGAGCAGTATCAGAAAGTAGGAATTGTCTTTATGGGGCCCACCAGTCTGTCCCAGCCTGACAGAGATGTGTTCCAGGGTTCTGCTGACCATCCAACTTATGCATTCACTCTGAGGCATTGCTTCATGCATTGCATAGAAATTTAAACAGAGCTTTACTTTGTCTCTCTTTCACTCCTGATCTACTACAAGCACAAAATACTGAGCAAGAGGTGCGTTTCCTCTCCCTTTTGCATTCACAGCTCTTTGTGCATTATAGTTGCAGACAGACAGGGGCACGAGTGGCGAGTTTCTGACCGTATTTTACAGTGGACATCCTCTGCAGTCGTGCTTTTCTTCTCTGTGATTAGAATTAATTATTGCTGCTTCCCCTCTGCAGTGTGAAAGAGAGGAAAGCTGTATCTGTCAGTGGTGATTGAAAACAAAATGAGAAAACATGGAAAAGAGGACAGAATTGGTTTCAGAGGCCAATGGATGTTGAGTGAATAGTTGTGCTACTTGCTAAAGAAGTTTCTGTCAGTTCTGTGTGTCCCCCTCCCCCTGAAATCAATAACACATCAAGCAGGCAGTCCCCTGAGCTGCACAGTGTGCACACAGCATGGAGATAAAAGCAGATAAGAAACTACTTTTGCATGGAAAGTAAATGTCTCTGAATAGGACGTTTTTGATATATTTGTAAATTCAATCCCATTTGCTTGCTTTTATTTATTTATTTATTTATGTACTTACTTTGTGTTTTTACTTTTAGTATGTATTAGTTTTCCTTTCTCCCAGATTGCTTCAGCATGCCATACAGCACAGTGCCACTTGTGTCCCAGTGAGCTGCTATTTCCATATAAAAAGTAGAGTGTTTTACAGTCAAGCGTATATTTTTAACACTGGGGAGTTTAAACTGCACCATGTATTTGTAGAGGCTGCTCAGTGCAAGAGCTTCCACTTGAGAAGATCAAACAAATTGGAGAAATGTTCTGAAAAAAAAATGAAAGAGAAGAAGGATGCAATTCAGTGAAAGCAAAGCAGGAATTTATACACAAGCAGGAGGAATTGGCTGTATGGATTGATGCAGGAGGCAAACTAGTGATGAAAAGGGTTTGGGAACTATCACCAGCATGATATAAATTCTGTTATGGGGGGAAACCAGCATTGTCTCATGGAAATAGGTGCTGGAATGAGCCCTCTGTTTTCCTCAGCATTTGTGAGGACAGGGCACAGAGGTCAGTTTTGAGTGTGGAATTTATTTCGTTTTTTATACCCCTCCCGCCCAAAATGTGGGTCAGGAGGAGAATAACTGCAGAAACAACTGGAGATCTGGAAAACAGGACTTGAGAGGAAAGGTCAATAGAACTCAGCATCATTTAGCATGGGAACAAATCAGACAGAGGGAGAGCATGATTAAGTGCCAAGCATCCTGTGCCATGGGATCAGCTCAGGACCAGCAGAGAGGGGAGAGAGCTGCTTGTTGAAACCCCAGCACCACCCTGTACAAGAGCTGACTGGTCCTGAGGCTTCCCATGCAGCTCCAAGCCAGGCAAGGCTCTGCTTCACGCCTAAGAGCTGATGGATCCGCATCCCCGATTGCTGGCTCTGTTTATCTCTCTGAGTGTGGTGCAAATCCTAGTTATTAAAAATCAAGAACAGAAAATCCAATTCTAGACGTAATATCAGTCCAGGCCCAATTTTGAGTAGGTGAAATAAACTAACTTCAGACACCAACAGATAGTTGACTGCTGCACAGTAAAACAACACAATTTAGTACAATTTTCCACAGTTGACATATGTTGATCGATATAGGACTCAGAATTTAACAGGCATGGAATTTCAATTAAACTGAATTACCAAAGAGTATAGTCATCACTGTGCTGGGGAAGAGGTGCTTTAGCAAATGAGACAGACAGCCACACTTTCTGCATAGAATCAGAATTATTTGGGTTGGAAGGGACCCTAAAGACCACCTCGTGTCAACCCCCTGCCATGGGCAGGGACACCTTTAGGTAGACCAGGCTGCTCAGGGCCCCATCCAGCCTGACCCTGGCATGCTGTGCTGGAGCTGTGCTGAATTTAAAAGTGGGCGTTAGCTGTCAAAATTAACTGTTAACAAAACCACATCATTCATTTCCTTCTCGCTTCATTTTTCTCTCTCGCTTTTTCCATCCCTCTTGGGGCTTTGAAAAGGTTAAAGGTTGGATTGTTTCTAAACTGACGGGTGCTTTGTTCCACAAGTGGGCATGAAGCAAGATAAGCAAGCACAAGCCCAGGTGGGTAAATTCCATTTGGCTCACCTTGGTGAGGAGCTCAGCCAAGTCAGTGGAGGGCACAGCCAGGTGCACGTGCAGCACAGGGATGAAAGGCCTCGTGGAGGTCCAGTACAGCCCTGCTGCTCACTGAAATGCACTTATGTGAACGTGCACTCCTCAGATTCCCTCCTGTTGTTGTCTTCATGCCAGCACCAATGCCTTGAGTTCAGACCTCACTCTGTGGTTTTGTCTGCCCCCGTGTCCACTGGCTGGGCCATGAAATTGTCGCAAACAGTGACATAGAGAATCCCCCTGTTGTCACTTAGAGGTGCTTATATTCTTCACAGAGAACAACAGCTTGTTTCAGTGAGGTACATGAGTGGATTTTGACCGAGGTTAAGAGGCAGGAGTAGATCAACACAGCTACAAGTGACTAAACTCTGAGCTTAGGAAACTTGCATCATCAGCAGCGTTCTCCAGCCATGGCAGAAGTGTTTGCTCGAGCTGAATGAGAATGTGGCACAGCAAGAGAGAGAGAGACTGCTATTTACCCTGCTGCAGCTGGGTGTTTCAGGAGGATTTCTCCTGGATACCAGGAGGCAGGTTTAAGTTTCCCTGAAGGAGCAGGTGCTTTCAGCTGCCTCCAGCTTGTTCGGCTCTGGAGAGCTGCTGAGTGCAGGCTGTGTTTTTGAGAGGACAATACTCTCAAATGCAGTCGGTGTGAGACAGTTTCTGTGTTTCTGGGCTCTTCACTGAAACATCCATTACCAGCCAGGTCACCAGGGTGTAGGGAAAGGCTGTAACTGTGCATTCAGAGGTGACCCAGCGTCTCTAAGTCTCAGCAGGTCTGACTGTGCTGTATTTGAATGCTCCAGAGAGTGGCTGTGAGATGCTGGGAATGGTGTGACATATACAAGGATTTGCTTTTATATCTTCTCCCCATGTATGTGAATTTAGTGCTGAATTAACAGCCCCAAAAAATGTATCCACGGGAGAGCTTACCCATGCCACTGTGCCCCAGCCCTCATCTGGTGGAACCAGATTTAGAGGTGAAAATAAAGACTTCTCAATAGCCCACTGAGTGCCTTTTTATTCTGTGAAAATATGCAAAAGGGCTACCAACCCCTTCAGCAGGTTTCCTCTTGTGGACACATTTCCACTGGCAAATGGACCTAAGACCACCACATTCCCTTCAGCTGCATGATGCACATGGTGGGTTTGCTTTTTCCAATGATATCTGCTCCAAGCTGACCTTCTCCATCATTTTATAGTGCCCACCTGACCTTCTTGTCCCCTCTAAAGCCCAGGCCCAGTCCAGACATGTTCATCAGCTTCTTGTTCATCTCCGTTTGGAGACAGACCATCTCCACCTGCAGCCTTGGGTGTTTTATAGAAAGTAAGGCTTGAGTTTGTCTCTCTGGATGCAGGTGAACCTGCTGGAGCTCTAGGACCTCCTCTCCATTTCTTGATGGTGGTCATCTGTGAGGGAATACTGTCCAGATCTGTAAGAAGGCCTTTGGCATCTCTCTGATTCCTTTGCATACAAAGCCTCCTGTACCCAAGTGATCCTGGCAGTATCTGTACTTTAAATAACTGTGCTGTCTTTTCTCTCTCACATGCTTTCTCCATGGGCTCCTCCTCTTTGAAAATTTAGGGTCTGTTTCTTCTCATTTAGAGTTTACTTGACATTTCCATCGTGCTGTACTTGTAGCTCTTCCTACTAAATATCATTAAATTCACTTCTCTGTGGCTGAGGACACCTCTTATTTTCCCAAGAGTCCTCAAATCCCTGCATTTGCAAACACAGTAATTACATATTGTTTTCCTGTTAGCTCTGTCAGGTTCAGAGCCTGACTGCTGGCATGGGGGCTGTGCTGCTCCACGCAGAGCAGCTCACTCCTGTCTCACCTGCTCCACAAGACAAATCCTGCAGAAGCAGCACAAATTTTAAGCTACACCAGGTACTGTCTTGTTCACTCTGAGTTTTCTGTCTTCCATGGCTTTGTCAGGTATCAGGACCTACTTGAATTCTTCTCTAGGTTGAAAATCACATTTTTTAAAAGTATCCATGACTACTGTGCGAGTGGTAAATCTTTTTGAGCAGGGACCCAGTGAAATCATTCTGGATTCCATAGTGGTCTCAAGGCATCAAACCATATTCGGGTCACACACAGCTCAGGCAGGCTGTGGTTTCTGTCAGATCAGGAGCAGCACGGGGTGGGCTGCAGGTCTAAGTCTGGTGGTTCTCAGGTACCATCTGTCAGGTGTGTGTGTGTGGCAGTGGAGTTATGGCAGTGACTCCATCACGGCTCTAACCAAGGTCAGATCACTTGAGGGAACTGAAGCTTTGGAATGTGTGTAGAGATTAAAATGTTTACTCATTTGGACTCCTGTTAGGGAAATATTAAAGAATTATCAATGTACATAAGGTATAAAACAATTCTTCAAAATGCTGGTTTTGCTACTGCTGTATGGGGACATTTATTAGTGAGACTGGGCAGGATCAGTGACTCTCCCATGCTTCAGTGGAATATCAATTGCATTTATAGGACATCCCAAAGAGGATGGCTCTAGTACAGATCAAATTCTGTCTGGATCAGGTAGGGCCTTGCTCATTTTACAGCCTGCCTATAAACAGTACTGTTAACTTGTTGTTGGCTTTGGGGTTTTTTGTTTTGGGGTTTTTTTTTTAATTATTCTTTCAGGAATTAGTATTACTTCTGCTGTCACTAACACTTCTGTCTGTGTGAAATAAACCGAGAGGAAACACAGTCACGCTGTACAGCATTGCTCTTTTCCTGCTTTCTGCAGTTCCTGTAATTAAATGGTTGGTTTGTTACATTTCCTCTGTTTTTTTGAAATATATTTGTGAAAAAAACAAAACAAAAAAAAACCCCAGCCTGGCCAGGAAGACACAAACCCTTGCTGAGAGAGCTAGAGCCATGTGGCCCATTGGAGATTGCATCTTCTGGGTTTCAAATTTAAGATTTTCCTTTCCCACAGGAGTGCAGGAGGTCATACCCAGTACTTGAGTTAGAGATGGCTGACCCCAAAAATGATGCTGTAAGGTGAGGAAGGAGCTGAGGTGCTGGCAGATCAGAGCAAGGTTAACACTTGTGAATGATCCTCTGCCCCGTGCTTGCTCCAAAGATTACAAAAGCTCTTTCTTTTCAAGTAATTACTTCCTGAGTAGAAGCCTGATCCAGGGCCTGCTGGACACAGAGGAAGGCTTCCCACTGGGCTGGGACTTGAATTTCCTCATCATTTTGCTTGTGAGTGTCTATTAATGGAGCACTCAGAAAAAAAAGAGGTTGATTTCCAGTTGGCAAATAGAGAAACTGCCAATTGTTGGCCTTCAGGCACCTGTGAGGATAGAGCTGTGTAGGGGCAGCAAAAATTAACTCTTGCTGATGGTCATCAGCCCTGGAAATGGTTTTTGGTAATGTTGGGGATAGCCAAAAAGGCTGGGCAGGTCGTGCAGGTCAGCACACCAGGAATGGGTATTGTTGCTTCGGTCTGAAAACTGACAGTAGATAAAAAGAAGGTTTGACTTTTAAAGGGAATGTTAAAACAGAATTGTTCTGCAGCTCTGTACAAAATTTGTGTTTGTACACATTTGGCAAAGCCAAAGGTTGAGCCCTGAGGTCACTGCACACTGATGAGCGGGGAGCCTGCCGTGGGGAGCACTTCTCCATTCTTGCACTTACAGAAATCCATGGATGAGGTGAAAGGAAAGGATAAAACATGCTTATGCTTAAATCTGTGGTCCTTGAGTGAAGGTTATGTAAACACCTCCAAGTATAAAACTGGAGAGGAGCTATGTACTCACTGAAATAGACAAAAGGGGAAACAGTTTTGTGTAGAGAGGATGAATATTTCAAACAAATCTGTATTTTCCCTAACAATATCATCTACCCTCTTCTAAATGCTATTGTTGGGTAAGCTTTGCCTCGAAATCCTTCAGAAATGCACCCGTAGGAATCTCTCCCTAGGAACCTGCCCTGCATTCCTGGAAGCACCAGCCTGTTCTTTGTGTCTTGGACTAAAAGAAGGGTCCAGGATCTGCCTGACACCTTCATCCAGCCTGAGGATACCCTTGGACATAACTGGGTTTTGAAACATTTTGATCATAAAAATTAAATGAAGGTGGGGGCTAAATCTTATTTCCCACTGCTGCTGCTCTGGCTCATCTCTGACACCGGTATTTGATGTATCTAATCAGCTGATCTGTGCTGGAAAGGTTAGAAGTGAAGGATGTTCCTGTCTCTTACAGATTAGCAAAATGTTAGAGCAGCTTTGGCTTTATGAGACTTGAGGTAAATTGGCTTAGCCCAGCTAAATGCAAACTCACAGTTTGCTGGAGAGGTTACAGCCATGGATGGAGAAAGAGAAGTTTCTTTTGGATCAAGTTTTGCTGTATAGACTTGAGCTAAAGCACAGGGTATATTTTAAACTGCATAGTGCCAAAATATCCTTAGGTTTAGGCAAGTAATCTGGCAAAATCAAGATACTTTACAGGATTTCTGTCATCTTGCACTGCAGAAATCTCATATGACTGCAAATTCTCTCAATTTTTTTTCTCGATCCTGAGCTCCCAGGTATAGAATTAAGCTGAAGGCTGATTTCAGTGCTAGGACCTCGTTGGCCATGGATACAATGGAAATCAGAGGCATGTGCCTACTGCAGACTGAATCCAGACCTTCTCCTTCCTTCTCCTCACGAGCCCCATTTCTTTTCCTTGCACAGCTCGACTAGACTGTCAAAGAGAAATGCTCATAATCTTCCTCAAACTCTGGACCGTGGCCTTTTCTTTTCCCAGTTATTACTTGTTTTGTAAGACATAAACGTGATTTTGCCTAGGGGTGTGTTCAGTTTCTTCAGGCAACTTGGATACGCAGAGTCTGTCTGTCAGGATTTGAGGGTCAAATGCTGTGTGTCATTTCAGAGGTGGCTTCTCCTGAGCTGCCATCTGTCTCCACATTGATCTTGCTGGGCCTCCAGCTGCAGACAGACTGACCCAACACACCTCAGAGACTTGTGCTTTTCCCTCAGCACATTCCTGTGGTGAGAGTCCCCACTCAGCACAAAGAACAATTTTTACTTATCAAGAAGCAAGACCTTAAGGAGGACATCACAAGCAGGAAGAATTCACCTAATCAGCCTTCTAGGTTCAGCTGATTGACTTGGTTTTACCAATTCCATTTCACTCTACCTATGAAATCCATCCTTTATCCCTCCATCCTGATTTCAATCTCCACAATCTCCACTATACCCTCTGGAATAAGATTTCCAGATGAGTTAGAGGATGGGAGAAGAAGCAGAGTTTTGCTGGGAGCAAATGTTCTGGTAATACCCTTTGATCCTGAGAGACAACAGAGCAGCCACCAATTCCTGATGATGAGAGGCAGATTCACAATCAAAGTGGCCTATCACTGTTACCATGGGGAAACTGAGTTGGAGACATCACAGCCAATATTTTACTTAAAAAACATGGCTTTTTAAGAACCTTCCTTTGGCTTTAGGAGCCAAGGTTAATGTCCATATCTGAATATTTTCCTCTGTCCTCAGCTGATACCAAGCTGGACAATCTGGACGTAAAAGCAGGGTGTTCCCTCTCCCAGTTCTGTGCTTTGGCAGTTGTAATGCCTCCCATCTCATGAGATTTCATGGAAATCACCCTTCCCCACCATGCTTCAGTTTCCCTGTTTGTAAAATAAGTAGCCTGTTTGGAAAGAGGGTGCAGGAGCAGTGAGTAACTTAAGCCTTAAAGGTGAAACAGAAAAACATGGAGGTGCCCCCAGTTACTGATTGTGCTGCCCTGTGACCTTTGCTTTTAGCAGTGCTACAGGGTAAGTCCCTTTGCAAAGCCCCAGAGAGTCTCCCACAAAGCTTTCTATCACCTGGACCCTGTGAGATCCGATCTGTCTCCATGCAGGATCCTCATCACTCATCGAGCTTTTAATTCCTTGGAGAGGCAGGAGAGACAATATTCAGCAGCTGGTTATTTCTTCCTTTCCCTCAGTCCCTCACAAAGAGTGTCAGTTTAAAAAAAAATTGCAGAGAACTGGCCATTAGCAAGGAAAACAGTTTAGGGAAGAGACGAAATAAAAATGCAATCAATTATCTCTCACCGTGCCCAGGTGTGTGGGTGCAGTCAATTTTCAAAGTCATCGAGAATTTTAGATGAGAAAAGGGAAGCTGTTCATGGCAAATTGCAAGTGTTGGGGGAAGGGGGAGGGAGAAGGAGAGAGAAAGCAGAGAGGGGAGCGAAGGAGAGATTAATTTCCCTCTTGAGTGAGAAGTGTGTTTGAGACAGACAGATGGGCTGTAAATACTCCGAACCAAGGACAGGAGCTGAGACAAGGGAAAGGCTGGTGATTGAAGTGTGACTGTGATGGAAGTAGTACATTTCCTGGCCAAGGTGACTGGTTTTGTTCTGAAAGGGGGGGATTTCTGAGATGTGGCTGCCGCACTTCACATCAGCCTGGACCAGGACAGCATATTTAGACTTGATAAGTGATATCCAGGTCCCGCTGGGGTTTTCCTTAAGGGTCAGCTTCAACTGCCTGCCTTGTAAGGGAAGTCTGAAGGGGGAGAGGGGAGGGGAAGGAAGAAAGAAAAAAGGTAAGGGGGAGGGGAAGGGAGAAAGGAAGAAAGGAAGGAAGGAAGAAAGGGAAAGACGGTCTTCTTTCCTCGTTAAAATTATTGAGCTGTCTACAAGTGGAGAGCGAGGGGAGCATGTGACCGGCAGTTAATCACATTGCTGTGAAATGTGACTGCTGCTGATAACAGGATCTTTCCTTCACTAGAATTTCTGTTTCAGAAGTAGTGATTTTCACAAAGAAAAGAGGTTGAGCGAGATATCGTTTCAGATCTAGCAGAGCCTGTGTACATTTCCTTTAGGGAGAAAAACCTCCTTTTTCCTTTTCCATTCAGCATCCCTGTTTGTATTACTGCTATCATCATCAAATTTTCATTTTCACAGCCCAAACTCATGTAGGACAAATGTAGCCCAACTCCAGTTTGCCTGCGAGCAGATTAGTTCCCATTTAGTCATAAAGTTAACCAACCTTGTTCCAATCAATTAATCCCTAGAACCCTTAATTTATTGATGTCCCAGTCTATGCTAGCCATCGAAAAGATGAACATCCTGTTTCAAAATGAACTGGTCTCCCTTTCGTCCAAGAGGCAGGAATTACAAGAGGATGGCAGTAAATAAGCATTTAGAAATCCCTTCTGTACAATCAAAGGCAACAGTAGCTCAGAGGAGAATAAAGGGGATTTTAGCATCCATGAAAAACACTGCAATAAATGAATTGGGCTCTTGGGACAGGAATAGCAGGGCTCTGGAGCCACTGTAGGCTCGGCTGAGTTGGCTTCTTCCATCATAAATTCATCTAAGGTACATTATGTTTCTGCAAGAGACACAGGGAAATGAAAGGGTGTTGGATCTAGACATCTTTGCACTTTCGGAATTTGCTTTCCAGAATCTCTTCACTTCTTTCTGGGGAGCCTGATTTACTTCCACCCTTGTTCTCTGAGTTTTTGACTGGATTTACTGGTTAATCCAACGTGAAACTTCAACAAAACACACTGAAATAAATAGAAGTCTCTCTGTTGCTTGTAGATCAGGTGTTGCTAAAGCAGATGCTTTAGTCAGAACTAATTAGAGTTTATCTGGTTGCATAAAAGAGAAAAAATTGTAGCACTTAAAGCATTGAAATGCTGAGATTATTTCCACTAGAAAGGTCCTACTTTTTATTTTCTCTCCATATTTTATATAGTAGTTGATGCTAACATATGCTCTTTTTTGAAAACACATGGTTCGGAAAACAAAAAGCACTTATAGTCATTTTGATATTAAAAATAAATTTAAAAATACCAAAATTGCAGTCAGCTCAAGTGTTTCTTGTGAGCAGTCTGGCGTACTCTGACAAACGATCTGCAAACAGACCCACATTTTCTCAGCTACATCAGCTCAAAATTACTTTGCCAAGCAGTTCCTGAGTGGTTGCTCAGTTGTTGGCTGTTCTTCATGGGAGCCATGCTTTGACAGGGGATCTGCTTCCAGGGGGCTCTCCTCTCCCTGGTTTGTTTCCTTGTGCCTGCACTGGCTGAGCCTGAGTGAGGCATCACTCTGTGATTGTGAGAGCTGAGCCAGCACAGCACTTATCTCCTGAGAACTGTGAGGAAGGCAGTGTACAGCAAGCACAAATGTAGCTGGAGCAAAGGGATTTTCTCCTAGAAAATCTTGGTGGAATTATTTTTGATGCTAGTCCCCGGTCTTCTCACCAGAAAATGTGTCTGCACTGTCTCCTTTCGTGCAAGCATCAGCTTGATCCAGGACAGGCATGTTCTTACAGACCAAGTGAGGACACGGCTCCTTTTCCTGTTTTGCTGCTGCATTTCTTTGGTGGGGTTGCAAACATCACATCCCCTTTTGCAGTTTGGTTTTAATCTGTGTCAGATGGAGGAGCCCAGCAGCCTTTGAAAGGTTTCTGCTATTGGCAGGTATTGTTTTATTTGTTGTGGTGACCAGCTTTTCACACCTTGTAAGTTCTACATTAATTTTTGCTTTGGGAACACCGCTTTAGGTGTCCTGCAGCAAATGTTGATTCCTGGTTTGAGACTTGAAGTTGTCCCTATGTGGTGTTCCCCTTGGTTTTCAGTAGGCTTTCCAGGCAACAGAGAAGGGAAATTGGTTCTGAAAAGGGCTGAGCCATGTTTGTCCCATTCTGTGCCCAAGGAACTTGGGGCAGCTTAACTTACCTGTTCAGCTCAGGGACAATCCAGGAGCAACACTGCTCGTCATACCAGGAGAAGGGGCTCATCCCTTGGTGTAAACCTTACAATTCTTCCTCTGGACACTGGCTGGTGACAAAGACAGGCTGTTGGAGTAGGTCAGGCTTGGTCTGAACTGGCTTGATATTTCTTGGGAAAGAATCTTTTATTCCTGCTCCCGGTGGATTTTTTTCTAAACAGGCCAGAAACTCCCTGTCCCTTTTGTGCTTTCTCTGCTCTTTGTCTGCTGGAATAGCTGAGGTATATATCTCTGGTTTTGCTTCAGCCCCTGCACAGCCATGCACAGAGCAAGGACTGATTTCCTGCACCATCTCACTAAATGAATGGTTGGTTATTCTACCAGAACACAGTCCCAAAAATACCCCCAACCACAGCCAGGCCCTTGCAGCATGATCCAGCTGCCTTTTCTTCAGGTTTCCAGCACACTCAAGGTAAACGTGGGGGTCCTGTTTGAATGCAGTTCAAGATACATAGTTCTGCCTCATTTCCAGCCTCACCACTTCATTCCCAGCCTGTCATCCCTTGTCCCCTGTTCCTCCTCCCTACAGCCCTGCACCCCACTTGCAGATGCTTCTTGCTCCCCTTGTCTGCTTTAAGAAGTTCCTCCCTGTGCCCTACCAGCTTGTTTTCACAGGGAGTGTATTTATTGCTGGCTGGCACACGCCAGCGCTTGGACATACATTCAATTATCTTTGAACAATTTCCATTAACTCTGGTTTTGCTCTTTTCCCTTTCACTTTCACTGAACACTGCCTGTATTTTCTCAGAGCTTTCTCAACTGCAACACAGCCTGTTTCTGTTCTCCCTGTTTTTTTCTTTCTTTCTTTTTTTTTTTTCTTTCCACATTTTCCATGTTTTCATTAAGGTCTCTCAGTAAACTCTGGTGAGCATTCCTCCACTGCTGTCCTTTTTGTACATTTGCACTGAAAAGGGTCCAAGTTTAACCTCAGTGCATTAAATGCTCCCTTCACCTGGAAGGAAATCAATGGTACAGGCAGATTGGGGTTTTATCTACTCTCCCACACCAAAATGTATTTGTTTTTTATGTGCAGCAATCTCCCCCTCTCTTGTGGTTTTACTCTTACCTGGTTTTCCATTAAAGCTTGACTTATGCTTTACTTTTATGCCAGTGGAGTGCACTGGGGGGATGATAAGGGCCATTTCTGCTTACTGTTCAGGTGAAGGTGTTCTCAGGTATGTAATCTTCCCTGAGAGCATGCCTACATCTCAGGCTTGCTGCTTTCCACTGGTTGTTCTCCCTTCCTTCTTGCTGGTAAAACAGGACTGTATTTGGACCAACTCTTTCATAAAATCTCTTACACTTTTGTAACAGAGACATTTGGATTTGCCCTCCACAAAGAGATGGGATATTGCTAGAAAGGAAAGGTTTTAATTGTCCATGTCTGGAATCATCCAGATTGTATGATTCTGTGGAAAAAATGATTCTTGGTCAAAGTCTTCAGGAGCAGGAAAGTACCTGCAGCACAAAGGTACTCAAGCTATTTTTAAAGAAGCTGTTTTAGGCACAGGAGAAAGAGCATGAGGTGAGGTGAGCAGTGCAGAGATGTGGAGCTGGAGTTTGAGTGCTTATGGTAATTCAAGTGGCCCTGTAACACACCACGGGTACTTCTGTGACTGCAGCACAGATACCAGCCTGTCACACAGCAAAGGGGTCCTCACCTCCAGTGGGGCTCTCTGTACTGGCATCCCTTGATTTAATCAAATTCTGGTCATCTGGATGAGAACCTGTGGAGATACCATGAAATTCAGGACAGAAGATGGCAGAGGGTGATCTACCACCATGAGAACAGGAGCCAACAGTCTGAGCCATCTCTTTCAGATCTCCATTAGCAATAGGTGGTGGTGTGAGCTATCACAAAGGCACCTCCTTTAAAAGCTCTTCTTCCACCCATCCAGCAGTAGTTCCTGGTGAGCACAGCCACAAGACAGAGACCTTTAGCCTTTCTCCTGTCTGTACCTGGCTATCGCTTACTTAGTGGGCATGGAGCTAATTGAAGGGTAGTTAACGCCATCAAGCATGGGGATGTATTTATATTTTTAACTACATGTAAGTGATTATCAACATTATAAATAATTACAGTCTGCCTCCCAGCCCCTCTGCTCCATTCCACCCTGCTAATTGCAGCGCTTAGATCTCAATGAGCTCATTATGTTTTGTCGATATTCAGCTCTTTGGCTTGCTCACTTCGGAGGGACCGGGGGGACACAAATGGGAGCTAAAGATTGGAAATGCCAAGCTCCCAGGGATTTGAGTTAGCGATCATCGCCGCTTCATCTCTATGCACAATTTATTCAGCACTCCACCTTCCCTAATAAATTATAGATCCCTCCAAGGGAAGCTTTGCCAAGGGATGGGCAATTGCCTTGCTTGCGGGGGAGCCCATTCTGTGCGGTATTGAGCATCTTTGACATCTGGTCTTCGCAGGATTGGATCCCTCCTGCCCTTCCCCTCCGCCCGTCTCTTCCATCCCTTTTGGGAAGCATTAACCTTTTCACTGTGATGTATGCGAAAGGGCGACAGTCAGCAGTGGCAGTTCCTAATGGATTCTGTTTGTCTGGTTGTTTGTTTGTCTGAACTGCCTGCAATGCTGTCCAGACCTCTTGGAAAAGCAAGCCCAGAGTGCAACCAATGTTTTAATTAGCAGCAAAAGGCAGAGAGGCTTTTAAAGAAGAACAGTGTTTGAATTCAGAAGTTAAGAGCAGATGAATGTGGGACGGGGGACTTGGGATTCACTCCAGCTGAAGACAGTAGTGCCCTTAAAGAGGGGCTGAATTTTCAATCTCAGGCCAGAGTGGTGAAGGGTGACCTGGTTAGAGTGGTCTTCTGGGGCTTGTGGGCTACAAAGGGGTGATTTTGTACCCCTTACTCTTCTTCCTGGAAATGTAAAAGGAGCAGAGGCTTGTCATAATTGCCTTACTAAGGACTGAGATAAAACCTGGTGGAGAGTGCTCCTATGCAGCAAGATCTGAGCCTAAGGAACTAAGTTATAGGGCAACCCTTTGCTGATCCCTCCATCCTCAAAAAAGTTCAGCTCTCCTTTCCCCTGGCCACATAGCTGTTTTCCTAATTCTGTCTTAAGATGGAGATGCCACAGAGTCTGCAGGAGATATTTTTCTAGTGCTTCACTAGTCTTATTGCTGGAAAGCTTCCCCCTAAACCTAATCTTAATCTGGTTTATTGTAAATTAAGGCCATTGCTTCTTGTCCCATCACCAGCAAATGGTGAAAAGTTTATCCTGTTCTACAGCAGCCTTTACTTACTTGCACACTCTCTCTCACTATTCTGTGGCCCAAAGTCCAGAAATCTTTTCAGCTTTTCTTCCTTGGGCTTTCTGTACTCCTGATCAGCCTTTTTTTAAGCCCTTGAAGTATCCAGACAATGAAGCTGAAATTAAACCAACTTCAGGAGCTCTGTGGCCTTACAGCAGGCAAACACTGCTCCCCACAAGAGCCTGGGATGCAGCTTGGAGCTCGTCCTCACAGCTTTGCAGTGCCCAGAGGTGCTGCTCACTGAAGAGTCAGTCCCAGCCCTCTGCATCAGGGCCACAGCTGCAGTAAACATCCTTTGGCATCCACGGGAGTATTCCCCAGTGATTCCATGTGAACACCGGAGTCAGGAGTGGCTCTGAGAGGGAGGAGCTCTCTCCAGGTCTGGAAGAGGTTGGCGCTGCTGCGTCACCTGAGCTGGGAATCGGTGAGACTCCTCCAGGATGATACTGGAACTTGTGAATAGGGCAAACAGTGCTCCTGGAATTACTCCTTGTTAGTAATATGGAAACAGAGATAGGCAACACAAGCAGAGAGTGAGACTGTGCCAATAGCAAAATAGGATGTGGTGTAACAAATATGAAGGTTTAATAGGAGAAGAGTCATATAAAATAATTTAACCAGAGGCTGCTGATTAAATTACAGTCACAAGCATGTTGTTATGAAGGCCCTTTTCACCAAGGATGGCAGTGGCTATAAAGCTGGCCTGCCAGTCAATGCTCAGTTCCCTCACAAGAACTTGCTCTGAGATGCCCTTTTTAAAACTCGAGGGCCACTCCTATATGCTGACAGTACAGCAAGACACTGCCAGCTGTTCCAGGAAAGCTGTTTGTTGTGACAACTACAGGAGTTGGTGGATCTGAAGGTTGGCAATGGCTGATTCCCATCAGAGAAACACGGGGAAGAGACAGGCAGTGGAGAAGGGTAGAGCTGCAGACCTTTCCAGCACCTTTCTCTGGACACAGCCCCGCTGCTGCCAGCAGCCCTTCCCCAGGGGACATGATGCAGGAAGACAACCCAGCTTGAGTGAGAAGCTGTTTTAGCAAGGGCTTTGTGACAACAGTCAGAGGAGTTATTTGTGGCAGGGACTATATATAACTATATTTGTGTGTGTGTAGATTAAATATATATATATTTATGCATAGTGCCTTATCACTGCATTCCAGCTTGAGTGTAAAACACAAAGGAAAAATCAAAGGGTTTAGAAAAAGCTAAATTTATCTGGGAATGGGAATTATATTAGCAAAGAGGCAATTAATTTGGGGGTGGTGGAGATTATAGTAATATTTTACTTCTTCCCTATAAAGACAAAAATAGCATTAGCTTCTCTACCTACCAGTAATAGCTCTAATCCTCTCCTTACCTTCCAGCACCACCTCTCTGGAGTGACCACCTGTGGTGAGGTGTGTCCAGCTGATGTTGGGGAGAGCTCTGGCCCGGCTCATGTGTGTCCCTGCTACAGGGAGGAAGCCCCCCTATTACAGATAGCCCAAGTGTGGGATGGGCCCTTCAGTCTGAGCAAGCAGAAATGAGGTCTTGGCATTCATGGGCTGATGCCCCTTCCTTCCAATATTACTTCATTTAGCTCTGGTTGTCCTCTCATCCTTTAATGCCACTCACTCCCAAGCAAAGCACCCAAAGAGCCCTTCAGCAGTGACCCATCCCTTGCTCTGGACCTCCTGTGCCACCCCAGCCCATCTTGGCCCTTGCAGAGGGAGCAGGTGCCCTGTCTCTGGTTTGGGCAGGCAGAGTTCCCTTTGCAAAGCCAACCCCTGGATCTTCTTTGTGCTCTGGCAGCCCTGGAAACCCTGCATTCCCAGCAGAGCTCTGGGCTGCCTGCAGCCTGCCCAGCAGTGCCTTATTCTGAATCAATACTTGCAGATACTAGAGATAACTCAGGGAGAGAAATACATTAACGTAGACAAAGAAACAAAGATAATGATATTTTTTCTTCCCCCTCCCCCTTTTTTTCTTTTTCCTTCCCTTCTCCCACAGAATAAAATTTTATTTTCTTCTCCCTCTACCCTCATCTCTATGATCTGCACTTAGCAGAGCTCCAGACTCTTAAATTATTTCACAGTTTTCAATAAAGCATTAAATCTTTTTTAAAAACTGCTTGTTTTAATTGAAAAAATTTCTATCAATCAATTCACCCCTTCTCTACCCTCGTGCCTTCCTCCCTTCCCCCAAACAGACCCATTTGCAGTAAATAATCTGTAGCCAGACTTTCTGCTCTAAAGAAATAAATAATTCTGAATTTGCTGAATCCTGCCTGATCTCCCAGCTTTAAATCACTGCACTTTGTACTGAGCTCAGCTGAAATGCTGAACACACTGAAGCATGACTATTACTTGGAGACTGCAAGTGTTTTTAAAGACACGGCCTCTGAGGCCATGGTCCTTTTTCCTCCCAGGACAGATTGAGAGAGGAGCTAAGCCAATTCCTGAGGATAAGTGGTCCCTTCCCTGCATTTGGCCCACTACAAATGCAGACGGTGCCTCGTCTTGACTTAACAAAGACTGACTGAATGCAGGATAAATCCAGTGTGTCTTTGAGCAAGTTCTTAAGAGGCATCTTGACTGAGACCATCTAACAGCCACTGGACTGAGTCCTTTTCCTGCTGAGTGACCTCACGTAGGTTTCAGGAGGTCATCTGGGTCTACTCAGACACTGGAGAGCAGATGCCCGTGCTCCCAAGTGCAAATAGTTCCACTTGGACACAGAAGAACCTGTGCTATCCCAGCCAGGGAAGGAAGGTCCCCTAAAATCCCAGTGAATCCTGTAATCACTGCCAGCATTCTTCAGTTCTCTTTACTCAAAAACTTTCAACCCAGCGACAGGCAGGCTTCTGCCACAAGGGAACACGATCCTCGTGTTTCTCAGTTCCTCATATTTCTTAGTCAATCTCATTTCTTAATTTCTTCCTTTTAGGATTGCCCTTGTCAAAGCTATTGACTATGCCCTGTCTGACAATGGAAGCTGCAGCTGAAGAGGGAAAATGCAGCACACAACAGATTACTGATGCCTGGTTGTGATTTATACAACTCACGAGCGTCCAGCAATTTAGAGATGAGAAATGGTTTATCCACACTTTGGTGTGTCGAAACACTCTTTCTACCATTTATCTTGGAACTGATTTTGTTTGGGTGGTAGTAAATGTTATGCCCAAAGCCGTGGGTGGAATGTCTAATGGGAACTTCCAGACCTGGAACAACAGGGATCAACATGTTTCTGAGCTGAGATGGGAGAGACTAAAAGGATCCCCAAAGAGTTCATCTTATGATTTTCTAGTGGATTTGGGGGGGTTTAATTACAATTGGAAAGTATTGTACTGTTCTTGCATTTCCAACCAAGCTGAAAACAACTGTTAAGGCTTTATTTTTCATGCTATTTCTCACTTGTGCATTTGAGGACATTCATCAGTGATAGAAGGTTGTGAATGCTGGATTTTCACTTGGAAATTTCTTCCCCTGTCCTCATCCCTTTTCAGTACATCAGAGAGAATCAGCTCTGTAATTTTCATTGACTGTGCAAAGAGCTGAGGTCAGCTAATCCACAAGGGCTCCTTCCCAGAGCTAGCAAGTAACCAGAATTAAACAATAGCAGGGATCAGAAGCGTTAAAATCACAAGAGACTCGTCCTATGTTTTCCTGCTACTCTTATTAAAGCTCCATCAGACATTAATATGAGACCAGTAAATTCAGGCCCAAATTAATTGTGGGACAGTTTGATAGAAGCTGTTACAGTCAGGTTTTAAATTAATCATTTTAAACAGTATACCAATTTACAGAGTGATGCTGATGCAATATTTTTATGAAGTAAAATATACTGGTGCTGAAATTCATTCTTTCAGGGTTTTTTTCCTTTTCAGCTGTGAGCTTGGCTGTGACCTCTGTCCCTCAGAAAACCTCATCAGGAGTCAGCAACAGCAAGATATTTAATAAACCATTTTCTTTGGTTATCTTATATCTTAGGGCAGATTACCATTTACAGGAAGGCCCATTTCCGTCTCCCACTGGTGCAGAGGGACCATAAGATGGACAAAATGTCACCTGCATGGAGCAATGTGAGGATGGCATTAGGCTGATGGAGCAGCAGTCAGAGGTGTCCCTGTAAAATCAAGCTCATAGCTCTGGGAAAGGCACATGGATTCAGAGGTAAAATGAGCTGTGGCCCTGTGGCGTTCCCAGCGTTACTTTGGTGGTGTCTGAGACATCTCCGTCCTTACCAAGCTTGCTTGGGCCACCCTGAATTTCCTGTACCCCTCTGTGTGTCTTGAATCTTGTGTTGAGTCAGGTGCTCCCTTTTCATGGCCACACGTGTGGCAGCCACTCTGCAGCTCAGTGCCATGGGCAGGTTTCCATCAGCAGCAGAACGTGTTCAGCTGGGCACCTCCTTCACAGGTGCCCAGTCTCACAGGTGGCAGAGAGTTGGGGCACACCGGTGCTCCCCCACACTCTGCTCCCCTCCAGCCTCTGCTGCCCCTCGATGCAGCACCTTGGCTCCGTCCAGCCACTGGCTCCTGTGCAGCACCTCCACCTTCTTGTCTGTTCCCCGTGTCCCACTGTTAGGTGGGATCTGCCGGTTTCATTTCAGTTCATGAGGACAAAAGCAAAAGCTGATATTGAAATGAGTTCATGGGAAACACAGCGTAGTCCTTGAGCACAGTCCCTCCGGCAGAGATAAAACAGTGCTCTCCAAGATCCCTGTTCTCCAATCTCCTCTTTCAGAGCAGGAGAGAAAATTACAGGCCTCTGATTACTCAGGGAGAAGAGCGCACAACTCCAATCTTTGTAATTTCTTCCACAACAATCAAGCATTTCAGGAAAAGGGCCTGAAAGCCTGAAATAGTCGGTCAGGGATCTTTCCGCCTGGTTCCTTCCCTGATAACACACAAAAGGAATAAAAATGAAGGCTCGTCATTGCTGTTACCTTTTGCTTCCAAAAGTGTCTGTCCTATCCGGGACCAGGAGCTCAGGCTGTTGGGAATGAAGATGCTCTCCTTAGGGAAAGTCCCTTTGCTATTTCCAGGCTGGCAGTTCAGGGCATTTATAGATTTTAAGGCTGGATGGTCTGTGTGAGAAATGAGACAACTCTTAAAAAGATTAATTTATTGAAAACAGAAAAAATTGAAAAATTACAGAAATCAGAAAAATATAAAAATTTGGGATCCTATGGCTCGGTAGATGGGAGCGCAGGGATATGAGATCTTCTGGCTGAGACAGCACTAGACCTCAGGTAGAGAAAAAAAACTTGCAGTGCTGGGTTGACTTAAAAAAATTACTAAAAGCCCCTTAAAAGGGGTAAGGCTTTTAATGCCCAGCACCGATGTCTCCCACAGCTAGTCTGGAGAGAGCAAGAGGGGAAGAGAGAAGAGAGAGCCCGCCTCTCGGCTTCGTCCTTTTTATAGTTTTTGCTCCGCCCACAGCCCGCCCCTTCGGTCCAAGGCGATTGGTGCTTTCCCTTTGATGGATCATCTCAGTCCACCAATGGCTCATCGTTGTCAAGGGGGGTGGTATCAGTTAGAGATAAGGGAAAACAATACCTTCATTAAAATTCAGGTATTCAGGTTGCCATGGAACTTGCCTGCAGAGTAATGGCTCTGTAGCTAAAAATAGCTGCTGGCTATTAAGACTGGGTGGGGGGGTTTTGGCCTTGGAATCAAAATGCAAGTGAAACACCTACAAAAGTATTAAAATACATCCAACACACCTCAGAACACTTGTAAAAGTATACAGTAAACACAGGAAAGGTAACTCTTATGGTGTACCAGTGGTTTGTAGCTTGAAAAGGGGCAAGTTTGTGATTTTTAACTGGGAAAATTTTAACTGGGAAGGGTGCAACTCTATTAATAAACTTTAAACAAATAGAAACACTGATAATGGAACTGGATTTTTGTACCTGGGCTGATGGGTTAATTGTAACATTCAATTTAAAAATAATTAACTCAAAATTAATTATTTAAAGCACTTAATATGCAAAGACCAAGCACAAATAGGGATTTCATGTATGATAGTTTGGCTGCATTTCTCGAGTTTGACCTGCCAGGTACCATGAAAGGGTGTCCCCAGTAATTCCCACATTGAGCCTCGTTCTTACACAGGAGCCCAATCTCCTCCCCACACACCCATCTTAGAAGCTTCCTCCTTTGATAATGATTTTGAAATATGTAACCAGCTATGCTAGTCATTGGGAACCTTTTTTCCCTGGAGTGAGTCCCAGGGAAGGGCATATCATTAGCCCCCAGACTTTGCATCATGTTAAATGCTGGTGAAAAGCCTTGGAATAGCCCCTTTGCCCACCCTCCTTCACCACCAAGTCTATTTTGCCCCAGTCACACTTTGCTTGGAGCGGGCCCCCCATGAGCTGAGATTGGGGCAGCATCTGTTTATTAGAGAGCAGTGTCAGCGCTGTGAAACAAAATAAGAAAGTAACTGGTAAAAACAGCTCTGCTCAAATAGAGGACTAGCTCTGATCAGGCTTGGCATGATATAACATGGTGGTTTAAAGCCCTGTAATGCCATTTTCCATTAGATCTCTTGTTCGAGTCAGGAAGGGGTTTGAGCCATTGATGGAAGCTGTTCTAAACAGATGAGAAAACCTCATCCATATTTCTCTTGAGATTGTATGAAGCTGACAGTATGCTCGCTGACCACAGTCATCTGGGACTCTCCCAAACAAAATAACCCTCTTTTCATAAATAACAGGATCCTTGTTGCGGTGGACTGAGATTTGCTGTAAAATTCAGTTGTGTCAAACAAAGAGCTTCTTCTGGTTTTTAATTTGAGCTATTAAAAAGATTCATCCTTCTCTTTGTTCTCATTTTCCTTACCCTCTTTCTCCCTTTCCATTTTTTTCCTTCCTCTCTGTCTGTCTTTAGGATAACTTAAAGCTGTTTGTCTGAAACAAAAGGCTTGCGTGGGTCTGGCCAGTGGTGCCTCTGGATTGAATGGTCACATTTCAAATCCTACTTAGGACTAAACTTGGATGAATTCCATAAGCTAATAACCCAGTGCCGTGTTTTAAATTGATGGAGGTGCCGTCCTCTAGATGAGACATAAAACCAGAGATCCAATCTGCTTGGCAGAGACCCCACAGGACTTATCAAAGATGAGTGGGGGCTGCTAACTGTTTTGCCCTTGTCAAATCCTTACCACCATCACAGCTTCTCTTCCTGTTCCAAAGCAATGACACTGGACCTTATGAAAATGAGATGGTGAATTTGAAGGAGCCATTCTTTTTTCTAATTATTTAAAGCAGTTTGCAGTATCTGGCAGAAGGAGGAAAGAGAGATAATCCACTCACTTGAAAGTGGAATGACCCTGAATTTCAAAAAGCAAAACAAAAGCAAGCGAATGGTGCCACCAAGCTCTGCAGCAGTGACATTATTAAAGGATCAGTGAGCTATTAAAGCAGCAACATTTAGTACCTCCCCTAATGACTTGTACTGCTAACTGGTTTCCAAATTGAGATTTTTATTGCCTCCATGCACAGACAGAACAAGGCTCTGTCTGCGCTTCCAGAAGCTTGAGCTTAAGCAGACTGTTCACAATAGGCTCAATGAATCGTGTCAGCTGAAAACTAGTAATGGCTTATGAGAGTCCCCACTCCTCTGTCTTCCTTTCTTACCAGGGCTGGAAGCTTTGGGCTGTGGGGCATGGTAGGGATCATAAATGTGCGGGATTTTGCAGAGAGCCCAGCTCGATTCTTGAACCTCCTAACATCTGTGAAATTTGGCAGAGTTGTGCATGAACAGACTGTCCTGAAATCTCCCCAAATCTGCTGATGCCATTCACAGAGTGAATGCTGTGAGAAGGGTGTTTGCAGGAGGGTCACTGGTTTCCACTTCCAGGTAGAAATACAGAGCATGGAGGAACGAGTCTGTGGAGGAGGACGGGAGATGAGAGGGAGCTGCAGACCCTAGTAAAGGTGAAGATACATCCAGCTGTTTCCATCATGACCCTCCCAAATAGATTTTGAGTGTCTCATATGAGCTGAGCTCCCATGATGGGAATAGCTGGGAAATGGCCTTCTGTCAAGGGCAGTTCAAGCTAGGAAGGGAGCTCCTGTGGGCACACAGCATGTGTGACTGCAGAAAGGAAGCTGGTTAAAAATCAACCAACCAACCAAACCAGCCAGCAGAAGTGGGTTCTGGTTGCAGTAGCTGTTATTTACATGCTCAGGATACACTGCTAGCCAAAGTGGAGTTTGAGCCTTCCGTGCACCAGAGATAAATGTTACTGCTTTAATTTGTTTTCCTCTACTGGTTCTGCACACACGTGCTGCCGGCACTTGCTGAGGGAGTCATGCCAGCTCTTGCCCAGGCTGGACAATCACAGGGAGAGACCAATGCTGCTGCTCCTGGTTTTATGTATCAGGTGCCTGATTTCCATGACAGAAACCGCTCATCCTTTGCGGAAGTGACAGGCAGAGCAGAGGGGGCAGGATGGCTGCAGAGACTTGTACTAGAACATGCACATTTTTTATCCCATGCTGGTTTGAGCCTCTTCCCATCAATGCTGACTGCAAGTTATTCCCATTTTGTGACTTTTCAGTGGATGCATGTGGCACTGCATTTCTGATTTCTTCATGCTCTCCATCTATCTGTGTGTCCGTGCTCTGCAAAATACCCATACCTTTCTTGGCAATCTTAGCAAACAGGTCTCTGTGTGCACTGGAAAATATGTTCAGAAGTGTAGGAAAATGGGGTGAAGTGGCCTGAGAGGCCCTTTTATGTTTCCTTACCCAAACTTCACACAGTATGAATTACACCTAAACCAATCATGTCTGCTGTGGCCTTAACATGTTCTTGAAGACCTCTGGTCTGGAGATTTCCAGACGTGCTAAGGCAGGTTATTCCACTGGTTAGCTGTCCTTAGCTTCAGAAAGCTGTTCCTAAGACCTGAGCTCAGCAGTGGAACTGGATTCCTGCAGGTCAGAGTTAAGGCAGACTTGTAAGGCAGGAGCTCGAGGAGCCACTTCCTTGGCTGCACCCACTCTCATCTAAGGGCTTCCTCCCCCTGTCTGCAGGTCAGGTGCTTCCCACCGTGCAAACAAAGGCAATGCAGAGAGACAAAGAAAAGGGCAGCAGGGCCACTTCTGGCAGAGGAGCTTTCTGAGATTGCCACTGACAAAATGTCCTAGAGACTTTACTGAGTCCAATTACCAGTTTATGTCTTTAAAGTGACGAGTAAATGAAAGAAACTACAAGATCAAGCCATGTTAGTCTTCTCAATCCCTTAAGTGTCTGACAGCCCTCTTCCCTTCTTCCTCGCTTCCTCAGACTACTCTGAACTCTTAACCTTCGCCACGCTTTGAGTCCACATCCGCAGCAACCAAACTACCCCCAGCCATCCCCAAATTCCAGGAACAATCACAAAGCACTTTCAGAGCAACACTGCCCTCCCTTGAATTGCTAAACTTTAGGCTGTCTCCAACTTTGTGAGCTTCCCCGCACGCAGGGCAGGTCTGGCCCGGCAGTGCTGGCAGGCTGAGAGGGGAGCTCGCTGGGCACTGCCACAGCCAGGGAACAGCTGGTGCTGATCCACACAGCCGCCTCTCCCTGTCCAGGCAGACAACAGCCGGGAGCACCAGCTGCTCTGGCTCTGCCGTGCTGCTGGCCAGCAGAACAGAGATGCTCGCAGCGCATGTGGTGTTAGGGTCGCAATGAGCGTGTCAGGATAGAAGGGACAGATCCATGTAACCATCCCCAGGCACAGCGGTGGGAACTGGGAAAGCAGGACAAGCTCATTGGAGAGAAAAGCAGTGTCAGGAGTCATCCTCAGCCACTAGACCTGACTGCAGCGCTAGCAGAGCTGGTGGCTGGATTTTTGCAGGAGTCAAGACTGTGACGTTGGTTCGACCTTCCTTATAAATAAATAAATAAATAAATGATAAAAAGATCTCACAGTGATGCCTGAACCTGATGTCTCATGCTCACTTGTTTTGATGTGTCTAATGTAAGTGGGCGGGTAATAAAAGCTTCATTTAGAAGCCAGTGTCTTCACCGGCGCTGCTGGAAGCCCCTGGGACACTGCACTTCTGGAATTTTCCTCTAATGGACACATCAGCAGATAACTATTGATAAAGTAGAACATGCCCACATGCACACAAAACAACCCAGCAATTGTTTATCTTCCTGGACTGCTGGGCATTGGATGCAAAGGTCTCTTTAGACGCTCCAGGTTCTGTACCCAGCTCAGCTGTTGCAGCAGCCCTGCTGAAATGCTCCTCACCATGACCATCTGGGGCAGTGCCCTGGAGAACCAGGTGGTTATTGCAGCCTGGGTAGGCATCAGTTCAAAGCAGGCAAACAAAGGAGTCCTCAGCCCCCACAGCACAGCTGTGGAAAATGGCATCCACTGGCTATCTCCCAGCTGGACATCACCCAGTGGGTGATAAGGAGATGCTGCCCTGTAACAGGCAGACTTAATGCTGACTTCACAAGAGCAGCAGACTCACCCCATGGACATGTTGTGTGGGATAGTTTTTTTCAATGCAATCCACAGGTTTTTCAACTTCTTTGTTAGCAACTGAGTCTTCAGCAAGGTCAGGTTCCTGTGCCCGTGAGGTCTCTGTGGCAGCTTTGATGTGCAGCACCTGCCTAATGCTGGGTTTAGGGGTGAGCTGAAGGAGAAATCGTGGCTAGTGAGAAGACACACCAGAGTTAATGCTGAACTCGTTAAGGTAACCTTCTGTCCTTCCAGTTCTGTGCTAAAATCACTATTTCAGGTCCTGAATACAACACAGGGAAAGAACAGTGTATTCCCCATGACACTGTGGGGTCAGAGCTAAAGGTGTGGAGGGCTACAGCTTTAATCCCAACCTCCAGTACCCTGCTCCATGGCAGGTTCACACCCTGATATAGCTGACCTTGTTTCCTGGATACAGAAATACTGCCTGTATCCAAGCATTTGAGGTAATTATTTTCCCTGAATGTGGAAATTGGAAATTTTGTCTAGTGTATTATTTCATGAGAACCACAGGGATCTGCAGCCAGGCATGCGGGGAAAGGGAGATTGTTTCCTCCTGTCTGTGTTTTTATGCTGCATCTGCCTGTGAAAACAAGAAGCAAACAAGATGACCCCCACCTTATCTGCCTGCGTAAGTCATTTTGCCTGAAGCCTAAGCTCTGTGGGATGGTTGATGTAAAACTCGCTCTTGCATTAAATAGCAATAATTTACCTTTGGACTCTGCTTTTATACTACTATTATTATTATTATTATTATTAATAATTATTTTTAAAAATGCTCCTTAATTAAAAACTCACAGATATGAAGCTTGGAAGAAATGTGGCCAGGACATTCTTGGATTACTACAGGCTGAACTCCTTGGTGGAGGGACCACTAGCACCGACTCCTAAAACTTGGTAGGTCAGAAAGCAATTT
Source organism: Coloeus monedula (assembly GCF_965178545.1). Classification (NCBI taxonomy): domain Eukaryota; kingdom Metazoa; phylum Chordata; class Aves; order Passeriformes; family Corvidae; genus Coloeus; species Coloeus monedula. The sequence continues at coordinate 24,608,376 of NC_138789.1, read as the reverse complement.
CTCTTGCTTTAGCTGGGCTGCTTTTTTAATACCTTTCATGACTAAACTTCAGTGCTACTGCATTACGGCTTTAAAATAAGCGTGCTAGTCTAACTGTGCTTATTTTATTGAAATTCCATTTGGAAATAAAGCATTTATGATCAGGAAAGATACCTGGTTTATGTCTAAAAAAATATTCAGAGGATTTTGGAGATATCGATATCTTTCCTGAATTCTGTCTGCTGTACACCAATCTCACACCAGTATCTTTAATGGACTTACCCTTCATTTATCTCCTGAGAGTGAATCAGACCCACTTTTATTTCACAAAGTTTTAATTCTGGAAGTGAAAACTTTTTCAGTGCTTCAGGAAATTACTGGCAAGCCTGTGCTGAAGGCAGAGTTCTCCACCTCCCCGTGGAGCTGCCGCAGTGCTGGCAGCCAGTGGCAGGTTCCTTCTGCTAGCCCAGCTGGGACACTTTACCTGGGGATCCCCTCTTGCTCTGAGTCCTTACTCCAGTTTTACACCCAGCTCAGTGGGAGTTAGTCCAAAAGGAAGTGGGATGTGAAGTCAGGCATGGTGAGCAATGCACAAAGGCATGAAATGCCCAAGCTTGCCCCCTGCAGCACTGCTGGCCCTTCTCTGGTGTTGGCCAACTGCGTCCTTTCAGTGTCCCTTAGCTTGTGTGAAGAGCAGGGGAGATACCACTGAACTGTTTACGGAGAACCAGCATCCCTTGAGCTGGAAAAGCTGTGTAACAACATGGAGATGGGAGCAGAGCAGGAACCAGAGCACCTGTTTCATGGGAAACATCATATTCTGAATTTGCCTCTGTTCTGAGGAAACAGCAATAATGCCTCCAAACTGAAAATTTTCAATTAAATGCATTTGGACCAACTGGGATATTTCATTTGGGTTTCAACCCTTAACAACACAACTGAATATAATTTATATTTTGCAGTGGAAAAGGCAATTCTGAATTGGCAAGGGAGGCAGCTGAGCCTTGAGATTCACTCCTTCCTTCTACCCACTTTTTTCCTCCCTTGAAAGAGTAGCTGTGGGAATGGTTCCTTGTCTGCAAAGGATCACTTTCCTACTGAAGATTTTCTAGTGATGTGTAAGATGGATGTTACAAATATCAGGCCAGACCAGAGAGCAATTGCTGGAGTTCCTTCTGCAGCCTTTAAAAATCCTCTCACTGCAGCCATTCTGGCAGTTCCTTATGTATGTGGTCAGAGCCAGGCTGCCTGTGTTAGGCCTGCTTTGAGCCCATCTCCCTTCTCTGTTTGTGATCTTGACACCACAGTTTAGGCTGGCTCAAGGAGGATTGTCAGCACTGCAGTTCCAAATGCTCTTATCTGCAGAGACCTGCAGGGTTAGCAGAGAAAAGCATTCAGCATCTTCCTCTCCTCCAGAAATTGAATGTATCATTTCTCTCAGACTCCCAGGGGCCACAGCCTCCAAGGCTAAAAACCCACAACTATTACTGAACCTAATTACCACCTGACAGCAAAGTGCTTTTCCATAGCATCATTCAGTTACCTCATCAAAAGGAATGTTTGTTTGCTTTCTTCATTTTAAATTAAAGAACCACTGACAGTGGTAACTGAAGCATTTTAATCTCATCCAATATCCATGTCCATCTCTATAGAGACAGCCACGCCAGCAGGGAAAGACACACACCTCTAATCACAGAGCAGAGTGTTGCACAGAGCAAATTTTTCTTGTTCTCCCACCAGAGTCTAATGTGGTGAGGGATCTTTTGTTTGAGGGGTGCTACCTCACAGCAAAATCCTAAATACGGTCAGTGTTCAGCCCTAAGCCAACAGATGTTTAAGGAATACATTTCTAAAGATTCATGTTGTTAATTTCCTGATGGATTTCAAATACTGGCTTTTCCCTGTAAGTAGATAGATGCCTTCTATTTGTATCCTAGGCTTTGTCACCTGACGTTTGATCACATATATATATATATATAATGTACACCAATGAAATGAAATTGTTCTTTGAAGCTGCCATGTTAACTGCAATCCTCTCCACAAGGAAATCTTGAAAACTGCTGGGAAACAGAAGGGAGATGGTTGTGGCTTTAAATATGCCTTGGCTAGGCAGTGGCACTAGGAAAGGACTGGAATATGTAAAATGATACTAAATATCTGTGTAATCAGGACTAATTATATGGCACGGTTATTAGTGGAAACAGGACATGTTGTGCCCACAGTTTATGAAAATATATTAAAAAATTACTGGATTCCACATACTCATTGAAAGAAAGCTGCAGAGTTAATAAACGTGTAAGGGACAAGTAATTGCCTGCTTTGTCCCAGACTAGGACAGGCAGAACCATTTCTGTTGGAGGGAATTAGTGCAGCCAAAATGTGTTCGAATGACAGGCCCAGAAATAGCAACAACCTGCAACCATTCCAGAGCACATCTGACTGTAAGGAAGGAAATGTTTATGTTGGAATCACCATGTTTTGGAGAAGGAAATTGAGGCACAAAAAGGGAGATGGACCTGAGGGTCAGAAATAGGGCTGGTACCCAAATCCAGGTACCTCACAAGAGCTTTGTCCATACAGTCAGGCTGTCAGAGAGCAGCCATCCTACAGCATAGGCAGTGTAGGCAGTTCAGTGGGAATGGAATCAGGATCATATGGACTAAGAGGCAACAACTGATGCAACAGCTCTGGTTACAGAACAAGACTGAAGCTGGAGGTGGGGCACCCTCTGCTACCCCAAATGCTTATGCAGCTTATTTCAAGGGACAAGAGAAAGAACTGTATCTGTATTCTGTGTATGATGTGATTATGTGCCTTCAGGTGAATCCAACTGGCTGGCTGGACCTGTGGTTAAATTCCACCTGGTCTTGTCTATAGAAGCCCATGGGTGAAGGGCTGCCTGTAGATCAACATATCACAGAATCACAGACTGGTTTGGGTTGGAAGGGACTTCAAAGATATCTAGTTCCATGCCCCCTGCCATGGACAGAGACACCTTCCACTTGGTTGCTCCAAGCCCCAGCCAGCCTGGCCTTGAACACTTCCAGGGATGGGGAATCCACAGCTTTTCTGGGAAACCTGTTCCAGTGATGGACCCCCCTTCAGCCCCTGCCCACTGACTGAGCTTCCTCCAGCATCCTCCCAGTTCCTCTGGGAGTGGGCCCAGTGACCACAGAGTTTCCCACAGCCTGTAAGGGAGGGTCAGGTTTCAAGCAGTAACCCCACTGTGTCCTGCAGTGCTCACGGCAGGGGGACCCTGGTGATCTCAAGCAAACACCCAGTTCACAAAGATAATATCTGCTGTTATCAGCATGCTCAGTAATTATTTTCCTGAAGGTGATGCAGCAAGGTAGGAAAACGTCAATGGCTCAGCTGGGGAGGGCAGGAAGGTTAGAATATTTTCCTCTGTGAGCTAATGAATTAAAAGCCTTGATGAAAATGCTGGATGCTCTCTGGAGTGACAAGCCAGCAGGCCCATGAATTTCTAGCAGGGTATGAGGGAGCTCTGTGCTGCCTGCAGAAGCTGCTGGAGAAGAGTGCTGCCACTTAGCTGTGCTTGAGAGAGGCTCAGAGAGCCTGTCCTGGACACAAAGACAGCTCTCTAAGGGTGGGTTAAGTGGGCACAGAGCAGGAGAGAGCAGTGCAGAAAGCAGCTGTTGGACAGCAATGAAGGTTCATGCCCTTCCTCTTCTCTTGTTCCTTTTCTAAGCTGCTCAGTGACCAGAGAGTTCCATTCCCAGTGCACTCACTGGAAACCATTTGAGTGGGGCTCCCTTTGATGCTGCCAGTGGCACAGGGAGATCCTCCTCTTACTGAGTCTCTGTCCTGTTCTCACCTCTTTCTACTTGTGCCAGAGGAAAGGTTAAGATTTCTTGGGTTGAAAGGCTGAAATGTCCTCTGAAAGGAGGTTGGTAAAAGGTGAAAAATTTGTAAGAGATTAAGAGACAGCAGAGTACAGCTGTTACAGAGAACAGCTAAGGTGGGAAAACAGAACTGTTGCTGAAAAATTCACAAATGCCAGTCAGCTTGCACTGCCTGAAGCTCATCCCTTTGCCCATATCAGCATTTCTCTGTTCTTTCACTCTGGCTCCCTGGCTGCAACAGAGCCCTGCTCCAGCACAGCATCAGCAGAGGAGCTCTTGCCTCTTTAGACCACTGACATTCTTTTTCTCTGAGAGCTACCAGTTCCATGTTACTCATATCCTGGACACACTGAAGTTCAAATTCTAGAAGTCCTGAGTGTGTAAACAGCTCTGTCAGAGGTTAGGGAAGTTGGGCTTTGAACAGAGACAGTGTAGGTATCCTGAAAAATCCCACCTGGGCCTTGCTGGTGGAGCATTCTGCAGCTCATGTCTGCCCCATGTTTTCCTGCAGGTAAAACCCAGGTGCTCTGCTCACAGAAGTGTTGGGAAAGAAATTCTTTCCTGTGTGGGAATCTCACAGTTGCTGCACTGATACACATCAGAGAAAAGCTCAGGAGAAGATGAATAATTCTAAGAGCAGGGATTTGATGGCATGTGGCAAATAATGCCTGGGGCCACACACTGAATGAAAAAAGGATAGAACAAAATATTGACTGGCCCTTCATTAATTGCCGTCTGTCCATCGTGCCCTGAATAAAGCAGCAGCCTTGTTGAAGAAAAAGTAGGCTGTGATGAGGTAATTAAAGACCCCATCAGAAGGCATATCTGCCAGGAGGTTGAATTAAAATTCCTCTGACAGCCTTTGTTCTGGCAATTCCTCCTCTTGCTGCTTGACTTTGCAGCCCTAATGATGATGTATGAGAGCACAGCTGTGTATCCAACAGGCCAGATCAGCCCATGGGGCTGTCCTGCCATCCTCAGGGGCAATGGGCACTGTCTTCTGCTCCACACCGGCTGGGGATGGGCGAAGTCTTTGTGTGTGGGCAGTGTCTGACCAAAGGCAGGTCCTTCTGCCTGGACAACCCAGTTTGAGCCCCAGCTCGACACTAAAAAGCTGTGTCCAGAGGCTGTGTGGGCTGATGGGCTCTGATACCATCCCAGGGCTGTGCTGCTCTCTGGCATGTGCTGTGTGTGGGTCCTTCTGCCCCACTGGGTCTAGAATGTTCTCCCCAGTTCACCTCTTCCTGTATTTCAGAAGAACTCCTCTCTACACTTTTAAGCTCAGGATTTTGATGTTTCACCTACATCTGGTTGTGCTTTCTTTGACCTGGCCATGACTGACGTGAGAGCTGGGAGTGAAGCCACCTCCCTGCCTTATTCCGAAGGGGCTCTGCTTGTTGCCATCCCCAGCTCACTTCTCCCAAACTTAAATTATTGTCTTGTTGTCTTTTCCCTCACCATTTTCAGTGGCTAAGAGGAGAGCAGAGTGTAATAAACAGAAAAAATGTTCTAGACCAAATGTGAAAGGTCAGCAAAACCTCTTACAATTTGTAGAGGGAGGAAATGGAATGAGGGCAGGAAAATAGAAGAGTCAAACAACTTCAATCTGATTTTCAGGTCTGTAAATTGTATTAGTAATGGGAACACTACTAAGCTTTAAAGGCCAATTATATGGTTTGCTTAAAAAATTAATTTTTGGGGGTTTTCCCCCCTTCCCTACTGGTAATTATAATCTGTCAGCTCGCTCCCACACACGTCTGCATGTTTTATGCAACTCTTGATACTTGTAGCTGTCATTAAAGAACACCTTCCAGGTTTTGAACGGTGACATTTGCATGGGTTTAGTGAAAAGGATTCATTTACAGAGTTTAGAGATGTGCAGTGCCTGGCCAGCTCCCAGCAGAGGCTTCACCAAAATTCCTCATTACAACAATTAGCTTCTCAAACACTTGGGGACGATGCTGCCAGCTGCAGGGATTTTACCCTGGATTTAAGCATGTGCACACTAAAGAACAGGCAGGCACCCAAATACACGTCCAGCTTGGTCCTGCTCTTATAGATTCCCTGAACAGAGGGAGTGTAAAAATGCTTCAGGATGGGGAGCTGGTGTGCCTGACAGGGGGCCTAGCAGGAGAAAATAATCTGCATTTCTTTATGAAGTAGACTTGGTCCAAGTTAACAATCCCTTTCAAAATCAAGGTGCTGTCAGCTGTTTTAATTTAATTTACTCCACCTTAATTTACTTTTTGGAAATAAACTAAATGAATAAATTGAATTATGGCCACTTTAACTCTGAAGGAGCATATCACATAAGAGCTTGCTGTGGTTTCACTAATCAGCTTTGCATTTAAACCCTAAATGTATTTAGATTAGCTCTCACAGGCATCCTCACATAGGTATGCCTGCAGGTACCCACCTGCTTTCCTTTTCCTTCCCTGGTCTTGTTGCTCTGAGGAAGCCAGGGCTCAAAAAGCAAATTGACAGCATCTGTGTTACTTCATGCATCACCCTGGTCTGGGATTTTCCTGCTCTGAAAGCAGAGACAGGGACCTGTGTGAGGGGTGGGCTGACATGAGTAATGTGATGTACACAGCATGTTAATCCCAATATCATACTGGTAACTTGAACAAGCTCAAGAGACTGCCATTTTCTGCTACATCTCACCAGGAAAGTGCAATCCATTATTCTCCTGCTGCTCCTTAGGAAATGGGAGGACAGGAAACAAGACAGAACCTATTCCCATGCTCTCTGCAGCTTCCAGCTCCAGAGTCAGCAGAGGTACCCAAGGGTGGCTGTGCGTGAGCCACATGAGTTGTTTGTAATCATGGCTCCTTCTCCTTCTCTTGTGTTATAGTGTGGCTCCAGCTATAAACTAATTATTCCTGCCTCTGGGCACTGTCTCCTGGATGAAGCAGGTGTGTCTTGCTGCACTGGGCTGGGGAGAGAGGCCAGGAACTGAGGAATGCATGGCAAGCAGCAGAATCCCTTCTGTGGCAAAAGGAGAGACATCTGCATACCCTCTAACATCTGCCTTCCCTATAAGCAGCAGGGACCAGCCCCTGCACTCAGAAGGGCAGAGCCATAGGATATAGACCTGATGAGATTTCCAGGTAGTGCTGGGATTCTCCACACAGCACTTTAGTGGGGATTGTATGGCCCAGAAATCACAGTGTGCTGTAATGGATGGGTGGGCACCTGGCAAGCATGACTACATGCTCACTTACTGGAAACAGGCACTGGTGACCGCTTGAAAAAAAAAGAAAAATCAAGCCTGTGGTAATGGCTGAGGATTTGTGACCTTTGCTCTAACATTTCAAATTTGTTTTTATTGCTTCTAATTGGCCTTGCTTTGGAGCATGCACATTATCTAACTGTCAGGGCACTGGCTGTCATTATCTGCTGGGTCATTTCGTTTGTGTTCTTTACGATTGAAACTTGTCAGGCGTTCCCAGAAAATACTGCGCTCCCCTTGCAGTGTCAAACGTGGTGCTGGTTAATTGTGCATCCCTGAGAGTGAAGTATTGGGACTGATCAGGCATTGATTGTTTAGCTGTGATGGACACAATTGAAACATGTCTCCTCTGTATGGAAGGGAAAGTGTAAAAATTAGATCAGCAGCAACACGACAGCAGCCAGATTTCTTAGTTTCAGGGATCAGAGGTTACCCATTTTCCAGCCTTGATGACTCATTTTTGATCCCACTCACATGGCTTGGATAACTTCATTTTTACTTCCCTTTGCAATTTAAACACCAATTCTCTTCTATTTTGACTTTCTTTAATATACCAGCTGCAAGTCACTAGTTCAGATCTCCCCACCTTGCCTTGCTTCACACGATGGAAACAAAAGTCAAGAAATGTGTGTGTGAAAGAGCTCAAAATGCCACAGTGGCACAAATGTGCCCAGGGAGGTGTCTCTGTAAACCTCAGCTCATCCAAAACATCAGCCCAGTTTGTAAGTCTGCTAATTCATTTTAAGGCCTTTAAGATTTCCTAACAATTAGAAATCCAGGTACAGTTGTTTTGGATGTGGACTCGTACACTACTTTCAGAGTAGGTGTGTATATAGGGGTTGTCCTCCTGTAGGCGGGCTGGGAGAGCTACAGGCAGCAACAGCAACATCCCCATTTTGCAGAGTAAAAATGAGCTTTGCTGGGAACACCAAGCTGCTACACCTCAGTGTGAATTATGCATCTGCTGTATTTAGATAGAAGCAATTTTCCTGTTGAAATCAGAGGTTGGCATTTCTTTCCCATGGGGTTCTGTAACTCAAAATTGTGTTGAGATCAAGCATGTAGCAGAGAGGCTTTTTTAGCTGTAAAGGTGAATGTATTTAGATTATTCAAGTGGTGATTTTTTGGATGTACAATTAGTTGAGTGAGAGATGTGGTATAAATTTGGTATTGTAATTGCTATGCCTCTGAGATTTCAATTTGCAAAACAGTTTGCATGGCTGCAAGATTAACTGTTGTCTGTGCGATGAACATGTAGCAGAGCTGTGGTTTGATTGTGACTGTCAATTGGCTGTATATCCCAAAAAACCACTTTGTGACAGGCACCTGATGTGAACTGAGTGGTTGATACTCGTGATGCTTCAGTTCAGTGGATGGCTGAAAATGGCCAGTGTCTAAAAATCCCACCTGTAAGTGCATTTGGCGCGACAGGATTTCCTTTTTCTGTGTTAACCCAATCAGGAAAAAGGAAGTTTAAGACCCGTTTTTATCCTCTTTGCATATTTTGCATTATATTGTTTCCTTCACTTGCATAGAGGAGCATGGGAATGACAGTCAGCAGTGCTGCTCCAGTGACTGGATGAGTGGGTGCAGAGAAACAGGGGTCTGCATGGAAGCACCAGCCACAGCCTGGCCAGGAGCTGAGCCCTGCCTGCCCATGCAGTGCTGGCTGTGCCCTGGGAGCGGGCAGGAAGGCTGTCAGCAGTGAGATGGGCAGTGCTGACACAGCCCCAGGGCAAGGGCTGGGCTGCCTGGCTGGCTTTCTGATGTTTGGCGTGGGTCTGCATTTGGCTCACAGCTGCTGCTGTGTTTGGGTCTCCAGTGTTGTCTAGGAACATGTCAATGTAATTATGCACAGAACCAGAGAAACTGCTTGTTCTCACTTCACTGTGCCTTTCAGGTATCCCTCACAGGGTCCTAATTTATTTATTTTTGTCTCAGTGTTTATCTCTTCAAAATACCACTCTGCCTTAGGTTGGTGATTGAACTGGAGAGATGCAGTAAATACTGAACTGATGGCAGCTGTGACGGCGGGGAGGAGGGGAGGGCTGGTGGAGGTAAAGCCCTCTAAGCCCTGGGCCCCATCAGCAGCTACATTATTACAAGGTTTTTAAATGTATATTAAAACACCCTTCTGCAAATAAAAGCAGGGGCACCGAAAAACACACACTTGTGTGGTGAGGAAGGCAGGTTAAGAGGTGCCCAATTCCATGGGATGAGTCAGGGAGCAGGGATCAAGAAAACTGGGGTTTCATCATCTCTTTTCAGTTCTCCCCAGGTCTGCTGCATGGCCTTTGGTAGGTCACTTCACTTTTGATGTGTGACATGGATGTGTGACAGACAGCTCCTCTCCTTCCCAGCGTTAGAGTCTCAGGAAGGTTTGGTACAGCACCAACACCAGCCTGTCCAGGGTCTGCAGCTGCCATGGGGAATACAAATAACTGATCTTGGAGGGAGCAGACAGAGCTCAAAAAGCAGATCAGCCACAAGGAGAGGACTTTCTCATTTGTGTTCTGCCATAGCAGAGGGGGAAAATGGACAAAGTTGGCAAGGCATGGCTGGGGGGCCAAGAGCTGTGTGACAGAGCACCCTAAAGGGTCACTGGAGCCCCTTTGCCTGGTGTGAGCAACACTGACAGCACAGTTTGATTACCTTCCTTGGGATGGGAATGGATAGTTGGGGTTTGCTGCTTTTTCAAAGAAGCAGCTGTCAAAAGGTGTTTCTGCAGGGGATGGTGATGGCTGCTCAGAGATGGTGCTGCTCTGGGGTGAGTGTGCAGGGACTCCACTCTCCACTGGAATTCCATAGGCAGGGTTATAGGGTAGCCAAAGCTGATTCTTCTGGCTCCTGGTCCCAGTGTTTGTCTGAGAGACAGCTTTTCAGTCCCAGTGAGAGCCACCAGTGCTAGCAGGGGCTGTGAAGTGAAGGTCCCTGCTCTGGGATAGCCTGGTGCTGGCTGAGCCTCCCTGAACGAGGGATGGTGCTGCAGGATCCACACCCTTTGCCATTCAGCCTCTCATCAGGCGAGGCCTCTGGACACAATGGTGTGAGTTGCGACTCCTTCTCTCCAGGCCTGGCTCTGCCCAGACAGACAGACCAGGGCTGAGGCTGTCTGGTCACTTGTGACTATCTTACTGTGACCAATGTGTCAGGACCTGGAGGGAGGAAAGGCAGCAAGAGAGCTGGGCTGTGAGATGGAGGATTTTAATTAAGGCCTCCAAGCAAAAAGGCTTTATAAGTAAATAGAACAGAAATGTTACAGAATTAACTGATAATAGAGATTTACTTTTCCTTAATGTAGCAAAAATTCATCATGCACACTGTAAACACACACACAGAGGAATGCTTTGTCTGGGAAATAAGTGAGACTTACTCAGTTCCTTATCAGGAACTGAAGTGTTACAAAGGAAGTCTTTCCAGCAGATAAGCTGTGGGAAGCTGGGGAGCTGGTTCTGTGGTGCTGGGTTGTGAAGAGCTCAGTTCTTACCCTGTGAACTCCTGGGGCATCACTGCAAAAAGTACTTTGTGTGTAGCACAACCCTGCTCCTTTGGAGGCCAGTTATAAAACTCCCACAGCTCTGCTGGGGCTGCAGCCTGAAAGGGGCACTGCAAATGCCACACTCCAAACTATACTGACAACTGAAGTTTGGCATGACTGCTAGATAAATTTGCATTAGATAAATTGGAGTTAGATAATTGGAGTTATGGGCACAGGGAATAGCAGTATCTCATCTTTGTGGGGTCTTTGAAGGCACTAGTCTGGATGCTGGAAGTGCTGGCATCGTGTGTTGGGTGCTGGGTGTTCTGTGGCCACAGTCAGGGTCTGTCCCTAAAGACTCTGACCCATCTGTGAACACCTCTGGCAGCGGGGGCAATCCAGCTGTGAGCAGATGTGTGAACCCAGCCATCCTGTGAATGACACATGCCCCAGAAGGAGTGCCCCAGTGAGAGGAGGGCTCTTCATGAGCAGAAATAAAGGGAATTATTTCAGGGGTACAGGAACCTCGGCAGGAGAAAACAGTGGGAAGTGCCTCACCCAAAGGGAAGTAATGGGACCCTTCTCTTGGGGAGCTCAGAGCTAGCAGAAAGCCCTTGAAGCCTCCTGGAAGGACTAACCCTGCTCTGGCCAGAGAAGGATGGGACCAGCTGGTCTTTAGCCACCTCTAATTTGTCTCGAGCTGCCAAAGCTTTCCTTACAGATGCACTTCGCTGCGAGACTTCACACACGGCTTCTCCTCAGAGCACACCCCACGCACGCTTACCTGCTGCTGGAACACCACAGTGTCTGACCACACCTGTCCTCTCTCTCTTCCTTTGGCAGGAAGGACAAAGTGCCACACTATAAATGCCCTGCCCAGCGGGGCCCAGGGAACAGCCACGCTGGAGGCAAACCCGACAAGAGGAGCCAGGCGCATCTGAAGGAGTCGTCTCTCCCCACACGCTGAGGAGAGGAGAGGAGAGGAGAGGAGAGGAGAGGAGAGGAGAGGAGAGGAGAGCTGTAGGGCAAGGCGGAGGAGCACGTCGCAGTCAGGAATCAATGATGTTTCTCTTTTTTTTTCCCCAGACAAGTATTTCTAAGATAACAAATAGTCCAAGGAGCAAGGAGGGAGAGAGAAATTAGCTAGAAATTTTACTATTGATTCTTTTTTATTTATAGATGGTGAATCAATTTCAGGGCTTTTTTTTTTTTTTTTTTTCCCTATCTGTGGGGGAAAAAAAAAGGGTGAACTGACAGATTTGCAGAAATCATTTGTGGTGGCTGAAAAGCTATTTGTTAAAATGAGAAAGCCTCCCCTTCCTCCACCAGTCCTCTTCTCTCTCTTTAAAGGGGTAATCCATACAATGAGCTAACGAGGGAGTCCTGGCCCTCTGCTGTACCATGTGATGTCTCCCCTTTTCGTGTCAGGCTCAGAAGCCCTTATGCCTACTGCATGTGCTAGTCCTGTTAGCTTGCATTAAGAGAGCCTGATAAATAGCCAGGCAGGTGCTCCTCATTATGCAGTTTATCATCCGCTGCATGGCTGGGTTTTTTGCTCTTCTATCAGATCATTCAAGGAGAGGGGTCATATGAGAAATGGGACTGTTGGGCTGAAGGCATGAAACTTGCTGCAAGACCTGCCCAGGGTCAGGGCAGGGACAGTGGTCCTCCATCAAAAACTGTCTGGGGCCTAGAAAGACCAGACTTGCCAACAAATGTCTGACTGAGGCAGTGTGAGTGAGGAGTAGTGCTGAAAGGGGTGAACAGACAGCATTGTGACACCACTGTAAGAAACCCCAAGTAAAACCTCAGCACCTCCCCATGACGTGGGGAAATCTCTGCTCAAAGCCACTGTCACTAGCCAGTCTTGTCTCCTGCAGTGGGTGACCCTCTGAAACATCTGACCATGATTCTCAAACTGCAGACAAAAAGAGGGTGACCCTGAGTGGAGTCTGAATGTCTCCCAGGGGACAGAAAGGGAGAATGCACTTAGAAGTGTTTCTTCTCAACCCATCAGAAGCCTTGGGAAGCAGCTTCTCTTCACTGTCTTCTGCCAGGAGTTGGGCTGGAATGGTGGCTTGAAGGAGAGAAGGTGCCAAGACCCAGTAGATAAGAGGGAAATGATGAACTAGACTGAGGGTGAAAAAAGATATGTGAAACATGACTGAATGAGCTCCTCTTGGTGTGGGGTGGCCCTGAAAAAGTACTAACCCCAGACACTTCTCTGATACAAGAGATGTGCTGGTTGTTCCTCTGCTCTTTCTCAGGACAGGAATGCCATGATCTAGGAGCAGAGTCAGGCTCAGCTGGGTCCTCACACTAGCCTGTGTATGAAGAGATTGCATCCTGGGGATAAATGAGAAGGTGTGAGAAACACTGAGAACTACAGGCTAAAACAGACCTTTGGGGTGGTTTAAATTTACTGTCCCTGATGAAAGTACTCCCTGATTCTTTGGTAGTAGAGACCTGGCTGAGAGGCCTGACCAATGCTGAACCAGGGTGTGATTCTAGGAAGAACTGAAAGCACCTTGGCTTGCATTCATACTTCCTTCTTTAACAATCTCAGTGGATACAAGGGAATTCTCTGTGAGGTCCTTGAGCTCCTTTCCATACAAGTAAACACAAAGCAAGCAGGGTCAAGGCTGAGCTCTGCATTCTGTGTCTCAGGACCTCACCTGCTCTTCTGGAGCCACATCCCAGTGGACCTCCTGGAAGCCACTGGCACATGGTTTCCATCCAGATTGTATTACTGCAGCCAGAAAGAGTGAGCAGGTACGAGTAAGGACAAAAGCTTGGCTTTGCATGCCTCTGAAGAAGGACAAGCTACTCAGGATCTGCCAAAACTTGAGCTGAGTATCTCTGCATTAGCCACGCTTTAGCTGGGCTTTCCTTAGTTAGTTGCTCTCTGACAAAGGGAACTTGCTTGAAGGCAAAAAGGAGTTATCCCACTGGAAGGAAAATGATTTAAAACACCAAGCAAACTTGTTATCGTCAGTATTTCAAGGTGAGAGGGTTAAACTGTGTACATTTTTAGGGAGAATAAAATGATGAATTCCAAGGCATCCAAAAGGCACAGTGCTGGCTCTCTGTCTCCAAAAGCAGAGTAATGAATAGCAGTGACAGTGTGATAATTAAAATGACCTCTTGGAGATATGGATTAGAAGGTACGCAGAGGGGGAATAAGTCCTCCTTTGAATTAATCTAGTGCTAATTTATGACTATCATTGGGTTTTATAGGGTTTTAGTGGAAGACTTTCAAAGTTGGTTTACTGGAGTTAAAATGTTCTTTCATGTATTCATTGCAAAAACACTTGCAGAATTCCTCGTTATTTATTTTTGGATGTTTCTATATATATGTATACATATATATATATAAAATGAGAGCGTTTCAATATTTGCTTAGCCGCTAAAAAGCCTACTCTAGAAATATGAATAAAGTGATAAAAGCAGCTGTGGAATGAGTGTGCTGTTTAATTTCCATTCCTTCCTCCTCACAGGCTCCCAGATCACTTCAGAACCAAGACGGCTGGATTCTGGGAAGCCCTTGTGCTGCCCTGCTATCAGCTGTCAGAGGCTCCCTCTATCAGACTAACAGAAGTCTTTTAAGTTTAGATTTATAACTGGATTTTCCTGGCAATCACTGTCTCTACTTCTTACTTGTCTTGTGCACAGGTATCTGCCCCACAGCCTGAAATTTATAGGTCTTAGTACAGACCTAACGTAGATTGCTCATCTCTGCCAGAGATGCTTCCTCTCTGCTGAGATATCCCAACCTTTCAGTTGCACAGAAGCACAGATTGGAGACAGTTACCCATATGGGAAATGATGACATCCCATTTGTCAGCTCCCATGGTGCTAACCTTCCTCCCATCCTCTCCACCTGCCTAGCAGTGCCATAACATCCAAACATAAGGTTATCTGCCAAGAGCATCTGCCTTGCTCTTCAGCCGGGCAGCACGCCCATCCTGGAACCCATCCTCCCCAGAATGTCATGTTCACACTCTTTGCTCTTGCCTCCCATTTAATTCCTCTTTCAGTTTGTCTCTGGCCCCTTCTGGCCAAGCCACAGTTGCCACTACTCAGTCTTTCCCTGCTGAGATGCCAGTTAATCTCCCCTGAACCCCACAAGCAGAGCTGACTCTATAGTGCTCTTTTCAGAGACCCACAGCTGCTTTCAGGGTTCTCCAATAGAGTGGGTTTTTTGAAAGCTCTCCCTGACCAGCTGAGGAGTCTCTGCTAGTTTGCCTGAGGGTTTACACATCTCATTTTTTGGGGAAACTAGCATGGGAGCTGAAAATAGGAGACCTTTTGTTCCCAGCCTCTAGTTGCCTTTCCTCCTATGTGAGTGCTGAAGTTCTCCTCCTCCACCTGAGCAGGTAGATTCTGCTTCAGTCTGCTCCTGGCCTGCACTCTTCTTCCTGGAGATAATCTGTATCTCAGAGGTGAGTAAAGCATGTTGTACTCCCAACAGTAATTCCTTATTAGTCACTTGTGTCAGGACCAAGGTGAGGTGACACCAGGGATTCTGACAGGTTCAGAAGCCAGTATGGGTCCAAACCTAGGCATTTATTTGGACAGAATGGCATTTACTCTTAAGAACAAAAGCACGTGTTTGTCTGAACACAAGTGGAGGGCTTTTCTTCTGAGGAAACCAGTGCCCCATGGCAATGCCCTCCCTGCTTCTTCCCATTCTCTGCCTGGGGAGCTGCATGGCCCTCCCTTTGTACAGGACTGGGTGATGAATATTAAAATGCTGAAATTAACTTGTTTTCTATGCATTCTGCTCTCCTGACAAGAAAATCCCACTACAAACCCCTGCATGGGCCATCTAACTGCACTGAATTAGACCCTCGCTGTGAGGGGATTATATATTCTGATTGGGGCTGAGTTTGCAATTATTCTCTCTGCCACACCAAAGACCTTTACTGCAGAGCTGCAAACCAGTTATAGGAACATGAAATGCTTTGACTTCTTCACTAGGGAAACATTAATCCAATCACAGGTTATGTCCATTACAGACTATGGCAATATTGTATACAGGAATTCCCAGGAGAAGGTTCTACAAAAATTGGAATCTCTCTATAACCATGTTATGAGATTTACTGGTGTGGATAAAATGGGCAGAGTTAAAATTACCGGGCTGGCTATCTCTAAAAGACAGGTGAAGTCTGCTGGCTATCATTGCTTCGCAATATTACAAATGGAAAAGCCCTGAAGTAATTGAATAACACATCTGCTGAAAAAACCTTGTGAACTGCTATAACCTAAAGATAGACTGTGAGGAAACAATGTAGGTACAGCACCCAGTTAAAAGAAAAAAATGCTTTCCTTACCTGGTGCAGGAAGATATTGCAAATGCAGGTACAGATTCTCTCTTTGCCTCCTAGATTACGTGTGTATGTGTGTGTGCTCTATACGTTTATGTGTGTGTGTTTGTGTCTACCTACCTCTTTCTTTTCACATAAAAATAAGTTAAACCAGACTCCTCAGCCACCAGAGGCATGGTGCTGGATAGGAATGATCCATAAGTAAAGCTCACTGCATTCCTTTTTCCACTGGAGGTTGCTGAAAACATTTGGCATGGCTGGCAAAGGAGCTGGTTTCTGTTCCCTTAAAGTCTTTCTGTCCTTGTGCAGAAAAAAGATTTCAGAGCACTTTGCAAGAGTTGATGGAGGCTTTCCCTGTGCTTTGGTATCAGTATTCAGTGATCTATAACCATGGTTTAACAGCAGAGAGCAAGTTCCCTGGCTGCCTGCAATCCCAGGGCTCCAAGAAGTTGTGTACGGATGGAGCCGCTGTGGCTGGGGCAGCATACACCCCACTCGGGGAGGATGGGCACAGCCTGGCCACTGCCTCCACATTGCCCTGTGAGTGCAGCCAGGTCACCTCCAGGTATGGACACCACACCAGACCCAGCTGAGTGACCCTCCATTGCCTTGTCCCTTCTCTGGAGGTAAGTGTGCTATGAACTGGGTGTTTGTGGGATGAGAGGGGATTTCAGGAAAGGTCAGTGCCTCTCCTGTGGTTCTCCCTCGGCATGGAGGAGTTCCTCTCATTACTCATGTTCCTCCCCATCTGGTAGCTCTGAGCAGAGATCCAAGGGCAGCTGACATGGATGCACTGCAGCAGCATGGCTGTCAGGGCTGTCAGAGCTGGTCAATACCGGCAGGTGTGATTTATTTCACCTCTCATGCACCTCTCCATGGCAGACCAGCACAGATGGAAGGATGAGACGCTTTTGAGTGAGTCTGGGGGGATTTGAATCCTCCTGTGGAAGGAACTCAGGGGAGACTGAGAGCATCAGTACTGATAGGCATGGATATAAAAGAAATTATTCTTTTTCATTAAGTCTTTCATCAAAGGAGTTCTTTATCATCAAAAATGTTTTAAAGAATCCAAATTCATGAAGTATAAAAATGCTGCTTTACCAGCAAGGCTTGAAATTTACTCTCTGGAAGCAGTGGGAACAGAAACCAGCCAATTCAAACTGCACTACCAACAGCCTGGGTATCTGAAGAAAGATTTTATTACCAGCTAGTGTTTGGAAGAAAAAAGTACTAGAGCAAGTCTTTCTCACAGCCATAAGGGAGTCAATATCCTACTGTGATTCCCCATTACATACACAAAATTATCCTGGATATAAAGAATCCCCTGTTCATTTTGCACATTTAGGCTTGTTACTCCTGGTACTTTGGACCAAAGCAGCCTGAACAAATACTGAGGATTTATACTCTTTTCGCTTTGGTGCTGGGTGAAGGCAGGGCAGTTTTTGGGGTTGCTTCTGCATGTACAGCTAAAATTGATGAGGACTGTTCTACAGCATTTAGGGCCCATTTTAAGGTTGGATTAATACATTTCTAGAGGTGTGATTGTTGTAGGCCCTGAGCATTCTCCTTGTTGTGCGATGCCCCTTCCAGAGCTGCCATGAGCACTAAATCTGCTCGCTGGTGTTTGCAAGTCTGAATGCTGAGCACAGCCCTGCAGGGAGACAGCAGGCTCTTGGTGGGGATGTTGTTTTCTGGCAAATTCATGTTGTACTTAGCACTTAATCATTTCTGTGTCCCCTAAGGCAGATTTCTTTTCCCTCTCAGTCGGTCACAGCCTTGTCACGCTCCCAAAGAGTTTGAGCAGCTGATGCTGAGTCACCAAGTGGAAAACACAAAGTATGTCTGAGGAGGCTTGACTAAGAAGTAGGAAAAAGAGGGCAGGAAAAAGGTGGAAGAGCACAGTTTAACTTTAGCTGAGAAAACTGGTTAGAGCATCGAGGTGCTCTTCAGCATGGGAGTCTTAAATCCCCCCTCTTCTCCCTTCTTTAGCATGGGAACATGGGTCTCACAGAGCTTCTGATTCAGCCTCAAGGGGCTGAACCTTTGGTCTTTTTAGGTGAAGAAACATTTTGCTATTTTTAAAAAAGTCAGGACTTTACCCTGGAAATCTTGACTGCAACTTTTAGCTCTTCTATGGATCAGATATTGCACGATTGAGGATAAGGTGAGGAATATTTATCTCTGTGATTCATGTCTACCATCCAAACCCCCATGATTTTTACCTCATACTAATGTTGCTTTATATATCATTTTTTCCATGTGAGGAAAATACCCATTTCTCACATGGTGGCCCAAGACTCCGGCAGATGAAGTGAGCTGAAGCAGGACAGAAGTGGGTCACAGAGCCAGAGAGGGAAGTGAATGAGGCTCCATGGCTGAGTCACAGCAGCCAGTTGAGTGATGACCATGGGTGCTTGGCTAAATCATCACAGCTGCTCCCAAGGCAGTGTTGGCAGAGAGTAAACAGTAATTAATAATGGCTGTTAAATGCAGACATTTCACACCTCTCAACCTTGAAACAGGGGAGAAGGATTTTTGCAAAATACTTCCTTTTTAGTCACTCTCACACTCCATGTTCAGTACACCCCGTTCCTGAACCGAGCTGTCATCCAGCCATCCTGAGACTTCCCAAGCCATTCATCTGAGGATTTTTGCCTGAAATGGCTGTAAACATCAGAGTTCCCTGGTTATCAGTTAGTTCTAAGTCTGTGATACAATCAGGAGATCTCTGAGATGAGAGCTTTCATGGAAAGCCACACAGAGAAATACCCTAGAAACCCCCATGCCATTTGCTACAATCAGTGCAGGTGCCACCTTTTGGGGTTAATCTTGCTTTCCTGGGATATATTTGATAAAAAATCAAGATTTCCTAAGAATCCTAGCTCAACTTCATCATAATTTAACTCCTGTTACATGCATGTAGCCCAGAATAAGCCCCAAAAATTAAAAAAATCTGCTTTAGGTGTTGCAGATAGGTCCTGAGATGGTACCTGGAGTAGTTTTGCCATAAATGGCCAGTTTTGCTATGTCCTGCCTCGTGATGCAGGGGAGGCACAAGGCATAATAGGGACAGAGTGATGGTGCAAAAATAATGTTCATAACCAAGTTCTCCCTCTCCAAGTTCAAGCTGGAGCACCTGGTATTTGAATGAACCTGTTCCCTGGTGCAATGCCATTTTTAAACAACTTCCACTATGCGTTTCAAATTTGTATTTGGATTTAAAACAGCCCATATGTGGGTTGGATTTAAAAAAAAAAAAAGGGGGGGTTTTCTTGATTTAGAAAATTGGTAACAGTCTGCACAGTGTGGGGGCAGAGGTGGAAACCCAGCCCTGTTCTGAGCGAGGTTCCAAGCAGCATGGGACATGCCAGGTCAAAAGGAGGGCACATTCTGGGAAGGAGAACATGTATTTGGAAATCACCAAGGGCAATCCGAACAACTAGTGCTGTCCAGAGTAAATCTGCTTAAATTCTGTTGCAATCTCCTCACTATTCCAGTATCCAGATCCCTGCCCTTGGCTGTCCCAAAGCATTTTCTCCTGTTGTTGGGAAGATGGGAGTGCTGTGTGCTCCTGGACAGGGCATTAACCAGAGGAGTTAACACCACTAACCCCTTGTTCCTGCCTGCCACAAACTTAACCAAACCCAGCAAGAAGAAGAGGGGATCCCTGGAGTAACCACAGATGGTGGTCTGGTGAAACCCACACCCACATGGAGCAGGGCCAGGGCTGCTCACCACGAACTGGGAACTTCTCCATCCCATCTGGACCAGTTCTGGCATCAGAAAAGCAGTTCAGTCACAAACCAAGCCACGAGGCCATCATTCATCAGCACACTGCACTGATGCTACTGCAGAATAGCAGGGAAGGCTCTATCCCCATCTACTTTTAAATCATCAAGCTAATAAGTACCCTGGATGATAAGATGTAATCTTTTAAATGCAGTATGGATTTCTTCCCTGAATTATGCATGATAACATCTTTAGGCAAGAGGGGTTTTTTTTTCCTGGAAGAGAAATCTTGTGGTGTTGGTAATCACTGTTTTACAAAAGGCTCACTTGGGAAAGGCTCCCTATTGCTGGACTATCTCTGCTAACTTCCTAGGGGTGTGGGGGCCCTTGGATGGTGCCAGAGCATCTCCAGGAGATGTGAGGCAGTTAAACCCACTGGTTCAACAAGCTGGTACTGGTCTCCAAAAAAATGTACCCAGCTGAGGAAAATCAGGAGGGAAAAAAAGAATGAACACTGGGATTTCAAAGGTGACTGGACAAATTCAAATCACATCTGGTCACATACAGCCACTGTCTCGGCCTTGCTGGTTCCTCAGGGGGATGTGGGGACCACACACTGCACAAGAAGCAAAGGCCACAAATGAAAACAAATATAGGAAAATCCACCTGAACACAAGAAAATACTTTTTAACTGTGAGAGTGGTCAAACACTGGAAGAGGCTATGGAGTCTCTATCCCTGCAGATATTAAAAACCCAGCCAGATATTGCCCTGGGCAACCTCCTAGGTAACTCAGCCTGAGCAGAGGGAATGGACAAGATGATCTCAAGACCCTTTCCAATACCATCCATTCTATAATTCTGTGTCCTGTTTCTTATACATGAGTTTGACAATTTTACTGGCCATTTCACATCAATTACACCATTTTCAAGGGTAATAATACCAATATTTAGCTCTTGTGCAGCATTTTTCCCTCCTTGATCTGCAGTGCCTTTAATGAGGGTTGTAGTTCCCCATCCCTGTTGAACAGCTGGGGAACTGGGGCACTCAGAAGCCAAGGGATTTGCTCAAAGACATTCAGGAAAGTGGGGGCAGAGGGACCAAATCTCCCAATTTTCACCTGCCATTCCCAGACCAGCACTGCCACTGCAACGCCTGTGCAAGTGGTACTTCCAGAGAAATGCCTGGTGTACCAAGCACCCAGGAACAGCAGAGGCTGAAGGCACTGGAGGCAGTGCTCTGTTCACAGATGCAGCCCTTGGACTGCAACCCCAGCAAAGGAAAGATGTTTCTGTGTTTTGCCAGGGAGCAGTGGTGCAGGCAGCCCTGCTCTGCTGAGCTCAGCTGAACCACAAGCAGGTAAGCTGGTGCTCTAATGGAACTGTGTCCACAACTGGTAAAAATGGACTTTACCCACCAGCACTTCAAACTACAGGTCAGGTTTCTGTGCATCACATGATATTTATTCTTTTTCCCAGTGTCCTGGTATCAGATTTGGCCAAATTGCAACATATAAGAACCAAAACACTCTTTCTTAATAGTACAATTACTGCCAGTCCTTAGAGACTGATGTCTGTAATACCACAGAAATTCCTTTACTAAAACTGACACTGCTGTGATTTTGCATCTCAGTGTATTTTGATCTATAGGCAAGTACACCTTTAAAAAAAAAAAATCCAATTTATCTCATGGACAGTGAAAACCAGACAGAAGAGCAGATGTGTGTGCATGTCTACAGACCAAAAAGAACCGAGCTTCCCTTTAAGTACTTGCTTAAATCCCACTCCTAGCAAATAGGAATGATCTTGTTACTCCTTTGGTGAGCTGAATAAATACGTGGACTGTGTTTGTATGGAGTAGAGGAAGCAGGCAATGGCCATTTATGGACGATTAATCACAGCCATGTATTCTTTATTTCCTATTTACGGGTGATACAGTGGGCTGAATTCTAATCAGCTCTCTCTATGGTGGGGTTTCATGTTTCTGCTTTCCACAGTTAACACTTTAGAGATAGCTGAAATTAAAAGAGCAGGATGGCTGTGGATTGGGATCACACTCTGGGCTTAGCAATGACTTTGCGTATTGCTTTCAGAGAAGGAACAAAATATTGTCTCGTGCGTGGGCTCCTGGGAAGCTACTTTGGAAATGGGTGCAGATAATAACACTTCGTAACAGTGAGCTGAGCCCAACTAAAACCAGTTCTGAACCCAGATTTCCACTCTCTCTACCTAACACAGTTGTTAAAATTATGCAAAACAGGGAACATTCCTATTTGGAGGTGCTTTACAGCTGTTCAAGTGGGATAGTGGTAAGCAAGTGGAAAAGGGAAGCTCAGCCTCGTGCCCCCCTGATCAGCAATTCCTCCAACAGCAGGAATGCCTACAAATGAACATGGGGGTTTAATGTTTTCTGAACACGTTATCTGGTAGAAAAAGCTGGCTTTTCTTAATGGTCAGAACAGGAAACTACCCCTGCCTGGAGGGGAAATGCTGCCCTCCCCAGCCTCTGACTCTGGGGTAGTTGTAGTTCAAAGGATTGGCAGACCAAGTGCTCCAAGGTTTCCGGCAAAGCTCGGGAAGGCTCAGTTAAGGATTGTTGCAGGAATGGTTCCTCTGTTCTTCCTTGTTTTTTATCTTAAATATGCAGAGCATCAGAACGCTCTTCAGCAGAGACACAATCTTCAGCCCTTTGTTCAAGGAGTGGAGAGACAATTAACAGAGCCAGTACCCCTTCTCCTTGGACGATGCTCAGTTTGACCTTTCCAGTACTACAGTGGTATTGAGATAAGACTCATGAACTATACCCTGACCTCAGTTGCAGCACGGCACATCTGAATTTGGAGCCAGTCCACTCGAGTAATTAGCTGGGACTAAGGCTGGTGCACGCAGTATTTGATATTTCTGGCATTTACAGTGCAGGCAGTCGGTGGGATCCATTACCTCACCCACACCTGCCCTCGGCGTGCCGCTCACAATGTGTTTATTACGCATGGCACTAATCGCACAGCAGGAGATTAAATTGGAGAGCTTTTAAAAGGCAAATTGGCCTTTTACATCACCTAATTTGGGATGGGGGCCAGATTGCTCTGGATGATTTAGATACCTAACTCAATCAATGAGTATGAGACATTGAAATGCCTTTGGAAAAGAAAAAAAAAAACAAACCCTGCAGTCCCTAATCTTTATATTTCATCTTTAATTTTGGAGTGAAATTGGTGCTTAGAAAATATATCTCAGGGAGGGCAGGGAAAGAAGAGTCCATTGAGCAAAAGTGAAATCTCGCTGAGCCAGGGACTGTCATCGGCCAAAGAGGAGATGGGAAATTAGCACACAGCTCAGGCTGGCTCACTCGCAGGAATACATTGACAAAATCCATGCAAGCAGATGACGCCATCCAGCCCCTAAAAATCTAAAGTGCTTTAAAATTAGGGCCCTAGGTGAGAGATATTTTTCCAGGCATTAAGACTCTGGCAGCCCAACCAAAGTACAAGATCAAGAGAGTAAATTTGAAGGAGTTACTTTATTACAGATAACACTCCTTTTTCCAGATAGCCACGCTTCAGTTAAACTCACTGAACCAAAGGCCCACGTTGCAATTCACTTGGGAAAAACAGCTTGGCCTAAGATATGATACAGGACAAGAAAAATTAATAATTTTGAGATGTATCATCATAGGAAGAATGTGAGGAAAGTTTTTGATCTTTTTATTTGGACTCTTGAGATCTCCTCAAGGCCCAATTTTCTTTGTGCTGCTTGGATCCAGTTTCCATAGCCCAGCACAGAAACAGGCTTCTGAAAAGAAAGCAGCACTATATTCTGCCATAGGCAGTGGACCGAGTGGAGAAGAGCCACTTCAACAGTGGGTGTTAGTCAATAGTGGAAAGAATTTAAGTGATTTTCATGAAATGACGATTTAGTCCACAAAGGGGCTTGGGGACATGGAGGCTTTAAAGATTTGGAGGCAAAATAATAGAGCTTTACTTCGAAGTCAGCTTGAGACTGCAGAAAAAAACACTCTGAAATTACCTGCTGGCTTCAGGTTATCCTTGTGTTGGGAAGGGGATACTTCAGCTGTGTTTTCTGGGGCTAGTGAAAGATCTCAGCCTTCAGAGCTGCCTGTATGCAGCACTGCAGGTAAGTTGTGACAAATAAGATGGGATTTACTGAGGAAGAAGTGTCGTTGAAGTGCAGTAATGGAGGTAATAAAGATTTCTCTCTTGGACACACTAACAGGATTTCCTACTCACTCGATCAGCCTGAGAAGAGAAGAATGTTGCTCATTTGGACACATTTGTCTGAGTAAGAACACACCTGTGTGTGCACGGGCAGTCTGGGGTTAACAAAAGATTTCTGTCAACTTCCAAGCACAGCCACTTTGTCCTCTGCTACACCTAGGAAATGTGAACAGCATGGAAATTAAGATCTACTCCTCATGAGCAGTAACTTAGCTCTTTTATGTAACATGCTGTAATGAAGATTATTAAAGCTGCCTTCACAATTTCCAAGTCCAATTCTTTTTCATTTCGCTAGGAATTAAACTTTCAGATCCCAAATGTGGCTTTAAAATCTCAGTTTGTAGGTCAAAAACATCAGAGAGGTTTGTAACAACTTCCTCCTTGCCACAGGCTTTGTCCACAGACACAGCTCAATGGAGTGGGACTCAAACGATGATGCAGACAGTGACCAACACTTTGACCCTTCCAAGCCCTGGGACCACAATCCAATGGATGTGAGAACCACAGCAAGGCATCCAGCTGGCAGAACATGCACAGGCCAGTCTTGATGCAGGAAAGCTTCATCCAGTTGCTTTTGTTACCCCATGTTAAACCACATTAGAGCAATTATCTGATCTCCAAGAGCTGGACCATGCAAGATTCAAAGCAAGCCAGCAAAACTCCCATCCAACACTCAGGCAAATGAACATTAAATTCAGGTGAGTATTTGATTGCCCAGTATGGCAGGCAGAGGGCTCAAACAATGGGGAAAGTTGGAGTCAGTCACTACAGCATCAGCCTGGGTTGGGAGGATCCTTATTCCCTTCTCTGACCTGTAAAGTATTTTTTTCTTTTTTTTTAAATATCATTTTTATCTACATCATTGTTCACAGACACCAAAACTAGTTAAGAATAGATTAAAATTTGAGCTAGTCCAAGCCACCAGGTCAGTAAAGACACAGTTCAAGACAACAGTATCATGGCCTGTGCCCATGTGTCGGCTGGAAGGAGTCAGAGAAGGAACTGTACCTTCAGTCTGCTGGGGTTTGTGCTCCACCAGGCCTTTGCAAGTCATGGCAGTAAAAGCGTGGTCCCCAAACCCCAACTTTTTGGAAGAGAAAGCTACTCCCAGGGCATCTTTTTGGAAGCAGCAAAGTTGCAGCTTTAGATTGAAGTTCTTTTTTATTTTGTGATCATAGCTAATTTAAAAAAATAGTAGAAACATATACAGATCCAAAAGTTTATTAGAAAAGAAACACTGTAGTTTAATTATGCCACTATGTTGTGTATGACAGAAAGCCCACTGAAATCTGAATACTCGATGATCTCTGGAATTTGACTAAGAGCTCTTCAGCCTTAGGGAGAAACTTGACAATTACTAATCTACATATGCCAACAATATCAGAGGCCCCATGAGGGTCTTTAATTGCTCTGTAAACTTCAAACTGGAGTGTTCTTCAGTGGGACAAAACAAGATGCTGCATTTGAGCTAAAGAAGAGTGGTAGTTGACATGTTTATTAAATACTTCCAGACCCCAAAGGATTGCAGGGTGGAAGGTTCTCTGGGTAGAAGAAGTTATAAATGCAACATCTGATTTATTCCAGACAGAACAATTAAGCATTAATGCTCAGGTGCAGCTACAGGACAATGGATCCAGGAAAACTTTCTGCAAAAGCCTTTCCACAACTCCAAACTGCTTTTCTATTCTCTCTCTTCCACAGCCCTTTTTGCTACATTTACTTGAGCCTTGTGACTGTGCACACAAAATGTCTGCATGATGTGAATAGAAGTGGGCGGTGGGTTCTATAAGGTGCTGACCTGAGCTTTTTCAAAAGCAAAATGTGTGACATTTGCCTTACTGTTGCTTAATTGGAGGCAGTGAGTTTTGTCCATGTATCTGGCAGGGGAGGGACTTTTGTCCTCCAAGATACCTTCAATATAGGGCCTGATATTTTGCCAGAAATTTTATTAGGTCTGGCTGAAATCGCAGCTGCAGGAAAATGGATCCTTTCATAGGAGAACCGATAGTTTCCTATTCTTTCCCTTTAATTTACAGCTTGACACAAGCCCACGCTTTGATGCTGAAGGTTACGTGTGTGTTATGGCCAGCACAGAAGGTTATTCTGGCTCATTCTCCTGTTGCTGTATTGACTTTGATGTTTACCTTGTATGTTGTCAACATAATCACCAAGCAAATTTTGATTGCTTCATTTCTCATTTTATTTCTATTTCAGAAATGTGTAGAGTTATCCTCCTTCTGCTGTGAGGGTTCATTACCTCTGCTGAACTGGCCATAGCTCGTGGAGAAAGAAATAACATTAACCCCTCCAGAAGCCACCTAAGACAGAAGCATCAATCTTGGAGAGGGCTTTTACAAAGTGTTTTGTCATTTCTGGGGAGCAGAAGGAACAGACAGAGCTTGGATCACAACCCAATGGGATGTGCAGCACTTACCATTAGGGGAACACCTTGCCTTGCAATGAAGTTGATCAGGAAATAACAGGATGGAATAAATCCAGTAGGTCCCAGTGCCAGCTTCTTTCTGGGCTCTAACGACACAATCCAAACCTTTGAATTTGGGATGGGAGAGTGTTATCGACACAACACATTAAACAACCTTAACTCCAGTGAGCAATGGCACCAGTAAAACACTTGTTTATTAGCAGAATGCATCTGATCTCAAAGGCCTGCATGACAAGTTCATTCCATATCAATTTAATTAGCTGATTTACATTTAATTTACATTTCAATTAATGTCTTTAGCAACAAAACGTTGCCTTAATAGGGTAATTGCCTATTAGGCAATATGTAAAAGAATAAATAGTTGCATTCTGAGGAAGAATTCCTATTTTCAATTTTTTATTACCATAAATAACCTAAATAATTATTGCTCTTAAGGGGCCACGTCCTAGCTCCCTTCTGGGCCTAATTATAAAGACTTAGTACCTCATTAAGCAAAATGGTTTACGAGTCACAGAAAAGCATTACTCTAATCGTGACTCATTAGTTTCAACAAAAGAGGGGAAAACTGCAAAAGTCGGCACATTTCACCATATTATTCTTGTGGTTCATAAGCAGCAGCATATTTGAGAAGTGGCTGTTACAGCTGTGTAGGCGTTTCTGTCACAAAGTCCTGCTTTCAGAGGGGTTTTTTTGTGTAACTTTGGTCACTAAAAGAGAGTGACATCCAACTGGAAAACCTGGCACGTGCACCCCTGGAGTGCAGCGAGAACTTGAGCAAACATTTGGGTTTCTGTTCCCTGGGAGCTCATCTTTTCCCCACATGGCCACAAGCACGGTGGCATGGTTTGAGGTTGCAGTGTAGGGTTCATCTTCCACTATGCTGGAAGAGTTGCTTCCATCACCATAATAAATTCCAATGCATTGAAAATGGACATGATTTTTAGGCTTCATTTGAATTCAGCGGTGTTTTATCACAGTGTAAAAGTTTACTGCAGGCTTGGGTGTGACCAAACTGTGACTTTAAGGCTCTTAGTGTTGGATCTACTGGTGTCAGACACTGATCTCATATATGCTCACTGTGATGGTTTAAATTTGTTAAAACAAAAAAAAAAAAAACATGGAAGGTTTGGCGTGGTGCTGGTGGGGTTTATGCTACGTTAGGCATCCATTCTCTGTGCTAACCTAACATTACACTGAATCCAGAATCCTCTGTTCTTCTGGTAACCAGTGTAAAGCCAACAGCATACCACCAAGCTGGCACAAAGTCTGTGTCAGAAGCTCTGGCTGATCTGATGGACACGTCTGTGCTTTGTCTGGATGACGTTTGTTCTGCTGGAGATTCAGCGGTGCAGAGATTCAGAACTGATGAGTGGAACTAAGGGCACTGATTGCAGTTGCTTAAAATTATGCCATGTGAGGAAATAAAGATAATAGTTAAGATATTGTTTAGCAAATAATAAATTAATAATATTCTAGGAATACACAGAGCTTTTAAAATGAAAATGTTTAAATAATGAGAAAACAACCTTTTCATATAGTGTTAGTTTTCTCATTAACCTTTAATGATGATTCATATGTAAAAGAAACACAAACAGAGCTATTCTTTCTTAGATTGCACATAAAGCCAAAGCTAAAAACAGGATTGTTAATTATAGCATTGTACAGCCTCTAAGAACAGATAATCGGTGGGGGTTCTCCTTTTTCCTCTTTTTTTATTTTTCCCTTTTTTTTTTTCCTTTTTAGTGACTGGATGTTAGTGTCCTCATTTTACAGGGAGTTGAATTGGCAGCACAGAAATGTTAAGGGATGTTTCATATCTCAGAGCTGAAAGGAGAGCCCCTACCCTCACACTCCAGCCATCCTGCTCTAATGTTTACTGAAGTCAACAATGTCTGTAGTGGATTTTGGAACTCATCTTGAACCCCAAGATCTTCAGACCACTCATGATTGTCCCATACTGTGCCAGCTTCTTACCTGGTGTAACTCAACCAACTCCGGAGGCAATTCATCTGCACTCTGTATTTGGGCAAATTTATTGCCAGACTGGGCAAGTTCTATTACTTTAGTGCTTAACTTTCCTGTAACAAGGTGCTGTATGTATATACCATTAAGACAGTGAAAAAGAGAACAGGTGGGAGTCATTTTCTTATAATACTAAGTGCACTCTTTCTCTAGGATAAGGAAAACAGTGCTGGAGAGAGAAAGACAGAGAGAGAGAAAAAAACTTGCACTTCCAAAAAATGTCTTATTACCTTCAAAAGTTAATTACTCAGGATTCAGATGTATCTTCTGCTATTCTGCATTTTAGTTTTGCCCCTACACCTGATGGATCTGGAATTCTCTTTTGAGCTGCTAACCCAAAAGCTCATTTAAAACCTTTCCTACTTTCCCATGTCTCTGATTAACACTAATCCACTCTACCCTTTCTTTTCCTACAGCTTCTTATGATCACTCCTTGCTGCAGCCCGCAAGAATTCTAATTGGCATCTGCTCTTCTTTGTGGGTTTCCATTTTTTTTCTTTCTTCCTGCTCCATTTTCTCCCTGTCGCTATCTGGGCTGCTCTATACCATCCTGTTATACTTTCTAGCCCAGATCTGCCTAGTGCTGTAAAGGATTTGATGATTTTCTTTAGGAAAGACTAATAATAGCCACAATCCTGCCCCTTTACAAATCTTCCTACAATGAAAAAGAAAATGTTCTGCCCTCCAAAGTGAATTCCATTGAAAACCAAAAGTTCTTGTCATAAAAAAAATGTTTTTTTAAAAAAAATATATATATAAAATATCCCTCTCTGTTCCTGACGTATTTGAGACATTTTAAAGGAACAATGCTATAATTTATGGGGAATTTGAGCATAGATCTCAGCGCTTCCCACTAGAAACTGTAACTTCAGTTATTATTTCAAAACAGCATTTCAGTTTTTTTCTCTAATACAAAAAGCTATTATTTATAACAGGAAAACAAGCCAGCCAGAAAGTCCTTGAGGTTCTCTAGTGACTTTGCTGTTGTCAATCAAAATAACAGGGAAGATGCTCAAACACTGCTACTTTAATGGGCAGAGGGACAAAACTCCTGACACACTGCAGAGGCTTTTGGAAAACAAGCGCCTGATGCCATCTGAACTGGGTGAGGCTGGCACAAGCTGGAGCCTTGGACTCTGTCTGGATGTGATGGATTTTGAGCTTTAACTGCCGTTCCAGGTGGCCTATGCCAAATCTATGACTTCTCAGCCCCTACTCAGCTGCTGCCTCAGCCTGGCTGCCCAGAGGTGAAGCTTTTCCCCCTGCAGACTCTGCCTGGGATCTCCTGGTGCACAGAAGCAGCTCAGTGAAGACACCTCTGTCGAGCTCGGAGCCACACTGTGCCCCTGCTCTCCGAGGGCTCTCTCGGCATTCCCTGCCACCTCCCAGCAGCTACCTGGGCAGTGCCAGGTGCTGCCGTGCACGAGCTCCAAGGCAAAGTGCTCAGAGCCCTCTCTCCTGATCTCTGCTCAGTAAGCAGTGCACAGAGTCACAACATTCACACACAGACACACTGTTAGACCGTCAGGGCAGCCTCCTGTACATCACAGGCCATTAAATACTGTTGTCAATCTTCTTTTAGTTTGACTAAAATATGTTTTGTTTCAACAAAAGCATTTCTTTAGTCAGCTTCTCATTTTCCTTTGGTATTGTCAGAAAATGGAGAATTCACTTTCCCTTTGATAGCCTGTTCCAGTGGTTACTCCCTTTCTCTGTTGCAATATAACGCCAAACTTATAATTCAATTTTTTTCTAGCTTCAGCCTCCAGCAACTGCTTGTTGCTATGCCTTTCCCAGCTAAATTAAATATCCATATAGTATTCTGTGATTTCCAACACAAAGGTACTATGCTGTAATCAAGCCACAGCTTTTGGCTTTCTGGGCTCTTGCTGCTGCAGCCAGAGTCATCATGGCCAACCTTCCATCAGCAGAGATTCTCCCTTATGGAGCACTTTTGGACACTACCAAGCTGCTCAGAACTATTGCAGGACAGGAGTTATTGTCTCTGGGATGGCAGAAAAACAGACAAGAAGAGTGAGTCATTTTTGCTTCCCCTATGACCGTTGTTTTGAGTTGCTTTGCCAAGCCAACAATATCCTTTTCTTTGCTTTTTAAATACAAAGCTGTACATACATAAGGAATAAAAAGCTCTAATTTATTCTGTGAAAGTGTTCATCAAGTGAGAGACAGGACTCTGGGAAAAGATTAAGAGCTTACATTTTTCATTTGACTTATTTCACATAAAATTTCATAGAGGATAAAATGATGGGAGGCAAAGAAGCAATGATATTTCTGTTTTATCTCTTTCTAAGGACCATAAATCTTTCTGAAGTATCATTAATTATAGCAGCGCCATTCACAACGTTATTGTTAAGGGTCTATCAGCAGTCCCATTATAAAGCCCTATTTTCAGGGGTTTATAACTTGGTCAGAAGAATTTTGTTTCTGGCAAAAACTTTGCTGGGGCAATGTCTCCATCTAAGAAAATTTATTTTAAATGTAAAGCACAAAGAAAAATGTTACCTCTCTTGAACTGAATAGGGGACAGACTAGGAACTTTCTGGGGTACAAAGCTAATGCTGTCGGCTGATTGAATTTGTGCCATCTGTGAATTCATAAGACTGTATTCAAAGAAGTTATCTCTTAGAAGAATTTAGATGATTCCTTTACAACACAAGTTTCCAATTACAACAACTAAATTCAAGATCTGGAATATTCCTCTAGTGGCTGTAATCAAACCAGGTTTGATTGCTTTAGCTGCAGCCAGTCGAGAAAGAATTTGGCAGACCTGGAAAACAGCTTACATGTTAAGAAAACTTCAGTGTCTTTAGATAGCTTGCCTGTTTTTTTGTTGCAGACAGGATACACATAAAGAATGAATGAAGCTAATGCTCAGATGCACCAAAGCGAGTATTGACTTAGCAGCAATATGGAGGAATTGCTCTGTCATGGCTGAGCCACGGTGAAATGTTAAAGAGGCACTGAGTTTCTCCAGATGTGCAGTAAAAATGCTCTGCAGTAGGCACTGGTGAGACTGGGAGGGCATGGGGAAGAAAGGTCACTGCTTCACCTACATAAAAACATGAGCAGGTGGCCTTTTGCCTGTATCAACTTGTAGATTCATCAAGAAAGCCAAAAGCTCTGCGCAGCTGTGTCTTCACATGTCAGGAAAGAGCAAGACGCTCAATAAGCAGGATCAACAAAATCATTGTGGCCTTTTTCGAAAGCAATAGATATTAATGGATGGTAACTTCTGGGCAACTTTTTTCCTGCTTTAAAGTAGAAAGATTAGATGAAAATGTATTTTGTGAGGAGTGTGCTGACACCCTCAGGTAATCTCCATCCTCTGTCCTCATCAATAATCTAGCACTCTGTAACTTCCCTGTTACATTACTGTCTGCAGTAATGCAATTCACTTCGGTCCCCTTAGATCCTATTAGAATCTCTCACATCACAGAATTCTTCCAGCTCTGCTCTACAGTGTTCTGGGATTGTTTAGTCTTAACTTCTGCTGCCTGTTTTCCTCCACTACAATTCTTTGCACAGGGATTGACTTCTGTGGATTGCACATTTAACCTCACAGTGAGTCAGAAGATCAAAATTAATGCATGGGGATATTGTCCAGTGGGGTTTCCAGAGCGCTCTAATTCTGTTTGGAACACAATTGAATGTACCTTGTGATAACAAGTTCCACTATCTAATGTACTTTCTTCTAGCAGTTTTGATTTTGTTTTTTAATTTCTCTGCATGTCTTCTTTGAATGGAAAAAGAGGCATGGGCAAACAGAAGAATGTAGTTCTACATATTTTTCAATCCTTTATGTACCTCCTTTGTATTACATCTTATTTTTCTCTAAAGTAAAACAGTCTTAATGTTTTGCTTGCTTGCCTTTCTAATGTGGAAATCTTACCATATCCCATAATTTTTTGCTGTTATTTGAGCAGATGCCTTCCTGGAATTCTCCTCAGTTATTAATGGTAAGTCAGTCATGCTCGGTGATGATGTCTAAATAAGAGGCTTGACGTGCAGTAACAGAGACGTCTCCTCTGGCTGCTCGGGTAACATCAGGGGCTCAAAGTAGGCAGAAAAGGATCTCTGACACCAATCCTAAGAACTGCAGTAGAGGGTGGCCAAATGTGGAAAGCTCCTTTATTCCCTTCATTCTGATTAGCAGGATGACAGTGAAATACCACTTTGCACCCAGTGTTCTGCTTCCTAAGGAATGGAGGAAACCATTCCTGGCTTCTTAGCCAAAAGTGAGCCTCTGACAAACTCAGTGATATTAGGCTTGCTCTCTGATCTCCAGCCTGATCTAATGAAATTCTGTCGAATCCCCAGTATTTTTTAGATTCTGAACTGTACAATACCCACTATTTGCAGACCTGACTCTTCCCATTTTTCTCACTCTACCTATTTTGTAGCCTATTTCAATGCACTGAAACTCCTGATGCCTGACCATCACAAGCACAGCAACAATATGATATAAATCTTGTGGTAATTATCTTACACCAGGGCAACCTCCCTCTCTTGACATTTACTTCTAGTTTGCAATGGTAGAAATAAGGGCAAAATTGAGTATTTTGATGACATCACAGCTCTTCTGTAGCAGCCATGTTGGAGGGCCCAGAGGACAGCAAAAGATGAAGCTCATAATTGGAGGAAATTGCACAAAACCCCTCCACAATGCAGAACAATCATTCAGATTCTTTTAATACATGAAAATAAGTACAAGTAGCATTACAAGAAGATTTACTGCTGTAAAAGCAAAGGAATTCATGTGCTTTCACAGCAGGGAAACTTTACAGCAGTTAAAACCTCAGGTCCATTACAGGAGCAAGCACTTCTTTTGTTGTTTTGGTTAACAGTTTTGCTTATTAGAAATGGATTTTTACTGAAAGTCAGGATTTTCCCTCATTGTCCCCAGATTCCTGCATTACTGTTCCTGCAGTGCAAATGCAGGTCTAAATCATGCATTTAACAAAAAGGAGAAGGTGCAGATGGGTCTCGCACTGGTGCAGAAAGGGCTGGACAGGAAAGCACTGCAGCAGCA
Organism: Coloeus monedula; assembly: GCF_965178545.1. Taxonomy (NCBI): domain Eukaryota; kingdom Metazoa; phylum Chordata; class Aves; order Passeriformes; family Corvidae; genus Coloeus; species Coloeus monedula. Next base: position 24,575,020 of record NC_138789.1, on the reverse strand, counting down.
GCAGCCTTTCTTCCCAAGGCCCAGCAGGGCAAAGGGGAAGAAACTCTGCAGACCAGAAGGTTTGCCAGGGAAAAGCACTGAAATTCATCACTGCCTTATCACTTTGGAGAAGCTTTCTGTCCTGCCTTGTGCTCCTTTTTCAAGGGCTATAAAGTACTTCTGTTCCAGGGCACTGCACATGGATATTAAATTCTCATCACAAACATGATGCCATTTTTGATTTCAGCATTTATTTATCTTCTCTTCTTATATGGCCACACTTACCATAATATCTCATACTTCACAATCTTTAACACATTATTTATCCCTCCAAAATGCATGTATATGAAAGGTAGCTGAAAATAAGCAATAAACCATTTTAATACTGTTACCATCTGAGGCTATGGATCTGTGAGAATTTTCTTCTCATTAACTCTGGAATGCTATTCATAACCTTGAGACTGATAATGCTCAGAAAATTATTTTATCCAAGAGTCATCCCCTCCTTAATATATGTACTAGAAGTCTACAGGAAATTTTCCGGGCCCTAAATACAGAATCCTTTGCTAAGACAAAAAAAACCAAAACCAAAACAAACAAAAAAAACCCAACACAAACAAAAAAACACACCCCAAAAAAGACCCAAAACCAACTAAACTAAAACACAAAAAACTCCCCCACACCTTAGAGCTGTTACAGAAGTCACATTAATGAAAACAAGACCTACCTTTCCAATCCATTATTTATTTCAAAAGATTGGTATCAAGTATTAGTAGTGATATTTAATCCATCTATAGATTTCACTTTTGTCTGAACTGGCGTATCATGTTCTTTGCCATTTCCTTTAAAACAAAAAAAGAGAGAGAGATAAATCAAAGCATTTTGAGAATGCTGTTTCTTTCCAGATCACTTAGCATGATTTTTCTTTGAAAGAGTAAAATTAAAATAAAGAAAGCCAAGGGATACATTTGAGCCACTGCGTTCTTTTGGAGGCAATTAAAATTTTCTGTCCTCTCTACAGCTGTACTTGTGAACTTGGAAAGAATATTTAAAGCCTGAAATCCCTTCACAGTCTGAGGCTGAAACAAGTTGCAGTTGCTGAGAGAGAAAATCAGATTATTTCGGTGTTGTATGGGATTGTAAATACTCTGAAAACAACTGAGCAGCAGAGATGTTGGGGAATATCCTTGATATGATCAAACTTGGGATGAAGATCAGAGACATAAATATGAGTGTGTTAATAATGAAAGCAGAAGGGTAGGAATGAACAGACAATTTCAGATATGAGTGTACAGACGTTTCCAAAGATGGCACCAGTCAGAATATACCCCATGCACCCTGTCTCACCCACAGAGGACATTAAAATGGGATACTCAAGTCAAAAGGGCCCAGATGCCTACAACAGGATGCAGGTGAATTGCATCAAAAGAGAAAAAGAAAGCATGGAAATCCAGTCCTTTTTAGCTAGTCAAGCCTGGAGCTGTATAAAACTTGGTTGTGACCGCTCTGCTGAAGAGAAGGCTCTCTCTGCACCTTTCTGCAGGAGGCCCACGAAGCTGGAGGAATCTGACACATCCCGAGCTTCACATTCCTCCCGGATGCCCCAAAGCAGCCCTGTCCTCACCTGTGTGTGACCTGTCTGGTTCCCTGCCCCACGCTGGACACTTGTGCTTTCACACCAGGGCTCCATTGCCCATCACTGTCCGCCCTTCAGGGGGCAGAGGGTGGAAATGATATTTTATCTACTATTTATCACTTTTGGTACACTCTAGCAGCCCCCCAGCAGCTCCACAAGTCCCTGTGCGGAGTGCCAGGACGAGCCAGCCTGAGGTCAGGAAGTGGGAAAGTGGGAGAACCAGAGAAGGTTGTGGGATGAGTAGGGATGAGGAACAGGATTAGCGGCAGGACGAGAGAACATCCTCTTAAGCAGCGCCAAGGGACGTTTAGGTTGGAAATTAGCGACAACTTCTTCACGGAAAGGGTGATTAAACAAGGGAAAGGGCAGCCCACGGCTGTGGTGGAGCCACAGTCCCTGGAGCTGTTTAAGGAAGGATTGGACGTGCCATGGTCTACTCGAGACACTCGTGCTCGGCCATAGGTTGGGCACGGTGATGTCAGAGATCTTTTCCAACCTAACTAATTGTGTGAGGGCAGGAGGCCCTGTTGAGAGCAGCGAGGGCCGGACGGGAAAGGGACACGGGGGCTGTGGGGGAGAGTGTGGGCAGGGCCAGCACGGCCCCTCAGCCCTGCGGCGCGACGGCGGCGAGCGCCGGGCGGGGCGGGCACAGAGAGGGAGGGGATGGAGGGAGGGGAAGCCGCCCCCGAGGAGGGCGGAGCGGCCGCCGCGGCCGGACGCGCCCCGGTTGCCGTGACAACGGCGTCGGCCGAGCCCGAGCGGCCCGGGTCCGGCTGGCCCCGCTGCCCGCCCTCCCATGCCGCGGAAAGCGCTGCGCTGCGTCCTGCAGCTGGAGCTCCGCTCGGTGAGTGCCCGGGCCGCGCTCCCCGCCCGCCTCAGCTGGGCCGCGGCCGGCAGGAGAAGCCGCGCTGGGCTCTTCCGGCACCGCTTCCCGCCGCGCTTTCCTCTGCCGGCCGCCGCCCTGCGCTCCCGGCCCGGGGCATCTTCCGGGGGCTGCTCCGGGCCCTGCTGCCGAGCGGGGGCCGCGCTCCGTCTGGCACCCCAGCCCTTCTGTGTGGGCATCCTCCGGCAGCCGGTCCCTGCGCCCCCGCGTTGGTGTTGGCAGCAGCCGTGCCCCTCCGGAGCTCCCATTTTCCTGTGGAAAAGTTGTGGGGGGTGTTTATCCCTGTGCCCCCGTTCCCCCGTTGGTGTTAGCAGCAGCCGTGCCGCTTTAGAGTTCTCATTTTCCTGCGGAAAATGTGTTTTTTAAGAGACACTGATTCTTGGGAAGCTGTATGGTGGGGGAAAAGCACTCTCAGGAAGAATAAAAAAAAAAAAAACCAAAACCAAAACAAATCCCAGGAAAGAGCGGCTTGTTGATGGCAAATGCCGCCCTGTGAGGGGCAGGTTGTGACTCTGGGCAGCTCTGAATACCTGGATGTTACATGGCTGGGAGTGAGACCAGAAAGTATGAAAATGGAAAGTTTTGACGTTAATCATGTTACGACTGTACCCTGTGCGCTTTGCAAAGTTTTCTGCTTATATCCAAGCTGGGAATACAGCGAGGAGCTGCATTATTATTCTGAAAACTTTTCAGAAGTAGCTGTGTTAGGCGGTGCCCTGTTACCATGGAGTTGGTGGCTTCATATGCCCCGGTCCTGTGATCCAGAACAAGTGGTGCCATATACATAAGAATACTTGCTGCTGAGAGGAAAACACGAGATGCCATCCACAAAATTCAAGTGCGGATCCTGGAAGCATATACTGGGAAATTGCCCAGGTATTCCTGGTTGCTTAGCTACCCTTTTTCCCAAACTTGAGTGGCTGCTCTGAAGCAGAGCTGTGGATTTCCACACATGGATGATGAGGGTGTCACCCTGGCGGTGTTGCTCTGCTGTCTCAACAGCTGGTGTTTGTCTCCACAATGCCAAGGCCTGCTTGGTTCCTGGAGCAGAGCAATGTGCTTTCCTTTTCTGTTCCCACTGGCTGTGAGCTATTCCTGTGCCAGGAGTGAGTACAGGGAAAACATTTCCCCAGGGTCATGTTTTCAGTTGTGGGGTATTTTGTTATTTACCCTGCTCTCAAGGTTACAGGTAAGAATGGAAAGAGACTACTCTTACACAAATGTCAGTGCTGGCCTTTCACTTAAGGAATTTTTCCTTTCCTTAGTGTTTGCTCGCTTGATATATTTTTTGGGCAGCAGTTGTTTCATTTCCCCATTGATCTTTATCAGCTAAAGCACTCTGGTATTTTTGGTAGTAAATTTGTGTGATGGACTCACCAGCCTTCTAATCATCTTAGGGATGGGAGCTACTCTTCCACTTTGAATTTGCATTGATCAGAGTCAGAATTGAAACCTGCATCCCAAATAGGGTCGTGCTTTTGCCTTAGGTGATGTAGGGAAAAATAGTCCAGCTTTCATCCTATATATTTTAGTATGAGCCAGGGTCATTAAAAATGTTAAAAGACATGAATCCCAGTATACAGAGAGGAATGTTTTTGATAGTAACCTCAGCTTGATGACTCCCAGTTTTTGCATATTATTGATGCTGTCCTTTGGCCAGTTCTGTACCACCTTTGATACTGACTGCTCCTCTACTAACTACTCTTATCTAGTTCATCATAAATAATAATTTTTCAAGGCACTATATGATATACTTTACGCAGAAAACAGATTTTCAAGAAAAAGTAAAATTTTGCTTGATTGATCTGTTTTTATTGAACGTGGCCTGCTGGGCTTTTTTTTAGTGATGTTTTCTGCCGTGTCTTTTTTCTTTATTTTTACATATTTAAATATTTCAATCAATGGGGTTATCATTTTTAAGATCTCTCTTTCTGTCTCACATGGTCCTTGTGTTTGTTATTTTTCAGGAGATTCTACCTTCCCTGTTTTCATTACGTTTCATTTAAGAAAAATTACTTTCTTTCACAACCTGGGCTGAAGATGATTCAGCCTCCCTGTGCCTTCTTGGTCCAGGCCTAGTGCATATTGGGTGACTTTTGTTTCTATCATTTAATTCTTTAAGTTGTCTTCTTCCTCCTGTGATAAATTTTATTAAAACCAAGGCAAAATACTCAGTTGTGTTTGGAACATAGATTTGTTAGCTTTCACGTCTTGGCTGGTTTATGCTACGTCCATTAATTCTCTCTTTGTTTGCTTTATTTGTGACCAAAGTCTTGTCCAAATTTCTGATCCATTTCCCTGCCCTTTTACAGTGCTCTGCATATTTCTCAACCCTTTTTGAAATCTGTCCAGTTGTGTCAGAAGTTCTGTCCTCTTTGTTTTTCCCTTGCTTTAGGATACAGATGCATTTTGCTCCTTTTGACTTAATGAAATTCCAAGATCTTCTCTGATCTGGGTCCACCAACTCTTTGGTTTGTGTTGCTGGTAGTTTTCTTCATTTCTCTTCTCAAAAGGAAGGTCTTACTTAAAGACTAATTTGTTTTTTAGTTTGGTTTTTCCTGCCATGGACTGTGTGTAATAAGTGCTCTAGAGGGCTGAGATCAGGAAAATTCTGTTCCTTTCCATGGCCTTAATTCAGTGATTTCTTTATGGCTATTTGTGATGTCCCAGCAGTGGGGCTGGTACACATTTTCCATTCTCCTGGGAACTTTCAGCAGAGATGTCCAGGATGACACTGCCCTAGAAATTTCTCATAGTCCTCCGGGTTGCTTGTGAGGTCAGTTAATTGCAGCACTGATATCCCTCTTCCTTAGCTGATCCATAGATAACACTATTACAGTCTTTAAAATAGTCCCTCATCCTGCTGGAGCAGGCTGCAGTCAGATAAGAGCTTCAGTTTGTCTCCCAAGTGTTAAGTGCCTCTGCGTATTACAAAAGAGGTGCCATGAACTGCAGATGTGCATGTGTCATTCATTTTTGGAGCTGCTTTTCAGTTACATGGCCACATGGTGTTCCAGCCCAGGTAATGCATTGTGCAGTTTATCCCCAGGCTAGTAGAATCACAGCTTTCCACATGTGCTATCTTGACCCACTGCTCATTTGTAAGAATTCGTTTTCTTTTTACGGGATGGCAAGAAAAAATGGCACCTGTTGTTGGCAGTTTTGCTCATTCCAGTATCTTCAGATCTCTTACTTTTCATCTCAGTAAATAGGCAAGCATTGGTTGCCTTCTCTAAGGTGAAAGGCACAAAACTCCAGCTAAAAATGGTTGTAAATCCTACAAAAATGTCGAAGACAGAAGTGAGAAGTGAAGCTGGTATGACATGTAGTATGTAGTTTGGGGGATCTTGCCTTGTATGAATGAGATCTGTCTCTCTCACTCCTGTTCACATTTGCAACTGCATGAGTGTCATGCAAGCTGTTTAATGCTTGACAGACTGTTTCAATTGGGTTATCCATTATTCTGGCACTTTTCTTGCAGATTTGAAGCCCTCATTTACATGTAGAGGAAACCCATTTTTTTCTTCTCAGTTACTTATGAGTAGAAGAACTATTTTTTACCTTATACTTCATCTGTAATGATTGATCACACATTGCTTTCTTTTATTTCTTCCACCTGAAGCTGTTTTTCTACTGCTTATGTAGTTTTCTTTTAAAAACAGTTAGGATTTCTCAAGTAAAATGTTCACTTGGGAGTAGGAGACTGTAACCAAATCTCTTATTTTAATTCCCACCACTCCCCTCCTTTGTCTTTCTACCTGGCAGTTGAAAGTCTGAACGCTTTCTCCAGAAACCTTATGTTGGAAGAGACAACCTCGTATTTCTAATTCTGAGATAAAAAATGAGCATGAGACCTTAAGTGAAAGGTGTCAATTCTCTGTCAGGGACATAAAATAAATCCACGTGGTTCAGAGAAAATAGCAAATAGTTTTGCAATGAGTTGTGTAGATTCTTGCAGTCAGAGCTTTAAAAACAGACCAACTTCTTACTTACAGAATTTAAAAATTGTGCAGAGAAAGTTGAGTGGCAGCCTAGCGAGAGTCCTTCCCTGCCTTGAGTTTAAAGATGGCCAGACTTCTCAGAGAAAGGAAGAAATGTATCTGGTAGAAATGGAACAACAGTTGCTTTTTCTCATTTACAGAAAATTTGCAAATAAACTTGCCCTTTCTGGTGGATGGACAGAGTATGGATATCTAAGCATGTAAATTTAACAGCTTCATTCAAGTTTGGGTGGGTTTTGTGTGTTGGCATCATGTAGACTTCATTCTACATGAGTCTTCACATAGATGGTTATACCTTGCACAGTCAGTGCATGCCTTTAACTCAATTAACCTGGCCTTGGGTTTCAGTTTTGGTTGAAAACAATGGAGTGTGTTTACCTGAGCAAGAAGAATTTGGTCCCGATCATTTTTAAATGGTGACTTTTTTCCTGGCCAGTCTGTACAAATAGAATTGCTTCAGAGAAGAATTTTTTTCTCTCTAGCCTGTTACATCCTGGCTTTCAGAAATCAACCATTTCAGTCCTGACTGTTTCATTTTTATCTTGAAAACAGCCATTGCTTGTCTACCTAAAGTTCAGTTTGTTTAATGAGTATGTTACTCCTACAGATAACTTGTCCTGGAGTGCTGCTGAAAGACAAACAGGAACTTTATCTCAGTGTCTTTGTACTTGGGCAGTACAAAAAAACTCAATGTGTCCCTGCAGTGTTTCCACTCTTCTTTCAAGAGAAACTAGTATTTGAAAAGGTAAGATATGTCAAGGGCTGATACAACCCAAATAAACCCCATCACAAATTCCACAAAAATTGTCTGCAAAACCCATGAGCACAAATAGTCACACTGAGGATGGTGCAGTATTTTAACTCCTGCTTCTCTTTAGCACAAAGGAGGGGTGTGCCTGTGTTATCCATATGGGGACTCAAGAATTATGTGTACTGAAGATTCTAATGTATGATGAGACTTTTTAGGTATTTGTTGATCCTTTTGTGAACTGTCCTTTCTCAGTGTCTTTTTTCCTGGCTTGGAAGGGACTGAATATTTTTGTTCTAAAATTTATAGCAAGGTGAAGAACAGAGACTATACAATATAGGAGAGCCACCTTAATTTAGTAGAAAGATAAAGTAGCAGCTCAAGCCTTTTTGGTGACATCCTACTCCCTTCGAGATCCTTTTTTCATGGTTTGTAACCAGAATTCCCAGATTGATACTCTGGCCCTGTAATTTATAGTTGTTTATCACATATTCTGAGTCCCTACTAGCTTCATTATTAGTACCACAGGGATAATGAAACACAGTATCTTACAGATATGATCTGACTTCTTGACTACCTATGAATAATAATACTTTGCCCTTTCTAGTTCTTTTCCTTTAAGCATTTCCCAGCACTTTGAAAACCAGGCTGAGTAAACTTCAGTGATGCTCTGGTGAAGTGGGTAAGAAACAAGCAGTGATAATTTCACTGCCTACTGAAGAGCAGAAAAGAGCATCATTTTTTAAAGGCAAACATACCACAAACTTCTTAAGAGGAATGTACTGAATGCTGTTTTCAGTGTAATGTAGGGTACCTCCATCCAGTGCAACATCCTCTCATTTTCTTTGCCATCTATTCACACAGGATTCAGGTTAAGAAAAAACCCGAGCAGGAGACTTCCATGAAAAGTCACCTCTGTGAAAATGAAGCTTAAAGCATTACTAATAAATTAAAGTGCATTCATCTATCAGAATTGTAGTACATTCAGCAATTTATGTTTTTCTCTTGAAATTTTCTTAGCCATTACTTGCCTCTACATCTTTAACTCTTCACAATAAATTATTTTCGTTATGTACATACAGAGAGGGAACTCTATATGGGTAGAAAGTATATTACAGAACTGATAGCTTTCAGGGAATTTGATAATGTTCCAAATTACAATTTTAGTAGCTTCTCTCTTTCCAGTGGGGATAGGACTCCTGACAACCATCTTGGCAAGGAAGACCATTGTTTTTTGGGTTTTTTTTCCTTCTCCCTCCCCACAGGTCCACATGATTACTTCAACTGTGCTATTATTATTATTATTATTATTTCTTTTTCAGGCATTTGCTAATATAGTTGATCCTGGAGACCTTGTGAAGTTACTGGAATGTAGGTTCTGTTTTTTTTGTATACTATGTTGTATCCATTAATGTCATGCATTTTTGTAAGGATGATTTGGAGGTTTAAATTATGTGATAGTTTTTCTATCAGGAGCCTGAAAAACTAGTGGGTAACCATTGTCATCTAACAAAATGCCTCTAGAAATGTATGTTAGATGCTTTGGAACAGGAAAAGGGTAAAAAGTCATAAGTGAAAGTCCAGCTGGTTATCTGATAGTGGGTTCCTTTATGTGGTCATTTATTTGATTAATTGTCAAATTATATAAGGATAAACCTCCAATTTTTGTAAAAGGATTCTTTTCATTTTTAAGAAAATTATGTCTTGCCACATGTGTATAATGAATTGTAGTGAGAAAACACTGACCTGAACTCAAACTGCAGGAATATGTACCCTCACACAGAGAGTTATCTGTAAAGGGGGCAAAGCTTGCATAATCTTCTTTAAAAGAGGACAAACTTGGCAGCAGATAGAACTTACAGAGTTCTAAGTCAGATTTAGTGTTGTCATTTGTACCCTGCTAATGCCATTGTATTCATGATGATATTTATGCAAGCTGTACTGAATTTTATCTTATTATTGGTGTGGTGGAAATAGTGCAGCAATGTGCAGAGCTGTGAAGCTTAAATCAGTGATCCGTTTTTCTTGGGCTTTGACTATGGGAATTTTCATTTTAGTTCTTTTTTAACTCATGAAAAAACTTTTTTCCCTCCTAGTTGACACAGCCATACTTGAACTAATACAGCTCGTTCCTCCAGGTATTGTATCAATCTTTTCATAAATTATGCAGTGTAATAGGTGAATTTCCAGGAGGACATTGCCCATTACAGCACAATCACTTTTTCCAACATACAGACAACATAGAAAGCCCTTCAACAAACAGTCCTCTGAATATAAAATGTTAGTAGATCAAGAGGATCTCATTCTTGAAAGAGAATAATAACCAAATATTTAAGTGTATCATGCTCAGACTTAGAAAAGTGATAATATTTAAAAATGGAAAATAAACTGAAGTCATCCAGTGCATAATTATTAACTGCATCACAATTCACTTGCAGAGAGGCTGTGTGTGAAATTTCAGAGTGCATAATCTTGTTCTCAGAATGGTACTTTCTTTCTCTTCCATTTTAATGGTGACCATTGGGAAAACTCTTATCCTCACTATAAGTATTACAGGTCTCTTGGGATGTGTGAAGATAATAAATAGCGATTTGTCATACTTCTGTTATTGGTTCGTGTGATTATAAAAATCTATTTTAATGAAATTCAAGTGTTCCCATGAATAATGTAAATCTGCATTTTATTGGAACTAAAGTCAAGTTTTAAAGAGGACTCATTTGGAAACTGTGGTAAAAGCACTCTCTGTCGCTTGTCCTTAGTACTTTCAAGGAAACTATTGCTTCTCTCAGGTGGCTCACCAGACTGTTTACTTGAAGAAATGTAGTGAATGGGGATTTTTTTTTGTGGGAAGATAAAAGATCTTGCATAAGGAATTTATTTTCAGGGCTCAGAGATAGGTGTGATACGGCCCAACATAAGCAAGCAAGATGGCTGCAATAGCACAAGTTACATTTTTTTTGCAATATACATTCAAGGGTTTACCTCTAAAGAAAAACTTCTTTTTTTGAAAAGTAGCAAGCCAGGGTATTGAGAAAATCTTGAAATAATTATTTTGATGTTGCATGTGTTTCTTTCTTACTGCTACTATTACTATTCTGTTATATGGAATGATAGTTTTTCATAAGGGATTGGCTGCCATTAAAAAAATAAGTATTTTTCTGTGGCATGGAAGGGAAAGACTACTGAAAAGTTGTCTAAAGAAAACTTTTTGTGTGTCTGTTATAGAACAGTTAACACAATCTTTTTTGATTTTTTTTCCAGTAACATTTAAACATAGTTTCATTGTAGATTATGCACATTTCTGCTGCTGATTTAACTTGATGAGGTTATTTCCTAGTGCGATAGGAGTTTTAGAGCCATGCTGTTAATTTGTAAAGAGCAAAATTTATCCTGGTTTCAACATGGCTCTGTGTGTGGTGTCTGTGCTGTATGGCTTTGTCTATTTTCCAATTAAAGTATGTATTTTCTTTTTAGTGGGAAAAGTTCTAGCTACATATGAAGAAAATACAAGAGATTTCCTGTTCCCTGACCCTAAGCTTACCCATGGGCACCGTGGTTTAGAGCGTGAGATTTTAATGAAGAGGTCCCCGTTTTTCACAGTGAGTGAATGTCTGTGAATTGTATTTATGACACAGTCTGCTTCACTGAAGAAACCCCTTGAACTGCTTCAAATGAAAAGCCGTTACTTCTGACAGATTTTGCCATTTTAAGGTGTTGAATGTACAAATCCACAGTTGAACTTCGGGGAAAGTAGAATCTTTTTTCAAAATGCTTCAAGAAATTATTTAATGTGAAAAAGTTAGTTTCCACTTGGTTTGCAGTGTGGCACCATGACATGTCTCCATTCAGTTTAATCTGTGCTGCAGCTGGTGGTTGAAAGGATGCAGGAGAAGAGGGAGATGTCATATTGACTTCATGGTTCTCAACAGATAAACCATGTAACCCTCCTCCTTGGTCCCTCTCCCTCGCTTTTTGGAACAGCAGCTAATTGGCAGAATGAGTGCAATGAATTAATGCTCATTTTCTGGAGATAAGGGCTCAAGTACATATTAAATGAAAATTAATTCATTTCACACTGCCCTTTCATAAAGTTTGATTGTCAAATCTTAGTTGTTACCAGAATAACCCAGGGAAGGCACTTTAAGGAGGATGGTAATGATTTGTTTTGGAGTTTGTTTTGTGTGGTCTATTTTAGTTAAGTTTTACTGCTGGACTGGCAGGACATTTGGATAGGGACTCAATTACCATGTCCATTGTGGTTGGACTAAAAGCACGTAGGAGGAGGGAAATGCTGGTTAAAGTTCATTGGTATCTTTTAGCTGGTGTAATCTTTCCCCTGAAAGGGCAACCTGGAAACTGCCCAGACACTTGGCGTTAGAAGTGCTAATTTGGTATCTAATGCTGTGTTACATTTGAATGAATTAAAGTTGTGATTTTGTGCTACAAAATGTCTGATTCTGTAGCAACTTAAACTGTCCCTGCAAAAACAACCATTGTTTTTTGGCTGTAGTATCTCTTTGATATGGCTCATCCCATACATCGTGGTGTGGCTCAAGAGATGGGGTGCGACTGTTTTGCTTTCATACTGCTCATAGGATAGGTACTTTCCTGATGTTGAGAAAGAATAGGGAGGTAGTAACAAATGAGGTGGTATTAGCTACATGTTTTTAGACTTTTTTGTGAACAGAATATAGTGAGTGTTTGTAGAAGCAGAGCCACTAGAGTAGTTTGATGGTTTTTGTCAAACTGAGCTCTTTAAAACAAAAATTACGTATATTCTAATAAAGAGAAGGTGCCATAACTTGTGAGCTGTGAGAAGATGTGGTCAGAGTAATTTGGATGTGTAGCTGATGAGTGATGGCACTGTAGTAGCTTTAAAAAGTTAACTGATGTAAGACATACTTCTGTGTCCTCGGGAGCAGCATAAACAAAATCCATCTCTGCCCTGGAGCAGGGACTACAGAGGCCTTTGTTGCTCTGTTCCATCTCCATAGCTGAAAGTACAGTTTAAGAGAGGATTTTGGCATAGTGACTCCCTTTTCAGTGAGTAATACAGAAGCTGTGTTTGATGGCATTGAAGGGAGGCTCCCAAAATTAACTTCTTGTTCCTCTCCTCACTTGCCAAATGGACTAACTGTGAAAGGATTTTTACCTCCAGTAGAAATGCAGTCTCAAGTGCCTCCATCTTCCAGTGTTCCCTGAGCTTTACTGGTGTCTCCTGCTAAGCACTGGATGTGAATGCTAAGCAAAAGGAGGTGTTAAACAAGGTCGTGAGAAGCCTCACGTTATTCCTATGCTAGTGAAGCTATGTTCTTCCCACATGAAAAGTTATTTATTGCCAGCTGAGATGTTGAATATTTTTGAATGTGCTTCAGTGGCACTTTGATTCCCAAAAAATTTGTCTTTTATTAAAAAAATAAAGGTAGCAACAGCAAGGTTACGGTTGTGGAGTTCAGATAGGCAGTGACAAGCCGTATCTGATTAACACTGCTAATCTGCCACTTGGAAGGAATCCCAAGTCGAGAGGATCAGAACTCCTCCAGAAATCTGGCACTTGGCTGATAATGTCTCTGGCTAAATGTCTTACGAGGTTTACAAACTCTGTGTGCATACGAGACATGCCTCGAGTTATCTCTCCTGGTCCAGTGTTGCCCAGATGAGGCTCTTGCTGGCTCTTCTGTATTTCTCTGCAACCTTTGCCTTTGAGAATATGTTTATGCCTGGACTGTGGTAGTGATTTCTTACAGATGTTCTTATCTCCATTCCCCACCTTCATGCAGTATTTGCCACATTACTTAAAACAGTTTCTTTTTAGTTATGCTATCTTCCATTAGCATGCCAGTATAAGACCTTCTGTTATATTCATACATGCTTTTTTAAGCTGGAGTTGTACTCATACTCCTTACTGTCAAAAGCACATATTAGACTTGTATTCTTGTAAACATGAACCACCTTTGTACTTTTTCTATGATCAAATTGCTATTATGTCCCTTCTGTTTAATGATTGGTGCAGGACTGCTCAATGCTGCAGACACCACTAAGCCAGAAGCAGTAGAGATCCCAAAAACTTTCTGGCTGATTTTCATTTACAGATGTGTTTGGGGCTATATGACAGTCTTCATGTAATTCTGTGTTGAATATCCTTCAGCAATACCTAGTTTGGTAACTGCAAAAAACAGAGCAAGTCCTCTGATGGCTTCTGGCCTTTGAGTTGCTTTTTGACATATCCATGCCTGTGCATTCGAATGCCATCCTATATTCCCTCTCTGAAGACTATTTCTCTGAAGAAACCATGGTTTGTGTCATTTTTGAGGTATGAGCTCTTAAGAATTTTGTAATCATTTCCAATCTCTGTAAGAGCAGTAGGTGCTCTATTGTTGCATTTTATAGTAGACATACTAATTCTGATGTGTCCTTTTTTAAATTGTTGATAGCACTTGACGATTCATTAGTAGTAAAAACGAGTTGATTAAAGATGATCAGATTTAAAACCTCTTTTATATGCCATAACTTGACTTGATTGAATCCTGGACTCTGTTAATTGCTATGACTGAGCTTTCTTGTCATTTTTGTCTTTACATTTCCATAATCTATCCTGGGGCCAGATCATATTCCCTAATGGGAAATCAGTGTTTAGGCAGGTGGTAGAGAATAGTTTGGTTCATCAATAGACTTCACTCATGAAGTTCCTGCTAATTCTTACAAATGTGGGACAGTCACAAACACACCCAGCTCCTTTTCATGTCTCAGTGATTTTGTGTGTTCATGTGCACAAACGCCCATGCACTGAGATGCCTCAGGCAGCAAATTCTGTCCATGTTGAAAGAAGAGAGGGTAGAAATTTCTAGGGGCACTTGATTGTCTCTTGAGTTCTGCAGAGCTCTGTAAGATGCACATAGATGATTGCCACTTGTTTATAACATATGTGGCATTTAGTTCTTTTATGCCTTTTTTGATGCTGCTGTTTGGGATATAATGCTTGTGCGTCATAATCCCTGTCCTTTACACCCAGTAAATTTTGACTGCATTGACCAATGCTCAGTGAATTTGAAAGGCAATAGTTTTCTGAGGTGTTACGTTCCTAGCCATGGCTGTAGTAAAAGAAGGTGAGTGGAGCAGAAGCTGTTAATGATGTGAAAATGGAGGGACTTGCTGGCCATTACTCCGTGTGTGCTGTGCTCAACCAGGAGGCCCAGCTGGACCTTGCTGATCCAAGTGGGACAAACTAGGGCTGCCCTGTGGGCAGGAGGGGATTGTGAGGGAGTGGAACGTGGTTATGGAACAAGGGAGACATCCACAGAAATCAGACTATTCTAAAGATTAAGGAATGAAGGGTATTCTTAGTCATACTGTTACAAATGAATAGTTATTTGCGGTGTGATTGACTGATTAAACAAAATGTTTTTACGAAAGAGATGGCACAACTGAGACTGTTCTCAGACACGTTTACAAAGTTAGCATTAGTGAAACTTCTAGAGCATGACTGAAATTTTTATTTATGCCACATAGCATGGCATGAAAAATCTTTAAAAGTGCTTTTGACAAAAAAAAAGGTATTAAAATAAAAGTCAGACCTTAATTGTTGTACAAAAGCAGTGTAATCATCTGTAATTGAATTGTCAGAAATGCAAATGTTAGCATCTTGACATTTACCATTGCTGTTCTGTCTTTTCTAATTATCTTTATTAAAGGCTGAAATTAACAAAGGAAATGGCTGAAAATTAGGAATGGTTTGTTACATTAGGTGACATTTACCTCTTTGATACCCTTTATCTTGAGTTGGATGTTCAATTATTGTCTCTCTTCTAGGGAATTGCACCAAAATTGAGATTTTCTACAATCTCCCTTATTTCAGACAGTCTGTTAAGCTCTGGAAGGAGTCACATACAGGTTAGCACAATTTAATTGTTTGCAGTTTAATTTCTAGATTTAATATTGATAGCCTTGCTTCCAATTTTTGCATGTGCTGCTCACTTCAAACTTTTCTCATTCTTTTGTTGTGGTTAAAGCAGGTATCATGGGTGCTTGACAACTTGATTAAATTTTTAATCAAGTATGAGTAAGGAGTAGGTTTGGTGCGTGACAGTAGATGCTGAGAGTTCCTTGAATCTGAAACAATTATCAACTGCTGTGTTCTGTGATCAGCTGAAGTGTCAGTTCCTGGTGTATTTGTACATGGAAAGATGGCTTCTCACCATTTGTTGCTGACACTTAAAATTAAGGACAGTGAAAACTAGGTGAAATTAGAGAAGGTACACTATTAAACCAAACCAATTAATTTTAATTGTTTCCATAACTGTATCATTGACAGTAATGGAAATGCAGATTTTTGTTGAAAGGGCTGTCACCTACATTAATCTGGAAATGCTGCTTTGGCTATGAGTACAGTTAAAGGTGAAGTAGCACTCTTCTCTGGTCTCACAGATTGGAATTTTGGTTTGGATTTCTGGCACAAGCTGTCATGTAGAGTTACTCTTATGTCCTCCCTTTTTTGCTGTACTATTGAAAAATGGTGCAGCATCATTAAAATGGAATTGTTGTCAGGAAGGCTTGTGTGCAAAGACACTTAGGTGACCTTGACCTGTTGGTGGCATTGCTAATGACTTCGGTGAGAAACTTCTTCCAAATTTAGCAAATGAAATACATCGAGAGAGAGGAAGAATTAAAAATCAGTGAAAATTGTCATTGTCAGAAAAGTGGCTTCAGTGAAGGTGACTTGAATAAGGGCGATTTGATTTAAAATTTAAGCTGCTCCTGAAAGTATCTATGAATGGCATCTCAGATTTGCTTGTGTTACAGTGAAGGTCCAGTTTCACAACTGGTCTAAGCCAGAAGCAGCACCGCCTGCTTCTGATGAAGCTGAGATTAGTCTTAGAGAATTAGGCCTGGCTTTGTGTTGCGCCAAGTCCATGCCGTGTCCCACTATCAGCTGCACAAGTGGGAGTTCAGAGGAGTGGTAGGAGTATTCTGTGTGCTGCCAAGTTCAAGTCAAAGCAAAACAAACACACAGCCACAGCCTCACCCATCCAGTGGCTGGGTATAGAGGGAAAGGCTTCAAGGCAAGCTGGACATTTTATTTCTCCGTTCCTCTGAACCGAAGGAGTACATGCAACATTCAGATTTAGGGCTAATGTCAACTAGCTCCAGCTTGAGTAAGAATTTCTGACAGGAAGAGTATTATTTTTCTCGACTAAACACTACTTCTTGGTTATAACTTTTTAAAGAACTAGTAAATTCACCATGATCCAAGAAAATACAAATTTTCGAGAATGTAATTGCACTTCTTTTGAAGCTTTAGGCAACTCTAAATGCATATAATTCAAACTATTAAATAGGCTCCTATTGTAATTTATATCTTTTATATTAAAGGGTAAGAATTTTAAAATAAAAGCTTAAACAGATAAAAATATGCTTCAAATCTGTGTATATCTAATTCAGGTAAAGTTTGTATTAAAGCAACTTGTGACAAAATTCAGTTTCATTTTTACTGTCTCCACTAACTGTGTGAGAAAGCTAATTGAGTAAGTATCAGACACTTGACATCTAATGTGTAGTACTGGGTGTTTAACCTTCTTTTGGTTTCAGAGAAAATGGTAAACACGTTGTTTTTTAAATTGCTGTTTGATTATAGTTTTGTGAGGGGAACTTCAGCTGCCATGGCATCTCTTTCCTGTTAAAATTATTAATTCCTTGTTTGCATTATGTTCAGCGATCTTTATCGTACACGCTGTCAAATCAGATGATTTCTCTTCTTCACTTTAGGCTGATACGAATTGGGTGCATCATTCAACCCCAAAAGGAAAGATGCACTCAAAGCTACCAAAGAAAAACCCTCCTCCATCTGAGAAGGGCAGGCAGAGCTCGGCAATGAAGAGCTACGAGCAGCCCACGATTGCCTCCAAGTCGCGCTCCCCGTCCCCGTACACCAAGCGCCGCATGTGCGAGCTCTCCGAGGAGGCCAGGCAGAGACTGGCCCATCTGAACCTCGGGCCTCACGAGTTCAGGAGAGACACTGACAAACCTCCCTTTGTAATCAGACGGGTTTGTATTTGCTCCAAGGTACTTCCAGCTTAAGCTCCATTCAAATATTGTTCTTTCACTAAATAGCGCTCCAAAAATTCATTCAGCTCTTAGTTTAGATGAATAATTTTTCTCTCCTTAGCGGTCTGTCACAGAGTGATTTAAATGTAAAATTAACTAAAATAAAATTTCTTTTATCCGCTTTAGTAACAGACAAAGATCAAATTCTATCATGAATATCGTGGTTAAATTCTCTGAGGCCCCATTTCTTTTCTTCCAGCACGCTAGACAGGATAATAGGTGTATAAATTCAGCTTGGAAGTAATTGATATTAGTATTAAAAATTCCTGAATAAGACTTTAAAGACAGAGTGTCTAGTCACATTATGAACACTTGCACTTCCTCTCTTTCAACTTTTTTTTATGTTGGCATCCTGTGATCTTTGGAACACTTCCTTTGCTCAGAGCTACATCTCAAACACTTTGACTTAGAGTTCATAGCATAAGGACTTTTTGCCATACATGAAAAATGGTCCTGAAATCAGGTACTTACTTACAGAAATTGTGTATAAGTCTTTTAAAATGAAGGGGCTACATTTCCCAGCCATTTGGAGGACCATATACTCATATTCTTTTTCCCCCCTCTTAATTTTTCTTCTTATTGCAACAATCCTCTGTTTTTAGAAAATCACTTTGAATTGGTAGGGGCAGAAATGGGATTGTTCATATTCTGTGCTGTGACATTATGATGGGGCTACAATTCTGGGCACTTACGACAACCAGTTAGATAATCTAGTGGTTAAATAGTTTGCTTCTACCTTATCTTTTTGCTTAGTATTGATACTAATTAATTAATAATATATTTTCAAAGTTTAGAATTCTTTTCCAAGTTTTAGTCTACATATAGCTACCTTTTAGAAATTCAAAATGGCCTTAATAGGTCAATAATCATTCATCAATCAACTGTTTCTCTCAAATATTTTTCTTTTAACTCCTTTTATTCAATTTTTCCGGTTTTTGATCTATAGGTGAAGTTCACAGTTTAATTATAGCATCATTAACACTGATTATTGATTTTCAATGCTTGGTTATGTTTGTACAAAAAAAAGGAAAAAGCTTGTCTCTTAATTCAGCGTATCCTGACTGTCATGGCCTTTCTAGATTGAGAATGCTCTTTTTAGGGCATCTTTGCTACTGAGAACTCTTTTGGCCTGGAGATTTTGTGTGACATGAAGATTAAAATTGGATTATATTATATGTAACTTTTTAATTAGGAAGAGATTCAGATCTCTCTTGGTGAGATCTGTTTAGAACAAGTATGAGACACCAACAATTGTTTAAAAAGACTGTAGACATTACAGATGAAGGAGAAACTATCTGTATTTTCTCTTTCTTTCAACATTGGGATATTCAGAGTTTTTTAGACCTTTTTAACACTGTTTTTGTTTATGCACAGTATTGCTAATAATGTACATGAGCCAAGTGTTATGAAAATAGTCTAAAATAGTACTTAAATAAAATAAAATATTTCAGAAAGTACTAGTTGTGATCTTATGAAGAAAACCAGAAAAAACAGGAATTGATACATCTCATACTGAGCATTTTAACAGTATTTGTGCTTCAGGTTGGACAACCAAGTCCTGGTGCTAAACTTCATACCTGGTGTTCCCCACAAGAAAGCACAGCAGAAGCCTGGACCAAGACACCCTCTGGTCAGTATTTTCTACTACATATCTCATTCATGCTTTTGATTTCTTCAGTAAGTTGTTTTATTTGGGGCTTTTTATTATTATTTGGTTTTTTATTTATTATGAGAATGTCAGTCTATGATGGAGAACAAGCTGTTAGTTCTTCCTAGGGAAAGGAAGAATACTGAATAAATTACTGCTCCAAAGGGTGCCCTTGAATAGCCCTTTACCTCATGAAGCTTGGAACATAGTTCTACATAATATGAAAATAGGAGGAGAGAATTCCAAAGCCCAGACGAGTGCTCTGCTTCACTCCACTTTTTTTGTTGACCTGGATGGTGGAGCAAATCTGCACCATGGTTTGTAGGTGTGTTGATCAGGCTTGGAGTATTGATTATTTTGAAATTCAAGGACTCTGTTTCTTCACAGATGAATAATGTTTATTTCAGCAGTATTTGTGAGTAGTGGATCAGTGACTTACCATTATTAATGAGCATCCAGGATATGCTCCAATATCTGCTTCAGCAGCCTTTGGTATCAGTAAGTGAGAGTTTAATAAAAACTGTGGGACCAGAAATTTAGGGAAGTGCCCTCAAACTTAATTTTATTGCATATGTCTGACAATATGAGGATTTTAATGAGTCTCATCAGTATTTGTTTATGTATGCTCTGCCTCATTTTTATTTCATTTCCTCACTAATTATAATTTGCTGTACAGCAAATCATTATGAACATGTTATTTTACATTTGTTCTTTGTCGTTGCACTGGGTGCTGGATTTTAAAGGTTTCACATCCCCTTTGGGAGCAGAGTTGCCAATCTGTGATAGCTGGATAATGTAACAGACCAGATCATCTGATAGCATTGCACACTTACAAAAGGAGCTGATGATTTCT
Organism: Coloeus monedula; assembly: GCF_965178545.1. Classification (NCBI taxonomy): domain Eukaryota; kingdom Metazoa; phylum Chordata; class Aves; order Passeriformes; family Corvidae; genus Coloeus; species Coloeus monedula. The sequence goes on along the minus strand of NC_138789.1, from coordinate 24,555,171 downwards.
GGCCAGTAGTTCGGAGACCAAAACCTACCTCAGTATTAATATCCAGAGGATTCTTTGGTCACCTGCCTGTGTCTTGAGGCTTTACTGTAACTTCTGAAAAGAACAGATTCCTAGGATTAGAAATCTTAATACATAGAGTTTAGTCCTTTTTTGATTTTCCTGGGTCACAGTGTGAGGGCTGTTCAGTACAAACTGGTAGAACAGACCAAGAAGGAAAATTTAATGTCAGTCCCTCAGGGATGCATATTGACACTGTGAAAAATCCTAAACCAGTACAGCCCTAAGATGTTTGTTTCCCTGGACTTCTTGTCTGTGGGTCAGTGAGTGGTGAGGGAAGGAATGCAGAGGTGATAGGAGGAGGGAGAGATGGTTGTAGGGAAATGATGGTTGTTCAGAGAGGATTAGTAAGGTAGAGCAATGTACGTGGGAATTTTTGGGAATGGCAGAGCTTGTTTTGATACTGATTTAAGCAATGAATAGTGTAACAAAATGTGCCACTTCTGTCTGTGAGAAGAGGGTGCCCACACTGATTCATTATTTCAAGCATTGTATTCTGTTCAATGTGAGGTCATGGCTTTCAGCTAAAGAAGGTGATTTCCTGAAATATTCTGAGGAGACAATGTATAATAATAATAAATTGCTTTAGTTTTGTTTGTGAAGAGAGATAGGATGTTTTGTAAAAGATTTAATAGAATTTAGGAAATGCAAATGTCTTTTTTTGATTTCTTCTGTCATGGACCTTTTTTCTTTCTCCAGATCCTTCTCCTCTTGCCAGCTACAGACCCAAGAAAGCTGAAGTGAGTACTTCAAAGTGTTATTGCTTACACACTGGTTCTTGGGAAGACAGTCCTTCTTGGATTGTCTTGCATAGGTATTTTTGAAACTTTATCTACAGTAGTATCAAAAGCAAGAAAAAGGACATTTTAAATCTGATCTAGCCTAGTTAAGGCCTGCTGGCAGGTTATCTACAAACAGTAAAAGGAAACAGTACTTTGTAAAGTTGGCTGCAAATACAAAACTTGCTTTTCCTTGGCATTAAGGCTTCGCAGCAAGGCCATAGAGGAGCCTTTAAAGGCAGCTTGCATTTGCCTTACCAGTTATTCTGAGAGCATCCTTCTTTCTGGAATTGTGTGCAAAGGTAGCACTGGTACAACTGGCAAGCCACTGCTGTGGTATTTCACGTCCTTTCTTTTTCAGATTTTAGGTTCTTTGTGTATTGAAAGAATCTGAAGATTAATGTCAGGGTTCTTCTGGGTTTTATTCTTTACATCCTCATTTAGTTGTTTTCTGCCAGCATTCGTGAAGTACTGTAAAAATTGTGGGTTTAGGCATTTAATTATGTGTGCCCTCTCCAATTTCCTAATGGCTGGGAGAACTGATGATAAGTGGGAGGTGGAAAGAAAGGGAATTTTAAGTATAAACTTTGTTATATATGTTAAGCACACTTTCATCAGACCCCAAACTTTTATTGGCGAGGACTGTAGTTCTGTGTACCACGTGAGTTTATTACATTGTGCCATCTCTGGATTGTTCCATGGGTTGTTTAGACTCTCAGGCATTATTCTGAATCTGTGAGATTCCTGACTAAGCCTTTAAGTTGTGCACTGAGAAAAGTTGATAAAAGGGCTGTTAGAGTTTCACGTAAGATGGTGTGTTAGTTACCAACAGATTCCTCTGAGACTTGTTGATTTATTTTAGACCATGGATTTTTGTATGAAATAAGGGTCCTTGTTCTTTCCCCAGCAGACAGATATTCCTGAATGAATGTACAACCTTAAGCCTTTCGGTTTGAGAAATAAAAACATGAAAATTGTACATCTTGATATTCATAATAAATTTTAGTTTGGTGGGGTATTTTTCAGGCCAAATCTACCCGTGGAAGAGGCTTGGGCAGTTCTGCTGCTTCCAAGGAGGATGTGAGCTCAGATCCACCCAACAGAGAGTCCCATTCTGCTGCTTCATTGGAGCATCCAGCACCTCCAGCAGTTCAGGAGCCTTCTCTGACTTCTGTGCTGAATCGATCTTCTCTTAGGGAAAGGTAATGCCCTGGTCTTGTTCATTGCACTGTGGAATTAGGAACATGAGCAGATGATAACAGTGCCTGCATGACTGTAGTTTGCATGTTTGGAGGTGTGAGGCCTGAAAAGACTGAAAAATCTTCCTGCAAGAGCTGTGTTGTTGTTTGACTTTTCTATTTGCTGTGTTTGCCATCACCTCTCTGCTTGATGATTGCAATCCTAATAACATGGCAATGAAAATCTCTGAAATGATGACACCCCAGATTTTAGGCTGCCAATGTCCATCTGAAACAGAATAAATAAATCATCACTTAAATGAATCACCACTGTTTCAGAGGTGATCGGAATCTCAGGGATATAAATACAGATACATGTCAAGTAAGCTTTACAGTAGGTACTGGGAAACCTTTTTTCCTTCTGACTTCAGACTGGTGTTTTTGAGCACATACTTGTGGCTGTGCTGTACTCAGATGTGTGACTGACATGCTTGGGCTAGCTTTAATCTACTCAGTGTGTTTTTTTCCAATCTTTTCACTTCGTTGACATCCCAAGATTTTGGTTTTGATTTTTTGAGCTGAAGTATGGACCTCTGCAGCAATTGTGTGTATATTAATTGCTATTTTTCAAGTATTTTTCTTAGTTATCTTCACTGACCCCAGTAGGACTGGGTAGGGAACAGTTTCAAATATCCCTTAATTCAGTGGATTTCAGTCCCTGGATTAATATTTTGAGCAACCTTCAGTGTCATTTGGGGGTGGGATGGAAGAAATGTCAAAAAGCAAGAGATGGTTTCATGCTGAAGCCCTCCAGTCCTTCGAGGAGAGTATTCCCTACTTCCTGCTGAATAGAACGTGTTCTTGTGCTTCTCTTGTACATTCAAGTAGTAAGTTACTGGTTGCCTTTCTGGGAACAGGAAGACTGTATGCAAAGCTAGGCCTGAGTAAGCCAATACATAAAATAACTGGGAGAAACAAAGGATTAAACTGATGACCCATCCTGAATGCTGAAGATACGTTTTAGTGACCAGTTCACACTCTGTTACCATTGGCACCAAGTTAGTCCATGCTTGCAGGTTGCATTTCACAGCCTACACACAGCCTAATGCTTGTTTCCAAAATAGAAAAACTGTCTCCGTTTTTTTCTTTAAAAAGAAAAATGACAGATGGCAGGTGGGGACTGAATTTTTAATACTCACAAAGTTCAAGTTGTTGTTTTAACATCTTCCTCTGCTTGAAAACTTGTTTGTTAGTTGTTCTGTGTAATAGTGTGTCTTGAGAAGTGTTATACAGAGATTAGGATGTATCTGGGGTTTGAAGGAGGTTTCTTTGTAATCTTGTCTGCCTCCCCACTCTCCTGTGACAATGTTTGTGCATTAGTTACCCGTATCTGGGGAAGAGATATTGTCATGGTAACTTTTTTATCCTTCTTTCAGCCGGACTCCTTTTGGAGGGGTTGGGGCTACATTATATACACATTTTATTTAAAGCTGATGGGGGTGCCTTCTATTGATAGCAGGAAGGTCTTTATGTTGTGAGCTGCTGTTACATGCATGGTAATTCAGTCGTCTGCCAGTTAATCTTGAACTTGTCTGAATGTTCTTGCTTTTTCTCTTATGAGCCTCTCTCCAGAAGAGATTTCTGATCTTGTGAAATTATGTTTTTTCTTCTTATTAAAGCAAATCTTCTCAGCTCTTCAGAGCTGTAACATCTCTTTATGTAAAATATGTAACCATTTACTTCTGTCATTGGAAAAGAAATTCAAAATGAGAAATAAAGGGCATAGTCTAAAAAAAAAATTGATCTCTGTTTCATGCTGCTGAGATAACAATGGTTTTAGCTGATTGTGTACTCAGAGTTATACTTGGAATGACAAACATGGTTTAGAGGTCAATGTTTGGAAACGCATGCAAACGCTGCTGTTCAGATCATAGAAATACAGAGGAAATCAGTGCACTGAAAGTATAGCAGTGTTAGTGTAATTGCAAGAATATGGAGTCTTGTCTCACAGCATTTGGTGTTTATTTCCTCAATTTTATTTTGAAGTACAAAGACAAATTGCATAGCATATCCAGGCTACTATTTTTAATGCTAGTCAACTCACAGTCAATACGAAACTTGACTCCCTACCTCGACCTTTAGTTCCCTCTTTTCCCTTTCTTTTTTTTTTAAAGTAGTGTGAAGTGACTGTCTGCCTTCTTGGGAGTACTTCCCAGAGCCCTGCTGTGTACTTGTTAAGCCACTGCAATACTTTTCAGTGAGACAGAAATTGGGGTCTTGTGCAAGGTCCTCTGAGCCCTTTTGTATCCTTCCTGGCAGTTTTCAGTCCCTTTCTTTGAGCCTGATAGAGACACCACAAATCAATCCTCTTCCCCTTTCCTCTGGGATTTCAGTCAGAAGCAGAACTGTAAATAGATTTACTATTGAACAAGACAGCCAAGTTTTGAATATTGATTTTTCATACTTTCTTTTTACATTTTCATTATGCACATCGTGTAAGGAAAGCATCTGCTGATGCTGGAAGCTGACACTCAGCGGAGTGATGTGGCCATACAACCCTCCAGAGGTCCCTCTCATCCCTCACTATTCGTGATTCTGTGAGGTTTGACTGGAGCTCCTGTGCAGGCCAGTGGCACATACAGACCCTTGAGTTCCTGCCCATGGTGTGTGCCCCACAGTGTGCCAAGGCAGTTGTTTGGTTGGTTGTGCAGAGATCAGTGGCCTTTTGTGCAGAGAGGAGCATCCTGGATGCTTTGGGAAAGAGCATTCGCACTCTGTTCTTTCAGTGCTGCTTCAGGAAAGCAAAATTGGAGTCCAGACCTTGCTTTCATGGTGCATAGACATCCTCATGCACTCCTAGAAGATGGTGTTTTTCTTGGGGACTTACAAGCTAAGCCTTCCTTGCAACACTGAAACCTGCAGCAAAGTACTTGTCAGAAAGAAAAGGAGAAATAGTGATATGGATTCCATAAGGTCAAGAAGTCCTTTGAACAGAGCTGTGTGCTGGCACAAGAAAAATCCTTTCCTCGAGAGACTACAACAATCATGGGAGTATTTGACTGTTTCTGTTGTGTGAGAGGCAGAGCTACTTCTCGTGCATTTGTGATCAAAGGATTCTTTTTCCTACTCTGGAAATAGCATGCTTCTGCTTTTGTTTCCAGATTGAAGTGCAGTTCGATGCCTTTTTTCATGTTCTCCTGGTTATGCTGCTGATACATGATCTTACCTGCCATAAAATTTAACAAAAACCTAAGTTCTCTTTGAAGTGAGGCAGAGGTTAAGAGTCTGGATCAGATGCCCTTCTGTAATACTCCTCTGTTGTTTTACTACCATCTTTTTATATTCTCTTTTTCCAAGTGCTAGGGAAATAACAGCATGAAGTTAGATATTGGTAATGATAGATATAATGATAGTTACTAATATATATTAATGAAATACTGGAGCCTATGTGAAGTCCTTGAAAACACCAGTTACCCAGAATTTTTGGTTTCACTGATCTTGAAAACTGTCATCCCAGGTTCTTGGGGGTTATTTTTATTGCACAGCAGAACACAGAAGCAGGTGGTTCACCTGGTGCTTTAGAGACTGGCTTGCATCCTGAGACAGGGTTTGCTTCTGTGAGAGGGTATGTTTTAAATTTTGAGAACTTCTATTACAAAGTAGTACACTGAAAAATACTGCAGACTTCTTAGGAAAAAAGCTTGCTCTCAGGAGAGGCTGCACCTAGGTTTCTTGTCTATTTCTAACCATTTAAAAGTCATTATTTCTGAGTTTTGGAATTTACTTTGGTAGGAAGGTTTTGGGTTTACCACTCTCACCTCTTGGGAAAGTTTACTTATTTTGTATCCTTTAAATATTAACTTCTGGAATCAGCACTTGAAAATCAGTTATTTCATACTACATTCTGCAAAAGTGAGCAATACCTAAGCCTTGTTTCATATTTTTGACCAACATCTGTACCATTTGTCATCTTCATTGGTTGATTTTGCTGCAGCAGTAAGTAAATTTGAAATTGATTGCTGTCAGAGCCATTTTGTGTATAAATTAATAAATTCAAAGAAGATAGAAGGTAATGGAAAAGCTTCCAAAGAGCATAAGGAGGTGCAGCCAATTTGTGACATGCTAATGATTTAGTACCACAATGACTTCGACCTTTTGGGAGCAACTGCTCAGCTGGAGTATTGACTTTCATTGAAATTTCGGAAGCTGTCTGCCATTAAGTTTCACTTTTCACATGATGTATATTGCCACAGTTTTAAGGGCTGGTTATGAAAAGGAGGGGAGAAAAAAGCATTTACTAATTTAAGAACTCAGCACTGAATGTGTCACAAGTGCTTCAAGGCCCCAGTGTAAACAGGGCTTTTGGAAGTAAGAGAAGCTACATAGAAAACATGAGAAATTTTACCTTTTTTTCATTTCCTGCTGAAGAGGGAGAGCACGTTGGTACACAGCTAAGCTGTCAGCTTCTGCTTCCAAATATTTAGGCTTCTGTGCGTTGATTTAAGGCCCTGTCTGTGTGTAGTTGTTTCTCCTTCGTAGTAGTATCGTGCCACTGTGAAAGCAGCCACCCTCCTCCACTTCCAGCATTGTGAGAATGTAGGGGGTTTGTGTTGGTATAACTTCATTACAATTCAGGCTGCTATGTACAAACAGAGCCTCTAAAACACTTCAGAGCTGCATCACAGCCATCGGTCACTCTAAGAAAAAGCAAACCAAAACTGTGTCCTTGATTAAATAGACCAGGAAAACCCTGAAGTGTAGCCCAGCTTTTCTATTGTGCCTCCTTACAGACCAGTATGCCCTGCAAGCTCAGTCTGTCCTACTGAATTACCACTTCATGTCCTTTTAAATGAGAATAAAGCAGCTTCCTTCCCTGCCATGAATGCTGAATAAATACCTGCCTAGATATAAAATATGTCAGGTGGTTTTTTTTATTTCAGAGTTAAATATTTTTGGTTTTGTTGAGACTCCCTCCTCTTCCACGTATGAGTTCTTGCAGACTGTGGTTTTTTCAGGTTATACTCAGCTTTAAGTGTTCTTACTCCCTCTTCCCCCCAATTATAGTAGCGTTCTCTGCAGTTTTGAATCTGGTACTACAGGCCTTCATTGATTTCTCTCCTCTGATAGTTTGTCCTTGTATGTGGTTTTGCTCAGCATGAGGTCTGTGTCTTTGAAGCTGATGAATTCTGGTGGAGGCCACATGCATGGAATTGTTCCCAAAGCAGGGAGGTGCCATTCTGGGGGAAGGGGTCACGAGAGCCACTGCAACTATTCTGCACAAGGCTCTGGCATTAATGCTGCTGATTTGAACTGTATTAATATCTCCGGCTCCAATGTGATATTAATGTTTTTGCTATGTGCAAGTGGATGATTGGATTGTCTGACATTTAAAAATTCCTATTTATTACAGCTCTCAAGTTTGCAAGCTGCTGTTTGAGTAGAGTACATGGGTAGATGTATCCTGTTTGCATTTCTAATGGAGTATTTCATCCTAGTGGATAAAATTATACATGAAAATAATCTTTAGCACAAAATCTACACTGTCTGTTTGGCTTCCTTTTTTTTTTTTTTCACCAAGGTAGATGTTGTCTGTATGACCTTAAAAAAAGTCCTTATCTCATAAAAGAAAATAAATGCCTTTTAGTCACATTACAAGGGAAAATGGTTCTGTTTCTTTGATCAGACTCAACACAACATCTTTGAAATTAATCTTGAAAAGTTCTCTGATTGATCTGGCTTTTTCTAGGTCACTGAGCTATATTTCCAAAGTGTTTATACAATCTATTGGAATCAATAAACAATTTAAACTGATGTAACTGCAGCATGTTTGCAAGTCACAGGGAAAATTGAAAGTATGACAAAGAATACAGCTGTAGGAGTTTATTTCGTTTATCAGGACAAACAGTCATTGAAATGAAATGACTTTCCTTTGAACACTGCAATATGATAGTGACACCTTAATCACATAAATAAGTAGCTGGTCATTTTAAAGAGTTGTTATTGGTGATTTCGGGCAAATGGAATCCCTTTATTTATACTCCAAGAAGCTGTGCTATAAAGCCTGTTTTATAAAGTGTTTCCAATTGGAGAGTTAGGATATCATAAAAAGGTTTCATCTCAGATTATAGTTGTTACATTTCAGGCATGATTTTATTTTAGTTTGTGTTTCAGGCATGATTTTATTTTAGTTTGCGTTTCAGTTGGTAAATATTAACATTATTCTTTAAACGTTGGTTAGACTCTATAGTTGTTGCTAAAATTAGACAATAAAAATACTAGAAGAGCTAATTAAAAAGAAGCTGATACCATTTTTAATCACACTTAAGCGGTTTTTTTGGGGTTTTTTTCTGGTAAATAAAGTTTGGGGCCTGTGTGAGTGGCTAACATTTGTTATACCACAGCGCACACTAGTGGATTGATCCATAAAATCACCTGGAGAAAGAATTTAATAGTTCTCGAATTAAGTACTTAAATCTTCTTCTTGCAGACATAGCCATGTATTTTCTAACTGAGTACAATAGCAAGCTGGGTTTTCTTTTTTTCCCCAAAAGTAAATACATTTATCTCCAAGGATATTTGTAAATTTACGATTAATAACAATGATCTGAAATCTTACATATGAATTTCATAAAATTTATTTCCCAAAGGCAATCTATTCCAGCTTCTCAGAGCAAGCAACCTGAGTGTTGGAAGAACAGCAGCTGCTGTAAAAATAAAGAGAAAATGCCATGACTTCATGGCTCTATCTTTTATTTGTCAAATGGGAAATGACTCACTGCATCTAGGATGCAGATTTTTAAACGTGCATTTCAGAGGTCCTTTCATATCAGTAAATGTTGTAAATTCTGATGGGAAGCCATAAGATGATAGTACCATTGTAGCCCCTTTCCCTTACCTCTCTTCTTTTTAAAAAAGAAAGTGTTTTTTTCAAAACACAGGTGGTGATAGAGCACATGCATTGTAATGCAGGACATCAAATGGGGTTTGACTGCATTAGGGAAATGAATATTCTTTCCTGCTTAAGGGACTCAGACTTCTGTTTCTTTAAAGGCAATGCTTTTGTCCCCTAACAAAATTCACAAACTGTTTTACTTTCTATTAGAAGTTATGTGAGATCTTTTAGTGCAGCAGATTGCTGGGTTCTAGTATTGTGCAGTATGAATTTGCCATACATGCTCTTGGGTTTGGAATTAATTGTCAAATTCTCAGGATAGCAATATGAGTGTTAGAGCCAACTTGGTGAAAATTCCTGCTTGTAATGATGCAAGGAAAAACAACGATAAAATCATTTTAGAAATATGGAAATACATCCCCCTACAGATTGTATGTTATATACTTCCAATATTGTGTCATTTCTTGGCACCCTTTCTTGAAGAAAAATAGAAGCATTCTCAAGTAGATGAATTGATTTAAAGAAACTCATAAATAGGCTGAAAATACGGGAGCTTTTTAGAACCAAGAGAGATATTTTGGAAATATAAGCAACAATAAGTGAGTTCCAATAAGTTGCTTAGATAAAAGAAAATAGAAGATTACTCAAAAGCAGAGAACTGGTCACTTTCTAGTTATGTTTCAATCTCTGTCTCTGGTAAAAAAAGGAATGATCCAAAAGATTGCAAAGAGCTCCATGCCCTGCCTGCAACCTTCAAGGTAATGTGGCACTTCCCATTTTCAGGATCCTGCTTCCATTAATTTTAACATTGACAGGCTGCTTGTTTTGTACTGAAGCTTTCTCTGTGTACTCGGTTTGTTCTTTTTGGAAGGAGCTGGGCAGTTCTTCAGCTGTGTTGAGATTTCTGGAGGTTTGGTGAAGGTGAACTGAGCCAGACATGATCAGACTGGGGATTTGAGAGTGTTAGACTGGATAAAAATGCAGGGAATGTGATAAACTGGAGACAGGAGGGCAGAAGAGCTGGGAGTCCCAGTCACTGTACAGAGCAAACTGGGGAATCTCAGGATTCAGAGCTGTTTCTCCACTGCATCAAATTTGGGAAGCTACCAAAGCATGTCGGAGTTCCTGGTGCTCCTAATCCAGCCAGGGAATGGCAGCTCCGTGCTGCTGTTGGCTGCTGTTCAGCAGCTCAGATTGCAGTGCCTGGTTTGCCAGCTTGCAGCTCGCCCAGTGACCCGTGGTCACATTAGCATGATACCACATCATGAGTTTTGATTTTCTTGGTGCAAAGTCAGGCTCTCAGGGCTTAGGAAACATTGAAATGAAGATGCACAGTCTTGATTCGGTGCTCTGTTTCTTTCCAGTGTGATGAGCTTATATAAGGAAGCATTTCATATCTTTCCCTTAATTATTCTTTCCTTCTATTGATGTCTCTTTAAAATAAAATATGTTTTTTTTAATATTATGACATGTGGTTGTCATGTAAACAATCCCATTCTTAAATCTTAGTTGCCTCCCTTAAGAGACCGAGAAGAACTATTGATATGAAATTTCTGCCAGCTTCTGAACTTGCTGAGAAGGATGAGGGCTTTTTTTAGCAAAGTGGAAAAAAATGTGGGCCAAAACGTAAAAGGGTAAAATCCAAAAGTAGCTGTTTGTTTTAAGTTACTCATACCAAGAAAGCTACCTAGTTTTTAATACCAAAAAAAACTCCCCAAAGTAAAATGCAGTTCCTCTTATGAAATAAAGACTGAATTTGCAGGGTTTTAACTCCATGTGTTTTCCAATTTGGATTCATTGGGGTTACCTTCCTTTTGATTTATTCCAGGGAGAAGAACTTCATGTGTGCAATACTTCCTTTAAAGAGAGGCAGCTGAAACCTGGTCACTGGGAATAGTACAGCTTTTCTATTTTTTAGGGGCCACACAAACGTTACAGAAACATTATTCAAGTTACAAAATCATCAGCATTTTCTGTGTTTTGCATCTTCTTTGGTGTTGTGGCTGCACACTATTTATGCACTGCTTTGAAATGCTTCTTTACTTGTACTCTAGAGGAGAAAAAGAATCAAATCTAAACATTGTGTGTGTTCCAAATAGAAGGAAGTGATGCATGCTTCATAATGAAAAGAAAAAAGAAATCTGAACCAATGAGCTTTTCAAGAAAATATTTCTTCACTTTGTTTTTCCTCTCCCTCTTGCAGATTTAGCACTGGGTGGCCTTCACCAGCAAATGGAGATGAGATCCATAAAAGAGTGAAAAATATTTTAAGGACACACAGTGCTAGACAGCGCCTGATATTTGTAAGTTTGACTGCAAACTAAATCCTTTCTCTTCTCCAAAATGGCTGAAAAAGAGAACCGTCCCTACAGTCTTGGATTTATTATAATGTTGTCCTTTGAGACAGCCTTGATTGTAGAAATATGGATTTGGTGTGTGAGCTCAGCTGTTCCACACTGATTTCAGAAGCTTCCTTATCTTTAGCCTTTATGGGCAAGTGGTACAGGCACCCTCTCATGGCTTATTGAGGACAATTATGCTGGGGTTTGGGTTTTTTTATATCCTGATTCTCCACTGCCAGTTTAAGCAAAAAATGTTACAGATGTGTGGAACACCAAGGCTTAACATGTTGTGCAGCTGCACATCAGCAGCTGCATGTATCCAGCTGTTTCTAGAGCTAATATTATTCTTCAGATGTGTGGTTTTTTCCCCTTAATTACCTGGCTTTCAGTGAACAGAGCTCTTTGTCTAATGAGATTACACTCAGGAACAGAATATTTTACCCTTGATGAAATTTTGAGGTGTGGTTTTAGACAGACAAAAATTTTTCCTATTATAATTTTGAGAAACACAGTTCCTCAAAAAACGCCAGAGCATTGTACCAACTGAAAAAGAAGATTGTTCATCTGCAGAGACTTTACAATCTTGAGTGTGAGGTGAAGCAAAAGAAAGGTAGGATAAAAAGGATGTAAGGATGAGAGATGATTATGATATAATGATCATAATGATGATTATGATATAAAATGATTAGGAGCTCTGGCAGTCTAACTCAGAAATGTTATGGATGGGTTAGAAGAGACATAAGTCTCCCAAAGTGGAGAAAGGCAGCTTTTTTTGTTTCAGTTTCTCTCTTAGAAAATGAAATGTGGACAGAAATCTGCTTTTGAATGTTGGTGCAGTTTTAAGTTGCTGCTGTCCCCAGCTGTCCAGCTTTCCTCTTGGCTGTAGTTCCCTGTATCAGTGGGAAGTGGGAAGCCCTGATGTCCCCCCATCGCATTCCCCACAGCGAGAGCAGGGGCAGCACTGCTGTGCTGGCTGGGATGGGGGGACTCCGCTGGCTACAGGAAACCCATGGCAGAAGTGCTGCTTGTTGTCTTGATCTGCTCCTGCAAGATGGGTTGCAGAGCATCTGTGTTCACTCTGAAGTCCTTATTTATTCATTCATTTATTTATTTATCTATTTATTTATGTCCCCAAATTTAGCCAAGTTGGGCAGCTCATTGTCTCACCTCATTCTCACTTAATCTGGTTATTTTCTTGTTTCTGTTCCATCTTCATTTTTAGCTTAGTTGTGGTTATTTCTTTAAACTCAAAAAAAGCTTTTCTCTTGCATACTAAGACTGTTTGATCTAGTTTATGCTGTACCTCCCTTTGTATGTGAATGTTATGATTTTGTGAGCTGCTGCCTCTCAAACAGAAGATGCCCATAACATTTTTCTGTGTTTCAGCCACTCAGAATAGGTACAAATCACATCAAATGCTTCCCTGATATTTCAATGAACTTAAGATAACAAACTGGATTTCCTGGCAGTCCAGCACCTACATTTAATGAAAGCTTGCACAGCCTGAACTATCTCCAGTGGTTCTTGACTGCTTTCCTTGAACAGTAGACCATGAATTTATGATAAGGAGAGTTGGATGATTGGTTACATGGTCTCTCCATGCAGTCAAAAAGACTGCAAACATTGTGATGGAGTTCTTGAATTGTGGGACTTTCTGTTGGTTTTCTGTCATTGCACCTTGTCACTTCCAGGATCAAACACTTGCTGAATCCTCGCAGGGATTAATAAGCAGAGGTGATACTTCTCCCTCTTCTGTTGGAAAACCTTGTGTTTCTGCCCTAAAAAATCCAGCTATTAGGGTATTGGACCTTTAATTATCAATCTGGTCAGAGCAATGCTGGCAAAGGACCATTTTTCTCACTCCATTTCCTTCCAGTGAGCAAAAGGAAGGGAAGGATGCTACTGAGAAGTCTTGTGGTATTGTCTAGTTGTGTAGAGCTGGCTTGTGAAAGCTGTGCTCACAGCAGCTGACCCGATTAAAAAAAGGAAAAAAAAGCCTGTTCTCTGTGCAGTGAGTGCTGTAAAATACACCAGGATTGGTTGTGCTTCCCCACATGGCCCAATATCTAGGCTGTGGTGTTGCACAGTGGATGGCTGAGGTAAATAGGTCAGCTTGAAAGTGAGGGAATAGTAAAACAAGTGCACTGGCAATGTGGTGAGCAGATTCTGGCTCCAATCTAGATCCTCTTCAAACTTTGAAAGGTTAAGAAGTATCTCTTACTCTGTTTCATTCCAGAGAGCCTAATGCTAAATAACCATCCCCAGAAGCATCCAACTGTGTCTCCCAAAATTTCATTTTCATAATGCTCTGCAAAAATAGGGTGGCTGGAGCTCTGCTGCAGATTCCTTGGGGTGTCCACTGTACCGTTCTGCTGTGACATTCTGACAGTATCGTAATGTTTCCATCTTTTTTTTTGCTTTCCAGAACATAATGTGCCTCTGGCAAATGCTGCAGAGTTCTATTTACCACTGTACCCCATTTCCTCTTCAGTGCTTTGTAGTCTGTGACTGCTGAAGGAAGAGAGCTTTCCTGTTTACAAACACACTTATTACCTTGCATTTCACCAGTATAAATCCTCTCAGGTTTTTCCTCATCCATATGCTGCTGTTCAGCTTGCTCTGCATCTTATTGCCATCTACCACTATATTTATGGTCTTTTCTCCCAGTTCTGTGTTACCAGCAAGTGTGATTATTTTTACTGCAGTCTTTTTTCCAATTATTTCTCCTATAGCATGAAAGATGGATTTGTTTACTAATCCTTACAGCAATTGACTTGTGCTGAAAGCATCACTTAATATCAGCCCTTAAGTAGGGTCTTTGCTCTTCAGAGTAGAGTGAACATGATTGTATGTGCTGAAATTTCTACCATCCCATCTCAGGTGAGCAACTGGCTCCCTCCACATGGGTGTTTTGTTCCTTTCTTCCTTAAGAGGGCAAATTTGGGTTAATTAATGTCTAGATAGCATTTGGAAGGCAAACTGCATCTGAGAGTACCTGACTGAAGGGTCATTAAATGGATCAGATTTTTTTAAAGTTCAGTGAGCATGTACTGCAACCTTGGATATGAAATTGAAGGATTCAGATATGTGAAATGCTTCTACTTGGTAAAACACATGAAATTAATAACATCCTAAGTTTTGGGTTCTTTTTCCCCTTTTCTGCAAGAAACACAAAAGCAGTAAGCAGTAGGTTTCATAGCATTTTGCCAGTGTGATTGTTGGGGATTATTGAAGCTTCTGCTATCTGCCTAGTTCTCTAGATCTACACTGTCTAGAAATTCTTTCCAGTTTATTACCTGAAAATTATTAGCTGAATTGTACTGAACTTAATTAAAAGTGTTCATAAATGGCATTTGGCTCATTACACTTTGTCCCTTTCTCCCCCAAGAAATGTAACCACTTTAATAGTCATCTAAATGGAAAGAAAGTATTTTTGAAATGAGATCATTGTAATCAGAAACCAAGGTAATGAGAATTTGATTTCTGGGGTTTTTTAGGATGATGTGCCTCAGACAAGAGAACCTTCAGATAACGCGCCCTTAACCATGAGTGAGCTGCAGAGCAGGTATGGAGTTTTTCTCTGACCAAGACAAAACATCCATAATATTGCCCTTTACATTTAGCTAAAAATTTCTCCTCCCATTTTGAGCTTTGTCCTATATTGCACAGGGAAATGGTTTCTGGAGGTGTTACTCATACCAAGCTTTCTCACCTAAAAGCAAAATACAGTTAAATATAATTAGGCCTTTGATGTTGTTTGGCACTGTGCCAGTATAGTCTTCATAAAACACTGGGTTTGGAACTGGACTGGCTATAAAAATTATTCTTGGGCAGAAGTTTTTGAAATTTGTCAACCAGAGAGCAAATGTCACTTTTAAAATAATCAATTTGTTATTTTTTTTCTTAAAACTATAGGAGTGCAGAAATAAATTTATTCAGTAATATGGTTTGAGGCTGGATTTTTTGTTTGTTCCCTTTTTTTTTTTTTTTTTTTTTTGAGAAATAGATATTTAGAAAAGAGAAACGTTTTCCAAAAACTACAGCAAATTTCTATGGTATAGTTTAGTGATTCAGCATGCCATATTTCAGAAGCTGTCTTGGAAACCTGAGATCTTAAAAGCCTGGTTTATGTAGATTAATTACTCTGTGTACTCCTCACATACATGACCAGGGTTTAATTTGAATAATTTACTTATAAGATACTGATTGGATTGATTTTGATGACTTCTGTAGTAGAAGTTAGCAATATTGATGTTCTTTGTGTATGCACACAGTATTTTGTACAATGTTTTGGGTACCTATTGGAGGAAAGATACTAACTCTTTTTTGGGCTTCTATGGCTTTTCTGGTTTTCTTTCTATTAAGGGAGAAGTTGTGGTGCTATATTTGAGAGGTGTTGCCCTTAGAAAAGAAAAGGGTTTATTTTGGTAATTGTATGTGACATACTGTTTTCCAACAAAGGCATCCCAAATCACCACTGTCCTGAAAGGAGGGTATTTTAATATGGGTACCATAACTAACTTCTACTTGAAATTTGTCAGCTCTAAAAAGTTCATTTATGATTTGCTGGCTTTTTTTTTTTTTTTAATTCCTGTGATTTGTAATCACTTCTGTGCAAGGGATTACTCTGATTTCCATATGGTTGTGAAGTTGCTGCTGGAGTTGTGTCTCCAGTACCTGTGCTCCCTCCTGTATTCTGTGTAGCCTTTCTGCTCCCTTATCCTTTGTCCTCACAGCTGGGGCAATTAAATTGTGTAGGATGTGTTTGTGAGAGAGAAGTGCAAGTTTTTGTTTTGAGGCAGCTTTGGGACTTTGAGGTTTATGCTGAAACTGCAGACCATGAAAAAAAATGAAAAACAAACCCTAATACTCAAGAACCCTGAAGTGATGGGATATGAAATGTGGCACTCAGGTTGGGAAAGGACTGCTCCTTGGGTTTAGAGGCTGGCAGCACTGGGGGTGAGCCATGAAGGACTCGAGGACAGTCAGATTGCTGAGTGTTTGCCACAGTGCTATAAACAGGATACAAGGACAGAGACAGAGTTCATGGAAGGACAGGGTACTGTCGACCAAATGCTGGCAGTAAAGTAGATGGATGATTGAAAACCACTGGGAGCAAGGAAAAGGTCTGTGTTTTGTGAAATATTTAGTATATGATTCACTCAGAGAAGAACTTCTGGGACTCTTAAAGGAGATGTATGAGGGAACAAAAGCATATGACAGGTATTTCAGAGCAGGGAGTTGCGTGCAGAAATCCTGCTGTTAATGTGATTTGTGAGTGTAATTCCCAGATTGCTTAGCTCAAGTTGTCAGCTGGTTTCCAGTTGAGACAGGAGAGGGACTCTTCCCTAACTTGCTGTAGCTTTGTCCAGGTATCTCATGCACAAGGGCTGGCTAATGGAAATACAAACACACACCCCTCCAGAAAGAGAAGGGAAAATTAAGCTTATGTCCTTGTATAAGTCTTTGTCAGTACCAGAATAAGGAACTTGTTACTATTGGGTTTTGAGTCTTTATTGCAATTAAAGTGGTTGGACTTTGAGTGTCTCTAGGTAAACTCAGCTTTTAGGAGAAGAAAAGGCATGCACAAGGCTGCTGCTGGAAATGGATTCCAAGGAAAAGAGTGTCAGAGCTGTTTGTTGTATAGTTACAAGTGCTGTGCCTGCTTGTTGGGCTGAGAATTCTCCATCAGAAGTGAGGTACCACGAGCTGCAGGAAGGAGAAGGTGGAACTGCAGTTGTTGATGAGTCCCCAGGGTATTGACTTGTCTGCATTTGACACAAACCTGTATAACTTCTCATTGATTTTGTTTGGTAGGCTGGTTTCTTTGTGTCCAAACTGTGAAGCACAGTTAACTCAGGATGATAAACAGGTTTAAATTTGCTCCATGCCATTGACTGGCTTTAAATGATGGAGCCTTTTGAATAAGTGTGAAAGTGGCCTTCCTCTCTTTTTAATATTGGAGCCACACAAGAGGTCTTGTTTTATTTGGTGTAGGTTGGCATCACCTTAACATTTGAATGTAAGAAATCTAAAAGCAAAAGCTGTTCCTTCTTTGTTTTCCATGGGACAGTGGAAGCTGGGGGTGTCAATTTAGAAAACAGATCCTAATCTTCCTCTTCTTCCCCTTTTCTGCTCTCTAAGTGAAAACCTTGTGTTTTGATGCAGCTGGGTACATGTATTCATGGATTTGACATAGGGTTTCTTTCAATTTTGTCACATGTTGCCAGACATTAACTAGAGGATGAAGTTTTAAGTACTGGTTTGATCGCAGAAGACACTATCATTAATAAATGACATGTATATAAGAAACTGTAAAGCTTCATATTTCCAGTTTCATTTCCCAGACTGAAAACATTTGCAAAAGGCTGGAGATAACTCAGTCCTAATTTTTAAGTGTCTTAAGTGCCTAAATCTCTGAGCAGATGTGAAAAATGTCACCTTGGCTGTAATTTTTTTCTGATGATTTTTGAGCTTCTTATTTCATGCTTTATTACAGGGAAATTGCTCATTTAATTATATGACACAAACCTTTGTTTTGAAAGCATCAAGAAGAAGCAAATAGTCATGATGTTTAGATATAAACTATTCAGACTTGGCAGTGTTTTGTAATGATTTTCAGAGTATAAATTTCACTTCATAGATCTAGGAAATAATTTCTCAAAGCAACTGAAAGATGAGCCTGTATTTGTGTTTAGTATTAAAACAGTGACACAGAAGATGGGGTGGGGAAGGAACCCTGGATTGCCACTATATCAAAATGTATTTGGTCGAAAACTTAATCCAAGATGTTTCTGATAGAGCACTTTACAGCTGCAACCACAGTAATTTAATATCCCCCTGATAGATTGTCTTCATATTGAAATAGCTGCCTGTGGTTACAATTTCACCTTCAAAGGACACAAAAATCCTACTGTGTTGCTCTTGGCTGGTGACACAGCCTGCAAAAATACAGCAGAATTACTGCAGGTTCTCTGAAAATTAATTCCGTTTGGGGGGCATTTCAAAGTGTACTCAGATAAGTGGGGGAGGATTTGTGTGAATGATAACATGGGGGGGTTCCCATTTCTTAAAAGTAGCTGCAGTGCAGTTTTTATTTTGGTTTGTGGAAGGTAATCTGTGCTTAGCAGCTCTACATTGGTATTTCTGCTGGTTTTGTGCCGCTGATTCCTCTTCCACATCTAGATTTGATCATAGTTTCTTATCTTCTTTCCTCTGACAGTTCTCCAGCGCAGCAGAACACTCCTGTTCACTTGGGTAATGGTGAATGTTGGTCTGCTCCTGCAGCTGTGTACAAAGAGAAGCCTCACAGAGCAATCTTGGAGGAGAGTCTTGGAAAAATATACAGAAACATGTACGAAAAAGCTGCTGGTGCTGTTTCAGACCAAGATATACAACTCACAAGAAAGCAACTCACCTGAAAACACACAGTGTACAGTATTTGTAACTAAACCTATTTTTATATAACAATATTTGTACTCTATTTTTTAAGGTGTCATTATGGTTGGGCAGGGTTTTGGAGAAATGGGGGTTTGACAAAAGGAAATGATTAAAACTCCCTAACAAAACATCCCCTCCACAGTTAAGCAGTATGGTGTTGCTCCTTTGAGACTCTGAACATAGAGTCAATTGAAGACTAATAGGTCTGCTGGACACTCCTATCTGACATCAACTCAGATTTCAGCTGCAGCCAGTTCTTATTAAATAATTAAATCTATTTAGCAACATAAACAGAATTGGTTGAAGAAGCAATATGTCCTGGTGGCCAGAGAGGGGACCTAAAGGGGAAGGTGAATGTGAGTGTTGGTTTAAAAGTGACCCATCTGGGGCAAAGAGAATTGTTTTCTAGACAGTTGCCTTTAAATTGTTTCTGGGTTTTTTTTTGAGAAGGGCACAAACTCTGGTACAGTAGGACCTATAGGTATGTATTTGAAGTGGTTTTGAACACCTGTAGTCACAAGTGTTCTAATACTGTGAAATTTTAGAAGAAAACCACCCAGCCCAGCAGCCTTTGTGTCAGATGAAAGGTCATCTTCACACAGCCTTTGCATTTGAAAGCTTCCACATTCTCCTGAATGCAGCCATGACATTTGCCAATACACTTGTCTTTTTAAAAAATATGAATAAGAAAGGAGTGGGAAAGACCAGAGCTAGTCAGCAAGCTCCTTGTGTTCTGTACAGGCCTTCTGAAATTCCTGCATCACAATCCCACCTAATTTGGAGCCTGTCCTTCTCAGTCTGCTGGGATCCTGCTGGCAGAAATCACTCGGTTTTTGCTAAAGGCCACCAAATGTTCATCAGCAGTTCGATGCTTTCCCCAGGGATGGAACCTTTTCAGCCTTGCACTGAACAGATCCCACATTAGCAGACCAGGGCAATTTGCCCATCCATTGAAAAGCTGAATGTTTTAAAAGGGCAAGAGTGTCCATCTCCTGCTTCCCCTCAGAACGAGGGAAAAACAAACGCCTGTTCTGGCTGCCTCCCTATCTGAGCGAACAGAGTCAGCTCCACCGATGCCATTTTACCTGTTGTGATTAGATAAAGGATAAAGCTAGCAGTACAGATGGCACAACATATGACTGGAACCTGCCAGCATGCTTACATAAACAAAAAGTTGGTCTATTCTGCCTTCCCTCCTGTAATGCTGAGACAACATAATTGATTTGAGCAAGCAGTTGGTGAGCACTGCGCTGGTGGGAGAGCACGGGGAAGGGCCGTGTGCTGCTGTGTCGGGCAAGGGCGCTCTCAGAGGAAGTGTCTCACACACAGACGTTTCTATTCCGTGTAAATGTTGGAGCAGTTGAAGGGGATTAACGCTGATGACTTCCTGTCCCTGCTGCCATTTAGCACATTAGTGCTTTCACAGGGCATTAGTGGCACAGTCTCAGGCAATGGAGAAGTACCAAGTCACTCTGTGAGGTAGCAGGACACTTGTTTTTGCAGAAATGAAAAGTAAAACTTTGCCCAAGCTGTGTCCCTGAAGGCATGGAGGCCATGGAGGGTTGTGCTACCAGGACCTGGTGTTCACTGGCCTCTCCAGTGACCCCATATTAGTCCACAAAGGAATAGTTCTCTTGCTCTTCAGAGGAGTAGCTATATTGGAGTAGATCCTAAATAGGCAGGGCAGATTCTGAGAGATACTTTCCAAGGTTTTGGTGTAAAATTAGTCTGCTGAAACCTGAAGGTTGTTGCAGTTTCCTGTATGTCTTTGAGCCATAAGATTCAATCTTGTTCTCGTGGTATCCTGCAGTTTTTATTCAATATTCTCTCTGCATTCTCTCCCCAGTGTCACAGCTGAGTAAAAGTTAGTGTTCTGAAGATTTGCTGCTCCCCTTTGGCCTGATCTGGCTCTGTGACATAGAAAACCTGTTTGATTTTTCCTTCCCCACCAATCCAGCAGATTTCAGTCCCTGTTTGTTCAGTGTGTGAGAAGGCCTGAATGTTGAGGGATTGTTGTGGGGTTTTTCTGTATGTTTGATGAAGGACACAAGATGCCATGAATTCAAGACATGAGGGGATAAGAAAGGTTGGGGGCCACTGTAAAAAAGCAAGGTGGTGTTTTCAAGGGGTCCAAGAAATGACTGGAGTGTATCTGTTAAATCCCCTAGCTAAAGAAAAGAAAGCATATGATAATATGGCAACCTTCAGTTCTCATCAAAGATGAAAAATTTTTCAGCAAAGGTGAAAACTGGATGTGAGAAAAAAATGTCATTACTGAATTTTGACCAGTATGAATATTCTCAGAGTAGCCTTCTTCTGCAGCATAACATCAAATGGAGCAGACAGCCTCTGAGTGTCTTTGGCCCTGCTCCAGCTGGGAGGGAGATGTGTGTTTAATGTATCTCTGAATCAGCTGCTGCAGGAGATGTTCCTCTCCTGGGTCAGAGTCATTCCACAGCTCATGCCATGATACAGCAAAGAGTGCTCTCCTCCAAGCACTGTGCTGGAAATCCAGTTTGGTAAATGGAAAACTTTCCTCTGGATTGTGGCTTCAGACCCAATTACTCTGATCTGTCCCCAAAATCTTCAAGGCACTTTGTTTTCAGAAGCATTTTGCCCTTCCCTGTTTGCTCAGGTGGCTCTGCCAGCACACACAGCTCTGAGCATGGCTGCTCCTCTGCCCCTGCAGCCTGGGAGAAGTGGAGGTTCAGGCACTGAACCAACACAGCAATAAACTGTAATTGTTTAGTGCACCTTGCCTTCTGATACAATTTAAATCCCTTCTATCAAATGCAAATTCCTTGCTTCCTGAGTGGAGCTTTAAATAGCATTTTCTGTGCTCATTCCTTATCTTTTGCCATCCACAAAGTTCTAGTGACAGTGGGATGGCTTAATTCCACCCCCATCATTTTAGCTCTTAAAGGAAAGCTGCCTACTCAAATCTGGCAATAATGGGCCAGATTAGGAGTGAATTAGTGCTTTCTGTAGTCTGTGTCTCTC
Organism: Coloeus monedula; assembly: GCF_965178545.1. NCBI lineage: Eukaryota > Metazoa > Chordata > Aves > Passeriformes > Corvidae > Coloeus > Coloeus monedula. The sequence continues at coordinate 24,533,483 of NC_138789.1, read as the reverse complement.
CCTTGCCTTTCCCAAGTTATTATAACCCACGAGTATTCTCACCAAAAGCTGTTCAGCATCCAGTGATGCTTGCAGGATGCAATCAGTGCAATATTTTAATCACTTTCATTTCAGTGAGTCAGACTCTGCTTCCTACTTGCTCCCTTCCCTCTCCCCTGTGAATAACTTGGTACAGTTCAGGATCTTGGGCTGGCTTTACACAAACTGCCTGCCTGTGTTCAGTAGAAATGCAAATCCTTGGCTGGGGAGTAGCTGCTTTGGCAATCACTCAGTCACTGACCTGATGTGAATTAAAGGCAAAAATGTCAAACTCTAATGATTTGCCTTATCTAAGTTTTTGACTGAGAGGAAGAGAAGCTTAAATTGCTCCACTGAGGATAAGAAGCATAGGGATGGCTGGAGTAATGGGAACAGGTAGGAGCAGCTTTGTAAGATAGATGGGGAACAGTGTTTATGCTCCAAAGCTGAGCACCTTGGGAAGTGATGAGGGCTGTTCTTCAGACTCTGCATCACATGCTTGAATTTTACTATTACTTCAGAGGCTGCCAAAATTGTCAGGAGAGAAAGAAATCTACCTGGAGTTGTTGGGAATCTATTTTTGGGATAAAATAACAGAACATTTAGCTTGGCTCAGTATTAAATAGTCTTTTTCAAACTCCTTCTCATTGTTACCTCAGCTGTAAAATGGGGAGTTTGTGCTCTGTTGAAGCTTAATTAAATGACTGTGAACTGCTTTGGGATCCTGAGGTGAATGTTAAAGAAATTATCTTATGGAAGCCTGGCTGAAAAGTCCCATCTTATCTCCAGGTTACTAAAAAGGCTATATTTTAATTTTCCCAGGTTTATTATGTTTTAATCAGACAATTATTAAACAAATCTTAATCAGATTTAATACATTTCTATCTTGATCAGAGAGGGCTAGAAAAGATAATGAGCTGCTTTACTACATGTGCTCTTAGGAGCTAATCTTTGCAGTTGGTATCTTGCTCAGCTGCTCTCTCCTGCATGATCCGGGTTCATATCCTGACACTGATTGCTCTTATGATATCTTTTTTTCTTATTTTTAATATTATTTTTTCATCCTGATGTCTTAGTGCTGCTTGATCTGTGTACTAACCAGCACTGTTCACATCTCTCACATCATTCGTCCTCATCCTCTCCCCAGGAACAAAGGGTGCAATGTGACAGTGGAAAATTTTGTGTGGTGTGCCATGGGTTTGTCAGAGAAAGTTGAAAGGAATCTCTGCCTTCCCACTCCATGTGCAAGGAATAACTTGGTACATAATTCTGCTCTTCCCAATTTTTAAGCTTGAAATGTTTTCTGAGACACTGAACTATGCAACAAAATTCTCAGCCTTTTAGCAGCGGTCTCTTGCTGTATAAATCTGGTAATGTGGAATCTCTGGGTCATAGGAAAGGCCACGGTGTTAATTACTTCAGTGGTCATGGAGTGATCATTATCAGGATGCTGAAAATTTCTCATGAGATTTGTTTAGTAATCAAGGAATTTGAGGAAACTTTCAAATCAATGAAATTGAGCCTCTTGGTTCCAGTGAGAACACTTGAAGCTAAGAGAGAACAGCACTTCTAGGGCTGATCTTGATGAGCTGCCTCCCTGACAGAATGGGTGTCTGCCTTAGGTGATGTCTCTGGGAGCAGCAGAGCATTGGTCTTTGCCCATTTCCTTTCAGTTCCAACAAATGCAGCAGCGTTGTGGGAAGTGATTGAAACCCCCAATATTCCTGTTGCCATTGCACAGGAACTATTAAGCACAAGCCCCCTTGATTACTGTTGGTTTCTGCTGCTTTCCCCACAGAATTCAAAACATCATCAACCAAAGCCCTTGAAAGATGTGGTTGTAGCTCCTTTTATCAGTGTTGGCTTGCCAAAGGCATGGAGTTTGTTCCCAGTTTGTCTTTGTGAGAAATTCTCTGAAGTGTGGTGATAATTTGTCTGGATGGCAACATAAAGGAACTGTAATCTTTCTCTTTGCTTGATCTATGTGGAGATTGTGCTTTTTCTTCATGGGTATTTCCCTTCAATTCTGGGTGATTGCCTCTGGCCCAGCAGAGAACTCCCTGCAGCCTGAGCTGTGGGAATCTGAACCACCTTCTCACCTCCTTGGGGAAAGGAGTTTGGTGCTGCAAAACAACATCCCTCCTGGTTCATAAGGATTTACTGATCCTCAGGAGACAGCACAAAAATTCTGTTCCATGGCCAGGCCTTTGCATAACCCTGTGGAGCTGATGGCATGGAATGAAGAGAGCTTCACACAGAGCGGGGTGGGAGGCTGGGAGCGTGGAGAGTTTGATGCCTGGCATGCCATGAATTATGCATTTCTATACCATGAATTATCAGTGTAGGAAATAACCTGTGCAACTCCTGGGTAACAAAAGCACCATTTACATCACTGAGTGGTGGTGAATTCTAATGCTTGTATTTGTATTGTTCCCTGACTGTAGCTGTAGGAACTGTTTCATTCAGTATTCCAGTAGTAAACACTTGCTAAAAGGTTGCTTTCCCTGCCTGCCTTGTTTTCACCACAGTCATCTAATGTTTACATACATTTTAGCCTCTGTGCCATTTTTGAAGGCTTTATTTGTCTCATTTATGTTTCTGGTTTGGATAATACTTAAATATGAAATCCATCTGGGAAACATATTGTATATTCACGTCGAGGGGTAAAACCAGTTTTTAATTAAAATTTTATACAGCACTTGTATTTCACTTTGTCCTGTTTTATTATGAAACACTTCAATCTTCTTCCTAAAACACATATGTCTTGTGCGTTTCAAGATGTTCCTTGTTGCTCATGCAGAACCAGTTTGGGAGCTCTGTCAGCACAGTGCCATATGTTCTGGGCTTCATTTAGCTTCTCTGCCGCTTGTGGAGGCAGCAGATTGGATGGAATGCAGCTCAGCTCGGCTCCATTCTTCTCTTTGTAAACTTGTCAAGAGATAAAAAAAGCAGGGAGAAGGAAAACACTGAATAATACTCGAGTGAGTTGAATTATCAATAAGTTACGGGAATGTGGCCAATCAAAATTGAGGTTTCTCAGTGTTTGAGGATTTTCCTTAATTGCGGCTTTTGCAGAGCCTATAAATTGATGCATCCCTGGTGCTACCCAGTCTTACACCCAAAACAAGTGCTGAAGATTGAGATATAACCCAAGTCATTTGGAAATTACAAGCATGAAGTGCTCGATTTTGCATTGATCCGCTGGTTTAAATTAAAAAAAAAAAAGTGAGTAGATTTCACAGAATATTCTGAGCTGGAAGGGACCCACGAGAACCATCGAGGCCAACTCTGAAGTGCGTGGCTCCTACAGGGATCAAACCCTGCCCTCAATGTTGTTTGCACCAAGCTCTGACCCCTGGAGTGGGAGCAGGTGGATATGTGCAGGGATCCTGCTCCTCTTTGGTGTCTTCTGGCTCTGAGGAGGATAATGCTCCACTCCTTAAATGCCTGGTACTGAAAAGAGGAAGCTCAAGAGTGATGGTGACCTTCTGCTAAAAAAAAAACACCCAAAAAAATCAAAAAAGGTCATTTTTCTTACCAACCCATTCCTGTTTCTTCTCTGTCTCCCATCATCTTGAGCTTGAACCAGTGGGTGCCACCAGCCTTTAATCCATGGCTGGCGTGTGGGCACAGCCCAACTGGTCACTGGTGGTATCCAGGGATTCCAGGCACTGCTCTGCTCTGCCCAGAGATTTCAGGACCACCACAGCAGCTTTGACAGAGGACCAGGGTATTTCTGTGATTCTCTAACTAGTAACTAGCTTAAAAAGAAAACAGAACCCAAAAGAATAAGAAACTGGCAAAAAAGGAATCTGTATTAGTCTGCTTCCCCTGTGCTGAGGTGTGAGACCAGAAGAGAAGACCATGAGCAGCTGCTTGATGTGGCTGTGGAGGAGTGGGGAGGGAAACTTCTGTAGTCCTGACCCGAGGTCGAGGTCAGTCAGAAATCACTAGCTGGAGTGACATGAGTGTGAACCTGGTTGAAATGACAGGCAGCTCAGCCCCTGGGACTCTATTTACATATGTTTAAAACAAACAAAAGAAAGCTGCCTTTGTTCCCCAGGAAAATCTATTTACTTGGCATTCAACTCGTGTATAAGCTGGAACTTCTTTCACAGAAGTAGAAACAAAGCGACTGACATTTCTGCTTTGATGTGAGGCTGCAGCTAAGATTTGATTTTGAAATATGAAAGTAAACTGGAACTACCTCCAATTTAAAGGTGGATTTTTAATGACCTTAAAAGTTTTGAGTAGTTTTTTTTCCACTTCCCTTAGGGACCAGAAAAAATTATAACAGTAATCTTACTTATAGCTGTAAGTCTACAGAGACAGTGGCTGTAGGTTAATGAAAAATTGACACTGCTACTTGCTCTGCTTCCAGCAGAATATTTTTTTCTTCTAACTGAACTATTGCACTGTGTGAGCTGGTTGTGAGTCTCACATATTTAACTGGATGCTGCTTTTGTGGAAGCCACAGGAGCAAGTAACAGAACAGCATTTCTGTTTGGAACATGTGTGGCAGTAATTATGGGGTTCTTAAAATGGTTACCCTGGTCCTTCCCACAGAAATAAAGAAATAATAAAATAAAGAAAGAAAAAAATAAAGAAATAAAGAATTGCTTGCTGGCTTAGTCTGAACCAGAGTGGCAGAGGAACCATTCCTGATGATCTCCATCCCAGCGCCCGATCCTGTCACAGTCCAGCAGAGAAACCCCAGAGCAGGAGCTGGGCATTGCGTGTGCAGATGCTCCTGTTTTGCACACACATGTGCACTGTTCCACACTGCTCCTGTGGCACAGGGACTCCTCGGGGAACACCCTGTGGCTCACAGAGATCTGCTCAAATGCCCTCTCCAGGAGCCTTTCTGCAGTGTCTTTGGGGACAGCTTGTTCCTGGGAATCAGAGATGGCACCAACTCGGCAGCTCTGGCTGACTTTGCTTCAGGGTCTGACAACTTAATAACTGTTTGTTGTCCTTGGCATGGTGGTGCCATCTGGCCCTGCTTGGCCAGCAGGGCTGTGATCCTGCACTGCCTGGAATTTCAGCTCCTGCTGCTGAGATCTTGGGCTGTGCTGGAATGGCAGCAGTGGCAGCTCGGTGCCAGCCTGTGGCAGATGGAACGCGCTTCAATCACCCCTGTGAGCTGTGGTGGAGATGGACACACAGAGCTGTTGGAGCTGCCTTCGAGACAGCTCGGGGAAGGCATGAAGGTGGCTTCAGGTGTGATACAGGATCCCAAGGCAGGAATTAAAGAGCCATGGGATGTCTACAGGCCTCCCTGCTCCCCTTGAAGGATTCTAGACCTGTACCAGTAAAAGTAGGAAGAGGATTTTGATAGGTGTATATTTATTATTATTGTTGTTGTTGTTGTTATTATTTTCATTTTGTTATTTTACTCAAGTTAGAAGAGCGTGCAGAAGAAAGGCAACTAAACCACGTAAATTTAGTGAGTTTGTTTCTTTTCCTCCTGGGGACCAAAAATACAGAAGGGTGCTGGCACTCAGCACAGACGTGCCCTCCTCTCCCTCAGAGCCCCACAAGCTTTACCCTGGTGGAGTTCCCTTCTGTAGGAACACAGGGAGGGCAGTGCTCCCCGCAGCAGTGAGAGCTGTGATCCTGTTAGATCCCCCTTAACTGACAAGCAGGGACCTCCAGCTGCAATTCCCCTGGGCAGGTGCCCGTCTGTGCGTGGCAGCAGGGCTGTGGGTGCCTCTCCCTCCTTGTCCCAGAACTCTAGTGTGAGGAACCAGAGAACACACAGTGCCCTGTTTGCTTACCCTCCACCCTGCTAAAATGCCTGTGGTTTGATTCCTTTCCTTTGTAATAAACTGTGCCCACCACAGCGTATATTCTTTTAAATAACATTTTAAAATATTTTCCGGTAAATTAAAGTGATGACATGTTTGTAGGGCTCATTGTTAATTTCATTTCCTTTGGCTCAGCCAGCCAGATAAAATGCAATGTTATTAATCTTTGTTTAAAAGAAGATCCTTTGCCGAACAGTAATAAATGATCTTGATAGATTTGTCAGGAAAATGAATGATAATCATTTGCAGATAGACACAAGCCTAGTATGGAAGATTAATAAGAAAATATGTATTGGCATCATTAATAACATCTGCTGCCAATGCACTTGGATATTGGTTACAGCCTGAGAGAGATGTGTTCTTGTTAGGACACCACAACTCATCCCCTGCTGCCACAGCCAGGCTGCACAGTGCTCCTGTTCAGCTGGGGTTTCATTTTTTGATTTATTTGGTTTTAATTTTTTTTTCAACTAATTACACTGTTTTCCTAGGAAACAAGCAAAGGTCAAGATGTTTTGAGACAGCTTTGCTTTATTTCAATAAAACCTGTCAGACTCCCCCTCCCCAATCATTCTTTTCTCTTTTGTTTCACTTCAGTGCATCAAAGCAGAGTAGTGAAATCAAATAAGTTTCCCACTGAAATGTGTTCCTCCTGAGGGTGCACAGCTGGCTGCATCTGGCAGTGTGGGTGTCTCCATTCCTCAGGGCCAAGCTCAGAGATGCAGTCACAGCTCTCAAAGTGCATTACTTTGTTTAACCAACATCAACATCATCATTTTAAAGGAAAAGTTACCTTCAAGGATCCGTGGGGTGAGATGGGGAGGGGAAAAACTCATCACATAACCAAAGATAAAAATATTTTGTCATTAAAAAAAGGCTTAGCAAAATTCAGTTCTACTTTCTGCAAAACTGAATTTTTCTTGGGGAAAAAAAATAATCTCAGACATTTGAAAAACCGCCCCAATTTCCTCATCCTGCTCTGTGTTGCAGTCCCCATGGATGTGTGGTCCAAAAAAGCTAATAAACCCATTGAGCTGAGAGCTGCTGAGGGTCTCTGTGGCCCAGGGTGAGGAGGTGAGAGCCCTGGTATTTCTAAATGCACTAAAAATGTACCTGTTTTTATTAGACATTTGCCAGCTATTAATCACTGCTGGTAACTTGATTTTCTCCAAATATTTTGAGGCACCCTCTGATCTGGGCATCTCCTGCCTGAAACTGAATAGTGGAAAGGCAAGACAAGCTCTGTGTCATGTGCCTCTTCCTGTGGAGATGGAGGGGCAGCTCATGGGGCTGAGAGCTCCCTTCTTCAAAAGAAATCTACTTTTTCCTCTTAGAATGAGCAAATGCTTAAACTAACCTGCATGAGGCCAGCACAAACCCATCCTGCTCCATCCAAACTGGGGGTAAGCAAAGGAATCATGGCCCAACCTTCCCATGCCTGGTGGAAACAGAGCCTTGTTTCTTCCCTCCTTGCTGACTCATGACTCATTTTCTTCATCTTCATGGTGCTGTGCTTCTTCTGTGTGCCCTCACCTCCCCACACAGCCTACAGTCACTTGGACCTGCCCTTTGGATGCAGGGTCACATCCCTGTGGGCATTTTCAGCCTTCTCCAGGCACAGATGTTAACAGTGGGTGTTGCTGTCTCTTCGTGGTTTCAAAGATTTTGGCTGTGCCACCTTTTGTGATGGCCCTGAGGTGGGTCTGAGGAGCTTGAACTTGCTCAAAAAAGCAAGATCCTGAGCCAGGCCCCAAGGAAGGATTTTTCTTTTCCCTGCCACAGCCAGGCCACTGTGGTCCCAGGGAGCCCTTTGTGTGTCAGAGCAGGACAGGTCACCACCACAACCCACAGGCAGGACTGGCTTGGTTACCGAGGCACCTTTATTGCTGGAAATGCTGTTAAGGGGCAGCATTGGTCCCGTGAGCAAACAGGATCAGGCTGGTGTAAGCCCAGCCCTCGTGCAGCAGAGGGGGCAGGATGGGGGGCTCGGGGAGCAGGAAGAAGCCCCCTGTCCCCACAAGGGGTGGGGTGGGAAGGGTCCCACAAAGGTGGCTGGGGAGGCTGTGGGAGGAAAGGCTGTCACTGATGAGTTAATCCCTCTGATCCCATCTGAATTTTGGCCATATAAAAAACCACAGATCGTGTTTAAGTCTCCTTCCCACTGCCAGTGTAAACCAGAACTCCTTCCCCAAAGCACAGCAGTACAAAGTCAGCCCTGAGATAGGCCCCAGCCATGCCACAGCTGGGCTTTCCGAAGCCTTTGCTCCTTGCTGCGCTCAGCTCTGCACCCTTAAACCTGACCCCACACATCCCCTGCATCCCAAATGTGGCCAGTGCCGAGTCTTCATCACCCCTCATGGAGAAACTGAGCCCCACAGCCATTCCCAGCAAGCGGTGCCTCCAGGGAAGGGCTGTGCTGCCATGTGCCAGCAGCCTGTCACCAGGGGCTGTCACCTGCTGCTGCCAGCTTAGACAGGAAGGTGAGAGCCACCAAAGCCACGAGATTCCCGACCCCAGCTCAGCCAAAATACGCCCACAGGAAGATGTTGATAGTCAGCAGGAGAATGGCATTAGCATTGCACACAATCCTCCACAGGCGCTTTTCCTCGATGCTGGTGAGCGTCTGCTCCAGGGCAGCTCTCTCCTCCTGGGACAGGGTGGGTGTGGGGCTGGTGGGCAGACCACAGAACCAGAAACACACCATTTTCCAGCAGGGAGGCTTGGCTGCTGTGAGAGGGGGACAAAACATGGCTGTTAGAATCTACTGGGACTCTTCTCTCCCTTCTCCCAATCTTTTGGAGGTGCATTGGCCAGTCTGGAGTGGGGCTTGAGAGGCACCCTAATGGGAGATGCAAGATGATGAGGGAGAGGGAAAGGAAAAGGAAAAGGAAAAGGAAAAGGAAAAGGAAAAGGAAAAGGAAAAGGAAAAGGAAAAGGAAAAGGAAAAGGAAAAGGAAAAGTCTCCCTTAATCATGTACAGCACAGCCTGATTGCAGTCAGTTGATTTCAACACCAATCACTCATTAGTTAATTAACAAACCTCTTCCCTCTCCTCCCCAATCCAGATTCCATCCACTTTTAAAAAAATTCCTGACAGCATGATGGTCCATTTAGAGATATCCTGGCTTGTATCCTGGCTTGTTTATTACACATGGCTTGCCAGGTGAAGTGTGTGTTTTAATTGTCAGTCCTGTGCTGTGTGTATTTCACTCCCTGTTCTTTCCAAATATAACCTTTTTTTGAAATTCAGGATGTTTTGGGCCTTGAAAAAAGGTGTTACCCAGAACAAACCCTCATTAAACTGTCAGCTGCTGTGTTTCACATCTCCTTCCTCATCTCTGCTAATCACCAAAATAACAAGATATTTGTTTATGAAAATCTGAGCTAGTGAACTAGGAATTGGTAAGAAATAAAAAATAATGCTGAATTACTGCATTTGACTTAAACCCAAACTTACTCTACTTATTATTACTACCCAAACATACTTACTTATTGGGGAAACAAAAATAAGGGATTTGGTTAGATGTTCACTTCTTTTTAGCTTAGCTGTGATTGGTTCCAGTGTCCTTTGGACTGACCAGCAAATGGAAGGAGTGAAGAAATCTTGTGCGTGTCCTGATTCTGAGGTTTGTGCTCTGTAACCTTCGAAGGTTAAGCTCAAAACCAGAAAGCTGCATTTTTTAATAGATTTGCAGAATAAAGCTCTGTCCACTCTGAAAAGAACTTGCCTATGTAGCATCTCCTGCTACTGTTCTGTCTCCTGACAACTCTTTAAGTTGACTTTGCTCTGCCTTCCTTCCTATTAAATACCCCTGGTAGGACACGCAGCTATTTAAGGTCTGGGTTTTAACCATGGCTTACATCCTAAGGGAAGATGAAAAATCCTATCAGCATCATGGAAATGAGAAAAGTGGGGCTTGTGGGTTCATACTAGGATGCCCACAAAGTGCACATGTCTGCTCCCAGGGTCTCTTTTTCCCCTCAGACTGTGCTGCTATTTTGGTGCTCTTTCTTTTCAGGAATAGCAGCTCTTCTGAGCCATTCAAGGGCTGTGACATGAAGGTAGGCTGGGAGGACCAAGAGCCACAACACTTTCATTTGTCACATCCTTAAAACTGTAGATACAAGCCCCAGCTCCAGTGAACGCACCAGGTGGCCCCTCATGAGATTTTGGGACTTGCATGGGATCCTGGCTGTGCACTCCCAGGCACAGGAGCGTGTTTGTTCACAGACAGACCCCTACCTGCCTCCTCCGTATCTCCTGAAGCCGCAGCTTCTACCAGGTGTTCTGGGCTGATCTGTGCTGCTTCACTCTTGCAGTTTTTCAGGTTTATGGCAGGTGCTTTTCTGTGCCTGGTCCACCACGTGAGGCTGCCCAGCTGCAAAGTGGAACAGAGAGAAACTGGTCACTGCCTGTGAGTCCCAAAGTGGCTTCCCAGTCATCTCCTTCCTTAGTCCAAGGTGGTGCTGAGTCCTGTTTGGGGTGATCTCCCACTTTCCCTCCTCTCCTTTCTGCACATGTGCCCACACCCTGGAGAAGAAGGTTGGCACCATCCAGCTGGAGCTGAAAAGCTGGGAAAAAGTGTGAAATAATCTGGTTTCTCTCCTTCCATTTTTTAAAATAATCTGTTCCATCCCTGTCTCTTCAAGAAGTAACCTTTCAGTAGACACTGGAGAAGCAGCTTCCTATTTGCAAGGCTCATGAGACTGATCTGAAATAATGATGGTCTGTCCCGACAGCCCTCCAAAAGGGAAGGGGAATAAAGTCAAATAAATAAAAATAAATCAAAAAAGAAGCCAAGATACCCTCTATGGATACAGTCAGTCACAGACAGCTGTTGCACCCTGAAAAGATTATATTTTAATTTCAGATTTCTCTGATGGGCCAGTACAAGACATTGCCTGTCTCTGCAGAAAGTCACAAAGGACGATCAGTCTGCTTTACAAATGCCCAAGTTCTGAAACTCTTATTGTACAGCAAGCTTGAAAGTCTTCTACCTGGAACACAGGCGTGCACAGGAGATATCAATCTTGCAAACCTCAGTGCCCCTTCGGCGGCTGGGGGGGGGTTACACACCCCAGGGGCTCAGGGATTTGGGGTAGAGCCAGGCCTGCTGCTGCTGGGGCTGACCTTGGCATGCCCAGGATCTCTATGGCTCTCCCTGACCCCTGCCCTGGCCAGGCCAGGCAGTAGGGACAGGCTCATCCATCCCCCCCAAATGCTGCTGCCAGGTCCAGGGGCTGCCCTCCCTCTCCAGCCCACGCTGCCTGGCAGAGGGGCACAGGGGGGGCAGTGCAAAGGTGCCCTGGTGTCAACAGGGCAGGCACAGTCACACATGCCCCAGGAGCAGCTGGCTCCCTGCTCTGCCCATGTGGGAATGAACGTCTCCAGTGGGTCACTGACAAAGGAACGTGAGTTTAATTTTTGTATTTTGCACACACAAATCCAGGCAGAAGCTTCCGGCTGACACGAAATGTTGCATAATTTCCAGAAGATTTATAGCTTTATTTAAATCATTTTCAACTGAGATGAGCACTGGGCAGGGCTAATCTTTCTTGTCATGAAGTGCTAAATTGCTTTGATTTGATGATCCTCATCTTTCTCGGGGATCCTTTTTTTTTTTTAATCACTTAGGAAATGTCACTGGAACACAGTAAAGTTTCAGGGTACTAAAGGATTTCCTAAACTTTTTTCCTTTTCTCTCCTCTTCTCACGTGTCCCTGAATCACTGTCTCTTCACATTGCAGCAAAATCTGCAAAGGCTGGGGTGTACCTGGGGCTCAGACTCCAGAGGGAAGCAATTCCCAATGGAAAGCAGCATAGAGACAGGGAACCTCATGGCATCATCCCCATCACCCACGTGTTTTGGGTGCCTGGAGAAAGCAGGCAAATTCATAATTAAGAATAGCCTACAGGGGAGCTGTGTCAGCTTTACTGACTGGGACCTGGGAAGTGCTGCCTGAAGCCACCATGTCCAAGGGCAGGGAAGCAGGAGGGAGCCTTGTGCTGGGTCCTGGGGAGCCCTGTGTCCCCCCTTAGTTTGCTCCTGTCAGCACCCACAGAGCTGAGCATGTCTGGCTCTCAGTGGCACCAAATGATGCTGTGGGAGCTCCAGCTGCAGCACCTCGGAGCTCTCAGGGTGGGCTCAGGCCAGCCCAGGCGGGCTTGGGGCTCCTCCTAAGCTGTGCACCAAGAGGAGCCACTGAAGCCACACCTCAAGACACAAGGAAAACCTCCCAACCCCAGAGTACACCGGGTGGAATTGCCAATCCATCAGCCTGTCTGGGTGAGCCCTGACCCCTGGCGAGCTGACCTGCTGGTGCAGCACTCGGTGCTTTGTGCGCTGTTCCACTCCCTTTCCACCCTCACAGTCTCCTTGGGCAAGGGAGTTTGCAAGAACTCAGCAAAGTTTTTCTTTTGTTGTTTGTAAACTAGAATAAATCCTTCTGTTCCAAAATGCCATCTGGCACCTGACAGTTGTGTTTCAGCTTCACAGTCTCAAATTTAATTGTAAGCTCTTTTGCAGGGTTTTCAAGGACGGCGTGACACAATATGGACTACCTACAATGAAGACATATGAACTCTGGAGCATACCAAACAAATTCCTTGCATACTTGTTTTCCAGCACAGCATCAATCACCACAGGGATGGGAGAGCGTCCAAAACAGCAGGAGAAAATGCTACAGCCTGCAGTTCTCAGATTGTAATTCATTTAAAGCCAGGAACATTAGATGTACCACTCTAACATCAGATACAAATCTCTTTTCTCCTTTTGCCCATTTACTATCTCAAAAGCATTGAGATTCAATATTTAAAGTAGTCCAGTGTAGATCCTCAGCTGGTGTAAAGCGATATATCCGTGCTCAACAGCTGTTCCTGGTCTTTGAAGGCAATGGAGCTGTGCTGATTTACATCTGCTGAGGTATGATCTATCACTGTATTTCCTTGGCTTTGTCTTTGCTCGCTTGTTTTTCTGCTCTTTTTGCTTGACAAAACAATTCCTAGCTCCTGTACCATGTCTTTCATCATTCCATCTCCAAGCACTGCAGGTAAAGACAAGCAGAACCAGCCCTGTGCGAGTCTGAGAGGAGAAATATCCAAGGCTCAGGAAGAGAATTGATTAACCAGGAAGCACCAAAGCTTCAGAGATCCTCATCCAGGACAACCAGCACAGCCTCCCCCTCCCAGACACTGTCATGGGGACACTCAGGCTCTTCACCACAGATTTGCCCACTTGCATGCCAAGTAAATAGTGGCCAAACACAAAGGCCAGGTGCCACTTTCTACCCAGAGAGTTAGAGCCTGGCACGTCCACCCTGATCTCAGCCTCCTGCCCTTCCTTCCCCAAACCCTTCTGTCCCTGACCCACCTCAGCACAGCCACAGACTCGCTGGAGATGAGGGAACAAACCATGAGAAACCATGTCACCAGCAGTGATGGTGCGAGCCCACACCTCTGCTCATGTCTAAGGCAAACCTGGGGTGGGTCTGACCCAGGAAAATGAAAAATGTTGGTCTCAGTGCTGCCCACTCAGATTTGTGCCAGACAGGCAGAAACCCAGCAATGTTGTCTCCTGCCTCAGTCAAACCCCACACCTTCCCTTTGGCTGTTCTCTGAGGAACAAGGGCAGATTTTCCTGTTGAAATCAGGAATAAATAGTAGAAACTGAATGGAATCAGACTGAAAGAAATGGGGACAGACTCTCCCATTCCTACTGAGCTATGGGGAGAGGGAATAACTGCTTAGTGGCACGAATTTCCTGGCAGCCCATCCCATTTTCCTTGTGGTGGGAAGATACTGAGGGACAGGGGGCTCACGGGATGGTCATCACAAATATCAGATGATTGTGTTCAGCCTCTCACTGCCATGGGCAGTATCATTAATTCTCACTCATTTTTTACAACAGAGTCTTTCACACAGAGGTCGAGCGCTGAGCTCAGCACTATGTGGGGTCCATGACATACCAAAAGGCTATATTGAGAAAATTTCCCCCAGAAAGTCCAGCTGATGTTAGCTCCTGGCCAGTGCTGCTCTTCAGCAAGCTCTCCTCCCTCCCTGGCTCTCCAGCTGCACCTGAGGCGGGGCAGCCACCACATCTTGTCCTTTGTTCCTCTGGGATAGCTGCACACAGCTGCTTCAGACAAAATCCTGTCCTCCCTGGCCATACCCCTGTCTTTTTGAAGAATGTGTAAAATAAGGCCACTTACCTCCAGCACCTATAAACTCACACATTTCAGCAGAAATACCACTGAAAATCTCCCCTGGGGAATCTCTTGTAACCTCTCTCTCCCTAATTCTATTATAGTGGCCTCCATCCTGAACTCCCCCTCTTAGGAGATGCTTTAAATGTTTTCATACCTCTGAGGTCAGACTAAAAAGCCTGGAGGTGCTGGGGCCAGTTTCTCCATCTCCTGAACTGCTGGTGTGACGCTCACTGTTCACCAGTGCTGTGTTAATGCATCTTATCTTGCTATTGCTGTGGGCAGGGAGCACTGCACATGTTTAGCTATCACAGGTCAGATGATGAGTGGGAACTCATTAAACCACAGTAATTAATTGCTGGCAACCATCTGGCCACCCCTGAGCAGCCGTGAACAACGTAAGCAGCAGAACTAATGGTGTCTCCTTGCCAGTATTTCTCTCTCCCATGTGGATCCTCTGATAGCTAATAAAAGCTGAGAGTTTATCTCCAAGCAGACACAAAGACAGCCTCTCTCCCCCCTCCTCTCTGCTATCTGAGCACCTGCTTTCATGTAATCTTTAGGAGCGGGGTGTCTTTGACACCTATAACATTCCATCAAACATTGATGGAGCTGGTTAATGCTTTACAAGTTATGAGGAAGCAACAGATTGATGCCATCATAGCATTTTCTCTCCCATGCAGTTAGACAAGAAAAAATAGGTCTTTTTAATCTATCCAGTAACCTTTACTGAGAGGTAGGTGGCAGTTTTGTTATATTGGCAGCTGCTTTAAAACTTGGGACTGGGAAAAGTTGCTTTAAGGTTTTATAATATAAAACCTCCCAACTCTGCACCATTTTAATGTGCTAAGTAAAAGAAAGTTGTACTTCCCTCAAAGTTATTAAATTTAATTGAGATCACATTGGGACAAAATGTTATTTTCCTAAACGCCCGTGTTGCAAAAGATATTAATCTTGTTTGCCTGCAAGATTGATGCTGGCTCTGTTGAAACAGGCTAGATGCTACAATTAGATATATTTAATTCCTCCTCAGCAGTGCTCTGTAATGTGATTCCATCTCCTTCCCCTTCTTCTTTTCTTTCTATTCCAGTTATGATGGGCTGTGGTGTCTGCCCAGCTCTGGGCACAGCATGGGAACTCACACTCAATTTGAAGCACTCAGTGCTCAGCAGCATTAACACTCTGCAACCTGGGGAATAGACAGAGCTGAGGAGCAAGGGCTTCTTGGCAGCATATGCATTACACACCATTTCTTAGCCACTGGAGGAACAGAAAAGGGCAGATTGCAGGGATTTTTGGTACCCAAACGGGGGCTCTGGGAAAAGGGCGTCACTGCAAGTCACTTACCTTTTCTTCAGGGATCGGTGGGGTGCAGAGACTGATGAGGACGGTGACAATGGCAGTGAGGGCACAGAGGATGAGGGCAAAGTAGAGGTAGTGCAAGTCCTTTAGCACAGCTGGTCTCCTGTCCTCCTCCCCACAAGACGGGGGGCTATAAATGAACTCCATGATCATCCGAACCAGACCCACAGCAAGCCCAGCCATGAGGCCCCAGAAAGCACCCTGAGAAAGGCAAGCACAGAGAAAAGGTCACTGCAAATTAACTCAGGTTGTAGTTGTCCCTCTCCTCTCCCTGTCCTCTCCTTCTTTCCCAAGCCTTCTTACGCCTGATGGAAATCCACAGTGATGTGCATCAAAGGAGAATTTTTTCAGGTAAAAATCCTCATTTTCTCTCTCTGCCCTTGAACATGGAGCAGATAGAGCACAAACAATGCAAGAATCTCCTCCTAACAACACTCCTCCAATGAGACTTTGACACATCATCCCTAAATGGCAGAACAACTTCCCTTTCATGCTTTCAAATGGGGCTGCCAAGAAGTGGCACTTGCAGGGACTTCTTAGAAGCAAACCCACACCCACTAGACCCTGGGCTAAGATCCACTAATGCACACCAGGGAAAGGTTGTCTAATTGTCACACTTTAGCTGGACTGGCTCCGAGTTTACAAAGGCTAAGTACTGAGGGCAGAGATACTTATTTATTTTCTCAAATTAAATACATGTATCAATTGGTTGTTGACACTTCACTTACAGGCTCATTAATCCTCTTGCAGAAGATTGCCAAGATGAAGAGGGCTGTGATTGGTGGGGCCAGATAGCTGGTTATGGACTGAATGTAGTCAAAGAGCTTTCCACTGTTGGCTGATTGAATGATTGGGATCCAGAGAATACTGATGACCACAAGGATGAGGATGAAGACTCTGAAAGAGAAGGATAAAATTGTGTTAACTCTGTAGGCAGAGTTAAACAAAACACACTCCCAGTTGCTCTTGGAATTTCCTAAGAAAAAATCCACAGATCACTCTCAAGAACCTTTCCTTGTGTACACAGGAAAAGAGAAGATTGTTCTCCCGTGGTGAGCCTGGTGTGTCCTAGAGTGTGATATGGTCTCAATGACCTTGGCTCTTGGATGTGACAGAAAGAGGATGCTGGAAGCTCATGGAAGCAATCTTTCTGCCACCTTTCCAAGCAGGTAATGGGCTCAATCTCTTGCCCTTGCCAAATTCCAACTTGTTTGCTACTTTTTAAAATTGTGTTTGGGGTCTCAGGTGAATATAGTAACCTTTGCACTGTGTGTCACAGAGGTTTGTCCATATTGCTGAGCAAGAGGTGCTTGTCCTCTCACCACTCTGCCATGGTGAAGCGTGAGCTTGCCTGCAGCCTTCAGCCACCCCTCAGCAAAGTTTAGAACTTAATGCTGATGACTGGAGAGCAAAAGCTCCACAAACACACTGAATGCAGCCTAAATTCCCCTGTCTGGAGGAGAACTTTATATGTCCCTGATATAATGCAGCACCAAAGCTTGTCTGCAAAGGACACTACAACTTACCACAGAGACTGAGAGCTGGGAGGCTCAGCTCTGCACTTTTCCGTGGGAAAAAAAAAAAAAAAAAAAAGAAGTAATTGCAACATACCACTCCTGTCTGATACAAAAATAACACATTTTTATAGACCTCTGGTGACAACGACTCCAGAGCACTTTCAGCTTTCCTAAAAGTTACATTTAAAGCAGAATTTATAATAAGTTTAGAGAGAAGAAAGGCAATTATCTGCTCAGCTCAGTGGAACGCACAGAGTTTCTCCTTGACCAGATCTGCCCAAGAAGGAGGTGGAAAATGCAATGCTCTTTCCCAAGCTGTGCTCCTGCTCTCTATTACAGGCACCAGATTTTTCTCAGTGAGTGCAGCCTGGAGGATGTAAATGCTGCACTCAGAACAGATGATGAGAAGAACGAGACATAAATAAATGTAAGGACCTGCCCACAACCATCAGCTCCGGCTCCGAGGCCTGCCTGCGGACCCGCTGCCAGATGTCAACAACGAAGAGGGTGCTGCTGCTGTTGAAAATGGAGGTGAGGGAACTCATCAGGGCTGCCATCATCACTGCAATCATCAAGCCCCGGAGCCCTGTGAGAGACAAACACAGAAGGGGAATCAGGACTAGACCTTGGGCCTCTGAGCACTGCTTTTTCCATCCTGCTGTCTGGTATCTGCAGTAAGATTTCCACATGCTTAGGATGGGTGAGGGCAGCTTGATCCCCCCTGCACAGCCTGGCTCAAGCCTAGCGCTCCACAAGGGTGTTTCTCACCATTGGGCATGAGTTCAATCACCAGTTTGGGGTAGGCAATGTTGGAACAACCCACAGCAGCTCCACAGACCCTCTTGCAGATGTCTGGGTCCACGCAGCCCACTTCATCTGTGTAGCACAGGGGAACAACAAGGAGTCAGTGCAAACCCCACTGAGCCATAGACTGTTTAGATCAAGGGAACAAATCCTGATGCCTTGTGCAATTTCATATAAATTCAGAGGTGGAATACAGCTACAATGAGTGGAGCTGAAAAACATATCATATAACAGAGGTGAAACTTTGGGATGACATTTTGAAGTTCTGTTTAGGGTACAGCTAAAACTCTCCTGGGTGTTGCGTAACTGTAATCCTTGATGATTTGTCACTTGTGGGAACTGGACTGTTTCCATGAACCTGTCAGCTGGGTTCCCAGGGATGCTGGAGGCTCACTTACTCATATTTAGGAAATCTGGGAGAGAGGCTCTTTCCTCTGGGAGTGGTCCTTCTAACCAAGGTATCCTTCCTGGGAAGGGGAAGGCTCTGGGGACACCAGCAATGAGAACTCCTTGGGATATAAGGGAGGCTCGTTTAGCCTTATCCACCAGGGCCTGAATGAATCTGTATGGTTGACTGCTAAAACTCTCCAAAATACCTAATGGATGTAATCCATAAGATCTGAAGGACAACCTCAGTGCTCCATGAATTTAATTTCACTGACTGCCTCCACACAGACAGATGGATGCAATGTCCACAGCATGGAGCTAAATGATCCCAGTGGCAAACTATGCCCCTTATGGCTACTCCCAGTGGCTTATGCCACTGTGGGAGAACTGGAGGTGGAGGGAGGGCTTGGAAACACCACGGTGCAACAGGAATCTCTATGAACATGCCTGCAGGACAGCAGTTTCTAAGATGTAAAAGTGCTGGCAGACCTGTTTGGGATTAGTGCTCACAGCTGGTATGGAGCCCCATGTCAAGGAAGACGGGAAGGCTTACCTGGGTAAAGAGCTCTGCTGATCATTCCTGGCATGACAATGAAAAACATAGGGAAGATTTTCAGATATCCTCCCAGCACTGATCCACCTTTGGCATGGGAGAGGTTCTTGGCAGAGAGAGACCTCTGGACTATCACCTGCAATCAGTGCAGAAAGGGAGCAGAGAATGAAACAGAAGCACAACAGAGAGAGCAGGGTCCATTCTCTCTCTGTCTCTCCTTCTCATGGATGACTTTCATCCCACAGGATCCCAGGGTGTTTTGCATGCCAAGGACAGCTTTCCCACCTCGCTGACTGCAGCCTGCTGCCACTGTTCAGAGCTCAGTCCACAGGCTACAGGAGAGGGCAGCATGGAAATTTCCTTTACAGGAATAATTTCACCCTTGACTGAAATGAAGCCACCTTGCGGGCTGGAGACAGCAGCTGTATGGCAGCAAGAGACACAGAATGAAGCAGACTGTGGGTGTTTTGGTAAAAGCTCAGTGGTGGGGTTTCATAATTATCCCATCTGGAAGTCCAGAAGCACCGCGTCTTGAGATACACACACAGCTTTCCTGTTTTGTAGCTTGGAAAGGAATAAGGGACATGAGACATCTGGGACTATGAATGGAGAAATATTGTCTGCAGGTCACTCAAGGTCACAGCAGAGCCAGCTCCAGATTCACATTTTTATATCCTTGTCATGATAACTGCATGAAGACACCCTGTACTCACCAGCCCACAGTGGGAAAAAGGAGGATGAAAATAACCTGTTCTTACTGTTCTAAGAAGTGCATAAAATTAGCAGCTTGCTGAGAAGGTGGAAGGAGTGAGACATTCTGGTCTAGACCAGTAAAAAAGGTAGCAACTCCTGCATATTGAGGCACAGGGATTTTTCAGCTCACAGAACCACAGACCGAAGAGTGGACTAAAAATAACACTGTGGTGGTCTGTCTGCTGAGGGAAAGATTTTATTTACCTGGTCAGTGCACCAGCACCAAAGAGCCAGCACAGAGAGACCAAATATAAGGCCAGGCCAGGGAATGTCTCCTGTGATGGGATCCCTGAACAAATGGAAGGCATCTGCACGTGGGAGGTGGCAGGTCGTGTTTGGGACTGTGATCTTTGGTATTGCTGTGCTGTATTTCTCCTGAAGTCCTTCATACCAACCAACTTTTTCAAATCCTGTAAAGAAAATGCCAATGATTTAAGGGCTGGTGCATCTTGCAAAGTTATGACCTTATCTGAGTCTCGTGACTACTTTTCTTTTATCTTTCTCTTATCTCCTTTACTTTTCATTCCACCCTTGCTTTTTGCAGTCAAGGTTTCTACAGAAGGCAGCTGGATTTTGCCCAGAGTCCTTGTGGTTTAAACAACACATTCTGGAAGATGTTCAATGCAGGAAAATCTCCATGATCCTAATCCCTGCAACGTCATCAGCATCTAGTCTTTACTTATACACCCTCCAAGAGCTAGAGCAGGAAGGTACAACATGAAAAAAGAGATACGTGGTTTAGGTATTTCTGTTTGCCAACAAGGCTTGAAACAAAGACTGATGAAGTTCATTTCCTTGTTGGTCTTAATTTTTTTATAACGCTCGGTTATGCCCACATGAACCCACAGTAACTCTAAAAGTCGACAGCGAAAGTCAGCAGTATTACTCTGAATTGACATGGGTTTAATGAGAGCTGAATTTGGCTCTGAGAATGCAGTGTTCCAAAGCTCTTTGGCAACTCCAGCGAGGTGAAATTACCCAGAGCCTCACCTCCATACTGTTAGTGCAAAGGATGAAGCAAGCATGATGGCTGGAGAATGAGACTTGTGCTGGCACCACTTCTGTGAGTGGTTAAAACTCATTTATGCACCACACATGAAAGAGTGAGGCACCCTGTTAAGGTCTAGTGGCCTTGGGACCACTAAACTGCTGCGTGATGCCACTGCAGGTTCCCCTTACCTATGAACATGAGGACCAAAGCTCCCAGCACCATGATCAGGGTCTGCAGCGCGTCTGTGTAAATCACAGCAGTCAAACCCCCTGCCAGGAGAACCAGAGACAGCAGTCAGTGCGTCACCAAGCACAGGGAAACAGGCACCTCACCTGGAAAAAAGCTTTCTCTAGCCCCAGCCCTGGGATTTCAGGACAGACCCACTGGGAGAAGCTGGCACTGAGCTGGTCCCCTGGAGCCCGCAGCTGTGACAAGCCCTCCCATGAGGAATGGCATGAAGGGCTTTCCATGTTCATGAGAGGACTTGGGGGCAGTTCCGTAACTTAACAGCTAAAGTTGCTAATTTTGCAGAAAGGCAACAAAATAGCAAATATGGGCAGTGGTAACACCCTGCACAGAGGGAGCCAAGAGCCTTGTGCGGTGTTAAAAAATCCTCTAAAGCTGTGATGTTACCCCCCTACCACTTTCCCTTGGGCCAGGAGAGGAGAGAGGGAGACTTAAAGGTCTCCAACAGCTGGGAGTGACAGGGCAGGTACTACCAGCAACTGGGGCAATCTCTCCCTCAGATCAGGACCTGAATACTCTTTCTGCTCTGTAAGAAACGGGAAACTTATATCCTAGGCTCCAGCTTATTATGTGTCCTTTAAAATCAGCTATTTACCAGCTATGGTGTAGACAGCAGTCACTGCTAGCAAGACCACAGTGGACAAGTAGAGGTTCCAGCCCAAAGAGATTTGGATGAACAATGCTCCGGAAAAAATGTCTGTCTGGAATAAAAAAAACCCCAAGGGCAGTCTGGCATTAGTTGTGCTTCGTGCAAGTGAAATCTAATAAAGCAGCCTGCAGCCCTCTGCGGCTGAAAGCATTGACAGGGGAGGACACCACGAAGGTGAACTGGAAGGGGAGGAGAAGAGCTGTTGGGGCTGTTGGCTCTGAACCTTGTTCTGCTGTAAGGAAAAACTTTCCTCCAGGTCAGAGCTTTCAGGGTCTGGGAGAGAGGGAGGGAGGGAGAAAATGAAAGTGCTACACCAAGGGACCAAAAAGTCATCAAAATAAAGTCCACCTTCATGTCATAGAATCCTCCCTGGCACAGAGAAGCACTGGTGGAAACTGTCGCTCCTTTTGGTGACTGCGAAGACATCCCTGGATAGCAGAGCCCATGCATCCACAGGCAGACACAGGAGGGAAAGAGGGGGAGATAGCAGAGACCTTATTCTTCCCAGGACTGCATCTTCATGGCCTCGTGGTCCAGAGACACTCCCTCTTGAAAGACTCCTAAAGAGTCACTGATGTCGTGTATCATGATTTGTTTATCTGAGAAGGTCAACAGGTGGCTTTTCTGTTTGTGCAGTTCAGCATATTAGAGTGGCTCCAGAAAAACAGGTTATACCTGCTGAGGACCTCACTAGAAATACAGAAACCCCCATCAGCTCTGTTTTGTTTGGACCTTCTGGCAGAGAGAGTGACACCAGAACCTGGTGAAACCTGGAATTACACAGATAACATCATTCAAAACTGCAGGCAGTGATATGGGAGATGTTTAGGTTGGGAAAGCAGGTAGAAGGACACCTGCAAATCTGGTGTGGGGTGAGATACAGGTGAGGACCTTTATCAAGGGAGACAGAAGGGATGGGACAAGAATTCTGTTTGCAGTGTCTGAAATGAGCACCTTGAAAGCAAGGAGCCAGTGCAACCCCTGACCTCTGCAAGCCTGAGACACAACAGGCACAGCCAGACCACCACGGGAGTCACTGCCCTTTCTGGGGCTTGGCTTCCCAGCAGGAAACACAACCACCTCTGTAGCCATGCCGGATCAGTCCTCTGACAACACTGTTTATTGAGATCTCTGTTTTCTTTGCAAGCCGAGAAGACTCTGCAGTGGCCTGGTTGTTAACCTGTGTTTGGGCAGAAAGCACAGGGAGAAAAATCCTTCTTGTTACCAAGTGCCTGCTGTCCAGCCAGCCGCTAAATGAGCTCTCCACAAACAATAGCTCTGCTTAATAGAAAGCACCTGTCATGGCCATAAACTCCCCCAGCCACATCCGTCAGCCACGCGTGAATTGGCTGCACAGAGGAGAAACCACTGAGATGAAACAGCAGTGACGAGGGCCAGGGTCCTGCTCTGAAAAGCACTGGCAAATACTGCTCTGCTGAAGGTCACTCTGAAAGACAGCTCTGCTTCATACCTTGGCTGTGTGGCTGTGCTCACTGTGGGCTGCTGCAGGAGACAGTTGCCATTTATCCCTCACAGGTAAAGAAGTTTCAAGCGCCTCTTTGCAAGACCTCGCTCACTCTGCCACCAGGGGCAATGCTTTGATCCCGCAGAGCCAAGCTGGAGGCAGTAGGTGTCAGAAGTGGGTGACATGACCAAGAGCTGCCCATTAGAGGAGGAAATCTATCCCACAATCCCAGCCTGGAACTCCTCTTAATGTCCCTCCCAGGACCTGAGACATAATAAGCCTAGGAGAAGGACCTTGAAGCCACTTCAGTGTCTTATCTCCAGTCAGTGTCTCCCAAGGCAATTTGACATCTGAATACTTCAGCAGTGTCTAGTGAAAACTGGCTTCTACTGACCTTGGGATAACCAGCTGGAGACAGACACCTTCAGTCCCTGTAATGGACTCTCAAATGCACTCCTCTCCCTCCAAGGGCATAGGTAGTAAATATCTGAGCATAACTTCTGTTTCTTTCTGAATGGCATTTAAAAGAGGGAAATACCCAGCAGGCTACACTGGGTTTTGGTTACCAGCAGGGTACAATGCTACAAGCAATCCAGAAAAGATGCTGAGTTTTGTCTTAAGCCAGAACTTACCTCCCTTTCACTGTACCCTTTTTATGTAAGACAAGTGAGAGAAAGAGAGAGGAACAACCATAAAATACCTAATGCTGAAAACTCAGCTACAAGAACAACATCAGGTTTACAATAATTTAAGAGAATTTCATCCCTACAAGATGCAGCCAGCCAAATATTCAGATGGGGTAGTGCTGCCCTTCCTCTGTCTCTGTTGCCTAAAGTTTGATGTGATAGAAGAGGAGAAGTAGGCAGACAGCCTGTGGTACTTACACTGTTTAGTAATTAGCTGCACATCCCTGTAAAGTTCTCACTGTGCGTTGCTGTTTAATGAGGGCTCTGTCTCTCTCTTAGGAAAGGTCTCCATGATCAATACAGAGGCAGGAGCAGCACACTAACACACTGCTACTGTTCCTGGGAGCTGAGCTGGTCCTTTCAAGGACATCTGAGTTCTCTCTGAGCAGCCCTGCCTTGTACCAGGATGCCCTATCCCGGCCCTAGACACAGGGTTGTGTTCAGTTGGATACATACGGATATCTTGGTGAATATATAGAGAATCAGGGACAGCACGGACATGTAGATTTGTATCCTCTGCCCTCCAAACCTCTTCTGCAGGTACTCAGGCATGGTGACTACTCCTGCTGCGATGTAAACAGGCACAAAGATCCAGCCGAGAGCCAGCAGTGCCCAGGTGGCCTGTTAAAGAGAATAAAGGCACAGGATTCAACACAAGGGAACTGCTTTTTCCCCTGTTCTCTCAGTGGCCATCCTAAGAAAGCAGAAAGGTACAGTGCCATGCAATGTGTTTGAGAAGCAGACTGACTTTTTCTCCCTGCTCAGAAGATGAGCCAGCAGCTGGCGGAATTTTTACAATTCAGTTAGAATATTTTGAAGTTCTCCTCCTGAGCCCTGCGTTTCTCTGTCATGGGTGTCACATCCTATTCCATTCCCTGGTCTTTTGAGCAAGGTGATGTATTCTGTTGCTCTAGTTCTCTGAAAGATGGTAGGGTGTTTGTTGGCCTCTGAAACCACTGATGCTGTGGCAGTGAAGAGTTAAGGGTTTCAGAGCAGGATGGGAGCATCTGTTTGTTGCTTGATTAGCAAGTGATGAGGCTGAGGCAGCAGACTGTCCCTGCAGAGCATAAAAATAAGCAACAGCAAGACTCTGCTGGGATGTTCTCCTTGCAGGCTGGCACAGATGTGCTCCTGTCACTGGTAGATAAAGAGGCACTTTAGTTGCTTTGCCACAGGTGAAGAGTCTTTTGGAAAGTGCAAAGGCATTTCCCATCGCGTATTTTTTCTCCAATTCCCAGAAAAAGCCCAAACAGGAGAACTTACAGGTAAATGAAAGCCATTGGATTATCAAACCTCACCTCCTGGTTGTCTCAGGCCATTATCTTTCATCATTACATTTATTTTGATCAGTTATTCAAGTTTTCAGAAAAGAAACTGATTCCTGTGAGCAGAGATTGTGACTGATTGAGGAGAACAGCTGTGGCTCCTGCAGTGGCAGAGACTGGCTGCGGTGAAAGATGCTCATATCATCCCTCCAGCTGAGCGATGTCCCATGGCAAAGGGAGAGAGTAATGGCATATCTAAGTTCTCTTTCCAATCTGAAATAAATTAATCTGAACTCATGAAGCTGGATTTGCCCTGAAACACCATCTTGTCTTCATGAGCTTCTAAAGTGACTTGAATAGATTTCCTTTAGCTACAGCAATACTGTTATGTCCTACATGCACTAGGCTGAACACACTCTCTGTTTTCTTCTCCAAGGATTTAAAGGTGACCTTAATGATCTAGAAAAAAACAGTGCAGTGAATACATACTCCAAGAAAGAGCTTTTGGTGGGCCCTGCCTGTGCTTGGCAAGTACCCGGCACTATTAACACTCTGCTGAGGTAGGCAAGAGATTCAGAGTTAGGTGCGTGATGCTTCTTCTGAGGCTGGCACTAATCCCACTCCTCATCAGCTGAGAAATTTCATTAGCATCACACACCAAGGGCCTGCTTTTCATGCTCTGTGTGGTGTCAGTGGCAATTTTCCAGGCCACTTCAACAGGGCAGAATGAGACCTGCCTTCACACACAGATGTTCACCCCAGAGATGACAAATTTTGGCAGCTGCCAGCTGAAGAGAGTGTTGCTGATTCTCATGGATTTACACTGAATAGAGGAGCACACGCTGCTTCTTTTTGCCTTTTTTTTAACTCCCTGTACCCAGAATCCTGTGATTATCCAAGCACATTTCCAGCATTATCTTTTATTTTAATCTTCATGAGTGCAGACTAAAGCTTAAAAATAAGGCCATGTACCACTGAGAAGGTCAAAGAGCTAATAATTCTAGTGAATTCCACTTAAACTAAAATAAAGATCTCATGTTTCCAAGGCTGTCAGAATGTCTGGAGGCTTCTCTCTTGAGAGTTGAGCACTTGTTGCTGCTGATACTGTTAAATACCTGATTTGGGAGAGAAACCCCAGTCCCTTTGTAAACAGTGACATGCTTAGTTGACAGCAGAACTGACTCTTACATTCCACTCAAAGCCCCCAACAGCAAGGCCCCCAGCTGCTCCAGTGCCCGCCAGGCCGATGAATAAACCACTGCCCACGTTGCTCGACATCAGGGATGCTCCAATCTGAAACACAGGGCACAGGGATAAAACTGAGAAAGTCACTTTGAGCAACTTCTGTATCAGTCCAAGTGTTTTCCTCAGGAGCTCTCTTTCCCCAGGATCTCATCTCCTTGTAATTAGGAAGCTGGGTGCTAATGGGGAGTTGAGTTTTCCTTCACCTCTCAAAACCCCTACATTTTTATATCTTAAAGCATGTTCCTGCTGCCTTCCACTGCCCCCACTCCAGTGCAAAGCTTAATCTCAGAATCAGGGCTCACTTTGCCAGCGGTTCTCCTGAGAAGCACACCTGTTACGGAGGCACAGCAGAGGGAGGGGAGCCTGGTGACACCACAGATTCCTCAGTGTCCATGAAACGTGACAGATTTCTCCATTCCCTTGTTAATCAGTCAGCAAGGTGCCATCTCTGACCCTGCTGACCCTTGCTCTACCTCCCCATGTCTTGCTGACAGCCTCTTTTGAGTCTTGCTCTGAACATGTGTGCTGTGGGTTCACACAGCCATGGTGACAGGAGTGCTCTCCTGGAGCTCCTGCTGAGGGAGGAGATTCCTGAACCGCAGCATGGACGTGCTAGGGGCACGCAGGTCTTTGTGCTTAGTGTCTAAGGTAGGTTCAAAGCTATGGAGCTCTGCAGCAGGCTGGAAAATGCTCTTGCTTCAGGTTAGCTTTAACTGCAGGCTGTGGGCAGGGTAGGCCATCCCTGCCATGGCTCATTGACACCCTAATTGGAAGAGCTCCAAGGCTCTTTAAACAGGGCAAAGGCTATCTGACCTAATAACTGCTTTTACTGGCACAAAGCCTCACCTCCTTTCTGCATGCCAACATCAAACCTGTCTCAGGGTCAAATGCAAAACCACCCAAAGGACAAGTCATGCCCTTTCATCCTACAGTTTGCTTTTAGGTACACCACCTACGAGGAGCTTTTCTCTCCTTATTACTGCCTCATGTGAAACAAAGAATGGTGGAAGCTGCTCTGCTTCTCACTTTTGGGCAAGGAAAAACATTAGGATGACATCAACACCCACACTGCCTCTGCCTTCTTGCCTGTCTGAGAAAACTCTTGCTTAAAGAAGCTGCTGCAACAGGACTTTGCAACCCGTGCTCTCAAGAAATGTGAGCAGTTTTCCTGATATGTAGATCAGACACAGAAATACAGAAGATACATTGCAGAGGTGCAGCAATTTAATATCAGGGCTTAGTTGAGGCTGAAACCTGTCACTCTCATAAAAACAATAATAAAAAGTAGGTCATACTCAAGGCAAAGGCCACAAGGAGCAGAGCCTGCAGGAGAGCTGCAGAGGTGGAATCAGCTCTGACAAACAAATCTGGGAAGTGAACAGCATCAGAGGTTGCTCTGAACCTAAAACGGTTCAGAAGAGCCAAGAGCTGACCTGTATCCAACAGCCTCTGTAGCCACCTGTGGCTGGAGCCAAAAGCAGTGAGAAATTTTTGGAGTTTGTTTGGGGGCTTTTTTAATAGAAAAAAACCCAGAAATCTTGTTTAAAAGAACAAGGTTGAGGGAAAAAATATTCGATTTTAGTATCTTTTAATTTTCCCCCTCCTAATTAGAGAAAACCATCAAGCTAAGCTTTTCCATTAAATGTCACTTGCCTGAGACAGAAGTATAAAGAACATTTAAGAAATGACAGATTTTAGAGAGGTGTATGTGTTTTCTGTGGAAGAGGCTGAAAATCTAGCCTAGTGAATTTATGGGCAATGCACAGCCAAAGGAAGAAAAGAAAAAAACTGTTTTGGTAGAGAAGTGCATTCTGTTACCCACAACTCACTGGAGAGATATATGGTTCTAGAGCCTGGCATTGGCTGAGAAGAATCTTTATTCCTGTGGATTTTTATTCCTTTCAAACTCTAAATTATCTTTATGCGTACCTTTCACTCCCAAGAAAAGGCACCTTCAATAGATTATTTTTTCTTTCATAGTGAAGATTTATACTTCAGTGGTTTGAATTTTATACCCTTTACATCGTTAGTCAATAAACTCAACTCTGCTCTAAATAGCAAGGGCTCAGAAAGTCCTGGGATTTGAGATTATTTTTAATTCAGTGTCTAAATGCTTTTTACTGGATGACACATTCCTAGATTACCTAATGCTCTCTTAACTTGGGAACATCAGTGGTGAGTTGAGGCCAAAAAGTTTCAAACCCAGCTAGGCAGCCAGCATTCCCTAACTTTCATCAATGGGAACATTTTTATTGCTGCCTTTAGCAGAGAAACTGAGAGTTGGAAACCCCTGAAGATGCTGAGCTACCCTTTTGGCCTGGCAGCTCCAAGCTGCAGCCCATCAGCAAAGATGTGTGGGATGGTTCCTTATGTATCCTTCATCTGTCCCCTTCATCTCTGACTACAGCCAGCACATGTCATGACTGGGTCCCCTCACCAGACCTGCTCTTACATCTGGAATTGCTTTCAAACCATGAGGAACCCAGGGAAGCATTTCACTCACAGGCCACCAAGTCATAGATCGTCCAGCCAGAAAATAGCCTCCAATGGTCCCCCGGCTCGCTCGTATCGATGACTGGAAGCACAGGAAAAAGAACAGGAAAATGTGTTTTCCTCCATTCAGCCACCCTTGAGTCAGACCAAGACAGGAGAATCCTTAATGCCTGGTCTCAGCACCAGCTCCAAAAGAATTTTATGGATCTGTTAAGTATGCCAGGCTTCACCCACTGCTTCTGCCTCTCTTTGTGCAGGTTTCTGGTAGTCGTGCTTTGGAAGGAAGCTGCTTGTACCTGTTTGATGACTTCTCCACAAATGTACCAACTGGGAAAGAAGAAGCAGTTCAGCCAAGCAGAACGCAGTAGGTGTCTGTGACAGAGGCCTTCGCCAAGCAACACGAACAAATAATTAGCAACAATCTTTCTGAAGTTTTTAAGGTCCATTTCAGTCTTCTCCAGCACAACCCTGGCTTTTCTTTTGCCTCCTGCCTGTCCACACCCCGATGTGAGTTGAGCATCATTCCCAGGACAACCTCCAGGGAATGATCCCCCGGTTGTCCCCATATGGTGTCCCCATATGGCTGTCCCTGTATGAGGGCTCACAGAAGGATCCCTGTCACCCCCCAGATTTGCTCAATATGCCCTGAGTAAGTCGTGCAGAGGATGCCATTTGCAGACAAACCCCTTTGTACCCAGAAGGGGTCCAGGAAGCAGCAAGGCCCCTCTGGCTCAGGCAGACCCTACCCCGGCCCCCTCAGGGACTCACCCATATCCCGACAGCGAGGACAAAGGCGAAGTACAGAACCACGACGATGATGTCTGCCACTGCAAAGGCTGCTGCCGTGTCCCCTGGCAGCCCAGGCAGCTCCGTGGTGCCCGTGGTCGGCTGGCTCATGGCTGTGAGCAAATTGCTTATTTTCTCACTCACGCTGGACTTTGGTGCACATTGGCCTTCATTGTTTCCCTTGTAATAATTAACAGGGTGAAGAAGGTGTGAGTGGGGAGCAGAAGCCAGGCAGGATGGTGGCTAACGTTTGCCAGCAGGAGCTTGGTGTCCATGGTTCATCAGTGGGGCCACCACACGGCTCTGTGGTGTGAGGATTCCTCCCATTCCCCCTCGTGTCCATTTACCAGTGGTCCTTTCTCCTGCCCATTTACCCACTGGTGACACCCACTGGGATGTAGGAGATGGTTCTCCTTTGAGGTCTGGGGTCTGCCTGGAGAAGGCTTGTGCCCCACAGCGAGCTCTGGAATGGCTCTGCCAGCCCCAGTAGGAACCTTGTGTCCCAGGACATGGGCAGGAAGGAGGAGGGGGCTGGACCCTGTCACACATCAAACTCTGAACCCAGGTCCTCAGTGCAGCAGGGACATTTCTCATCCTGGTTTGCAGACAAGGGGGGCACCCTCCAGCACCAGCCCCCTGAACCAGGGCACAGAGAATGGGTCACACCACACCTTTGCTCCTTTGTGGGGCAGCTTTGGGAGGATCACAAAAGGTTCCTACTGGGGCTGGCAGAGCCACTCCAGAGCCTCCTCCAGGCAGACTCCAGACCTCAAAGCAGAACCATCTCCTACATCCCCCAAACTCCACCATCCGTGGTCCCTCACCCCATGACATATCACATGGGACATTTAAAACTCAGGTGAGCTTTGCTTGATCTTGGTTTCAAGGGAGGCAACAAAACCTCTCTCTCACTTTGTTTTATTCCCCTCTCTCCCAGAGCTTTCTTGCAAATGCTGGCTACCTACTCACTCATTAATTGCACTGCTAACACGAG
Organism: Coloeus monedula; assembly: GCF_965178545.1. NCBI lineage: Eukaryota > Metazoa > Chordata > Aves > Passeriformes > Corvidae > Coloeus > Coloeus monedula. The sequence goes on along the minus strand of NC_138789.1, from coordinate 24,503,260 downwards.
GCCCCCATCCACCCCTGCTCCCCAGTCTGAGGCTCCCTGGGAGCGGTGCCTCCCTGCAGGCTCATTATCCACAAGAGGCTTTTCAAGACTGAAATGTTTCAACAAGCTGAAGTACAGTTACCAGAAATTAAATATCTGGAAGCCTAAATCCCCAGGTACAAACAGGCAGCTCTCCCTGCACAGAGCTGATTTACACTCACGCACACAGTTCTCCCTCTTAACACCTCAGCACCTGAAAGCAAAACACAGTCACCTAATCCTAAAATGTATTAAATACCAGCCCAAGAAGCAAATACAGCCAGCATCTCCAGTCTTCCCAAACCAGGAATCCTCCTCTACATGGGAAGCCCAACCCCAAGTACCTGCCTTACCCAGCCCTTCACCCCACCTTCCCATGGTGCTGTATCTGCAGCAATTAACACTTGGAAACACTTGAAAGCTTTCACCCTGGGGCTGTAAATATAACCAGTAAGCCATTCCCAACAGCCATGAGCTACCACGAGTCCACTGGACACACTAGAATGACACAGGCTTATGGCAGCAGGATGTTGTCAGGTGTTATTACACAGCCTGGATCACCCCAAACTGCAGTGGCCAGCACAATTGCTGGGCAAGATTGCAGCAGCTGCACCTCAAACATGGGCCATACCTTGAGTGCATTTGTGGCAGTCCTTCTCTCGCTGCCCAATCCTGTCCAGGCAGGAGTTGCTCTGCTCCCCGTTGTTCCCGGGACAAGCTGCAGAGGTGTGCTCCTCCCTGGGGACGTGACCACTGTCCCTGCCCACAGCCCAGGGGATGACACATCCTGCTGCTACGTGGCTCCCCTGGCTCCCAGCCCTGCTGCAGCAGCCCCAGGCAAGAAGCAGGTGCACAGTGCAGGGCCCCGCTGGGTCCCAGCAGCAGGACTGCACTTACCTCCTGCTCCATGCACTGCTAAGTCAACACTGGTGGCCGTTCACCCCCTGGAGATGCGGTGCTCCTTGCCCTGGGAATGGATGTGGGAATTCACACACCCAGGAAACAATAAAAATTCATCACAGCTGACAAATAAACATGCAGCCCTTGGAGTGAAAGATATGTCAGCAGCATAAGCCCAGCAGGTGCGATTTGGCAGATCTCTGTTGATTCAGAGGGTGGCAAACTCTGTCTCCCACTTTTCTCCAGGGACCTGGCAAGGCACCTCAAATGTGGCTGGTTCCCTGCTGCAGCAAACTCGCCCTCCCCAGCTGGCAGAGGGCTCAGAGCCTCTTGGCCATGAGGGCAATGCAGAATTCTGCTGCCCAAAGTGAAGGAATGAGTTGGTTTATGTTACCCGTGTTGGTGGGAGCAGTGGAAGTGGCAGAGGAAGTGCCGGGCACGATGGAGAGGAGTGAGCTCATGGGCAAGGGGACAAAGCTGCTGTGGGGTGTCACCCACAGCAAGATCAGGTGCCAGCTCTTGGGGGGTAATTGGCACCGAGAGTTGAGGAATACAGATCTCCATCTTCTCCCCATTCCTCCCCTCCTGAGACATCACTCCTCTGCCTTCCAAAAAACCGTTCCTCCTCCCCCCAGGGCTCGCTTCCTGGTGCATTCCTGGCTTTATGCAGTCTTTTTGTTGTCTTGGTGAAGGCTGAGAGCAGGGCTAGCAAACAGGGGACAGAAGACAGCCCCTGAAGCTCACATGGTGTTGCTGGGGCCACCTTGTCTCCTTGGCCAGAGACAGACCCATGGTCACGAGCCCTGCACCCATGGCTTCTCCCAGCCCTGCTGCGATGCCCAGCAGAGGTGTGGGGCAGGCTGCAGAGTTGCAGCAGCCCGGTAAAACCCATGGTTTCAGCAGAATGGGAGCTGCAACCAGGCAGCCAGACCCTGCAGCACAGTTAATACGCTCTCCTCTCCTTGCAGCAGAAGTGACAGGACGTTTAGCGTCTCCTTGTGGGGTGTTCACCCTCACTCCTGTCACAGTGGCTGAGAACGAGCCCTTCAGGGACTGGAAATTGTAAGTGGCGTTTCAAAGTGTGCAGCTCAGAAAAAAACAAAAAGGTGCCGAAGAGTAAGTGTTTCTGGGGCAAAGGATGTTCAGTGGAGTGACAGGCAATTATTTCCGCAAATGCTAACGAATAAATGGACTTCCTCTTCATTACCAAGCTACTTCACTGTCATCAGCAAATAGTTCCAATGACAATTAGTGAATTCCTAAATGGGTTGAGAAATCGGCTTATACACAGATACCGATGCAATGAGGTGAGGCAATAGCCCAGCCTCGCTCCTTACCTTTCCTCCTAGGGAATTTTCCTGCGTGCTGAATGGGTGAGGCATTCAGCTAACCATTATTTTCTTCTCAGCCCTTTCTCAGGGGAATGACTCTTGAATGAAATCCAGCAGTTTAATTTTGGTTTGATATGAATGGGCTCTGAACGTATTTAATGTTTAAAGGCAGCTATTCAGCTCGGAGCCTGCTCCAGAGGAGCAGCGGGAAGTAGAGCAGACCCCCGGGAAGTGCAGTGGTGCTACCACAGCTCTTTTCTTCCCTCTGCAGGCCACACTCTGATTTTCACTCCTGGATTGTCCTATAAACCTGGAGCCAGTCCATCACTTCAAGACTCCTTGCATTATTTTTGTTTGTTTGTTTAACCCAGGTGAGTCAGGGATACCTGGGCTCAGGCATAGATAAAATGCCACGCAGAGGAGCCAGGGAAGGTGCTGGTTTCAGTGGGAACCTCGGTACCTTGTCAGGCTGCTTGGAGCACTGTCACATCAGGGGAAAGCTCCCAGCTCTGAGTGCTGCAAACTGCTCCTCCCTGATGCTGGGGATGGGCAGAGCTCCCTGTGCAGGGTGTGTGGACTCGGTTCCAGCCATGCAGTGCAGGTGGGCTCATGGGATGTGCTTCCCATGTTTGGGCTCCCTTGGCAGGGAGCTGGGAGCGTGGATCTCTCCCAGCAAGTGGCACTGACCATCTCTTACCCTCTCCTCACTCTCTCCCAGAGATCACCTGGAGCTCCTGCCTGAGCACTGTGGACCCATAACCCTGGCATCTGCCTGTGGATCAAGGACAGCCTGACACACAGGGCAGTTTCAAGTTACCACACAGCTTTTGCTGCACCTAAGTGGGACCTAAGTTAAGGCAGTTTAGTGAAAGGAGACACCTTAGCCTAAGCATGGTGTTACCAACCAGTCAGTCCAGGCTGAGGTGGACACTACTGAGAGTGGAGTCTCCTCCTGGCTGCCTTTACCCAGACAACTCATGTGCTGCCCGAAACAAGGGTTTGCACCTCCCTGTTCAGCTGAACGACCTCCTCTGATTGCCCCTTCCATCCCCACGCATCCCACTGCAAAACTTCTGTGACTGCTGGGAAATTAAGGTGAGAAGACACAGCAGTTTCAGGTCACACTTCCAGCAATGGATGCCTAGAAGAATCATTCTAAGACCAAGCAGACTTAGGCTGGAAAAAATATGTCACATTTACTGAGTGACTGTTTTGACTAACAGCCAGACTTTGAAAAATATTAGCAAGGGTAAAACATTAAGTGACAGAACAAGGACACTTTAGATGAAGGATGTTGTTCTCCCTTTAATTTACTCCCCTCTACAGCCTTGCAAAGATCTCAGCAGAGTAAGTGTCCTTATTGATGGATACGCTATCCTTGTTAGGATGGGACAATATACTTATTTACAGCTTTCATCATTGTCATGAAGGCACAAAGCAAACAGATATAACTAATGAAGATTTAGCTGTTACATAATGTCTTTGCCAACTCTATGCAGAACTCTGGGTAAAAACCCTGGAAATAAATCTTTCTATGAGAGCATTTTTTAATGAATTTAAGACATGAAGAGATGTCTTCGTAGTTCATATTAGGACTCTGGGTATTGCTTTTCTGGAAAGATGTCTCAGGTTTGACGTACAAATGAAATTATGGTCTGAAAAACACCAAAGAAGTGAACATCACATCAGCCCTATGATCAAGCAGTGAATTAGCAGGTTCATGGTGATGCTCCACAGTAAATGTGGTGTGGGCTGTGGCCATTGGCACCACCAGCAAGATGCAGACTCAGTAATAATGGATCAACAGGCAGAAGAGATGGAGGAGTTGCAGTAAGAGCTTGTTCACTTCATTTGATCCTCTCTGGGTCCCTCTGAAGATGACAACAGCCATGGGGGAGCAACTCATGGTAGCTGGGACAGTAATGCTCCACAAAGCAAGCGAGGTAACACTTCCCAGGCCCTGCAAGAGGCGTGTTTGGTACTGCAGAAACAACCAGATTCCTTTGATGTTCTGAAATCCATTGTCTGAGAATCACAGGGAACTTCGTACAAGAATGGTAAAACTGAAGGTGGTGCATGATCACCTGGTAAGCTCCTGTGGAGCAGGGAATAGGATACCTCTCTCTGTTTCCCAGTATGACCTCAAACAATCCTTTTACAGCTCACACAGTGGGGACGAAAACAGTCCTTGCTGAATGATTCTGATTTGTGCAAAAAGCACTCCCTAAACACAACTAGAAAGCAATCCAAGGCATTTAAATTTTCACTCTGTGGCTGATTTCAAAAGAAAATGCCCCATGGCAAAACCACAGATGTGAACATCTGTTTTGGAACTGTGAATTCAGACAGGTATCAGCAGCTTGATCCATCTCTGCTTGGTGACTATTTAAAAAATCCTTCTCCTTCATGTCAGGAGAAAAATGGCAAAGAAGAATCAGATCCCTCTTTTTAAAGTTGGGAGGCAGGATAAATGCACTCTCCCTTGTGACAGACTAGTCAGTGTTTGGGGGTTTGGTGGTTGGTCTCACCAGGAGGTGAAGTCTGGTACAAACCTGCTTGTCTAGAAATACTGAAGTCCAACAGAAGGCATGAAGGAATGGTTTCTTCCCAGCTGGGACCTTGTCCCAGATCTCTGCAGAGCTTTTATTAAAGTTACAAGGTTTCCCCCACGATGCCCTGTGCTCCTTCTTTCCCTCCTTCATACACAGCTCCATCACTCGGTGTCTGTTCCCCACATCTGCATGTGGCCCCAGGGAAAGCCCCTCTGCCAGCACAGTCCAGCTGCTGTTGCTCCCTTGGAGGCAGCCTTGAGCATCAGGGACAGCAGCTCCTCTTGCCCCAGTGAGGGGTCCATTAACACATCTAATTTCTTTTCACATCCAGGCTCAACAAAAGACAGCTGTAATTCACTGTCATTTCCCTCCAGTCACTGTGTTACAGACTCATGGAATTGGAAAGGAAATCCATGCCTTTGAGTCAGACCCTATAGATGCAAGACCCCGTTTTAAGCTTCAGCAGGAGCTTTCTACAAAGTCTGTCAATCCATTTCTAGCTGAATCACATTTCAAAGAAAACTGGCCAGATAAGATACTTTTTTTTGTAGAAAGGAGTACTTTTGAATTGATGCTAAATTTCCTTTGACTAGTCGATAAAATAGAAGTTGAAAAGCTCTGAGGGTCAAGGATATATAGGAAGTGAGTACAGTCTTCAGAGTTACTATCCCTAAGGAAAAGAACCAGAAAGGAAGGCTGAGACAAAATGGTTGCTGAGAGAACGGAGGAGGAAGAGGAAAGCAGGGGGTGGGGGGGCAAAGGAAAAAGTAGTAAAATCAGACTTAATGGCTTGCTGCAGTTTGTGGGGACTGAGGAAACAAATTCTGGAACTGAAGGAGTTGTCAGGCAGTGAGATAGGGTTACACATCCTCCACACAGAGCCTGCAGTGTTCGCTTGATTAGGCGAAAGGACTTGGGATCACTACAGACAAAGCTGCCTTGCTCCCTGTCAACTTGCACACGTAATCAGCAGCCCAAAATGACAGCTCCCTCCAGGGCTGAGATTTCTTAAAACAAAACCAAAATAAAAGTAAAAGGCCTCTTTGGTCCTGCTTCAAACCTAGCTGCACTACCAAAAAGAAAAATAATTGTTAAGAGACAGAAAGACTGTGACATTCTCCAGCAACATCCCCAATGCTAATCTTCACCATGATAATAATAATAACAACAATGACTTATATTATTCCTATACCATAGTTGAGTAGCTCATATCCTGAGGAATACATCAGACTTGATAAACTACTGCCATCAACTCACACAGTGTGATGAAACTTAGCGTGGGAAGATGCTGATGTTTCGTGATGCCCTAGAGAAGCTAAGGACAAAATGTGATAAAGATTCCCCCCTGCAGACCTCAATTTCCAGGGAGGATTTGGAGTACATGGAATGGGAATCATACAGTTTGGGACATTGGCCAGGACACAGGAAATAATGCCCTTGTTCTTGGCCAAAGCATCAGTGAATCTTCCTAACTGCCAACTCCAAGCCTTAAAAATTCTTGAGATGGGGGCCAAAATTGAATGATATTGGCTTAGATATGATGAGGACTTTTTTTTTTTTCCAGCAGTAGAGGTTTTTGTTCTTTCTGGTTTCTGTTCCCAGAGGCTGCATTTTTATACTTTTCTCCATCATAATGAGTTCGAGCAGCAAGTCTCATATATGCACGAAATTTGGGAAGTTTACTGCACTCCCATGACTGCAGAAACTAGGACTTCATGGAAAACAATAAACCTCACCAGTTTCACAGGAGAATTGCCAATGCTGGTGCTCAGCTGAGGCCCCTCTCCACTCTTACACACCCCCGCTCTCCTGGCAAAGCCTCTGCTCTGAAATGTGCAGCCTTCCAAGCTGCAGCTCCAAGGGTGGCTTTCCAAGAGGGCCCCAAGAAACAAGGTCTTCAGTGAGCAATTAAACTGATGAAAACAGCTTTTGTTTTGGATGCACATGGTGGTGTAGGAGGCTCTGGTGTCAGAGAAAGGTGTGAGGTCTCACCCATCCACTGTGATGGTCAGAGCACACTGCTGCTGTGGATTCTCTCCTGGCTAATGAGGCTTAAGCTCTCACTTTAATTTTTCCTTTGTGGTGGGACTTTTAGAATCTTTCTCTTCTGATCCATAATTTATTTTCATAAATCTTGTAAGGACTTCATAGATTTAAAACTATCAGTTCTCTACCACATGTAGTCTGTGTTAACCAAGGCACCCACTGGGTTGTGATGCTCACAAGGACCAACAGACCCTTGCAACCTCCTCTGGGTGATCACCCCAGGAAATGCCCCTTCCAAATCCAGGGAAACAAATTCCTCAGATCATTCCTGGCAGTATCTGTGGCTTTTCTCCTCCCACCTACAAGATTCCTACATGCAGGGAAGGCAGGAATGGTGTCACAGGGCCTGGCACTGCCTGGGCCATGTGCTCAGCCAGTATTCTTGTGATAGACCTAAGACCTGACTCATATTTTTATTGATAAATATGCAGCAGAACAGTTCTGAAGTTGCACAATTCAATTAAAACAAACCAAAACAACTCCCAAAGCCCACTAGTCAAAGACAAGCTCTCAATAACCTCTTTCACTTTTTGTTAACTTGCTTTTCTGTGCCTAACTGAGCAGAAAGCAGCAGAAATATACTTTAACAGATTGTTTCCCACCTCTTCCCCGCCTCCCCAAGGCAGGTTTAATATCTCTCTAGAGAAAAAAAAATTAGTCTCCAATAAATCATCAAGCTTACTGCAGCACTTAAACCCTGCTCGTCCTTCAGCGTTCTGCTAGAAGGGGATTGACTCCCCCCGCACACCTTGAAGCGGGGTCCCTCTAGCTGAGCTCTTTGCCATCTCCTGAGCCCTGCTTTTCCCCGGCTGACGCTGGAAGCCGGTCCTGGTCCCCAGGGATGCCCGCCCAGCGCTGGCAGCAGCCCGGGACGGTGCCCGGCAGGCTCCCGGCTCCGCGGGCGCAGTTACCAGCAGATGGCAGCTGGAGATCGCGGAGGGAAATTTGGGCGTTCTCAGCTCTTGCAGGCACAGCCAATAAATCCTGGGCGACCTTGGCACAGGCACGGTCTCACCACCGAGCAGGGATGGGACCTTCCCGCTTTTCACCCCGAGCTGGGGGGGATGCACAAGAAGCCCAGAGAGGAGATGGGGGAAAAGACACGGCGCTTATCCTTCCAGGCACTGGAAACAGAATGAAAAGAAGATCTACCAATTCACAGGCCACATCTCTCCTCCCTTCACCCCAGGCTCAACCTCTCAAGCCACAGAATCATTTAGATGTCATTTTCTAACCCAATCCCACCACAGACTTGCTCATGCAGGTCCCAGCCAGCCCTCAAATGCATTTTGGGCAGAGTAACTCAGAGGACAGGAGCAATCCCTGTTCTCCCTCCACACCAAAGCCTCACCCACAACCCATCACTGCAGCAGTTCCCCAGAAATGAGCAATACCCTGTTATCCTTTCTTGCTCCTTTCCTCTTCAGCTCCCACTGCTCATAAATGTCCCTCCCTCTACCACAGTCAGTCCTGCAACAGGACTCACCCACTATGCCATGGCAAAACCCCTGCTCCAACTCCACATCTTCTTCTGGGATGTCCTTCTTTGCTCTATCCTCCTTCCTCCTCCCCCCAGCTGATGGCCCAGATGGGGTTTCTCAAAGAAGGCAACTGTGAGAAGGAATCATCTCCACCTGCTCACCCAGAGGAGCTGGCTTTGTGGAGCTGCAAAAGTGAGAGGATCAACCCAATCCCTCATGCACTGATTAAATAATTGCTTCTTCCACAAGAGGCCAAGATGGGCTCCGTTAATGCGCTTGCTTGAGTTACCCTTTCAGGCCAGGCAGCAGGAATGCTTTGTATTAAAATATACCAAACTTCAAAAAATACCCCCCCAGCTTAAAAAAGTTCCTTGTGGTCTGAGGGCCAGATCCACATCTGATCCCAAGGTGTAAGAAAGCCCTGTGCATCCTCTGGATCCCTGGTCAAACATGTAGGACAAAGGTGTGTCCCACCAGGGTGACTTCTGGGCAGCCTGTGCTTAGTTTGGGTTGCACTGACCCCCTGAGCAGCTTTTACCCCCAGGAGGATCCTTGCTGTCCTAGCTCTTTGCACAGGCTCCTTCCACAGGCAGCACAAAGATTATTCACACACAGAAGCTTTTCTTGGCAAGGACAGAAAATGAAAATAGCATTTTTTTTCCCATTCCCCCTGCCCCCAACCCCCAAAGTTTCAGCTCTGCAGAAGCCAATAGAGCCAAAAAAGGGACTAGACAACTCATCAGGCACTACCCGTTTAATCCAGCCCCAGTTCCTCATTTACCAATGTCAGCCTCCTGTCCAAGCTTTCTTTGGCTTTCATCTCTTCTTTTATCTGCATGCTATCTCTGGTTTGCCCCTTCTGGTTGCTGCTGCTTTGATCTCTTGAACCTCTGCAATCCAGACCCAAATCCATGAGAGCTTATGCTGAAGAGTTTCCAGTTTTTTCCTGTTGTCTTTAAATTCTTCCTTTGTTTCTCCCCTGAAACTTCTGGCAGATCCCTTCTGTGCAGCAAATGAGCATTTTAGATGTCCAGCCTGGGCAAGTGACCCTTTGACAATTCCCCATCCCTGTGCTGGTGGTTTTTTGTTTCTTCCATCCCAACCCAGTAGCACTTCCCCTGTGCAGCCTGAAGCCATACCTGGCTGGGACAGGTCTACAAGAGCCCCAGAATTAATTGTAGAGGTTTGCCTACACCATGTTATCTGGTTGCTATGTGGCACAAAGCATGTCTACTGTTCCATAAATAAATTTATAAGAAAAACATGGGAGACACAGAGGGAACTCTGTGTGCTAACTCATTTGATTTCAGCTATTTCTTATCCAGAGGTGGATGGTAATTCTTTATTTCATCATGAATACAGTGAGAAGAGGAAAAAAAGGCAACAGCAGAAGGACACACAGGTTTTTCAGCAGGTTTTGCTATTCCCAGGTAGGGATGTAGGCATTGTGCAGTTATGGGAGGGCTCATCTTTCCCATCGTGGAGAGTACAGGAGCACTGCAGCAGAGCAGAGCATGGCAGTGACTGCGTGGATTCCCTGTGAGTGGCACCCAGCCTGCTCGCTCAGAAAGCAGCCCCTCATGCTGTTCTCCAGCAGTTTTAGAATAGCTGTGTGCAAAGGAAGTGTCCTCATTTTTACTCAGAAGTGTGGGAGAAGAAAAACATGAGAATACATGGTTGTGCCTTGAACTTCCTAATTCTTCACCCTACGGGACAGTGTCAGGGCAGACTGTTCAGTCTGTCCCTCGTGGCCTCTGGCTGATAAGGACTAAGTTGAAAAGGAGCCGAGGTCACTGCACTGAAGTGTGTGCCCCAGACCTACCTGGGACAGCCACTTCCCCTCACCCTCAGAACCACTGCAGGGTGGGGGCTCCTCTGCCCCAGACCCCTCAGCACCGGGGCAGCAGCTGGGCCAGCAGGACCTGCCTCCCCCTCAGAACCAGCCATCCCCAGCTCAGGACCCTGCTGCCTCTCCTCAGGCTGATTCCTTTTGAAAGCAAAGCACATAACATAAGGCCTGTGTTTATTTTCCCCTTAAATTAGGGTGGCTTGATTTTAATTGAGAGATCTGCCAGAATAAGGCACATTTGTGCAGCTGTCATCAGAAATGCATGCTTGCTTTTTTCTCCTTCTTTTACTGTTTTTTTTTTCTTTTCCATTTCCTTTTCATTTTCTTCTTTCTCTTTCTTTCTTTCTCTTTCTTTTCTTTTCTTTTCTTTTCTTTTCTTTTCTTTTCTTTTCTTTTCTTTTCTTTTCTTTTCTTTTCTTTTCTTTTCTTTTCTTTTCTTTTCTTTTCTTTTCTTTTTTCTTTTCTTTTCTTTTCTTTTCTTTTCTTTTCTTTTCTTTTCTTTTCTTTTCTTTTCTTTTCTTTTCTTTTCTTTTCTTTTCTTTTCTTTTCTTTTCTTTTCTTTTCTTTTCTTTTCTTTTCTTTTTTCTTTTCTTTTCTTTTCTCTTTTCTTTTCTTTTTTTTTCTTTCCTTCCTTCCTTCCTTCCTTCCTTCCTTCCTTCCTTCCTTCCTTCCTTCCTTCCTTCCTTCCTTCCTTCCTTCCTTCCTCTCCTCTCCTCTCCTCTCCTCTCCTCTCCTCTCCTCTCCTCTCCTCTCCTCTCCTCTCCTCTCCTCTCCTCTCCTCTCCTCTCCTCTCCTCTCCTCTCCTCTCCTCTCCTCTCCTCTCCTCTCCTCTCCTCTCCTCTCCTCTCCTCTCCTCTCCTCTCCTCTCCTCTCCTCTCCTCTCCTCTCCTCTCCTCTCCTCTCCTCTCCTCTCCTCTCCTCTCCTCTCCTCTCCTCTCCTCTCCTCTCCTCTCCTCTCCTCTCCTCTCCTCTCCTCTCCTCTCCTCTCCTCTCCTCTCCTCTCCTCTCCTCTTTCCTATATCAATTTGCTTGATGCAACCCTTTCCAGGCTAAGCTGCCCCATTTCCAGAAAACAGAATGAAAGGGGATGAACTCCCAGGGTAATCTCAGAGAGACCCAGCTGAAGTGGTCTATTTGTTCTCATGTGCCTGGTGACACACTGGTGGAACTGGGCAAGACGTGCATAGCACCTCCAGAGTGAGGGCTGCAGGGGAAAGACCTCTGTCTCACAAGGAGTTTTCCATTGCTGTGGCCCAGACTTCCCTATAATGTGTGCAGTTTGTGAAGTCAGATGTTGAAGGAAGGCTCCAGGTTTGTATCCAGTTCCCAGACCCAGAGCTGAACAGCTGATGGACAGGGGTCCTGGATATAGGATGCTGGGAATGGCTCTGAGAAGAGCAGTTGCCCTTCTTGGAGAATGGTCTTGCTGGCATCCTGTGTGGCATCACCACCCCAGCATCCTCCCTAGCCCCTTGCTTTATATCAAAGAAGTCTACTCTACATTGTGGGAAGCAACCAGGGAGATCCAGCCCCGCCTGATCCTTTTTCTCTTATGGAACAGCTGGAAAGACAGTAGCCTGAGAAATTGGCTGACCTTTTTGATGCATTCAGCTGTCTAGCCTTATACTTGTCCTTTAAATAATTTGTCAAAAAACAGACAAGCACAAAACAACCAATCAGCAGGAAAACAAGAGCCCAGACAAAACAAGAGAGACTTCCTTTTCCAGCCTTGCACTTCTGCAGTTGCTGGTCTGAAGCAGTTTAATCTAAAGCAGGTTTTGGCAGTTGCTGGGGAAAGCAATGTCCATGATGGGTATTTAGAGACCAGGGCTCGCCTGCCATACACTGTCCAGGGGTTTATTACCTGCTGAAAAAGCTTAATGTGCTTCAGGTGCTACGTGATGTCCAGATGTCATGGTAGAAGCCACTTGGAGAGTGCTGGTGATAGAAATGCTGCTGGGTGAATGCAGAAACATTAGTGCCAAATGTGATACTTAGTCCCAGTTCATCTATTTGTAAAGAACACGGGAGTGGCTGAGCTGGTCGGGACCAGAGGCCCATCCATCCCAATACCCTGTCCATGGCAGTCAGCTGTAGTTGGTTCTTCAGGGCACACAGATTGTGGCTCAAGGCCAGTGATTTGTGGTGCTGGGATTTCCGGAGTCAGACATAGTGTCTTTGTATTTAATAGCCCCTGGTGAATTTTGCTTTCCGGAATTTACCTAGCTAATTCTAAATCCCTTTGTACCCACAGTTTCCTGTGGCAAGCAGCTTCACATCTTAACAACACGTATTGTTTAGTGTTGCCCATTTTTTCATACCCTGAAGCTGGGTGAGTGTCCTCTGTTGGATGCCACTCAAGACCTGCCCCGGATCCAGCTCGCACAGGAGAAATGGGTGGCTGGAATCTGAAAAAACGTGGCTGTTGGGATCGGATGTGCAATTATCAGCAGGCCACAAGCAGGGTATGTTTTAGGGGCCAAGACACAGCTCCTCACCTGCCTGGTTGTTAACAGGTCGCATGGTGCTGCCTGCATTACGGACAAAGGGAGTTTTTGAGAGTGAACAGGAACAGGAGAAGATGGGCACAATCTGGGTAGGAAATGAAGGGCAGCATGGAACCAGATGTGTTTGTCAGATCAGTAGAAGATTGTGAGACTGCAGGCAGCATCCCCTGTCAGGAGATAAGGAAAAAAGAGTTGCAGGCTATGATTTGTATGCAAAAACTTGGAAGCAAGACCTTAAAGTGGGGAATCCTACAGGGACACAGGACACAGCACCTCGTGTTGCAACACGAGGGGGCTGATTTCTCTACAGAGGTTAGTAAGACCAACCCGTCAGACACAGTTGTCCCTTTCCTCTGAGCAGTGACAGCTTTTGGGCTAAAGCCCACCAAGTGTCTGGGCCCTGGCAAGGTAGAATAGCTGTGTTTAAATTAGGGGACTCAAGAAGTTCAACTTATCGAAGCCACTTGCATCATTTCTGCCCTTATCAGAAATACTAGTTGATGGGAATTGTTCAGCAAGCTATGGCTCAGGCATGGAGGATTTGGAAATTGTTCTCAAATCCACATGTGGTAAAAGCATCATGGTGCTTTATTTCCCTATGAACACAAGTGATGAAGCAGAAGTGGGAATGTTTTCTACTTAGAGTCCAATTTCCAGAATTGCTCAGCTCCCCTTTAGGCAACAAAGTCATTGGCCAGATGTGGGACAGAGACAGTCAAAGAGATGGTGCTGAGCAATCCTGTGTGGCTTCTTCCTCGAATGACAAATTCAAAGCCTCCTCAGCTGACTGGCAGCCTTATCCAAGGGCTATTTATGGATCCAGAGACTGTTTAAAAGCTTCATGGTTGACCTCAGGCACACACTGGATGGTCAGCATATTTTTCTAGGAAAGCAGAGTGCAATTCAAGATTTCTTGTAACTTTTTTTGTTCACCTGACACATGTGCTCCAAAGACAGTGAAAGATGAGAAAATAATATGGGCTTGATAAATGACCGAAAGGAAGTTTCCGATCTGCAGCGGTTCCCATTATTCTTCTTGTTCTTGGCATCAGCAGAGTTATGGCAATCTCCCCCTGCCCCCCTTCCCAAGCTCTACTCCATTAACCCTTTTTTTTTTTTTCCTGTCAAATTCACAGGAGTGGCACCTGGGAGCATTTTGACCAAGGGGAAATTGACTGAGCAAAGTTGCCTCTTTTCAAATATATTTTCTTGAGAGACTGGAATGAATGAGAATCATAGTCATAACATGGCTAAACAGTCTTTGTTTAACTTAATGCAATATAATAACCCAAGTGTTGCAACACAGCTCCTTGCTGTGACATCCTTTTTCCATTTGCTTAATTTTCACCCCAAACACACGCTGTTAATAAGCTGCTGAGAAAATACAGCTCTTGTGACAAAATCCAGAAACTGAGCCCCTGTACGGTGTGTTAGATACACAACTCATATTTGGACTGGCAAGTGGCACTGAAATTGGTATTGCAAAATAGATCCATTTTTCTTCCTGCCAAATGTGATGGACAGATGAAAAGGAAGGGTTGGAGAAGTGAATGGCAATAAGCAGAGGACAAGTAAAATAAAATCCCCAACAGAATGCAGCATGTGAGTTAGAATAGACATGTGATTGCCAGAAGGGAAATGCAGGATGCGGGGTGCTTTGTCAACAGCCAGAGTTAAAATAAATGTCACACCGGCACTGGAAACTGCAAGATTAAACTCCTCCTGGTGATTTATAATTTAAGAGAGAAAAAGGCAGACAGACACCCAGTGACTGAGCTCAAAAGAAAAACTCCTATTGACATTAGTGAGTTTTGGAGAGGATCCAGTGCAGTAAAGGTTCAGATCTGATCTCTGGAGTCAGAGTATGTTTGACCAGTGATTTTAATCAGCAGAATCAGGCTCTTAATCACAGTTTGGTTTACATTTACTGCCTTTTTACTTGCTTTGTAGCAAATCTGGAAGTCATACTTGTTCTTTAAGAGCTAAGTGAAAGTAAATAAAGACTGCCATAAAATTTGGACATCTTTAAATTAGAACACAATTACACTAAGGAATATGAATAAGCCTTTTCCTTTCATTTTACCAAACCAGCTCAATGCTTTAGAAAACCCTGAAATAAACTCAAGATTTTTTTGTTTTGCACAAACAACAATATCTTGAAAGTTTCACTAATCGTCCTGAAGATTGCTGGGGAAAGGAGATTTTCTTCAAGAGAAGATGCAAAAGACTGTCTTACTTAGTGAAAGCTGCAAAATACATTTTCTATAATTTACAAAAAATAATTTATACCAAAATGACATGGTGCCACGTGGAAAATAGGAAATAAGATACAAAGGCACTGGTTCCCAGATTTTTATCCTTCCCACAGCTACAACATTCTGTGACTTTTTCATCACGGATTTCCAGACTTCAATTTAAGAGTGCATTTGCCAGGCACTGAATACTGAGATCCAAGATGCAAAATCAAGGACAGAATGCAAAACAAGAAAAAACTCCAACTTTGGCCACTCAAACCTTTTCTAAGCGTCTCAAGCATGTTTTAGGCAACAAGATCAGTGTTTGTGGAAGGAGCATTCAGCACGACATTTCCTTTGTAGGAAACGAAATGTCTTACAGGGGTGTCCACTTCTGTAGCAGTGGATAGTTCATAAGCATCTAGAGAACAGATAAATGCTGCTGAGGCTCTGCACACATTGCAAGTGGCTGTGCAGGGGCTCTATTAGCCCTGGACAATTTGGCACTGGCATTCAAACCAAAGAAAAGGCTGCCTGTTTGACACACTTCCTTCGGGAATACTGAGCTAGTGAGGGGACTGGGGGGAGCCACATGGACTGCAAGTGATCTACCAGGGATGGTGAATTCAAACATGCTGTACTTGGTTACTGATGATTTTTGCTCAGTTATTTATGGGATGAGTAAGTTTTCCTTTCAGTTAGACACTCTGAAAGACGGAGACACCCAAGTTATTTTTAAATAACAGGCAGATTTCAAACCTCAGAAGCCTATGACTTCCCAAGAGAAGAAACATTTCAGATGATAACTAACAAAATTACTTTTCCGTAGCCTGACTGTAGTTTTGTGCAGAATCTCTTACTTCTACCTGCTAAAACCAAATAAAATGGGTGATTAACAGCTTCCAGTGTTCCAGAAGTTACGTCAGGCTCTGTCAAAGAGCTCCTGGGCTGTTCAAAGGGCTGTCTGAAGGGATTACAGCTCCCTCTTGTTGATGAGATCCTCTGCATAGAGACCTGGCTCAACAAAGCTGAGTCAGAGTCATGGATTTGTGAGCAGAGTCCTTTTGAAGAGTCAGGAGAAAATCCTTTCCTGTGCCACCCCCCTTCGTGGTTTTGCTTCTCTCATAGAACTAGAGACAATTATGAGCAGAAGTTTCTGGCAGACAAGAGCCAACATATGGCACAGGCAGATTTCAAACCTCAGAAGCCTATGACTTCCCAAAAGAAGAAACATTTCAGATGATAACTAACAAAATTACTTTTCTGTAGTCTGACTGTAGTTTTGTGCAGAATCTCTGGTGCAGAGCCTGTGGCTCTGATCATCCAGGAGAGGAATGACTGACTCTGTGGGATAGCTGGAAATCACACAACTGAGATGGGAAGATGTCTTAACACCAACACCAGGAAAAGAAAGAAAACCTAAAGACACGAAAGAAGGCAAAAGGTATTGCCTGCATTTGGGAAGAAAAAAAAAGTATTATAGCAGTTTCTCTAATGCATAAACATTGGAAAAAATCTGAAAATATCTCTACTTCGAAGAATGGAGACATCTTCATTGTTTGAAGGGGGTTTTTGCTGCTGGGGATGAGAAGTCAGCACAGCTGCAAGGCTTTTGATTTGAAGAACAAAATTGCTCAGAGACTATGGACAAGATTGCCCACATAAGCTACAAGTGGAGATAAACATGAATCACACGGACAAATAAAAACTCCAAGGAGCAATATCCAGAAACTTAGTGCTGTCTGTCTCTGTGAGACTGGGATTAGATCACACATTAATTGTGATTTTTGTTTGACATTAAAAATTCCTTTGGAGCAGGCTTTGTGTAACAGCAGCATTGCTGGAAAGAAAAGGTCCTGAAAAATGTCTTCATAGTTTTCTGTGTATGTGTATAAATATTAAACTGCCTTCCTTTCAGACATGCCACTGAACTCTGCTCTTGTTTGCATGTTGAACCTGGAAACTTCTCAAAAGTTTTGCCTACGGATAATTCATGAGTTAAAGACCAAATTGAAATGCCATGTTACAACTTGTAGAAATGTTAGACAAATATAATGACCATATTTTCCAGTTACCTAATACCCACTCAAAATATAAACCCCAAAAGAACGGAATTGTTTTCATTGCTGTTAACCAGACAATATCACTCCATCTAAATATAGTATGTGATGAAACCAATTTAAATATTGTCCAAGTATTTAACACTGTAAATATTAGACTTAGCACTCCATAAAAACAGGCTTTGATGATGTAGGCTGACAAAAGGAGACTAGTTAATTGCAGATTACATCATGGCTAGGACAGCATCACTGCTAGGACAGCCACGATAAATGTGAGGTGCAAAGTAAATCTAATAAAATAAAAATAGTCTCTGTTCAGTGTTCACCTTTATCTGTTTTGCTAACCTTTCTTATCAGAGATGGGGGGAAATGTAGTCCTAGGTAAAGGAGTGTCTGGAGTTCAATGTGTTGTTGAAGTTTGCTTTTAGGGCCTGATTCAGAAAAACATCCAAATCTGTGTTTGACTTCAAGGATGGGTTTTTGTCCTTTTTGCTACAACGGGGCTCATATGTACTTCTGACATTTTCCTGCAGTAGGAAGATTTCCTGAGTCAGGGTCTGAATCTACCTCATGTTGTTGTAAAATATGGCACAGCTCCATCAGAGTTGGGAAAACAAAATTTGAAATCTTTTGGTTACTGATAACTTCAAAGGATTTCTTAAACTTCTGAGTTCAGATAACTATCTTGAAAATGGGGACAATTTCCTGGCAATACAGGCCTGATTTTCTTCTTGTAGCAAGAAGCACCCTTGTGTGTCTATCAGTTTGAGTTAACCTTCCTTGATGTCTGCCCAGATATTAACATAAAGATGGATTCTGCTGTGTGTTAAAAAGGATAGTTTAGTGGTACCAGGATGTCCTCAAAGCCCAGAGGTGGGACATGTCTACATGGGTTTAGCTTCAGGCTCACATTAATAGGAATTTCAGCTTGCAGGTGAGGCCTGGCCCCTCATTTGAACTCCTGAATGGGATGGAGGCGTCCATTCCATCCTCCTCTCCCCTCCACCAAGGGCTCCCAAATGTGCCATACAGAGGCCCACACTCTCCTTCACCCAAGAAAGCAAAAATGCAGTTCAATGGACTACAAGAAACGTGTTGATTTTCCTGAAAGGTCAGTGAATAACTCCGTGTAAGTTCCCAGCTGTTGTGGTGCTGAGCTGATAAAGTATCTGGGGGGGGCCCTCATCTGTTGTTGAAATCACTGAAGGTGCTTCTGGCAGCTGATGCTACCAACAAGCCGTTGCCACCGTATTTTGAGTATAAAAGCTATGTAACTCCCAAAATGCTGTTTCCCTCTCTTATTTCATGGATCTCTTTTTCTCTCCTTCTTCTCTATATAAGCTGAGTTCCTGCATTTTCTGCACCATCCTTCAGCACCCAAAACACCTAAAACCAGTGATGCTGGAAAGAGCCTCCTGCTAACAAAAGGTCTGATCCCCAAGTGGCTTGTGAGGCCTGTTAACACATCAGAGTAAAATCAAAATAATGATGTTATATAGAATAAGTGAGTCCAGCTGTCGATGTTGACAATCTTGAGCCACGAAAGGAGAAAAGTAATATAACCTTGGGTAACCGTGGTTTGTGCTGGCCCAGCTTCGTTGCCTGGCTTTGTGTTTGCCTGCACACAGGGATGGTTACCTGCAGAGATGGAGTGGTTTAGGTGAGTTCGTCTGGAGCTGGTGGTCAGCATTACCCCAGCAGCAAAGCCAGGAACTGAAATCTGTGCTGGTTGTAAAAACTGTCTTGTGTGTGTGTGTCTTTGCTTCTCCTCCCTGTTAGGTGATTACTTTCCTCTGTCACAAGGGACCCAGGATCACCCTCAGCCATGGTCCACTTCGGTATCTGCATTGAAGAAGGGTGTGTAGCTCAGATTGCAGCAGCTGGGCACAACTTCCGCAGGCCAAGAGCACAATGGTCATAAGAGCAGGCAGGAATGGGATGCAGGCACCCCTCCAGCTTCCCTTGTTTCTACTGTATTTGTCTTTTTTAATTAACCCTGCACCATGTTACTGACCCAAAGACATGGCAACAGCAGCGTTGAGAACTGCAGGGATTAAGACATTTGCGTTATAATACTTCAGCCATGAGATCATAAGTGCCCTTATGCTGTATTTTGTTATCCTGGGTTGATAATGGAGGCTGATAAAACTCCCACTTTCTCTCTGTATTCAAGTGAGTTAATGTGTCTGGGCTCGTGAGATCCCAGCAGGCGGAGAAAGCAACAGCACAAAGTCCCCAATCTCGGATGTAATCAAATAATGAGGCTGTTTGAGGACATTACTTGTTAACATATTAGCAGGTACCAGGGGTAAGTGAGTGTTTATTTAGTCCTGGTGTAAAAGCATGTCTAAAATGATTTATGCTGGAAGCTGTTTCACAGCAAACAGGCTGCTTTCATGAAAGCGGGTCAATCACCATCTCCCGTCTGCCCTCATAAATCATATTCAGGTGCTAATGTAACCAAAAGGTTTATATAATCTGCACAATCGGCGTGGAGGTCTGGGTGGATACAGTAATAGCCTGCCTGCATAAATGCCTTCTGCATCTAAAGGTTGATATTTGAGGGGAGTCAAATGATTGATTTAAAGAAGAAAGAAAAGAAATAAACCGCCATGACAAGTAACAAAGTGTATGTACAGTTTTCCAGCCATATTTTACACACACAGGAGTAACTTGCCACTGTTGCGATCTGCTGCTGGGACTGGTTTTGCGTCAGGATAACTTCCATACACATTCTCTAACAGAAAGGAGACTGTGATTTTAAGGTAACGATGACAGATACCAGAAGCACAACACTGTAAACCGGGATTGGCTTTCTATGTTCCCCAAATTTCTCTGGTTAAAGGTTAGTTTCACATTATTGAACTCTTTTTCATAGTGGTGGAGGACTCCTTTGAGAGATGACATCAGTCTCGAAGGACCTTCTGGACCTACATCCAAAACACCATTAAGTTCCATCTTGAACGTTGCCACAGATCATTTTTGTCTGCTCTTTACTTCTCTGTCCTCCCTCTTCTTGTTGTAGAGTGTTACAAAACTGCACTTCCCTTCTTCCCAGTTTTCAGCTCGAGCTTATTCATGGCCAATTTATATTAGTAGCCAGATTTTATCCTATTCTTTATGTTCTCTTTCCTATGCCAACAGTGTCCTTTAGTTTAAATAGCTTTTCTCTCCCACATGTATTTACCACTAGATAGGTTTCTATCTTGGGTCTTCATGAGGTCTCAGAACCACAGAACATATAACCCCCATAAAATGTTCCACTTTCTTCAGACAAAAGTCTTAATTTAGTTCACATCAGTCAATAGTATCTTCTCTCAGCCTTCAGTGGTTCCCACAAACAAGAGAAACCATTTGTCACGTAAACCAGTTTGGATCAATCTTACAATGGCACATATCCTTGAGTAGCACACATCTACTTACAAGGCTGCAGCTCCCTCTTTTACTAACAAATCCTTCAGCCAGCAATTTCACTAGCACTGTTAGTGCTGAAAAGAAGGTTTCGAAATATTGTACCATAATACTTTGATTTGGGAACAATGTTTTATGAATACAAGAGGCGAACATATTTTTTCTGAGGAGTAGCATCATGTTACTTATTTGCTCAAAGTGTCTGGAGACTGACTGATGGACCATGAAGTCCAAACTGTAGGTAATGACTGTGCTTGGACTTCAATTGTTAATTGCTCTTCATTATTTGCTTCTTATGAGTCATATTATACCATTATGAAGTCAGAAAGTATTAGGAATTGAATAAGGAAACAGGGGGGATACTGAGCAAAATAAATAACCAGTCATGGGCAAAGATCAGTGAATATTTGGTGTGAGCAGATTGCAGTTAACAAATAATGTTAAAACTTAGTGTTTGGTGACTAAATGTAAGTAAGGAAAGAACTTGTGGGAGCATTCAATAATAAAGAAGGTTTTTTTTGTGAGTGGCAAAGCTAATGAAGTTGCCCTCTGTGGTATTGTTTGGGTTTTCTTTCTAATTTCTCTCCCCATCAGAACAACTCACTTTTTGTTTTTGGTAGTACCCTGTACTAAGCTAAGGACTGCCAAGTTTTTTGTATGAGCTGCATCTCTTACAAAAGCAAATAAAAAGGATTAAATCAATCCAGACTGTAGAACAGCTCACAGGGGCTCAAGAAGGTTGAGTTTGTTTGATGTGCATCTGTCTTGGGGTGACCTTAGGATGTGCATCCCCTATCGCCGCTCTATGCCCAGACATAGACAAACAAAGCTGCATCTGCAAGGTGTGAGGTAGCTCGAGTTACAAAACACTGCATGCTTGTGACAATTCCTGTGTTATGTCCCTTCTAGTTAATTTGTGGCAGCAGCAGAAGTGCTTCTCAGCTGCTAAGAAAGATGGTTTGTGAAGAACAGGGGCATGGTGAGTCTGGAAAAATCCAGGTCTGTATGTTAGGTGCATAAATGAGATGTCCTTTCTTTATTGAGAAAAATGATTTCAGGATGTTCCGAGGAATAGGGACTTCCAAATGTTCCAGTAATTGACTAAAACATGTTTAGACAGTGATTTCTTCCTTTTACAAGGAAGTAGTGGCATCAGTTCTCCTTGGTTTTGTTTATTTATTTTGGGCACTCTAGAGAAGATGGTGGGAATCACAGTCAGAACTTGCATCACCGTGTATTTTTCATGCTTTATTTCGTTTCTGTTAAAGTAATTGAGGTAATGTGTCAAGGGTCATTGAAAATTGTCTTAAATATTCTTCTCAAGTCTTTTTGAGCTGCACATTAATTTGGGTGTGAACTTGGCTGGGTGTTGGTTTGGTTGTTTGGCCATCATTGATGCCAAGTGCACTATTTTCCTCCAGAGATTTGATGCGTGATGTTGGGCAAGTCTTCCTGCCCTTCCAGCCTGCTTTGTTGAGCTTGAAGTTCCTTGGCACTGAAGTTTATGTCTGGCCGTAGGCATGGCTTCCACTCAGCATGGGGATGGGGGGCCTCAAACGACACAATTCTGGTACAAAAAACCAAATTTACAGTAAGACTGTTTATTGCACATAATGGATCAGCTTAACTGTGTCATTCTCATTCTGAGAATCTCATTTAGGCATCAAAGCCAACACCACAGGATGTAAATAGTCTTTCAAAAATTAAGTAAAGATGACACATATGAGCTGATTTTTAATTCTTTTACTCCAAGTCATGCACATATTGTGGCTTTTTTCTGTGACAACTTATTTCAATTTTATTCCTTTCTCCAATAATCATTTATTGACTTAAGCCATTTGTCATTTGGACAATCACTGTGATCTTTAATTCTGACTTAGAAATCAAAATAATATGAGACATAATTAATACACCTATTTGCCAATGATTAGACAGGTCTAACCTGATTGTCCAGCCAGCAACACACATACAAAGAAGAATGCTAAAAACTGCCTTTTGCTATTACCAGTAAAATATACAATTATCCATCAGGCCAATGGGAATCACTTGTCACTTATCTGTCCTAGAAAGGAAAATAATAGAGAGTGGAACAGAAAATGGAACTCCCTTAGAGTGATTGGTATCCTCAGTTGTGATTCATCTATCACATCCAAGACAGCTGAGGTGAATGGAAGAGATGTTGTGCAGTGACCTTAAACAAGATACCTGTTGTTTAAAAGACCAAAGTTAAGGAAACAAATGTCACCCTTTCACTGCAGAATTAAAGGTCAAACTACCTGACTCCTAAAACAGACCCACTGAATAACCATGCTGCCCAAGCCCCTGTGACAGCCTTTCCTCAAGGTCGTAAGATGAATGTAGGGTAATGTTTAACATAGCTGGGAAGAGAAAACAGAAGGAAGTGGGATGTGGTGCTGGGAAAGGCATACACAGTATCTCCCTGGTACTGCTAAACTGGATTGCAGGGACCATGGGGACACATCCTCCATGTCCTGGGAGAAGTCCCACCTAAAGGTCAGGAATAATAGGAGCCAATGCTCCTTCGTTTCCTTACCACAGTTTTGTTACTGCCCATGTGTGAAAAAAACATCCCTGAGTGGCCAGCCAAGCAGCATTCACAAATTTTTCAATGTATAATAGCACTCATCCACTAACCATAAATAATCTATATTTATCCGAGGGGTCCCTAACAAAGCCATGTGTACATTGCACAGAGCATTAGGCTATCAAGGTATAAACTATTTAAAGCAGCCAGTGTTTGAATTGTCATTTCTCAAGTTTAACATTATGTTGTTTCAATATCTAAAGTCTCCTTCCCAATGCAGCAAAAATGCAAAACACATTGAGAGAAAATGTAAAACATACTAACTTGATTATTATGAGTGCTCTGGATTGTGTCACAATTCACTATTAATTTAGACCACATTCCAGTGGCTTCTCCCTTCCCTCTGCATTCTGGACCAGTCTGTCAGAGAAGTACACCACCAATTAAATAAGAAAGGTATATTTGCAGGATGTGTTTTAAAGTCTGCTCCTTGGAGGAAATGTTTGGGATATGCAGTTTAGGGAGCATTGTTTTCCATTAGCAACCAGAAGTGATGGACTGATTTTGAGGGTCATTTGCATAATAAATTTCTTCTGGGCATCAGGGACATGGTCAATTCTGTGAATATCATCATGGGCCTGATAGTGAGGTTTGTGTCAGCTCCTCTCACCCATGATGGAGACCCAAATGATGGTTGAATCCCTTCGCTGAGAAACTGGTGCAGCCAGAACCAGTTTCTGCTTTGGTCGAGGAGGAATGGCCTTGTGGTTACAGCTCCAGAATATGGTTCAGCAAAACTGGGTTGCGTTTCTGCCTCTTTTATAGACTGCCAGTGTAACCTTGTATGAGTAATTTATTCTTTTCCACCTGTAAAGTGACCAAAATGAATTTTCCTATTTTCTCAGTTTAAGAACATAAATACTTTGAGGCAAGTTAATCTTAGCTAGTGCTATGACAGTGCTGGGCACAATGGGATTCTCCTCTTAAAAGAACTATTGAGAAGGTAGTATTTATTTAGGGCATTTTGGCATCACTGTGTCCAAATCAGCTTTTGGAATGAATCGTAAATAATGCATATAATCAGACTTTTCAGAGGGGTGTTTTTTAGGAGACTTTTGCTGATTTTCTGGCCACAGAGTGTGCAGTCAGTATGGCAGGCATGTATTAAAGAGGCAACAACTATTCCTGATCATCTCTGTTGCTCTTTCACAAGTTGAAAAGCCAATCTGCAGAGTACCTTTTAAAAGTCTCACAGAAAGATTTCAACTCCCTGCAGAAAAATGCTCAGAATTCACCCTACAGAGCAACAAAAAGACCATGGTTCATCTCCACCAGAACACTGGACAGATCCCTCTCAATCCATGAGGTTTTGATGTATTTGTTTGTTGTGCTTGGTGGTGGTAGTAAATTTTGGGCAAAGAATTTGGGATCCAAACTGTTTGTAGCTGGACAGCCCAGCTGCAATGTCTCTCTCCATTTTTTACCCAGAGGGGGCCATAAACACCCAGCTGAGCACTCCCATCTGAGGTTCTTGCTTATGGGAGAAGAGCACGTCTCTCAGCGAGGACACCAGCTCCTCAAGTCACTGTCAGTGTGCGTGGTACAATAGTTTGAAGGATTAAGTGAGAGACAAAAAAACCCTTTGTGATCTGTGCTAGGCAAATCCCATAGGTACATCTCCTGAATAGCAGAGGTTTTCAAAGGCCTCCTAGGGTGGTCTAACTGCAGAGTCCTGACCCCATGGAGAGCAAAGTTTAGCAAATATGTGGCAGAGGTTGGGGAATATTCTTCCCTTGTAGAGTGGTTCTGCTTTAAAAAGGACCTCTTCTTTCTCCAGAGACACAGGCCTTTTGTGTGCTGATGCTCAGCTACTCCTCTGAGGGATAAAACCGGATTATGCAGGGTTTGCTCTGGAAAGACTGGAGGTGGGTTCCAGTCTGATACCTCAAACAAAGTTATTAGCTATGGCTCCAGTGTATTCTTGTTGCTGTCTGCCCTTTGTTGTAGTGCCCAAGCAAGGACACTCATCTCCCTCCTCTCCTGCCATATCTTACGGCCCAGCAAGTACCTCCAGCAGTACTCTGTCAACCCTGCTGATCTCTTCCACCGACTGGAGAGGGAGCCTAATGCAGGTGTTTCAGTGAAACTTATACGATCCAGATGTAAATCCAGTGGCAAGTCCCTCAGGATTAGACATGTCTGGAAATGAACATTATTGGGCTGATAAGATTTCTGAGCATTTTTTCCACAGGAAACCCACTGATTTTCATCTCCGGGTTTGGCACGCAAGCTCCCTAAGGCTCCTGCAGAGGCATACCTTGGATCGCCTGTGACAAGATATGAACAGGAGAGCTCCAGCTGACACGAAGGGCCAGGCTGGGATAGCAGTTAGGGAGGAAAAAACACTCTATTCTTTACTGTTGACTTTGAAAATGTGTTCAGGAAAGGATTATAATGTCAGGATTGTAATGCTGGTTGCGTAAGAATCGCTGTTCGGAGAAGTCGTTTTTGGAGAAAAAGCTGAGAGAAGAGGCCATTCACTTCATTCCTGCAGATACACCAAATAAAAAGGGATCAGCTAAACCACAGACAAACCCCTTTTTGCTTTTGCAACTGTTCATTTTTTCCATCAGAGCTCAGACCATGGAGCTAAAATCCAGTAATGAAAACCTTCCTTGCAGCCCATGGTTTTGCAGTGCCTTAGACCAGGCTGAGATTGAAGTCAAATGGAGTTGACCCCCAATTTTCCAAACTGCAGTGGGGCAGATGATGGTCTGAGCTTCAATCTCCACACAGATGAAACTGCTGCAGTGGGACTGGTTTCCAGGCTGATGTTTTTCATCTCTCAGTTACTGAGAGCCTGAGAGGAAGCAGAGAAATGTTATCAATTCCCTCTGCTCTGGGCCATCCGTCTTTCTCTGCTGGCATACCTGACAGCTCGAAAATGATTAGGTAGCAGCTGCTTTTTGATTTCTTCTCTTATCTCTAATCCACTGTCTCATGAAATGGCACGTTAATGCTTTAAGGACATTCTAGCCAGGCAAGTGTGCTTTCCCCTCTAGCCAGCAGGTAGAGCCAGCAAGCCTTGCATCGTGTCACAGGTTAATGGCAATTTCACAGAAACCTGGATAAACAGATCGCTTCCTCTCTCCCTTCCTCCCCCAGAGAAAGTCCTGAGTCTAACAGTAATCCTAAAAACCTGTGCAGGGAATGAAGCATCTCACAGTTGGAAAATACTTACAGAGGTTACCTTCTGTAATGAAGATTTCAGTATTTGCTCAAGTGACTGCACAAGGAAGATCAGGAGATGGGAATCTCACCAGATGTAAACCAGCATCCAAACTGTGCTAGCTCTGCGTTTGGGTTATTTTTCAGTAGGAAAGAAGAAAAGAAAAAATAATACCTTGCTGCTTTCCACAGTCGTGTCCCTTACACTGCAAGGGGTGGAGGGCCCAGGAAAGGCTGCTCTGGGCATGTTTGATGCCATGGTGCACTTGTTTCTTCTTCTCCACTGCAATCATGACTTTGAGTCATTATAGTCTTTCTTTAGCATTTAAAAGTGGTGTGTCCCAGAATCTCTATTGGTTCAGGAGCTTCATGCTGGGCACTACCTGTGTTCTTCAGTCCCCATCAGAACTCTCTTGCCTATCCCACAGTCAGGGAAATGGCCTTAAACCATGTGTTTTACAAAAAAACTATGCTTCAGCTTGTATACAGCATATTGTTATATCTAAGACAAAACCTAAATAATTGTACAGACAGTAGGTAGACATAAATAATATATAAAGAAATTTTCATGATAGCATATGTACACAAACATCTTTGAACGTATTTGTGAATCCTTAAACTGTTGAATTTCAGTCTGTGATTAGTTTGCATCATTGCATTTTAATATCATTAATGACCATAGCTTTAATTTCTCGTTTCAAAAACATAACTGACATTATCATCAACATTCACTTATTATATAAAACATGAAGTTACTTTTTTTCCCCAAGTGCTTTTAAAAAACCTTTTGAAGTTGCTGTCCTGTCCAATTTCTAAGCTTTCCCAGCACAGCCATTTACCTCTGCTAGGCACAGTTTTTCAGAAAGAGGTCAAGGATGGTGAAAGTTGCTATCACATCACAAGAGTTGATAGCGCTACTTTCCCCTCAATGCTTTCTTTTGCTTGCCTTGCAAGGCCTCTTTCAGTTCCCTTGACCCCGCTGCCCTGGTCCTTTCTACTGATACAAGAGAATTAATAATAGAGCTCTGGTTTTCCCCAAGCCGCACAACCACTGGGATACGGCAGTAAAACACACACGCAAACGCTCACAACAGCAAAGCCCCCCCACCTCCTGAAATCCATTTTCCTTGATGCCTTTGATCTGGGGCAGGTGGGAAAGAAAGCAAAAGGCCTGTGGGAGAATTATGACTGCAGTGCCTTCCTAGGTGGCACGGCTGCTTCCTTGAGACTTGCGGTGCCATTAATGGCTCCTTTGTGCCAGCTTGTATCAGACCACCAAGGCACTTACCCAAAGGCTAGAATGTGTGTAGAATAAAAAGTAACATTTTGCTGCTTCTCTCTGAAGGTCACATTCGTTTCAGTCTCACAGCAGCTCATGCTCAGGCAGATGGGTAATGGGACAGAGGCTGGGGGAAGCAGAGATTTTCTCATCTCTGTTCTGTGGGAACAGCCATGACTACTCACATAAATGTACTCTCCCTCCCCCACCCCAGTTTCTTTAAACCACTGGATAAATCCCCTTTTCATCCACCTTCCAAAATCCACTAGCAAAGAGAAACAGCTCATCTCTTTGCACAATGTCATTGTGGCCTAAAATGCCAGCACTGAATAAACACCCAGCTCTGTTCATGGATGTTTTCTGCTGTTGCAGTTGTGTCTTGCTAGGACTGCCAAAGTTCCAGGTAAGTCTTCCCATAATTTGGAGAGATTACACGCTGGACAGGTGATGTGGGTAGCCCTGTGTCTGTTGTGTACAGAAGAGGTCAAAGAACCACAGAAGTTCTCTCCAAAACTTGTGAAGAACCTTTAAGAAGTAGAAGTCTCTGAAAGTGGTGTTTTGCATCTAACAGACTGAATGCAGAAATAAGCAGGTTGTACCAACTCCTTGTGAGTGCTCTGCCTTATCAGAGGCACAAGGAAACTCTAATTGTAGTTGAGCAGGGGATAGCCAGATTCTTCTACAGAAATCTCTGTCCCCCTTGCCCTCTCACCCTTCTCCTGCCACCTCCTCTCCTCCCCCTGGGCCTGGTAGTCATCCACAGACCACCGCCATGCAGTTGTGCCTATTCCATGGAAAAGTGTAACCAGTTGTGGACGACACATTCAGGAATGCTTTCAAGCTATCTGGAGGGTGTCCCAGGCAGAAAAGCTGCTGAGTTTGCCTCAAGTAGTGCAAAAGCTGTCTTGAACCACAGGCAGAAATGTGACTATCAGATTAATCTGCCCTGCATCCACCTGCCTTGCTTTCAAGAGAAACACCAGTGCATTATTTCCCCATTTTTCCTGAATTTCCAGAAAACCCTTTATAGCGAAGGCTGCAGACACAAGTGCTGAAGTGCTGGGTGTCCAAGGCAGTGTTCAAGTGGAATTTCGATTTACAGCCACAGTGGCTTTGGAAAAGTCATCATATTTTTGAAACAAAAGAAACAGAAAAGAAAAATATCAAGGGGGTGGTAATGTATCTTTGTAAGATCTTTTGTGATAAATTCTCAATAAAGGTCAGAGAAGCCCATTCAGACTGAATAGAAAAAAATATGCTTGAACCCATGATCGTTAGGCTGGCTTGACTTCTCCAGTCTCCTGCATCTGTGAGTGAAGTACTGAAACCGGAAATTGAGAGTGATTCCTTTCCCCAGCTACCATTCTTAGACAGCACTGTTCAGTCGTGTAACTCCCTGAAGACATTAAAATGTCTTTCCCTTCCTGTAAGAAAAGATTTTCTTTTCCTTTTCTTAAGTCATTAATTACAGGGTCACTGACTTTGGCAGATTACTTGCTAAATTGAGCTGCATCCTGCTATCTTATATTTTATTGAGATGACCACCCATCTCAACACCCAGCTTGGGCTTGACCTGAGATTATCCAACACCGAAATCATGACTAAAAGGGAACAGATTAATGTCTGCTCTAAAGGGATTTAAGATAATTGAAGAAAGCCACAAACACTCACCTTTCTCCAGCTCCTAGCCATATGGACCAGCTTCTCCTTTTGTCTCAACATCAACAATCACAGAGCTACATGGGGAGTTTAATCTGCTTGGTGATCTGTCTAAAAAAAATTAAAACATTGCAAATTTCTTCTTGTTAGGCTGGTTTTAAGCTGAATCAAAGATAAGGACCAAATCTTCCATAACTGTGATTGTCACCACAAAAAGGTCACAGGAGCAAATGCCTGCTCTGGCATCAGCAAGGTCCTGGTGAACACTGGGAGAACCAGTATTTCCTCCTGGAAATGGAAATTCCCCCAGGAATGGACCACAGGAAAGCACTGGAGAGCTATGGGTCTCAGGTCAGAACTCCCAAACCAAGGCACTCATCACCCCCTGACCCAGGTAGGGGCTCAGAAGGAGCAGCAGAAGGAGCTCAGGTTTCTCTCCTCAGACCAGCAGTAGATTCATGTGGAAGAGGACACACAACCTGGACCCTGGCCTGAAAAGTCTTTCTCATCCCTTGCTTTCACATCTTATGTTTTTATGTAACACAGATGCAGAGCCATTCACTGGATTGCCATAAACCCTCACTATTCCACTGAGTCTTTCAAGTACAGCCCATTATCAAACTGAAACAACCTCTCTGGCATTTGAAAATTGAGAGATTTTTGTAAAAAAACCCAAACCCAACTTTTCAGCTTGTGTTTTAAAGTTGATGGTGGACAATCTCATAATTTAGTAGCTATGAGAACAATGGAATTTAATACAGCAATTCAGCCTTCCTGATGCTCGGTGGAAAAAGAAGTGGCAGAGATTTTTACTGCCCCACCTGCAGGGAGGGGCTGAAACCCCAGGGCTGGTGGAGACAACCCCTGGCTGCAGTTTGGGATCAGCACAGTGTCCTTGCAGAGTCGTGGGTCTGGCTGGAGCATTCCTTCATCAATAGGCACCATTTATCACCAAGATGCGGCTGGGTTCCAACAGCGACAGAAGGAAAACACTGGCAATGTTTTCATTAAAAGGTACAAAAGATTTGCAGTGCAGCTGACAGAGGCCATATGTGACCTGCTCAGTGTTCAGCAGGGCTGATAAAGAGCAAAAGGAGTGTCCTGTGAAGGTAAAGCTATACCTCACCTTAATGAACAACCACTCGGGGTAGGAGGTGGGAGAGGACGATCAGATTTCCTCTGACCTGGAGTTCAACTTCTTTGGATGCAACCAAGAGTGGCTGAGATAGCAAGGTAGCTCAGAAAAAAAGAGAGTGAGAAAAGGGGGAGACCCTTTTTTTCCTTCCTTAATGGAAAAGCTTGGCCTGGGGCTGTTCACAAGCTGCATGCAGACCACTGTGTTCTGCATCTCACAGCAAAACCTTACCAGGATAAACACCCGGATGAGTGCAAAAATGCGTCCTGTTTTCACAGGTGGAAGCATTTTGGAGGTGTGGAGGAGCAAAATCCACCCACCCCCCCCAGCCAGCCTTGCATGCCCATTTTACACATATGTGGTCAGCCATGGCAGTGGCCATTAGAAGCATCACCAAGGCCTTGGCAGACAAACTAAGTGCCCCACCCCCTGGGCTCTGTCAAGAGTTCAGAGAGCTGCATCTCCTCTTCTCATCTCATTTTATCTCAAAGACACACAGAAGTGCTACAGGACTGTGGGCAGAAATTAAGACAGTTTCTTACAACGGGGAGTCTGCTCTTCTCTAACCTCAGTCTGCACAAAATGCCCATCTGTCCTCTTCACCTTCCTGCTACTCTTCCCATCTGCCTGCTGCACACTCCTGCTGCTGCTGACATTCCTTAGTTATATGTTTACAGAGTGTTTCATATTTGGTACCTTTTATTTCATTCTCGTGTTTTCAGCTGCTACTGTGAAATCAATAAAACAGACTCTTACTGATGCAGCACAGGAGAGATGGTCTGTACAATCACACCAGGCGTAAGAGAAGGAAACAAATCTCGACCTTATTTCATGCTGTTGAAAAACACTTGAATAAATCCAAACATTTCCTCAAAGTTAAACCGGAGGTCAGGGATAGAGGAAGAGACTTGAAGTTGCTTCATTCCCTGTAGGCTTGAGATCAGAGTAAACCACAGCTTGCTTGTAACACTGACACAGAGCCAGCTCTGGGGTGGCACTTGGCAATATTCAGTGCAGCCAGACCAGCGGCTGCAATTCCTCTGGCTGAAGGCATTTGAGTGCCAATTCACCTGCCAGCGGCTGGGACCCTGGTTACAGCAGTGCTGCACAAAAAGCACTGCAAATTCTTTATCAATTAGGCATGGGAACCACAGAGAGCTGAATGTCCCCACAGCTCAAATGTTAATATAAATAACTATATTTTAAAATGCTATTTATTGTTTCTTCAAGTAGCAGGCCTTCACAGCCGCACGGCTCTATGGCTGGGATATGGTTTCACAAAATTTACATGGGCACTTGCTGAGGTGTGGGAGGGGAAGTTTTGTGTTACAGCATCCTGACACCCTCTCCTTGTACATCACTTGTTACTCACCTCGCTCCTGCCCTCTGCTCGCCTCCTTCACTGCCCCATCTGTGCAAAGGAGGCTTTGTAGAGCTGGCAGGGTCAGTGATTAATTACACAAAGACAAACAGAGTTAATATTCTTCCTGGATAGAACTAATTACTCGAGTGTTTGCTTTTATAAACCTCAGATTGATTGTTTCAGAGACAAATCAGTCTAATTGAAAAGACCGTTTGTTTCCAAGAGAGGAAAAATAACATGTTTGTGCATCATGGGTTTGGGGGGGGGCTTTTTTCCTCTCCTTTTCAAAAGGAAGGCAGTGAAAGAGTTGGTGCATATTGTTGCACCCTCTCTGGACATCAGAGCTACCCCTGTAGCTGTGCCTCAGCCATTCCCAGACCATTTCCCCTTTCACACAAGCTGTTATTTCTCTCACCAGCACTTTGTGGAGGATCATGGGGTGTGAGGTGGAGTGTATGCACATACTGAAAAGCAGCCCCAGCGCAACATGCTCAGGATTTATCTGAACAAAGGCAGAAAGAGAGAAGGGGCACAGGATACACTCAGGTCTTTTGCTTGTATATTCTCTGAATCAATTCATGAAGCCTCTCACATCTGGGGAACTGAAAACAGCTGGCATATCATTTCTGCTCCAGTGCACCCAAAACACTTTACTGCCTTTCTGCTGCCTGAGTCTGGTGTGTCACCTCCTACTCTCTCCTTTCCTTGGCACCTCACCATCTCAGAGCACTTTGAACTCCTTTGTCTTTCCTTGCAGCCCCCCCTCTCTGATGTCTTCTTTCATTGACATCTCCGCTGACCTTTTTCATTTGTGTTTGTTCCTTTCCAGGAGATTTAAGCAGACTGGATTGGATTCATGGAAAGCTGCCTGGGTGCCATAACAGAAAGTACTGACACATGAGACAAGGTACAACAGAGAGCTGGCATGAAATGCATGCCTGGGCCCTTCATCCCTGAGAAATCTGGTCCAATGGACTGAAGCAAGGAACTGGAAAATGAGTCACATGTCAGGAGGGACCTTGAGTATTGCTGTACCAAGATGTCCAGGAATGTAGACTGAGGCTGGGCATTGATCTCCAGCTCCTGATCCCACTTACAGTACTGACCTGCTCAGCTTATGTCTGCATCACTGTCCACATGGCATCTTGGGAGTGAAGGGAAGTTCTTGCTGTGGAATCGGGCTTGTGAGTGAGCAGGATACTTGCAGGCCATTCAGTTCAGGTTACGATTAGCTAGGGAAGTACACTGGCCATGATAATGCAGGAGGCAGATGAAATTCTTTGCCATGTAGAGCAGCAGACCGCTTCCCATTTTTGGCTCTGAAAATCTCTCAACAGAGAGGCACCTCATCAGTTTGCTGCAGGCTGCCTATCACCTGAGTGAGGCTGCAGGACATGAAGACCACCTTCCCTTCTGGCTAGAAGTAATCATTAAATTATACATGCTTAGTGATCACCAAGACACTAAAAAACCACCTCCAAACAAGTCAACTGCACAGAGGCTGGGGCATCGAGGGACAGGAGGCATTTCCAAAGGAAGGTGAGGTTGTACAGGCGCAGGAGGCTGATCTGAGAGTGAAGTGGCAAAACAGCCCCAGGAGCTCTCAGAGGAGGCATGAGAGAAGCACCAGAGACTGCCAGGCAAGAGTTAGTGGCATCATCCTGCGGGAGAAAAAGTGGAGGCTTTGCAGGCAGAAGGAGAACCATGTGCAAAGAAACCACCTCCTGCCGCTGGTTTTCAGCTGTTTGTTTTCAGCCGTGCTTGGGAAAACACAGCAAGGGTCATTCTTCATAAATAAACACTCATAGCATCCACTGCTTTGCCAGGCAAAATAACATTGCAGTCATTTTGCTAACTAGCCATGTCTGAGAGGAACAGAAATATCACTGCTGGATTAAGCTGAGAAAGAAGTGGAGGGAAGCCCCAATAAAACAAGTCTGGCCCAATTGCTGTCCAGCGTTTTTTTTTTCTAAAATAAAAAAGATTTCATCCAAATTTCTCCATTCTCCACCACCACCAAAGCCAGGTGAGCATTTTGCACCTTGAAAGAATACAAACCATAAAGCAGACAAACACTTTTGCAGGACTGCTCTCATCAGGCAGTTAGCCAGCCCTCTTCTTAGGCCATGACAAGGATGATGGCACGCTGCTGCCTCCCGCACTTTGACTTAGGACGAGAAAGCCCAGCAGCACCCTGTAAATCCCAGCACTGCCGACAGCCAAAATCAGGAGCAGCTCATTCCCCTGGGAAAAGATTTGTGAAAAAGGTGCTGAGCTTTCCTTACCCATGTGCTTTCTGTTCTCACTACATCTATTCCTTCACCTGCTTTTTGTTTATCTCTGTCACAAAATTCATGTGTGAGTGCCTAGAACTGAGAAGGATTTTCCTTTTCCCTTCCCCACTTCCCCTCCTTCAAGAGAAGACACTTGTAAGTATTTGAGCATTTTCTTACAAAGGGCT
The DNA here is from genome assembly GCF_965178545.1 of Coloeus monedula. NCBI lineage: Eukaryota > Metazoa > Chordata > Aves > Passeriformes > Corvidae > Coloeus > Coloeus monedula. The sequence continues at coordinate 24,469,201 of NC_138789.1, read as the reverse complement.
TTTCTCCAGCTCCTGGCCTTCCCTTGCTGTCCCTCCCTTTTGTTCTGGATGAATTATATGGTGTCAAGTGTCCACAGCAGCCATCCCTGCTCTAGTCCAGTGCTGCAATGTGCAGGAGATGCACAGTAGAGAGGGAAGAGTGCAGAGAGAAGGGGAACTACCGGATATTAAAAATTGCTGACCCTTTACAATCGTTAATGCTGAGAGAAGATATATTTTTCATGTGGGAGGGCTGGGCAATTTTCACAAAATTGCTGGGCTTTTTGGTGATCAGGCAGAAATTCAACTGCAATAACATGTTCTCCAGTTTCCTAGATGAATACCAGGAGGTTTGGAGGTGAAGCCACAAAGGTTGACACCTTTGATCAAACCTTTCCTGCTCTTGGCAGGAGTTGTTACTCTGTGTGATACACGTCATTATGGAGGTACCAACAGTAACTTTCCTCCTTCAATTCCAGGGCTGGTTCCACAGAAAGCACCTGCTGGTACTGCTGTAATGGAGAAATGTGGCAGAGCAGCAGCCTTTCCCCAGGCTTAGTGGGAGCAGTCAATGGAAATTATTTGGGACATTTGCACTTTCCCTGTTTCACTTGCAGCTATCATTTCTTATTTCTAGTTGCTAATAACAACCACCAGCCTGCTCAGCAGTAATTCCTCTCTGCATGTTGCAAAGAAAATCAGAAACTTTTTTTACAGAGTGGGAAAAGCAAAGGACAGGGAAAGGCAAGGCTTTCCCAGCATCACCCAGTAAATCAGTGGCATTCAGCCAGATCTCTTGAGGCCTGATTTAGCAACAGAGCCCAGAAGAAATGCTACCTGACAGTAAATGTTTCTTAAGCATGCATGCATGCACATATGCATGGGTGACAAGGCAAAAAATGTACATAATATTTGGTAAGAGTGCTGCAAATTGGTACGTGACAAAATGTTTTCCAGAAGCAGCCCCATCTTTCACTGTCAAATAGACAACATGATTGGGCAAGTCATTCTTGTAACCACCTCCCTCTTGCTGTCCTTCCTGCCACCTCTGTGATCTTATCTCACCAGTGAATGCCAAAAGTCAAACTCCAAATCTGAAGAGTTTTCCTAAGAGTTTCATGACAAAAAGTTTGTGGAGATTAACATGCTGGAAACCAAACTGACTTTGCAAAAATCAGGCTGCAATGCTCTGGAATTTACTACACAAATACACAGCCTTTCTGTGGAGGAGAGGAGAGGAGAGGAGAGGAGAGGAGAGGAGAGGAGAGGAGAGGAGAGGAGAGGAGAGGAGAGGAGAGGAGAGGAGAGGAGAGGAGAGGAGAGGAGAGGAGAGGAGAGGAGAGGAGAGGAGAGGAGAGGAGAGGAGAGGAGAGGAGAGGAGAGGAGAGGAGAGGAGAGGAGAGGAGAGGAGAGGAGAGGAGAGGAGAGGAGAGGAGAGGAGAGGAGAGGAGAGGAGAGGAGAGGGCTTAGCTGATTAGGGAAGTTCACTGCTGCTGTTCAATCCATTGAACAGGCAGACACCTTGCAGGACTCATGTTTCAGTTTTTCAAGCACAGTGTAGTGTTGCACCAAGCAACCTCCCTCCAGAATATCTACAGAAATGCTATAATGAAGCCCTCTTTCCAATCCTTATCTCACCAGCAGAATGAAAGAAATTGGTAGCAGAAAAGACATGCCATGATTTTTCTCCCTTTCTGTTACTTTTGTTTTCTGGCATCCTATAATACCATTCTATAACACTGTGTAATATGCTGAATGCTTTTCTGTGAAAATAAAAACATGGAACATGGTTTTTGCTTCAGGAGTGAACAGCAGTTGATAGGAGAACTTTGTGGTCAGATATGGCTACTGTAAATTGTATTGAATTCGAAACAGACACTGAGAGGCAAATCACTTTGCAGATGTCAGGGCAATTTGATCTGCAGGGAACCTGATCCTACAAGCTACTGCACTGCACTGGCTTTTAAACAGGAAATTTTAAATATATGAAACAATCACTAGAAGTTAAATGCTCTTGCTTACTTGTAAGCACAACCTTGTAGCCCACAGAAAGGATTTGAGGATTTGACCAAACAGGCAAAGATCAGTCCCTCAGCCTAGGTTTAGCTGCACTGTCCAGTTTAGAGACAGAAACAATGTTCAGATCAGAAAGCCACCAGTCAGGACAGAGATCCATACTGGTCACTCTGGTCTGTGACTGCATCCTCAATATGCTGTGTGACTGAAGGCATGTTTGGGAATGCTGCTAATGCAACAGATTGCACCCCAGCAAGGTATTTTTCCACCTCTGAGATGTTGAGAGGTTTAGCAATGGCTCTTTTGAAGTCCTTCTGAAACAGCAGAAAAAAGAAAATTATTATTTAGGGTAACCATATTTTCATAATTAAAACTTGAGCATTTTTAGGATCAATATTTCTCACTATTGCAAAACAGCCCAAATGCCCTTTCTATGGTCTTCTGAAAATGTCAGCTTTCAATTATGCCTCAACATATATATATTTCTCAGAGCAAGGACATGGGGGTTTATTTTGCCAAGTAACACCACATTCTGATGAGGTTCATTAATATAGCTGATGGGAAAAGGTCATCTCTGTCCCTGCAGTAAATACCATTATTTTGACATTTGGATTTCAGCCTCCACCAGGGTCAAAGAGAGGGGGAAAAAAGAAAACCTTAAAGTCTTAGAGGATGTAAATACTTACAAAAAAAAAAAGTTATTTTTTTTGTTCATAAATCAGAACAAACCCTATAGTGCACACCTACACAGCTGCACATTCAGGAAAAGGGAGACTGCCTGGGCCAAGGGCATGAGGTTTAGATTTCCTGGAAAGTACCAAAGGAGCTCTTTAAAAAGCAGCCATTTATCTTCACCTGAAAAAAAAACCCTCACAAATTTCAGGACACCAAGTTAGAGGTTCGCTTTGACGCAGTGAATATCCTCAGAGTCTCCTTCACACACACTGAACAAATCCCACTTCAAGCAGAAGATAGGATCAGACTGGAACTGTAGTGAAACGGCTGAGTGAACTGGAATTTTGGGGACACTTTCTCATATCTGTTTTTAGCCTGTGTCTAATGGGGATGCTGGGTGCACCTTTCTCAAACGTCTAAAGTCCTGCTCTGCTCAGGGTTGCATCTCAAACAAACATTGTTTTATTACAAGAATTGAATACTGATTATGTTGAAATCAGTTAACAGGAAAACACTTGCATGAGACAGACTTTCTAAAGGAAGCTGCTGAACAGTAAGGAAAACAAAGTTTTGTCTCACAAGAACTGGGCCAGAGCGAGACAACTGCAGCATATCAACTGCAGTTTGAAACACTTTGCTCATCACATTTTAATTTCTCACTGTTTTCTCACAGCCTAAAACTTCTTGTAAACCAAATCAAAATACTGACATGAAAAGCCTGGGCGTTTATCACCTTGATGTAGCACTAGCATTCCTGCTCAGGATGTCAAAAATCAGGAGGTAATAGTTTTAAGACAGAAAATCTCTTTGGAGGGTAAGATTGTAGTAATTCTAGAGGATTTTTTCATATCTTCATAGCATGAAAACCTCCTGCCATTACGTAGAAAGCAAGGCTCTACATCAGCAGTTTATTCCAAATTTTTCTCTTTTGACCTGCCTCTGAGCCAAGCCCCAAATTTAACGGTCAATGCTTGAATCATGCATTACAAGATAAAACAAAATCCCCAGAGTCCCCCACCCCACTCCAGCTATATAAAAATAAAATTATGTCAGGCAGAGAAGTCACGAACAAGCCAAATACAACAGGGCCATAACATGCAGCCTGACATTGTTGGCTCTAAACAAACAAACAATTGCACATTCATTTTGACAAACATCTGAAGAGTTGCACTGCACAGAGAGAAGAGTCATGGGGCCAGTATTCATTCCCAGGCAAGTACATTGGCTTTGGTGGAGTTACTCAATAGGCTTGCAGAGCCATTGTGCTTCTCGCACTTCCAGCAGACTCCAAGCACATCTGAATCACATTCTTCTGCTAACCATTTCCTCTCCCCCTGCACAAAAGCAGCCCTAACACAGGGAGCAGCAAATAGATCAGGCTTTGTTATCTTTTCTGCCTGCTCCAATATCTCAAGTGCTTTGGGGGCTTGCTAGTTCCCTTGAACAGCAGCCATTTCTTGGTTTATTCGGCATAAATTATACAATTATGTTTCATATCATCACAAGGCATCCGCAAATGAATAGCAGACACCCCTTGCACTCAGCCTGTTTAAACAGGATGCCGACAGAGGAAAGAATGTGTAATACAATGACTCCACACTATTTCCAATGGCAAGAGCCCTTTTACACCTGCATAAATAGAGCTGGGCCAGGCTGGTTGTACAGGCGTTGTCTCTTCCAGCTACATGCCCTGCTGTTGTACCAGCCATTGTTTTCTTTACGGCTTGGTGAGCTGGTCTGCCTTCTGCAGGGAATTCAGCCTCTACCTGAGCGGTTACCTTCGTGAAAAGGCAAGTAACAGTAGAAAGTAACTATGTAAAGTAAATATGTTGTAAAGACCTTGCTGGAGCTATGCAGTACAGCAAAGTTTCACTGAATGAACATGATGCTGAACCCGACCCTCTGGTTGCCATAGAAGCGAAAAGCAACTTGTTTCAGTTCCTCCACTGTGAAATGTGCTATAAATCAGGGTTCTAGTCTCAATAGACTTCAGATTTTAATGGCCACTGTGTGTCTGAGCTCTGGTTGAACATTTCTCTTTATAGTTCAGGTGCAAGCCATAATACACAGGTTTCACCCGTGATCACTTTTGATGCGTTCTCCTTCCTCACATCAGCTCTCCAGAGAGCTTCAGCAATTCTTCTTTTCCTCTCTGATGAGGTCTGGCCCAACTGTTGCAAATGGCGATGTGGTGGAGTCTGGGAGTGAGACAGACCACCTTGGACATTCAGATGGATCACCTTGGACACTGAGGGTTCTTTCAAACCTTGCCTGGTTGCTACCAGACTTTCTGATCTGGCCATTAAAGGCCATGGGTGCAGGGTCTTGTTCAAAGGAATGACTCACCAAATCCTGGGGGGAAACTCTAAAGAAAATAATGAGGAACCTTAATCTATCTTCGGTAGCAAAAGTACTTCCCCAAAAGTAGCCATGTCAATAAAAGGTTTTATGTACAACTTGTCATGAATACACTGAGGGAGGAAAAAAATAGAAGAAACATGAATTCTCCAGACACTTCCAGATGGGAGGATGTAATGCCCCATCATCAGCTGACAGCTGTCACTGGATGATCAGAAGACTTTGATATTTAAAACAGACCTTTAAACCAGATGCAGCATTAGACTAAAAGCTGTAAACCTGCTTAATTGTTTGGCATTATGCAAGGAGCGGTTTGTTTAATTAGAAGATATTTGGCAACTTGTTAGATTGTAAAATGTTTGTCTACATGCCAGTCAGACCCTCGAAGTGATAACAGCAACATCAGACTCGCGTGTGTTGTACATTTTGTGCCACATGTGTGGTACATTCTTCAGCAGAGCCATTCCGAAGCGGAATTTAGCGGCTGGGGAAGGTGCCGGATGAGCAATGCAATTATTTTGCAAAATAGCTACTGCACGAGCAAAGTCAGCGAAGGATTTTTTGAGGGTCAATCCAAGCAGGACACCTGCAGTTTTGGTCCTCAGGGTCTCCCACTCTTACCCTCTCCACTGGAGTGCTTGGCCTCACACACACTGGGGAGGTCTGGGTCTTTTTTACTCAAAGCACCTCACTTAAATCAGGCTTTTAATGACCGACTGTCACATCCAGTTGGAAGATGTGGACAGACCAAAGATACTAAGATAAAATGCTACTCCTACAGCACATTGGCTTTTCTGTGATTGCCAGTGGAGGATGAGACACCACAGGATGGGCAGCACGACACCCACCCAGACAGACACGAGAGAGCCATCCACACACAGACATTTCTGCTCAGGTTATCGTGCTCCCTGCACATGTTTTAAAAAGAGAATGTTAAGTGGATCCCAGCACAGTCCTTTGCCTTTTCAGTGGGGCAGCTGATTTCATTGCATTGAACATGGTGATACAAAAATAAACAGATGAAAACCCAGTAATTTCACTGATTGGAAATGTGAAAGGAGCAGGCCTTTTGGGGTTATATCAGGTAACACAGCTTCCAGCTAGAGAAGCCTTGTACGTTTTTTCCTGACCATTCTGAGTTTGTTCTAGCAGAGGGAGAAACTGTAATAATGAAAAATATATTGACAAAGCTGCTCAAAAAACATTTGAAATAGGCAAATTTTGATCCAGCTTGTTTCAGCAAAACATTCAGATTACAACAACTACATTTTTGACATGAGAGGAATAGCAATTAATCATTTTTATTTCTTTCCTTTCGTTCTTTAAGTGCTAAAATGTATGTGTCAGTGATAGTGTTCTGATTTGCTATTTGAACATGAATATACATCAGTCACTGCAGTGCATTAATATGTGCATCCTTCCATACTTAACATTATGTTTCAGCATTGAATGGAACATATTATCCTGAAGCCAATTCTGAATAAAGACATATCAAAATATTGGAATCCTTTGCAGACTGGAAATTTTGGTGTTTTGGTCAGTTTTTATTAAAAGCACATATGAGCAAGCTACTGAAATCTTAAAAATCTAAACATCTCAGTTTTAGTTTCTCTTTTATTTGATATCACACAGTTGGGTAATTATTTATTTTTAATATTATTTCCTAACATTGTTATTTTTTTTTTTGTTCAGTAAGCTAATAAATGTGATTCCTACTCCTGCTCTAGGTTACCCATTGTGCTGTCAGAAAGTCACTTCAATGTTCTATGCTTATATTCTCCACCAGGAAAATCCTACAGCTGTAGAGTTAGAGACCTTGAGAGATGTTACCAGTCAAATATTCCTCCATCCTGCTTTTAAAGACTTACAGAGGCAGAGGCTCTAAACCCAGGCAATCTATCCCTGTGGTGTTTTTTTTCCATCCCCTTAAAAAGGTTTTCCTCCTGTCTAACCCAAAACCACCACTACTGCAATTTAAGCCCATTACTTCTTGCCTTATCCCCAGTGGATATGGAGAAGAGTTCATTACCTCCCTCTTTGCAGCAGTCTTTAACATATTTGAAGACTGTTATCATGACTGTCTCACAGTTGTCTTTTTCCTAGACTAAACAATCCAACTTCTGTCAATCTTTTCCACAGAAGTTCTATTTTCAGTCCTTCTCATCATCTTTATCATTTTCCACTCTTTTCTCTATTTTGTAGCCACCATCACACTGTCCTCTTTCTGCCACCTTCTTGGTTTTTATCTTTGTAACTGGAATAATTTTTCTAGAGGTGCACAAGCACCAGCTGGCACAATTCAGACTTTGGTGATGGAGCTCTGCTGTTACACCCCCAGTAAATAAGAGCAGAGTGCCATGAACCACACCAGAAGTTACTGGAAATAACATCACCTCAGCCACAGATATGAGGCTCTATGTTAAAATACGGAGAGATTAAATACCAGTCAGCTCAAGATGATCACTGGCATGAAAGGCTTCTTTGCTTTGCTTTGCTTTGCTTTTCTTTTTTCTTTCTTTTTTTCTTTTATTTTCAAAGAATTCTTAGGAAAAAATGTTCGAATGAGGTCTATAAGCAAAACTTCTCAGGAAGTTGGTTGCCTTTGAAAATACTGGGAGGCATCGCTTTCTTTTCAGGTCAAAATTGTGATTTTTATTTTATTAAGATCAACTGTTTGAAAATCTGAAATTGCTGGGGAAAAAAGAATGCCTGGCAAGTATGCCTAAGTATATGAAAACCACTGAGCAGGTCTTTAACTTGTGGTATGCATGCTATTTCCATCTGTGTCACTAGCAACCATTCCAGCAGACCACTCTGATCTAGTATCATAAGCAAGAAACTTTACCACATCTATTCTATTCCTAAAAATACTCCCTGGAATCACCACGAAGTGACAGATCTAACACACCAGGGGTGACTAACATTTATGGTGTTCCTCTGTACACAAGAACACAAGGTGTCTATTATAGAAGTCTGGGTTCTTTGCTTCATGCCCCATAGATCTCTGAATAAATACAACTTAAAAGGGAAGATAATTATTTCAGCACAAGTCTTAGTATGGAGATTTGGAGGAACGAGGTAAATATTTATTATACATTTATTTCTTGGAAAGCTGTCTCTGTAAACTGTTCCAGGCTGTAAATTCCTCTCTAAAAGCTAATTTCAGGCATATCTCAGATAGTTTCAGAGTGTGCTTTTGTTTCAGATAAGGTATAAATGCTTCAGAGACTTATCTGTCTCCTCTAAAGGTCTTTAGTTTGCAAAACTAAGCTATAAGTATCTTGACAAAGAGCTTCTACACCTGATTTTTTTCTACTTTTCCTTCCACTGAAATTAGAAGAGCAGTATTTAAGATTATTCCACCAGCACTGTCTTTTGCTGGATAAAACATAGGAAATTTAAGAGAAAGCAAAATTTAACCACTGGATATTGAAAGGGAACACTTGGAGTTTTGGGCACATTAACCCAACAGACCTGGTTAGTGACACCCAAGTGAGTGGGCTTCAGGAGAACCTTGGTTTAAGCCAAATTGTGCAGGAGGTCCTGCACAGCAGGGTCACTGTGGCAATCTCTGCATTTCCTTGCCCCTCTGCAGGGCCACGCTGACAGCAAAGGAGATTCTGTCCTTTGTTTATTTTTGAATAATGCTAAAATATTGACTAGGTCACCTTTTCCACCAACTACTGTCATTCCAAAAACTCCAGAACACTGATGTGCTCAGAGCAGTCTCCGGTGAGATTATGGGCAGTTGTGACCCATTGTTGTATCTTCATCCAGATGCTGGGCGCTTCAGCACAAGCCAGGCAGGCACAGGGTACCCAGTCCTTTGGACAAGCATCTTGCTTTTCTGGCTATGACTCTCTAAAATAGAAGTCTTCCACGTTTATGCTAAAAATAAATTCTATTGAAAAAAAGAGCATCACAGGCCTTGGGAAAAAAAGTAAAAAAAACCAAGCCAACCCAGACCTTTAAATCTGTTTTCTGAAGAATCTTGTCTTGCCTCATGCATGTTGTGTTCCCTCTCATTGCAACATTAGCAATGCTGCCTGGAAATTACCCTTTTCAGCTGGCAGCCTTGTGCTGCATCGAAACCTCCTGTCCTGAAGTGATCTGAACTGCAGCTTGACTGAAAGAAACAGCTCCATTCATTTCTGGATGTAAATGGCAACAGCAGTGATAAAAAGCAGGATGGATCCTCAAGTTGGCACCTAAACTGTTCCTGTTTTCAGGGATCCATTCTCAGAGTTCATCTCTGAGGAGCCTTCTCAACACAGCCAGCTGCTTAGACAAGGAACTGTGGGAATTTCACTGGCATTCATATTGTTATCATCACTGTTTAACATTCACAAGGGTTTGGGACCTTTTGAAGATCCCACCCTCTTTGTGAGCACAGAACACATTAAAAATCATGGTCTCAAAGAGCTTGTTATCTAGCTGGCAAAACAAAAAAAGCCCAACCCTGAAACTACAGGGGAGGAGGGTTCTTTTCTTTGTAATAAAACTAGTTCTGGGAAATACTGGATCTGTTAATATAGCACTGACCTGGTTACACACATGGTTTTAGCCTTTAGTTTGGACATCTTCAGCTCCTACAGATCCCTGTGTTTTACTGGTGGCCAGTACCCAGAGCTTCTTATCAAAGATGATCAATTCAGCCAAATGCCAGATGGAGAGAAAACTTTCCCTGGCATTACTCATGAGTTCTGCCCTTCTCCATTGGAGCATCCTTCCCCTCCAGCCAGGGACATCTTACATGTGGAGTGGGGGAATTCAAGGGGAAGTCGAGGGGAGAGGGCTGGTCATTACGTGTTCACCCATCCCAGTGTCAGAGGAGACCTCCTCTTCCTCACAACTCCTGAAGGGTTTCTCGTAATCAGCAGGACCTTGTGCTTTTCCTCCTGGCACCAGCAACTTTCCCCTTTTATCACATTTGTTGCTGACTCCTTCCAGTCTGCTGCTCCTTGCAGCTGTCTGCCAAAACCAATATTCTCACAGCTGCCAGAGGCAGCTTAGACTGGCACATCATAAAAGGCAGCGAGTGCCACATTTCCAGATTAAAATAAACCCAGTCACTTCAGCGCCTTCTGACAATGTGTTTGACATGCCTGTGCTGTGGCCTCACTCCTTGGCTCTGACAGGACACAGACATGGCCATGGCAGCTCATGTGGGCATCATGCTCCCTTCTCCATATGCCCAGCAGGAGTGGCCCATAGGATGACACAGTGCCATAGACCCAATCCTGTTCCTGCCTCATACCTGACTTCCTTCCTTGGGATTACAGAGGGCTGTAGTTGAACACCAGACTGTTGCCCTTGGTAGAGCTTCCCTCCTAACATTTCCAGCATTATATGCATGTATTGCTAATGTATTTATTGCTGCCTTTTGATACAGGTAGGAATAGGCAGAGACCTCGGTCATTACAGTACAGTCCATCTTATTTTGGAAGAAGGTTATTCTCTGTGTTGATCCACAGCTGGTAGCAAAAGGGAAGGGCATGTCTACACATTCCCACTACATCCTTGTTCTCTGTTGAAAGCATTACGAAACTGGCACAGAAGATTGCAATTCCAGAAAACAGGAATTCCTAACCCAGGTGGTCCTTTCCCATTTGCCATTCGAAAGAAAACTTTAGCTCATGGACAATGTCTAGCAGGAAAGAAATTCAGTGCAAAGCAAAAAGAGCAAGCCCTGGGCAGGACAGGATAAACAGTGCCTGAACGTTCTGCTTCGGGTGAAAAATATACTCACAGGCTTTGAAGGTATAAGGCCTCTTTGCTTTTTTACTTAAGTCAATCAGTAAAGTCATTTGACATACCCTGGGGGAAGGTCCCGGGGCATGTGTTTATGGGTCACTGAGGGTGACAGCTCAACCTAAGTCATAGGGTAGCAATCAGTGTTTGCTGAAAACTCACTTTGCAAGGACACCAGCTCCCACATGTCCCTCAGCCTGCTACAAAAATGAGGCCACAGGGTGTGGCACACACTAACCCCTTCCAAGGACCAGCAGCAATGCAGGGACATGCTTTTTACATGTTTCCACTTCTGACACCACAAAGCAGGCACAGTGTTTAAGGGCAAATGTCAGGCTGCCGTATTGCTTGTTTTCCCAGATTCCTTCCTCGCTGCTGTTCTTCCCATCTTCATACTCCAAATGAGTTGCCAGGTTTGCAGCATCCCTCACTTCACCCCATGCTAGGATGCTTTAGACACACAGGATGGTTTGTAGGATCAGTGAAACTTTACAGCCACCAAGAAGCATTGTTGCAACCTCTAGATGCTGCTATCAGGAGGCTGACATCAGTGCTGCTATGAAAATCAAAATCAATCAAAATCCACCAAAATTTGGTCTAAGGAAATTAAAGACTGTACCATGTCTGGAGCTAGAGGCTTATTTTTAACATAGCAATATTGTTTAATTACATTTAAGGACGTTTCTATCAGCAGCAGTTAATGGATCTAATCAAGAAGTCTTTTAGGTCTCCCTCATTCTTCCTCTTCCTAGACCCCTTAATTTTGGGGAAAACCTTTGGGAATTTGTGTACCCTCCTCTTCTGAGGGTGGGAAACATCTTGTGCTAGGAAGCTTATCCATTTGCAGCATCCTTACAAACTGGTGGTGGGAATGACTCAAGTATTTTAGTGCAGTTAAAATGGTGCAAACTCCCTTATCAGATCCATCTTCCTTACTCAGAGCCGTGCAAATTCCTCAGATTTTAACAGTTATAAAACCAATGAGATGAGTCTCTCTCCAGAGGTGCCTGTGTCTCTATATTGAGCATGGAAGGAGATCAAACATTGCTTAGACTGGATGTCTATATTTTGCATGGGTAAAGTCAGTGCCAGTGTGAAAGAAAAGGCCCTCATAAATTTCAGCTGTGGAAGCCAAGAATATTATGGCTTTCAATCTATCAGTTGCCACTTGTATGCGTCATTAGCAAACAATTTTCTACTCTGTTTTTTTTAACTTCTTGGAGCTTTTTCTTAATTTTTGAGTCAAAAATTTTCCCATGACAAGTCAGGGTGTCATCTCATTCTAAAGTCTTCCCTATGAAATGGTTGATTTTCAGATGATTTTTTCTCTGCCAGAAAAAATGAAGATAAAATATTTCTCATCAGCATTGCACTCTGTATCAGCCAACATGTTTCTCATGGAAGACGCAGCTCTCAGTTTGTCATGACCTTGTATTTTCCTCAAATGAACACTATCTCCCCCAAAAAATGTGAAGGGCAAGCAGTTAGTCAAGTGGGATGTCTGGGTTCCTTATCTAGCCAGGACAGCAAGCTAAGTTATCTCTAAACATGCAGTGATCTGTTGTAACTGAACTGTAATGTTCAGAATGGAAGGACTTCCACTCCAGACTGGCTCATCCCTCTCTTTCTCTCATTTTAGAAGACATTTTAAGCAACAACAGCTATAAGAAATTAATCTGAGCCTCCTATGATGAAATGTTCCAGTGTCTCAGGATTCTCCTTACATTTGGATGAGAAATAATTTAAATCTGATAACACCTTTTATTCTACTGGGGGAAACACTGGTACACTCCTCTTCTGCCCTGACATGGGATAAAACAAGTATGTGAATTTCCCATGAGTCAGATTTTTTTTCCCATCCAGTGCTATTTTTTATGCTGTGATGCTATATGTGGAATTGTACAAGAAGGAAAGATTGCCAAAAATATCAGCTCTTCCCAAACAGCATGACAGATACAATATATGCAATACAGATGGAAAACGGCACAGCGTGGACACTTTTATAGCGTGAAGATTCTCAGCACTGTCAAAAGCAGAGTGAAAAACAATAGGCCTGACTTCCCTCCCATCTGTCCTGGTGTAAATCAGATATAAATCCAGGAGAGCTGCACCTCTATAAAACCAAGAAGTGAGATGAACTAAGAACTGGACCCACCTCACCTTCTAATCCCTGCAGTCATTCAAGATAGCACCACGTTACAGACCAACTTTTATGAAAGGCAAGAGGAGAAATGGGCTTAATTTTTATGTGGAAATTGGAGGTTTGTATAAATTCCTGTCCTCCCCTTTTTATATGCTTGCAGCTTCTGAAACTTAGCAAATATAAGTTAGAAAACTAGATGTTCTTTCAGGAAAGAGCTGCAGCACCTTCACAACAAAACATGAAATCTAATCACTGCCCCCCAGGTTCCTCCCCATCTCCTGTTTCTCCCTTCTCTATTACTACAGAAAACTCTTCATGATCCTCAGCCTGTTACACCTCTTAACCTACTAGAAATAAGATGTGAAATTGATAAAGGAGCAACATGAAAAGATATGACTGAGAAGGAGAGAAATAGTTGTCTGCAAAATCATGACTAGTCTGCAGAAGATGAAAACAATGTAATTATTCACAGTCTTTCAGCTCAAGAACAGGAAAGAATAAAACAAACTGGAAAGTTGAAGACAGCTTTAAAAAAAAAAAAAAAGGTGGTTCTTCATTCAGCTGTGGAAATGCTTGTCATGGGAGCCTGTGCAAGGTTTGCAATAGCTCAAAAAGTGGTTTTGGGGAAAAAAAGCCCAAATCTATCAAGAAATGTTAAATGCTCAATACAGAAAGTCACCTGAACTGTATCATACCAGAGCCTGAGGAGTATTTTGTATAAATATGCTCCCTTTACCATTATCCTGGACATTGGTGTAGGCTGGCTTTGAACAGAGGGATGGACCGTTGGCCTCCTCAGTGATTGTTCTTGTGTCAGTCCATGGGATGCATCCTGCTGGGGCAATGTCTGCACCTCCTGCTCTGGGAACAGGAGATGACTGCAGAATCCACATGTTCTTACGAAAACAACTCTTGACTTGTGTTCATCCCCAGACGTCTGGCATTGCTTGTTGCCTACCCAGCAAGCCAGTGGCAGGAGACCTGGCTGAGCCTCAGGTTCACATGGGAGCTTCCTTCCTTCCTTCTTGATCCTGTCAGTCCTACATCCTGCTCTCAGCTGCAGAGTGCCTCAAAATCCTTTGGACAGCCCTTGAAGGCTGTGGTCCAGAACCCCAGCATTTAATTGTCATGCTATCCAAGCCATTTAAATAATAGATAAAGAAAGAACAAAGTGAAATACGCTCTCTGGGCCCAGCTGCACATATCATAGAGGGGTTTTACGGCTGAATCCCAATGGGGCATTGCAAACCCTGGTTGAGTCAAGAAGCCAGAAGATATTCTCCACAGGAGTACAGTTCTAGTATACAACCCATCTGGATACGTGCAGAAGGAAACAAGGCAGATGAGAAGAAATATGTGAGACATATCTAGAGGATGAAGGCATAAAAACTGGCCTATGCAGGATTGCAGCAAATTTCCCAGTAATACAGAATCATCAAAATGAAAACCTTGAAAGAGAGTAGAGGATGGGATTGGAGAGCTAAGGGTCTGTACATGCTGGGGGAAGGGCCAGATGACTGACTTTGCAATGTCTTAAATCAGACATCTGTTAAGGATTGTATGTGACAAACTCTTTGCTGAGAGTTAATGAGGTCACTAGAAATGGCTCAACATAATAAATTTAATGAGGCAATAAAAATAATTAGAAATGGCCTGGCTTGTAGGAGTTTGGATCTGAACTTTCTCACAGTTCAGGGCTATTTGGACTGAAGGCTTTTGGCTTGGCCCATTACAGGAGAAGTGAGGAAATAAACTGGAATTCATATCTATTCTCTGCCTTTTGCATGGTGGGCGTGCATTCAGGGCAGAGTTTAGCCATCTCTCATTTCTTTTTATGAAGCACTGAAATCATACTACATGTACAAAACTTCATTGATTGAATCTGTCCAAAGTAACAGATATTTAGATCCTGTGACACTGAAGACAACAAAATACTAAATAGTTAGCTTGGAAAAAAGATGTGAGTCTAAGAACTGTTTAGCCTCAAATCCTCTAAAATTGGTATTTGGCTATGTAAAATGTACACAGTAAAATTCACCATGTAATTCATTCACTCTTCAGAACACGCAAATCCAATAGTGTCTAGCCCTTAATTGCTGTCATCGCTGTCTTGAAAGTTTTTCAGGCTCTGGAATTAGATGACAGCACAACTTAGAAGTACCTTGTCTATGGAGATAAACCAATCTCACATCTAGAACTCTGCTGTGTTCTGGCAGGAGGTACCTAAACATGGCTACCTAAAGCCTTGGAGACTTGTGAGCCTTTAATACTAGTCTTAAGCAGAGAAAACTCATTTTAATATGGTGATGTGTATTGGTTAAAGAACTTTCCTGGAGTGGTAGTTCAGATTTCCTGAAGGTAACCCTAGAACCTGTATCCATCGCCTGGGACAAATGTTCTGGCCAGAAAATTGTTACCACTGCTTTGTTTTTTTAACAAGAGACAGGCCCATTTGGTAATATTTGTTGAAAGAAGACTTAACAAACTAGACTTAACAAACTATATCCTCAATGGAGATACGTCTTTATATCAGGTTGGTCTTCTACTGTAAGAGAACCTGCAAGGAGGGAGTTGGATCTCTGCAGGCACACAGAGGGATCTGCCACCTTACACTGGCAGAAGACACTTGAGTGTTTACTCCCAAGGTTGGAATTACACAGTAAAGGGAAGATGAGATTTTCAAAATGCTAAGTTCTGGGTGTCTAAATTAGATACACCATCATCCTGCATTAATATGTATATAATATTCTACAGGGAATTATATATGCATTAAGTCATTACAGCAGTTGCTTCTTGGAGAACAAAGTGCTCTCTCAAACCGAATTTATAGTCTCTTCAAACTGAAGATAAACGTGTAAACCATGTGCCATTCCCTCACCTGTGCTCTGCAAAAGTCAGTACAACCATGGCAGCCCTTTCCGGTATTGCTGTCTAGGTATTGCTACCATACACGGGTAGGCTGAGAAACAGGTAAGTTAAGAAAGAGCAAAAATAATCAAGAGTCTAAAGATGAGCAGGCTGAATTACACACTGCACACCTCAGCCTACTGAAAGTGCCCGTGCTATTCATGTGGTACAGTCTTCACGTAACAATAGACCTCAAACTATTGATCCATTCATGTGTTTCTTATTTCAGGTATTAACACAACCTATCTCATGTTGCATCTGGGCTTCCTTCTGTTCCTGATCAAGTCTGGGAGGCCTGGCTTCCAAAGGAAAGAAAGCTGCTTCCAGGTTTAATGTGTTTGCTGAACCAATTGGATTAAGAGAAATCATTAACATCTCAGCACAATGACTTTTGGACCCTGCTGTTTTAAAGAAAAAGCACTAAGGCCAGTGGTGCAAGTCCAAAATCAACAGAAGCCAATGGGAACCCTTCATACTCTGATTCAAAGCTGCCATGTGTCAAAATCTGCAATGGGGCCATCCCCACACTTGTACAGAAACAAGACTTTGCTGAAGCAATAAATCTTTCTTCACACAGCAACCTTGTTATCTTTTACTTATTTTACTTCTATTGCTGTCTCTTGTTGGCTGTTAAATCCCACAGCATCAACCCTACCAATATCTGCTCTCGCATTCAGGAATACCGACACCGGCAGAACAGTGGAATCCATGGGACAATGTCGACTTCAAACACGGAGCAGGTAAATGATGCCATAAGACCTGTAAGCACCAGGGGCAGCAAAGGAAGAACTCAATTGCCTCTGTGCCAGTTCCCTATCCCTACTGAGAGGCCATGTATGATGATTGCTTCAGGCCAAAAGGGCACAACTTCAGCAACTCAAGCCATTGCTCCACAGATTTAAAACTAAGAACCACCTATCTGGAGCCCAGGAGCCATTATATCATTTAATGGAGCACTTTTTCTCATGAGTTGAACATGTGTTATTTTGTCACATCATTTGTAAATTTCAAGTAATGCTGCAAGATTTTTATCTCCAACCTTTTTTTTTCATGTTGGTTTTTCGACAAGGTAAATGAAAATCCATCTCGCTTGGCTGAGTTACAGAGCGTAACTTCAAGGGCATTCTTTCATTTCCAACCTTCTGTTGCTTTTGACATAAATCCTGGGAGCTGGACTACTTAGAAAGCAGCAGGACACCCCAGTCAACATTTCCTATTCTTTCCTTTCAAAATATTCTTGTTTTCATTATAAGGTACTCTCAGAAAGGGGAAGGTTTTATTAATTTTTTTTGTGTGTGTGAAATGCTACAAATAGGAGGGGATCAAGATCAAAACCCATGTCAGACAAAACCATAGCTGCTAAAAGTGATCCATTGAGTTGTGCTACATTTTGCGTATGTGTGTATTTAACCTCCTTGTTGCTACAGGATTTTTTGTTACTCTTTCTTCCCCCTCTTCCAAGTGCTGATGGAGTTTTAAGATTCCAGGGCGAAGATATTTTAAACTTCAGTATTAACTGTATGTTTCCTTTGGGATATCCTAGGTAAACTGAATGCTGATTTTCTTGGCATGCTCTGCTAAGATTTTATTGGTATCAACATTTTCTCTGTCTCAGGTCGCATGGCAGCAAAGTTCTTCCTGAAAGTTCAACAAAACCCACATAAAGAAAAAGGCACTGTCCCCTCATTTTAAACCATTATAAATTAGGCTCTAGGCAGTGGGAAATTATGGGAATTATTCCAATGTGTTCCTCTATATACAAGAATCAAACATGGGAATGTATGGACCGGGATCCTGGGAATCATAGTGTTAGAAATAAATAAAATATAGAAGAAACATATCCCTTCTAAAGAAATATTTGCATGCACACAGAGATATCCTTCAGTGTGTGAATACATGCAGACATCAGACAAGACATGACTGAAAAGTATCAAAGTGAAAACCCTTCAGAGAGGGTATGACAGAGAGATCTGACATGTCACTCATTTATAATGTTCCCAGGCTGCTCTTTAACGTAGCTGTAATACCAGACTACAAAAGGCAATTTTGAACATAGTGGCTATTTTGGGCACTACATGCATTTACACAGAAATGTTGGAAAGTGTGTCCATGAATTTGTGTCTTGTTCTGAGAAGATCCACCTACTCTCCAGTGAGATGTTGTACAGGTTCTCACAGTTGCTATAACTGAGCTTTCCAGGCCCTCTGTGATTACTGCAGCCAATCCTTGGGTTGATGTGTTTGGTGGGTTTTGTGGTACCACATGTTCTCATGTCAGACCTCAAATTAAAGGCACAACTACAAGAACCTATGTGCATGTGGCAACGGCAAGAAGGAAACCCAACCACTTCTTCTGTTGGGAACTGCCTGTGGGAGGCAAGACTGGGGGATGAATTTAGACATAAATATGTTCTCAGTTAGGTGGGAATTCTCATATCTTTTATCTTTCAGTAAGAACATTTCACAGCATGATATTGTTTAAGAATAATTAGCAGATTAAAAAAAAAAAAAAGAAAAACAAAAAGCACTAACCCCCTCAAACCTAATAAAAGCATCTTAGAACTAAAATACAGGTAACTAATGGCAGTTCATTTGACTAGGCAAACTATCCCACTTGGAAAAGATTTTAAGTTTTGAGGCTGGACCATAAATACTTCACACACAACTCTCCGTATAATCAGCTTTCAGCTGGGGTTTGAGTGAATAACTGATCTGTTCCAGCTCACCTTGCCATCTGCTCAGCTCTTCCAGTGCTGTCTGCCTTAACATCCTGCCCTGCTGTTTCTCTAAAAACATCACCATTCACTACACCCTGCTAGGTCCTTTCACAAGGCTCAGTCTTTCAAGGATGCCTTCAGCTAACCTGGTAAAGACTCTTCTTAGAGATTATGTAGTCTTTCATTGAGAAGGAGAATTTTTGGAGACCAGACAAGTCTGCCTGTTGGAAATTAATTTACAGCCAGTGGTTGAGGAAGTGCAAAGGTGTAAATCTGTGACAGGGAAAGGGAAATCTACCATATTTAAATTTATTTAGAATAAAGATGATAGTAAGTCATATGTGCTTCTCACTCCTGTGGTCAGTGTCTTGGTGGGGAAAGACTTATTGAGTGATCTTTGGGAAAGGGACTTCTTAGGGCCTTTCTTATGCACTGGAAAAATATCTAACAAGTTTCTGTTAGAACAGCAATGACATCACAATAGAAAATTCTTCATGGGAATTTTCTGGAAAGGTTTGAAGGACTTTGTAGAAAGAAGTAATAAAGGAATCTTCATAGTCAATGTGCACAATTTATTATGCTGAGAATGAAATCTCACATGTAAAACAGCCTTGGATGAGAAAAAAACTAACCACCTTAACAACACTGGTCATCAAGAACTCTCACTGCCCAGCACTAGACTCTTCTATAATGCAAATTGTTCTAGGTTTATTTCCAAGTGTCAAAGCCCTGCGCAGGATTGGATGTTTATGTCTAGAGTGCCTCCTGCATCAGGACATCTCTCATCCATGCCCATGAGTACTCTGAAAGTTTAGGTGTCCCTATGTGCTCATGAATACTCCCTGGTGCATCAACCCTTTGGAAGTTTCTGTTGGAACGGTAATTGAGGAAATCACAAGCCTGCACTATTTATGGAGATCATCTGGTCTCACAGTTCACTATGCAATATGGAAACAACATGTAGCTGGATATCAAAGGCCATGACAACTGCAGAGGGCCACATCTTTTTCCAATATCACTGCTTTGAGGGGGGAAAGTGTCTCCTTTCTGAGCTCTTCTCGATCATTGATTTGACTCAGAGCCTGCAAGGAAGGTCTGCAAATCAAAAGGTATCAGTGAATGGTTTGTGAGTTATTTTGTGAACAGAGTACAGACCATTAAAGCCAAGTTCCCTTCTGTTTCTAATCACTTCACCTATAATTTAATCCCTTTACAGCAAGAGAAAATACAGAATAAGTGAATGGCAGAGTCTACAGAGTGATGCTCATGAAGAAGAAACAAAGAGCATTTGGTTGCAGTCAGGCCTGGACTAGGCTCAAGGCCTCAGCTCTGTGGTTGACAAAATACAGGTAGGTCTGAGAGCAGTTAGCACATTCCTTAGAGTGTAGGGAACATGGTTTAAAATGGCAGGAGCAACACAGATCTAAAGAAATCCAATGATGTGATTTGACTCACATCAGTCCCTAATTTTCTGTTTCTACATAAGATCACTGGAAAATCCAGTAAAGTTGGCAATGAGCTTTTGTTGCCTGTGGCAAAGAAGCCGCACCCTTGACATGCATCATTTGGAGCTCTGCTGTCTTTATACTCTGAGTCCATGTGCTACAAAGGCAAGGCCAGGCAAGTTGAGGAGAAAATAAAGGCAGGCCTGTGGCATCCCTGGAAGGGGCACAACCCTGCCCAAGTTTCTGAGCACAGCCAGTTCATGGAAAGAATAGCAGGGGCTTGCTTATATATCAGGGAGTCCTCATAGTTGCAAAGCGTTCCCAAATTCCATGGCACTGACAAAGCAGGCCAAAATTTGTTTCAGGTTTTTACTTTTCTTCCACCTTGGCAACTTCATTCTCTTTAAAGAGAAAATCTCCGTAAGTTGCTGCAGAGCAGACAGAAGACATGCTGCTCCTTTTGTTTGCTTTTTCCTTCACGACTGTGCCAAAAAGAGATGTGGAACATGTTACTTTGCAAATTTTTCCCTGAGAAAGCACTTGACTGATGCTGAAACACGACTACTTTGCTTCCTAGGCTGTCAGTTCTGATTTACCAGTCCTGCGCCCTCGGTCCAGTTCTATAAGCAACAGGAGCAGCTATAAAGATAGCAGCACAAATACAGTGAAGCTGAGTGTGGCTTTAGGGTGGGATCACATTCCACATTCAGTAGTCAGTTGACTTCTTGGTAGAGGAATCCCTAAAAAAAGAAGAAAATGCTGTTTCTCACCCTTTCTTTGTATGAAGGCTGTTGGAGAAAAGAGCTTTCTTCCCATGCACCTCTGTTTGTATCACAGATGTCTGTGCCCCAGTGAATTTTCTTCAGTGCTTTGATGATCTCAAAGGCTGTAGAGAGAAGTCTTCCACTTCTCTGAGACTTTCCCACTAACAGATCTCTCTGTTAAGTTATTCTATGTCCCCATAGCTTCCTTTCCTCAACTACACAGATCCCATCTTCTCAGACCCTGTGAAACCATTCCTTTTAAATATGATTTTTATTTTACATCACATGTAAGAAGGAAAAGGAGTTGCATCCACACCTTGTCCCATCTTCATTCTGTGGAGAGGTTTCTTTGACATACACAAAGACCATTAATATTGATAACATTTTATTTCTATGTGGCATTTCTTAGCCACATTTATGTGCTCTTGGCCACACACCATGCGACTGTGGTGCTGAATGTATTATAAGACATAGACAGAGATGGGAGCAGGAGCATTAAGAAAACAAATGTTAAGTGAAACTGTAGATAGATTTGACATCCCAACATTTCCTTATCCTTCAGCAGACACATTTATTATTTGTACAGTTCCAGCAGTGTAGAAAATGCCTTTTCCAAATTCCATGCACTGAAAGGAGGATAGTCCCCCCAATGAGGGGGATCCCAACATAATTTGTTTGGCTCGGACCTTCAGCTTTGAAACCTCTAAGACATGAATATTTTATGTGTTTATATGCGTAAGAAACAAAATGTGGTACTCTCTACCAGCTTCGGATTGGATATAAAGGCCATATTACTCCAATCTAACCTAGAAATGATGAAGTCTCCAACCACTGAAGGGCCACAGTGCTAAAGGAGTCAGTAATCAGCCTCAGGAGGCTGAATGAGAAACACGGCTATTTCTGTTTAGAAGGGAACTCTTTTGTGTTCAGACTTCCTTGGTTTTTTCAGCTTCTAGAAGTCTTGAATTAGAGACTTCTGCAGTTTGCCTCTGCAGGTCCTTCTAACCACAGAGTGCTTTGGAAAGGCAATGCTAGCTTTGAAGCTGGCAAAAGTCTGGAAACTTTGTATAAAACAGGGCAGCTTCAAGAAGGATTTAAACACAGTCAACTGTGGCCCTTTTCCTGACAGCAGAATAGAACTAATTACCATTAGTCACACTTGAAGAACAATTAATACATTTTTCCTTTGCTAAACAAATGCAATTTGCAAGACCAAACCATACAAAAGGGTGGAGGGGTTTAACACATGCCAGTTGGATTTGGTTTCTGTGTCTCCAGATGGCAGCAAGTACAGAACAACGCCACATTTCTCGGCGTGAAAAAGAATCTCCATCTGCAGCCTCTGTGTGCCACAAAGCCTGTGACTCATCCGACTGCTTTGTACTGGCTGGGCTACTGCTGGGTTTGTGTAACCATGTCCTCCCAGGACTGGGCTCCCAAGTGCTTCAGTAGGCCTAGATCTGCACGTGGTTAAGTCAGAAGAAGGCAGATCTAAGCACATCAGGGATGTTTACAAGCCACAGAGTTCAGGATTCAATTTCTGTCCCTAAAAGTCCATCTGTCCCAAAAGCTCTTGGAATGATGCCCAGGACAACCAACCGACCTGTCTGCCCATGTGATTTATACTCAGATTGCACAGCATTTTCCAAAGTTTTGAAACCCTTCACATTCACAGAAATGTGAATGAGGACAAGTCATGCCCATCTTTACAGACTGAGCACAGATGCCTTTCTCATCTCCTTTCTTCAGCAAACTCTACCAGCCCCTGCATTTCTGTGCAGCTCACTACAGAAAGATGTCCCCACACTTTCTGTGACCTGTTCCCTCTGAAGGAGAGGCTTATCTGCAAGAGGGAACAATAGTTTCACACCCATAGAATCAGCAGATATAGGCAGTGATATAACAGTCCTTCTAATGCATTTCCTAATACTCCTCTAACAAAAAGTGATGAAATAGTTCATAACCATGAACTTAGGTGAGTTCAAGTCTCTATCTACCTGTCCCATTTGTATGCTGGTGCCAAAGCTATACAGAGGAATGGATCAAACATCATCTGGTCTTCCATCTCTATCTTTTCCAATCTTTAGTCATCCATTCTCTTAATAAACAGATTTTCATTCCTCAGTGAAAAGTAATGTTTTTATTTTTCTGTGCTGCTGTAGCTTGAAGGATCCATAGATGTGTCTGAAAACCACAGGAGTAGCTCAGGATGAAATAACATTTTTATTATCTAACATCAATGATGGGTGAAGGTAGAACAAGAGCATTAGACAGAAGAAGAGTCTGAACCTTTGTCTTTTAGCCGTAGACTTTGGACCTCATTTCCTCCACAGCAAATGGCAATTTCCCCCTATCAGAGATACATCAAGGGAGAGTTTTTAAGTTTCTCTGTTCATGGGAGATACAAGTGGGAGAAATTTGACAAATGCACATTTATATGTTTGTACTATAGAAATATTATCAGCTACCATGGAGAAGAATGCAGGCCTAGAAACAATGTGAGGGCTGTCTAATGCCCAGCCTTTCCAACTGCCAACCAAATACCATCACCAAAGGGGTGGACTACCAGGTGTGGCTGTTGTCCCCACTCTCCACTCACCAGCTGGTACAGAATAGGAATTCCCACTAATTTCCAAACCAAGAAAGGCCAAAGCTACTTCTGGGTGCTACTGGGAGCCTGCCAGCACACATCATGTGGCTGCAGGGTTCAGATGGTGGGGTCTTTACTCTTCTCACCACTACAGAGGAGCACAGTGCCTGTGGGAATTCATGCCTTGGTCGGTTTTACAAGCTCTGAATGCATAAGACTGAATTTATAGAGTTTTCTTTCTGCTGTTTTTTCAGTATAGGGTCTCCCTCTGTGAGACGGCAGGCAAGCAAGCAGCTAGAACATTAGGAAGTATTGTATTTATTGGGTCCTGCAGTCATCAAGAAGGTGGGAGGCAGAAAAAAGTATCCTCTCAGGAGAGATACAGATTAGACTTTGAGTCAGTTCTATAGCCAACTGTTTTAAAAGCCCCAGAAGAGGCTTAACTATTTAAAAATTATTTAGCTTGCGAAACTGCTCCATATGAATTCCTTGGTGGAATTAAGGAGACGAGAATGATGAGGAAGGAGTGAGGGGCTTTATCAACTCAGCACTAAATGTTCATCTGAAAAAGGGAGGGCAGGCAAGACAGCTCATAGATGCCTGTGATTTCCAAGCGATCCGTGAATGTTTATTGGGATGTCATGTCTCTGACCCCAGAATGGGATGGGAGCCAATCTGTATAAAAGATACTCTTATATTCCTGGCATAGTTTTGTGGTGAGCAGAATCTGCTGTATGTATATTTTATGTTTCAGGTTGCAGGGCCCTGTGTGGGAGTTTTATATAATGTCTTTCAATATTTATTTGGTTAAACTTTACAATTATGATCCTTAGAGAAAATTATTCTCAGATGCTGGATCGTGCCTGTGTAATTTGACTGAGATTATGCACACAGACAGAGACAATCTCTTACTCGTACACAGCAGCATCTCTATCATGTGTGCTCCTCTAGCCCTTCACTTCTAAATATCTCTGGTAATATATTTATCCTCTCAGCCGCCATATGGGTAAAGCAGTGACAGCTCCCCATGGCAGATAGACACACTGGCAGACAGTGCCTACATTTAAGTGTCTCCCTGGGGTCCTTGTGGTTCCTGAAGACAAACTGGTATGTTCAGAGGGTGTCTCGGCCTACCAAAGACCTAAACTACCTGTGGAAGGCAGAAACTTCCAGGAATATGTACTGGTTCCCTGCAGAACCAGTAATGCACAATAGTTTCAGCAGCTGATGTCAACATATCTAAGTCCAGACAAAGCTAAAGGTACCAGTATCAGTGAGTTTTCCCCCTCAGACTTCCTTGCCTCTTCATCTTCTCTGCAAGGATCCCCATCTACAGGTTTGACTTGTACCAGAGAATAAGTGCCTGCTATTTCCTCATTCCAAACAACTTCTCTAGAGCACTTGAAAGGACACATGAAAGGTGTCTACAGTTTAAGAAAGAGTGTTCGGACTGGAAAGATTAATGTAGGAGAGGGACTGTGTTGGCTGACAGGATGAGGACTGAGAAAACACAGTCATGAGTGGAAGAATAATTTAGCTAAATACCTACTCTGATGTACATTACTGTGCAGTGGGAAGAGGGATGGTCTCCAACATGAAAAAGATCCTTTGCTTCTTAATCATTCCAGACCACAGAAACTGGAACAATTTGCTGGTAGAATGACAGTCAGTCAAACAGATCCAAGAGTTCTCCACCAGAAATGTGGAGACACCAAAGATATTCCAAACATTATCCCAGCATTTTAGTCTGCTTCTTGTCGTTTTCTGCAGTTCTAAGATGGTATCATTACTATTGTGCTCATTGGGAAAAGCCTGTAGTGTTATGTGTCACCCCACTGTCTTCCAGTGGAGCTCCCCAATTTCTGAGCTCTTCAGAAATCATTTAAAAGAGGCTAAATTAACAAAAGTCTACTCTTCTACTTCTTTATTCCATATATAAATATCCCCAGAAGGAATTTGCTGTATCATTTTGGGTGCCTGAACAATGAAACTGGTCAGAGGTTAAGAGATTAAGCTGTACATGGGTTGGGTTTGTTTGGTGATGGTTGAACCAGTTCAGATACACAATGGGACAAACGTGTGCCACACAGGCCACGAAACCCGCGTGGCTTGGGACAGGCCAGGGCAGGCAAGCGTGTGGGTCTAGTCACACCAGTGAGAACAATCATGTCTTTACCATTCCCATGTAATGGAAGCAGCCAAAGATCTGTCAGCACAGTAGTTCTCATTAAACCCCGGCGTTTGCCAGTGGTGAGTGGAAACTGGCACTTCCCAGGCAGAAGTATGTGCTGCACACACACTCTCTCTCTGAGGTTTCTGGGAAGCATCAAGCTGTACAGCCACTCCGTGCAGGCTCTTAACACCAACATCTTTGATTTGCACATGGCTTACTGCTCACTGAAGAACCCTCTGTTCAGTGTGGGCACAGTTAGTCCAGAGCTTCCAGGACGCACAGAGCTGTGGGCTCCAGAAAGGGTTGGGATTTTCAGGTGCAGTGGAGGTATGATCAGTTTATTTCCCCTGAGCAATACTCTCTGCTCTTCCTGTTGGGTAACGAAATCCTAGACAAATATCAAAAATCCTCAAATTCTATCAAAAATAATATCCAAGTAAAAAACAAGCGTATTTCTATGTAAAGACATGTGAAGTACCTCAAGCCATTGCACAGATGCTAGAGACAGTCAAAAGAAAAGTTAGGCTCTAATCACTACTATGCTGTGTTATGTTTAATCTTGCATTCCCATGTGGGTAGGAGGAAGAAGGAGAAATTAAATATCCTGAAGTTGAGTTTAGGTCATCAGGAGTCTTCAGGGTTAATGGGAACTGTTATTGCTGAGATGCCAGGGAAAACTATTTCAGAACTATCAGCTCTGCCAAAAAGAGCAAAATGAATCAAACATTTGAGTTCCTGTGTAGGAAGTAAAAATAATTATTCTGTTATTTATTACTGTAAAAAAGGTCTAATTTCAGCCAAACTCTCTGAAAAAAAAGCATTCAAATTTTATGTGTTTGTGGCTGTAGGAGGATTTGACTTGGATGGTTTAAATGAGTCCCTGTGTGTGTGTGTAAATGTCACAACATGCCAAATAAGCAAGGGTCTGAGGAGTCTGAATACGGCTGCATTTGAACTTTGGGAAAATTCAGATTCATGGCCTGCTTGTATTTTGGCACAACAAAGTGAGCCAAAGCCTTTACCCAAACACACCCAGGACTGTGAAAAGTTCAGTCCTGTATCCAGTCTCTGGTTCCATGTCTTTTTCTGCCCCAAGCAAGCATGAAATGGGCTGCATAGGCCTTTTGTGTGTCACAGATGAACCAATATATTTCCTGCTTCGGTTTGGAAGGGCATCTTGTTGCAGCTTCATAATGAGCTGTCTCTACAGCAGATATCAAAAGCCAAATTAAAAAAGTTTATTTTCCATCCTAGATTCAGTATTTCCTGAGAAAACAGTCTTTGTGAATATTTAAATCTGAGTGGTGACCTGCGTTTCTCCAGTGCCAATGCTTTGTGTGCTATGAGAGAAAACAAGAGCTGATTCCCAATATCCTCTTTTCCTTCCCACGCCACTGGAAGCCAAGCATTGTGCTGAGGCAGCATGTTTGGACCACTGAGGCACTGAGGGAGATCCTCCAGTGGCGAAGTCGATCAGGAAGCTGAAACCAGCTGTCTGCTGAGCTGCTGTGCACATCCCAACGCTTAGCTGTGTCTCTGCTGGCTGAAGTCCCCTCCTCAGTTTTTCTTGGAGGACTCCTCCAGTGGAAGCAGTGTTTTTGCAGGCTGAACACCTCCAGCTGTTGCCAGTGGTGGGCTCTCACCTTCTACCAGAGTGTGCTATAAAATAATGATTTCCCCACTAGTTGCAGAACAGTCATACAGAGTAATAGAAAAATCACATTACAGCTATCAAATTCTGCAGAATGGTTCAATAAACATAGGTGACAACCCAATTCTCTGCTACTTCTGTGGGGAGGTCTAAAGTAACATATGTATATCCTCTGGGCATCATCTTCATTCTTTTAGATGAAACTTTGCCACAAAAGCATTAAAAAAATAACCGTGAGAGTTGCTGTTTTCTTAGTTTTGGAAGATCACTGGGAATTGGTCCAAGATTGGATCTTAGTTAAGGGAAGATTTCTCCAAAGGGAAGTTCCACATGAGATGAGTTCCCTAGGGATGGAAGAGCTCTTGGCTTTTGGCTGCTTCTTTTATGACATGTATCTGGATTGGCCAGAGTGAGCTGTAAATGAGACATGATCAGAGTTGGCTTTACAAGGCCCATTTTCCCAGTCGGGGCAACCTCCAAGGCTGCACAGTTCAGTGTGAATTCACCTCCTGGAAAACCAGGACTGTCTTGACAATCCACTCCAGTCCTGCTTGTACTGATCTTTTGGTTATGTTATGGGTGACCCTTTACAGTGTGTTTAATGACTTTATGGGAATCTTGGAAAACATCCAATCATTCATAGTTGAAATACTGAGCTTTGGACTTGGTACCAATACAAGCAACCTTGTACTTTATAAAACTGACTGGGAACTGATTTCCCACCCCTTTTACTCTTCCAAGAACTACAGCCACCACAATAAAGTAGCAGTAGAATTTATGATCATTTACAGTAAGTGGAAACAAGGCGCTTCTGGTATTCCATCCCTGGTGCTATTTTCCTTAAAGCATCAAGACTCCTAAGAAATGCTTCATGCTTAGTCACATGCAAGTATCTATCAGGCCTTTCACGCTGCTTTGACTTGCCCCAAAAGGAACAAAAATTTCTTTACAGTTGCAAAATAACACACATGTTAACTCAGATCAAGTCACCCACAAAGGCAGCACTCCTGACTCGAGGCCTATAAAAGATTTGCAATTATTTTTTTACTTCTTTGCCGTCAGGATGTTTTATAAAAGTCCCTTCTCATGGTAATGCTCTCTCACACATCCAGTATAGATTCTGACAAATGCAGAAGCAACTTGAAAGCAACCTGGACAGAGGTGAAGGCAGGGGGTCTTTAATTTCAGAAAAAGCTAAGAGAGGAAGGTCTTTCCAGCTTGAGTGATGGCTCTGCAATCTGAGTCAAGACAAACACAGATCCCAGTTCATCACTCCAGTGTATGGACTGTTTTTAAAAGAAGGAGATGTTATGACTGTCAACCTGCCCAGAAATCCTTTAGACGGCAAAAGGAATACAAAACCAAGATTGTCAAAAGCCAAAAAGGAGTATTTTGCAAAGGTTTTGGGGGTTTTAGGGCTGGGGAGAGGAAGAAAATTGTTAGAAAACATATCTGGGAAAACATATTGGCCATTGACTTGTAACAAGACCTTAATCTGCTGGAGTCAAACATAAACACAAGCATTCCTGGGGCTGTGGATTGCTGGACAAAGTGGCCAAATGAAGGAACTGTTGCCCATGGTCTCACTGTGCATAAAAAGGGATTGAGAATGTAAT
Organism: Coloeus monedula; assembly: GCF_965178545.1. Taxonomy (NCBI): domain Eukaryota; kingdom Metazoa; phylum Chordata; class Aves; order Passeriformes; family Corvidae; genus Coloeus; species Coloeus monedula. The sequence goes on along the minus strand of NC_138789.1, from coordinate 24,440,417 downwards.
ACGGATGAACCTGAACTATGTGGGGGAGGCAAACTCCCCTGCTGTAGCTCCTGCTTTTTCTGGTATTGCAATTCAGGATCTTCTACCATAAGGACTCAACACTCCAGAAAATGTTTGGTTTGGTGTGTGAGTAGGAGACTTGTGAAGGGACCATGACTTCAGAGACCATCCTTTGGAAACACACCAGAATGAACCTGGCTGCTCCCACAGAGCCAGGAAGGATCTTCATTATTAATTATCCATAAATGAGGAAACTCAAGCACTGAGCAGAGCAGATCTCCAGGTCACAAGGCATCAAGGGCAGTGTTGGAGCTGAAACACAAGCTCCTGACATAAAGAAAGTAATTCAGTGTTTCTCAAAATTCTCTGTGATTCTAGGTGTGGGGAGGTAAGAGAAATGGGTGAAAACAGAAAGGCCTCTTAAGGGTTCCTTTAGAAACTCATAGTCTCAGATCCTCAGAAACAAGTGGATGCTTGAATACACCTAAAGTGAAGCACCTAAGTCCCTAACTAATAACTTAGGAAAATATTCTTTGAAAAGGAAGGCATAATCTCTGATGTCACAGACATTGCATGTTTGCTTACATCTATCCTGTAGAGTTTAAACAGTGTTTGATATAGCACAAACACAGTAGGAAATACCTACAGTAGATACGGCAGCAATGGAACCCTGAGTTTGCAGAGAGCCTGAGCACCTCTAAACTGCTCCTTGCCCTCAGGGTTTGCTTTTTATTAGTTTCACCACAGAAGCCCATCATGAAGTGCTACAAAAGCTGCTGTCCAAACTCTTGTTGAATGTACATACTCAGGGAAGGGGGGAAGGTAAAAGACTTTCACCTTCTTTCGAAGGAGGCTCAGCTTTCAAATCTTGAGAAAAACTTCAATCATGCTGTCTCTCCAACACATGATTATGAACTGAACCAGCCATGCAGGTTGGATTCCTCCCTCTGTATTGATGCATTTTTGAAGTCTGCTCTGCCAGTTCTGATATTGTTGTTTGAAAATTGTCATTATCTTCAGAATTAAAAAACCTGGAAGTGAAATGGAGTGGTCCAAATTGACTGATTTTATTTTTCGTTTTTTTTTTTTTTTCACCAAATGGCCCAAACCACTACGATTTGGTCTGACAAAATCCAATTCTCTCCTTTCCTGTCCTAATTTCTCCTTGTGACCACTAGGGAGAAAAAGAAGTCATTGTTTTTGTGCGAGTCTGGCTCACCTGCAAGTGACCTCATCTTTCTGTGTCTGATTTGAAGGCAACACACATTTAATCCAGAATCGCTGTTTGTTCATGGTCCTTCTATAGTACACAGAGATAGTTTTTGCTAACAATCTCTCTGAAAAAGCAAGAAAAATCACAGAAACCTGCTCTGAGTGCTGTATAGACACAAAGGAGCATGTAAAGTTTTCTTGGCAAAACTAACCCATGGCTTCCACATAGTGAAAACAAGAGTCATGACAACGTATCAGAGGGCAGGAAAACTCAAATAAAAATCTTAGACCTCTCAACATGATTTTTTGCTTTAAAAACATTTACTAAGAAAGCATGGTAGTAATTATACATTTGCACTTTATTCTTCATTTAAACACATTAGAAAAACCTCGATCAGAAAAAAAAATGCCCATTACAATTAATTACCTCCAGTGGAATTTTGCAATGACCTGGGGAGAGCAGTCGTTTGACTTTAGAGGCTATAGTGCAAATGAAGGGTTGTTATCCTTCCTGTCTCAGGAATGGAGCCCTCAGATCAGCCAAGCTTCATTTTGGAAATCAAGGGCCCTTGTAAAATTTCTCTCAAAAAACTCCATCACCCTCTGTCAGAGCTGTTCTCAGTGAATCCTGCAGGTAGAAACACTACCCCTGAAGCAGGATCTGCTACTGTTTGAGGTAAAGCAGCAAAAAAAAAAAAAAAAAAAAAAGAGACTCTGATAGAAAGATCTGGATAAAGACTGCCCTGAAATAAATGGGACAAAAACATTTCCAGCTCCATCACCTGCCTGAAAGACACTTCAAAGAACTAGTTTACTGAAATGCACTCCTTTAATATTTTGCTATTCATTTTACTGGGAGTCCAGATTTCCTTCTGCCTTCCAGTTTTGCCTTTGCTGTTGTTGTGTTTTTAAGGAGTCTGTTAGACACAAGAAACAGTGTGTCTCAGCACACAAGTGTGTAGGGGTGCCCGGCCAGGGAATGTCATTAGGAGACTCGTTTAGAGAAAAGGGTGAATTAACCACAAAATGCTCTGCTGATAATTTGTTTAACTGCTCCCGTGGTCAGAAGTGTGGTCAGGCTCACAGCATCCAGGAGCTGTTAATCACCTGTCAGCGGGCTCTTGCAGCGTCTTCTGCAATTGCAGCCCTTGTCGTGTGAGGGCCTGTCAGCAAGGGAAATGAAAAGAGCAATATTCAGAAAGCTTTCAAGAGAGAGAGAGCAGAGCTGTGGCTGAACTTCGTCTGTGGTGTATCTCATCTGGGAGTGGATTTAATTTGCTAATAGAAACCCCAATTCTTAGGGCAGTAAGGGACCATGCAATTAACATGATTTTGCAGCTGGAGTTTTAATGATTCCATACAGCTTGTCTTTCCTCTCCTGTTACTCCATCCCACCCCTTACAGCTTCTGAGTTCAGGGGCCAATATCAAAAAACTGGATACATAGGAGAAGTCCTGTGCATATTACGCTCCTACATCTCACTAAATCAGGGCAGAATAGAGAGCACCATCCCAGGAGAATACTTTCAGTGCAATCTCAGCTCCTATGTACCTGAGACAACATCCGTCTCCTGAGAGGGGTGCAAGTGCCCCAACAGCAAAAAAACCTCAAAGTCACATCTAATTAGAGACATCAGAGAACACAGTGTCAGGACAGAATCCCAAGCTAGAGGAGTCCCACATGGTCCCTCAGACACATGCCCTGAAGAATAGAACATGCTTTCCTGATGCTCAAAAAGCCCTTATCAATGAGCCAGAGTTGAGCCCTTTTCTCAACCCTTAACGCTGGAAAATTCAGGGCCAAACCTGAAAATCCGAGAGACGAAAAACAGTTCTGGCCATGAGAACTAAGAGCAGAAAGGCGACTTCAGCATCAAACCTGTGTGAGAGGTGTGTTTTACCCTTTCCCTGAGGAAAGACGAAAACATGAAAGCTCAAAGTAAATGTATATTTCCAAGAAAAATGCTATGTGATTAAGTGGTATATTTTGATCACTAGTGGTCGATATTTCATCATCCAGGAAATTACTGTTAAGGGTCACTGTGCACTAATTAAGCTTTATTTGCTCCGAATCACCTCATCACACCCCACAGCATGTGCTCTGCCTTTACTTTGGCTCCGTATGTTCAGTTCTGGGCACACACACAGAGACCTGCTGGAATGACACCCCATGTGCCGGACAGAGCTCTGCTCCTGCCCACACTGGCTGGAATACACTGCTCCCCACTGGCACCAGAGCACCACCTCGCCTCTGTCCCAGCAAGAAATGCCTGGCTCCACTGATTTCCAAGGCAGCCTTTTAGGGCTGTCAGTTGCCAGATGATGTCTGCAGATTTTTCAGAGCCCCTGGGAATCCACAGGTTGATTTTGATGGGGTTTAGGCTGGGCCGTTACGCTCCAGCAGCTGGCTAACGCAGAGCAGCGATTCCAGCGGGGAATGCTCCAGCACAGGCGCCGTGTTAGTGGGGAGACTGAATCAAAGAGACAAGGAATAGATAGATGGGGAGTGCCTTTGGGGGTAATTAGAGACAGCAGCGATGTGGGATTCAGACTGGTCCTCAGTGTGCCCCTCTGCAGGAAGAAATCCTGTTTGGTTTCCACCTGGATCCAGGGGTATCCAGGTTCTGGAGCTGCCAGGGCTGAGTGAATATTTACCCAGGCTAGACATCAGCTCAGAGACGTTGATTGCTTACGCTACTCTGGATACTCTGGACTTAATTTTCAGAACAGCCAATAAGCAGAGTCATGGGAACCAGATCTAGTCCTGCTCTGCTGGATTTCAAGTCCATAAGGGACTTACAAGCCTCTTGGTTGACCTGCAGAAAAACTTGAGTCCATAAACCTCACGCGGAGTTTCCTGCAAGTGGGCCAGGAAGATGTGGGGAATGAGGCTGGGCCTTCAGAGGGGGTTGGCTGGCTTTCTGCTGGACTTCCTGCCAGGTACAACTACAGGACCTCTCAGGCTTCAGATGTTTTGCGCCACAGTGCACGTATAATATCATCTGGCCTTGCCTTTTCGTGCTGTATCTCGGTTAAGCCCAAATATTTATGCCTACTCAGCACTCAGTTTATCCTAAATGGAAAGGACTGCTGCCAGCATGTAACAGATATATGTAACATGGGTCTGCCAAACCTGGACACTGGCAAAGCTTTCTGAGACTGCAGAGCAGGGCATATGCCTACAAGAAGGATTTCTGTTTCCTTGCTGCCAAGGGACTCATGACTATCTTAGAGAGTTTATTTGTGGGAAGGAAAAAAGTGGCCTATAAACATGAAATGTAACAAAAGAAAAATGCCAAACTAAATCTGACAGGCCTTTCTCATACCACTTCGTTTTGTGGATAAACAGCATCTGTCCACTTAAACTAGACCAAAATACCGAGATGTTTCCTAATGAACTGGCAAATACAGATGCCAAAGGGGTGAGAGCTGAAATCTGGAGAGGATATTAGCTTTTTCCCCCGATCCGAATATGATCTTTATTATTATTATTTTTGCTTCTTCTTTCCATTTAATTTGGCAATGGACTTACAGAAGAAGTAAGTTTTTTGTGTTCTCCCTTCTGTGAACTCAGACTGAACACAGCCAAAATTAACTTCTCCCTGGGAGGTGAAGATAGAAGAAAAGGAAACTAATCTTCATTTCCTACCTCCATCTTCCTGACATTATATCCTTTATTTACAAGACCCTCACATCATCTGCATATAAGAAAGAAAGAAAGAAAATAATATATCAAATTGGAACCTGGAAATATTTATTCACTTTATAATGGCATTGCCATAAGAAGTTTGATTTTTTCATCTACTCCAGATTGCGCTGTGTAGGAATAGTAACCTCTTTAGCCCACCACTGAATTCTGGGATTCATCAGTGTAACAAAAGACTTTTGGAGGATTCAAAGTATTTCCTTTCTATTCTGACAATACACACTAGAAAAATACACAAAATAAACAAGGAAAAAAAAGGAGTTGTTTCTGAGGAGAGGCCAAAGAGGGGAGGAAGAAGTTTGCTGGACAAAGTAAAGAGTCTAATGAAAAAAAAAAAAGTGGAAAAAATAGGCTTTGATGAATTTTAGACATACACTATAGAAAGTGTAGGCCTTTAGAAAGCAAATCAAATAACCAGTTAGCATTTAGTTAAAATATTAGCAAGTATCTCTGTTGCACTTAGGCCCCCGCTAGGGAGAGATAGGAAATTTTGTAGATTCTGCAGGGAAATGTTCTGGCTTCAGAAGTGTAACAGTTGTGATTTTATAATGCAACTTCTCCTACAGGTTATCTTTCAAACGTAGACAATGTAAGTCTGTCATATTTTTGTTTATGCTGCAGTCAGATATAAAGGTTGTAAATTTGAGTTGATCACAAACCTTGTCTAAAGCACGTGTGCACTTCCATGACACTGTTTATCTCCAGTGTTTGGCCAGCTGAGATAACAGGTTGGCGTGTCAAACACGTGACATGTGTTATCTGGACACCATGAACACTTTTGTTGCAGGGACATGTTGACACAGCACTTTTGAGTGGATGTAGACAACATGATGGCTCCACTTATGCTAAGGAACAAGACGAGTGTTCCTATGTTAATGTGTGTGTCTCCCCTGTCGTCTTGGGCTTGTGGTGTGGAACTGCTCAGATGAATTCAACAACAGAAATGTTAAAAAACCCCAACACTTTGTTTTGGGTATGAGAAAGATTTCATTTTGTTACTGTGGGATTAGAGAGAAAAAGGTAGCCAGTTCTTTTCTACGGAACACGTGTACCCTCATGGGAACTTGCCTTTGGGTTGTTATTTTTTTAAAGTGTTCTTTTCCTTTGTTAAGAATAAAAACACAGTATTTGAGACTGATAGGCTTCAAGACATTTGGAGGGAGAAAAATTAAGAAGTGCTACTCTTAAGGTCCTTCTCAACCACTAGGACAAATTATAACCTCACTAAACATCACACGCCAAATTCTGTGATGCCTGCATCCCTGAAAATGGCAGTTTTTCAGGACTGCATCTTTGCCTGGGAGATTAAATCCACTCTGTTCAATCTACCAACACCCCCTCAATGTAGAAGGAAGTCAGAAAGGACAGAATTTAGCTGGGGAGCTGCACTTTTGGGGTTGCAGGGAGAAATTTAATCTCAAAGTGAACAGTTCTTTATGATCAAGTCTACCCTGTGATATGGAAGACAGCAGAGAAGGGCAGGAGTTGGTAGGGATCTGAACTGGAAGTTCTCTGAGCCCTATGTGCAGACATCAGATAAGATCTGGAATATGACTGCCACCTCTGTGGGATACCAGACAATGCCAGACCTCTCAGCTCCAAAGGCAGGACTGGAACAGGCTGATTTCTGCAGGTAACACCACAGAAACCAACCTGGGTCCAGCTGCCTTCCAGGTTCCCTCCCGTACAAACAATTTCAGGGGAGGTGAGATTGCATGACAAATTCAATTAGAGATGAGCCTGAGGGGGAAAGAAGCTGTCAAAACAGATGATTAAAATGAATGCAGTTTGCAGCCAAGGGGAGTAACCAGCATTAAGTTGTGCCCACAAGCAAGGGAAAATAACGTGCTAGAAACTACGAGGTAAAGTGGACTCATTTTTTTTTCATTGTGTTCCTGCTGTTCCTCCTTTTCCTCCCCTCCCACTCTCTACAATGCTACTGCTTGGCTACACATTAAACACTTTGACAGTCACACAAAATCATCTAACATTTCCATGGCAGTGAAACACTAAAGCATAAACAGTTTATTTCTTGTGAAATTTGTAAGGAAAACAAACATTTTACAAGGCTCCAGTTCCCTCTGCCTTTTTCTCCCCTGAAGCCCCAAAATTATTGCCAACGTAAAAGACAAGAGGGAAAACAGACCTTCAGTAAACAGAGTCGTGAGTGTTATTTACTATCCCCTGGTTATATGCCAAGGAGATATCAACCAAGCAGACATTAGGAAAATATTTACCCAAGCATTAATATATTCTTTGCACATGACACATTGCACATCATTATTTAGCTGGGCTGATAACATGGAAGCTTTACTAACAGCATATTTCTTCCTATGCTTAGAAGTCTTTAAAGCATTTTTAAGCCTTGCAGTAAATCACAGCCCAGCCTGCAGATATATTCTGTATACACATGCAGATTCTGCTTTGGCCCTTCTAATCACACGGTTGAGTGTCCATATCTGTTCTTCCCTGGAACCTGAATGTCATTGCAGTGATTGAAAAAGGAAGAGCAAAACAATCAATGTCTGCCTTATCCCAAGCTCCTACTAAAATTCCCACCAGCATCTGCCTCTACTGCTTAATGAGGGCACTGATCGGGTGAAGCAGATCAGAAAATACAGGAACTGAGTCAAATCTGGAAAGACTCCTGAACAAATCAAGAAAGCCTTTAAAATGTCTAAAGCACTCTATTGTTTCAGGGCTGAGAGGTTGTGGGCTTTTGCTGGTGATCTGTCAATATGTCTCTTCAGGATAAATCCTAAGAAGTCTTATTTTTGGTCTTATTCTCATATTTTTTTACTAAGTTTGGCAGATGAAAATGTTTGGATAGTTCCCATCTGTCCTAGGCAAGGAAATGAATCTCTCACTGTTCTGTTTCTGTGTAATAAATACTAATTCCAAAACATGGGAATTACAGCAAACCTGATTGTATTGACTGAAAATGGAACTAATGGACACAGAATTAAAAGCATGGATTTCTTACCTGTTTAGTCAGCATTAAAGGTGAAGAATCCACTGACCAGAGGACACCATGGACTGAGCTCTGAAGGGGGAGAAGAAGAGGGTCAAGGCACAGATGTGGGTGGATCAGGCAGTGGGGATCCCTGAGTTTCCTTGCATCAGACCTCACAGCAATCCCACCAGGACTGTGAGCCCTTTATTGTGTCATTTTCAGTAACAAGCCTAGGGAGACAAAGGCGTAGACACCAGTGTTCTGTAACTCAGCACTGATCTGAGGCACTTCTTGGTGATTTAGCCAAGCTTTTCTCTAACTATTAACAAAACATTAAAATACTCCAGATCTTTCTATACCTGTTTTATATGGAAAGCTGGAGCGTGGAGAATTTTAGTGACACAATGAGAGTTGGTGACACTGTCAGGAACAGAAACTGAGTCATGATTCCTCTTGTCCTGTCTGAACTCCCAGGCCCTCATCAAAAAGCCTGGACAGTCTTTGCAGCTACAGATTTGTGCAGAGATCCATAGGGACTCATAAAGGCTAAAGCTGCCTTTAAAACTGACTTCTTAGGCATGCAAAGGCATAAAGTTAAAACTTTCTGAGATAAATTGTAACTTATAGCCCCAGCACATGCCTGCCTACTAATCCATCTTTTCAGTGAAAAATGTCACAAGGAATTGCAATCATTCTCTTTGGAGCAGCAAGATCCACAGGCCACTCAGTCCAGCAGCATCATGCTTCCACTTAGTTGGGGATTTGTCACGCTCTCTAACAAAGGGTTCACTTAATAATGTTCAAATAATGTACCATGCTAAGAGGAGAAATAAAGAAGGCAATTGTTAACACAGTGAGGTTTCTCACACACACTTAAGGGCTTGAAGCCTGGGTTCTATGACCTCTCTGTGCTATTGGCTGATGACACGTGCAGTCGCTTGCCTCTGGGACCTGGCTTTCCAGCTCTTGACTCATAAGGGAAACTCCAAAAACCTCCCAAATCTCTAAGAATGCTGAAGTGAATGAATTGTGCCAATTAGGCTCATGACTGTTGGTTTGAAGTTTAGCAATTGTTGAGCTCTCCAGCCACAGGTTTGACAGAAAGGGAGGGGGGAAGAAAGCCTGCAAATTATTTCCCAGTGAGAAACCCTAGAAGAGATAAGAACATTTCAGGAATAACTGATAAGCTACATCCTGCTGGTGTTTGGTTTTATTTATATTAATGGATTAGCTGAGCTGAATCAAGGATCCTGGGTGAGGAATGTCTCCAAGATGAATGGGAAGACAACACTCATGGGAGTGATGCTCAGAACAGACTGAGTGTTGCCTACTGATTTAATGGCAAAAATGAGGTTTGCTTAAGGAATCGAGGCTTCATCTCAAAATTTCATAGGTTTTTTTTTTAAGCCCAGATAAGATTATTATTATCCCCAAGATTTTCTCTTTTGTGTTAAAGTTTCTGCAGCACCTCCCACAAGCCCATAACTTCTGTTTAACACCTTTGTAAACAGTCTGGATTGAGATATTACAAATGACAGGGACTACACCTTTTCCCAGAAAATGCATTGCATTTCAATGGAACATCAATAGTCCAGCAAGATTTGTAACTTCAACTTGAATTACAGCCGGCAATAAATACATTCCAGCATGGCTTACCCAGTTTGTTTAGAAAGCCCACTCCCATATGCTTTGCCAGTATCTTTCCCATGCTTAAGCTGACACCAGTTAATTCTGACTCCTAATACCTCTGGGATATCCATCTCTAGCCTAACTGGTGGAAAATTGGTTGTTGATGCTCAGGAAATAACTGATTTTCCATCCATTATATTGTAGCCTTACTGAGAGTATTATGCTGCTGATGCACAAACCCCTGATTACAGTTTTTAGTTAACAAATAGGTTTTGTCAATTGCCCCAGGCGCTGCCTAACAAAGTTGTGCTTAACAGCTAAGGAGGCCGATTTCTTTGGGGATATTGCTTAAATGGAGCACAGATCTAGAGTACACAACAGTTGCTATTCATCAGGCACGGGGAAAAAAAAGCCTGGCAGCAAGCCAGAAATGTAAAGCAGCTCTGTAAGTTGGCAGAGTAGTTTATAATTACTGCTATTAAAATATACACACATGCATATATATATATATATATATATGCGCATACACACATACATGTCAGATTTGCTGAGATACAAAATGCTGATACTAACTTCAGGGCAATATTTTTGTGATGATTTCATTCCGTGATTAAGTATTTCGGAAGGAAGATACAAGATATTAATTAAAGCAGAGGATAAATACCTTCTTAATTAGCTGATGAAATACAATTTGCATGGAAGTGAATTTTTTTTAATAACTGCTGGATGTGCCTGGGGCAATGTTTCAGCACATCCCCAGTTTTTCCTTTCTGTCATCCTCCAGGAGTTCTAAATAAATATTTAGAGACTAATTCTGATCTTGCTCACTGTGGTGGAATTACTGTGGTCTGAGAAATCAGAAAGTGAAATCAGAAGGGGAAATCAGGCCAGCTGATTTTGCTGTTTTTTCTTTCCCTTCCTCCTGAATGGCAGAGTGGAAAGAACCATTCAGACCCATATGAGATATTCTAGCTTTGAACAAAGCAGAGAGCAGGAGATAAGCTACTACAAGGCTTTACTACACTGACAATATTATTATGTAAATCCTCACGTGGGGTTTTTGTTCACCCTCTAAGTTTTCTGACACCATTAGGTATTTCCTGCTTAGACATATGCCAGTCCAGAAAAGCTGAAGAAGGATATTCTGGTAGCTACAGAATTGCCAGTGTCTGAAAGATATCCTTATTCATTTGGGTTTTGCTTGGTTTTGGTTTGGTAACATCTTTGCCTCATATAACAGCCTGTGAGAAGTGCTAGTTTAATACGGAGATGCTGAATATTTTACTTTAACATCCACGATCAACATGTGGTTCCAAGGTCATCTCTTTTCAGCACACTACTCAAACTCTCTTCTGAAGCTGGAATTATTCATTTCCTTGTGGCCTTTTCTATGTCATTTATCACAAAGGAATCCAAGCATTTCATAAATGATGATGAAAATGGGTTTATTTTCCCAACTTGCTGGTGAGGAGTTAGTTTGGCTGGTGTCACTGCTGCCTTATGGATGGGTAAAGGATAGAAAGATGTGCTAAATCCCACATTTCTCCCAACCCTGAGAAATTCAAGTGGCCTGTGATTCAATTTTTTCAGCTGACAGTACATCCTGCTTTTTTTACAACTGTCAGATGAGCTTCTGGCTGCACTTTCCTCAGCCCCTTCTCACACTTGCACCTTACCAGATCTCTGCCTCAGCACGGCCACAACAGGCAGCTCCATGACTGCAGAGAAGACAACTGATGCCTGCTTTACAGGAGGCATCTACTGATTCCCCAGGGCCTCCGAGGGAGCAGTGGATGTGGACCACTTTCCTGTGCCAAGAATTCCCACACTGAACCTCTGAGCTCATGAAGATTCTAGAGGTTTTTTTGCTCTTTCACCACTTCATCCTTCTAATGCAAGTAGTGCCTGGCACCCAGGAGGGAACAAGACTGTGGTTTTGGAGGACTTTTTGACCTTCCCAGTTAGGGCTTTGCTGGCAGCAGAGGCAGATGTGTCCAGATGATAACTTATTTCAATCTGCAGAGTGGGACTTTCCTGTGCATTAAGAAAAGGACAGGAGTTTTGGGTTGAAAAGACCAATGTAGACCAGATCAGCCAGTTACATAAATTGTCACATCAGCTGAGTACATGAATAAAGGCAGTTTGTCCTTGGGACTGAGGTCTGTGCTGGGGCTGAGGGTTGGGAAGAGCCAGGTATTACAGGCCTTGTTTTAAGGTTGTATATAAGTAAGGTGGTGTAAATTGTCTCTTCTTCCCAGTCTTTCCAGAGATCTCCATTTCCTTTATTCTGTTCCCACAGCAGAAATTCAGAACAAAGGAGGAACTGGAAATGTCAAATTAGCTGTTTCTTTCACCATGCTGTAACTAGACAGGGGGAGCTTTAGAGGGAGGGAGGGAAGAGATGGCAAAGGTATTCAAAAACCATAATGCATCACCTCCCAACAATGGGCCCGAGTTTATGCTTTTCAGATTTTTTGACATTAATATTTGTGGGTTTTACTAAGTGAAATAATATACTTTTCCCCTGTACATACATTCTGTTTGGGGTTTTTTTCTTGTTTTCTTTTAATACAATAAGGCCACTGTTGACACCCAACTTGTTAGATTTGAACCCAAGGTTCAACTACATTACAGAGTTTATAATGACGAGCTCTGGCCCACCCTAATAATACATCTGGGCTCCCCCCTGACCTGTACTAAGCACAGGGCAGGTGAACGTCTGTTGTTCTCAAGCAATTTTGAAGGCACAAACACAGCTTCAGCCTTGCCATGCAGACTGACAGAGAATTCACAGCTGCCTGCTCATTTAAAAAATCTCCTCACTGCAGGCATCAAAGCCTCAAGGCCAAATTTCCCCTGTGTGCTCCCACCCTGGCACTGATATGCTCCCAGTGCTGCAGAATGCACAGTCTCTCTCTCTCTCCAGGCAAAAGCTCTTCCACAGCCCAAGTTACACAGGTCAGCCTCTTTACGGGGTTACTAAAGATATTCTGGTTGTCTGTTCTGCTTTTACTGCATCAGCAATTTCCTTTCAAAAGTCCAGCCTTTTCCCTTGGCTTCTTATTTAATTTTCCAAAGAATTTCTACCATGCTATCAGGAGAAAGTTCATACTGAAGTTTCCCTCTCCAGTGCTGCATTCCTCCCTGTTGAGGATGGACAGGTGCTTTCAGACACACCACAGAGACACAGAAAGCAGGAAAACTTCTGTCCAGCCGAAAAATAGGTACCAGTCCTGGCATTTGACCCAAGTCCAGAGTATGATTTCAGAAGGGGGAGAGGGATACTCATACTGGGTTTCTAATGAATGTCATCTAAGGCAGGACCTTACACTGATATCACATGGGGACAACACCATGGGGTTTCTCAGGAAACATCTAATATAGCATATATGGGAGGAATATTATATTTTTGTGTGATTTGTTTTTAAATTCTAGGGGAAAAGAAGGGGGAGAAGGCAAGGAATCCTATTCAGAACTAGAGAGTTCAACAAATGATTTCTACAAAGAAAAATGCTATTCTTTTTATGCCAGCACCTTTTAGTTGTAGGACTTAAAAGAGTTTGGGGTTCTTTGTTAACCACTTGGACTGATGCCCAACAGTTGTTTTCATTTATCCTCGACATTCTCAACTGCTCCCATTGAAGTGAGATAAAGTAGCAGAAAGAAAAATAAACGGGGCTTCTTTCTCCCCTCTTTTCCCAGCCACTGGGGTCACTGTTGTGTCTTGCTCCCTGGAGCTCTGAGCGGGTGCCACACAAGGCATGCAGGGAGAGGCAGGAAGGACAGGCTGCGGCTGTGGCGAGGGGCTCCCAGCGCTCGGCTGCCCCTCCCAGCTCTGCTCCAGCCTTCCTGGAAGCCTTTGCCAAGTCACTTCACCTCCCCAAGCCTCGGTTCCTCATCTGAGAAAGACAGTATCGCTTATTTTTTCTCATCTTGTAGCTTTTTCTCATCTCTAGCTTTGTGTCTGTAGGCAGGAAGATTTTTTAGGCCAGGGTAATTTCTTACTACCTGTTTCTTGCCCTGCCTAAAACAATGGTGCTTTGGTCTGAAAGAACATTTAGGTAACAGAAAAATTTAGCTAATAGCAAGAGTACTTGTCCAGATCTGCATGTCCTCTGGGTTTGCCTTACCTTCCTCATGGCCAGAACTGTTGGAACAGTTTTAATCACTCCATGAATATACTTGACAGCTTTGAATCAAACCCAAACCCAAATTGAAAACTGATTTGAATTGTTATTTCTTTTCAAACCCAGAACTGAACCTACACTCTGACTTTGAAGACTATGTGGGACTCAAAAAAACCCCAACCAACAGAGCAAAATTTTCTTTGTAGCTGGACCAAAACTCAACTAAAAAAATGACTGGTTTGAGTCCATATCAGATTTACTTCCTTGATGATTTCAGTTCCCTGATATTCATCATGTCATGTTAGCTGAGGTTATTAGGAAATACACCATTATTTGTGTAAAAATTAATAGTTCCTGAAAGCTTTAAAGTCCTTGGCATAAATGCTTACTTGGTAGAAACTTGTTATGAAATGTCATGGCCACTTGTAGCCAGTCTTCCATTTAGAAACCTTTGATCAACTGATTGGAAAGAAAGTACAACTAAACCAAGAAACAAGTTGTAGGTGGAAAGCACTTACCTGAAGCCACCAAAAGAGATAAAAATAACAAAGGCCAACCTGACAGAAATGGTGTTTGGATCTGATTTTCCAGCTCAGTTCTGGCTGCTGATGTGACTAAGTTGCTGTGCTTGGACTTGAATGCCTCTGAGTTTTGGTTAAAAAAAAGGTAAAGAGGAGGTTGGGATGTTGTATTCCAGACAGTGAGCTGAGCAGAGACAATAAAACTTGGAATTTCTTCCCTCAGTTCAGTAAAATTTTTTGACCAAGTCTCACGATCCAGCCCAAACTATACATTATGTTTTGTCTTATGGTTTTCTAAGTTTGACATTTAAATGAAAAGTCCTGCAAAAAAAAAAAAAAAAGAATCCAAACATTTTACTTTGATTTTCATGAGGTGTTGGTGTTACTTACCAGTCAGTCTTATGTACTTAGGTACAGTTTCTTTATGGTCTTTGATCTATGCACTGCAGACAGCCACTGTCAGAAGCCAAAATCATTACAGATCATTTCACACATGACACAGGTGTGCATGCAATGGTGCTCTTCTTGAAACCTTCTGCCTGCTGCTGTTTTCATAACCTTAAAATTGAGGCTGTGTTGAGTGAACAGGACAGACTTGGTTTTGACTGGACACAGAAAGAAAAAGAAGAAGCAGGCCTGGGAAAACCCAGGTATGCCAAATGCCTGCAATTACCTGCCTCTACCCTTCCTTTCACCATCTATGAACAAGTAGTGACGGGTGACTGCAATGACTGGAGCTATTAATCTACAGCTCAGATGAATTAATTCCATTTTAGCTGGAAAAAATGTTCCCAAACATTCAGGGCTAGGCCATCAAAATTAAGCAAAAGCAGGAGAAGCAGGGAGAGGGGAAAACAGCCAAAAATCTTTGAATCTTCTTCATTCTTACTCTCACACCTCCAGGGAACATCTTCAGTCAGTCCCAGCCCTATGTGAGCCTTTTGCAGCCACCAGAACAAGCGTCTGGATGATGTGACAAGGCACCAGCAGGTCAGGAGCAGTGAAGCAGATGTGTTCCTGTGCAGATTAACTCCTGAGTAATATTTGAGATTTTTTCCCCCTAGATGGGGCTGTCAAACACATTGCCCACCACATGGCAGGTAAAGAGAGGGAGCAGCCTTCTTTTCTACAGGAAACACTTCATGGTCTGCCCTTTGTGAGCGCTGTGTTATGGTCTGTTTTGCTGTGCCAGAAGAGACACGGAGAGTGCACCGCATGACAACACAAGTTCATGTTCATTTCCACTGCTGAAGATAGAAGACTGACTGAAGGTGAATCCCTGCTCTGGTGTTCTTCATGGCTCAGATGGAAAAGGAATCAGACAAGATCATTCGAGACACTGTCTTTGGGCAATGGGTTTGTAGAGGCAGTAACAGCTGTCTGTCTCCTAAGGAAACCACAACCAAACAGCCACTGCTGAAAGCACAAAGACCATCTTCCCTCCCCATCCTTCCCTCCTGCACCCACAGCTCCACGGCAGCCAAACCTCTGCTTTTTACGGGGCTGACAGACCAGACCCAAAGAGCTCTGCATGCAGCCAAGTGACAGAGATAAGGCTGATGATGCTGGAGCAGATGTCTTCTGTCTCTGGCTCCCATCCCTGTTTGTTTGTTGCCATGATCTGTAAGCTGTTTCCACTCCACTAAGCAACCACTGACTCACCACAACCCACTGTGTGGGGAAGATAAAGGCACTCTGTGATCAAATGCACCCAAACACCTGATAAAATCCCCCTTCCCTCTCTCCTCCTCATGGGGGTCTGCAGGTAATACCTTCTGCAGGTGCCTGCTTATGTGGTTGTATTTGAAACCGTCTTCTGTGACACCTACACGGAGACTGGCTGGCTAGGACTAAGTCCTCTACAGTAATTTTCTGGTCCTCCCCCTCCTTTGCTTTGAATGGTGAAGATGGGGCCAGTGTCTTGGGAAAAGAAGCCAGACCGGATCAGGTGATGATGCAGGATTAGGTGCGGTTCCCCACTGGGTGTCAAATCCCAGCACACCCATTGCTAGCCCATTATATTTTAATGGCAAGAGGATGATAAGTCAACACTTCAAAGAGAGAAAGAAGGCTATGGAGAGCTTCCTGGATTCCTCTTTAAGGTGAAGAAAGAATAAGCCTTAATTGAAGTCACTTCTTATCTGTTTCCATCATTTTTGTTTCAAGAAAATGAGAGGTTAAAGTGGACAAGAAGAATAGCACAGTAAGAGTCTGAAGAACAGTATTTCCCTGTTGTTGCATGTCCCCTTTGTGATTTGCTTCCTTTGCCCTGAATGGATAAAATGACACAAACCTGCCAAAACCTGCACAGAGTCAAATGTTTATCTCCACCCTCCATTACCAGAGCTTTGTCCTTCTCAGTTTGCCAGACCCCTTGTTCTGCCTTTCATAAAATCATAGAATCATTTAAGTTGGAAAAGACCTTTAAGATCATCAAGC
This sequence comes from Coloeus monedula, assembly GCF_965178545.1. NCBI lineage: Eukaryota > Metazoa > Chordata > Aves > Passeriformes > Corvidae > Coloeus > Coloeus monedula. The sequence continues at coordinate 24,423,831 of NC_138789.1, read as the reverse complement.
CGAACTGTTCACAGCAAGGAGTGGAAGATGCTCAATGAAGGAGCCAGGTGTAAGGAATCTGTTCAACCATGCAATTAAAAATCACAAAATCTGATCTTTTCAGGATCTGCTGCCACTTAGACAAAATCAATTTGGCATTTATGTCATAGTGCTGAAAAACAGTCATCATTTTTTGGTGCTGCGGTTGTACCTCAGGTAATTTTGCAAGGATGTCAGCTGAGAAGGAAAAGCATTGGCTTTATCAAAAGCAAAAGTAATATCAAAGGGAAGAATTACATAGATTTATGTTGCACAAGTGTTTTCTCCCAGCCAGAGAGGCTTTTTTCATTGATGGAAGAGGCTCATGTCTTTTTGAGTTTGATGGCATGGGAAAAAAAAATGGCAAAACCAGAGAAGATGGAGCAGCAGTCATAAAATTATGTGGTGAGAGGTAAGTGCTGGCTTCTCCCCATAAACTTTATTGTTGCCTGCTCACACTTGTTCACATAACAAGCTTGTCTCCACTAGGTTTTCACCTCAGGCCAAGCGCCACATGGCAGTGAACCCCAAGAAGGAACAGTGTTTTCTTCCAGTGAAGGCATAGCCTGAACTTTTGTGTTCCCTTCCTGACCTCCTACCGGATACAGCAAGAAAAACAGGAGCAAAAAACAAAACAGACAACAACCTTACGTCTCTGCTACAGACTAACTTCAAGCTCATAATTTTCTGTGCCAGAAAAGCATGGTTTGTCTTTTCTCCTTTTTTTTTTTTTTTTTTTTTTTAAGAAAAAGCTTCCATTTAACATCCAGAGCCAGATCCATGAGCAACTATTGTACCCTAAAGGTGACTGTTTCTGTCCTGTCATAGACACAGATGGTATGATCATGTTGCTGTTTCTGCTGCACTATGGTTTGCAGAGGCAGGGATTAAGACATGTTCAAAAAGATATTTTTATATCTTTTATATCCTCTATCATAAGCAGAAACTATATATGCTCTGCTACTTGGAATAAATGTGAATGTTAGGACCTGCAGCTCCTGGGATAAAACATTTTGGTATGAAGAAGAGAAACAGGATGATAAAAAGGTCTGGGCAAGGTGGGTTAAGTGTGCAGTCAACGTACAGAACTAGAACACCACCTTGGTGAAAACTGAGGCATCACTGACTGCACTTCCAAAGTAACGTGGAATAACTGAAGCACCACTTTCAGAAGGGAAGCTGGGTAAAGGAAGAGCCAAAAAAATGTCGGAAGCTTTTGCTTTTAGATTGGTTTTGAAAGGAAATCAAACTTGTGAGCCTGTCATTGTTGTGTCTCTAAACATGACAAGAAATACATGGTAGTATTTCCCAATAAAGTTTAGGGCCAACCAAATTCAGCACAGATGTAGAAGAATAAAAAAATAAGTTCTTGCCTATTTCTTGAACAAAAGTCAGTGGCAAATCATTCATAGACAGACTGCATGGATATTTCCACCTTACCCATTGGAAAATCCACATTAGTGTGCCACCCTTGAATCACAAATTCATAAGATGTCATTGAAAGTGATGTTCACGATACAATCTGTTTTGAACTAGCACAGATCATGAAACAAGTTCTCCATAATGTCAGGGGTTTGCCCTTAGTGAAGGTACCAAAAGGTCAGAGTAAAGTTCCAGATAAATGGAAATGGAAAACAGGATGAGTGAAAGCAACACAAAGTGAATCCTGCAGATGAGGAAAGACAAGCACCCAAAAAATCCCCTGAACCAAGCAGAACATGCACAGTGGGGAAAGAGTCATCATTTCATTGCTACATACTTGAGACACAACTGCATCAGGTTTGGTATTGCAAGAAGGAGTGACTGCGTGCATTCATACCCCCAGGTTACACACACTGCTTAGAAACTCTACAGGTCTTACAAACTCCTCCACTTCTAGAAATAAACTGCTAAGAATGAAGACACTCCTGACCAGGACACTCTCTACACCTCCTAATCCAAGCCGTCCTTTTGTTCAAATCTCTCTTACAGAGCAGCTTGACTGACAGTGGTTACATGGGCTGTTCCTTAGAGCAGAAGAGACCTCTCACTAGTTTTCCAGTCACTCATGGGACTGAAGTGGCGATTTGTATGAAGTCTACGTGTTAGACTGAGAAAAAGCAACAGGTATGTGCTGCTCAGTGTATTATAGGTGTTGGGTGGGCAGGATCCTAATGGCATGGAAGGGACAAAGGAAAATGAAAATGAAAATGAAAGGGCCAGAGTGTTCTGATATTAAATTATTCCATTTTATGCTGCTGATGCAATCCGAGCAAACCAGCAATTTCCTCTTGGCCTCTGTTTTATGAGCGATCCTATTCAAGCTTTGATAATAAAAGGAACACAGGTGGGTAATTAAGGAGGTGTGAAACACAAACGAGTAGCCAGCTTTCTGCTAGTGCTTTTCAAAATGTGCTCTGGAAGGCTCTCCTCATCCAAGTGCTGAGTGATTGAGTGACCTCACAGACTGACCTGGGGACTCATTTTCTTCCAAAACAGAACGAAATTCAAAAGGTTTATGTAAAATTTTTGCTCTAAAAATTGCTGACAGGTTTGCCATTCCAAGAACAGTTTAGGAACAACACTACCTCACTTGCAATCCTGCTTTTCATAGATCGCAGCAGAGCACAGAGACAGCAATAGCAGGTCAAACCAGAAGTCCACCCAGGACAAGATGCATCTGGCAGTGGATGTTCAGTGAGGAGTGGAATAGGGCACGTACAGAGTGATCCTTCCCCTTGCACGGCCCCTCAGCTCCTGGTTTACAGACTCACTGGAGAGTTTGTGTCCTACCCAGCAAACAGCCTTCCATGGAGCTCTCCTCCACAACTCAGTGGGAATGTAACATCCACACACTGCTAAGGACAAGACTCAGAAACCTTTGCTCTAAAAATACAGATCACTCACTGGAAGTATTGTAACACCTGCAGAGTAACAGCAGGGAAAGCCTTGCAGGTACAGGCTGAAGTTCTGTCTGGTGCAAGAACACTCTTTACACAGGACTAAACCATGCAGTTAGCATTTTGCTTTACCTAACCACATAAATACACGTATTTTTAACACATGCAGTATGCTTTTATATATAGTAACAGATAAAGTTCTATCAATATGTTTAATTATATAACATATACTACCTAAATATTGCATGTTCACATAGGTGAGAAGAGAGTGCTAACTGCTTTTTTAGCTTTGTAGAAAAGGATAACAATGAACAACATATTTAATCCATCTCAGACATCAATTTTCATCCATATTAATTTTTCTAATATTCAAGTCCAACAAATTTAATTTGAAAGTATTCAGAGTCAGCAACAGAAAAGTTTCACTTAGAAAAAACTAGAATTAAATTAACTGAGGATGTTTTTTCCTTATTCCTGTTAAACAAGTGACAACATATCAATATATGCTTTCTCAAAAAAACCCCTTCTAAGTCAGGCAGAAAATCTTACAGAGGCCAAATACAGAGGATATGAGCCACTATACTGAGTCACAAAAGGAGGTCCTTTGGACCAGTGACTGCCTTTATAGCAGCCAGTAGCCAGTGTTCAAGCAAGCAGAAAAAGCCAACTACTATCAAGTTTCTTTTCTGCCGTTCCAGCTCTCAGAAAGCAGCAGTTCATGGTCTTCTTAAGCAAAAGCTGCCTTTGGACACATCGTGTTTAACACTGGGCTGAACTTCTCCTCTGCTAACTTGCCCAAACCCTTTTGGAGATGTTTATCCCTGAGAACTGTGTGCACAGCCAGGTGAGTGACAGGAACAGGTTGATAGATCACCCTCCAATGTCAGTTCCAGGGTTTTTTTCCTCAACCCATTAAACTCAAGTCAGTTGTATGATGCCCACACTGCTATTAAACATCAAGGAGGAGCCTCCCTACTTCTGAAAAGGGCAAGTTTGTTTAGTTCTTTTCCTTGCTCTATTTTGGTCCATGTGAAAACAAATCCAACATCACCGCTTGGCTTACAGCCTTCCTAACCATTTCTCATGTTCACAGACATAATGGGACACAAGAAAAAGAAAAGGAAAGAAAACCTGAGCATTTAGACAGCTAGATTCTTAAAGTTAAAATAAAATAAAACTCCTTATGCAGCTTCCATATGACTTATGAGGCCAAAAGAATTTATCTCTTCTTCATTTCTGCCTGTACAACTGAAATTCTGTGGTGTTTGTATGTTTCACTGGAAATCATGACCCAAAATCTGCTTTGTTTTTTTCCATTGTTATTTCAGGTTTGATATTTTGGTTTTTACTCTGGTGTTTTTTGTTTGCCTTCCTGAAGACTACTTCAGAGTTCAGCAAAGTTTCTAAACCACAGGAATAAAGCTAGATTGCAAAGCAAGTACCTGGATGTTCCTTCTGATTGCAGTCTCACTTGCTGACATCCTTTCCCAGGAATAAATTCTGAGGCTAGCTGATCACAGTCAGCCAAAAATTTGCTTTGTGATCTATCTCCCCTATCCATGGCTTAGGAGTGTAGGTTTTAAGTGAGGAAGTAACGGTTGTAATTAAACCAACCAGACCACAGTGATACATCCACAGGAAACACAACTTCATAGTGCATATCCCTGTTCCTGGGGATAATTATCAGGACTTCTAAAAATGTATGGATGTGTGTGCTTTGGTCTTTGTTCCTAACCCCAGTCCTCACAAAAGCACCTCTTCCATCTCTGGAAAGTCCTTCTTTTAACTAAATGAGTACAAGAATGCTGTTCCTGCACACGTCCTTCTCATCACCTGAAGTGTGGAAAGCTGGGCAATTACAAAGTGACCCAAATGGCTCCACAGAGAACCATAATCTTGAGATTAAGTCCATTTAGGAAGCTTGATACCAAATATCCAACTGCAACACAGTAAAACCGAAATTCCCTACCGACTATCTCCGCTCATAAAAGTGATTTAGACTGGTTCTCCCTCTACATGAGTTCTCTGCTGGCTGTCTGAAACAATTAACAGAGTAAATAATAGATTGCAATGTTTTTCTTTCCATCCAGGTTTATGCTTCATATGAGCAAACAGTTAAAACATACATCTTAAAATGTAAAATCCCAGAACCTCGGAATTCCCTTAGCTGCTGAGTGAAAAGGAACCAGCAAAGCTCATTTGCAGGAACAGCAACAAAAGTCTTGTCATTCCTGTTGGAGATGTTCAGTTCAGGGTAGGGACTGCAAACTGAACTCTTCATATCCTCAGCTCCTGTGTGACCATCCCATCTCACCTTATTAACTCAATGTTTTTGATTTTTCAAGGGAAAAAAAAATGGGAAAAAGACCCAGACCATGGATTTTTCCCATGTTTCAGCCTGTCATGTAGGAAATCCTGCTAAGGACATAGGGTCTCTGACTTCTCTACAGATGTGGAGTATCACCCAGGTCCAGAGCTACGCACAGATTCACCATGTGCTTGTTCATGGCTTCTACAGGAATTGAGCAGCCAAATTCATGCTAGGCTAAGCTTCTAAAAACACAAATAGGTAGGTTGGTACATCAGTTAAACCTCAAAGGGCAAACAGCTGAGGCTGTTCTCCCCTTCAGAAGCTGTTGCAAGAAGTGCAGCATCATGTTCTTTTGGACATGAGGATCTCCTCACAGCTGGCAGGGGGTTAATCCCAAAGTGAGTGACTGCATTTGGTGCTGAGAAGAGCATAGGATGGATGCAGGAGACTCAGACAAACACATAGTTGTACTCTATTTTCATTCTCTTTGAAAACTCAGAGGCTTCCATCACCTAGGGAAGGATATGAAAAACTGTGGGCAGATCTCTGTCACACACACTCTCCACCATCATGAAATCTCCAGGGTCTTTATTCTCTGGCAAATGCCCTGGTAAACATATTTTATCAATTGGCCACTGCAAACAAAGATGAGTCTTGCTTTGGAGCAAGATAAATATGAAATGCAAGTTAGGTAGATTCCTGCTAGTTAAACCTGAGTCCTAGGAGAGAGGAAGGAAATGCAGAAAGGAAGACCCTTGTCAAAGCAAAGATGAATATCTTGCATGTGAATATGTCAGATGCTTGAGAATCCAGCATAGGAACTATCAAGTTTCCAGTCACGTAATCAGTGTTGACTCTGGAGTACAAATTACTGACTTTTTCCATTAAATCCTATTGATCTATTTCTCCAACAAGAAGCTTCTTCATCTAAATCACCAGTTTATTGTGCCTCTGATTATTTAAGGGGATGTCATGGGAGCCATTGAGGAGTCACTTATAATGCTATTCGTCCCACCACACGTAGACAAGTTGTGTTTCCATTCAAAGCTTTGCTGTGTGAATTAAACCTTTAAATATAGAGTAGCCTTTGTTTGCAAAATTGAAATAATATGTATTTTGCATGTTCACAGACTCTTCCAGAAGTATGGCCAAATCACTCTGCTGTTCAGCTATTCAGGCCTGAAATGCAAAGGGAATAGTAACTGATGAAATCCACATATGCTGGTTACAGCTTTCTAAATGGGAGACAGGTACATGATGCTTTTGCACCAGCAGGTGTAAATAGGGTTTGGCTGTTTACCTGCACCCTGACAGGTGCCTCACTCAGGGCCTAAAACAGAATATGCTTCGCATTCCTGACTCCTTTCCTGAGGATAACAAATTAGCACTTGTGCCAGCTCAAGTAGCAAGATTTTTGCTTTGACCTGTGAGGTCCTGGTACATTCTCTGACAGCCAGTGATGCTCACAGTGTATTATGAATATGAAAAATAAATGACCAGTCAGTCCTGGCAGCAGGCAGAGTTCCCTGTTTCTGCATTTTATTAGAGGAGGGTATTCACTGTTTGGAAGTGAGCCCCTTCCAGAAAATGTCCCTGAGCACTTGGGATGAGAAAGTAGTACAGATGAAATATGGTCTGAGAGACAGTCCTCAAAACCAGCACACAGATCCCTTACAATGCCCTTCTTTCTGGCAGCATTACCACAAAACTTTGGAAAGGAACAATTTTCTGGTTATCCTCAGCTTAGCAAGCAACAGAACATAGTCCTGTGTATATTTTATGTTTTGGGAGAGATACTGATATCACAGCCTTAGAAAACTGACATCACAGAAAACAGAAATAGTCCCCTCCACTCTAAACCTTCTATCCCAAGATCTCTGAACTACATTTTATTATTTTACTGTCCAAAAAATGTTTTAAAGTGTTTCAGGCATTCCACTGAGCTACTAGAAATAGACATTCCTTTCCCAAATCATCTAACATCTATGTCCCAAATATAGCATAAAAAGCAGCCGGGTGATAGAAAAAATAAGGAAAGGAACAGAAACAGTCTTCTGTTCTGCTGGCACTTTATTCTGGAGAGGAATATGTTCAGAAGCCTTCAGATTTGAGAAAGAAAGATTCCACATCTTCCTTTCAAAGTACTGTATTTTTTTGATATTTAAAAAATCTTACATCCTAAAAGGTTTTGAGAGTCAGCACTGATACGAAATTGTGAAGTAAAAACTTCCATTTGTCCCTAAAAATCTTACTTCCCAAATTCTTTCACAAAGAGTTTGCTATTCCAAACCAGAATTAACAAATCTCTGAAACTTTATCTTCTCAGCCTGATATTACAATGTAAAATCTGGTCTCTTCCAAGCAGAAAAGGAGAACATTTCTCCAAGGGGAACTGCAGCTCTTCCACACCTAAGAATCAGTCCCACCAAGAGTACCAGAGCCCAATGCAGAAAGAGGGAGAATGTTCAAATGCCTCACTTTTTCCACTGTGCAGCTTTTCTTAGATTGTTATGTGGATTTTCATTAGGCTTCCAAGTTTGGAGAACTTTTATTGTTGTTATAAACTCTGCTCGTGAAGTGGATTTTCTAATCCTTTCATGCCAGACATTTGGCTAAATTCAAGCACAGAATCGGTTTGATATCTGACACAAGGTCTTGTGGGAACCATATCCTGCCACTGACACAGGAATAGATGTTGTCATCAGAGAGATCCATTCCTCCTCTATGATTCTACCAGAGCTACCTGTCTTTAATAATGATTATATTTGGGGAAAACATCTGTGTTACCTCGCCACGTGACCAAAGTTCAAGAGAACAAGCCACATGCTGCAAACGTTTCTTGGAATTGCAAACTACTGTTCGATTCAGCATCCAGCTGGAGGTCGATATTCCCAAATACTCAGGAGTGTAGGTCAGCATATGCCTGTCTTTCATCTAGAAAATCTGATTCCTAAGTCAACATGGGCAGGCAGGATTCATGACCATCTCTCTGACATGTGTGGCTTTAGAATTCAGATGGCTATAAGGCATCTTCAGCTGAATGAGGGGGCTAATTAATATATGACAGAACCATATTCAATACAGTTGAATGCAGAAGTTATTAATTACTCTGATTTTAGCCTATTTAGTAATATTCCCAGCAAGCTGTGTAATGAATCTACTGTGTAACTGGGGACACAAAGGGGTGTCAGCTTATCCCAACATTAACCAAGACTTAATATCTTTTGAACTCTCTCCAGAACAATGACAAGATTATTCAGCTCATTTAACAGAGAGCAAGAGCAATCAACACCATTCTGGGAGAATCCAGAACTGTCCAGGACCGAACCATACAGCAGCGTGCAAATTTCTTATTGACTGTTATTGAAATTCAGAAATGTTCTGTTTCCTAAATTATGACTCAGGAAAGGTCATGCTTTAGCATCTGTCCTATTTCTGATCATCTCTTGGCACTGCCTAGACTTACACTCAGGCAGCATCTCCATGGACTTTGTTTTCCTTTCAGTCACGTGCAAAGGAACAACAGGCACTTGGGATAGTATTATTGTTATTTCTGCATTCTTCTGCAACTCAATCTTCTTCCTATCTCCAAAGCTCTTTATAAAACAATGGATTTTCCAGTACATTAGGACTTGCCACTAGCCCAAGGATTTTCACTGCTCCTGGCAGCCCGCTGCATTGGCAGAGTTCCCTCTGCATCCTCGACCTGCTGCTGATTGATCCCTGTAATCCAATCCATTTTCAACAAGCCACTTCAGTGCCAATAAAAACAAGGGGCTTTGCTGATTTCTGGTTTCAGCTGCAGCTGTTTGAGCCACAAATCTAAAAGGAAATATTTTAAGTCTATTTGTAAAAAATCTACTGGTAGAAAAATAAAAGATCCATTGCTTTTATTCAGTTAAACTCAGAGGGAAAGTAATTACAGCTTTTTTTATGCATTATACCTTCTATCTTATTTTATCCCTGTATACCTTTCTTGGTGTGATCATGGTGATCCTTTCAGCAAATAGGTGAGGAAATGTTATGACTGAATTCCCCCAGGGCTTTGATATATGTAAGAATCAACAGTTTGCATAACATGGGTGCTGCGAACATTTCATAGACTTTAAATCTTTGATTTTAGAAGAGACTGTTCTAATCCGCCCTTTCTACAAAGCACCAGCCAAATAGAAACCCCATGCCATTCAAGATTTCTTGCACTATAATTATAATTTTTATCTAAATTGAGATAAAAAACCCAAAACATTGCAATCCTAGCACCCATACGCCAAACTAGAGACAGCTCCCAGTGCTTTCAGATACCTTACTCTAGTTCTGCAATTACCTGCAAAACTGAAGTTCTGCACTTTATATTTAGACTGAATTTGACGAGTTATAGCTTCCAGTCATGGGATTTAGTAAGGGGGTTTGATGGTGTGGTTGTTGTAGAGTAAAGCAGTTATTCCATGTAGTTAATAAATGAGGAAGCTTAGATAGTTTATAGATCAGATAATCTATTTTGGGAAAACAGATGTTGGCTCAGAGAAGAGCCAACCCTTTCTCTCCCCTTTGCAAAGAATCTCTGTCAGACCAACATGGTTCTTCTCATATCTTTTCCATCCTTCTATATCTCCATTTCTGCTATTAATATTTGTGGCTTCACTGGTCTGTCTAAGGTTGCTGACACAAATAAGGACTGTGATGGGATCTCCCAAAGCAGCAGCCATCCTTTGAAGACAGCATATTCCATAACCACTTTTAGCACTATAAGTCATAAACAGAAAACTACCATTGGCTGATCTTTCCTAAAAATAGTAGTGCAGAGAAGTCTGCAATGGATAATTGAAAACTATGGAAAAATCTGTTCAAACTATAAGTTTTTCAGAGTTATTTGTGAATTACTTGGGTTTGCTGCAGTAGTTAGTGGCCTTTGGGTAATGGTTTAGCTGGCCTTTTGTTTACAGCTGTTGTCTGCAATAGCTAATTTTACTAGGAAGGGCAAGGAGGCAGTAGAAATAGAAAGTACGGGCCAGAGAATTGTATTGGGAAAATTATGAGAGCCAGCAATTTTTTTCATTGAGCCTTATATGCTACATTTGGCACAGCATTGGTTTAATGAAATTTTATTGATTCCAAGGCAAGTTTCCAATGGAAATCTGCCCAGATTCCTGGGGGTCTCTGCTGAGGCTGGAGACCTTCGATGTGCTGATCCTTGGCTGTAGCCTTTCTGTTAATGGGTCTGTCCTACAGACAGGGGATCAGCAAAGCCCCAAAGAAGCTGCTCTGTAAAATGAGACCTCTCTCAGCTATTGCAGACAACTGCTGCTGCCATTTGCTCAGAAAATAAAGAGAGTATAATTTCCCACAGCACTTGAGGGACTTGGGAACTTCTGGTGCATTAAAAATTAAAAGCAGAATAGTTTCAGGTCCAATTTAGCCAAATATTTGGGGAGAGAAGGGAAAAAAATTAAATCCTTAAAAGCTGAAAAGCCCTGTCCCTCAACATCTGCATAGTTCAGAGAAACAATAACTCAAAGTATGAAAAAATACTTGTTTGGGAAAAGGTAAAAACATGGAGAGCTGATCACCCAAAGACACAGAAAGGACCACCTCATGCAATGTTCTTGCAAAGGAGAGGATGTTTACCAATTTGCAGTGAACAGGAATTGAGCTGTCTCTCCCAGACATTTTAGAGCAGAAGAGAAGGATATAATATTGCCTACTCAAGTACACAGCTGACAAGGTTTTCTAAACCACTGGGAAGCTTTCAAAAGAACACCTGTATCAGTAAAATAGTTACTTTACAGTCTTGAATTACACACAGTAGATGCCAGCTGTACCCATTCATGAACAGAAATTTATAGGAGAGATCTCAGGTTGCCCAGAGAAATTCATCACAAACAGCCACGTACTCTCAAAGCTGGCAACTGCTAAGCAAGTTCTGTTGTTTTTAAAAACCAAAAAACTCTCAAGGGCCCAGCCTGAGGTGCTGGGGGGTTGTTTCCTATTTGCATCTTTGGGATTCACCCAAGACATAGTTCCCTCTGACCATAAAATGAATGTTTCTTGGGTGGGGGAAGGAACTCACGAGGTCATCCTGACCTCAACTACACAAGATTTCTTCTCTTGTATCAAGAATTAATTTCTCTAACCCCCTTTTGAAGCAAGTTTAGTGTAATCAGAATGGGAAGAGCAGTGCATAACTGGAATAATGGCAATAACCTTCAATTTAATTGCCATTAAAACTCTTTTAAAGAGTTTCAGGATAGGAGGCAAGCCTTTGAACAGACATGGCAGCATTGAGGTCTATGGTTCTGCAATATAGTTTTATTGTAGCACTCCTACTAATTTTCATTTCTCTAATGATACCATGTTGGGCTCAGAGGGACTTCTTTCTGCAGAACTCATGAAGTTTAAAAGAAAAATACGAGTTCAATTTCTTGGAGGATTGCTGTTCTCCTAAATTGAATTTTTCTTGTTGTGAAGCATTTAATCCAATGGGCAGTTATGGGAGCATTTGCTACTGTGGAGAAAGTCACCACAGCAAGTAATCACTTAACATGTAATTCTCAGTTCAGATGCATTTCATCATTAGCTGAGACACAAATTAAGAATTACCATTGACTCCCTCCCCTCTGCCCCCCCTGCCCCAGTGTGTAAACAGAAATGTTTTCATGGGATTTTTCCCCCAAGCAGAGCATGTTTTCCTGCTAAGGGATATTTAAATATCCCTTGCTCTGTTTCCAAGCCTCACAGGAAAAAAACAAACAAAACACAACACAACAAGCAAACACAACCATTACCACACAGTGCAGATCCAGTTCTAAGCTAAAAAAACGCACCTATTACAGTAAACAGCCACAAAGAAGCAGTTCTCCCAAAGATTTTGCTTCCCACACTTACTAGAGCCCATAGGAGCCCTCTATCAGAAAGCAGAGAACCATGGGGTTGAGTAAGAAGACACTCAGTCTTCACAGCACTGGCACCCAAAAACTGGGGAGGGAGATCAGCTGAAAAGAGGTGTTCTTGGGCAGCTCTCTGTCACACAGCTCCCAGGGCAGGGTCACAGCTCCAGAGCACCAGCCACACCTACTCTGAACTCGCATTTCCTTCATTCTCAGATGGGGTCAACTCCCCTCACCTCTGTGACCTCGTAATCTTGTTTCTACCTTGTCTGTGCTTCTTCAAACTCATTATTTAAAAAGCTCTTTAAACAGCTGCCCATTCCGCAGCAGGGGAAGGAAAGTTAAGCAAAGCTGAGGCTGGAGCAGTGAAACACCCACATGGGCATATCCACTTCATCGTGCCAGATTTTAAGAGGCATCACTGGCTTGCAGAGCTTGAGAGAAAGGGCAGCATTCCCATGGCTGATTCAGCAGAGCTAGAGGTTGGGTCGGTGAGGAAGCAGGAAGAGAGAAATTTCAGACTATTCACTGGGTGCAAGGCTCTTTTGTGCCTGCACACTGGATTCTGCCATTTTGTGACAGAGATGGACCCACACCTCTGGAAGGAGAAAATAGATCTGAAGAACTCCAGTTCAGATCAGGAAGGGAAATAGATTACTATCAAACAATTTCTGTTATACCACTACTGTGGCATAGTCAGCTCTCAGCTAATGTGAACTCAGAGAAAGCCAGCTTTGATGGAAACCACCTGAAAGTCCCTAAATGTTTCAGACCATTGCCTCGTGCAAACTGCAGGCCATAGTGAAGCTTGGTTTAAAGTGGGGCTTATGCAGAGGGGGAGAAGTGGATTAAATGCACTTGGGAGAGTTCCACCAGTTAGGTTGGAGATTCCCATTAATCATATCAGTCTGCACCAAAACCTAACAGGTTGCCTTTAGAGACTGTCCTCATAGATGTGATAGATGAGAATAATTAATAAAGGCAGGTGGTTTAGGCATGGACCCAAGGCCCCTACTGTTAGAGCACCACTGTCTTCAAGAGAGTTACTTTAACCCTTGAGATGGAGAAAGATGGTTTCTATTTCTTTCCAATGAAAATTACATTAGAGAACAATTTCACCACTGTTCTGCTGTTACTAAACATGAAATTTTGTGCTCAGTATTTGGTCAAGATGTGCTATAGGAAGAGCTCACAAACACTGGTGCAGAAGTTGTTATAAAGCTGACAACATTACTGCAGTTCTGGGCCCTACAGTACTGTTTCCAAAGAGGGGACTGACCATACAGCATCGCCCATCAGCACCACCTGTTTTATGGCAAAAAGTCCAATAGACCCCCCACTCATAGTTCAATGAAGCATATGATTTCCATGTCCTTTGTGCTCTGGCAATCCCATTTCTTTTCCTCCTGAAACTCACATCTTCACTTTTACCTTTATTACATCTTATGTTTTCTTCTTCCACACTAATTTCTCCTTCATCTTGTGTTGTTTCCTGTAGATAATGAGCAGTGCACAATCCCCAGAATGAGATCCCACTGTGGTGTAAAGTCAGTATCATACTTAGCTTCTAGATGGATTAATTGGTCTGATCCAATCACATCACTTACTAGAATACCAGTGCCATACTCAGTATATCTATGTAGTGTTGCTTTGTATGGTGTGAGTATATCTAATGAGGCCAAAATATTTGGCCTCCTAGATATATGGCCAGGATGGAAGTGGATTTCAGTCATCTGCTGCCTCAGAGAAGTTAACATATTTCACAGCCTCAAATTTCACTTGAAAAGCAAGAATAGAAGCTGCTTAAGAGAAATTGCTTGAAAAGTAGCAATCAGGGAGAATGGATGGGGAACAAGACAAAAGAGCAGGGTACAGGATGGAGTAGGTTTAGGTATTACTGCCCATGTTGAAAATGACAACATAATGCGTGTCACATAATCCAGAAATGGGGCCATTTCTTGAAAAGCAGAAGCTAAAATATGCAGCCCTACACTGCAAAACTCAATCTTCCACCTTTCCTTGAAAATAAAAAAAACAACCCATGCGCTATGATTTATGGCAGAGGAAGAGAATCTTAGATTTTCTTTGACTTCATGCAGTACTCCTTCCACATGTCTAATGTACTGCCTGCAGCTATGCTTCTTGTGGAAGGTGTGCGTGTGTGTGTCAGCACTGTCCCTAACAGACTTAGAGAGACTGATGAGTTTTTCTTATGTTATCAGCTTTTTCATTTTTTTTAATTGCTATTTCTTGTTTTTCGCTTTTAATCCATTTATTGCATTTGCTCTTTCCATCTGCATGCGGTTTAATTTGCACTGATTTAAGATGCTTGGACAATTTTGGTGATAAATACGTCTAGTGAAATACCCAGGAAGAGTGACTTAGCTTTGTGGCAGGAGCTATGAATGTTCTGAGTTTGACCCCAAGGGCAAGAATAAAGTCCTTAATTGTAGTCAATTGCATCCTTGATCTTTCTACCATGCTGGCCCACAAAAGGGCAAATGATGACAACCCTGATGACTTTTGTACTGTAAATAAGCCCATATTTGTGGACATTTATAAAGTATTCATCCATTCCCATTTTGTCTAGATAGAATCACACAGACCAGCAGGATTTGTAATATAGATGCAGGAATGGCCTTCCAGTAGCACTAATAAGAGCAACATTTTGCAAATCCTCTCTGTGAATCTGAAAGCAGACGTGTAATCACTGCTGGTCACTCCTGATCTGGAATGGGTTTGACCTGCTGACCTCAGGGTGAAAGGCTCTGCACTGCATTACCATTCCCAAGGGCTCTCTGACTCTCTCTGAGGTTGCTTTTTTTATTATTTTGTAGTTAACCTCAAGACAGCATCATCAACAATGGATAACATCTGCAAAACACTGGTATCTGAACATTTTCTTGCTTTGCAACTAATCACTGGCACTCAATGAATCTGAAGGTTAAAAAGAAATTGCATGTCCAAATACTCACTGCAGAAATAGCAAAATCAGAATGGAGGGGAAAAAATCCCCTTAATAGCTCCTTCCTGCCACTGGTGTATTTTTTCAATTATTCATATGGTCTTGACATTTCATTTAAAGTAATGGAAGATATAATGATTTGGGGGGAATTGTCCAAATTTGTTCCTTTTAGCAAGAGAGAACCCATCAATCAACTGCCCTGAAAAAATAGATGGACATAAGAAAGTTTTCTTGGGTTTTATCTTTTACCACTCATTCAGCTTTACAGGTGCTTCACTCATCCATGCTGATGCCATCACCTGGAGAATCCTGATGTATAAAATACCGTCCAACCTTACAGAAGTCTTAACCGCACACTAAAAACAGTTGTGAAGTGCAGCAGAACTATCCTTTACATCTGAACCACTTTCTGTCACTGGCCTAAACTATTCAAATACCCTGCTGCATTCTGCCAGGAGGATGCGACCTCACTGGGGAGTTAGCCAGAGCAGGAATCCAAAAAGACCCACTTTCAGTGACACCAGGAGGATCATCCAGGGCTTACATGGATCTCTACCCACAGCAGACCTGATCCCTGGAAGCCATATTTTCCCCTGCTAACAATGAGCCTTTATGAATTCTGATTATTTGGGAAGCTCTGTTTATGTACCTCTGTATGCAAATGTCAAATCAGCACTTAATGAGTGTGAAGTGATTTCACATTGAACTGTCCATCTCATAAGCATCAACAAGTCCAAGAAAGGAAACTCATTTGTTTATTCCCAGCAGTACTTTGGGATACAGCCTTCACAAGCAGTGGGAATTAGACATGAGGAAGCAGCAAGATATTTTCCCAATTACATACTCACCCATCAATCATAGTTCTCTTTGAAACCTGGCTGCTGGCCACTGGTCCCTGCTGGGAAATTGCTAGAAATGCAAGAAAAAGGGACATTTTTCCTCTACTGCCAAATTTCAGTGCAGAGTTAACTTGAAGCTGTAAGTAGTACAGCCCAGCTCCTCTCTGGCAGATCTCTGAGAGGAGATCCATTGTGGAATTTCACAGCTGGATCTCAGCATCTCAGTCTGCTCCATGGTTTGACATTTTGGACACGTTTCACCATTGTTTCCCCAAATTTTCATCTCCAGCTTTATTAGAAGAATAAATTTAAAAGACATTCCATGCATTGGAGAGTGTGTTCTGGTAAATCTCTTTTTCCCATTACAACAGGATGCCAAGCAATAGACACTGAGGCTGGACACATTACTATAGATATGGTATAGAAGAACAAAATAGATTTAGAGAAAACTCCATCTGATTGAGCCAGCTGGCATTTTCAGGTCCGTATTTCTAGGACTTCATAAAAGAGCCTGGGTCTTTTGGAGAAGAAGCTGACTCTGGGGTGGTCATTTTTTTTGTGGTAGGAAAGGCAGAAGCAAGTATCACTACTTCTTGGGTGAATGAAACTGCTCCAAGGGACACAAAGCCAAGAGTACTGTGGGGAGAATCGGTGTATGCCCAAGCTCTCATCCCCTTTCTGTCACTGAGGAACCAGGAGGAGACCAGGCCACCAGTCATATGGGAAAATATGACCCCAGGAAGCAATAAAACCAAAATAGTCAAGACAGAAGAATGTTTCTGTGGAAATTAGCAATACACAATGTGAGGATGACAACTTCTAAAATGGTCCCAAACCAACATTTTAGAGCAGCCAGATGTTGAGTCTGCAGGCAGAGAATCTCTCTAGGATTAGTCTAGCACATAGGCAGAGAGATTTTCCCCTAAATTCCTTGCTTTGCTTTTCTATTTTGCAGTTTTAATCTGTCTGACAATGTCTCTTTTTGCACTTACTTGTCACTTAGACACAATGACTTTGGAGCAGGTGAATTTCCACACTCTGTATTTATCATTCAGACATCCACATGCTGCAGGGCTCAGAGGTGAAACTGGCAAGGGGAAGCATTTTGAAGGAAGATTGAAAGCCAGCCTTGGAAAACCCTCTCTCATATGACAGATATTGATCATTCATGATGCAAACGATTTTCCCCTAATGGCGAACTCAAGGAATTCTCTGTATTCCTTCCCGTATCATCATCATGTAGACATAAGGAACTCTAAAAATTGATTCCTAGGCTTTCTGGAAAAAGGAGAAAGAAAAAAAAAAAAAAGGAGATAAAGAAGTTGGCATTGAAGTTGACTGTGCTCTCTTCAAAGACCTGGACCAGCTCTGACCATCTCCTGAAAAATCTGCACTCTCTCAGTGGAATGGAATTTCCCAATATGCCATGGTCATTTTGGCACCCACTTCTCTGCAGGAGCTATAAATCTCCTGCAGGTCACAGGACTCTGTAAAATTAGAAAAGTTACCCAAGTGTCCTTGAATTGGGCCTGGAGATCAGGAGAGGGACAGAAATGCATGCCTCATCCAAAGAAAACTCTGCCTGATTTTAGACTGCTAATAGCTCAGTGGGAAAGTCTGTTTAACTGTGTGCATCCTTCAGAGATTTCTGGGATGTAACCTGTTAGACTCTCACCTAGAACACATTTCCTCAGCTTTTGAAGACTTGCTTGTCTGCAGGGTATCTGCCAAGCAAAAGAAATGAACATTAGGGAGCAAAAAAACCCAGTGGCAGCTGTGCATCAGGTCCCAATTAAGACATCAAACTAAACCCTTCAGCCTTAGTTCTCAAACATCCTTGTATATAATATTTCTCATGAGGCTGGAATTCTTCTGGTTTTTGCTGGCTTTAATGTATAGCATCAGTGTTCAGTAAGCTCTCAGGGCATTCGTGTTGCTGTGTGAGACAGCAGGGTATGTTTTTCACCCCCACACCTCCAAATAAAAGATAAGGGCATGCCCTGTGTTATGACATGACTTGGACCAAAGGAGCAGGTCCCAACGGATTGGCACGATGCTGCATTTGAATTTGCCACGGAGTCATGCTGGTTCTGAGCATTCTAATGTCCTAAATCCTAAATCTAGCCCCTAATTTTCCAATAGTCATTTAGTCCATTGCACATGCAATGAAAACAGAGTTCAACTGCCAGGATTGCTCTCTCCTAAGAAGGGGTGGAGAGAGTAGCTCATTGTATGTGGGGATGAGAAGTCTGTGAGGTAGAAGTCCACTTGCTGTGGCTTTGAGTGACAACAACGTGATTATGTTTAAGACACTTCCTGTACAATTCCTTTGTGAACCAGCACACTTTGGACCAAATAACTACTTCAGTTCAAAGATGAAGTTTATAGGTCAAGACCTCTCCATCATGGCATCTGATTTCTGCTCAGGTCCCAAGGAATATTTTGCCCTGATGTCACTGGAAGTCCCATCTGTACATCCCCTGCATTACTGCAGAAAATATTGTATTCCCTACCATTTTTCTGCAGTTTCTTGGAAACGCAGTCATAGAATCACTGCAGTGTCTCACCACGAGTGCAAAGTGCCTGTCTTACTAGCAGAGTGAAATCATACATTGCTCCCTGCTGAGAGGACCTAAGTCACCCAGCTGTCCTCACTAAAAATTAACTGAATAATCCTGCAGATCACTTAAAATTCCCCTCACTGTACTTATGAGACAGCCCTGCTGTGAACGGGAGCAGCATGCCCAGAGTCATCTCCCACTGCTCCACAACACAGAACAGATTTGGTTTGAAAATAACAGCAGTAGGAACATCTATGCTGCCAAATAGCTGAGCTCCACGGTTTATTGTCAGATCCTGATTCTTCAGTTGTCTGTGTTGCTTTCCCTTGGGATCCCTTTGGGACTGGACTAGCAAATTCCTTCAGAAAAATCTCAGTGCATCTCTAGAAGCAGCTTTGTTGCAGCAACCCCTGCCATTAAGAAAGTAGGAGCATGCTGTCTAGGTCCCTGAACACTCTCCAGGGAAACCTTTTGCTCATTCCAAGCCCCAAGATGAAACACATCCTTAATGAAAAGACATGGTGACTGTTACTGGCTACCATATAATCGGTAGCTTTTTTTCATGCAAAACTACCTGAAATAAGCAAATAAATAAATTATTGTGTCTCAGAGTTATAGAGATGTCACATGTGGCTCAGAAGGGACCAAGAAATTATTGTGAAGCACTGGACGAGGCCCACTGACTTTGGAGAAAGATAGATTTGAGTTTAGTGGATGCAAACCACTTTTCCCTCTGCAGTGTCAGGAGTCACTCCTTGGAGTGAAAGCCTTCAGAAGCAGAGGTGTAACTGAAGAAAAGCCTTGTAGGACCATGATTCCACAGGCTTGGTGCCCACTGCTAGTTTTCAACAACACTTCTGATGGAGAACAGATACAAGTTCACTATTTCATGGGCACACTGTAAGATGTTTAACCTGGCAGTACACCAGCTTTGAGAAAACAGACAAAGCCTGAATCAGAATAGTGTTAGATAGGGTCTAATATTATTTGTCTGCTCCATTTTGTCATAGCATCTGCTTGAACAAAATCCCTTCTCTGGATTTATTTGAATTAACAGAGAGAATCTGATTTTTTTCAGAGCTCTACATGACAAGAAAAGCCCAGGATTCCATTCTGAGACATAGCTGAAAGAACTTCCTTTTGAAACCTGGAATTTAGTGAAAGTACTTTAGCCATGTAAGTCTAAGTTTCTGCATGTGTTCTGGGACAATAAGCCAAATAGCCAAACACAACGTGCATAATTCCCTTGCGATTACTGAAAAGGCATTGAAAATCTTTCCTGGGGAAAGTTAGCTATCCAAAGCAGGGGATGGCAGGGCAAAATGGCTTTTTCAGAACTAGACTAAGGTTGTGAATGACAAAAGTTGTATGAAAACCTGCACAGTGTTGTAGCCAAAAATGAAGAAGAAACGCCCACCAGTATTTGGGGTAGATGTTGAGAGGAGGTCTTAGCACTCCTGGTTGCTGGCTGCAAATTGAAGTGTCGACAGTTGGGATTAACTTTTAAACACAAGCATGATAGCAAAATGTGATCTCTGGACATAATTGCTCTCCATAATACAAACATGTATTTCTAGGAGCAGCAGAACCAGTGAAGCCTTGTTTCCTACAGATGAACATCTAAGGCTAAATTTCGTTTCTGTCTAACAAGAGTAAGTTTGTGCTGTCAATTGTCTGATGTTATGCAGCCTCTGATTTCCATGACATTTCTAGCAGCTTGATATTTTTGGAAAGAGCACTCCACTGTTATACTTGTGGTTAAAATAAATCAGCAGATTTTAACACTGTTGGGGCAGGAGGGGTGGGAGGGGATGACAGAGAAAAACAGACATATGGAGCATGTAATGGCGTATTTCTCACTTCCTTAGGAAACCATTCTGAAAAGATAAAGATGGCAGAGCCCTACCACATTCTGCTGGAGTGGAGTTTTAATTGGAGGGATGAATGTCAAGAAAATCCCCTTACTAAAGAATTGCAAGAGAAAGAGCTTATTTCTCTGAGTCATCTCTACATAGCCCCTTAAACTACGCAAGAGGTAACACCTTTGTTGGAGGCAGAATAAGGAAAAGATGAATTACCTCTTAAAATGCAAGTCAGATGATGAGGATAAAGTTTTAGAGTGGGTAATTCCCCTTTTCAACATGGGATTCAGGCAAAATTAGTGGTTCTGAGTATGATGTAAGGTTTACCCATCAAGTTACTTCCTGGGGGTTAAACATATAACAGAATTAGAACAGTTAAGGAAAGGCTCCTCCATATGCTTTCATAATCTGATTTATATTCTCTTTTATCTCAGCCTCCACCTCTTCAAGTCGTCTTTTGACAAACCTACTGAGAAGACAAAAAAGGAAGACAGGAATTGGAACATTCCTGAAATTGTCACTGCAAGACTAACATTAGTAATTTACCTGGCAGCACTTTTCTAGGGAGCTCTTTGGTTTGAAGAAGAGAAAACAAAACAAATCCACCTCAAACAGCAGGGGGCTTATCAATAAGTTATCAGTAAGATATATATCAGAGGCTTGTATACTGGCTCAGTGAAATTAGCTGGTGACTTACAGTCCAAACTGAATTTGTGTACATTTTTCAAGGATTAAATTTCCCCAGCTCAAGCAAAAAAAACCCCAAACCATCAGGATCAACAAATGATTCCTAGCACTGCAGAATACTTCTGAGTGCGATGTGAGTAGTATTAATTGGTCAAACACAACAATGTAATCATATTGATAATATTTATTTCTTTACTTTCACATTTCATGGTATCCGTCTGTGAATGCTGGACATTCACATGACATTTAGAAGACCTTGCTGTAGGGCTCTGTCTGATTTTTAATCTTTTCTTTTAAGACTGGTCTGGGTGAGCTGCTGAATCTCAGGGCCTCTTTTGAACACTCTTACAATGCAAATGTGGTTATTGAGCTCTACCTTCTTGTGGTTCAACTGCTTATCCCAAAGCTCAGTCCTGACCCTAAAACATCTGAAGCACTTTCTTTCCCTAATCAAAGGAGGGAGTTCAGCTCTGAAAAGAGCAAAGCAACACAAAAAGGTTTCACACAGACTTTCTACGCACTGGTACTTTAACCTCAAAACATAAAAAAGATTACATATTACTAGAAAGGCAAATCACCACATTGTTTCATCCTTTCCTTGGAAGTCCTTGGAAAAGTCAGCCAGTGTGCAAGGGGACAGGGCTAGCAGCAAGACAGCTGCTGGCTGTCTCATTTATTACCCATTTATCACCCAAATGATGCTTTGATCAACCTCGGCAGGGATCACAAACCCCTGCCAGGAGATTTTATTTCCACAGAAACCATCATGTCAATTCCCATGTTGCCCAGCACTCCTTGGGAGCTCTTACCTCACCGGTGTGGGATCACTTGCACTATTTGGTGTCAGTAGTGGGTCGCTTATGCCAATGTCATCTCGGTGCCAGCACCTGTGGGGTCAGTACACCAAGAGGAGCAGAGGGAAAGCAAAGATCAGGATTCAAGTCAACAGATGTGCATTATGGGTGTTGTACACTTCTTCCAGTCTAACAGCATTACTCCCAAGTGGACCCCCAATCTACTCCCAAATCATTTTCTAGGGAATGATTCAGACATAAGTGAGCGGAGCCCTATTTTTGCAGGTGGGAGAAGAAAAGGGACAACCAACAGGAAATCAGGACAGGGAAATGAGGTCATGGGGAACTTCTGAGAACTTGTTGGTCCAGTCATTGATTTCCCATCTGCCTGTGCCTGCTGTACCTGCTGGTCTAATACCACTAAAAGCGCTGTCAAACACCCTTTGAGCTGTCACCTGAACTGGTCCGCGTCCAGTTTCAGAGCCAGTTCACTCCTTAACAGGAGGAAAAGATGAAAGCAGCCATGGGGTGATGGAGTAGGAAACAGGACTGAGAGAGTGATGTACTGACTGATCTCTGGTTTTCTCTGACCTCTGGCTCAGAGGTAGGTGGGAGTCTTCCAGGGAAATTCCTGAGAACTGCCCAGCTCACTTCTGAGACCAAAGAGGTCCAGGTTGGAATCAGCTTTTTTGTTATGCCAAATGTGCTTGGTGAAAGGACCATCTTTTCCCTTTCCCAGAGCATCCTGCCTCTGACTCTATGTCACTGCCACACTTCAAACACTGCCAAACACATTCCCAAACATTCTCCCATCTTCTCTCCTCTTGGGAGAAGTTCCCAATATTTCAGCTCAACTTTGCTGGCTTGCTATTCCCCTGGAAAAAGTTTGGGAAAACACAAACGATGCACAGCTTTTTGATGAGGTGAGATAACATTGATTCCAGGGAGATTTCAGCAAAATGCCCCAGCTGTGTTTGATACCAGTGAAGCCCAGGCAGAAAGTGTTCTGCATTGACTTTTAACACTCCTTTTGGCTGATCTAGGCCTTATCCCATGCAGCTGTCTGACACTGAACCGTGCCATAAATCAAATCCCTCCTGATGGGAGAGAATTTTCTAAAAGTCCTTGCAAGGAGTTTCAAAGATAAACCGAGACTTTTCCTTGAGTTTCAATGCTGCTGGATAGCTGTTTATTAAGTCTTATCAGAGGAACAGAGCCACTAGCGTGACCCAGGTATGGCATAGAGCACAGAAAGCAGGAGTGAAGTCTCTAATTATCAAGATTTTAAAGATAATTTAACCAATAGTTACTAAAAACATATATTATTTTCACTTTCCTACCAATTATTCAGTAACACGGGCAGGAACTGTGGAATTCTCTATCCGATCATTCCAAACTACTTTTACTGTAGAACATGGAGTAGTAGAAGAAGGAGAAGAAGGTTTAGAGAACAACAATCCTCCATTTTGATATTTTTTACTCTTATCTATTTACTACAAAGAGAAGACCAAAACCTCTAAATTTTTCACCCTGTGACAATCTTACATAGTAGTCTATCACCTAATTCATGCCACTGTATTTTCTAGTTCCTGTCTGATTGTTGGTAATTTTTTCGAAGGTTGGAGGTTAAAACAGTGTTGTTCAGGGGGGTAAGAACCCTTAAAAACAGGCAAAGAAATATTCTCGGCACTCTGAGTTCCTACATATGTCCATTAATTTGCCTAGGCTATGAAGCACAATCCTTCAGTTGCCTAAATGCATATTTACACAATGTTCACAAATCTGTTATGCTGAAAAAGATCTATCCTTTAATTATCCAACACAGTCAACCACCTTCATTGGGATCCTGCCCAAGTTTATTTAAGAGAAGGGAAAAGTTATTATGAAAATTACCACAGCATTTTTTTTTCTTTTTGAAATGAAACATTTTTGTATCAATGCATAAACCACAAGAATGATCATCAGTTTAATAGTTTCCTGCGGGTGAGCCCTTTCAAGTTGAGCTGTCAGGAGGATGGGGGGGAGCCCGCTTGGAGAAGTGAGAATAAGTCCCTTTCACAACACCCCCTGAGGGAGACAAAGATCAGAATTATTCTGTGATGACTTGCTTCACCCTCCACATGTTGCGGGCAGCCTTCAGCACTCAGTGGCATCAGCTTGTGCTGAGGAAAAGCCATTTTTTAGCAACTTGACACCTCTGGAAAAGAGAACATGATGTTCTGTGATCTGCAGGTGAGCAGGAAAACATTACACCTGGCTTTGTGCTATTGCCCAGAGTGCAGAATCATTTGCATAACTCACAGAAAGTGGTGTTATGTGGGCAGTGAGGATATAGAAGAGCTCTGTAAAGCAGTTGTTTTCTACACGTGTTAGTGTTAGGGATTCTTTGATGGAAGTTACATAGCACAAAATGTGAAGCCCTTCTAAAAAACAGGGTTTTTTTTCAGAAAAGCTGTTTTTGTTGGATTGGATACATATATAATCACTTTTTATATTGCAAATGTTAATTGAAGGCATGTAATTAACAAAACAAAAAATTCTTGGGGATGAGGGAAGGAATTGTGCTGGTGAAATGGGATATTTACCCTTCATCTTCCCTTCATCTGATGAAGGGTTTGGATGCTTGGGAACTTGGATATCCAAGTCTCTTCCAGCAGGATCTTCTGCTGGCCTTGCAAAGACTCTCATCTCCCAGCTATCATAAATGGCTTCTAATCTTGTCCACAACTTGCTGCCATTTTTCATTGCAAAACCATATTTTTTAAAAAATATTTGCAAAAAAAAAAATTAAGTATTCTTATTGAAGACCAGTGGCTGAATTTAGGACATTGTGATTTATTTTAAAACTTAAAACATTCATTTCAGCTTTGAAGATGTTTCAGCACTGGCACTGCTTCTTCTTTACCTCTGAGATTTTTACAGGGGATCTGGACAGAAATGAACATTTTCTCATGTTTTTTCATAAAAAACAAATGGCAAGTAAAATTCCAAGCCACTAGAAGCTGAGGTTCCTCATTTCCACGCTGTTCGTTTTCAGAGGTATGAGTGGAGCTGATGTTCGTTATCTGAAATCAAAGCCCACTTTTTCAGATGTGCACCTGAACTAACTCATATTTTATAATACCACTGTGACAGTAACATTTGCTCATTATAACTTACATTCACATTGCACAAATTCATTCAATCCACATTGAAAGAGAGGCATGTAGGGGAAATGTTCATTAAAAATCAAAACAAAATAATGATTTAGAAGCTCAGACAAATCAGAATGAATGATACAAGGAGTAAACACATGGCAGGGAAAACATGATATTATTGCAAGGCAATCTTGCTATTTGGTATTTCTAATTTTTTGTGTTGTATCAGGAATTTGTTTTCTGTTGCTTGGGGTGCCAGGATGCCGGGATACTTTCTTGTGGTGAAGTTCACTGGTGCTGTGCCTCTCTCTCCTTTCACTTACATTGCCATGGTAGCTGGATGCTTCTCCAAAGTATGCTGCATGTACAGAATAGCATGTACAGAAATCCATAGCTGCTCCTCACATAAAGAATGACCTTGAGTGAAATTTCCTGCACTGCCTTCACCGCAGCTCCTTGAGGGCTTAACAATGCCTACAGAAAAGGTAAGTCATGGTGTAGTTATCAGCAGTTTAAAGAAGTTCTGAGATCCTTTGATGGGAGGATGACAGCTGAACCTGCATTTGAAATAAATTTTCAAATGTCTTTTTGCTCACCCTTTTTTTGACATGTCTGTTCTCTAAGCTATATCACAGGGCTTCTTTTTTGGCCTGTGTAATAAAAAGGACAAGTAAAAGGCCTTTTGGTGAAATCTCTTGTTGGCACCGTAGCATCTTACTTTAATGAACAATGCAAACTTTAAATAATCACAGATCTTTACTCATTAGTTTGATTAGCATTACCACAATCAAATAAAATTTTAATTATTGCTGTAGAAATACTTCTGTTCAGGTTTGGTAGGAACAGAGATCTGTCTTGTTTCCATTATATTAGTCAGAATCTTTCAACCTTTTTCTGCCTCAGGGCTCTGAATAATTTTCCAGCAAGCATGAAGAATGTTCAGAACTTTCACACGTGGGATCCTGCATCACACAATATATCTGCTCCACAGGCTGAAAATCCCTGACCTACATGGTCTTTCCCTGCATCTCTTCATGGACAAGCCCCCAGAGTTGAAGCCAGCACCATGATAAGGAGTGTGGTGCTGAGATAGCAATTTCTAGTACTGGAAGTGCCATGCTCTTCCATCTGATGGGTGAAAACTAAGCTAGAGAGTGCTTTAGACCTCCAGAGTGACCCAAAGCCTGGAGGCTGCAAAGACAGTTCAAGGTTTATCAGTGAGTATTGCTGTTTTGCTCCTGTATGGGTAGGGTTTGAGCTTTCAGAGAGGACAGAGCACCATAGGGAAGGCAGCTCTCAGTAGCTGAGCATACTGGGCTTTATAGTGTTTGTTTTTCTCCTTTCAGGTCAGCAAAGCTGAGTTCTTTCAGGGAAATTGTGTCATCTGCAGAAAGTGAGACAAAACCAGATCCCTTTCTCTCACTCACCACAGAAGCATGGCAGACATGGTCCAATGCTCTGGCACTGGAGCAGATACTGAAAACTAATTAATTACAACATGATGGGGATTTGCCAGAAAAATCTCTTCCAATTAAAATCTGTCAACACAAATTTGCAAAGGAGCAATGATGATTACAATTGCACATTGGGTGGAGCTAAAAAAAACATGTTACCTGAACATGATTTTACAATCACTGACTTGCTGTGGTCCCAGTAAACAACAGATCCTGTTGTGTCACGTACTTTCCAAAGAGATGATACAGATCGTTCCTGCTCTGAAGAGATGGGGTCAATCCACATTTCACACTAAAGTTCTCCTCTTCTTAGAGAGATCATCTTCTTGTTCTTAAACAAGCAAACACACCCTCCTTTGCTAGGCACCCAGCCCTGAGAGGGATTACATGCCAAGTAGATTATGATGTACAGGAATACCAAAATCACACCAGAGAGCAGTGGCACGTAAGTCTGGCATGTTTTAGGAGAGAGGCTGAGGTTTGTAACAGGGAATGGAACATCCCCTCTTATAGGAGTTCACAGGCAAGTTAATATTTAACACACCAGGTCTAATGCACTGCATCAAATTTTCTGCTGTGTTGGCTGAATTTCTTCCCACATCATTTTGTCTTGTTGATTCTGTAAGTTGCCCAAGCATCTTGATATTTAAATTTCTAAAATCATACATCTCACGTGAACTCCTCTTTCACTTATCTCCTGTCAGCATGGCAAGCCAGGCCACTAAGCAATTGAAGGAAAGGTGTCTCTAGATGAATGAAGGTGTTGAGAGTTCCAGGCTTCCATTTTAAGGACTCCTTTCTGAGTAGAGGAATTCAGATTTTATGCACAGTTGCAAACATATTTATAGAATATCCTTAGTTGGAAGGGGCCCACAAGAATCATTGAAGTCCAACTCCCTATTCCTGTTTCTGCCTCTCAGTGAGCCCCCAGTACACCTCAGACCTAACCTGCATCCTCCAGAGGAGATGTTTGGCTGCCTCCAGCACACCCCAATTCCCTTTCCCCACTTGTATTTCTGTTGCTCTTCATGAAACCCTGGGACAGGACTTGAAAGGATGCAAGTGCTTCACTGTCAACTGCAGTCCAGAAACTCACATTTTGGGATTATGAGCCTGGACTATTCCACAGAGCAGCCTAACTCTGCTGGCGTGGAGTCAGGGATAAAACTATCATTGGCTTCCACAGAAGCTAAGTCAGGCCAAAGCAGGGAGCAAAGCACACTTGAACACTTCACCTGCAAGGTCTTCTGGCCATCAGCAGTTTATGGCAGCACTTCATCCCTGTCTGGTTGCCGTGTGTGAGGCTGGGGTTGGAACTGGCTTTACTCTGACTCACTTTTTCCATATAGTTCCCCTAAAAACAGAGATCTATTACAGAATTAGCAAAAGGTTTGCAAATAAAAAAACCCAACAAAATACACCCATGATGAGAAACAAAATATTGCACACGAGTCACTATGAGGTTGAAACAACAGAAACGTCCATATCAGCTTAAATAATGGGAAACATTCAGTTTAATTGAGGTATCTCCTTTTAGTTACTGCAGGCAAACAGGGGTATCTGGCTATTGCTAGGGGTGAGAGGAGGGTGGGGAGGGGCTGGGAGTCTCAAAGCACCTCCAGAAAGCATCCAAGAGACAGGATCTCTGCAGCAGCCAGTTGCTCAGTGCGTGCTCTGCAGGCTGGACAGATGAGTATGCACACAGTTTTCTCAAGCTTGGGTTCCTTCCAAGATCAAAAATTGAATCCACCTGAGGTAGGCAGACTCACAAATCACCTTATCTTGCATGGCATGACGGACAGATGTTTTCCTGTTGCACTGAACTGCACAAATGGGACATATTTCTCCTCAGGTCAGGCTCCCAGGTTAATGCCTGGCACATGGAGCTGCCTTCTTGCCTTTCTTGGGGGAAGACCGAAGGTGAGAAGGCCAGGCACTGTGGGCTTGCCAACATGCAACCGACCAGAAGGTCCCAAAGGTACTGACAACATCAAGCCACACCTGAAACACTCCTTGTGTTGTCTCGTTGGGACTCTAAGATATGGAAGCAGGGACCCTTGATAGATGTCCAGGCAGCAAGGACTGAAGCATGAAAACCAAAATCTATCCTGCCATGGGTCTGTACCCGAACTACACATATACAGTATCCACTCCTGTCCCATTTCCTGTGGTCTGAATTGCTGCACATAAGAGCACTTTGGAGGCCAGATGAGCACAGCTGTGTTCACAGGAGTCGAGACAGAAGTTTGCACTGAGACATAACAATGTTTGTAGTTGTTTTTGTGCCCACCTCCCACCTGGACACTGCTCCCCAGGCTGTGGAGCACAGGGGACAGCATTCCATCAGGGCATCATGCTGCAAGGACATGTCCAACCTGGTCCCTACAGCACAGCAGTGGCTGTCAGGCATCCATTCCCCATCCCCCAGTTAGCAAATTGCCTTCTAGAGGCTCAAAAATACACCCATCACAGTAAAGCAGAAAGGCTTTACAGTAGTAATTTGGGGGAGCCCTTTGAGCAGCAGAGTATTCCCATCAGCAAAAGGTAACCCCTCATGTAATAGCTCTACAATCTTATCCTCCTAGCAGAGTTCTGGTGAGTGATGTTAAATATTTAAAGTATTGCTTCCTTTAACTCTTCCCTCTTCAGAGGCTAAAGACAACACCTGTATAAACAAGCTCTCTGAATGTGGTGATGTATTTAAATTGTCCTCCTCCCTTATATTTCATCCCAGGCCAAAATGCCATGGAGCACTAGGAGCTTCCTCACCCACAGAACTCAAGGTGAAGCCTTAGGGAAGCTCATGATTTGAGGGTGACTGTTTTCTCCCAGAGCTGGGGCTTCAATTTTGCTTTCTCTAGAGAATTATGGTCAGGACCATAAACTGGCATATCAGTGTTAGGAAGTTTCAGATGATGAACTAGGGCACTGGACATGCTTCTAACACTTTTCTTAAAACTTTGAACTAGCATTTTATGTTGTCCAGCTTTTTGGGCTCAGTCTAAGCTCTTTCATTGGACAATCAGTATTGCATGAAATATTGCCCAGTGCAGTACACCAGCTGGCACCAGGCCAACTGAAACAAGGATTTGCAGAAACAATTTGGTATTTCCTTACCTATTTTCACACATAGAAGAAATCTTTGAATTTCTGCACAAACAGGATTTGCATATGCAAATGAAAGTGGCTGTCAACTATTGGTTTGGAAGAAGGATCCCTAAACATTGTGGTGTACAGCCTTCAAAGAGATAAGATGTTCCTAAAATCTCAAGAAATAGGGCATCCTAAGCCAAGATAGAGGAAGAATTTGGAGAATTTATCCTCCCTGTTGTTATGTATATAAAAACTGTTCGTACAAAGGACTCCCACCAATTTGGAATGACACTTGGGCAAACTGGCCTCCCTTGCTTGTCTGACTTTCTTCATCAAGGGCACCCCTCAGATCCTGCTGAATGTGGATGTTGGTGCATGGAACACCTTGGAACAGAACAAGGAGCAACACCCATTTCCAGTGGAGAGAGACAAGCGAGGAAACTGAGCTTCATGGAGAGCTTTGCAGAACACCAGGCTGGTGCTATCAGCTTGAACCCAACGTTCATCACCCAAAACTTAATGAAACCATCTCATCTTTATCCACAGAGGAACTCACAAATAAAAGATTTTTAAAAAACCCCAAAAAACCCACCAAACAAAACCCCCAAAAAACCTGTTCCCATAAAACCATTAATGTTTACATTTTAGACACATTGGAAACATTTCTTAGAATTTTTTGCTCTTTAAGCATGTTTTTTAGAAAAAAGAGAAGGCAAAGGTTGGTTTGTCTAACTCATAGATTTTCTGTCTGCAATGTTGAGAAAATCCACCTCAGTTCTGAATTCTACATTGAAACTCAATTATGCTTTATAGATTTACATAATTGCTGTATTTTATATTTGTTCAATATTTTACATTCATATTGGCACAGAGGATTTGCTAAAGGTATGTGGAGACTGAATCACCAAATACCTTTAGCCTGCACTCTGCACATTGCATTAACTAAAAGGAAGACACAATTTGAACAGCTGATTTATAAATTCCCAACAAAATGCAAGTTTTGGCTAGGTATTGCTGAATTTTCTGGAGATGCTCAGAAGAGAACACCTATTAGTTGTACTTTATTCTAGTTGTGTCGTATTACACTACCCACCTAAGTTTAGAATCTTGCCATGACAATGTGTCATCTCTAGAAGCATACAGTAAATTAATTTGCCAAAGAGAGAGAGAAACAAATTTTTTAAAATTACAAGTTTCATTAAAATTCAAACTGAAATGTCATTTCCAAAAGATCAAAACAGATAAAATGCGCCATCCAAGAAATTGCAGTTTGAGTTCATTTCCTTCTTCCTAAAGAGTGGTTTGTTTTCTAAATTGATATAAACCAATTTATATTAACTCCAAATATTACTGTTGTTTGGTGAAACAACAGTTTTCCTTGTGGATTGATGGCAACAATTTTAGAGCAATTATTTGATTTCTTGAGTGGTTGAAACGGTAATTACTTTCTGATTCTCATTTATGATAGCACGCGTTCAAGCAGATAGTCCACATTTTCAAGGTCAGATCAGAAGTTCTATTAGCACATTCCTGCTTTCAAGTTAAGCACGTGCTTAAGTGCCTTTCTAGGCTGAGATCTGACACCTGTTTAAATCAAAACACAACTCCACTGAACTCAGTGGTGTTGCATCTGCATGTGAGCAGGATATGTGAGAAGAAAATGAGACCCATATGGCTTTGAAAAAATCTCAGCAAAATGTTGGACTAGTGCTGTGGATTAAAAGGAGGCCTAAAACTCATGGAATTATTGTTATTTTAGTTGTCAGTGCTGTATTTATCTGGTATTTCCTGGCTGTCTATTATATATTTAAGATAACATAGCCTCATCATTTTATACCAGCTAAGACTTTGACCCTAAAAGTGAATTTTAAATGTATTATGCACTCCAGAAATCAAATCATGAGAATTACAGTCCTTTAATCAGAGAAGAGAAGTAACATCATATGCTTATCACAGCACAGCTCAAATTTCCAATACTGCACTGCTAGGAGCAATCCAGCTGAGTGAACAAATAAGATCTTCAGGACTGAAAATGACATCTGAACAAACCATGAGGATGTTGCCTATGAAGAAGATGATGGGATTCATTAAATTAAGTCTTTCTTTCTAGAAAAATTACAGGCACTGCACAAGAGTACAGCGTCACTGTGATCATGAAAGACAATAACACAGGAAATGTACCTTGGATTGAGCTCCACAGTCTACACCTAAATTATGTATAGGGAGACTAGCACAAGCTGTGTTTCCATGAGCCCCACACAGAGGTATCTCCATTGTCACTTGATTGAATTTGTAGATAAATGTCAGTCCTCCCACTGCTTCTATTGCTTGTGTTGTACTGTTCCTCCCTGAACTCTTTGTGAAGGCCCCCTGAATAGACCAATACATCTACAGGCCATGAAACATAAGTTCATGTTTCCTTCTTGAAAAAGGCCTATTTCTAGATTGACCTATTCATTCAAGGCCACAAGTAACTGATACCTAATGATAAAAAGAGTTGGCCTAGATACGCAACTGATACAGCTTGGCAGAGATCCACCAGTGTCCACACAGCCAAGGTAAAGACCTCTTACACTCTGCTTCTTTACAGATATGTCAGGAAAGTGATACAGAAAACTGCTGGCAAAAATTTTCTACTGAAAAGAGCATGGCTCTTTTCATGGGATTTATAGGTCCTATCTCTTGCCATGAATGCTTCAACCAAGGAAATGTTTAATACAACATTATTCCCATTCATTTCCCCTCGTTTGTTTGAAAGAAAATTACAAAGTCAAGATTAGACCAAAAAAAAAAAAAAAAAGAAAAAAAGAGACAATGCCTTGTGCAGTTCTCTTTCTGGTGTTCCAGCACAACCCTGGGAAGCCCTTTTGATTTATTTCCTTTCAGAATGATGCACACTGCAGAGAGAATCAGCAAAGAGGGAATATCTGAGGCGTATCTGAAGCTGGAGAGTGACTGTGGTCACTAGGACAGTGCTACACAAGTGTCTTGCAGATCTATTATAGGCAGAAAATATCACTTAGCAAATATGAAGTCAGTAGTCTTTTCTTCTGGGTGGGTGAGCTGGGGGAGTAAACACTGATACCCCAGAGTAGATTTCTGTGCAGGTGCACATCACTGGTGTGTCACTCTGACTTGTTACCCAGTGGAGTACAACACTACAAACACTAAAGGACAGTAAATGTCATTATTAGAGGCAAAGAGAAAATGCCAAAAAAAGGTGTCTCTGCATACAGAACACAGACAAACTACAAGGCATTGCAGACACCGGGAATTTACAGAGACTCAAGGGGAGGGTGAACAACTTCATAGAAGAGAAATCCACAGAGGCTGTCCCCAGCCTGTGCCTGCCTTAGCAAGCTCAAAATGATAACAGTTGGAGGTCAGGAATGCATGAGGGAGAGCTATCTTATGCACTTAACCTTTTCTCATACCCTTTACTAGTTCCCTTCTCTGAGCCACGAGTGGAAACAGAATCCTGGGACTGATGGAACTGTGGTCTGGTCCATTGCAGCCATTCTCATGGGACAAAAAATCACAGAGCCGCTGGCCTGCAATCTGTGATCTTCTAACAATAATTTGTTGGTTGCGCACACACTCAGAAATGTTCTGATCATTACTGGTTGCTTAAGTAGGCCGAATGCCAGCAGCAGAGGAAAAAAGGCCTTGGTGGCAAGCATATAAAGGCAGTTGACAATGTTGTACTGACATGGGTAAAGAAACTGCTACCCTGGCAATGTGCTGCCTTGGAAAGGCATGAGTGCCGAGCACCAGCCAGGGCAGCCCTGGGGAGATGAATTCAGTGTGTCTGGAATGAAGGCAACATCCGACTGCACACAAAAGCAAATGCCTACAATACAGTTGTCACTGCTCTTTTGTATGCCTGAGAAGACAGGACAATTTATAGCTGTCATGGCAAGTGGTCTGGGCAATCCTTCTTGCAATGCCTCTGAGTCTTGGCTGGCACGGAAGGGCATGATGAGATCTCCACAACTGAGATCTCAGAGTGTTGCCAAATCCTCCTCTGCTCTTCAGAAAATCTGGGCATGTGTCAATTAACAGCAAATTCAAAGCCATCTCTGATGGCCCACTCTGACACAGTAGAGTTGAAAGACTGAAGAAATTCTATAAACCCCCTGCTTAAGGCAGACATCAGCGTGGGGCACAATGCTGACAACTTTGGCTAGGACAGAAGAACATCCCAAGCTGTCCCAGGCTAAGAGTAATGATACAGTGCAGAATGAACAGGCAATCAGATGTAACAAAGTCAGGAAAGCAGGTGTAGGTCAGAAGTAAGTATTTGATGTCTTGAGGGATTATAAAGCTCAGTCTTTCCTGCCTGTAAGGCCACTCCATACTGACTCTCCAGCCCTCGCACAGCAGTCAGAGAGTACAAACCACCAGCCTGTCTAGGGACCTGCAGATCAAGCAGTGCCAAGGCACAGCTTACTGAAATAGAGGGAACAGATCCACCAACCTATCCTGGTAACTCAGAAACCTTATCATGCCATTTTAATGACTCCTTACCCCTTCATTTCCGGAAACATCCATCCCCTGATACATCATGCTATCAGGAAACTTTCCCATGGAATAGCCTTTGTTGCCTATATTTCTGCAGTGCCGTGGACTGGAGGTTCACTGACAGTAACACTGGCCCAGGACAGAGAGGAACAGCCAGATGGGCGTAGGAATGTCTTGTGTGCATGGAACTGAAGACTCATGAGCAGAGGAGAGCCCAAGGCTGTGGTTTCACTCACTAAGGGTGTGAACACACAGTAACTCTGCTGGACTCAGCATGGGCTATTTGTCATGTAAAACAACAAATTTGCTGCTTTAATACTTTTTTCCTTGCTCTTCTCTGATCTGTCTCCAATTTGCCAATATTAAGAATTCAGTGTTCAGCCACAACAGATTCACAGACTCACAGAATTGTCAAGCTTGGAAAAAACCTTCAAGATCAGAGGAGCCAAGTAGTTCCTTAGTCCATAAGATGATGCCTTTTGCACAAGCAGCCTCAAAACTTTAGTTATGGGGGTTTTCTTTGCATTGGATCATTTTATGTGTTCCTCCAGAAATGCCCCTGTTTCCATCAGTCTTGCTCCTGCATAAGTTTACTTTCTCTACACTTCCTACTAAATAGATTGGTTTCAGATTTATTTTCTCCACAACCTGCTTCTTTGCTTGCCTGATTCTCTCCCTCCTGTGTTATTTTTCATTTTAGTAACACGTCTGTCTTTACTAGCCATGATCTCATCTCCCAGCTGAAGACTGCAGCAGAATTCATGATCAAGAACACATAATGATCTTGAATTTTTTTTTGTTTCTTTTAAAGTCAGCTCTTCAAGTCGAGAACCTGGATCTATACTGATCTCTTCAGTGACCCACAAAAAAGAAACCCTGCCTGCATCTTAAAGCTGTCTGTTTTCATTGTTCCCATAGAGAGCATTTTCAGCCCAGCAGCAATACCTCTCTCCAAGACATTT
Source organism: Coloeus monedula (assembly GCF_965178545.1). NCBI lineage: Eukaryota > Metazoa > Chordata > Aves > Passeriformes > Corvidae > Coloeus > Coloeus monedula. The sequence continues at coordinate 24,388,864 of NC_138789.1, read as the reverse complement.
TTGCATTGATTACCTAAGTAAGTTTCATTGCAAGATACTGTGGCTATACACTTCCCTAAAATCCAGGAACTCTGATTAAAAAAATACAGGTTTGACAGACAACATGAACTTTTTATAAACCTGTACTGCTGATTTGCATTATTAAAATAAAAGTAAAAATCCAATCTGACAAGACGATCCACCTCAGATATGGTAGGCCCGGAACAGATCAGTTGTTGCAATTGCAACATTTGCAATTCTTTTGTTGAATTTGAAGATGGACTGTGCTGCTTTCCTCTGCTCTTTCACTGCCTCCCATCAAAGGCTTATGTTTATTAAGCTATTCGTTAAACAACTGGGGATGTGCAGTAACTTCTTATCTCTGCATGTTCACATTCTCCTAACACAGTTATTGAGACCGGGTCTTTCTGACCTGACTCCACACATTTTTCTTGGCACAGGATTTATTTTTTAAGGGGATTGCTATTTCAGCCAACGTTTGCATCATTAACCACCTCCTCCTCTCTATTTATTTATATTTTAATAAACGACTAATTTCCCAATCAAGGAACAAGGCCAGTTTTGGCTAAAAGCCAAATTCAGACAAAAACCCAGAAGCAATAGAAATAGCTACATGAAGCCATTTTTAGAAGAAAGAACAGCAGCATTAAATATCAGTTAGAAGCTGTGAACTGCAGGTAACTGATAAAGGAGGCAAAAGATATCAGGAAAGTTACTGCTGGCAGACTGGAAGCCAAAGACAAATGCTTAAGCAAGAATGGGATAACAGAATTTCTAACAATTGTCCGTTACCTGACTGCAGAGTGTAAAATTGCTGATAAGAGACAACTGAGAAAAGAAAAAATATTCAGCTAGTAGTTTAGCCCTGGGTTTGGAACACTTCAGAAGGAGCACAGCAATATGGAGAAGGAGGATTCACCTCCTGTCTGGTCTATGCGCACACGTAAACTCCCAAAGACTTAGCCAAATGTCAGTACATGATTAGCATGTCCTAAAAAGCTAAGAAATTCAAGAGGACTGACACATGGTAAACACAGGGGAAGTTTCAGAAAGAAAAAGTGGCTTACCCTGCCAATTTTCATCCAGGGAGCCTGAAATCAGCCCAGGCAAAAAGAATGGAGAAGTTGATAGATGATTCAGCTGAAAGGCAAAGAAAGAACGGAAGTCTGAAAATAAAACTAATGCCAATCAAGAATGTTTTATGGAAAAGAGAGTTTGATAAGCAAACCTGCAATTAGTTGGAGAGCTGGTTGGCAAATACAATGTGCAAACTGTACACAATGCGACATTCCACATGCAAACTGCCATTACAACACATCGATAAAGGCATGTTTTAGGCAAAGCTTAGTTATTTGAGATCTGTAGAAGAATCTAGAGTGGATGCACTGACAAAACAGAAAGAAACTAAATATATCACTTTTACTTGACTAGATCAACAGAGGCACAGCCAGCCATGAAGGCAGGTGGTTCTCTCTCTTTGTGTGGTCTTGGTAAAATACCAAGACCAATTCTTGTGTGAATAATTAAAATGCATATCAAAGTTTGGAGGGGTTTATTTGGAGAGAGGTGGGGTTGGGTATAACACAATTCCAGAAGTAAAGGCATAGACAAAACACTTCTTAACAATTAATTTACAGCCTGATTTGCTATCAAAATGTATTGAGACAAGTCGATTAGAAGAAATAAAAATATCTTCACCCAGTGAAAACACCTCAGGTGAATAGACCCTTTCAGGCAGCAGAGAAAGGCATAGTTACAGGCTGTGCCTAAAAGGCAGAGCCAGAAACTGAGAAATAAAAGACATATTTTGAACGGAGAGGATTATTAATTTTAGGACAAACTACCACGGGGAGTGGTGAATTCTCATATGATTCGGGTCGGCAGAAGGTGGGATCCATCAGTCAGTGACACATGAGGGATCAGATTAAATCATTTGCAAACCATTGCAGGCACTGAGGTCTGTGCATTGCTGAAGAATCCCAGCGCTGAGCCGCACCATCTGACCCAGTAACCTGCAGCAGGGAACTGTCTCTGGTCAGCTGCACGTTGCAGCCTCACTCGTCCTTGCTCCCTCTCACAGAATGGATTGCTCCCTTCTAAAGTGCCCATCCTGGCAACACAGGAGCTTAAGAGATGAACAGAGCTTGCTTTGAATTGGAGGGAAACTCATATACATACCTTACCAGCAGGGAAACACATACTTTACAAGGTAAACCGCACCTAAGACTTTTTTCCCTTCCCTCTCTTTTCAAATCAATCAGGCCCTGTAAGTTTGACTCTATATGCACCTCTCTTGCTTTCTGTCAAATTAAAAAAATTCAATTCTAGGTGAATATACAATCTCTTCCATTCAGGACTGGTGCTGGCAAAGCATGGGATGATGGGAAGTTGCTGCTGGCAACATGAAGATGGGCCGCAGCCACAGAAATTCAACAGGATTCGCACATGCTGACAGAGTTTAGATGCCATCAAGAGTTTGGGGGTTTGGGTCACTCTGCTGTGAAAGACTTGCTACAACTCACTCAGGAAACAGCAGCCACCGTGAACCCAGTCACAGGGAACCCTCTGCCTGTAAGAGACACTGGGCCCACCACCATCACTGTCTTGTCCCTTCTGCCCAAGCTCAGGTCCACACTCTGCCCTTGGCTTCCTATTCATTATCATTCCACAAACCATGTTTTAGAAGAGCTTGGTTGTTCGAAGGACCCTGAATGAGGCTGGAAATTCACAGGTCCTAGTGAGATTCACAGGTTTTAGACCCACAGCTCAAAATCTGAACAGAGAAGATTTTAAACTTGCTCATAATTTGGGCGTTGCCAGGTCTGAGCACAGAGACGATCAGTTTTCCAGTCTGCCCATTAAATTTCCCATGCCAGCTCCATATTCACTGGAGGAAATAAATGAGAAAGGAAGGCTGGGAGAGATTAACTTTGTAACAAGCCACATCAGTGTACAGAAGCAGGGAAAGGTAAGTAGAATTTATTTTATCAGCTCTGCACAGGAAGTCTCAGTACCAAAAATTGCTCTCATCCCAGCCAGCACTCCATGTTATTTCTGGCACCTTTGTAAATAGATTTGCAAAAAAACCCTTAGGAGTCCCTCGGTATCTCTCAGCTCCCTCCACCTCGAGTATTTTACTGAAAACCAGAGCTGTTCCTATGCTGTCAGGTTGAAGCAGCTCTCAGGGGCTCCCAGCACCGCAGCCAGCACAGACACACTGACTCCAGCTGCTAAATACGAAAGGCTGCCTCTGGGCACAGCCTGCTCAGAAAGTCGGCTTTGTCACTGGCTCTGCCCAAACTGAGGAAATTAAGCCAGCTCAGGCATGTAGATAGAGGGATTTTGCACCTTCTGTACAGGTCTAGTTTAAGAGGAATATCCTGAGAAAGACCCTGCTGCCTTGTTTCCCTGTGGGAGATCTGTCTCATTTCATTCATGCCATATTAAACCTAGTTAAGAGACAATAATTTAAGTTTTTTTAGCTCTTGTCTTCCAAAAAAATAATGATCCTGCATTCTGGGGCAAAAACACATTTTTAAAGCTCGGTTTCAAATTTTCTTTCAAGAAGAACTTTCAAGGCATTCATGGATTTTTCTTTGTCAGAGGGACAATCTGTTTAATTCACAATCTCCTAAATCTGATTTTCAGGCATAAAAACTGGAATTCGGGGGGCAGACTCAGGCCCACCGGTTTGATGGACCCATAGAGGGCACCAGACACTCATTTTTCAGTGCACTGGCCAGGTGTTTATCCTGTCCTCCCCTGTAATCTGTGCAGAGGGCTCAAGACTCCTGGGATGAGGAGTGGGAGCTCCATGGAAATAGAATATTTGCATTCTAATCGGAACTGTTGGAATGGTGGGTATTTCAGTTTCCTGCCTCCTCCAAATTAAATATTGAAATAAAATGTTGGCATGATCTGAAATTTCTTTCTCAAGTATCTGATGAAATGGGGAAAAAAAACCAGCTAAAATATTTTCTTTTCCATTGCAAGATTTCAAACAAGAAAGAAAAAATAATCTTTGACATGAAAAGTCACTTCACATGGGAAAACGCAAGCATTCAATTTGGAAACAAAAAGAACTATTTTGACTTCTCTTGTTTTCCCTTCTACAACAGAAAATGAAATTAATTTACAGTTTGGTGTCACTGAATCTGCATTTTTCACCAAAAAGTTCAAACAGGACACTTCCTCCCCTCTAGCCGCAATTGTTTCCAATCAGCGCTCTCAGGAGGAAGTGTTTCAGTGGCCTTTGTAAAGATCACACCCTGAGAATCCCATTTCGCTATTTACCCACCGGCAGCGCTAAACGAGAGGTAAATGAACGGGAAGAAAACAACCCCCCAGAGTGACTCAGTGTCATGTGAGCAGTGTGCTGTCTGCCAGAACCACAAGTCCTGCTGTATTATCACAGTGGTTTATTTAATCTCTGAGTGCACTCTCGATATCATCTGCTCCCATCTTCCAGCCCGTGGATCTCTGTCCGACAGTCAGAACCTTTTCTGTGTTCATCTCCACATATGATGGGGTAAAGGGGCTCAGGCAGTCCCACACCAGCACCAGCCTGATGCACCCTATGGGACAGGGTACCTGAAGCACCTACGAAGGCTGAAATACTACACAGAGCTGCACAAGGGCTTGCACAAACGTAGATGTGGCCAGTTAACAGATGGGATCTAGAAGTCACTCTCAGTAAATTGGGAAAGGGAAGGCAGGCACACCAGACTCGGAAGCAAGATATGATCAAAATATTGAGGCAGTTACTGTCTCTTGGTAACTATCCAAACTGGTATCCTCAATTCCAGACCTCAAGTTTAAAAACTTTCCTAGTTCAGGCTTCTCTCTTATTTTCACCAACTTTTACTCCCACGCCTCTCCCATCTTTCAAACGGCTCTTCACTTCTTGCAGCATGGAGGATGTAACATTCACAAGTTTTCCATCAACTTTAGTGGAGTTGGATTAAGCCCAAATTCCTGCAGCAACTGGAATTCGGGTGTCTTTCTAAGACCACTTATTTCTTATCACCTAGGACAGACATTGCTCTGCACTCTTTCCATATTTCTCTTCCTTCAGAGATTAGATTTTCCTTAAATAATATGTTTCCCAATTGTTTTGTATAGCAAACCCTCTCTGCTTCCTGCATTATACATGGTTTGCATCCTGTGCACATGGCCTAAGAGATCAGTTGTTCTGCCTCAGGGGGCAATTAATCCCCAGCACTGTAATCTGCACAGAGGCATTTAATCTTTCAGGAAAGATGCACCTGAAAGGAACTTTCTGAGAAGCACATGGCTGATAGAAACCACTGAGTAAAGCCAACAGTTTAGCCAGAGGCTGGGAATCTCCTTTCTGCTCTGATCAAGTTTCCCCAGCAATTAAATGCGGAGCCTTCCAACACAAGTGTTTTTCTAAGGCTGATGAGCAAAAGTCTCAGGGATTCAATTTCAGTATCTTCTCACAGGTCCCTGTTGCATAACTCAGCTTCTCCCAGGAGAGGGTTTGGTTTTCCTCCCACTGGTTGGGAGAATCTTGCCTGGTATGGGGCTGACCTTTCCTCAGCCCTCATATAAAAATCCAGTCCCTATATAGCGGGTCTGTGGGGCAGAGACTCTTTCTGTTGAACAAAATCCAAGCAGACAGAGGTCCTAATCCCTCCTTTGGCTTTGGGAGTGCAACTAAGGCCACAGTCATTTGAAAGCACTTTGATGAGGTAATTACAGAGTGATGCGTCCTTCATTTTGTCACCTTGCTCTGCACCAAGATATTCTGGATTACTTTTTCAGACTTTTCAACTTCAAGATATTCAGATATTTTTAAAGGAGCCAATACCAAACCTTTTGCCAGGGATTTCTCTGGAACTTGGCTGAAATTCCGAAGTTCTCTACATCTAATTTGCCTTCTTCAATTTCTTTTCCATGTAGGCTATCCCTACCTGTATCCTGCAATAGCTGTAGCTTTTTTTGCATATAGGGTTAGCTGAGGACAATGGGAAACAACACAAGAATCCTAATTTTAAAGCAGTAGTGGACAGGCACTACAGCATATTATGATCTGCACTTCAGTGCCCAGATACAAAGACAGCAGTCAGATGGGGACCTCATCCTCACCGGCAACATGTTCTCTGCACACCCAGCAACACCTTACAACCATTCAAAACTTAGGTTTATGACTTGGGAGGCTTGTCCAATTTAACTCTCTGCTGGCATTCTAATGTTGAGAACCACTACACTATGACATCCCTCAAAAGAGGTAACTCATTTGCCTTCCATTGCTTTCCATTTTCACTCATTTGCTTTGGCCTCAATTAGGAGTTTTCAAGTTTTTGCTCAGCTACAGACCCTCAAGCATGGGTAGAAAGGGAAGGCTGGTAGCCTTGCTTCCTGATTTACTCATGCTCAGCACATCCTTTTGTTCCCAGTCCACCAGAACCACAGGTGCTGCCTTCAGGCCACCATGGCCCAGCTGCATCCCCCAGCACCCTCTCACACAGCTCCTCTGCAGTGTTGGCTCAACTGAGTGCAAGGAATAACTCTCATCCTTCTCCCAGCCTTGCAGCAGAGCCGTGGGTCTCTCCAGCGGGGTCATGTCCACACTGTCTCCGAAGCTGCCCCACTGAACCAGTGCTGGGATAAACCAGCCACATTTGCAAGGTCAGGTGCCTTCCCTTTGCCTTCCCTCACCTACAGAACAGATCTGCCACGAGTGCAGGTGCAGAGACCCCTTCACTTGCAAGTGTCAGTGAGGTGAGGCTCACAGGTGAGGCTCACAGGTCAGCAGCACACATCAAAAGGGCTACATAAAGACTGACATTCAGGGCTGTGTTTTCAAACCCAGGACACAGGCAATGGACAAAAAAAAAAAGACATTTAGCAGATAATAAGTTTTAGGCAAACATTTCTTCTGAAAATGGCTCCTATGGAAGTCCGTAGATTTTTCCTGCCAGTAATGAGGTTCCTGCTCTAAGCTAAGAGATGTCTGTAATGAATATCACATATGAATATGTTCAGAATAAGGGGTGCTGGACAAGTATAGGATGAGGTCAGTCTTAACAAAACTAAAGTTAAGTCACTTTTGAACTGATATCAGATGAAAGCTCATCTTCTAGGAAAAGCAGAGGGAAAAAAAAAAAAAAAGGCAAAAACCAGTCTACCAGTCTATGAGTCATGAGGTTGAAACAGGTTATTCAATCACAATGTCCTGCAGCCACATTTCCCCTCCAGTAGAATGGGTTTGAAGTCTGGAATCGCATGAAATATTCGTGACAATGAGCTCAGCAGAATGGACACAGAAGAGTCACCTTGTCAGACCAGTGTCTTCTACCAAGTCCCACCCGTCTCCAGTCTTAGATTGCTGCTGTAGCTCCTTGGACAATGTCAGGGAGTGGCTGGTGCTGCATGAGAAGTGTCCCCTTCAGTGTTCTTCTCTGCATTCCTATTCTTAGGGTTTTTTTAAAAGTTCACATTTTGCCCCATTCTTTAATTTATTATCTCTGTAATTGTTTGATTTCTCCTCAGTTTCTTCTTCTTTAAACTTTCTTTGTAAAGTATCACTCTTAGATTTTGTAGGGATGTGCCGGTGACACTTCTAAATGGGAACAACAGACATCTTGAGGAAAAGAATAGGAACAGAGAACATACACAGCAATGCTTCTGAAACCCCCCAGCTTGCAAGGGTTCACTGAACCAGGCTTGGTTGCTTTGTATTTAATAGCTCTGGTTAGATTTTTTTTCCCATGGACTTGAGCAGTCATCCTTTGAACTCTTGGAGGTTTTTAGCAAGCACAGCTTCCCCCAATAAAGTGTTCCAGAGCCTTCCTGTGAACTGGCTATTCTTGAAAAGATCACCTAATGCCATATTGCACTTCTCAAATGTTTAGTAGCTGAATTCCTGGTAGACTCGCTGATAGATCTAATATGCACACTGTGAGTAGGATACAGGACCTGTATCCTGAACTCTGGCTGTAAAATATTTCATGTGAAAGTTGACCTGTGAAATGTAATTACTGATGTCAGTATTAGTATGATTTTTTTTTTTTAATCATCTGAAGGAAAATTACCTGTGTTTCTAAGAAGAAATGTAACTGAATATCCACTAAGAATTTGTGACATTTTAAAAGTCTGTAGGTTTGAATCAACATCATCAGGTATTAGCTACTCTGAGAAAGTTTTAGAGGTCCAATATGTACCCTGAGAAAAAAATAGGACAAATCCAGTTCCAGAAAGCTCCTGCCACAAAACAGGCAAGAAAATTAATGCAGAAAGAAACTAAAAGGGAATAAAGAGGGCTCAAGTGTACATTTAACTGACTGACCCCTCTCTCCTCATCTCCCAGTATCGTGAACAGCAAGAAATAAAAAGCAAACGATTAATTGCCTCCAAAAAAAAAAAAAAAAAAAGCAGGATGGAAGCAAGCTTCAATTTGAGCTTTAGGCAGAGGCTTCCATGGCTCTTTTATTTTAGTTGCTTTGCTCACTAGTAAAAGATACCTTCGGGAGCTCCTCCCCGACACATTGTCCTTAGGGATCCCAGGGAAGAACAATGCAGTGATTTTTATCAGCCTTCCCTCGGCGGCATTGCAACTGTAGGAAAGAATTGGCTTCCCTGGCAAACAACGAGGAGTGCCCTGCACCTCGGCCCTGAATCCAGCCCTGAGTGAGTCAGTGCAAAGGCAGACTGTAAATCACTGCACCCTGTGTTGCACAACCGGCTGCTGGGGAGGCAGGAATACAGCCCCCGGGGAAAAGGAGTAGCCAAACAGCCTGAAAAGTAAAAGTCACCTGCCGGGAGTACAATCCAGAAACCCCAAACTGAACTCCACAAGATTTTCATCAGCGTTTCCAAAGGAGAGGTTAGCAAACTGTGGATTGAAATGTGAAATCATTGGGCAAACTGACTGAACCACAAAATGAGTAACTTCCTCCGGGAGCTCTCCCCGGAGGGGTCGGGATTGCTTTAAGGTGCACGGCCTCTGTGATGTAAATTGTCTTGAACCCTAAGAGGTTTTGCAGATTTACATGATAAGGAACTGTTTTCTCCCCCAACTATTAAGCACGATGTGGGGGAGAGATTGAATGGAAAGGAAAGACGAAAAGCAGAAGCAGAAAGCTGGAAGGAGGCGGTAGGGAAAGAAGATTCTTGCAACACATTGATAGACGAGACTGAAAGTCAGTGGGGTAAAGAGAGTAAGAGCTGGATTTAGGCAGGGTAATTGCAAAAGGAGCTGCAAGTGGATATCGCACCTGGAGCTGCTCAGGCCTGATGCCGATCTACCAATATGTGTTTCCCCCTGGGCACCCATGTACAGAGAGCTACCAGGTAGTCATGGAACAAAACAAAGATGGTCCTGATTTTCTAAAACATTTCTCTAAGTATTAGAAGTCATAAGTACAGGTGTTTCTGGAGCCAGTGATAATGTCTTTGGATTTAAAAGGACTTGGAGGATTTTTCTTCCATGAATTTTGCACAAATTTTTTGCGCTTACACATACCTTTCACTTCTACGGGATCACATGGCAAGGAGTTCCATTATTCAATCAAACATTTAATTAAACAGAGATGCTCCTTCACCCAGGAATGGTGCTTTGGCCAGATCCTGCAATGCAGGAAGGGTTGTGGAGGTTGTCTGAGAGAACTGATCATGCTCAGTGATCCTTTGAGCCAAGAAAAAAGGGCCACTGTGACTTCCAGGGACTGGAAAGCTCAGGGAAGCAGAACAGAAGTTCTTCATGGTAATAGGAACAAGAGCAGTCTAGGGAGCAGAGTACACAGGTAAAGCTTTAGGAGTGAAGGCCATTTCCAGACATTTCATATGTCCATGGAAACAGATGAATTGGCATGAGACCACATCTACAAATGCAGCAGTGATATGAGGATGGAGAAGGATCTGTGCCTGAGGCTCTTCTCCCACAGAGGAGCAACAGGTCAAGCCTGGGATCATGGAGTGGCTGAGAGGCTAAGATGAAGACTGCAGATAAACGGATGTGGGGAGCTACTAACATTCAATGAGGAGAAAAGGAGCAGAAGGTTGACATGGAAGTGATTTCTCTGTGTCCGAAGGAAATTTTCAATTCTTTCAGGGAACATTTTTCACCTCTCATTCCTCCAGGTCTTGTCACAACAGAAAGCTTCATTCTCTTCATGTTCTCAGTGGTGCAACTGCCTCCACATCAGCAAACTTACATTAATGGAAGACAGCAGAACAAATCCCAGGGCTGGAAGAAGAAAACTCCTTCATCATGAGTCTCTTGGTACAGCATGTGAGAAGGCTCTTTCCTTTTAGCCTTGGAGAGGATATCAAATTGCTTTTAATGTTGCATCTATCAATGCTGGGCCACAAGATGTTTGTTTGCTTCAGGTGTCATGGGAGCTGAAAAATCTTTTTGCGGGGAATATTATCCCTCTAAAGCCTTATCTTAAGGAAAACATATGCGATCTTGCAGGGAACCCTCTCCTGGTTGCATTTTAACTTAACAGGAGGTTCCCTTCCCAACATATCTGTTAGCACCGGAATATCTGCACACACACATCCACACAGCACTTTAGCAACCAAAGAATGTGAAGCCCTCCTCAGATGGGCTGGGGAGGGGGGCAGCCGAGGGAAGAAGGCTTCCCATGCCATTCCAGCTTTGAGCTATCCCTGGAACGAAGGGGTAATTACACAAAAGCCAAATATGCTGGTTCTGAACTGCTGTCAGCTGGAGGCCTCTGTGTCAGCAGGGCCCAGCCCCACCATCCTCCAGCCACCACCCTGGAGGTTCCTGCTGCCCAATGCTGCAAAAGGGATAACACATCTGCTGGCCTGAGGATCCTAAACCTTGCTCCGAAAAACACCTTACTGGGCTTGTTACAAGGCAGCAGCTGCACACAGAGTGTAGTGCTGTGGACCATGGCCTTGGGAATGGGACAGGGAAAGTAGCTCCTGCCTTGTTGACCCTGCCAGAGAGGGAAGGGATGGATTCTGTACTCTAAAGTAGGGGCAGAAGAGGTTCAAATTACTGGCAGATTTTGGAAAGCTTTTTAAGTGGTTTCTTCAAAGGAAGAAACTTGTTACTTGTCCTAACTCTGATGGTGTCAAAAAATATTTCAAAGGAGGCATTGTTTGAGCACTTTCAGATGTCTCACCTTTAATGTCTCTGAGCTTCTGCTCCTCCTGTACAAAGGGAACTGCCTGTCTTGCCTGTGATTTACTCTACAGGGGAAACTTTTACCCTCTGGAAGACTCACATAGTCCCTGAGATTGTAAGAAGCAGTATAAATAATCACATCAAGAGTGTCTCTTGAAATCTAAATGTTGTGGTTGTTAAAAATTGAATTCTTAGATTGTTAGCACAGTTCTGCAATAAACTACTGAATTCCCTTATGCCATTATTCTCCCTGTTACTGTTTATATTTTCCAGTATTTGTTTTCTATGGAAGAACTTTTTTCAAAACACATTTTCATTTTAAAATTTTCACTCTTTTTATCCATTGCTATCTTATTTCATTCTAATGAAAACAAAAATTTAAGTGGAAATATGATTGTGGCTTGCAAGAAAATCTCTGAAGTCAAGATACAATTAACTACTAAAAAGGTAGATGTCACTATCATGTTTCCAGCTCATCTGGGCACAGTTATCTCTGCTTGGGATGGGTTTGTACAGCATCTTGCTCAGTCCTAGAGCTCCTCTGAGGTTTGTGGGCTTCCCTTTTAGACAAACAGAAGTAGCAGTACAAAATCCAGAAATCCAGCAGCATGAGTTCAGCCCTGTTGCCAAGGTCCCCCACTCCTCATCCCTTCCAAACCCTGAGGAAATCCATTGATACACGCTGTTTTTTGGAAGTCAGCAGTTTTGGGTGGTTTTGAACTGGGGGGCCTTTTCTAAAGCAAACATAAATCAGCACACATATATATACACCCTCCTGCACACACAAACCCCATACATCATTTTAATAAAACCCTACCAAAACAAGGAGTCCACTGCTCTCAGATAATTCATCTCCGTAAGAAGATGAAGAGAACGAACAGTGTCAGAGGCACAAACCATCTCTACCACCAGAAGTCTAAAATTTTGTGGTCATAAGGGTGGCACAAAAACATGGCTGTAAAGCAAGCATTTGGAAGCAAGGGTGTTTGCATGGCTAATGTGGCTAAAGAAGGAACAGTCAGTGTTAAACGGCAACAGGGATAAAAAACATAAAGGAAATTCTGGCCTTTAGAAGATTTGAGACTGCGGCATCTCAGGCCAAATGCTTCTGCCTTCCCTGCCTCCTACTTGAATACCCTGCTGGAAAACAGGAGGTGGGGTATCAGGCAGAGGGAAATGTGTCATTTACTGGCACTGCTTCCTTCCCCAGCAATCCCACAGCTGCTGTGGTTTTACTCACAGGCCCACTGAAGACAGGAGGAATCCTGTACCCAGTCTGGAAACACCAGTAAGGAATGAAGCAAAGAAACCATGCCCCTGAACTCAGCCAGTGGGCCATAAGCAGAGTTGCTGTGGCCACTGCACAACAGCACAGATCACTTCTGTTCCTGCCCAAGGGCATCTTACCTCATCCATCAGCCCAGGCTTTGACTGCAACATGACTGGAAACTTCCAGCTATGGTATTTTTCACTTTTTGGGTCAGGTTTCTTTTCAGGGTAGCTGGTTGTACCCTCAAAAAAAAAAAAAAAAAAAAAGGTAAGAAGAAAAGAAAAAACCAAAAAACATTTGTTGTATTTTATATCCCATAGTGCCCTGAATCAGAACAGCATTCTCCAACATTCCAGCCCTTCTCTCAGTGCTGTACTGTGGCACTGATCCCTTTCCTAGAGATCCTAGGACAAGACAGCAGTTTGTGACTGGCTCTTCTGCCTGAGGGATTAGAAAGATCTCCATTTCTTTGCATTGTGACAGAACATTTTGCCTTGGGCTTTCTGGGTCTTTGGTGCAATCTTAAGGCTAAGTACTACTTTAAAAACAGCAACAACAACAACAACAACAACAAAAGTATTTTTCTGGCATTCATTTCTAGTAGAACTGAGAAGAGCCCAATTTAATATGCAATACTTCAATAGGTCCAGTAAAATCTATTCCTTGTATACAACCTAATGCTCTAGCCATAAATTCAGATTTGTTCATGACCACAACAAAGTCCTTCAATGGTAGAGGTAGATCATTACAGGATTTTCCTTGTTATTATAGCCCAGCAGAGAAAGCAGTTTCAGCACAGCTGACAGAAGTTTCCATCTAGCAAACTCTGCAGATGGGTCACAGGCTTCCAAAAAGTGTATCAGTCAGAGATGAATTGGATTAAAGATAATCTGCAATGTGAAATCCTGTTAGAAAAGGGGTTTCCACTGCTTCCAGAGCTGAAACTCTCCTGGATTGAAAAAAGGCAGCTGATGTTTGTTTTGACAGCTGTGCAGAGTGAGAGGTGTGTGTGTGCATGCTGGGGAACAACACATATGGTCACCATGTGACACGACCCACAACCAGATGAAAGAAAATTGTCCAATATCTCCAGCAGCGTGGTTCAAATTCCACTTCAACCAAATTGGCGGGCGTGACAAATGCGAGCTAGTCCTTCTTCCCTACGTTGATTTAAGAGGCAAAGGACTCCATTTGATCACCTGCATGCTGTGGTTTTCATCTACTCCTAAAATTTTGGGATGCCAAATAGGGAAAAGCTGCTGGCTGTTAAATCATATCATTACTTCTCCAGTTCAAGTCTCTTGCTCTTCCTCCTCTCTTTTTAAAAATCGTGGGTTTTTCCTTCAAGGCTTATGCCATTGTGGCAGCTCAGGGAAATGAAACTTTGTGGTCCTGCAGAAGAGGAGGGTGATGCAGCACCAGAGAATTCACCATAAGGGGACAGGACAGAAGCCCAGACCAGAGCAGAGGGAATCTGACGTAAACACAGACAGATAGAGAAAGGGACTGGACAAATTCAGGGAAGAGAAATCCATCTAGAGCTATTAACCAAAAAGTGACCTCTGCTCTCAGACCTCTGCTGCAAGGGACTGAGGGGAAAGAATTGCCCAGCCCATGCTGTCTGCACTTCCATTAATTCTGAGTGATAGACAGATGGACAGGCTTAGGGCTTTCCCTAATCCACCTTTGCCATTGGAGATGGGGCTTCATTAGCAACTGCTACATAACATCCTCCTTGCACCCATACAAATAATGCCTATTATGGTCGTCTTTTACCTCGTCAATAACGCTGATGACTCCTTCATGCCCATACAGGATTCCCAAATATTACTGTATCCAAAGAAAAAAAAGGTTCCTCCTGCCAACCAATCCATGGATGACACAAGTGCTGAGACATACCAACAGCAATAGCACACACCCTTTTAACATGTTTTTATTTTAGGTCAGTTTTACCACTGAGGAATCCTTGGTGTGTTTATTCCTTATCCCTGTCTGCCTATGACAGGTCATGAATGGTACATGCTGTTTCATGGTGCTTGGGAATGACAGCATCAATCCAAGGGGCTCTTCTACTGAGGTGGGAATTTACTGAGATACAGTTCAAACCTTTCTTCTGGCCTTGTTTGTGGCTTTGGACAGATCTGTTCTCTTCCCATGCTTGGGCCAACCCAGGCATGTCCCACATTATCCAGCTACCTGAAAAGCAGTAGCTGCTCAGGTTCTGGAGTCATTTGTGGTACATGAGGCATCACACAATAAAGACTCGATGCTGGACAAGTCCTTGTGCTCCTGCAATAACACACTTGGTTTCAGTGGTTAATCTTCACTGAGTTAGGAAGCTAGTAAGATTCAATCTATAGCTTCACCTGAATTTCTAAAACTGACCTAGGAGACTCCTTCAACTACAATATCTTCTCATGAAGTTCCAGATGGACTTGCCAGCAGCACCAGGGGAGGTGTGAGGACTGTTGTGCTTCCCAGTCTGTTAATGTAAAATACTGAAATACAACTGTCTCAGCAAGGGAAGGATCTAAAGATGCTCACTAAGAACAGATTATATAGTCCAAGCTGAGGAGAGACCCCCTCTCAGTTTGACCATCAGACCTATTTATGGACAAAAAATCCAGCAAAAGCCCTGACTGAGAAGCTGGAGAAGCTCGTTGAGTTATTGTGGAGTGACTTTCCCAGTAGCTGCTCTGTTTGCATGTGTCCCAAAACATTCAGGACAGAAATCTTAACAGAAGGATCAGTGGATTTTAATGAGATTCATATTTCAGACTGGTGATGGTAGAAAGTGTCTTGGTTGTTCCAAATCTCTTCTTTGTGGTGACGTCAGAAGCAAATGGTTTTGTGGATTATCCAGCAGTTAATGCTCCTCCCTGCCTTGAATGAAACCCGTCCACACAGGAACCCCTTGAGCTTTATTCAAGTTCTTAAGCTGACTTTTTAAATGAGCAGAAAACCACCTATAATGAGTACTTGGTTAAATTAAAAATTACTTTTATTGATCTGAAACCTTTTCTTAACCATTTAAGATTGGCATTACCAGAAATTTATGTAAACTTTTCCACACAAGCTTTACATTAAATCCATTAGGGGAATAATCATACCTCTAATTCAATCAGCTCAGTGTTGATTGCAAACCAACAACCACTGAGTGGCTGCAAATAGCCTATAGTTCTGTCAAAAATACCTTGTCCAGTTCTGAAAACAAGAGTAACTGGAAATCTCGAGCAGTGGCAACCCAAGGAAAGATGCTACAATGCTCCTTGCTTTTCTGGTCAAACTAAAAATCCCTTCTGCAACTGGTTGCTGAACATCACATTAACAAGATATGCTTAAGAAATAAAGACTGTTCCCGACAGTAAAGTGGGGGGGAAATTACACATGACTCAACTATTTCCTTGCTACGATTTATTAGATTTTAAATGTGCTCATGTTGTACCCATCAGCCTCTCTGCTGCTATGGAGTCTGTGCCAGAATTATGACAAATGAGATTTTTCTGCTCACTACAAGTTTTATCTGAATTATCTACCATGTTAGAGGTCATGGGTATAACACTTCATTTTTCTCAGGACCATAGATATACTGAATGTGGATGCCAGGTCATGAACTATTTCACAGGCCTGCTATCATGAACTCATGTGAAAAAAAAACATAGTGCACAATTAGGCTTATCTTCAAGAGTTCCCAAGAATGAAGTCCAGTCTATACTGATTTATCTGATCTTTCCTATAAACTGGAATGAGGATAGCATGGGGGCACAGAATTCACCCTGCACAATTGTAGCAGAACAAAAGCAGGACAACAGGAACGGTGAGCAGCACCTGGGGAATGGAACAGGCCTTAAAATGATCTGGCCTTTGAAACAAATTGTCTTCTTCTAAACAATGACTTGGTAAATACAAAGCACACGCTGAGATAGCCACTGACCCTCATGGAGGAATCTGCCACCCGGGTAGATACAGAGCTCGAGGGAGAGCTTTCCTTCCGCAGCTGTTCTTGACCCTTAGATAGCACTGGAATGACCAAGTTGGGAAAAAGCCCAGTTAATGTCTTCCTCTCAAAGACAGTGGTGGCAGAGATTCATCAATGTTTGGGGTTACAAATAACTCCAAAGCACTGAGAAAACAAAGCAAGAACATGTGAAATGTGGGATTATCCCAGATGTTGCACTTTAGCTTCAGATGGCAAAACCACGACCCGAGTAACCTAATGAGATGGATTGCAGTGCAACTGAATGTATATTATCCATATTATTGGCCTAATATTTCAAGCTGATCTTCTGCTTACAGTTCATGTCAGCACATAGACTGGCTTATTCAACCTCTTGAAAACATCTTGCAGAGATAAAACACATGTGTATATATTATAATCTTCGGTAAGTCAGAGTCTTCTTTTATGAAACAGTGACGTTTATGGGGGGGACTGATCATTTTCAGATGTTTTGTTTAATTCAACTAAGCAGTTAGACAGATACTAACAACACAAGAACAATCCTAAACATTTTAGAGCCAGAATCTCTTAATCACCCTGGACCAGTCACTGATCTGCAGTCCTGTGAATTACATTTACACTTTGAGTTTCCTTGTAATAAATTGGAACTTGGATGTGCCACCAGTTTTAAAACTTTCTGCAACACTGTCCCTTTGAGGTGCTTATGGGACTTGTGATTAAGCGAGACATCAGTTCTTTGAGCTAAGCCTTATTCTTCCCCATACAGTCTTTATTTTTTAATAGATGGGAACCAGTAGTAGAGACAGGGACAAGGGAAGATGCAAATCTGAGCAACAAATTAGAGCAGAAATACTGGAGACGCAGGCATCTGAACATACACTGGTTATGTACATTGCCTGGTGAATAAAAGCTTCCAGCCCCCTGTAATACAACACCTGAAAAACCACTTGATATCCCAGAAGCTGGCCCCACTATGTAACAGGAGATTGCTTGTAAATTTAGAAAAGAAATTGCCAAGCTACTGAACTACCGTGGGAAACCTGCCAGGGTATCACCTTAAGGAAGGCAGTCCTGGCTACTGAGACTGTGGTTGCTTCTCATTAAACGCATGAACAGCTTCTGGAATAAGACATTTCTCTGTAGTATTACTCTGGCAGGCTGGAATTAAGGAGTCAGAGAGGACAAGCCCTGCTCTCAGCTAGGAGGAACGTGACAGCCATTTTCTGGCCCTGCTTTCCCAGCTGCTGTTTGGAAAGGATCACCAGGCTTCCCCTTATGGGGGATGACTTAAAAAAGCAGGTCTTTTGTCCATAGCTCTTCCCTGTGCAGTTTATGCATGACAGAAAATCAACCATGGAGAATACATTAGTAAATATATTATGATGAGAGAAACTGTGAAACTATTTTGTTACCAATCTTTGGGGCAAGAATGCTGGCTGGTTTAAATGGCACAGAGATGTTGATTTCTAAAGACTGCTACAAGTGAGAAAGCTCAGGTGACACTCAGACATCTCATTCCTGTTGATGACCATCAGATTTCCACAGGAAACAGAAAGACAAGGACTCAAGACTGCTGCATAAACCACCAAGGACAACCACTCTTCCTAGTTGCCCCTAAATCTCTTTGATTTCAAGGCTAGGAATCTACTGCAGAATCAGGATGTGGCTGGCTGAGATTAGAGTGTGCAAATCTTCACACATAAACTTAGTTCCTTTGTGATGAATGTCATTCAATGAAAGTCCCAATTTTTATTTTTTTTTTTAAGGACTGAAACAAAGATTGTAATTGCTCAGCAGTCAGGTTGTCAAAACATCCCCTTTGCTCTCTTCATGTAAAAAGCTAATTCAGACTTGTATTGTATTTAAATATTCAGTGTTGACAAACACTGAGAATAAGCTGCAGAGAGCTAGAGTAAAATACCAAAAATGGAAGATATTTAACTGCACCTTTTCCACAAGGTGAAATGAGGACTTGCAGCAGTGACTTCCCTGAGCTATTTTGGGTGGGATAAACGGCACTCTGAAAAGGCTGGTTTCTTTCTGAGTTCAGTGATGTTTTTCAGAAGAACTGAGACATTTATCTGCTATTGAAGTTGAATTCTTAAACCATTAGAGGACTGTCAATGCGGTGTGCTTTATCTTTGCTCTTTGCAGGACAAAGTTTTCCTCTCAGGGAAGAGCTATTTCTTTATGGTATTTCAAAGCTTTTCTAATAAATGATACAGATCCACATGCTCAGGTTTGTAAGGATCTGTAGTGCAGATTCGTTGGAACTCCTGATTGTTCTCAAAAAACATAGAATTTTTATGCTTTGTGGACCGTACAGATATTGATGGAAATACAATTTCTTCTCTTAGCTGTCAATGACTCAGCTTAGCTTTGTCCTCATCATCTGAAGCAGCACAAAAATAGCAAAAAGAAAGAGAAAGAATTCATTGAACAGACATAAGTGGAAAGACAAAGTGTGACAAAGAGCTGGAAATTTGACAACTGAATGGAAGAGGTGGTTCCCAACAGCTTTCAGACACTTTCCTCCCTTTTCCTATACAACCTTTTTTTATCCTGTACAACCTTTGATCTAAAGCCCTGTACAGAGTTACAGAAGAAGAAAAGATATTTGCTGACTGTCCTGCTGTCCCCTTGAAGAGACAAGAGAGTCTCTATGAAATGCTGCAATTACCCTGACAGAGTCAGAAGTGCACTGTGCTCACTGTTCAAGTCTAGACACTGCTCTTGAAAACTATCTGGAGAGACATCCATCAACATGGCTGCAAACATTTGCATCTGCATAGCACAGCAGAGCCTGAATTTTACCCCACACTACAGGATGGGTGGTTAAACTTATTTAAGTGTGGGATGAAAAAATGTATTAATTAGTTAAAACAAAAACGTATAATGTTTCATATTTTATATTTCCTATAGATGACATGAATGCAAGAGAGCAGCTGAGAGTTTTGAAGCTTGTGCAAAATGCAGTGAGAAGCCTTCAAGACCATCTTCTCCAGGTTTTTTGCATCTCCAGCAGATGTGTTTGTGACAAACTAGCCATTTTCCTTGTCTCTTGCTCCCTTCTTTATCACACTGGGATAAAGGCTATTGTAAAACTGGAATTCTCTCTGCCAAGAGTGATAAAATGTTGCTTTTCCCTTTGTTTCACGATTTCTTTCAGGCTCTTGGGTGAGCCTGAAAATGTTATGACATGTCCATAGTTTTTCCCATTTATTTTGAGACCCAGAACGGGATCTGGACACTGATTACCATGGCAACCTGTATACAATTTTACTAAAGGGAATGGATGTTGTGGGGAAGACACTTGGGTGAAGAGTGCAATGCATGCATAGTTTTGTGGTACTAAAAGGTACAGGAAAAACATGGCTTGAAACTGAACCTTCAAACTTGTCCTAGAATGAAAGAGGACTACCATCCCCGTGGGCAGCAGTCTGACAGACACAACTATTCTCTTAGCATATACTGTTTAAATGTAGCCCTTCTCTTTGTGTTCACTTAGTGCCCTCCTTTGTTGTGTTTCTTTAAACAGTTTTCTGACTTTTAACATCCCATCTGCACCTTTCCTCATATTCAGTGGCACAGGACTTTCATTAGCACAGGTTTTCAATGTGTTGCCACCATGCTAGGGAGGACATTCCCAAGAAGCCATAGAGGCAATTTGTTGCTTTTCCTTCAAAACTGCAGTGCATGTAAAAGCCTCGATAAAAGACTGACAGACTGAGGCTGGTGCCATTTATGATGAGGCAACAAAGAAAGTCTATTTCATCAGCTGTATTTGCTGCTGTCTCTCATCTCACTCTTGAGCAGGAACTGCCTTTATGCACACTGCCTCTATCATATCACAGCAGCAGTTAGCTTTTCTCCAGGACAAAGGCTTCTAAGAGTCCCAGCAAGTCAAACAAAAATTACATGTGACCTCTGTCTCCCAGCACCTCTGGCTTTCTGCATTGCATCCTGCACCCACCAGTGCACATAAGCCCTCAGAAGTGCTGAAAGCAGACAAAATTGTATGAGCTATGTGGTAGCTGCCAGCAAGCACCAGTGCTTCAAAGGCAGCCAGAGTCACAGGTTTCATTTCTGTTACGCACATAGTCTCTACCCTGGAAAATGTTTCTGATGTTGTTACAGGTTTTACTATGATGGAAAAGTCCCTTCAGCAACAGCATCAGGATGTCCTGTAACTTCTGTCCGTAATGAAATACTCCCACCCAAAACGGGTGCTAGTCCTGTCCCAGGACAAGGCTGGCATCCTATGACTCAACATCCTTGTAGGCTGTAAGTGGTCCAAGTGTGGCTTTCCATGTGAGAGCTGCTGGGTATTCCAAATTCCTAGCTGTGGCAGGAAATGAGCCTGCAGGGATAGCTGAGTCTGATAAAGATGGGTTACTTCAAGACACTTCCCAGTGGACCACTGAAGGGAGCCACTGTCTCTTGCTGAGAAGCAATCCTGTTTCCTGAGAGGTCTACTTTGAATCTTGTGGCTCTTGGCTACATGAAAAATTTGCTGTGAGGCAGAGAAGCTTGGGAAAGTAGGCCACTCCCTCAAAGAAGTCTTTTGCTAGTCTAGAAGTATCATTAGATGTGAAATCACATTCTTAACTTATGCTGGCAAGTGATTAGGACAGACCCAGCATGAGGCTGCCAATTGCAATATGTCAGAGTTTGTACGAATAACTTGGGTAGGTTTCATTTCTTTAACAACGCATTGCAACCCATGGGTCATGTGTCTGCCAGACTCCAGCATCTGAATCTGCATCCCTGACATCTGAGCAGCCACTGGCTGACATTCTATACTGCTCCACTGAGCTTACTAACTCTCACTACTTGTCCTGCTGAACTCTTTGTGGCCACTCCATCCATTACAGCTACCCAAAGGGACAGGAAATCAATGCTGGTATCAAGCAAATGCAAATTTTGAGTCAGCCACATGGAGCAAAGGAATTGTAGCTTCCAAATATGGCATCAGGCGCAACGTGGAAGCAGAGAATTGTGGTTAACACAGCCTTGAATATTTCTGGGCATTTTACCCAACTCAGCAGGAGCGTCTTCAGATGAATGAACTGGGCTCCTGACACTTTGTGTATAAATTTTCAAGTGGGTTTTACTGTCTCCTTTCTCCAGAGGAAACAAGGGCCACGATAGGCACACACACACACACACACACATAAACACACACACCCCCTCCAAAAAAATCAGTAACAGAAACACACACAGAAGTCCCCAAGATCAGCCTGTTGATGTAAACCATAATAAAAAACACACTCTGGTTTGTGGAAGATTCTCTGGAGACTTGCAAGAAAAAAAAAAGTATGCACACTTTCTGTCTACTATTTTTAAACCTCAATTTCAAATGGATACTCAAGGTTACCTAAGCTGAGCTCTGACAGATGCGATGTTTAACTGATTGGAAAGAAAACAGCAGGGCGGGATGTGGCGGCAATAAAATACTGGCATTCCCTTGTCAGGCCTTCAGAATTGCTCAGCAGCTGTGGTTGGATGATGTACTTTGTGGATCAGCCATCTGGTGGGAGAGTCCTTGGATTTAGGAGGATCTGTCAGATTATTGGTTTCTCCAGGCTCCTCCTGGGATCAGGAAAGATGTTGACAACCCATGTATGCTTTGTGCAAAAATGTAGCATTTCATTGGTAACACTCATGGTGAAGTCCATCCGCAGAGAGCAAAGATTTGGAAATGATACTTGGCAGCCCTGTTATCCCACCAGCTCCTTCCCCTTCTCCTGAGTCTGGATTTTCCTGCTGCTGGGGTTACTGTCAAGGTACATGGCATAAACTCAAAGAATCCAGTGATATCCCCACACAGCTGGCCTGCCTTTCTGGCCATGTTCGAATCCAGAAGGTTGAAAACATGTTCTGGGAGTTGTAAAATCCTAATTTTAGGGACAGTGCTAGCAAATCTCTTTTTAGGCTATTTTCTTAATCATCTGGATAAAGTCTTTTTTGCATTCTGCATCTTTAGTTAAAATGCCTGTGGAAAACTTGGGAGAAAAAGATATTTCTGCTAGAAGTGTCACTGATCTCACAAAATGCTTTACAGATGCCACTGCCACCACAAGGGAAATCAGTGGTGAAATACAGACCCAAAACTGAACCTTCCAAAGTCCAGGCTAGCATACTGTCATGAAGAATCCTTTCCTCAGGACCAATCTGATATTCTTTATAACTGTCATAAAATTTTAAAAAAGTAGGAAAATTCCAACCTTCTTTAAAACTACAAAAGGTTTTCTCTTTTCTTTTTTTTTTTTTTTTTGGTTTTCAATCCTAGATCAAAAAGATTACTCTGTGATTTAAACATATTGCATTTTTGCAGCCAGCAGTGAAAGCATTAAAATGAGAATATTTCTGTCCTAAATGTCTGTGAATTTACCATCTGCAGAGAAGAAAAGGCCCAGTTGCCTTCACAGTTCACATACCAATGGCCTGCTTCTGCCTCGAACTAAATTCCTTTGGATTTCCACCACTGTCCAGTGAGGCTAATACTGATCCCTAAATATCTATCCAACATGGAAAAAGTCAGTCAAAAATTTACTCAGTACAAAAACAAGTCTCCTCCTGCCCTACAGTGCTAAATATTTACTAATACTATGTACTGAAGGCTTGCTAAATCCAGAAACTGCGGATTTGGGATATTTTCCCTCACTATGATGGATCACTATGATCTTTTTCCCACCACAAGCCTCACACAGTATGTAGAAGATCTCTGGTCCATAAACTGAAAATTATAATTGTTAACGTTTTTAATCTTCTTCCAGCAGGTGGAGGTAGATGTGTGTTAGATTTTCCTTTGGGAAAACAAGCCAGATCTATAGCTCAGAAAGCAACTTTATGTGCATCTAAACAATGTTTGCAATAGCTGCTATATGATCTCTTCATCTATGACTCCCTTTTGTTTTCTTCTCAAAAGAAGGAGAAGTAGAGAGAATGAAAAGGAAAAATACTTCTGCATTTGTAATGTGAAAATACCTTGTCTCCCTTGAAACTTAAAAAATCCTGTGTGGATAAAATTAAAAACTCATTACAAAGTTGAACAAGTTCCTATTACTCTTTATTTGTTCTCTCTAACTCTCAGTTTTTTCCAGAGTCTCAATTTGGAGATGGAAAGTCAGCACTGTGATGGAAAATGCCTTTTTCCAGAAGCCTTCTGCCTTACAAACAAGGGCCAAATGTTTGAGGTAAGAGCCTGATTACATTTGGAAAGCCCATGTGAAGTTTTCTTTACAGGCTTCTTCCCTTGGCCTCACCCTTTGCTCTAAACACTTCTGAGAAGGAAGAATTTCAGGAGACATTCTCCATGTGGGTTCCCTCAGACAGACTCTTCTCAGGGTTTCACCAGGAGATATTGGTGTCTCAGCACATGCAAAAGGCATCACAAGCCTTGTGGGGAGATCACAAGGGGAGCTTTCTCTGAACAGAATTCACCAGATATGGAAGGGCTCTCCACTAATGACTCACTTGCTCAACTCCAAACATTCCTATCCCATGTTGATCAGATAATGATCTTTGAAAAATTGTAGCTGCCATACAAATGGAGAGCAGAGGAAGATTCCTGGAGGATTTGTGTTCCAACCTGAAGGAACCCCTGGCTTGTCAAAGGGATTAGGGTGAGCCTTGTTAGGCTCACCCTAATCCACATCTTCCCATGGAAGTTGAGTTCATTTGGGGCAAAGAGGATTTTTCTCATTGGGTTTCATTTGCAGCCCCCTTTTGATAAGGGCTTTCCCTGGAAAACCTCAGTTGTCAGGGTTAATGGCTTAAGCAGCGTTGATAGATTCTGTTTATGTTGGGTGAGGAGGTTCAGGTGGCCCAGTCTAATGTAAGCTTTCCGTCAACTGTAAACAGCAGCTTTTTATGTCAAAGCAGTGTTTCTGCCTTTTGACAAAGCATTAACAGACCTATGAAAGGAAGAACCCAGGGTGAGGATAGTAGGAACAGCAAAGAGGTTTAATAGGTCATTACCACCACAAGTTGTGATAAGTTGACAAAGGAGTTTGTCTTCTCTGCCAAGGTCCCAGAGAGAGTTCACACCCACCATATTCTGGCTCCTGTTCTCGGTTCTACCTGAGGAGCTGGAGAGAAATTTGTGGTGGTGTCTCTGCCAGCTGGGAGGAAAAGTCTGCTGTCACTGCTTAGACCTCCCCAGTCTTATGGTGAGATAGGGGAGATTCTGCCTTTGACCACAGCGTTTTCCTGAAGCACTCATTTAGAAATGGCTTGTCTGAAATGGGTCCTGCCTGGAAAAATATTTCTTGTATGGATTCACAGGAAGCTTCCCATGTGTTGTCTGTACACAGAGCTATTCCTAGTCTGACAGCTCTGTGATGACAATCGGACTAAATTAAGACTTACTCTATGCCTGTGGTCTGGCATTAGGACATGACACCTTGGCTGGTATCTTCATTATCTGGTCCCACCCAGAAATGAGACAGATCCAAGACTCTTTGGCTTACAGGGAGGAGGATTGGCCACTGGCCCAAGCTAAGAGCAGAGGGAATGTGGAGCTGTATATCATTGTGGTGCAGGAACACCAGCTTTCCTCTCATGTTCCCAACCTTGGTGACTGGCTGTGCAGACAGGGAGAATACTACAAGGCACGTGCTTTTCTACAGGAGCCCAGATGAAATTGGTTCATGGGCCAAAACATTGAGTCTTCTGCATAAGGATGAACATTCAGTCAGGAAAGGCGGTGTGAGCCTAAGGGTCCTCCTAGGAACAGGAGAGAAAGGCCACTGTGGGAGATGAGATTAATTCTACCCAGAACAAATTAGAGGGGGGAGGATGAGGAAGAAGATCTATAGGAATTTTAAGGTTAATTTACTGAAATCTGTGTCCTGTAAAGAAACCATCTATACTCCAAAAAGCTTGTAATGAAAAGCCAGGTTGTCAGCAACATCATTTACTCTTTTACCACAGCCACCAGTAAAGATAGCACAGTTCTGTTTTAGAGGGAACTGTGATAATGCTTGTGTAATCCAAGGATTACACTACCTTTAACCTGTGAGCATCTCAGAAACTTTAACGCACGGGGACGCCATTCAAAGGACGAAGACTTTCAAATTTTGTTAAATGTGATAATATGTAAGTAACTTGAATTGGATGTGGCAAAGTAAAAAAGTGCTTGGGTCTGCTCCAGACTTCTTTTTTTGCTGTAGCGAAGACCTCAGGAAGCAAAGGGGAGTTGTGTAGTGTGTGACAATCTTCATTTACTGGATGCAGGTACCAGAATTAGAGAACAATCAGAGACAGAAGGGTTTTACTGAGCTCACACATCACAGTCTCACTGACTGTGGAGCAATACTGCTTCCCAGGGAGGTCTTGCCTACCTCTGCTCTACCAAAAAAGTTTCAAGCCGAGACTACTCTTGAATCTCTTTCTCTTTGCTGGGATCTTTTCTATCACCTGCAGGCCTTCAGTATAAGATGGAACTTATCTTTATAACCATTTATTAATGTTGTCGACTGATGAACTGGCAGGAGAACAATCTGGTGGAGCAGTGAGTCTGCTGAGAAACAACCAGTGGGAGGCCAGGGTGAGACAGCAATGGACTGTAATCAGGCTTGCACCATCTGATTTTGCTTCTCTTACGCTGACAGATTCTTGGCTCAGACCCAGTAACTCATAGAGGGTAAAGGATGGCAGCTAATATTTTGGCATGGGAATTAGCAGAGCATTGCAGGATGTCAGAGAACCATCACCTCAGAGGGCCACAAAGTGGTAAAAATGTGGCTTACAGGGTTAAGCCATGTTAGAATGAACTTGCTCTGCCAGTCCAAAACAGCTGAAAAGTCTGTTATCTCCATTTATTAGTTTAAGCCTTTAATCCACCTTGCTGTCCAATTAGATTAATGAAACAAGAATCCCGTTTACAGCTTGACCTGTATTATCACGCTTGTAACATGGGAATAAATGTATTTATGAAAGGGGTGTGGAAGTTCCTGGGTAAGGACTGCCACAGGGTTTATTTAGTGAGGGCTGAATAGCTCATTAGTGACCTGAAGAGCATAGGAGGGCTTGTGGGACTAACCTGCTGTCAGAAGGCGAGGTGATGTTCTTGCTATGATGTTGCCTAACAAAAATGTTAATAGTTCAAAGGAGAATTTATTGCTTTGCTCAAGTGCTCCTGATTTGCTCTCAGATTTTTTTTTTTTTTTTAATATATAATGGTTGGGACTAAACTGCTTTATATATTAGGAAATGGATCTGCTTGCAAGCAGGATCTGTGATAACTATTTAATGGAAACCAGTGAAATGCTTTGCTGGCGTGTCTGTAGGACTTCCCTTAAATTGCTAGAGGTGTTCAGATGAGTTTCCCTGACAAGTACTGACACTCTTTTCTCTTTTCTTGGGCCAGATTCTGGTCCCACACATTACTCTCCAGAGCATTTTGACTTCAGTGGTCCTCTTGACCGGTGAGACTCCTTATGGAGCAAGGCCAATGCTGAACCACCCTTGACACCAGGGACTTTTGGAAGTCAGCAGGATTGAACAGGATTGAAAGAGTAACTAGTCACCAAATAAAGACTTTTCTGAAAGGACTCCCATGCTCCATTTCATAGAGTGCCTGAGGTGCTTTTGCCTATCTCAGCATCAAATTAAACTTTGCTCTGTGCTAAAACACACTAGATAGGGAGGGAAAGGTGGTTAAGGCCCTCATCAGGATTTGGGAGTGCTTTGTTTAATTCTCTGCTCTAAGACTGGTTCCCTGCATGACCCTGAGGCTGTCCCTCAACCCTGCAGTGTTTCATTTGTAAAACGGGCAGGGTATCACAGAGTTCCTCCACAAGAATGCAGCAAGGAGAAAGTGTTAGACACTAGGTTGTCTCTAATGTCCTGGTAAAGATAAGGTATCATGGAAGCCATAAGAGCTTATAATCAACTGAAACAAAGCTTTGGGAATTCTCTGTGTTTCTTTACTTCCCTCTGAGCATTATCTGCATTAATAGGTGAAGGCACAGGAAAGGTGCACTATTTTTTACCAGTCCCTCAACTCTTGCCACTTGTTCTTTGGCCCCAAAGTCTTACTGCTACATATGAAACACTACATGGTAAATCTACCCTGAACCACATTTTTTTAGTCACTCTGTACTCTGTGATCTCTGAACTAACATCTGTCAGGGACTGCTGCTTTGGTCAAAGCCACAGGAACATGAGGTAACACGCAGCTTTCTCATTCTGAAAACCTGGTATGGGAATGACATGAGCTCACCCACCACTTTTTCACTGAGTAAACAGCCTGCAAATGGAATTTAGGGGGAAAAAAAGTGCTTATGGTTGCAAAGGATTCTGGGAAAAGCTTTAAAAAAGCCATACTGGTGAACTGTTTCTAGCCAAGTTTTTGGCAGTTGCATTATTTGTAGATAAACCTTGCAGGCTTCAGTATTCTGAAACAAATATTTTCTGGTCCAGGAAATTTCTCACAGAGGCTGATTAGATGACCCTTAGCCTGTAAAATCAGAGAATAATTTAGACTGGACGGCACCTTTGGTGGTTTCTGGTTCAGTTCACACCACAAGGCTTTGATGGGTTCCACCAGGACCTGTCTGGAGGAAAAGGAAAGATAATATGATGGAGATAGCTCTGGAAACTGTAAATAGCAACATCTTTAATGATTAGGATGGTTTTATTGCTTTTCCTGTTAGGGAAACTACTAAGGGTATCTTCATAAGGCACCAGCATCCAGTGGGTTGGAAACAAGGTATTAACAGTCTTGGTTCTGTTTTGAATATACATTCTTTTGCCATATAGCACTGAGTAGAACAATTGTTCTTTTTGAATTGCCTAATGAAAATGCTATCATCCTCTTCAACAGCAGTAACAGATACCTGTGTTCACTGAGTAAAAAACTATCCAGAAGTCAGGAATCCTGATTGCTGCTCTCATCCTGGCTTGCTCTATCACCTCAGACAATTTACTTCTGTGTCTTCCTTTTCCTTTTATCTGCAGGATGTCCTTTAAAATGTTTTGATGAAGATCTCCACAAGTGAACTTTGAAAATAAAAGTTACTATAATAATTGAGGTATATTTAGCCCCTCTTGAATGACTGAAGGCTTGATTTAGAAAGTCAGGAAAACATAACGTTTTCTTTAAACAAAGTCAGGTAAAAGCTGTCAGTGAAGCAGAATTTTTAGTTTTTAGGAAGCATCTACCTGAATTCTACTTGACTTGAAAAATTCTAATGAAGCCCAAGCTCAGGGCTTGCTGAATCAAGTAAGTTGGCCCTGCTGTTTGCAAAGCAGAGATACCTCTTGCAAGCTGATCATAGTGAGGATGGTCACTTCCAACCATGGGGCTCTAAGCACAACCTAGCTGTGCTCTGTCTGCTAGGTTCACTCAGATATTAGGGACAAGCAGCAGGTGGCAGCCCAGAGGGAGCTATGATCAGAGAAAATGGGTGGTATGTTTCTATTTTTATTACACATCCAGTTTGACTCAACAAGTAAATGCCACTGGGGAAGAGCTCTCAGAGCCTACATCTTCAAATATGCTGAGGGTAGGCTCTGCTCTTTGGAGGAAGCTGGACACAATATTAACTGGCTTAAGTTCTGTTTTGAAGCTGATTCCACACGTGGGAACAGCACAATCGGCTGTCAGGCCTGAGTGGGCACAGAAACCCTGAGCAAAGAAACAGGCGAGCTCCACTGTCACATGTAAATGAAATCTTAGCACTCTGTCTCTTTCAGTCCAGACAGAGGACATTGCTGCAGAGTGACTGTACAGCCAGGTCTAGAACATGCTCCTGTTCTAGAACACAAACCAGCCATTTCCAGATGGTGGAAGAACAAAGAAGAAAGACCATAATTGGATCTCACTGTTTGTGGTTTTATTTTCTCCCCTCCCTTTGCTTTCTAATGAGAGTCAGCAATTTGGAGAGTTTGTGGACACAGTGTTCACTGGAGGAGCTTTCATTTCATGGTTACCCATTTGTGCTCATTGCCAACTTTACAGCTAATTGAAACAAAACTGAGCTTGTAGATTAAATGGCAACCCCTGGGATTTGTTTCTGCAATTACCAGCACTCCTCCTAGACAGATTCCAATTCAATACCAAGTTCCTAGACCCACATGCAGAAAACACTGGGAAAAATCCCACTGCCTGGATGACATCAGAGTTAACTCTGTCCAGTCCAATTCAGCCCCTGCAGTGCATGACAACTGTAGGTGAAATCATGGCCTGTTCAAATCTGGGAAATCTGCCACCAGCTTTGTATAGTTAGATGAAGGCTAGGATTTCACCTTGGAAGACTGTAGGAACTCTTTTTTCTTGACAGCACCACATTTCCAGCTTCACAGCTTGCCTTGCAATGGCTAAAGTTTTAGAGAGAGTATTTTTCCTCAGTGTGGTCAAAGCTATTCATGCATTTCACAAAAACACATGCTCAGATTTGGAGCGTGACCTTTTGCAAACCCCTTGCAGATACCCTGTACCCAGACTGAATTCTCTGGGTAGGAAAAAGGGGGCTACAAAAGCCAGCATTTGCAAAAAAAGCTTTTTGAAAACAGTTTCCAGGGGTTAAACATAAACCAGTCACCTCTGAACTATTTTCACCAACAGATACTCAATCTGAAAAGCATTCACAGACCAGGGGATGAATATGTGGCTAAGCAGATTCACAATGCGATACCAGGCAAACAAAAAGTTGGCTTTTGCTGTATCTTCTCACTGGCAGAGAGAGCTGGAGAGAATGCACACTGACTGGCAAGGATTTCTCCTACCATATCTGTTTCCATGGTGTAAAGCAAAATTTATCTGCCAACTCACTGACAAACTTTCTCCACTTCTAATTCAATTGAACCTGCTTTCATTCCAGACAGTGCAGCTGGAGAGTTAACATGATAGAGCAGAAACCAGCCATATCAGGTTCTGGATCACCTTTTCTTGCCCTCTTTCAGCTCACCAGTAAGAATTCAAGCATGGAACAAATGCTAAACTTCTCTAAGTGATGCTACAAGCCAAACAACCCTTGGCTTGGCCCTGGGACACTGGCAGTTTTTATCCATGTTTTTTTCGCTGAATATATCCAAGAACATAGTAAAACTGGAATAGGAGATATGGGAGGAGATGGCTGGAGAACTTTTGTGTGAGAATGCACTACGATGCTTGAGAGTGGAAAAGAAAACAGATATACTCAAGTCCTATAAAACCCAAGGGAGAATTGTGTGAGCAGTGAGGGATGGACAGCACTTTGTGGATTCCAAGAGATAGTGGCTTCTAAGAGCCAGCCAGAGTAAGCTGGAGGTGTGTACAGAGCAGAAGAGGGAAGGGAGGTTTTTATACACAGTCACAGAGGTTGTTAAACTCTGGAGCTCTCTGGCATGTGCCAGCCCTTTACATGGGCTCAAAACTTAGTTAGACAAAAGCATAGAAAAAGAGTCAATTGCAGAGGTACCAAAACACAATAGACACCACTTCTGGCTCAATGTCTCTAAAGGACAATTTTCCAGAGGCTGAGAAAGAACACCTTGGGAACTACAGATATCATCTGTCTTGTCTTTATACTTTTCCTTTGACTTTATCTGCCATAAACTACCAGTGCAGAGAGCATCCTTAAAAAACTGGGTATAAGAAGACAAAAACTGTCACCCTGGATGCATCTGTGCTCAGAACCAGACACTCATGCTACAGGAGGCAGCATATGAAAGAAATACAGCCCTGCTTCTCTCAGCAACTGCCCCCTGCATTCAGGTTCTCATAATCTCCAGTGTAAGGACACTCTGAGATGGAGACTTACAGGTGTTTTCCTTGATAGATTTTAAAAGTCATGGAGCAGCTCTAAGGGGAAGGAAATGCACCTATAATTTCAGGTGTTACATGAGTTCAGCTGCCTGAGTATCTCTGCCTTCCTGTCTCTCTCCTTTTTGAAGATTATCTGACACAATGAAGTGCAACGAGAGCTCAGTGATGCCACATTTCTCCACATCTTGTGGAAATAGTCAGGTAGAAGGGAATGAAATCTTATTAACTCTCACAGGGAGAGAAATCATGCTCAGCCTAAGCCCTATTAGACATCAGAGAACTCACACAGGGCATTGTGTATTAGAAAGGTGGCAGTATGTGCTCTGCCCTCACATGGTAATTATTTTGTTGTCAAGTTGACTGCTGAGATCTGATACCTTTGCCGAATTCCATCCACAGTGCGCTTTCCACGTCTTTGCTCCAAACCCCTGTTTATGAAGAAAAAAACAATCTTGGCGACTGCCATGCAAATGTCACATTTTATGAGCAAGACAATTTCTCTAACAAAAGCTTTTTTTTCTTTTTTTTGGCAGGTTTTCAGTCCATGGCCTGGGTCTCCATGCCTCCGGTTCCCCCTCCACACAGTACAGAAACGGACACTGCAAATTTCTGTCTGAGGCCAGCCTTGGCAAAGGAGCCAACGAGAAGAGAAACAGCCTGTGCTCTAATAAGTAAAATATTTATGTCTTGCTTTGGCTAACATACCCTCTCTCAATAAAATATTTTTCCCAGGAGGAGTTCTATGAAAGGGAGGGGGTTCCTTTATTATGTGCTCAAATAATTCTTTTCTGCTCCCCTCAAAAAGCCTCAAAATCAAAGGACACTGTGCTCTGAAGCTTTTTGTTGCCATTCTTGACTTTGTTATCATAAGTTATAACAACCATTATATTGATTTCCATTACGAGCTCTTAGAAGGCCCTGGCTAATCAGCACCCCATTCCAGGAAAGGCTCTGACAAATCTCTCAGAGCATATGCATACACAAAGCTTGTAGTCTACAAAGACCAGCTAAACAGACTGTTAGCACGTTCCCATGCCAGGGAACTGCAGCATGGAAAATGCCAGCAGTTCAGCAGCAGCCTCTGCGGAGCCCAGGGCAGAAAGGGAACAAATTTCTTAAGTGGCACTGGTCATTTCTCACTGTGTCTCAGGTGACCATTCTGACACAAGGCGATCCTTGAGAGACTCTCCACTCATGAGAGAGTCATCGATGGTGTTCCACACTTTAGCTCATGGCTCACCTCACAGTCAGCAGTGCTCCAGGTTTACAGCTCCCACAGCAATTTGTGTGATTTAGGGCAGGCCCAAGCTCAGGTGGAAGGTCACTGGCCTGACCTATTTCTGATCACATCATCTCCAGCACTCTTCAGTGCAGGTGACAAAATCACTCATGGCAACTGCTCTGTCTCACTAGTGTTATATTACACATGCTTTTGGCCTATCCCAGTTGCTTGTGTCATTTTCATTACTTAAGGCAGGAGACAGCTGAGGAGAATGACTCTTAGTTTTGGTGGGGCAAGATTTCACCTCAGAAAGCTACATGCAGACAGTAAAATCTTCTTAGAAAGGTGTGCCTATCCACTTAGAAACAAAGCTGGGTTGTCACTAACCACAAGACACATCCTGGTCCATCTGAAGTTCCTCCTGTCAGTTTTGCTGGCCAGAGGTTCACATGAAGGGAAGGAGCAGACACCTCTGCTGCTGTAGAGATCCCTCCCCCTAAAACTGCTTTTGCTCACTGCTTCTCTGGATTTCAGACCAACTTCATATGCACTTACAAGTCATTCTTTGCCATGTATCTCTTGGTCACAGAGCTTTGTTTATATGCCTACAATACATTCATGTCAATGCATGAAGTTGTGTCCTTGGAGTGAAACCTCATTTTCTTTACTTACCTTCTTTACGAAGCTCCTCTCCCTTACTCTTGAGTTGCTAATCCAGGAGGCACAGCTGGGATTTGAGCTGGCCCTTCTTAGATCCTCAAAAGTATGTATGTGACAGAGCTACTAGGAATGTCTCAACTTTGAAAAAGGTTTCAGTGGTAACTCTCTATTATATTCCAGGGAATCCAACTCAGTCATAAGTCCCTAGTAACCTGCCTGCACCATGTTTTTGTGATGGAAACCCAGCTCCCAGCTCTCAGATGGCAGAACCCTGCAGATGTCACTTCAGTTCTCTTTGAACTAATGACCTCAAAGTAAAGTGCTCCACGTAAGGGTTCACTCATGTCTCCACAGACTCACTCAGCCTCTCCTTCTCAGTTACCACCCTCCCAGAACCCGTGGTTTAGTGGGGAGAAGGAGAAGAAACAAAAAAACCCAACCCCAGACTCTGTTACCTCTAAAGGATACACAAGAGGAAAAGTCCCATGGATACCAATAGCAAAAACACACACAACCTGGAAGGAAGAGAGAAAAGAAAACCCTATTTGGGATTTTAAAAGAAAAAGTTGAGCATGCACACACAATACCCTTTGGCAAAGGAGCCCAAGCTGGAAAATATTGCAGCTCTAACACGCTGTGCTCAGAGAAGGTGTTAATGGTCCAGCCATCCTGTATTATTACACACAAATAGGAGAGGCCCTGAAGAACTGTAGGGGTCTTTTAAGATCCCCGCCTAGATGGAAAGAGCAGAGAGAGTTATGTAGGATTAACACAGGAGGAGAGGAAGGAAAGGTGAAGGAGAGGCAATGTCCCAAGCACTACAGCTCTGAGCTAACAAGGCAGGTCTGCTGTCTCACACATTGAAATGGGAATGCTGTGGCTGTCCCCCTCCCACACCTCGGCCTCTGCTCCATGCACTCATGGCAGGATGCCGGGGGTTCCCTCCTCTCTGGGACTCTGGGCAAGAGCTGTGATTTACTGACCAGCTGCATTTAGGGTCACCAGTCCCAAACTCCTTTCAACTTGAAGTAGGAGTCAGAGGTTTCAGGCACTTTGTCTGCCTGGGAGGAACCACCCAAGATGTGTTTGCAGCTGATGTCTGTAGCTGTGGTCTCTTCCTAACAGTATCACAGATACTGATGGCTCTTGTGCTTGAGGAAAGAAATACTGGAAACACCGTGACACTGGCCTATGTGTGTTTGCTTAATGAGAGCTGATGAAATCTTCACCCAAGTGTCAACCTTCCTGGCCCTACAACCACACACCAAAATCTTCATGTGGCTATGAGCTCCGAGGCACAAAGCTCTGGGTGAAAGCCAGGAGTGTGTGTGCTTGTGGTCTGGGAATTTACATGCAGCCTGGAAGGTGTGGTGTCTTCCCCAAAACCTGCCACAAACACAATGAGATACCCGAGGGCTGCTTCACTTGGCCAGAGATGCTGTAACAAAATCTCATATCCAGAAAAAAAAGATTTGGCCATATCCAAGTACAAGCTAAAGCTTTGCAAGAGTCAATATTGAGGGGAGAGACATTATTAGACTGCACAGGACCACTGGGGGAGACTGATTCTTCAATGTGCAAATGTTTTAATAAATTCTGGAATTTTCTAAACCAGCCATAAATTAGATGGGGTTAGGTGAAGGAGACACTTGATGAAGTTCTGCAAGCTAACCTCTAGAAGAGCCAATTGTGACAGCATTGAACACTCATTAATCTCTACTGCAACAATAACTAGCTGCTGTGAGAGTTGAGTAATGTCCAGAAGAAAATGCTGCTGAAATTTCAAACAATAAACTGAATTTCTGGAGATGCCAGTACTGGCTTTCATATTTGCAGACATGATTCACCACCATCATCTTTGTAAGAATTCTTCTCAGAAATGTTTGGAGACCATTTTGGACTGGTCTGTTGAGGGACAATTCCAGAGTTATAATCAGCTGCACACTACTAGGCAAAGTCCTGGATTGTTGAACTCATGTACAATTTTCCTGTGGATTAGATCAAATTCCTGATGTAGGAAAAACTATTAGGGCCTCCATTCTGTTTTTAGTTCTGAGAGCTTAACACACATTACTGACTCCAACCAAGTGATTTCCAACATATACCTGTGAGAATGCAGGATCAAACCACAATGTGTTATGTTTCACAATATTTTTTCACAATAAGTTGGTTTAGTGAACTCACTTTTCACCCCTAGAGAGCTGACTGTAATGAGATCACACAGAGAAAGGATATGGAGTTTCACACTAATCTCCAGGAGACAACATGCCATATCCAAAAATGCTCTCTCCACTCAGTAGTACTTCCAGTTGTGGAGCAATACCATCTGTGGAGATAATTTGAAGGAAGCAGAGAGGTCAGAATTTCAACTGTCACGTGAATATCCGGAGTGTACATATCAGGGATGTTGTGAGGATGTGTTTGCTCCCAGCTTATGAAATCCTTCAGTCTATGCTTTTCCTAAAGCTTCACCGTCTAGAGTCATGTGAATATCTGTGACATTTTTTATACTGTAAGGGGATTTTTCTTTTTTTTTTTTTTTCCTCCACTTGCACTTAGAAAATACAAAATTCTTTGGCATCATTAAGAAAAAAATCTTCCCTATGAGGGTGGTGAGAGACTGACACATGCTGTCCAGAGAAGCTGTGGATGCCCTATCCCTGGAAGTGCTCAAGGCCAGGCTGGATGGGACTTTGAGCAACCTGGTCTAGTGGAAGGTGGCCCTGCCCATGGTAGTGGGGCTGGAACAAGATGATCTTTAAGGTTCCTTCCAATGCAAATCATTCTATGATTTTATGGCTTTCTAATAGGGATAACCTCAAAATCTATCACGACAGCAGAACAACATTTGATATCTTACTGCAGATAAACCTGCTGTGAGCTTTCCTTTAGCAACAGAAAGCAGCACAACAGGTTGATTTCAGCATTAGCAAGATGAGATCTGAACTCTATTGCTACAAGGAAATGAGAATTGAAAAAGCAACTGTCATAAAATCAGATTGTCCTAATCCCAGTCCAGCATTCAAGACAACAAATCTGTGAGGGGAAATGTTTGTCCCTGCCCTCTCTGCATCACTCCAAGATTTAACTGGTGTGTTTAATCCTTCATTTTCAATGCAAACATTTCAAATTCTAGGGGCAAAAAAAAGTGGTGTTTGTCAGTTCTAATTAAATTACATGCTTTATTTTATTTAATTAAATAGCCTAAAAGGAAATAAACTGGAAGAAATACTCTAACAAATTATTTAGGAGTATTTCATATGTATCTAAGAAGAGAACCAAATATAAATTGACAGCTTAGAGCAAGAGAACTTCAATCTGGGTTTTATTGCAATAACAAAAGTGCGT
The DNA here is from genome assembly GCF_965178545.1 of Coloeus monedula. Classification (NCBI taxonomy): domain Eukaryota; kingdom Metazoa; phylum Chordata; class Aves; order Passeriformes; family Corvidae; genus Coloeus; species Coloeus monedula. The sequence continues at coordinate 24,352,526 of NC_138789.1, read as the reverse complement.
ATTTAAAAGCCTTCACACAGAGCATCTATTCAGAAACAAGCCCGAAGACAGTCAGGGAATTAAAAAGAGGATAGTGTTTTGAATTAATCTAGAACATTTTTGTGGATTAGTTTACAAGCACAGAATGCCTCAGGGGCCTAGGGAGAGCACAGAGCACTGAAGTCAGAGGGATCTGTCTTTTTCCTGTTGCTGGTGATTAGTTCATATCTCTTTGACACCATGTTTACAAGCCCCTAATTGCCTCATTAATACCTCATTATTACTTAGAAAGTGAAGAAGCTTTTAGCTTTGAAGCTGCTTTGCTGCACTTAAAGGCAAATATAGGGGGAATTTTGAATGTGTTGGTACTAATTAAAGTTGAAGTCTGTTTCCTGTTGCTTGTGGGTGGGTGTTAATGGCTTCAAAGAAAAAATTAGGCTGCAATTTATATTACTCGCCCCTTAACTTACACACACAGGAATAAGTGCAAGTAAGAAGGCCACTCCTGCAAACCAGATTTATGAAGGGACACAGACCCACAGGTCTATTTTCTTTCATGCTTTTTCAGTGTGAACCAGACTCTGTGAAAGATCGTTCACCACTAGACTGTCTGGAACAGACTGATGCTGGCCAGTTCAGTCCATGCAGATCCAGCACATACCTTCCCACGCTGCCACGCATGGACATGGCCCCATATTCTCCTTTTGCACCAGAACCTGAGAGCGAAACTGACTCATCACTGTGTACAATAGACAAAAAGGGTCTATTTGCCTCCTGCTCTGCATGGACATTGTTTCCAGGTCACCCTGGAAAAGTTTGGTTCAAAGCAAAACTAAAACCAGGCACAAGATCTTGTGATTTTTCACTTCCAACCACATGCACATATTTTCTATCTAGATATGTGATTATTAGTAAAGAAATACATGTGCATGTATATGTAATAACACACAGCATCTCACTGCATCCAGTAAGCACGTTTTTCCTGAAATGTGTGAGACTGAGACCTTTGAAAAGGGATCCAGTTTTCGAATGACTGTGCACAACTGTTTCAATATACAAATTGCAAATAAGCCAGTGACTGCAATTATGGTTACTGGATTATCATATAAATGAATAAATGAGATGTTTAGAACCTCATTTGGGCTGTAGAGATGCACTGTCTGATAATGTTTCAAGGAATTTTCTTCCAGCCCCAGACAGAACACAGACAAAGCAGACATTAACCACAACAAAATCAATTCCATGGAAATTTTTTAAAGAGAAATGTGCTTTCTTTAATTTAGCTTGTTTTTAGGGGTCTGGGGATGTTGTGAATGAAGAAGGGGGTAAAGGAGAAGGAAAAGATGCCCATTTTTGGTAAAAGCATTCGGTTTCTTAATAGGAATCTGGATGAGAAAAACAGTGAAAAAGTGTCTTTTCTGAAAGCAAATGGAAAACCTACACAGACTGGAAGATTTGGATACAAAAATAAAATGTTTTCCATGCAAATTAAATTCCCAAAGAGGCATTTTTCACCAGCATTGTTTTTCAGCGGTAGGGGTTGGGGGTGGGCGCAGAAATAAAGCAAGTCTAGAAGGCTGAACATTCCTTGATGAAGGAGTCAGGATTTGGCTGAAAGTCCCCCAGACTCAGGGTTTAGCTCAGGCTGCTCAGAGTCACCGGTGATTAAGGGGCCTTGTTGTCACAGGCCCAGGACAGCAGGTCTTGGCTTACCATGAGCACTCCCAAGGCAGAGCTCAGAACAACTCAGCCTTTCACGTTCCTCTCGTACCTTGCATCTCCTCTAAGAGGAGGTAAATCGATAAAATCCTGACTTCATTTTATTTCTGCATTTAAAATGTCAATAATATTAAATGACACACACAGCTTGACATCACTCCTTTACATACATTACTGCAAAGAATACACATATGAAACAAAATTTACCTAAAATCGTTGGACAGAAACTCAGTCTAAAATATGGGTAAGGAAGGAACCCACTCCTCCTGTGTTATATTTACAGTATCTTTGATTTATATCAAACATTTTAAAAAAGTATTAAAACAAAAATAATTAAGGCAAGCCAAATGCTTTCCTTGCCAGCACGCAAAGATCGTCCGACTGGACATATTGAGGCTATCAATCGGTGGTGTGTATTTATAACCCAGCGCTCAGACAACTTGGAACGACAAATGCAAACAGCCACAAAGAAGTTACTTTGTTCGCTTGGCACAAACAAATCCCCGAGATGAAAAGCAGCCTGGCGTTTATTTTGGGCCAAGCTTCCTCATCTGATGATCCACAACGTGGCACAGAAGGGGCAGTTACCAAAGGACATGAAGCACACGGAGATGCATCATTAGAGCAAACACAGACCAGGGTGCCAGATTTTGTTATTCTTTCTTCTTCCTTCCCAGAATGGATGTCACTTTCCCTCCGTTCTTCTCAAATCACACTGGTTTGGAGCTTGGTTGTTTGCTGTTTGTTTTTTTTTTTTTAAGGATCAGGCTTGTCGGCACAGCCTGAAAAGCTCTTAGAGCTATAATTTAAAACTGAATTGTGTTGATTGAAAACACGGCAAGCATCTGACTGCAGACATGTCTGAAGACTTCCACATGCGTAGTCAAATGAGGACTGGTGAGGACATGGAGGGATTTGCCAGCAATATTAAAGCAAGCTCTGCAGGCACATGATCCCCAACTGTGCCCTAGCAGGCAGCCTGGGAAATGCCCATCTAGAAATGTGGTAGGTTCCCTTAACCACTGAGCCACGGAGACCTGAGCTGTCCAAGCAAGCAAGACACTGTAATGGGCAGTCATTCTTGAGAGGGCTTCTCAGAACAGAGAGTTCAAATCCAAGACTAGAGGAAGAAACCTCAGTGGGGTCCAGGCTGGTTTGATACTGATACCTCATTTATCCTCCAACATGACCAAATCACAAGAGAAGCAACGGAGGAGAATGGAAAGAGCAAAAGAACTCCAAAGAGTGTTTAGCTACTGAACACAGGGCTTCCTGGGAGGAGAGAGCACAGTGCCTTTTGTGGGGAGCTGGCTGAGAGAACGGCAGCAAGGTGACAGCTACCAACAGATAATGAACAGAGGCTGCAGGAGACTGGGGCACTTCGGTTTTAGGAACACTGGCATTGTTCCAGTTCGAAGGGAGTATCTTGCCATCTTCCATGGCTCCTTCAGGGGAAGATGTGGACAGGCTTCTAGTCCTTATCTCCATGGGCAGACATGGATACTGAGCCTTCAGTCACATTGTCCCATGCATGGATAATGGAAGCTTGGCTGTTTGATGCTACAATGCTTTCATTTTTCTCATACCTGCATCCTCTTAGATATGTCGGGGAGCTAAAAGCATGAGAAAGTCTTAATAAAGTTTTAAATGTCTTACAACACTCAGGCTTTAAAAGGACAGTCATAGGTGATTTGGGAGACTTTTCTCTCATTTCACTTAAGAAAAGGATTTCTCACAGCTCTTTAAACACCAGAATAGATATACATATATTTTTCAGTATATGGATTCAAATCCTTGGTTTCTCTGGAAAAAGGCCATATAAATTCTCATGGATTTGTTATTGCTTGCTATAAATTTACTACTCAGAAAGAATAATATTTCTTTTGCTTTATCGTCGGTGCCTCTAAAGAAGGTGAAAATAGATTTAAGTCTTTCATTGAGCATCTTGATGATGGCGGAGAAGGAACACAAAAAGAAGTCAAAAGGACACTTAAAAAATTGATATAAGGCTCCATCAACTATAATTCAGTTGATAAACTTAGGTCTCCTCTGCAATGAATTACAATGCCAAGAGATTTGTTCTGTAAATTCTGTCCAGAACTTGGCAACCCCATTCCTAAAAAAACAGAAAGCAAACTCTCAGGGAGCTAGAGCAATACTTTCCATTTGAATAAGCTGAGTTTGATCTTACTCATGCTGGCTTTTAGGGTCTTCCTATTTTACACAGAGGAATAGGGGCAGTAGAGACAGTTCACCAGCACAAGTAGGAGCAGGACCTCAAACTCTTCAGTTTACAGATTCATGCGTATACGCACAGCTTCACAAAGTTAAATCCATCAAGCCAAAGCCATTTCCTTGGCAGCTCTACTTATTCCACGATTCTTTACTATCTTCACAGTGACCTCATTCAGAGAGGACACCACAGGGATCTTACCTCCCTGTATAAACCCCCAAATGAGGTAGGCTTGGGATTAAGAGAGCAGGATCTTGACTTCAGCAGCGGCAGAGATCCAAGTGTGCAGAAAAGTATGCTTGGTTTTTTGTGACAGTGTAGAGTGAAATCAAAGAGTCATGCTGTTTGTGCTCTGGAGCTTCTCCAAAACTTATGCTGAGACCCAGACTTGCCTCCATTTATCAAACTTACTTAGCTCAAAGAGTCTGACCGTGTGGTTACCACCATATTAGTATCTGAGATATTAAGTTTATGCTACTGAACAAATTTATGACTTGAAAGCCTGATCCTTGTCACTGGGGATTCAAGATGTGGACAGATGAAGCAATTTGCTCAAAGTCAAAAAGAGGATGGGTTACAAAGTTGAGGACTAAAGCAGGACCCCTGAGTCCCATGTTTTTGGCCAGTGCCCAGGGGGATCCCTTCTCCTTTCCAGTTACTGAAAGATCAATGAATTGCTCTCTAAATGCTTCCAATGGGAACTCTCCAAAACACAGCAAATGGGATTTTTCACACTTTGACTAATGAAAGCTTGGCACATGGCATGACAAATAAAATCCTCGCTGCCAGCAGTACAGATATATATAAAATGATGTTTATTTCTACAAGGCTTGTGAATAAGCAAGACATTTTTCACCCATGAAAGGCAGTTTCTACGTGCATGTGTAAGTTACCAACAACCACAAAAAGTGCGACTGATGACCCCAATGAACATCATCCCAATGAGAATAAATAGTCATAACTTTTTGCTTCTGAAAAGAAAGTCTCTCTTTTTACTTCACCCTACAAACTTCTAGGTTTATTGTGGCTATATTTCTCTGCTCTTGACAGAAATACAGACAGTTTCATGTTTAGAGACTAGCTATCATCACAGGGCTAGGCACATATAGAGAGAGATGCAACAAGAAGATGTGCTCAGAAAGCACAGTGCCTGCCAGATCTACTTCCACATGAAAACAAACCTAGTTTCCAACAAGAGGGGGGAGCTCATTCTGCTTGCCAAATTACGACATTTCTCTTATTTGATGCTTTTTTCCCTGCTTTCTCGGTGCTTTCCACATGATCAGTGCTAACAAGAGGAGAGACAAGTCTTAACTCCTCATGCAGGCAGACTGAAAGTAATTAGACACACACTGGGACCGACCAATGTGCACTGTAGACACACTTCCAAAACAGTTTTTTCTCTTTATCTGCTGAAAATGTTTGGAAAAGAGCGCACTGAAAAAAGCCCTGAAAACAGTAAGCTCTGTGATAAACTGATAATGGGATCCTACCACATAAATAAAAGATGACCGGGCCATAGCCTTCCACTTCACAGCAAACTTGATATCCCTAGGACAGCTCAGCAGAGGAACCCTTGTAGGCATTTCAGGGACTTGCCATAGTGTGAAATGCTTATTTTTTCTCAGGTCCAAAAGGATTGCTGGGACTATTTTAAATTTGTTTCTAAGAAACAACAGAAGAGCTTTATAGTTCTGCAATAATCAGAAGATATGTAAGAAGAGATAGGAAAGTTGTGATGTGCTTTAGCATCAGGTTTTATTTGAATAATTCTTCCCTACAGCTTATAATGGATATACACAGTGTGATTTCAGGGCAGGAGTAGCTTCAAAGTATGGTCTGAGTATCACAGATCCAAGCATGCACAGCTGGATCTCAAATGTATAAGCCACTTTGAGTTGCACATGAGGAAGGAAAGGGGAAGATTACTATGATCTGAAATGTCAAAGCTTCTTCCACATGATTAAGTGCATTTACATGTTCTACTCAAACCAACATAAGTTGTTTCCAGGCAACAGAAATGAGTAGGACTCCACACAAGGTATGTGGGTGTACAACATAGATATGCACTGCTCCTCACCTCAGACTTCCTAAAAACAGGACAAAATCGTGATTTGGACAGGGAACTGGCAGTGTTATAAGAAAAAATATAGGAATTGAAAAAGCTCCCTATCATTTTCCTCCTGGGGGAGAGGACAGGGGATACAGCATAGAGATGGGTAGGATTCCCTTCTGATAACCACAACCAGATTTCTCACAAAAGGAGGCAGCCAGATTTCTCCTGCAGCAGGTGCCCTAGAAGGCTGTGAGAGGGTAGCACATACTGGCAGCAGCATCCCCATAGCCCTTTTATCAGGAAACACTGTCACAGGCTGTGTTGAAATCCAGACAGAAGACCATCCCTATGACGATCCTGCAAAAGCATTGCTGCAGTGCTGGCATGAACTTCGAGCCTCGGGGTCTCTCAGCACCACTAGCACTAAAGCAGAGTTCTCCTCCTTAGTCTTACTCAGAAGTAATTTTATAACTTTGTAGGCAAATCTGTTATTCATCCTTTTTAAGGGACTCAGGATGACTTGGAAGGTCTCACTAAGTATTTGCACACCTGTCCAGAGGAGCAACAGCTTTGTGCTGGACCACTATTAAAAAGCAGTAACCAAAAGAATGCACGGCACAGGATGGATGAAATTAAGTCAGTGGCTATTACAGAGTGCTACCCCCAGCCTCCACTCCTAAGTGAGATGCACATCCGGTTGGAATAGTGGCAGTCCACCTGACCCAGCTCTGGTCAGGCTAGATGAGATCCCTTCTAAATCTACTTGTCTGAGATTCATGAAACCCAATATACACACTCAGATGGCATTCTGAGATTAGGGAAGTTCAGATCCTGACCAATTTCTATTGTTAAGCTCACAAAACACTGTGATAAATAATGGAAAATGCTTCAGCTGCTATTTATTTGGGGTACTTTTACCATGTGACATCAGAAAATATTCCATGGTGGAATTTATTAACATAAAAATGGACCTGGTGAGACTTTGTGATCTATTAAACTTCCAGCTAACTAGACTTTTGTTTATCCAATCGACAGATGGTGTTTTTCTGAACTGGTTATGTTGATTCACAGCACTGAAGTGGTTACTGGAAAAAAGGACCATGAGTTTAATAAGGAGCAGGCCCACACACACACAACAAATGTGAGCCATATTCTACCAGCTCCAAAAGAAAAAAGCAGCAGTTTTTACACCAAATTACTAAAATATTGGCACATTTTGCATGTCTGTTATGTGTTCCAAGCCACTGGAATAGGAATGCTGTTAATAAATGAGCTACTTCAGACATATACACAACATTATTGGATTTGCTTGGAATACTCTGCTCCAGGTTAGGCCAAAGACACAGAGACTCCTCTTTTAGAAGTGCTGTCTTGGAGGGCTGGTTTAGCTGCCTTATAATAAAGACTCATCCCACTTAAAAAACCCTCTGAGGCTTCTCATTAATAAACACCAATGAACATAATGTGATACCCAGGTTGCATAAATCAATGGCAATCTAGAAACCAGGAAAAGAAAATAGAGTGAATGACAATAAAGAGTGGAGCATTTAGACGACTCTTGAGCAGCTGAACTCCTAATAATTCTCCAAACACGAAAGAGGCTTCAACTGTTTATGAAATTAAGTGGAGCTTCTGGAACTGCACACTGAACTATGCTGAACAGGAAGAAATCTCTTTGCTTATTAAGCTTCAAGGAGATAATCTATTGTGCTATGGAAACCGCTACAGCCTTTTCTATGCAGCAGGGAGATTACTTCTGTTCAGGTGGATGAGCTGCTTTCAGGTCTTTTTTTTCACTCTGATTTAATATGCTTTAGGAATGGAACAGTAATGTTCTGCTTAAGGTGCAGACAGAAGATCTTGAAAAGAGAGGATCCACCACACTTGTGGTAGGACATCAGAGAAGGACAGGCTTCTGCATCCATGGGCTAAAATTCAGAATATTTTTGAGACGATGGGAAAGAGAACTGAAAAGCATGTAAGGAAGCATTAACAGTACTGACCTATCCCATGATCTTGTGTGTGTGTATGCATATCTATATATCTATATATCTATATATCTATATATTTAATATAGATATATAGATATATAGATAGATGTGTGTGTGTGCATGAATGCAGTAATATATACAAATACACACACACACAGAGCTACATACACCTTCTTAGAGGTGTGCATAGGTAATATTATATACATACACAAGTGCAGACTAAACTTTATACAGAGGCAGAATGCATTCCAGAGTCTGACACTGGGAAAGTTTTTCTTCAGCTATTTACACGCCTAGTCTCAGGCAGGATGTGGTCTGTCATTGCAGAGGCCACAGCACAAGGTGAGACTTTGCAAAATGTAATACAAGCTATTAATGCTGGTTGGTCTGCAAAATTCATACCTCGTTCTTAGGAGGGAGGATGTCACAGTTGAGAAGGGATTTTCTTCAAGAACTAGATTGTTGTTTTTGCTACACTGAGACCAAAGACACTGAATTGGACACAGGAGGACAAACAGGCAAGGAACTGTAAGACTGACTACAGTGGCTACATTGTATTGCTTACAACATACATAAAAAAAAAAAAAAGATGTGAAACATTAAAACAGTGGTGATAATTCAGCAGTTTCAACGCGACAGCCTTAAGTAGTGGAAGCTTGTTCCTCTGACAACTGCATGTTTCAAATCATGAATTGCATGACTGAGCAATGATGTTTTATGTGACTACAACATCAAAATCAATCTTCTGCAGGAAAATGTATTTGCCAGGCATATCACAGCACAGGTGTCACAGCAAATAACAAGTCATGGCATGACAGCTAGCGGTGCAACTGCTTTAGGCTTCATACTTTTTTGAGTCCAGGGCAGTTACAGAGAATGCCACCTGTGTATAAGAATAAAGAAATCTAATTAGCATCTTTAATTGGATTTCAGCAGCATGATCTAATATTGAAATTAACCATGCTCAGAGTGGTTGGACCAGAGACCTCAGGAAGTTCCTTCCAATCTAAATTTTTCTGTGATCTGCAGCATACAAGAAGATTGAATCTCATCTGCCATCTCTGGCAGGAGCAGAAGACACTTCCAGCTTCATTCATGGAAGAAGGAAAAGCTGGGTTCTTACTCTTCCAGTTTTGACACGGGACAGGTTTGGGGACAGTCACTGGCCAGCAGAGCTCCTTGTTGCAGGAAGGTTGTGAGAAATGCACAGACTGAAATCCACTGGGTGCCTTCAAAAGAAAGTACACCACGGTGGAGACAGGGAAATACTGATACATCACAGGCCAACAATATGGTGCGTTTCCTGTGAGGAAAGTGAATGGAGGGGAGCATCTTCTTTAAAAAAAAATGTTATGCTTCCCTGCATGCAAATACTGATCCCTCTCACGCTGTTTTCTCTCAAATCTAATCATCTTCTTTACCTGTTGGAAACTCGCTGTAATTACAAGTTCCAATGCAAGCTTCTCATTAACAAAGAAATTTACCCTCTATTCCATGGGGGTTTGTTTTGTGTCATTAAAGATACTGTTAAAGCCTCCACAAATATTTTTTATACCCACACGAACACCTTTTTGAATCTGGCTGTCTTTGCGTCCTGTTTTAGCACAACTCACTCGGTAAGTTGTTGCCTCACCACACCCCTAAAAGTGGTTGCCTTTAAGTGGTTGGTGAAATGATTAATATTTATTTAGTAAGGTTCTTTGAAAATGATACATGACATAAATAACAGCTAAAAACTATTTATTATGCTTCCACAAAAATAATACAGCTTTTGTAAGATTAAAAGCCAATTCCCTTATTAATTTTCTTAAAATTTGTTAAACCAAAATAACATAACCTTCCCTTTGCAGCTTAGCCCTCTTATCTCTTCACAGTTTTTAACAGTCAGTATTTTCCATCTGATTACTTCTAATCACACTGTTATACTGCTTTTACAGCCTTGGGCTTTATTACAAAGCTTCTCTATTACTCCAGATAGGGACAAAACAGTAGCAGGTAGGGAGCAATACACATTTTCCAGAGATCAGCACCATTATTTAATGTTTTTGTAAATATTTACTTTAGAAGCAGGCTAAATGTTACTTAAGATTTGTTCTAAACTGCTGTGTTTAAAAGTAAAAAATCACAAGGACATATGGAATTCATCTGAAGGAGAAAAAAATGCTACAATTTCACAAAAGAATTAATTTCTTTACTGTTACCAAAGAGTTGCCTTCATAAAACTTGTGGCATGCTTTTGTATCTTAGGTGGAACATCATGACACACATCATGTGGTTTTGTGGTCTCCTCTGCCTACTGCCTGAAGCTCTGGCTGCAGTTTCCCCAACCTGACTGTCCCACCAAATCCGTACACACCCTCATTGTGCTCCCACTGGGATTTCTGTTCCTGTTCTGCTCTTTTTTTTTTCCCCCTTCTTCTTAGTCATCTTACCCACAAGCGGCATAAATCAAGGCGAGGCCGTGTTTTCAGAGCTAGACAGTTCTTGCAACATCAGGGCTGAGTTCAGGGAAACGGCTGGAAAACTTGCTATCCTCACACACACACACACACACACACACACACCCACACACCCACACCTGCCTTTTGGCTCATGGAAGATGAGCACAGTGCCAAAGATGTTTGTTTATTCTTGCCCTGAGTGCTTTGATATGTACGCTATCGATGAGGGCAATCGCCTCCCTCACAGCACAGCACCCAGCTCCGAGCAGGGCCTCACATCCTCACAGACCTCCCAGGCGTCTTCTCCAGGGCATGAGATGCTGCGTCATGTCACTCCTGATGTCCATACCAGCCTCCTGACGAGGCCCCTCTGTTCTCTCACTGCTTTGGAAGGCATTTGGGAAGGAGCTAGAGAAAGGGTAGACCATGTCAAAGCAATTACGCCAGGCAAGTGCAGCCATGCCACTTAGGAAGTGGCACTTGCTGAATGCAAGGAGAGTTTGATCCAGGTACAAATGCAGCTCTGTGTTAGTGTCAGTACAGCATCAAGCCTGTAGCTTTTAAAAGGTTTGTAGCAGCTTAGGGAAAAGCAACAGGATCCTGTGTTGTGACTCTACTTAGCCCTTGTCGTGTGGTATCTGCTGGGACATGGGCTGTACAACCTTTCCTGCTCTGGACCTTCATTTCAGGTTTTGTCACCAACAGTGACCCTGCATATTTGGGATGGGTGGGCTGAGAACGAGTGCTGAGGCACACTTGAGAGAAAGGTGGGGCTGCTGCAGAGAGAAAGATGGCGCGGGTATGTGAAGCCAGGCCCTGCCCTCCCGGTCCCTGTGGGATTGTGCCATCACACCAGCAATGCCAGGGAAGCAAGCTGGTGGGGAGGCCATGTGAGAACTCACTGCCTACAAAGCAACACACACACACTGCTGCCACTCCCTATCCCAACAGCACGGAGCCACAGGTGACTCCAGGCCACCAGCACCCAGTGCTGCCATAACTCGGTTGTCTCACTGGACCATCCTGTGCTGCAGCAATGGGACACCCTACGTGCTAAAAAAACTTCTGCCTCTCTGTCCTTCTCTATTTTTCCTTTATCCGAACCATATCTCTCAGGGTGGAACCAGAATATGAAATATTTATTTGAAATATTAAAGAACTAGAAACACAATGAAGAAAAACCAGTCCCCTATTCCGCCTGATTTTTACCTGTCTGGGAGATGTGCGAGGAGAAAGAAGAGGATGAGCATCATCACTTAGAAAGGAGCTGCTGGTTCTGACACTGTGGTGAACTGCTCTTGCCAGGAGCAGTGTGCAGGGGATGCACACACAGTGGTTCCGAAGTGCCTCTCAGTAATCTGTGTGGCTGCTTTTGTCCATCAGTCACCACAGCAACTGGTGTCCCTCACAGACTCCACGGGGCTCTCAGGAAACCACGTTTACATCCAAGTGGGCCTGAGTTTGTCACTGTCATTGGCAAAACTCTGCTGGCTCCACTCTGAGCTTTGCCAGAGCAAGCACCATGCATCATAATAGTAATGACTGTGTTTCATCACGTAAATTTTGGTAGTTTTGATCATTGTCAATACAGTGAGGAACTTCCCGGTTTTGGAAAGGGTTTGCAGTCGGGGAGGTTATGGGAAAGCCAGGATACAAATTGGCTCTGCTGCACACAGCAGGATGAGGGAGATATCCTGGGCTGGGCAGTGTCCTGCAAGGAGAATGGGCTATGTCCGGCACCCTGACTCCCCATCCCTGCCCAGAATGGATCTGGAGATGCAGGAGTTCTTGCATCTGACGGTGACAGGCATTGTCAGCCTGTCCTCTGCTCTGAAACCCTTTAAACACACGGCAGGTGGTGTGAGTTGCAGCTGCTGAACTCAAATGCCTTCTGCAACGACCTCCAGAGAGGGTTCCAGACCCTCAGGGACCCTGGAAGTGCTCCCGTCGCCAAGAATCCCCTCAGGTCGAGTTGCTGAGGCTTTTCAGTCCAAGTGGAAGCTGGATCGCTAGCGACGCGCGTTTTAAACTACACAAGTTTCCTTCCTTCCATCCTCCCGTGAGGCTGAGGAGGCGGGGGTCCCGGTGAGGACAGCTGAGGTACGGGGTATGCTGCTGCCCGCGCCGTGCCCCTGTCCTCCACGCCGGGCGCGGAGGGGCCGGGGAAAGCCGGGCATGTCCTGACCGCGCGGGTCAGCGCAGCCGGCGAGAGCTGAGCGGGGGCGCCGCAGGGCATCCCCCGGGGAGCCGGCTGCCCTCGGTTCCTGCCCGTGACAAGCCCCGTCGGACTGACTCTGTCACATTTATTGAGTTTGAGGCTGTCGGAACTTCCCGGTTTCGCGCTGTTGGTGTTTAACGAGCGGTACGCGCCGCGCAGGTGCCGCGGGACGGGCGGGCGAGGGGGGAGCGCCGCCGCCCCTCAGCCGCGGCTGCCGCTGGGGCGCCATCGCCCCCTGGCGGCGGCCGCTGGCGGCGGGAGGCGCGGGCGGGCCCGGGCGGCTGCGCGGAACTTTCCGCCGGCGCGCGGGTCCGGCCTCCGGAGCGGGGAGCGCGGAGCGGGGCCGGGGTGCGGGGGCCGCCGCCACCCCGCCGAGCACCGCCCGCCTTTAGCAAGGCGCCGCGGGAGCCCCTTCTCGGCCGCCGAGTTAAAGAAAAAAAAAGAAAGTCAAAAAAATCTTGTTTTTAAACTTTTTTATTTTCTGGCTGCTCTCCCCCCCCGCTCTCTCCCCCCCTCCGCCCCTCTCCTCCCAACCTCCTCCCGAAGCGGCGGGGCGGGAAGGAGCGTCTCCGGTCTGCAACACCAAAGCATGGCGGAGGCTGGCGATGAGAACCGTCCTCCCCAAAGCATCCAGCGCCTCTGACAAGCCCGGAGCCAGAGGGGGTGGGGGTGGGAAAGGGCGGGAGGGGGGAGAGCATGGGAGGGAGGGGGCGGCCAGTCCTTCCCCCTGCACTTGTCAGATGCAGATGGGACTGGCAAAGTTTGTTTGAATAAAAAAAAAAAAAAAAAAAAAAAAGGCTAAAAAAAAAAAAAGGGGGAAGAGCAGGAGAAGGGGGAGGGAAAAAAAAAAAAAAGATCCTAGAAATCCAAAAAGGCTCATCTGGGAAGGAGAGAGAGGAGACCGAGAGGAAGCGGGATGCAACTCAACCTGACGCTGATCTGCTTCGTCTTCGGGGGGTTCCTGCCCGACGCCGCGGCCCGGCGGGAGCAGATGGACACGGGGCAGTGCGACCTGCCCCGCTCGGTGAGCCGGGCCGGGCCGGGCCGGGGGCGCGCCGGCCCGCGGGGGATGCGCGCGTGTCCGCGGGGTGCGCGGGGGCCGCGGGGCGCGGGCGGGACGGGGGCGCGCGGAGGGACCCCCCCCCCCCCGCGCACGCGGACGCGCGCGGCCCCGCAGGTGTGGCGGCGCTGCCCCGCGGGTCCCCCGTGGAGGAGCCCGGGGCTGGAGCGGGGCCGGGGGATGCGGGGGCGAGCGGGGGGTCACGGCGGGACCCAGCCCCACGCGGGCCTCACGGTACCCGTCGGCTTTGCTTACTGCGAGCCCGCGTGGGGCTTGTGCGAGGAGATGGAGAAGCGGGACCCCCGCTCCTCCTGCCTTGCGGGCAGCCCCGAGGGTGGCATCACTATTTCCTGCCCTTCTACTCCTCCATCGCTGACCAGCCCCTCTATCTTCCCCGCAGCAAGGAGAGCTCAACTCTTTCCTCTGGACCATTCGCCGTGACCCCCCCGCCTATCTCTTCGGCACCATCCACGTGCCCTACACGCGAGTTTGGGACTTCATCCCTGACAACTCCAAGGCCGCCTTCCACGCCAGTTCCAGCGTCTACTTCGAGCTGGACCTCACGGACCCTTACACCATCTCGGGGCTGGCCAGCTGCCAGATGCTGCCCCACGGGGAGAACCTGCAGGACGTGCTGCCCCGGGAGTTGTACCGCCGCCTAAAACGCCACCTGGACTACATCAAGCTGATGCTGCCCCACTGGATGACCCCGGACCAGCGAGGCAAAGGGCTCTATGCCGACTACCTCTTCAACGCCATCGCCGGGAACTGGGAGCGCAAGAGGCCCGTCTGGGTGATGCTTATGGTAAACTCCTTGACGGAGACGGACATCCGCTCCAGAGGGGTGCCGGTGCTCGATCTCTACCTCGCCCAAGAGGCCGAGAGGATGAAGAAGAAGACGGGTGCGGTGGAACGGGTGGAGGAGCAGTGTCACCCACTGAACGGGCTCAACTTCTCCCAGGTAAGGAGGCTTCTGGGCCTCATGTGTTATCCCAGGATGTGGGGGCCGTTCTCCTTGCACATTCATCAGTTGGTGGGGGTGAGCCCCAAGCCTGCTGCAGCAGGGTGGTCACTCATGGGCCTCAGCAGCTTTTGTGGTGGGCTGCCTGTTTGCTGTCACACTGACCAGTGCTGCCTGCAGAAACCCTGTGATGTGCGTGGCGAGCGCTGCATGTGGATCATGTGTATAATTTATTTGAGAGGCAAATGTCCAGGGTGTGAATGTGTGTGTCTGCTTGCTTGCCTCTTGTGAGGGAAATTTCCATGCTTCCTATCCTGTCCCGGAGCTGGGTAAAAAGTGCTTTTTTTGTTTGTTTGTTTGTTTTGAAGTAAAGCAGCTCTGTGGTACTTGTCAGGAAGAGGATGAAGCATGAACAATGAAAACAGAAATTTCGACATTGTTCAAATTGATTTAAGTACATGCAAACTGTCACTCGTCTTTATAGTGGTCACTCTGGGTCAAAACAAAGTGACTCATGTTGTCCTTGTACTGGGGGAAATTAAGTGTGCAATATGCATGGGTTTATTTCACTTTAGAACAGGTAAATTTCAGCAGAAAGAAAAAGACGTAGGCTAAGAAACAAAAGTTATTGGTGTAACTGGACTCCGGAATTCTTTCAGTGGATTTAGCTTTAAACAACCAAATACTAAGCCATGAGATCTATTTCATTTCAGTGGATTAATCAGGAACACAGTAACAGCTATTGACTTTGCTTTGTGGAACTGTTTATGTGAAATGAGATTTACTAGAAATTGAGGAAATGAATGTGTGTGGAAGAAAACAAATAATCCAGGGGAGATTTAAGGTGGTGTCAGTTACTGCTATGATATTTCATTTTTAACCTGCTTTTTGTCATTAGTTTTGGATCAGTCTATTTCCAGCCTTATTTTACTGTCCTACTTTGACCAAAAAAATTCTTAGTGATGTGGGAATAAGGATTAAAGGACTGATCTTCAGTATGATTAAAATGTCCTTAGAGTGCCTTCACCCCCTGCTCCCCTGAAGTCCGGTGGGAACTATTTTAAGGGGAAAAAGTCTGGCTTTCAGTAACATTTGTTCATCCAGTATTTTAACTAGGAGTCTTTACATACAGCCTTCAGAGGAGATTGTTGCAAGCACTTTTGAATGAATTTTCTTGTTTATCAACAAAAATAACTAAAATAAAGCCCCCCAGGACCCTTGCATTAATTAACACACATCCAAACCAAGGAATTCGTTTTACACTGTTCTGTCTGAAAGGTTTAAGTGCCTATCCTCTCTGTTGAACCCCTTCTTTAAGGTGAGGTAAAAATAATTAACCATTGCAGACGTCCAATAGTGTTTGGTTGTATTAGGTTAAAAATGGCAGTGAGAATCAAGCACATGAAAGCACTTGGTTAAAAATGTACCACTTGGAAGCCTTTTAAATGTGAATCATACTACATTTTTTTCTCTTTAGAGAGAGTCAGCAACAGAGAAAGGAAAAGGGACAGAGTACAAAACTCACTGCTGCTCTTACCATAATTGTGTTTCTCTCCAAGTTTTAAATAGAAACAAAAATTTCCCATTCATTTTGCTCCAAAAATAATCTAAAAAAGAACAGCAAAGGTATTACTGCTATTGGCAAGTAAAAGACAGTCATTTGTGCAAAACATTTGTGCTGTTTAAAAACATGCATTCCATTTTAATTGTTAGAGAGAATTGACAAAGTTGCTGAAATAGATGTGTGTTCAGGAGGATTTTTTCCTAGATTGAAGCTTTTTCTGGGAACAGGGCCACCAGAACAACAGGAGACAAAATTAAACAAAACAAACCAGGTATTTATTTTCTTGCTTCCTCTAGATTTCATGCATCCTGACACCTGGCTAGTTGTTTAACAATAGTAATTTGTAATGTTATCACACCGTCTAGCAGTCCTACTGCTTGGTGTATTACTGTGCTAATTTAGCGGAGTGGATTACTATTGCAAGGTTTCACCTCCCAATTCCAGGTCTTGGAGCCTTCCTTAAGTAACACATAATTAAAACACACTAAAATGGAAATCAGAAATTGAGCAGCTTTTGTCTCGCGGGGTGTTTGCACAGTTTGATGAGAACATCTGTGATAAGTTACAGTCCCAAACCTGCTAAGGGCATCAGTGTTTTTTTTACCTGTTTTCAGCATTACTGTTACAGGAATACTGCACATTATTTCTGCATTCAGAATTCAGGTTTTAAGACAGTGCTTTGCTGAATCATGTCAATGCTTTTGTTTCCCACGTCCCCAAAGTCCAGTATTTTTGCCCTAAGCAAATTAAAAAAAAAAGACAAAAAAAGCTTTTTTTCCCTAGTTCTTCCCCTCAAAGGCAGCTTTGTGCTACTGCAAATATTTAATCTGACTACATACACCAAATCTGTTAATCTGATACCGTGAGGAGGAGGAAATCTAGGAGTGGTCCCGGTGTGGTACTTGGTTTTGATCTGCTCTGAAAGAAAGTGGATACACTTGCATTTTTGACCAGGAACGATCTTTGAAACGTTCTGTGCGCGGCTTTGAAATGTTGATTGTCTTAGCTGGGTAAAAAGATTAGGGTGGCTCATATAATTAGCTGCTTCCTGGAGAGCCAGCTCCTGCAGGTAGAGCAGGGAGCATTGTTTTCTGTTGTAAACCCCGAAACTTTGTAGTTTGATGCTCTGCTCCCCCTGAAATCTCTGTGCAGTGTTTCCTGCTGCTTTGCCACATCACTCCCATCCTCCTGCTTCCCCTTGACTGGCCGCTCTCCTGCTTGGATCCCGGGGGGGGAATGCTATCCCACCTCCTGGGACTCTGGCAGCTGCTGGTCACTCAAAGTCCAGGCACTGGCTATGGTAGAGCTGGTGTCAAGGTGTTGGAATCACAGCAGAAGGCTGTGTTGGGAGCCTGGATGAGGGGAATTCATAGCAGGTTTGGGTCAGGTTGAAATTTCACTGCTCCTTGTATTTGAAGTTTCAGGGTTTTCATGGAAGGTGGGGACAGAAAGAGCTGAGGCAAGTGAAGAAGAAGAAGCAGACGAGTCTGTCTGACAGCACTGATATTTATGTAGAGAGTGGCCAGAAAAGGGCAAAATCAAGTTGGCCAGGACTGAGGACTGGTGAGGGGCAGATGGCGTTCCAGGCCTTCTCGTGGAATCCTGGCAGAGGCCCTGCAGCCGTGACTGACTGTGAGCACTCCTCCATGTACCCTCTGAGGGCCAGCTGGGGATAGGGCTAAGTTTTCTCTCTTCTTTGGGACCCTCATGTGGGTCAATGATGGGAAGCTCTCCCCAGGCTGTTGTTGGAGTAAGGAGAACTTTGATGGTGGCTCCTGCAGCTGCTCAGGTCTGTTGCATCCTCCCTGATGACCCAGGGCTGTCATGGGACCCCCGTCACCCTGGAGTGATTGCAGTGTGTCCCCACTGAAGGTCTGTAACGTCAGCAAGGGGAAGGTCTTACTCCTCTACCCAAACTGCTGGTCCCTGGGGAGGTGGGTGGCATCCCTTGCTTGTGTTTGATCCTGTTTCTCAGCAGGATCCCCAGTCCCAGACAGTGTTCATAGCCCTTCCTGTGCATTAGAACTAAAATCCCTCTCCCATCCCATCCTGAGCTTGCTCTCCTCAGGGACAGTCTGCATTCAGCTCATTGCAGATGCCCTGAATTCCAAGATTCATAGGGAAAATTTTGTGTCAGGGTCCAGCTTCATGCCAGCCTGTTGGTGGGGAAGCTGTGAGGCTGGTGGGGAGCTGCCAGCACCTCCTTTTCTCCCCCTTGGCTGTTTGGGAAGCCCCGACTCTGGTCTCCTCCAGCTGCTATCATTTCCGACTGCAGGGGGAGATGTTAAATATCAAACCAGTGTTGATTGGATCAGAGACCGCCTCAAAGAAAGAAACCTCAGACTGTGCCAGATTAAACTTCACACTTCACCATTCTCCCCCTTTCATTTCTTTGCCGCCTCATTCTCTGCACAAATAAACCTCATCTCCCCGCTTTCTACCAATGAGACAGCAATCATGGGGCAGGAATGACTTTGTTAACAAAATCAGTCTTCATTTCCCAGGTCCTGCTGTTCCATCAAACCCTAGGACATGGCAGCTTTGATTACTCTGGTGATAGGATTAGAGGGGGGAACAAGTGCTGGTTAATAAAAGGCCGATGGGTGGTCCATCATGTTTGGTCACTGACAGCTCTGCAGCCTCGAAGCTGGACCTTCAGTGGCAAAACAGTAATATACACTGTGATATACAGGCAGGGCCACATCCTGGACTCTCTGCTCAATCTGCCCTGTCTCCTTGAAAAATGAAACATTTCTGTGATCACAAAGCTGGGGTTCTCTAACCTGACAGGACCAGTGTAACTGACTTCCAAGAGAAATTTACTTGTTTGTTATAATGAAAGATCTGGGATCATAGTTTTCTAAACTGCATTAAAGGGTTCAGTTTCAGAGCTAGCTGACTTTTGATAGTCTGTATAGTTTATATGAAGGAGTAATACTGGGTTTTTTTTTTTAATTTTTGAAATAAAAGTGGCTTTTGCATAGTAGAAATGGCACCTTCTTGCTTTTAGAGAATTTCAGGCTTCATGAAGAGAGCAGGAGTCATCAAAAACAGCATCACCTGTTTTGACTGTTGAATGTTTGTGAAAGAGATGTTGTTAAAGGGTTTGATTACACATAGCTATACATAGTGCACATAGTTTTCAGCTTGCTGGCTTTTGTTAAGCTATCACTCCCTTCACCCTCTTGTGCCCCAGGGTAAACAAATTCCCCCAGCAAAATTAACCTCGGGGTAGAAATTCATACAGCAGAAATAGAAATCCTTCCATTTAACTGCCTTTAAATACTAGTGGGAGCTGCTTTATGTCTTCACCAGGGGAACTGTTGAGGATGAAACTATGCAGGTATTAAAACTCCAGCAGTGGCAGTAACACCTGAAAGGATCAGCAGCTGATGTTTTATAGCTGTACCCACCTGTAGGTGTTGCTCTGCACAGCCAGTGACTGTGTGCTCCTGCCCCACAGCCCTTTGGAAGGCTCATCCAGGCGTTTGGTGCCTATTAAGCAAGCAGCCAGTCACTAATGATGGCTCGAGGGGCAGCTGGCAATTCATCTGTTGTATTTATTGTGTATATAACTGCCAGAAGTGTTTGTACAACAGGTCAGGTATGAGCCCTTCCTTTCCCTCTGATCCTTCACACCTCCCTTGGTAACATCCAAGCCCAAGGCAGGTGTACCTGCCTCCCACGAGTAGGTCTGGAGGATTCTGCTGGTTGATTTATTTGCAAAATTATGGGTGCTGCTTGTGACTGGTATTAGGCAGGAATTACATCTTTATAAGATGAGCCTTGAAAGGGAAGAATCCTCAGAAAACAGTCTGACACTCAAGGGAGTCCCTACTGTACCTGAGGCAGCTTAACATTACCAGTGTATAGAAGTCAAATAGCAGATCTGTGCCATTTTTTCTGTGTGTGTTTGCCACCTCGGAGCTGCTCACCCAGTAGGTGCAAAAGCCCCTGTTTGGTAAATGGTATTTTCACAGTGATTTGCAATATGTTTGTTATTTGCTGTCACTTTGTGATGCTGTTGCAGCAGCAGTCAGGATTCTCCTCCAGGCCCAGGGTGCTTTGCTTATAAACAGAATGAACCATTGACCTTAGAAACCTCAACTTCAAGTATAGTGCAGCCTACAGTCCTCAGAAAGTCTTTAACAGCCTCCCCTCAGCTCCCCAGTGAGTAGCAATCCACGTTATAAAGCCAGCCCACATCATTCGGGTGAGTCAGAGGTTCCTGGATTGCAAAGGCCAGAAATGATCTTAAGCAAGGGCACTCACTCACCTTGCACTCCTGCAGAGAGGAGATCAGTGGCAGGGCTCCTGGCAAAGCATATTTAGGGACTTCAGAGGGACATACTGTAAAATAACAGGTTTCCCCTGTGCTGGGCTTTGCACTGCAAACCCTTATTAATCTTTTCACTGTCATTAGGAGTTGATGAGACAGGTAAAAGGCAGAAGAAATCACAGTGTTACTGATTGAGCCATGTGAACTTGGTGTGATTTCTTTCATCTTTTGGTCCTGTTAGCGAGGTTCCCTGCCTACTTGGATGAAACTTACAGCTTACAGTCATAAGCTGAGTTCCCCAGAGCACAGTGTTTAGGTTGTAGCACAAAAATCTCAAAAAGAGATTTTCAGCAATGACTGGTGTTTTAGAAACTTCACTGTTTTTAACTTTCAAGGGTCAGTGTTAAAAGAGCCCCATTTTGCATGGAAACTTATCTGCCTGGTGTTCTCACACTTCACCAAATCCCTCTTCCAAGCAGACAACCAGTACAGATGCTTGATGGCCACTATCCTTTAAATCTGCAGAAGGCACTGTGGGTTGATGACAAAATTTCAGTATCTTTGTGAAGCTCTCAAATTGTTTCTAGGTTGTAATTACTAAGACATTTATTTCTGAACATTGCAGCAATTTGTGAACTTAATACTCTTTCTGTAACCCAAAGACCATTACAGTTTCCAGCTCGCTTGAGACACCAGAAATTAAACTGGTGCCTGCAGAGCTTAAAACTGCAGATACCAGTGTTTGAACTTAATACCTCAGTTCTTGGGCTGGGATTGGAGCAAGACTATGTTCTCTAGGGAGCGGGAGCAGACATGCGACTAAACTGTAAGCTGGTTGTATCCATCACAACAGCTGGTAGTTATGGTGTCTCCATGGATTTGCTTTTTCTGGTGCTCAAGCTACCTTGTATTATTGTTACTGTTTATTGGATCTAATTGATATTTAAAGGCACAGAGAACAAAAGGTGACCTGTTTAATACCTGTCAGAATTCACACTCATGCCCGCTGCTTTTATCACTAACTTATTCCAACAGTAGTCCTTCACTTTTGGATTTCCAATATTTTAGAGCTTCTGGTGCAAGTAATTTCAGAACTTCTAGCACAATATAAATGAAGGTTGGTAAAAACTGTAAATTAAAACCATGTGCTCAGCATTTTGAAATGGATATTGTATGACTTGAGTAGGCTCATTAGCAAAATTATTTTTAGTTTGAATGAGATCAAAGGCCCAAGATTTTCCACTCTGAGGGTCATTTAGTATAGTCCTGGACACCCCATTTCTCATCATGCATAGACTCCCATAGGCCAGTTATACCTGAAGAAATCATCATCCCTGAAATACTGTAATGAGATTTATTATCAGTGGACCACTGCTGATCACCTCTGTCCAGGCACTGCAACAACACTGGGGGGTTGAAGAGTCTTGCAGATGTCAAAAGCGATTCTTCAAAATCAGGATTGCAGCCCATGCTGGTGGGTAGCAGTGTTAGAAGTGAAAGACCAAATCTTGTGTGTTGTACCCATTCCAGAGTGTCCCTTGAAGCCAGGGGTAACACTGAACCATTCCCAGAAACTCCAAGTAGCACACAAAGAAAGGATTGTAAAAAAAGAAGAGGAAACTATTCTGATTTCTTCTTTTCCTAGGCTCAGATAGTGTGGAAGTTACGAAGCCTTCCACATGAATTCCAGTCCAGAGGTTCTTCATACTTGGGTATCCCTGCAAAACAGGAGTTAGCTAAGATGGGGCGAAAAGCTGGGAATTCAGTCATAGGCAGTGGGTTAGCTCTATCAACATAATTAAGAAAATAGCAGTAAATGCTTTATGTTTTCCCCAGATTTAATTAAACTTGCTGCTTGTACCCTAACTCTTGTGTTGGGGCACCTGTTGGGAGACACAGATATCTCCAATACGTAAAACAGAGAAGAAGCTGCCTTGATAGAGCAAAGCAATATTCATCAGACTCCCTTAGTGTGCCAAGGAATGAGTAAAAGGAAACAAATCTTGCCGTTTTCTAACCTCTTTCCATTTTAATAAAAGTCAAGTTACGAGGAACACAGGGAAAGTATTTCTTTCAAGTAGGTGGTTCTGTGTCTTGAAAGTATCCCCTCAATATTTTAGAGACTGTACTAAATCCAAGGTCTCCATTAGACTTCCTCACTTTTGTTAACAATCACCATGAAGACTGATTATTCTCTGTATGCTTTCTGCCACTGCACAAATTTAGCTTTCCTTTGATTTCTTGCAGCCTTTTCCTATTACAGGTGACAGCATAATAGTGATGGGGAATATTTATTTAAATGTGAGACCAAATGCTCACAGTGCAGGAGTTTGCAGAGTCAGCAGAGGGGGAGAGGGCAAAAGCGTGATTTGCCCAAATTTTTGAAGGTCTTTGTATTCCTGGCATGTGACTAATTCACGGTTTTAGAAATGATCATTGAGATAAATGTTATTCCAGAAAGAAGTGTGATGGGACCTCCCAATGTGTCTCATTGGTTCTCAAGTACTGGTAAAATCATCATAGCACTATTAATTGTGAAAGTGCTAAGCCATACACCATGAGAGGAACTGGTCCTGACATACTGGGAGTCAAATGGGATCATAAGTTGTGGTTTGCTTTCAAGCTGAGGTAATTCTTTATTTTTGTGATATCACAGATGCAGGAGAGGTGCAAGTATGCTAAAGGGCCTAAACATACTGTTTTTATAAGAGTTAATGATACAAAAAGCCCTTCTTTTTCATAATGAATTTCCTGATTAATACAGGAAAAAGCTAGAAAGAACATTCTCAGAAAAGCTCATTATTTGCCTGCTGGAGAAGATAACTCACTAACACCCAGAATTGAACAAAGTCAAGTTTCTAATACAAAGGTACACCCAAACCAATTCTTACATGGCTTAGCCTTTGAACAACTGGGATGCAGTTCAGCTCCTTAGCATTTCTCCTTTCCATTTACAGAATAGCAGCAAGAAAATACCTCATCAGTCCATGAGACCAGGTTATACTATCCTGAAATAATCCAGGTGTTTTGGTGGCAAGATGAAGTTCAGAGGCTTTGCGGGCATGAAACACTGTCCAGCTTTATAGATCAGCTTGTCCCTGTCTGCAGACTGGCACTGACCAGCTTTTTACCCAGCTAATTGTGTGAGGCCAGAGAAGATTTTCTTTATTAACTTGAGTGGCTTGGCTGTGAAATGAGACATACTGTACAGTATATAACTCAAGCTCGTTTTCAAAGGCATTTTTGTTGAAGCTGGGTATCCAGAGAGATCTGAGCCTTTAACCTGTAGTCATCTGAAACACACTCTAGAAACTTCGTAGTTTAAGGTCAGCATTTGAACTGGTTCATGTTCCAGTAATGGAATAGTGCGTGCTTAAAAAAAATACTCAATTTATATCTAAATGTATAAAGGTGGGTTTTTCTTCCTGAAAGTGAAACTGACTGTTCTGAGCACTTGCTGTGTGTTAACTGTGGCTGGATAAGCTTGGAACAGATGTACCCTGTAGGGGCTTCAGCAAATCATGGAAGTGGAGAGAAAGCATCATTGATGCACTAGTACATTCTCAAAGCTGGAAGTATTAGTTGTTGGGAAGCACTTGTAGTAGTAGCCTTCTCTATTTTAGGAAGTACAAAGAGCTACAGTCTCCCAAAAGGTGTTGTATTTTGGCATATTTTGGATGGGTTTTGTCATTACTGACAAAGAGATCCCAGTGGAAGATATTCCTAAGAATGCAAAACACAATCACTAAACCCACACAAGATCTCTTATCACACTCTCTCTAAAGTTGTTGCAGATTCATTTGAATTACATTGGAAAGATTTATCTCTTATTAATGGAGCGCTCTTCATTTTTTAAAATTTAGTTGTGCAACACATCAAATAACAATGTCATAACACATCATAAATCAGTTTGTTCACTGAAGGATTCCACATGAGTTAATCTAACATCCTGGACACAGTTCATGAGCAGTTAATTTTAGCATTTCTCTTTGATACATATCAGTTAAGGCAAAGCAACTCCAGCCATTATGGAGTAGAGTCAAAACTGGTTAACGGCAAAGCAAGTACAGACAAAGATTGTTCATAGATAAAGCCTTTGGCAGATCATTCAAGGGATCTTTGCTTTATATATAGAACAATTGTAGCTCTAATACCAGCGGTGCAGACACTCTGGGACAAGGAGAAAATACACACACACACACATACACACCAAACCACGGAAGAAAACCACACACACCACTTGGTACTTAAGTCTAACAAGAAAGTCAAGCTAGAGTTCACCAACCCTGACGTAGTTACCAAAAAGCTCCGTGGCAGGCAATGAGATGGAAAGAAACACCCCCAAAAAAGCATTCAGGAATTATTCCCATTGTCAGTGTGGGAGAAACTGAGAATGTTTGATTTGAAACACAGAGTCACCCGGCGGCCTGCCAAATTCCATTTATCTCAAGGTCACGCAATGTAAATAACCCAAGGGTTAGCTCCAAAGCAGGAGGTAGCTAAACAAGAGTAGGGCAAGGTATTCCTCTCTCTTCCTTGTGGATGTTTGGCATGCTGCTGACAAGATTTTGAGGCCTGGCGCTCCTGACGAGTCTGGTATATTAAGAGCAGTAAAACACACCAAAAAGCAGAGAATAGCAGCTAAATGTAGCATCATGGAAGGGACCATGGTTTGAGACCTAGCCACTAAGCTGTTGTGCATTTTCCCCAAGAATTAATCAGGGACACTAATCAGAAGGGAGAACTTAAGCAGAAAAAAAAGTTCTCTTGGATGCTTAAGTCTGAAAAGACTGATCCCTGTTACACAGTAGGGACAACCAATGTTTATTTACTGTTCGGCTGGATGGTTGCATGAATTTTTCTGTTCTTCTAAAACATGAAGTATCACAACCTTTGTACACTTTTTAAGAGAACAACAAGTTTAGCAACTGTCACATCAATAATCCATCACCATCAGTCAGGGAAGGAAGAGGTGTGTTTTCCTGAGAGTGCTTAGACCTGAGGGTATAGCTTGGAATATAACCATGGGAGAATCCCGAAACACTTGGCACCTGTTCCTCTGTTCTCTGGGGCAAAGCTCAGTGTAGTTCCCCTTAAAACAAATCAAACAAGTTGGCCATCCTTGTATTGGGAACCCAAAACTGTATCTCTTGAAACTGGGCAAGTTGTCTTTCCTCCTGGTTTATGCAGAAAGGAGTTTCATGTAGACAAATTTATTCAGGGAATGAGAGAGAAAAGAAATGTTAGTCAATATTCTTCTAATTTATTTGTGATTTTGTTAGGCTAAAAAACCAGACTGAGTAGAGTTACTTGTGATTTCATGTTGAATTTTTGATGCCATTGATACAAGTGAACTAAACTCACTAAGTCAGGAGAGTTTCAAACTAAAAGTGTTTCAATTCAGCCAGCACCACTTGAGGGTCACTCTCCAGAGTCCTGCATATCTGTATGGCCTGAGCACCATTCCATCAAAACAGCAGGGAAGCAAGCTGGGCACCTGGATAAGGAACCCTGAGTCTTTGTATACACAACATGGACAATTTTATACCTGTAGGCCTTATGTAACGTGTTGGAAACTGAGGCATGACTTCAGAGGCTGAAATATCCCAAATGCATTACCACATCTGGGGCTAAGACTATGATTTGTCCATCTATAAATTTCTCTTACACCTTTAAACTTATTTAGTACTCTTAGAAAAAGAAATATTTGTATGCCCAAGGGCTAGAGTTGATGAGATGGTGATGTGAAGGAGACATCTGGAGAAGTCCAGTCTGTTTGTGAACTTCAGGACCTACAGCTCTTTGGGCAAGGGACTGTGGGACGCATCTTCATCCCGTGGTGAATAGAGTGACTCCACCCCTCTTTGCTATTTTAGCTCCTAATGGAACTGATTTTCTCAAATGCAAATGATCTTGAAAAACGGCAGAGAGCATAGACTTGCATCATTAGCAATGAACCAAGGGCTTGTGTGTTGCAACAACTTTTGTTGAGGGATTATTGTGTTGAAAATCCACTGATTGTGGCACAGGCTGGAGAACTCAGCAGTTCCACTTTACATGTCCTGCCATCATTCAACAGGCAGACCCTGTAGCTAGACATCGCAGCGGGGCAGCCAGTTGGCTTCTCCCGACCTCCTTAGGTTTCCAGATGTCATAACAAAATGAGAGAGAGAGACTTAGCTATCTTCCATGTGTTTACGCTGGAGCTGCTAGGCAGAGACCAAGCCACAACACTGCACAGCTTTTCAAAAAGGACTTAATAGGCCTCTCTGTAAACAGATCTAAATATTTGCTCCAGTGACATTTATCGCATCACACGTCTGGCGCGAGTGTTTCGTCCTTGTTTTGCTTGCATGTTTGGATTCTCTTATAAACATTAATGAAGTGCTTGAATACAAATGAATAATCCTCCCCCTTTCTTCCCACCCTGGAGGGGAGGGGAATGGGAGGGCATGAAGTAATAATAGTTCAACCTTCGACCCGTAATTGCTTGGTACATTTTGATGACAGTTTTCTTTCTCACGTGCTTTAAAAGACTTTATTCGGCGTGTACATCTATGCAGAAGGCATTGCACCTTTCTTCAAAGGCAGCTGCAGCTGGAGTTGGAGTGGGGGGCACTTAGCAGGCAGCACTGTGTCATTTGATGTTTGAATAGTCGTAGCAACTTGACTTGCTGCTGGGTTCCCAGCAGGCTGCCAGAATTCTGCCCCATCTACAAGGCTTTTAACAGAGGATATATTTAATATGTTCTTTCCTAGGTGTCTGCTGTTGAGCTGGGCAGAATAATGGGCCTGAAGCACCTCAAATCTAACTCCATTTGACAGTTCATCTACCTCTTGCTGGAGAACTGGGATCATTCAATAGATGTTTTCCAATTACCTGCAGTTTTAATATGACTGGAGACAATGTGTTTCCATATAGCCCCTTTTCTCAATTTCTTTATGGAGGCCTTAGAAAGTGGTTGTCTTGGTCTTGCTTTTGATTTTGTCACTAAAGGAGAAGGAGAGTGTGGGGTAAGGAAAGCCTGACCAAATCTTGTTTCCATAGGTGGTTTCTGTGGACATAACCTTTAGGAGATTATTCTGTTGTCTAGGATATGACAGCATAAACCAAATGTATTAGAAGCCTGTTTCCTGATCCTAAGAGGGGTGAAGTTGTGAAACAGATCAAGGCATCATCCCTGAGCCTGTTCCAGCCTGAGAAAACATTGAGTATCTCATTCCTGTGTGGGAGCAGTTATATTACTGCTCTTTTTTCCCTGTGCAGTTCAAAATGTCACAATGTCTTCCATGCACAATGAATTACCATCATCTCCTGCCAGGTGGGACAGTGCTTTGCTCAAGACCTTGCTAAGCATCTTTAGTTTCTGCAGCTGGGCTTGTAGGAGCAGTGGTTTGGCTTGCTTGGAAGCCAGTAATAAAAGAAATTTCCTTTTAGTCAAGAGGGGCTCTTCAGAAATTCCCTGAACTCATGCAACTACGCTCTCAGTTCGTTGTTAAGAGCAAAACTGCTGCATTTAAGCTGTGGGACATAAAAGAAGTAATCAATACTCAGAAAGTAATCAAAAGTTCATTCTTCAAAAGGTCTTTAAGAAAAAGATCATCCTGTACAAGACATCTGCAGGTTTGTTGTGTGCAATAGTACTAAGTGCAAAGGATTTATGTCCCAATAGTCAGGCTTTGGGAGGTCAAGACTAATACCCAAGAGGGAAAAAATGCATGTGTTTCCTTCATCTGAGTGATTAGGTATAAAATGGGTTAAAAATTAATACTGTCTTTGGTTCAGCTTGTATATGAAACCATTCAGTCTGCACGTACTTGAGTACTATTGGAAAGTGCCTGTCAACTCCGTTAATTATCAAATTGCTTATTCAGTCTATGCATTCCTTGCATAAATCCATATCAACTTTGCCTCTTTTAACAGTGTTTGTTTATATGAGCCGGAACTCTCAATCCTGGGCAGTCTGAAACGCCTCTCGAAAGAATTTCTTCGTCTGCACCTACAGGGACCCAGGCTAATTGCTATTCAGAGGATGCTCTGTGGGCTGCTTTTTCAGTGAGGAGCTGGGAATCACAAAATTGTCTGGAAAGGTGTTCCCTTGTCACTTCTGTCCATGTTGATAGATCAGATAGAAGAGACTAAAATCGTTACAGTTCTCAGCAGCTGTGAAGTCCACACTGGAAAAAAAACCAAAAACCTTGGAGAAAGGGATAGAAAAAAGAATTTGCTGATATTTTTGTTATCCTCTGCCTGATGTGCCAGTACTAATGGAGGCTTTTTTTTTTAACTGACTATAGTCCAGTGCATTCCTGTGTCCCCGTCGCTCAAGCATTGTGCCTTTTGCTCATTTGTTGGAACACAAACATGGAAGTGTATTTGGAACTAGCTGGAGCGTTAAAAAACCAAAATTAAGGCAAGCTGCCAGATCAGAATCTAATACACAACATATGTTTACAGGGTTATAGTCTCTTGCCATGCTGGCTTTAACAGCACTCCAGTGTGAAGTAGAGTTAATGCCTTCCAAGACCTTTTATCATACATCGTGCTTATCAAAACAGTAAAAATACTGGTTTTATTTCATCAAATGTGCCTTCCCTCTTGTCTGAAGCCCTTTGATTTCCCCACCACATTTGGGATCAATGGAAGAGTATGTCCTTGGTATTGTTTGTCCAGTTCTCCTCCTCTTCACAAGAGCTTATCTGCCTCAGGGGTGACCAGGTTCATCCACCAGTTTGGCAGGCAGCCCTGAACAGGACCCGTGGTTTGAGAGAAGACAGTAATGTTGAGCCCCACGTGCCTTGTGCATTTGTTGGGTAACTTATGACACTTTATGAAGAGTGAAAGGTTGTCCGAGTGTTAAACACAGGGGATTGAAGTGAACAAGGTGTTCTAAGCTATCTTGGGCTACCTGAGCTTGTCCAAATGGAAGTGGTGCCGTTGGTTCACATGTGTTTGCTCAAACTTCAGCCCTTTCTTGGGAGCCTTCTGCACTAGGCAGAGGTTGGCATTTGGTGTGGCCAGTGGGCCCCACTGAGGCTCTGTGGTTCCTTTTGGGCTGTGCCTTACACTCTGCTGGTGTCTCTCGTCCCATGGTGCCTCTGCTAGATCTATGGGACCATTGCCACTGGAATCTGCTGCAGTGCAGAGCAGCCAGTTCACGGCAAGGACTCGAGTGACAATTCATCATGTAGGAGTGGGGTGCAATGGACAACGCTGCAAGGCAGAGGGAATGGAAAACAGGGACAGTTGTGCCAGACTCCTGTCACCTCCTGTGGCTGTTCTGCCCAGTGTGCAGTACACACTGCAGAGCTCCTACAGCAGCAGCTGGATGCAGCCTGGAGTATGCAGAGTTCGGGGAGATTAAACTTGGAAGTGTCTGAGAATGCTGTGGGATGGGACAAAGCCGTGGTGGGTATATGAGGCTCTGAAATAGCAGCAGCCCCTCACTATTTCTTCTGCTCATTCTCCAGATGTGGGATATACCTATCCATGATCCATGAAGCATTCTAGGCCAGCTGGACTCCATGGGCTCTATGTGCACTATTCCAAGCTTATCAGGCGAGCTCTGTTAGCAGGAGGCAAGAATTTTCTGGGGCCTCAGAGACAATCCTGACGTGGCCTTTCGTGTTTCAGTTCTCTGCGTGCAAGATGGGCAAGATATTAGAGCTATTTATTTTTGGAAATTTTTTTTTTTTTTTTAAACAGAAACAGTGCTCATGTAATTTTTTTTTTTTATTTGAGGAAGAAAACATTCCTTGAAATGTCTCAATTTCAAATTTAAAGTGAAGTTAGAAAAACCCATGAGTCTCATCAGCAAAAGAACAATCTGGTGAGTGACCCAAATGGAAATTTTTGTGCTACTAGTGCGTATCAACACATTGAAGATAGAAAAGGCTGAATTTGTAACTTTTTTATTGAGATATTATTATTTTTCTCTTCTGAGCTGTAGATAGCAACAGAGGTGGAAATCTTGTAGCAGCTTTGGATGAATTTGCCAAGGGAGAAGAAAGTCTTCCTGTGCCCTCTTGGTGGGAACTCTCTAACACAGCTCCACGATGACTGACTGGCAGGTTGTTTGAGATAGGGTGACTTTACCTCTGTAGAATATAGAAACTTCTTTACAGACATCAGGAAAGTAATAATGCTTTACAGCTTACTTAATGTGCCATTTCACCTGATTTGCAGCAGGTCAGGTCTCTGCTCACATCAGTAGTGTCGTGCTGTGCAGTCATTG
The DNA here is from genome assembly GCF_965178545.1 of Coloeus monedula. NCBI lineage: Eukaryota > Metazoa > Chordata > Aves > Passeriformes > Corvidae > Coloeus > Coloeus monedula. The sequence goes on along the minus strand of NC_138789.1, from coordinate 24,321,790 downwards.
AAGTTCTTGAAGTACAGCTGAATGACATGGGAGGCAGGACATGGCAGTTTCACCTCAACATTTCATCAAGGAGGTCTCTCTTGGATTGTCTTAGCTTGAAGTTCATTTCAGAAATAAGAATCATGTACATGGAAGCTACATGTAGTATAAATACTGGCCTCGCATTTCTTGCAGCTCCAGGCTTCGTTCTTTGTAGCTCAGATGACCCAGATCTCACCAGACAACCAACTTACCCTTTCACTTGAAGGCACAGATAGAAGAGGCAGTCATGGTTTCGACTTGGAGGGTTCATCTTTTTCTTTTCTCCTTAGAAATGTCTTCTTTCTGTCACTAAGGAGATGAGCTGCCTAGTTCAGCTTTTGAGTGAAAAGTTTAGCTTCTGCTTGCAATTCTTGTTTGGCTTTGCTCTTTGGTTCTAAACAATTTCAGTATATGTTCCCATTCTGTTTCAGTTATGCCTATTTCTATTTGAGTGGTCAATGCAGAGTAATGTTTAAGAGATTCAGTCAGTAAAGTCCATATTGGCTAATTCCTTGGACACAGTGACTATCAGGACAATGACCTCTCCCTGACAGAGGCTCTGTTTCCTATATTTCAGCAGTTTCTGGGTCCTAACCACTTGCTCTGTGCAGAGAGCATTTGCTGTGTGCTTTGCTGCTGCCCAAGTGCAGATGTAGGTTTTGGATTATGAGATTTCAAGTTCTGAGAATCAGCATGGGTTTTAATGCTCTTGATGACACAGCCAAATAGTGTTATGATAAAATTCAAACTTCATCTCTGAAGCACCTCTTTCTAGCGTTGCCTCATGCATTCTCAACTAGCAACGTATTCCTTTGTCTAAGTGACTTCCACTGTTGGAACTTTTTCCTAACATATTTAAGGTTTTCCTTTAGTACTTCCAGATGTAGTCCCTTGTTTTACCATTCTTCGAGTCTGTAAATATATTTTCTCTGGTTCTAGTACTGTGCAGTTATTTGATAGACAAGATCATGCTCTCTCTTTTAGGAGTCATTTATTAAAGAAAATTTTTACAACTGCAGACAAAAATCTCTGCTTCTGCAGAGATTGAATTTCAGTTTTGTCTTGTTTGTTAACCAGGGTTCCCACCCCTTCTGGGACAGTTCCTAGAGACACCTCGTGGCTGTCAGGAGCTCTACAGAGTGCATCGCGCTCATGTCAAATTGATTTATTCTAAGCCTCAACATCCAGAGTCATTTGTGAAAGAGTTACGAGTGAGGCTGCCAACCTGCTAATTAAAAGCTAGAAATATTTTCAAGTTCTCCTCTGATGGAAACAATTAAACAAATCCATTCTAAAGTGGAATTACCCCCCAAACCCAACAGCAACATGTTGTCTGCCTGACTGTAATTAAAACTATCGAAGGAAATTTTCTATTCCAAGATGAAAGGAATTGTTGGCTAGTTCCTAGATTCCCATACCCCAGTTTATACTCCCATTCTGTAAGAAGTAAAGCAGGCAGCTCAGACTACATGGATGCAGTTTGTTGCTGGGATTCTTAGCTTCTCAGTCAAAACCACACTAGTCAGTTCAGAAAAGTCAAAAAGCAAACCCTATTCCTTCAAACACAGAAGTCCAGAGTGAGTTAGACAATAACCTTTGTGCAAGAGAAAGACAGACTGACTTTTTAAGGTTTCAGTTCATCAATTAATGTAGAAATTTAAACAAGTGAGTCCTGGTGAGATTGCTCACCAGGGAATAAGTCTTTCTAATGGTAAGTGAGCAGACCTCGAATCAGCTATCTCTTTGAATTGGCAGAGTGTGCAGCCTTTCTTGTGTTTGATACAAACTCTGTGAAAATGAGATTTTAAAGAACAAAAGCCTTTAGAGGAATAAAGCATATATAAACCAAGCAGTTTTACTAGGTGTAATTGCTCTGGACCCAGCTGAATAGAGTCTTGTGATTCCATTAGTCTTATGTGTTTAGATCCAATTATTCAAGATTATATCTTATCATAATGTACTCACAATTTCATGTATATACATATAAATCAAAAGGATAGGTAGGGAGGTGGAAATAGTAAAGAACTATTTGTCATTTGTGTTACCTCTCCTTTCCTCAGTGAAAACAGAATCATGCAAAATGCTGGAAACCATCTTTCCGTAACAAAGGAGAATAGTGTCCTACATACGCTTTGCAAAAGGCTTTGCCTGAAATCAGGAGGTCCAAAGTGTCAGGAAAATTAATTCACAAACACCAGAGGTTTATGTCCAAAAAGGAGACAGAGGAGTCCTGTGACTTTATTTGAAAAGGGAGAGGCCATGGGCATTTCCCATGGGGTCTCTCGAATTGTTGGGGGACGCAACCCCCTTTTTATCCTAATTCCTGGCCACAGCACTCTCTTCCTTTCCCCATTGGCTGAGGTACTCAGAAGGTACAGACTTCCCAAATTGCCTATTCTATGCCCCCCTCTAATATGCACTCCCTCTTTTTGTAATATAAAAGAAAAATCCCTATTCATAATTCTATTAAGTCTTTGTTCTTTTTCTCTAGGTTCAGGAATTTAATATGGCCTTGGCTGAGCAGCAGTCTGTGGTGATTAGTAACATCTTCTAGAACTGAGAGTTTTCTTCTGTTACTTCCCTATCTCTAAGCCCCAAGCCCTATCTACAAGCAGATTCACACAGTCTGTTTGTAAAGACACATGCATCTTACTCCTTTCGAAAGAGTCCCTCAAATTCAGGGCTTAATTCCTACTTACAGCTGGAGTAAGGAGGTAAAACAGTAGCAAGAAGAATAGAGCTATGGAAAGTATGAATTCAGAGTGTTTTGCTCTTAGTGACAAATCCCCATCTTCATGAACACAGAAACATGAAAGCAATAAAAACTGTTTGTCTGCTTTGCTGATTTTTAAAGCATCCCGGTCAAGAAGGAGAGTCTCATTACTGAAGATAACAACTCCAAGTCAGTAGTAGGACTTCATAAGGATTTTTTTCCTTAATCAGAACCTAGAACCACCTAGAAAGGGTTAGAGTTAGGTGTTGCCATGCTTGAGCTGGGATCGTTTCTAGGGGTACTTCCACACACTTTCCTTAAATGCCCAAGCAGCCTCCTTGCACTGGGCTGCCTGTCCAGCTATTACTTCTTTCTATTCTATGGAAAGCACACACTAGGTAGGGTAACATTCAGGTCTTCCAAGCATTAAGGCTTAAAAAAAAGTCACCATGTTTACTTCAACTTTCCCTTTCTAAATTGCTTTGACAGCCCTGTGCTTTTTTAACTCGTTTTGGGGAATATCCAGTCTGCCATTGGAATTATTTGAATTGTACAGAAAGAAAGGAGGGCCTGTTTCCCTCCGAATTCCATATATTGTGTCGCTGGAGCTTTTCATGTTCCATAAACAATGCTCTCTTTTTCTGACCCTCTCCCCCTCCTGCCCATAGCCTGACTTTCTATAATTTTCTTGACATGGAGAACCCAGCATTTTTGTGAAAAGCTATGACTGATTTTCTGCAGCTTTACAAACAGGAGCTTGCTGGTGATTTCAAGAGGATCAGGTAGTTTGATGCAAGTGAGATTGGGTCGGGTCTCTGGGACTTCAAACATGTCTCAGCAGTGCATCTAGTTGTGAGTGATTGTTTTCCCTTAAAGCATTCATGATCTCCAACTGGCAAGCCTCCTCTCATAACTAAGGAGACATTTCGAAAAAAGTTGGTATTTTTAAATGTCTTCTTAATCCCTGTAGAACTCTAGTCACATACAAGCAAGTGGCTTCATTTTTCCACACACTACTCTTTTTTTAGTTAATAATTCAGTTATTATGTGAGGGAAATCTCGGGAGGTACTCAGAGTTGCAGGCACTCTGCCGTTTAAGTTCATTTCAAACTTCCTATGAGTCTTTTAATACTTGAATGGTGCTTCATGGTCTGTCTTTGACGACTCATGAAGCTGGATCCCAGGAGAAAAATCACAGCCTAGATAAGCAGCCATGGTAGATATTGCAAAAGCAGTAGTGCTTGTTTTGCACTTCGGTGGCTTGATGCCTCAGTATATTTTTGTTTCTTTCTTTACCAGGAAGATGGATAATTTCCAATCCTAATGACCGCGCATGGGAAGGATGAATAAGCAGTATTTGGGAATGGAGTCTGATTGGTCACACCCTTGTCTGGCTGTGCCTGCTGGTGCATTTTGCGTAGCATTTCTGGCATATTTTTCTGTTGAAGTGAAAGGGTTATTGCAGCATTTGATTTCAGCCTTTTAAAGGCTTTAAAAGAAGTGCCAAGCCCCTGTAGTCTGGAAGCAGCAACACTGACCATGTGCCATGTCACAGAGAGGGAAAGTAACTCCTTTCCAATGTTTGCACTGAACACAAGTGTCACTATAAAGCTCTAGGTTGCTGTTAAACTGCCTTGCAGCGTGATGGCTTTGTGGTGGACCAGAGAGGTCTTGGGTTAATGTCATCTAATGCATCCTAATGGGTAGCCTAATTGTAACTGCCATTCCAGCTGTCCCTTGTGTGTTTAACTCATGTAAATGAAAACCACAGCTTTCCAATTTACTCTTCAGCTTGAAATATTATATTCTCTTTAAGTAATGTGTTTTAATTGCAGAAGCAAGATACAATATATATATGGAAAGAGTGGGTGAGAGCATGCAGGTTGTATATAAAAGCAGGGCTTTTTAGCTGTTTCTTTTCTTCACTGGTGACCTGTCTTCTCTCAGCTGGCTGCTGACTAAACAGACAGAGAACAGGCCCCAGCTGATCCCGAGGGGTGAGGCAGCAGGTTGCAATGTGTGGTCACCTATCCCAGCTCCCATCTGCTGCAAGATGTGCAGATGGTTGGACACAGCACTCTGAAGCTTGCACATGCCCACTTGATGTCAGTCTGGAGTGACTCTCTCTCTGATTTACGTTGGCAGAGAAGATCAAAACCCAGCTTAAAAATTAGGTGACAGAGACATAAAAAAAAAAGGGGGGAAAAAAGAAGTCAGTAGACACTCGGAGGCTGGGAAAGGCTGCCAAACAAGCATTCCTGCCCTTGCTTACGATTCTCCACCACATACAACTGGCTGTGTACGTCTGGGAGCAGGCAGCATAGTGATCTATTCATAAAGGGCCAAACTCAGGAGCCGACCTGCAAGGCTTGAGTACACTGACTACACATGGGGAAGGTGCAGCAAGGGCTCTGAGGGGCTTCTTGGAGTTGTGCAGGACAAAAATCCCCTTCTTTCCAACTAGCTAGAGAGCAGGCACATCAGGGGGAAAGAATGGTGGTGTGCTTAGGGCTTTACACTGGGTTTTGGGACAGCAAGGACCAGTTCTCTAGTTGAGCAGAGACTGTAATTTCTGTAATCTGTAGCTGCCTGGGTCCTTGTGAGGGTCCTTGTCACTGCTTAGAGCTCCTGCAGGGATGCTCTGATTTAGATACTGCCCAATGCTCACTACAGGCCTGAAGCAGAGAATAGCCAACACTGCAGAGTGATGATTTTGTCTTCCCTGCACTTGACTGGTTGACCTTTGACATGTCGTGTTCCACCAGGTCCTGACAGAGAGAGATACATTCATGGGGTACATAAACTGCCATCTTCTAATGATGATGCTGTTTATCTATGCCATTATGGAGAACTGCACTGAAACCCAGTCTTTGCTTGATGTAGAGCCTCTGAGTGGGGCAGGACAGAGGTTGTGAAGAAAACAGAATACTTCTCTTCTAGGTAGACAGCCATAGCTGTTGTTTTCAGTTCAAGGGTTTGTGTGCTCTCATTTTAGGTTGCATGCTTTTAGCCTCACCTCGTCCATCTCACACCAGGCGGAAGGAGTCTGCAATGCCACATATTTCTGTGTCTCTTCTCAAGTGCAGGTATAAACTCCCATGTATAATCTGCAGCATTGGAGCTCCTTCAGGGAATGTGTAATTTCTCCTGTTATTGGTGGTGTGTAATTGTTATTGTTAAGCAGTCACAGGGGCAACACCATTAATCTGCTTAGTGAGCCATTCCTACAAAGGGACAGAGAGACTGACAGTGAATGACAGCTATTTTTTGCATGTGCTTGATCGGTGTTTCCACTAAGTCCTTAGAAAGGCTGGAAAGTATTGCTGCTCTTGGGTGTCCTCTCACTGGTACCCTCTTAACATCTGAAGCAATCTCAGATCAGCATCTGAACATGAAAATGCAGTTACAGTTATACCAAGTCTTTCCACAGAAAACCTACTTGCTTTTAGCTCAATATTGTCTTTTCCTCTACTTTTTTTACCATCTGTTTTATGATAACTTACCTTTGGGAAACAAAGCTGCTTGTGGCACTGAGCAGGTGCTTCTCAGCATTTCAGCTACTGGCTGTCCATATCAGGGTGGCAGCTACTTTTAAGATGTTAGGTCATCACAGGGGTGTGAGTAAAAGTATAATCTTGACTCGAGGTTTGCTCCTGATGTATTTAAGAAATAGCCTACAAGGTAGATTTGTGGCAGCCCTAGATGGGGTGCTTCAAATATGCAGGTTCTGTCAACATTCCTGATCTCCTATCCCTAAGGTAAGTCAGGCTCTGCCAGATTTCAGCATTGGGTGATAGGAAATTCAGAAGTCAGTTGCTAACAGTCACAGCTTGACTGCATATGTACACGCAGAAACACACATGCTGAGGGAAAGCAGAAAAACAAAGCTCTACAAAAGGAGTTATTTATCTGGTTCTTTGTTTTCCTCCTCCCGCGTGTGAGCACAGCTGGGATTCGTGCTCGGCTGGGGGTTTCCAAGGGGCAGGCAGCTCATGCAGAGCCTCCTGCGAGCTGGGGGTTCGGAGCACAACTCCTCCACAGAGGTAGCTCAGTGTGAGGAGCAGAGCTGGGCTGACCTCACACCATGAGAAAACGAGGCTCTCAGTAAGTGATTTGGCTAAGAAAAAAATGGTAGAAGGAAAAAAACTAAAGAAAGCTTCTTCTGCGCAGGGGGTATTTCAGTGGTCTATTTTCCACTGATCATTAGAAGATTAACTGCTGGTCATGTTCCCATTTAGGCACTCTCAGAGCTTTTTTGATCCTGGGCAACAGGTTTATTTTCCTAATTTATTGTTGCTCTTAGAATTTTAAACTCAAATATAAATTAAAGGCTTTTGTTCTGTACAATTTAAAAGCATGTCCGGGATGGGGAGCCCAATATTTGGCTTGGCTTCATGTTCTGAGATGTATTTCAAGAGCTTCTGGGCATTACCGGGATGAGTTTGGGGCTGATGTTTGTTTTCTGAATTATTTTGGTGCTTGATGTTTCTTCACTAAGAGGAAAGGTCACTGCCAGCTGTTAAGCACTGAAGAAGAGCAGTGGTTGTAAGGAGCCTGTTTAGGCAAACCAGTTGTTGGAGTGTACTTTTAAAACAGGACAAAGTTAGAAGCTGTTTTGTTATCACAGATAATTTCTGCAACCATTAGGAATAATATTCCACTCTGGAAAGAAAACTTCCGAAGACATGGAGAGGATACAAAACCTAATGAGTTACAGCTACAAGATCTGCTGATTATCCTCTAAGACAACTGAGAATGTATCTGCATCCAAGAATCTGAGAATCCTTCTGTAAGCTTAATAAATGTATGGGGAATGTGAACAAGCTGGCCATCAATACAAGCTAAGATAAAAATATCTCTTGGAAAAAAAAAGAGTGAGTACAGTCCATGCTAAGGGAAGAGAAACATCATAATAAGAGTTTCTCAAACCTTATAAAAATGAGTCTCTGTTGATTCGAGGTTCAGTGCAAAATGGAAGTGAGCTCCATTAAATAAGTTTGATTTTTGTGACCGAACCTTAGTGTTTTTTCATAGATCTCAACACTGAAACAAGGAGGACCTTACTTCCTATATCATAATGTCTTGGATGGAGGTATTGTGGGTTGGCTGGAACAAGTGCTAGTTTGGGGCTTCAGCTTTTCAGCAGTGGTTCATCATTGTCCTTGATGTGCTGACTGACCCAGGGCAAGTCACTTCAGCCCTTCCAGATTTTGTTTAGTGAGGGATGCTCTGAATTGTGATGGATGGTAATTATATCCCCTCTCTGTGGGGACCTTGTGGGCAAGGAGATCCCATCTTCAAATCACTTCCATCCAAGGGCCTCTGCAGTGCTGTGCCTGCCAGATTTGCTAAGCTCTTCAGGGTGCCATGCCTCTTCTGTCTTTGAAACTTGTTGAAATATCCTATCCCTCAAAAAAGATACATTTGGGATATCAATAATTGGAATACATTGTTCTTGGCCCACAGGGAGTCTTAACACAGCAGATCTACCTTAAACACAGCAATCAGCCTGCAAAAGCCAACAAAATCCCACAGACCAAGTGATAACAACTGTTTCACTTTCTTAAATCTCCCAGTATCTGAGGGATGAGTGAGCTTCGTAGCTGAGAATTGCTCCTAAGTACAATTTACTGGGGTTTGTTTTTTAATACCCGCATTTATTAAGATTTTTTTTTTTTAAAGAAGTCTTTTCACAAGATTTGCCAAAGAACATAAAGGTTTGTTGTAACGGATCAAATCACTTATCCTTATAAATCCACTACCCTCTATCTGCCAGTGATGACTTGGCTCAGCTCAAGACTCAGCTTGTGTAGTACAGCTGGGTGCAGGCAACGCAGTGCTGAAGGGCTAAAAGCCTCCATCCTCCCATCCCTCATTCTGACCATGGCAGCCTGGTGTCGGCATCTCCTTCTTGGTGTTGTCAAGGCTGCACTGCCTCTGGTTGGGAAAAGCTCAGAGGAAGCAGGTAGGCTCCCGAGAGGCTTTGTACTGAAAAGCTGTCCTCTGGCCAGGTAAGTGGGACAGAAAGTTTGACGTAGAGTTTTTTCTTATCGTGGCTCCAGTTTCTTTGGAGGTTGGAGTGATGGGAGAGAAAAATCCAAAGTCTGAAAAGTGATTTGTGGATCACAACCATGCATAGCAACTGCCAAAAATAATAGGGTCTTGTATTCTGAGTAATCTACAGTAAAAACAGAGACTGACTACGAACTTCATCAGCAGTCAAAGGCTTTGAGCTCCATTTCCACATGCATTGGTGTCACAGTTGCTCCCTGCACTTTCTAGAGATGAAGCTGTGGCAGCTAAAAGGAGGTGTCACACATAGGCAGAAGGATACCTCATGCTGCTGTTCCTAAGGTTTCAGAAAGCCTGAAGGGCATTTCTTCATTAGGATTAGACATTTGGGATTTTTTCCTTGCATGTTACAGAGCTATATACCTTTACAGAAAATGAAGATTCCTGTTGTAACAAGGCACTGTCTAAATCCATCTGTCTTGGGACAGTCACTTCTGTGCAAGCCAGTGGGTGAAATACTGTTCTGAGGGAAGAAATCCAGCTGCTCTCTGCCCTGAATAGGCCATGTAACCTTGGGACAGTTGTGCTCAGTTTCCCTTTTCACCTTGTCAGGCTTTAACCATGTGGTACAAGACAGTTGCTTGTTGGAGGAAGGGCTCAGCTTGCCATCATGGACAGATGTGCGAGAAGAGGAGGAATTGAAAACCCTCCTGTTTTGGATAGGAAAAAATATCCCGGTTACGATCTACTGTTGCATGCGTAGGTCAGGGAAGGATTACCCTGCGGTTAAGGAAGAGGATGGTATCAAGGGACAAGTTCTGTTCCCAGCTCAGCCACAGACTTCCTTTCGGACCCTAACACTTAATTCTTTGTGACTTTGTTTACTCACCTGTCTGATGGGAATAATACTGCCTACATCAGAGGCAAGTTGTGCTACTCTATGTTGATGCACGTGGTGTTAGTTAGGAACATTAAAATGCTTTGTGATCCATGGATTTTTTAAAAATGCACTGTAAATGATCAGGGCTGTTACTTGAGATTTTAGTTCCAGACACGGTGCCACAAATCAAAATATCTCCTTTTATTTCTTATTGTAGAGTGTTATAAAACATCCAGTGGGCAAAAGGTTCCATTTCAGAAAGCAAATGAAAGTTTTGGACAGCCCACCTAAAATCTAGTTTTATATTTAGGTTTTATATATGTTATAGTTCCCATAGATTTTTGTCATGTTATTTTTATTTGATGTTTACTGGCAAAATGCTCCTCTCAGTTTGTTAGTGTTAAAAGTTTGTTAGTGTTACATCCCCGTTGTCCAGTACCGTTTGCTTCCATGTTTGGTGTTTTGAGTTTTACTTTACATTGCCCTTGGCTTTAGAGAACTAAACTATTCCTGTGCTTATTATTCAGTTGAAATTTGGAAAGAACTTCAGATCTTTTTTTTTCCTTTCAAGTCTGTTTTTGTTACAGGCTTCAGTAGCTCACTGAAAAATCCTTTAAGGAAGACACCAAACAGGAAGGTGGAAACCTCAGTTCACTAATCCTTTCTGGTCTCAAGCTGTCTGACACCTGAGGTCAGCTACAGAATATGATTTTATTCAGGAGATATTCTATTCTATAAAAGGTATAAGGTTTATATAGTTTATAAAGGCATATGAAAAACCCCTTAAGAATAGGTTGTCTGGGATCACTAGGAAAGGCTGTAGCTTCCACAAGGGCCACCATTTTAAAGAGTCTCACAGGTTTGTAGTGGGGAGCAAGGCCCTTGTCCTCAGTAGAGAGTTAAGTTGCAGCTCCATCAGCCAAAGCCCTCTATCAAGGCATGTCTTAGTAGCAGCAAGTGCTTTCTTGTGTGATCAAACAGAGATGCCCAGTGGGCAGAGCAGCCTGGCTCCCAGGACCACCACAGGTCACCTCCTGTGAGCCCATGGTGGTCAGACAAGCCCAGAGCTGGGGAGGAAGAGTCATGGTCTAGCTGAGGCTGTCTGGAGCCAGCCTGAGTCCAGTAGCCCTGACCAGACTAGGCTGAGGTACGTGCTGTGATACCTCACTGGTGTGCTGGAGAAGAGTCAGGTAGGGAATGATTACTCAGGAAGCCACAGGTGCTGTAGCCTCCCTCTCTGCTGGGATGTGGCCACAGCAGCAGGAATTCCCTGTTCACCTCTTCAGTGCTGGCACAGCTCCTCAGCCTGGGGGTCAACATTGTACTGCAAGGTGCCTTTCATTTGGGAAAGACACAAAGGGGGCTGAGTATGCTGAATGTACTGGGGAAAAGAAACAACTCTGCAGGTTTGTGTAAAGAAACTCAAGACCAAGGATCAAGTCCCTTTCTCACCCCATTTTTTCCCTCAGAAGAAAGCACATGGCGAGCAAGGATTTGTGATTCAGTGTAAGAGGTAGCCTTGTACTCCAAGAATAGTGGAAGTACAGGAACTGTGTCACTTGGGCAGGGAAAGCCTTGAACATCCCTGTTTATTGCATGCTAACAAGCTGTTTGTTTGCCACAAAAAGAGAAAATCCCAGTTCCATTTGGTTTGAGATCAAGACAAGTGTCAGCCTTGGCAAACTTCATCCCCAGCTTTCATCCAGCTTTAAAGTCCAGTAGGGAGCGAGTTTTGTATCTGGAGTGTAGGACAAGAAGCCACAATCTCTTCTCACAGCTACTTCCTCCAAGATGAAAGATTTTTCTGACTTTTCATGATGTCTTTTTCACATCCTGGTCTAAAACCTAGACTTCTTTTTAGTACTACATAAATCCTTACTCCTAGACTTGAGACATTTAATTTTCGTTCTTTTTTTATCAGATGTTTTCCTGGATGTGAAACCAAGATTTCTGGGTTAATGTGTTGTCCCTCCCCCTTTCTTTAGCTAGCTTTGGGGTCTGTAAACAGCGTTCACAGCCTCTTCCACTTCAGCAGTTGCAAGGGTCCTTTGCTGGCCCTCTGGGATATTGCTGGAATTTCATACCCCCATTATCTGTTTTCCATGCAAAATTAGTCAAAGCTACTTGCGCTCTGCCCGTGTCTATAAGAGACACTTCCTCAGGAGTGGAGACAGGAAAATGGGGGAGGGATGGGAGGTGATGAGAGGGAGCAGGGGTCCATCCCTGCGGTGCACGTCTGGATGCAGAGGAAGGAGCTGAGGGAAGGGGGAGGCACAGTTTATTGTGCTAAGGGAAACAGAGAGGACTTTCTGCCGGTGCTTATTGACACAAGGCTCAGCGGTGACTCCGCGCTTCCCTGCCGGCTCGAAGTGACGGCCAGAACAGGCTGTCCTCTTGTTCACTGGGATCTTGTGCAGACAGACTTCTTGTGGAGGGATGGATCCTCCTTGGGGAGCTGGCGAGAGGACAGAAATGCAGGATCCTCTGGCTGACAGTCTGCTTCAGGGGACAGACATTTTGGGAAGCCTACAATGATTAAATTAGGGGCGTCTTCCCCAAGGTGCCACCTTCAAATTGTCCTCAAAGCCAGCTGCTCTGGTGCTCAAAAGTAAAGAGTTATTTCTGTCTTGGCTGTCCTTATGGGGCATGTCCAGCTTCAAGCCCATGTCCATGGCCAGTGTGAGCGTCCAGGCTGCCTCCTCTTGGCTGATGCTGTTTCTGGTTAGGAATGACCCGAGTGGATTTACAAGCTCAGCTCAAGTGCAGAGCAGAAAGTGGCTCATCCACAGTGTGCTGGTTTGGTGCACAGGCCGAGCCTGTTCCAGGAACCCCAGCTGTGGATGCAGCATGTCCTTGGTGCATGCTGTGCCCTGGAAATACAGCCAGAGAGTGCTGTTGTTCATTTAATTGTAATTTAGGTGAGGATTTGTATCTTTATTCTTGGAAAACCCCCCAGAAGAACCCTGTGTGCCCTGGCAATTTATCTTCCCCATCATGAGCAATAAACATGCCATTATGGATTGTGGAAGGGGTATGAAAATCTTACTGTGGTTGGCTTAGGCAAGGAAATCAAAGCACTACAGGAGTCAGTTCTTGCATTATCATAGAAATTTCCCTCAAGTAAATGGCTTCTGCTGAATGGTTGGAAGGCCACATTGGGCTGCTTTGGTTCTAGATGGACATACATCCTGGCTGAAAGAAGGGAAAAGAGGGTATCTGGATGAGCAGGCATAAACAGTGAGGTGAGAAGAATGGGGTGTTAAGGAATTTAAGGTAAGTAGGAGAAAATGTTGGAGAAGGCACTTGCTGTGGCACTGACTGGTGTTCTGGGCTGTATTAATTAGTGCTAAAATAAAGTTTTGGGGATGCAGGTAAATGAGATGTACATCAGCTGGAATTTGCAGGAAAGGTTTTGCCATTAAGATTGCTACTCTCTCTTGGCAAGGATGTTTGGAGGTGTGAGGAGCTCTGGTTACTGGTCTTTGTGTGTGGGAAGGTTTCTATATTCAGCTCAAAGGACCATTAATCAACAAATCCAATCCCTTGCTTATCACAGGTCATGGAGAATGGCAGCTCATTATTCCAGGGGAGAAACCCATAGTGGTTAGGTAGCTGAAGCGTATTTTCCAGAGGCTTGGCCAGTGTGTCTTTGAAGAGAGAAAAGGATGACCCACCTTTTCTCTTGGGAACTGAATTTCAGATTTGCACCTCTGATGCCTGTTTGGATTTTGCAGGCGTTAGAAGGTATGGGGTGGCTTCTTAAGGGGACCTCAGGGAGACAGAGGCAGGTTTAGAGCAGCTGACAGCATGTATAATTTCCTTGAAGGTGGAAAAATACAGGCAGCTGACTTTCAAGGAGAAATGTTCCTTTACTAAAGGTAAACTCGGGTGCTGCCATCCCGGTGAACTCCAGCTGTGTGGATTAGGACCAATAAATATGCTGCTCTGCCAAGGTCTGGGCTAATTGAGGGAATGCTCAGTGTTGTTTGCTGACCTTGAGGGAACACAAGCCCATTTAGAGTAGCAGAGTGCTGTAGGTATTTGAGATCTGGGGTGACTGAGGTTTTGCTGTAACCAACTTTGAGCTCCTAAGTGTGCTAAAACGTCACCCTGAAGCCACAGACATGTGGCGAAAACCCCATTGTACCAAAACTGTGGTTACACAGGACAGTTAGTGAAGGTCAGTGGAATACAGGGCAAATATTGTGCTTAGGGGAAAAAAAATCCATGTTTTCTGGCAGTATGAAACTGAGACCAGGGTGTTTTTTTATGAAGAGACCCATTTCCAAACAGGGAAAGGCTGGGAATGGTATGAGAAGCTTTTGTGATGCATAACAGGTGCTCCTCAGACCTGAGCAGAGAAAGCCACAACTGGGAGGATGTTTTTATCTTCACATTGTGAACTAACAAAAGACAAACAAGTTTCTAGGTCTGTAGAATGCAGCAGGAAAACAGATTACTGCACTGGAATAAGCCAAGGGTTTGAGCCATGGGGTGTGGGGTATTTTTCAAGGGTATCCAGGGGTCATGCAGTGGGAACAGGTGTGCAGGAGTTATGAAATGGACACAGACTTGATCTTGAGCCGAAAAAAGCTGCAGAGCAAGAAAGCTGAGAGGGTCATCTCTGGGTGTGAGCATCAGGGTCATGACTCTACTAGTGTTCTGCGTCCTACACACCAAATTTTGGCTAGTTATGGGTGCTTTATGCTGCTCAGCTTCACAACTGGTTTTTTTTCCTTGCATAGGGAATATCAGTATTCCTAAGTAACTCTCTTAATAAGCACAGGAAATCAGAATACTTGCCAAGGAGGTGGAAGATGCAGTGAAATGAAAATTTCAGGAGAGTTTTGAGTTAGAAAAGTGGTGCTCAGTGTATTCAACCTCAGTAAAACACTTAGATTTGACAGGACAACATTATTCTTACATAGAAAACAATTCCTAATGAAACATGCCAGTCTTCTGGGACAAACAAATATGGAACTATTTTAGTTTCAGTACAGTGGATAGGAAAAACTAGAAAAAGAACCCCAGCCATTTGGAAATGTACATTTTTCCTGCTTACTTACACTAGGTGAGAATTTGGCTCAGACAACAGGTCATGTCTGGTCTTGTGGAGGGGTTTAGGACTGAGAGTCTCAGAGTACTGGACATATTTGACTTGAGGCCACTTGCAGCCTAAACCTTGAATCCAGTAGTGCTTCACAGCTGCAGATAAGGATGAGGTCATATGCCAGATTGTGGTCTCCACAATACATCATTACCAGGCTAATCACATCTGCAAGAAGGACTGTTAGCATTGTGCATTATTGAATTAGATCAGGTACTTGTATTTCTGAAATAAGTCCAAGACTGTGTAATTTGCTGGCTTATTAGTTTCCAGGGTGAAGCTGCCAAGAGACCATTACCAGGAGTTATGTGAATTGACAGGGAAGGCTCAGAGGACAGTTTGAACCCTGTGATGGACAGGCAGAAAATCTGCAGTCAGTGGGCTATCAGTCTAGTTAAAAATGATAGGCTACAGACATCCCATTTCTGGGATATTTCCTGTATCTTTTTCTTCCCTTAATGGCCTGGTGTCCAAATGCAGCTCTCTCTGATACTGACATTAAGGATCAAATCCAACTGGTTTAATTGGATGCTCTTCATTTAAGACTAACAGTCTTGGTCCTCTGCCTGCATCCACCAATAGACACACTGTGATCTCGAGGCAGCATATGGTGGCTTTTGGCATGGTACACCCAGATCTACCCTCACAGCCAGCATTTGTGCTGGAGCTGGATCATTTCTAGACAATTGGGAGTAAAAAGGAAGTGCAAGACCTTATCTGGTGGCAGGTTCCATCTGCACATACCCAGAGACAATTGTATTTTTTGGACTGTGACACCGCAGTCTGAAAAGTAGGGTTTGGGATTCATTCTTCATACCCGGGGGCGAGACTGAAAATTGGATGCCCAAGCTCTATGCAGCTGAAGCAAGACCTGCCAGTAGTACTGACTGTTCCATCTGTAATAGACAAATTAAATCTTTTTTAGAGAAGTCCTGAATATTTTTTTTATGGCTGATTCCTGGCACTTCTTTCAGATCAGAACTTCTGAGGTATCCTACAGGAAGCACTTCAAAATGGCTAGACTCTTTTCAGGAAAGTAGTCCTAAAAGCCATCCCGTGGGTCCTGAATGAGTGGCTGGAGCTGCATAAATACATAGTTTTATAATCCACAAAGAACTCTCTGGTCCAGCCTTCGGCACAACTGGTGAGCTTTACTCAGGAATTTAGCTCATCACTTTTTTCTTGAGATTTAGCAGGGTGTTTGGAAAGACTTGATTTGAAAGACTTTGCTAGAAGGAGCAAAGTTCCAGTGATGCCCTGGTTCCAGCGATGACAGTGACACATTTGATCTCCTCTACTTCCTTCTCCTGGCAAGTTGCAATTGTGACATTTGGTCTATGACCGGAGTCTCAAACCACAGGATTTGGGGATCTGTTTTGTGGCCTGGGGGAGGGGTGGCATATGGAACAAATGTTCTGCATTCAATTGCTCCCCTGGGCTTCAATGCAGGCTCATCACACAGCAGAGCTAGACAAGGGAACATGTTATTTCTAAATTTTGAGACTCAAAAAACTATTACAGTCTGTTTTCCCATTACAATGCACAAGAATTCTTGAAACAAAAATAAGATCCTGTCTCTGCCACTTAACCAGAGCCTCAGAGATGCAATCAACCCAGCAGTCATCCCCTCGCCAGAAATAAAAATATCCGTGGTGGGGTTTTATTTCCTTCTTCTGGAGACCTGGGATAGCAACACATGATTTGGTGCTGCTGACATCTGGCAGCATCGTTCCTATTTACTGTAAACACGAGTCATCGCCCATGGAGTGTTTTATTGCTTGTGGTTTCCATCTTGTTGTATGCAGCAATTATGCACATGGCGCAATCTTTCCATGTCAATAAAAATGTTTCATTCTCAGCAAGGAACATAAGAATGAACCCAGCAATTCTTAGGGGCTACTGTGCTGAGTTAAATGGGATGTGATGGGGAGGGGCACAGCAGGGGGTCGGTGTGGAGGGCAGGGGTGGTTTTTGGGGTCACTTGGTGGGACTCACAGATTGGGGCAGTGCACAGAAAGTCGGTGTGAGCGTTCACTTCTCCAGCCTGGGGCTGAGAAAAGGCCTCACAGCTTTTGTTTGCTTTGTTGGCAAAACGTTGGGCAGCAGGATGCCTTGTGAGTGCTGCTGGAGACTTTCCTTCATGCTAATTTCTGTTTCTGTCTTTTTTTTTTTCCCCCTGGTTATCCAGGAGTTTGGAGATGTTTTCAGTAAAGGATTCATGAGAGAATCTTCAAAGGGGACCACAGCCAGGGGAAAATCATAGGCATGACTGGAAAAGTAGTGTTTTAAATTAGTATGAAAGCTTGGGGGAAGTCACTTAGGCCTAAATCCACAAGTTGATTTAAGCCTCTTATTGCTGCTTAGGTGCCCTGTGTTCCCTTTGGAGTTAGACATCTAAAGGTCTTTATGATAAAGCACTTCCCACCTCATTCTTCCCTGGGCTTATTGGGAGATGGAGTATAACGTTTGCCTGCTTTGGTGGGAGCGGGAGTGCATTTGTCTGGGGCTCCAGACAGCGGGGCTGGTCTTGGCAAGTCACCCAGCTCCTCTCTGCAGTGCTGGGGAGGGACAGGCCCTTATGGTGGGTGACTCATCTCCACACAGGAAAGATGTCTGAGATATGGGGCAGGAATCGCTCCCTGGAGGTGCCAGCCCCTCTCCACTGGCTCTCAGTGGAGCTTAGCCAAGGAGTTCAGACTTGGCGCCTGAGTTTTAGGCAGGCAATGGTATGGGAGGTGAATTTCACCCCCGGGAACTTTGGGTGGAATTTAAACTGTCTGAAAATGACAGTTGTGCAAGCAATAATAAACAGTCTGTATGGTTCCACGTCTGGAATCTCCTTATAAACAGGGGCATGCAAATCAATTAGATAAAAATCTGAGTATTTCTGAATTTCCTGCCCAAACTTGAACAGAATCTGCTTTTGGATTTGATGAAAATTCCCTTCATTCTCCAACCTGTATATGTCTTTTTCTGCCACGCAGGCTACCTTCTTGTTTCACACAGGGATGGAGAGGCCGTAGCCTTGGGATGCTCTCAGAGTGACCCATCTCTGGACATCCCTAACTCCACCTGGATGGTGAGAGTCAGTGCTGGGAGCCTTCTGGGAAGAGCCCAAAGACGTGGCATGATTCCTGACTCAGTGCTGCTGATCGAAGTGCTCCAGATAAGTTGAGATGTAGATAAGCACCACAACTCCCAAGCACTTATCCAAACCAAAGCTTTCAACATTTATCCACCTTGACTGTACATGACTTTGCCCTTAGCAACAGAGATCACACCCACTTTTTTCTTCACTACTGTCAGCGGAGGAGCAAGAACCTACTTGAAGACAAGTAAAACACCTTAGGCTTTTAGGTTCCCACACCTTTCTTCTTCCTTTTTCAGAAACTAGTCTGATTATGTATTCATTTCTCATTGTAGTCACTACCTGAGAAACCACAAATTCAGGTAGGAGTGCTGGGCAGCTCCTTGGGAAGGGAAGTAATCCCTGACTCTACCAGAATGGGGAGGGCATGTGGGTCTCACTGTCATCACTTGCCCTTGTCTGATGTGCTTTGGTTTTATTAGCTGCCTACAAAGGACAGGATTTTATTTATTTGTTGATTATTATTCCCTTAGTTTATGTTTAAATTTAAATCTATATTTAAATGTTTTT
This sequence comes from Coloeus monedula, assembly GCF_965178545.1. Classification (NCBI taxonomy): domain Eukaryota; kingdom Metazoa; phylum Chordata; class Aves; order Passeriformes; family Corvidae; genus Coloeus; species Coloeus monedula. Next base: position 24,303,399 of record NC_138789.1, on the reverse strand, counting down.
TGTTGGTTCTTTTTCTCTTGATTCCCTGGAGAGAAGAGAACAGATGTGACCCCATCCATTGTTCCCTTTGGTGTGTTAAAAATGCTCAGGTGCCTTGTGGCTGTGTCTTGCTCATGTACTCAGGGTAAAACCAGTGTTTCACTTAGGGAAAAATTCCTAGGAGTGACAGAAGGCCTTCTTTTCCTTCATTTTTGTGTTTGCTAAGTGGCATTGGGTATGGCCACCCTTCTCTGACCAGTGGGCATTATCACCTAACAAATTACCTGTTCTTGCAGGGATCAGGGCTTCTTCTTTCTGCCTGTAGTGCATTGTAATTTTTTGTGTGTGTGTGGCTTTTGGTCTTTCAAATTAGAGATTTTAAGTTGTTATAGATTATGTGGAAGTGTTCTGTGGCTTGTGGTGTGTGGAGTTATGTGGAGTCAAGTTTGGTGGACCTTTCTGAATAAACGTTGTTACACATTGGCTGTGAGGGGCTGCATGTGATGAACCAGAGATTTGTGTTTGAGTCCAGGGTTCTCCATTCACTTGGGCACATCCAAGTGTTACTGCACTTCCTTCCAAAAACTGCCTTAATCTTTATATTTATGGGGAATTCAGACTGTCCAGAGGTGCTAACTCACCAGGCAGCCTTAGACATTCATGTTCTCTCATTTCTTATTCATGGGTCAAGCAACTCATTGGCAACGTTTTAAGAAGCTTCAGTTCTTACCTGGAAGGTCACCTCTGAAAAGAAGCCTTTCTGCTCCCACGTATCTCTTCCCTCAGCCTTTCCGTTAGGGAGACCTGGGCCAAGAACACAATTTTTTTTCACAGAAAACTAAAATAAAAGTAGTTATACTCTTGGAAAAATACAGTTTTATTTATTAAGAAGTAAAAAATATGTTGTATGTGTTCTGTGTATACATACTGTATTGTAAGTACTAAAAGGCTTCCATTCTGCACCCTCCTCCTGCCTTTTTCTTTGCAATATTTTGGTTTTAGCCCCTTTTTTGGTGGATTGGACAATTCTGATGCAAAAAATTTATTTTAATCCCATTAGGTGTTAATTTTTGACCTGCATTTGAACACAGTATCTAGAACCAGCGGGTCCATATCCTGTGAGGTATTTAAGTTTGTCTATATTTACTTTTAAAACATTGAAACAGTTTTCTGATTAAGTAAAACTCTTCACTGGCACAATGTGCTGAAATACACATGAATATGAGAGTCTTGGCCATAGACCTTGAAAGTACAAAATGCAAAGTAATGATGCAGAGTGCAACTGGGGTTTTGGTTTGCTTTTCCTCAGAAAAGTCCTCTAAGTCAAGTCTGGTTGCTCCAAGCTGGTCCAGTTGAAGTTTGGGAATCTGCAAGAAGATAATGGACAGGACCTCTCTGGATCCCAGCTTCAGTGCTGGACCACTCTCTCTCTGAATAATTTTGTTTCATGATACCCAGTTTCAACCTACCTTGTGCTCTTTGTGTCCATTGCCTTTTGTAATTTTCTCCAGGGACCTCAGAAAAGAGCTCAATTCCATCTTCTCTGTAACTCCTTTCTAGGCAGAGGTTAGCTCTCTCCCTTTGCCTTTACTCCTCGGTACTTGACTGAGAAATATTTTTAAAAATCTGACTGAAGCACTTTGTGTTGGTTTAAAAAACCCAACAAAAAAAAAAACCAAACACAACTTATTAAACAGCACTGGCAGTTTTATCAGTAATTTCCAGGAGAGCAGAGTTAGCCCAATAGTAAATCCTTTCATGAGTCCTTTCCTTCATGTTTTTAGTGCACTTTCCAAACCAAAAAAGATTAAATGCTCCCTAATACTCATCCTAACCAAACAGAAGTTCTGACCTCTTTAAGCTGTGACCTCTAAGGTCAATATTTGCAAAACAAAGCTGTCTGACCAGAGATGTGAGGTGTTGGTAAATGTTAGTGGTCAGCTGCCGTGCAGACATTGGCCACAACTCTCTGTTGGACAGTTTTGGTTTTGGGAAACTTGCTTGAGTTGCTGTCCTACAAATGACAACAAAATGTGAGCTTTTGGTGGTCAACTTTCCCCGTCTTCTGGGGAAACTTGCAGAAACCAAACACACATTTGGGTCTGTGTATGGAAAATACGTATGGCACTCAATACTCGTGAGATTGCCCCAGCCAGGGGAACCCAACCAGGGCAGCCAGACACTTGCACAGATGTGGGAGGTTGCTGGGTGGGGATGTTTACCCTCCTGGCATGTGGCACTGCGCTATGTCTGCATGTTCACGTGTGTCTTTTCTCCAGGCAGACTTTACCCAGCTGCCCTGTGCTCTCAGGAGCAGTTCTGCTGCTGGCAAATGTGACTGCAAGCCCCAAGGAAATCAGCTGGGAACTTCCCCTCATGTTTTCCACTGGCTTTCCATGGGGGAAGAGCAAGTGTTTCCTGGTAAAAAATGATGAGCATTGAGGAGTGCTGAGGTATTCAGAGAAGCTGAAAATGGCTTCCTCAAGTGCAGCTGGATGATGGTCAGAAGGGTCTATTTTTACTTGCCTTGTGTTTGCACAGAGGCATCCATGCATGACTTTCTGTTGTTCCTGGAGTCTTTCAAGCATATGGTGAATAGACTTTCAATGGGTTGGAACCTATTGCTTCAGGAAATGTTGTTACAAATTGTTTTTCCACTGCAGTGCATTGAGGGTTTTTCATGCCACCCCCAACATATGCTCTGAAATCCAAGGGATCTCCAGAAGGGAGTGGCCAAGAGTTTTCAAGGTGGTGTGGAACCTGTTGGGCCTGCAGAGAAAGTGATAAAAGCAGCACAAAACATATCAGTGTAGAAAAGCAGGGACTGTTACTCAAAATGCAGTGAAACCATGTTTCTTTGTAAAGAACTAGATTAGTTTACATCTTGTGGTATATAAATAAATAAAAATTACTTAGATTGCAATAAGCCGTGTTTTTCTAACTAAACAGATTGACTTATATTTTGTGGCAGGGGGAAGAATGTTGGTTAAGAGACTGGTTTGTTTTTTTTTCCTAGTTCCTCTTGACAGACTGGATTTCTGATGCCTGTGTTGTTTAGTGATAATCTTTGACTTTGGGGCATCTTGTTTGGCTAGCTCTTCTCCTTAGATACTTATGAGCAGATGTTGCCCATAAACACCTGTGGGAAAGGCACATTTTTCTTTAGCAATCACTCTTCATCCATGACAACTGTTCTCCATCACTCTTGAGCCTCAGCCTCACAGGACCCTTTCTATTAAGTAGGACATCTTTTCACCACGAGATCCTTTTTCTTTCACATCAAGTAATCTCATCTATTTTCCTGCAAAAACTTTGTTTTGAGAAACTCTTTCACACAGTGCACCCTTTACAATGTCAAGGTCTCATCAAGTTTTCCTCCCTAATTAAAAAAAAAACCCCACTAGTGGGCACAGACCCAGGGGTTCCAGTGTGTTTTCCATTTATACCAGCTGGCAGATTGCATTTAATGAGTGAAAATGTGAGAAATTGAGCTGAATACCCAGCACAGCAAACTGTCATAGGTAGGGACTGATAATGATGGAAAAAGAGGATGGATTTGTTTGCATTTGGGAAATGTGCAGAGAACTTGAACAAAAAGATTGTCCTGCTTCATGGAAAACCTTTAAATCCACGGTGCTGGGATAGGATTTTAAAGGTGACATCAAGGCATCAAACTTCAATTTTAAATATTTTTGGGAAAAAGTTCTGTCTTCTCCTATCTGACTAAGACAGCCTTTGGCTTTTGTGGCATCACACCTCTGAGCTGGGTTTGGAGCATGGCAGTCAGTGGACTGTTGGAGAATTATAGTTTTGATTCAGATTATACTCTCTGTTAGCTGATCACTATGGAAGTCCCTGCTTTTTCCTCTGAAGCAGCAGATACTGCTGGTGACAGGATACTGAACTTAGAGGCACCACTGTAGTGGTATAAGTGTCAATTCTACAGGTCAGGAAAAAACCAAGAAAACGCGGTCCCTCTCCTAGAGTGTATGCAGACTCAGAAATGATTACCTTCTGGCAGACTGTGGTGCCTTCACGTTGTTCTTTGTATCTTGCTGAAATGCTGTCTTACAGAGTCAGCTTTACAGAGACAGGGTATGCACTGCACATCAGCATCTGTGGAACACAGATGGGGAGACTACCCAACAGTAATGAAACTTGGAAAAGTGGGTACTCAGCTTGTATCTGAAATGAAGAGCAGGCAGAGAAAATCTGGCGCAGCAAGGTATCTCTGTGATGAAGTAATTAAACAAAACAGAGGAATGTATCTACCTTGAAAGCCTGCTCGAGTCAAATCAAAAGCAGATGGAAGGCATTTAGGAGAAAGTCAGGCTGGCTGAATTGCATTCAGGCAGATAAAAGACTTTGCTAAAGAATATATCTTCCACTTAACGTAGAGAGGAAGTCCTACAACTCATGTGGGCTTCAAGTGATGACATCTGGTTCAAGTATCATGGTCCTCTTCTGAGGAAACAGCACAAAGGCTTGTCACCACCCTGGTGAAACATTCCGAAGGCTGCAGCAGGGCCAAGTCTGTTCTCTTGGAGCAGAAAGCAGAGCCAAGCTCTGATGACAATACATGGACAGAGCTTTTTTTTTTTTTTTAAGGAAAACAGCTCGTAATTAGAGGCCTTGGACCTCTCACTCATCAAGGATTTGTCCTTGTATCACATAAATACGGGGCAGGTATTTCAGCTTATTGAAAAATACTTGTTTTCTCTGTTCCATGAAGGAAGAATTGGCCGCAGATGTCTTTGTATCCCTGTTTCTTGGTGTGAAACTGCCTCCTTCATAAACACATGCAACAAAATAAACCACGTCCACGAGGAAAGATTTTTTCTTTCATGCATTGTTTTTGTGAGACTGTAAATAGTATGTGCCCTCTTGTTAAAGATGAACTCTTCTGAATGTGTAAACCACTTTTGGGTTCACTCTGATTACCAGCAAGTCTCTTTGTTAAAATAGCAAAGTTTGTGACAGGGAAAAGATGCTTGTGGATAACCACTTCCAGATTTGAAGTGGCACCTGCTGGTGTTGAAATTCGAGCCAAAATATGACAAACATCACAGTGCAGAATCACAGTACATAAGTCACAAGAAGTACCCACTGAAAAGTCTCAGCTCTCAAAGATGAAATGAACCCCAATATCACATGTAATCAAGCCTCCCCCCACCATTATTCCTGGCCCTAGTTACTAGGGAAGAAATTTTAAGTAGATGTAAGGCAGTTGAGGGAGTGTGTTAGTCACCCAAAGAATAAACAGGGAAATTAATTAAAATAAAATGATTCATTATAAATTATTCTCCCAGGTACACTCATAATGATGTGAGAAATATTCCAAATACTATTTGAAAAGCATTCCCTCTGCCCCTAGTATTTCTGGCACCTCTAGAAACAGCAAGTGCTGAAACTCCCACGTGAGGGATGTTTCCTGTGAGCTGTACTGCCAGACTGTACCTGTATTTTTGGGTAAGTGAACATTTGCCTGCTTATGGAAAAGAGCCTGGAGCCTGAACTTTTCTGAGGGTAGCAGTTACCAGATGGATCCCCCCATTTCAGTGCTGGGGCCAGCCACAAGTGGTTATTTGGAAGCCGTGTGAAGCAATGCCTAGAAAAGGTGAAATGTGAGCAAAGACAGCTCTTCAGGATGTGGCCCTGGAGAACTGTGGTGGGACAGTCACCACCCCTGCTTAACTCCTGGAGATACGAGGAGCCCTTGCATTGATTTCACCTCTGGCTGTTTGAAAGGGCAGGGACTCCTTCCTTTCCCACTGGGCTTTCAGCTGCCCAGCATGGCCCATCACACCAAGTCCTGCATCCTCATTGTAAAACACAAAATATGCTTCCTCTCCCTGCCCAAAATGAACCCCCCTTTTCCCCCTCAGTTACTGTCAGGGTCTCCTAAGGTGCTCTGAGTGTGTCTGTCTGTCTGTTACACATGTGTTTAATTCACATATTTTCTACTGGAAGGGATGTGAAAGTGTGAGTTTAGAATTTGAAACAGAACGTTTGGGGTTATAAAAATTTAGCTTGGCTCAGAAAGGCTGTGTGTAAGCAGAGACTTAATTGACTTCTGCTGCCTCCGATGGGTCTCTGCCAGTCATTCAGGCGGGATCAACGGGCTGTCACGTAATTCCTGCACTGGGGGACTGGGACCAGCAGTTCCACAAACTGGGCATTTATTTTAGGCATCCCCGAGGACTCCTGGAGGACCAGCTCCCATATCCATAGCCTCCCTTGGGACATTATTTGTGAGAAAAACATTCACCTGCTCTGCCATCGTGACTTTGTTGCCAGTGTAAAATTTGCAGCTGCTGCCTTGCCTTGCCCTTTTTTTCTTTTGCTGCTGTGTCTTGGAATCTCCTTTCTCAAACTGCTAAATAAACACTTTACAGCAGTGGCAAAAGTTCCTGAAGAGTGAGCTTACCACGAGCTGTAGAAGCAGAGGTGTGCAGTACTGCAGGAGGTGGAAAAGAGTGCCTGGTAATTGTGACTTAAGCAACAAAAAGGAATTCAGTAGAAAAGCCTGGTGAATAAAATTTATTCAATTCCTATGGGAAGTTTTATAACACCCCAGAACTGTTTAGCAGTACCTTTCCAGAGTTCTTTTCTGCTTAAAGTAGTCTTCACATCCTCAAGCTCCTCAGACCTTGTGGTCCTGCATTAGTAGTGTCCAACTCCCAAGTCCCTCCTGGCAGGAAGAGTATAAGAAGTAGTTTCAAGCCAAGCCTGAGGTCTGGTCTGGGCTGTGTATCTGGAGAGGAATCCCTCCAAGGTTACTGAAGAGTTTTGCCATTCACTGAAACACAGTGTTCATTGAAGAACAGTGTTCCACCAAAACACTGAAGGGGAAGTTTTATTCTTTTTTCATTTGTTTAAGACCAGGGATTTGGCTTGGGAATTTTGTTTATGAAATATCGAAGGAAAGTCTGTCTGGCCCCATCTTTGTAGTATCTGAACTCTTTCCAAGTGTTTGAGGGTGGGGCTGCAAACTCAGTCTTCTCAGGCCCTTCCTAGTTTCTCACCCTAAAAGTGGTATGACAGTATTTTTTACTGCATTTGTACTGCATAATGGGGCGTGCTTTTACTCAGGGTAACTCACACATTGTAGGTACATGCAGTAAAAAACCAGCAGTGTGTTGTTGGAGCAGTGCAACTCCCCAGGATCAGACAGGGATGCTCAGAGGACTGAACTCATCATCTCATTGGGGAAGATGGCAAACAGCCTGGTCTTAGGTTAGGGGGTTTCAGAGATGTGTGCTATCTATTAAAAATCTCAAAATACCTTAATACAGCATCATAATCTGTTGAAGTGGTAAAATTTTTATCCCACATTGTGGAAAAGCCCGAATTATTATACAGCACTTGAGAAAATGCATCTTGTACATGTCAAGAAGCAATCAGAAGGAAGCAGAAGGGAGAACTTCTCTACTTGTAGCAAAATCATGGCAAAATCATGGCTAAAGCTGATGCTGTCTTTGGTGGGAATACAGATGACCAAAAAATGCTCAATGACTTATTGTGGAAGATACTGTATAATTTTTATTTAGTCTAAAATGTTGCTATTTAAATTCTATTAGTTTTTAGTTTGTCTTTTCAGTTCAAAAGGACCTTCTACTTTGAATAGTTTGACTTCCAAAGATGAAAACCTGAACCTCATTTTTGGAAGATTTCTTTTTCATTACTGGTTTTATTTGTCACAGTAACTTTTTCACAATGTATGAGTTTTTGGTGAGAAATGGCCCTTTTCATTTAAATACTGTTGTGAAAAGTCATTGCCTCGCTCCTACTTGGCTCATCCATGTTAGTTCCGTTTAATTTAATGTGTAATTCAATGATCACAAGATTCCTTGATAGATAAGTGGGATGTGATTTTTTGTAAAGCTACTAGAGGAGTTTGTTACTCAGGTTCTGTAAAATTAATGAGAAAAATGTGGACTTTGAGAAGTACAAACACCAGCTTCCCTGGACTTTGTTTTGACACTTGGTGGGAGAGAGATGTAGCCTTGATTTGCTTCTACTGGAAAGGTGCTTACATTGCACAGAGGGCTTCCCAGACCAAAATTAGACAAGAGACAACTGTAGGAAAAGAAAAATCTGCTTGGTCAGGAAATGAGGAGACATTCATCTCTCATTTCACTAGTTAATAGGGATATTTTAGGTGCATTCCAGCAGGGAAATCCTCTCTTGCAAACATGAATTCAGGTGAGGTTCCTCAGGGTCCCACGAAGCTCTCAGCAAACCTGTGTTCATTTGGATGCATGAATGCTGGAATGAGCTTGACCTGCAGTTGGCCTGGAATGAGTTAATGTCTCCAGCTGGAAACCATGCGAAGTGTGATGGTTTCATATGTCTCTAGATAGGACCTTAAACCCAGCAGGACTGTTGCAGCTGAAATCAGCTCCTGAAGATGTGACTGTTTCCTCCAAACCACCTCGCAGTGCTTCCTGAAGCTCATCATCACTGTTAAGGCATCACAACTCTTCATGGCGTAAATTAGTGGCCTTAATGAAGAACAGAGGTTCAGTTTGATATCATTTGATACAATTTGGGTTGGTACAAGTCAGTTTGATTAATATGACTGAGTTAAGATCCCTTGGAAGTTGCAGTGATAAATCAGAAGAATGGGTGATCCCACATGTAGAGTTGCCCAGCTCAGGATTCTGGAGAGACCTGACATGCCCATGGTGGAAGTCAGTAAATGTGGATTTATTCTGTGTTACACCACTGGATCCCTTCTGGCCCTGTGCATAATATTCATGGGATTATCTGTGAAGGGAGCAAAAGCCCATCTGCCAAGTAGAGACAGAGCCCATGGTAAGTGTGACCAAGCTGAAAGTGTCACAGATCACTGAGATAAATGACTCTGCAGGTGGCAAACATGCAGAGCAATGGCAGCAGGGCTAAGGCTATGTGGGAGCCAGCATAGGAAATGTGGGCTAAAAGCAACAGTCCTCAGGAAATGAATCTGAAAATTATTGTTGAAAAAGCCTAGGGCAAAGCTGCAGAACAGAAATGGCTGCTGACCTCCTAGGGTAAATTGTAAGAGCTCGAATGAGTAAGTAGAAGAAAATACATAGTTTGGAGATCAGAAACTTGTATTTGCTCATAATGAAAGGAGAAAAGGACATTTGATTAAAATAGAAAGGTGATGAAAGAAAGGCTGATAAAAGAGTACTTCTTCACAGGGTACATAATTAAAAAGGGGAACTCATTGCTTCAAGGTGCCTTGAGATCAGGAACCTAGCAGAAATTTAAAATAAACAAACACTAAACCCCCAAACCTGAGATATTTCCATGGATAACAAGAATATCCAGTTTTGACAACAGTTCTGCTTCAGTACATAAATTCATCTCTGACTCGTCAGGGTTAATGCTCTGTTCCTCTGAGAAGGATGCTGGAACTGCTTACTGCTCACAGCGTTTCTCTGGAAGTGCTGGCATCACCAGGAGCCAGGCACAGAGCAGGGGACATGGCTGACTGCTGAGGTGCTGCAGGATCCCTGGGCAATGCTTTTAAGGTGTCTGGCTCTTGTTCTGTCCTCATCAGGAACATTGTTCCGACCAGGGGCCACTGGACCACAGACAAACGTTACTGCTTTTGGAAGCGGTTGTCTGGGATAATGAGGTGATAGACAGTTTCCACGAGGAATGCTTAAAGGATGTTAATCTCACCTAGTGAGGAGGGACTGCAGAAATGTGGCACATACCCTGTAATTAAATAGCTCGTTGCTGCAGGATATTGTGAAGGCCAAGAGTACAGATGGATTTGAGAGGGGAGTAGACACGTTTGTGGAAGGTAAGTCCGTGAGTAGCTCCTGGTCCTGGTGTGACCTCCAGGCAGTCCTTGAAGTGATGATTGCCAGACACCGGGAGGATGTGCCATGAAAAGTGACCATTTTCCATGTGACCTTTTCTTTCATACTCTTTTCAGTCAGCTTGGAAGACAGAATAGTTAACTAGATGATGTAGGCTCTGATTTTTCTTTTGGTTTTATCTTTATATACTTAGGAGGACTTAGAAATTCCTGAAGGGCAGATGAATCGTATTGGCGAGGGGTTCAGAAATTGGGGGATAGTTTGAAAACCCTGGGAAGCTAGATGGGAATAAGGCAGACATATTATGCTCAAGGAGTACTTAAGCATATGGAATAAGTTACTGGGGAATGGCAAGCAATGTAAAGACATTATACTAAGTCTTTAAGATGATACTTTAAGGCGATATGTTCTAAGTTCAAGGGACACCTCCGTCTCTCTTTTGGGGAGGGGCTTGGGAAAAGAGCAGTGTTACAGAATGGAGTAGGATTAAGAAGATTGCTGGGAAATGGCAGGCGAGTCGTGCTGGATGCCCTTTCCCTGTTCCTAAAGTTTCCACCGTCCTCCTGAGAGGAAGAGAAAACAAACCGAGGAATGGTAATGCCCGGGGTTACACAATCAGGTCGGAGGCTGCTGACCTTGCCGCTAATGGTTTATGGGCAGCCACAGGCGTCCGCCGCTGCCCCGTGTTTTTGTTACACACGATCTGGCAGTTGCCAAATGACTTGGTCCCAATATGCAGGAAATTACTTGAGAGCTATATTTAGCAAGATGAGCCCATGTCTTGATTTGGCTGGAAGCTGATGCAGATTGAATTAATCTAGGGTAAAACTGAGTGTGTGGGGTCCCAGCAGAACATCCTCCCCCAAGTTTTCTGGGGTCCTTTGGCCTCCCTGGGGTTTCTGTTGTAGACCAGCCTGAGGGTCGTCAGTGAAGACTGAAGAAAAGGGGGTTTATGGGTTCTTGCTGCAGGATGTTGCAGCACAGCAACAGGGTATCTGGTCCCACCTCTGCCGCACAGCACGGACATCTGCGGCGTGAGTGAGTGTTCCTGAGAGACCACAGCGTGGGCTCCATCCCCCTGGGGTGGCCCTGGGGCTGTGATCTCAGCCAGCTCCTCTGCCTAAAGCTGGACATGATCATCATGCTTCCCAGCACTCTCCCACCTCAAGCTCCCTCACAAGCTCCTTGGCTCTCACAGAGCTCTGGTTTCTCAGCCTCCTTCCCACCAGAAACTGGAATTAGGAGGCAAGATGAAGGATCATCCTCTGGGTGGTCACCCACTCAGAAAAAGACAGCCAAAAGTCACATTCTCCAAGAGCAGCCCTTGTCCCTCCTTGTCCCTCCTGGCAGTACATCAGGCAGATCCTCTGCCAGGGGGAAAGCTGTGGCACTGGCTCAGCCTCAGCAGAGAAGATACCCACAAGACTTGAAATCTGCACGTGGAGGTTTTCTCTCCGTATTCCCAGCTCTCTGAAGCTGTGCAGGAAGGCTCTCCCTGTGGTTACCTGCCTTTCATGCAGTTGTCTTATTGGAGGTGTGTGGGGAATAACTTGCAGTGAGCCTGATTCACAGCCCACAAAATCAGATTGGTTTTGGATCAGACCCTGTAAAGGATTTGTGTTGTATTTCAGCACACAGGAACATAAAAGAGCAGAGTCTGGTTATTTGCTCAATAATTAGCAGCGTTGTCCCCTAAGGGGAGATGGATCAGTTCTGGGATGAGTCTCTAACCAAAGTGCCTGATGTTACCCCGCAGCTACCACACAGCAGCCAGGTGTTGTGGGAAAGAGGGATTTTATCAGTGCCATGCACCATGAATGAGTATTTACTGTGCAGAAAGCGCTCAGTGAGCTACACAGGTGAGGTGAGGAATGCAGTGTCTGGGCAAACTCAGAGCCCTGGGATTACGTTCAGCATAGCAAGGTGTTTTGCATGGCCTGAATACACAGTGGAAATTATGTGACAGCAAAGAAATGACGTGATAAATACTCAGTGAGATACCTCCCAGGGAGAAATGCTAAGAGAAAGATTTTTAGCTTGAAGAGTCACTTTGAAACAACAGCATTTATTTCCCATCCTTTCATATTTTCATTAGAGATTCATTTTGCTGATCTAAAAACCAAAAAACAGTGTCAGGCAAATGGAATGGTCCATGCAGAAGGTGGGCAGTGAGGGTGCTGTGCCATGGCTATGGCTGCAGCAAAGCCCTCAAGGTCTTGCTCAATATCCTTCACCATGAAGGATAACAGCATTGGTGTCACTAGAGCTGGGTCTCAGGGAGGAGGACAGTGTTGAGTCCCCCAGGGTCATCAGCTTCTCTCAGCTGGGGCAAGTGAATGACAGTCTGGGTCCTGTGAGCTGTTCAGGAGGTGTGAGATGGTTGTCTTCATTCAGTGTGGTATTTAAGGATGTGCTGAGTTCAAAGGAAACCTCTCTTGGGTGCTTTTGTGAAGCAGAGCTGCCTACTTCTGTTCTTACCAGTTTAATTGACAAGTTTCTTTATAAATGTTGTCCCAGTGTTTGGGCTTCTGACATCCACCCTTTCAAAAGGACAATGCAATGACTGAGTAGAGCAGTTGCATAAATTTATGTCTTGTAGGGGATTCAGTGCAAGCAAGGCATTTCAAAAGCTGGCAGGGCTAAAATGTGGATGGCTATTGGCATTCCTCTGACTCCAGCTCACAGAGAGCTAGTCCTGTCACCCATTGTCAAAAACATACCTTTGGTTTCAGCATTCATCACCGTTTTTCTTTTGTAATTGCATTTTTCTGAGTACTAGAAATTAAATCAGCAGTGACAATATTTATGGCTTAGAAGTACTCTGGATGATTCCTAGAGAAGCTGTTTCCAGCTTGGTTATTTATGTCCTTTTATCATGGATTTTATAGTGGGACTGGGGAACTAAACAGCAGAAACCATATGAAATGTGCTGAATGATTTCATCCGTGAGCCAAACATACATTTACTGTAGGCAAGGAGATGCTGGTGAGAGCACACATGCAGTTTAGGGCATCCAGCCCGTGGCCAGTGCTTCACCTCCTGTTATCACTCTGCAGAGAGGTGCAGCCTGGTTGCTGAGCTCACCTGGCACGTTTTCTTCATCTGGAGGTTGCCATCAATCCCTGGAGAGAGGCTGGTGCGGGTGGAAAGGCTGGACTTGAGTAGATGAAATGGTTTGATCTGCTCCCTGCTGTCGGTCTCAGTCACGTGTGGGCATTGCAGATGAAACTTGTCAAGGGCTCTGACCACTCTCCCACTGGGAGCACCACGGAGCCAGGCTTTTCCTCGCTACCCACAGTGAAAACTGAAATGGCGAAATTTTCAGTGAAAAAAAAGAATGGGAAGAATGTGTTCAGGAAATTGAGAAGTGAACTTGTCAGGTCTGTTTCTGCGACTTCAAATTGTTTAAGACTGACTCGCTTCTTGCAGTGTCCTACTCTCTTCTTGTCCATAAGACAGTCAAAATAAAGCACTTTGGCTTTGCTGAAATCAAAGATTTTGGTAATTTTCCCTGCTAGAAATTTTTGCCAATATCAGCATACTTCTGAGAAATGCTCTTGTATTGGTATTTTCTCATATAAAACTGTTCCTTATGCAAAATCCACTATTCTCAGTGATAAAATCTTTTTACAGTTCCTATCCTGGTCTCAGCTTTAGCCTCCCTGTGATACTGTAAATTTTTATCACATGCTATACATAAATAATAATCATGTGCAGAAGGAGCCTTGATCTCACAGGGGTGTGTCACGCTTCAGCCACGATGATGACGTGCTGCCAGCTGAACTGCTGACCCAGTCACTGATGGCCAGTGTTGTGCACATGGCTTAGGGAGGGTTAGAGATACCAGTGGTCAGTCCTCCTGCAGGATCCCCATGTTTTCTCCGTGAGCCACAGGTTGTATTGCCTATCTGAGAGAGCCGAGGGAAGGAGGGGCTGCTGGGCTGGCTCAGCATTTCTCTGGGCATCCCCCGGCCTCAGGCAGGGTTCAGCTGGGAACACTTAACCGTGGCCTCTTTCTGCTCCCATCCAAAAAGTCCAGAATAAATCGCAGCATCAATGCTGACAATCCCGTTCAGATTTTCTCCTGGATAGCTTTTACGGCCAGAGCTGACTCTCAAAAGGCCCAGATTGCTGTTCTTGAGATACTGTAAAGCAATCCTGCGCAGCAAACAGTGCACATAAAATAAAAAGTAAAAAGGAGGACCTTTGTCTGCCTTTAATAGTCTGAGTGTTTCCTCAGGCATTGCAGGCAGCCTGCCCTTCCTGTTGGGATGGCTGGCTGCAGCAAAGGAGATAACAGCCTATCTTTTTATAGGATGATACAGATTGTAGGTGGAGAGCCCAGTTCAAAGTGCAGGTCACCGAGCTCCTATAAATTGCTCCTGACATCCCTGATAAAACCCATGCTCTCCCTTCCTCTCTGCGTCTTCTTTGAGCAAGGGGAAAAGGCTGCTAGTAAAGATACCATTTTTCCACTTCAGTCAATACTTTGATGTTTAAAGCTGTTTAATATTCATTATAACTACTCCTAAAATGTAATTGCAAGAATTACAATTCCGTTTTTATGACTGTCTGTAAAGTTAAAACCATCTCTGTGATGGTTTGATGATAGGTCCAACACAGGGCTCTTCTCCCAGAGAAGACCAGGATCAGGCCTGGGTTCCCCCTGCCCGCTGACAGTGGTCAGATGTATGGGAACAAATGGATTCTTTCCTGGGAAAAGTAATTTTTGAGTTAATTGAGAGTGTTTGGAAGTCTGTGCTGAGTGGTGACATCCCTGCCCTCCCCTCGCATACTCCACTCCTGCGCAAAGGTCTGTTTTGATAATTTCTGAAAGAAACATTTAGATTTCTTATTTCAAGACAAAATTAATTTTGAAACTTATTGAAGTTGTGTATACACACTTGTCTTTAAAAGGGCTTTGTTTAGGGGATGGAAAACCTCTGAGAGATGAAGTGAGACATGAGTTCGAGAATTTAGAAACAAAAAACTTTTACTTGACCAAAACTAAGAAAACTAGAAGGGAAAAATTAAAGTCTGCTCAAGGCAACCTAAAGCAATATTCCTCATTACTGCTGACAGTGAGTTAAAAAAAAAAAAGTCAGCTGTTCACCCACCTTGGGATGAGATGTTGTGTATCTTTGTCAAGCTCTTTCTTCAACTGCAATTACAGATCTGTTCCCTGAGGAACATCTCTGAAGATCCTTTCATGTCTTACTATGACAGTGCATCTGAACATTTCACAATGTTTTCATCAGAGTGTGCTCACAGGGAAGTGCTAATAGCTCTATTTTTTCAACGGGAAAATGATGAGAGGCTGATTTATCTCATGTAATTTTAGTTACGTAAAAATTAAGCATCTCGGCTAAACTGCTTGTCTCAAGCCACATTGTAGTTGATTTTCTCCCACTGTTAGATCTGCTCATCAGGACTGTGGAATGTGCGCAGGGAGGCTGCTTCTGCCTTTAGGAGATTTCTGAGCATATTATCAGGGGAGGAAGAAAAGAAAGGAATTGATTTGTTTCTAGTATCGTAGTGCAGTGCTCCAAGTGCCTTCTGAGATGCGAATTTGGACTTCATGCTGCAGCTGTGATAAATGCTGCTCCTCTGGCCACCTGCTTTTAGTGGTCAATGAGGCTGGCAAGCCATGAGTGCTGGAAGGGAAGCCAACCTCAGGCTACTGTCTTCAGGAGTCTTTCTGGCTGGGAGACGTTTGCGAAGGTGACCAATAGGCCAGAGAGGCTCAGATGGGCCTTTCCTTATGGCTGCATCGAAGAGAGAGGTTGCTTATGGATGCTAAAGCCTTGAAACATTTAAACTCAGCAATTAGAGCAGGTGACAAGACCTTTCAGGAGACTATTTCCACCTGTGATGTTAAGCTCCACTGGGATTTCTTGGCAGTCCGACTCCATGCTTCACAGACTGTCATTCAGCTCCAAGTGCACTGCAGGAGCTACAAAAGAGCCACTGTCCTCTGCCTAATCCATGGATTGTATGTCTCTATTGGTGCCTGGCTGAAGTATAGTACACACAGCCTTAATAGAAGCAATTAATGTCAATCAAATGATACCTCCTCCCACACAACATTTGAACTAATACAACCATCTTAATTGCCCGAGTTTCTTTGCCTTCAAAAGTATGTTCTGCTTAATGATGCCTTTTCTAACACTGGAACTCTGTTGTAGCAATGCTGTTTCTACCAAAAATAATTTTTCAGCAACAATTCTCTCTCCCCCTGCTCCCTTTGAGTCCTGTAACTTTTGCTCCCTACCTCCCCAAGCTGTGCACAGACCAGTTGGCTCCAGCCAGAACTAATTTCCTCAGCTGTCCTGCTGAAGCACTCGCATAAAGGCTTCGTCATTTGACAAGGTGGTATTGTTCTGGTTGTGTTAGTAAAGCTTCTGAGTTGTACCTCAGGGTTTGGAAAGGCTCTTCTTGACTCAGGGAGACATCCTGAGAAAGGAGAAGAGAACTGGCACACAGGGAAAGTGCAATTGCTTGGTCGCATTAAAGCCGAGACAAAATGTTTCTTTTTAACGAGCTTTAAAATAGTCCCTAATGTAAAAGCTTAGCAGCTGCAGCAACACAGAGCCTGAATAATTTCCATGTATTTGCTGCAGCAACACGGAGCCTGAATAATTTCCATGTATTTATGGATGTGCGTGCTCACATGTGTGCGTCTTTCTTTCCCAGTCCGTTTGCGCCGGCGCTGTAATAAACAGCGCAATGTCACGTGCTCTCGGGCCAACACTGATTTATTTGTCACTCAGGTGTGAAGAACGACCCATTGGGTTATGTCAGTCCGAACTGGGCCATCTGATTTAGATTCCAGCTCCCAACAATTAATGCTGGACACACAATTTCGGCACAATACCCAGCCTATGGCCTATTATGTTCATCATCAGACCATGAAGTATTAGTTACAGCAAGCCAAAATATGTCAGATACCCCTGGCTTCCTCCAGCACTCTTGAGAGGGAGTTAAAAAGAAAATGTTTCTTCTGTGAGCAGGAAACTGAAGCTTTGAAACCCTTGAATGCACATGGTCAGTCTGTGAAATCCTGCTTTGATTCTCCTTGCCAAAGTGGCTGTAATGGATTTCAGAAAGAAATCAGATTTCCAGCAATGATTTAGGAGAAGAATGGTGTATTCTGTGTGATGGATGGAAACAAGCAGACATCTAGGTGTATGATAGGAATGTAAGATAGTAATCACAAGGGAATTGGTTAATTCTTTTAGGCATGGGAATGCTGAAGTTTCTAGGCAAGACACAGGTTTCACGGTATTCAGTGAAAAGGAGACTCTTGGCTTAAATTTACACATCAAGTAAAATATGAAGTGAGTGCATGGCATCATGGGCTAGTAGAGTGAGCATCATGAGTGGGAGACCTGAGAAGAAGGGTGTGAACTTGTTCAGGATCTCTGAGTTTTCTGACAGAGTGAATTTTCCTGAAAGCCCCTTCTTGGATATATACTTAGGTCATATTTTGAGACTGTCTTATAAAGTCCAGATACTCAGTAGGTACTACTTGCATTCAGCATATATTGCTCAGATTTTGTTGCTTTATTGAGGTAAAAAAAATACTTCAGCAAAAGCTGTGTGATGTTTGTAGTTTCAGTTAAACACATAGTGAAAATAAAGAAGAGAAGAGTGAGAAATTTGAACATCTATTTCTATGGCTTCCACCATCATGAAGCAGAACTTCTCAGTCACTTTATGATTTCTCCTCAGCAATTGTTCATGGCAGAAGGGCGGTATAGTCCTCATTACAGACCAATAGGCACCATCTAATAATAAAATGATAGAATAATATAGGTTGGAAGCGTCTCTGGAGGTCCTGTGCTCCAGATTGCCATTCAGATGACAGCTTCAAAGTCAAGTTCAACACTGAAGCTAATATTGCTCAGGTTGCCAAGGAGTTATTTTGGTAAAACCAAGAATTAAACCAATTTCTTGTATCCTAGTGGGGATCCCCTCACTTAAACCTCTAACCCATATTTTGTGAGTAGTTTAAAAAAAAAAAAAATTGAAAAACAGGACAATCTAATGTAGTTTATGAGTTGGTAACATCCGTACATGGACAAAGGGAGCATTCCGTGGCAGGAAACCAAGTTTAAAGACCAGGTGCTGGAAAGGGTGTGTGGAAAAATGGGCATTTCACTCGGAATGCTTTCAGGAAAAGGTTTGTGATGCACAACTGAAGGTTTAAGAAAGGCACCCAAGTGCTTTCATTTTATACAGTTGATTACCTAATGCAGAGCTCCAACATGTCAGGGTTTACTAACTGACTAGTAGCTAAAGACGTTGTCTGCTTGTTTTCTCTGCAAACCTCGTTGCACTGACAAGAAATACATTGTCCACATGGGGCGAAGAATGGCACTTAAGTATCGTGTGTTGAAATCCCACTCACTTTTACACATTATGCTTCAAAGCCCTGCTTCCTGGATACAAAAGTAGTTGTGTTCCCAGCAGAAGGTTTACATAGTTTAGCATGAAGTAAAAGCACCAGGGTATGAAGCCAGCCATGTATATAAACAATTTCAGCACAAAGCTGCACAAAATGTCTATTAAATTTAACAGTACTATTAAAAATCCACATTTAAGCTTTCTTTGTTTCTAGCAATGAGGCTTTGAAACACAGAAAAGTCAGTTAACAAATCCCCAACAATAAACAACCAAACCCCAGCCTTTGCTTGGTCTGTAATTTCATAGCAAAGACGAAATGTCCATGTCCCAGTGTTTCCCAATTGGTCTTGCTCCAATCCTGAGCTACTTTAAAGTTTTCTGCAGCTTAAATGTTCCCTTTATGAAGTGGGCTATAGCCAGTGCCCATGGAAGCCTCTCCTAAGGAGGTGTTATTTTAATATATGAAGGGCAGTCATTTCATTCCATAAAGATAGCTTGTTCCACGGAGGAAATAAACATCACACTTGACAGATGCAGGGACGCTCCAAGATCCTCAGCCCCTGTGGGGGCAGGGGAAGGCCTATAAAGCTGTTCTGTGTTTCCTGCATTATGGTGCATGGGGCTTCAGATGTCTTCCCTGAAAACCAATTCTGTGGTATAACTGTAGCCACCTAATAATTTTATTTTACTTCTAAATGCCACAGAGGGCAGTGAGAAGCATGGTATTAAATGGGTGCTGATAGCAAATGGGGAAGGGTTCTGAGGTACAGACATAACCTTCTCTGTGTTCAGTTGTAGTGAACATGCTGGGAAGTGGCATCAGGCAAGGTGTGAGTGGTTCAAAACCAGCTTACACATGGCCATTTTATGGGAATTGCATCTCTGTTGGCATAGGAGAGTGCAGGTTAATGGTCTTCTGCAATTCTTGTTTGACGCAGCAGTTTTGTCTTACTATCAGTCCCAAGCATGTACGAGTCCAAGATGATTGATCACCAAAAAAAATTGTATTTCAATTCCCTCAGTTTGAGGATGTGTTCCCAGCATGGTGTGGGTGACTGCCCATTTTCAAGATGGGCACAATCTGTGTGTTGGATTTAATTCTTTTTGGATGTTGTGTGTACTTTGGACTAATGGATGACTATTTCTGACGCAAGGCCTAGAGGCCAAAACGCTGGCTTAGCTGCTGGAGGGAAGAGCTCAGATGAAGGGGATGAGAAACCTCCTGCCTTATCTATTCATCCAGTGCTGTATTTGTTATCCAGAAATTCTGGAGAGCTGGCTGCCAAGCTGAGGTGAGGCTTATCCAGAGTTAACTCCAACTGCATTTCTCAACGTCATGTTTGTTGTGCTTGGAAGGAACTGCATCGCTCTGTCATCTCTCTCTCTCACTCCCTCCTGCTGAACATAGTAGCTATACTATGTTCTTACTGGAGACCTGTGGCACTTAATGGTGAACCTAAGTTGCTTCATTTTTCCCTCACTTGATGAATGAAGCTGAGGTTGAGGCGGGCAGTGGGAGTGGAAGTAAGGAGAGGAGGAAAATTCACCTTGAGAAAACCCAGGTTTCCTTAATGAGTAGAAAGATTTTACGCTGAGAACAACAGATATTGCAGGGACTTTGTTGGCTGAGAAAAGGAAGAATGCTCTGTCTGTCTCACAGTGCCTTTCTGCTGAATGCAAAGTGTACTGGAGAGAACTGAAAGAAAGCTTAGGTAAAATTCCCTCTCTGTCATTCCAGTAACCTGGATAATGCCATTCTGTCACACAGCATGACTGCTGCTTGAATGGATGCAAAAGGAAGAGGCTCTGCTGAAATCCATAGTGCTTTCTAAATAAGGCTTCTAATACCAGAAAACGTAATTTAAATCTGAGGATAAAACCCCCAGAAATGGAAGAATTTGCTTTTTCATGCACAATATATGACGTCTTTTGTAATACAAATAATAATTTCATCATCAGTAAATGCTGTTGTTGGCACTACTTTAGCATTGTAGTGACAATTCTGTGATGAAACAATATGTTCTTTTTCTCGTGTTTTTTTAATTTCTATGATTGATCCTTTATTGTGCTCCAGCCATGGTTCTTACCAGTAAAGGTTGCTGTGGAAATGACCTCCCAGATCAGTGCTGTGTGATGCTGTATCCATTAGTGCCAGGGAATTTCTTACGGAAGAAGCAAATACCACAAAATTAGTTGTACAACATTTCAATTAAACTTCAGTTTGTTGTTTTGTTTTTTTTTTTTTCAAAAACTTGCAGAAATGGCAACATCTACTGTATATTTTCTCTTGCAAATTTTTACTTCCTCTTTGGATTTTGCTTTTCAAAACTTTTTATTTTTATCCAAATTAGTTCAAGCTGTCACCAGTACATAGGCATATTGGATTTTTTTTTGTTCCACGCAGCAATCTTCCCCAAGACAACAATGCTTAATTCACTGCTTTGCATTTTTCTTATAAATTTTGCTTGTATTTATCACATCATTGATTTCAGCAGCAGCCGGACAATTGTACAGGAGTTTTGTCGTCATGGAGGACTTTTTTGGGGGTTTGGGAAAAATCTTGGGGGAAGCCAACCAAGTGTGATTTGGCAGCTCCATTCTTCCTGCTTTTGTTCTCCTTATACCAGATGGGTTTCTTACTCACTCCTTCCAGTGGGACTTCTTGTGGGGTAAAATACTATATAACATCAGTGAAATTATTACAATCTATCTGGCTCTCCCTGTGCAAAGAGATATTAAAAGCCCACTCCTCTAGGGACTAAGAAAATTAGAGAATCTGCTAAATAACTACTTTAAAATGTTTTTTTCCTATATAAATGTGCTTGTTTTGAATGGGGAGTGGAGTTTCCTGGACTAACTCCGAGGCTGATGCAGGAGGGAGAGTGGTGGTCCCACACAACCAAAATTGGACAGTTCTCAGCCATCACAGCCTGGCCCCTTGGTTAGTTATTCATAACTGTGAAAAGTGAGTGCAAGGTGGCTGCAGAAAGATCTGATTTGGTCCTAGTGGGGCATTCAGACCACTCTGTGTTTATTTTGCCTTGACATAAGCAACAACACAAGATGTGGGGCACAGTGAAGCAACGCCTGGGAATTCTGCCACTGATGCTAATGGTGTTGGTCTCTAATCCTTTTCCAGCAAAGGTGAGATGATGCATCAGCAAAATGGCTGCCCACATTGGGAGAGACACCAGCACCATTCATAGTTGCTGAGACAGTGAAACAGTATTTTGGGGAGGAAAAAAAAGAAAAAAACCCTCATTCCTTAATATACGGTCTTATAGGGTAAATATTTATCCAGCCATCTAAAGGCAGGAGTAATCACTGCAGTTTTCCCTTCACTCAGAGACTGGAGATTTTTCCTGACTGAAAAAAAAAGAAAAAAAAAAGAAAAAACCAAAAAAGTTCAATTTTGTGTATGTGAAGGAATCAAAGCGTTGCCCTTGAAATGGGTTTTTCAGCTGTCTCCTGGGTATTCTAGGGTTAGTTTTCACCACGTGAGGTTCTGAAGTGCACACTCAAAGGTTCAAACACAGGAAAATTGGCTATCACTGCCGGCTCTGTTGGGTGGGGAGAAAAAAGTTCCTTTATAGAAAAAGGGGAAAAAAGGAAAGACTTTTTTTTCTTCTTCTTCTTTCAAGGGACTATGTGAGAATGAGCTGGAAGAAGTCTTGACTTTTATTATATCCTGTAATCAAATTTGAGCATCTTACTTGCTTCTTTTCTCAAAGACCACCCTGGCAGTAACAGTCCACACACACACACAATTTTGGTATGCATAAACCTATAAATTTCATAACAAAATATAGGAGCTGAGGTTGTAGGAGGACGGCAAGGCAGAAGGTGCTGAAATGTAAAGTCTGTGTGTGTTTGAAGGGATGTCATTTATTACATACTTCTGCCTTTAAAAAAAAACAACAACCCTTACTGTTACCACACAGACTGTGTAAATATATATTGCCTAATGCAAGACGGTGTGGTGTAAAGATTTTATTGGCATGCAGTAGCTTAGCTTGAGTAGCAAAGGCCTGAGCAAGCTCTGTATCACCTCAGATGTGTGCCAAGAAAACATGTTCTTGGCTTGAGCAGTGAGAACATCCCCAGTGAGGCTGCATAGGTGCAAATCTAATGAGGATAATAAGCCATGTGCTCCAGGGCACCAACCCATTACTGGCTGCATACCATTAGGGGGGAATTTCTCCTTTGTGTTGTTTATTGTGGGCTCCACACACTTCTCTCTGAAGCCTCTGCCACTGGCCACTGCAGGAAGAGGATGATGGGTTTGATTGACTACCTGGAAGGGCCTGATTTGGGAACTCATGTGCTCTTCTGCGAATTCTGTAATGATACCTGTTTTATGTGGTTTGGAAAACGTTCTGCTGGGGCACTTCATTCTGTAATGCCAGCTCCTGTAAAGCTTCTTTCATAAATGCATGGAATGATTTAGGTTGGCAGGGTGCTCTGCAGATCTCAGTCCAACACCCCGCGCCAGGCAGCGCTGGCTTCAAAGTCAGTCAGATTGTGCAAGGGACTTGCCCAGTTCAGCTCCGAAAATCTCCAGCGGCAGGAACTTGGCCACTGCTCTGTCCATTCCTCCATGGGGAATTTCCAGCAGCTGACAGGAATTTCCAGAGACTGACACATGTAGAACACCCATCCTGAGCTGCAGAAAGGTAGAGTCTCTCCAGTCACAGAAATTATTTCTTCCTCCTGTAATCAAAGGAGAAAAATACAAGTCCTGGTGGAGTCCCCTTTATTCAAAGATGAGAGGCTGAGACCACACTTGGTCTGAATCATTTCAGGCAAGGTCTGTCTCTCTCCACTGAACCTGGGAAGAACACAGATGTTCCTCTCAGATTTAATACCCAAGTACTCAGCAGCAGTATGGAATGACCCTCAGCCAAAATACAGAGTTATCCAAGGTGAAGGGAATAGTGAGTTTATATAATACCATGTTATGAGCTGACCATGAAAATTAAAAAATCCCAAAACACAGATAAAGTAATTTCTTTGATTTTTAGTGATGTAGCACTGATATTTTGAGCAACAAGACCTTAAAGGCAGCAAGTTTCATGATATGGCTTTATATCAAAAATCAGGGAGATTTATCCAGTTGAAAAATGGCTTTGGATTTCCACAATGTCAGCTGATATTTGAACTCTTAAAGTTTGATGTGGTCTGTCCTTATTACAGCTGGTAGGAAAAAACAGACTATTAGTCCTTCTCTGGAAGAGAGAAATGCATTTCTAATAAGATGTTTTGAAAAAATACATCTGTGTTTTAAGTGGAAAGGAAAAAACAGTGGGAGGAGAAAGTAGGAAATTCCATCTGATAAAAAAGCAAGCAAAAAAATACTACAAAAAATTTAAAAGATTCTGGCAAGAAATCATTGGCAGCTCCTAAAACTCCACTGAATTCTAGATTTCCCTGACGAAATCTGCTTCCCTGGAACTGGATCTGGAAAATGCCTGGACATGGTGCTCTCCAAACAGAAAACAGAACCACAGGTGCTGTTGCTTGGGCAGAAGAGTCCCCGAGATTTTGGAATGAGATTATTCCAGTAAATTTCTCCAACAAATTGGCGCTCATTTCTTTTTCTACTTTATGAACGGAGGCCTAGTGCTTGTCATAGTCTTTTATATCTCAAAAAGTTCCAGTGAATGTCTTGAGAATGAGTAAGTTTTTCTATTCCAGCCTGAAGAGAAAAACAAAAAGTCAAGGACAATTGAAAAATCACTTTTTCTCCCCATCTAAGAAACGTCCATGGCTTTCATTAGTAAATCCAATTGAAGTCCTTCCTGCTCTGCAAACCCTTTGCACATGCTCTCATTTTCAGGGTGCCAGGGGAATAAATGGAGTGATGGAATCTGGACAGATCTTGCTGCAATTTTGAAAAGTAACTTTCTTCTTCCTTTATCCCCACGTAGTGCCGCAGCAGGGGAAAATTTTGGGAGTAAGAAAAATAAAGCCTCTGCAGTGTTAAAGCTCGCTGCTCTGTCAAATAAAATTTTCTGTATTTTTCCCTGAATGAAAAAAGGTTAAAAAAAAAAGGATTCATGTGCAAGTGTGCCGCCCAAACGGTGTGCCAGACTAATGTGGGCAACCCACACTAAGAGTCCAGAGCTGCTGCAGTCCTCACCAAGCTCTGGATGGGAAGGGAAGCGAAGGGGAGGATGAAGGGAAGGTCAGAGGAGCAGCATCTTTGGCTTCCCCAGCCTCGGCTCTTCTTTCTCTCTTCTCCAGAGATGGGTGAGCCAGGACCCAGCCAAGGGGGCTGCCCCCTCTCCCCAGAGCCAGACCCCAAAAATGGTACAACTAAACACACTTTCTGTTGCTCTTTTTTTTTGTGGGAAAGGGTCTGCTTGTGGGAAGCAGGGGCAAAAGTTTGTTTGCCTTCAGAATCCTGAAAAGGAAGATGTTTCAGGAAAAAGGAAGGGGAAAAAAAGGGTCATGTTTCAATTTGGGTACATTTGTATAATATCCCCTCTGGAGCTGTAGTTTGGTTAACCTTTGTGGGTCGAGCTCCCGGCTACAGAAACCTCTCCTCAGGCTTGCTGGCCAGGGAGCCTCAGAAAACAACCACCACCCTGGTGCTTTGGGAAAGATGTAAGCAGGGAATTTAGACTCTGGAGGAAAAGGGAACAGAACACACCCAAGCAATCATTGCACTTAGAATTTTTTTTTTAATTTTTTCACCTTTTTACATTTTGCAGGAAGAGTTTTTCTTTTCCAGTTAACTCTATATGGAATTAACATTCTGTTCCTCTGATTCATCCTCAGGCCACTACAACTGTTTGGCCTGTTGTTTGAAGGGACATGAAATTAAGATTAGTGGGGACATGTTGGTTTTATAACAGGAAGAGTCTTCATTCCTGTGCTTGCAAATTGTCCCTCAAGTTTCCAGTTTGTCCTGCAGGAACCTCCAAATGCTGGGAATGCTGCTGGTGATCCCACTGATGTGTAACTTGCGTGTGTGTGTACAAAACCTTTACTTATGGTCACCAACCAACTGGTGAATCTCCTTCTCCTTATGTGAGATGTCCCAGGTCACGTTATCCACTGCCCCAATTGATCTGGGTTGTGTTTGCCGTCCTGCCACATGGTGGCCCTGGGCCAATCACCTCCCCTCTGCAATGGGGAAAACCCCCAACTTCCTTTGTGAGATCTACTGACAAAAATATTCAGTGAGAATTAGGAGGTGATGGTGATAATGGCAGTAGTAGTTTAGGTTGGACCTCTTGTTGGGGGAGTTTTAGGATAGGTCAGTTGGGGAGTGAATGCCAGATTTTAACACTATGTGGTTTAAATGTACAACCCTATGAGTATTCAAGCTGTTAATGAGTGGTGTGTCTCTTCAGCCCCTTTCCTCTGCCTTGTCTGTCAGCTATCTGGAGCCTCTGGTAGAGCAGCAGACAATGTGTTCTGTTTCAGATACTCTCAGTATCTGTCTATGTCTTGGACAGATCACGAGTGGAAAGGGGATAGTCAAAACTGGAATAAAACAACAGCAGCCATCTAGCATGACGGGATGGGAGTTTGTGGGTGACAGCAGCTGAGCTGCTGCTGCTGCTGTTGTGATTTGCTTTCAAACACAGAGGGCATGTCACTGTTTCTCAGTTGTCATTTGCTAAGCCAAGGCTCCAGAAAGCTGTGACGTGAACAGAATAGAAAGGAAATATTTTGTCAATTGCTGAAACTGGCCATATGTTGCAATCTGATGTGCAGGAATTAGGAAAACAAGAACAAGGAAGCTTTGTGTATAGCATCAAAGGCAGCATTGGCTCACACTTTGAAGAGCACCAGCATGGCCTGTATTGTTTGTTGATTTTCTCCCAGTTTGTGTGCTTGAAACCCTCAAACTCCTGGGCATGTTAAGGGTGTGTTGACACTGTGAGGCAAAAATGGGTGCAATGAGTCTGTTAGGCAGCTGAGATGTCAGAAACAGGTTTATTGGGACATCCTGAATACCTGGAGCCATGGCAAGGATACATCTAACCAAAAAAAAGAGAAAAGGGAGGTGTCAAAGTGTATTTTCAATGGATTGTACAGAGTCAGAGCTGATACTCAGAGCCATGTGGCTATTACAAGTTGTAAAGATCCCTCCTGGGCATGGTGTATCTACACACAGCCATCCAGGACTATGTTTGTAGATGCTGAACAGAATCCTTATCACCTTTTTGTTCTGTATCAAGTTGTTATTCTTTGAAGGTTTGACCCACTGGAACCAAATTTTTACTGGAAGTTATTTTTGGCTGGATTCTCAGTGCTAGTAAGGGTTGATTTTGTGCTGCAGCCATGCTGTTTCCTTAGTGATTTTTAGCAGGTTTTTTTGTCCTGTGTTTGGTTATTTCTCTTCATGAAAGATGTAGGAGTTAGTGGCCTTATGCTCCCATCATTTTGATGGAAATGGGCCTAGGGAGTTAAAAGGTAATGGAGAGCTACTGTGATGGGTAGATCCAAAGGAAGCACAGTGAGATAGGGCAAAGGAAATTAGGCTATAAAGAGCATTGAATGAGAAGTTCAAGTTGCCTGGGAAAAAAAATCTTGCACAAAAAAAATTGCATTATGATTTGTTAAAAGCTGGCAGAGCGTTGCCGAAACACGATTGAGGTCTTATGCTGGGACGTGTCTGACAATGTTGACTGTTCACTGTAGGCTGATGCAACATCTGTGGAAGCGTGTTAGGAATTCAGGCCCAACATGCACTTCATCTCTCTTTCTACCTAACAATCCATATGTACTATTTCAAAAGTTCCCATTTTTCAAAAACGAGCTGTTACAAAATGCTCCTTCTCTGTCCCCATCTGGAGCTCAGGTTTCTCTCCCTAACCCCATGTGCCCCTAACCCATAATGGATGAGATGTGCTGCCTGTCCTTGTGTCCATCCAAATGTCAAGCATGCTCCAAGGGAATCCTGAACTACCCTTTTGCACATCAGGAACAAAGCAGCCTCCCCTTGAATTTTTGCTGGATGATTGGGATCTTGACATAAACAACTTACCTTTTCCATGCCTCCAGCACAATATGGGCTCTTGGATCTGTGCCTCATGATTTGAGGCACACAGCAGCTCTCCTGTGTCTTCTCTGGAGAATGAATTTTGTCTTTTGTGATCGTGGACATACTCTCCAGAGTTGTCTATCAGACTGAGGATCTCAAAATTAATGGCCACAACTGAAAGCACTGACATTTCCTGAAGTTACAGCAAAAGAAATAATGGGGGAAAAAAGTGGGAAAAAGGAAAGAAAGGGCACTCACAGCTTTCGATAATTTTTAAGGAATCATCAGTTTTACTTAAGACTAACAAAAGAGATTTGTATCTAATAAAAGTGGCATTAGTGCAGAGCTAGATAATTAACATAATCATGTCTAATTTCAGTATAATTAGCATGCTGTAGTTAGAAACATCATTAGTATAATTAGAACATGTATAAAATTAGCACAAAGGTATTTTAAGTGTAGGGTCTGTTGTACTGTTGATTAACCTGTCTTGGTCAGTAAAGCTGTTGTCACTCTGCATTTCAGGTGATTTCTGGTGGGTGGCTCATGCACTTGTGTGAGAGAGGAACTGGTAGAGCTTGCCAGTGGAATTGACACAGCTGGAGCTCTCTGCTGGGAATTTGTTGCCGATGGAGAGTGTGTTGTCGGGCTAATGATTTTCATGGGAGGATGCTCAAGCGTATAAATTAGCCCTGTGTGGATTAGCAAGATTTTCCTGCCTGCATTCAGCAGAGAGCACATTTGGGGAATGGCCATGCTGTACTTCCCTGGGTAAAAACTGTCCTGGATCCTGGAGTCTTTGGTGGGACTGTGTCAGTTTTCAGCAGCCAAAGGTGTGGTGACCTTCTGCATTGGTTTGGACATTTGTTATTGGAGAGGTTAAGCTGCATGAAGGCTATTTAATTACAGACCTGCAATGGTTTCTGCATGCTTTCCCCAGAATTCATTGTACATTCAGGAGGGTGTGTAAATCAAACAACCAGCACATCAGGCAGGGGGTGGGGGCCGAGCAGGAGGAATTACTGGATGCCCTCATAAAACTTTAAAAGGCTTGAATGTCAAGTTTAAACTCTTGGGGCCTTAAAACTTGAGTCTCAAGGCACTTCTACCTGCTGTTTCATCACATAAGCTTTTCACTGTTCATGAGCTGCAAACCCAAGATGATTATGACTTCTATTTCCCTGCAGTGTATTTAATTTCCCTTTACTGTTGTCATCATACCCATGTCTGAACCACCTTTCATCTCCTCCCACCACTCATCATCCTTTCAGTCGGAGCCAGTGATGCATAGGCTTTTTAAATAGAGTGTTCCTTGTAGGCTCTTATATCAAAATCTGTTTAACCTCTGGTGCTTTCCAGCTTAAGGCAAAATCACTGCATATTAGCAGTTCTAATGCATAACTGCACTCAACAGGAGAGTTAGCAAATCTGCAGAGTGATACCACAGCGCAGAGGGGATAAGCCTGCTGCCAGCTGTGGCCAGATGTTCAGCTCCATGCTCCTGCCCAAGCCATTGGTGCCCTGTGCTGACCCGATACTGCACCCAGACTCCTCTTGTGTCCCATGGTTGTGGACACCCATTTTGGCTGACCTGTCCTTAGGGTGGAAGACTGTCCTAAACTCACTTGGCAGAGTCAGGAAAGCGTTGGGCTCTTCCCTGTCATCAGGGACAGACTTTCCAGGCATTTCCTTGCAATGGGGAAACACCAAGTGTCTCATCCTCTGCTGTCCCAGCATCCCAGGGAGCCCCTCTGCATTCTGTCTCCTTGTTCTTTATCTCTGTGTGAGCTGTCTGTCCCTGGGGTAATCTGAGACACTTGGGCCTCTTCCCTGCTGTAGCATTTAAGAGCAGACACTCTGCATGCCTCATCAAAAATACTTTACATGATACCCTGAGTGACAGGGAGATTAACACTCAGATAAAATAGCAGCATCCACAGCAGGGCAATTAAACTGACAGCTCAGTGGCTCAGATTGAATTTAGAGGAAGTTTAGGACCACATTGAATTTCCCCTTTGAAAAGGGTTGGCTGGAGCAAAGCAACAGCAAGTAACAGTTCCTAATGCCTCTGCCAGAAACCAGCCCAGGAACGCTGGCCTGTGTCATCATTTCTGGTTGGCAGCTGGGCTTTCTTCATACTGGTTCCTTTATCACCCCACAAACCAAAGCCTTCAGTAGCTGCAGCAAAACTGATAGAAAGTGTGCCTGGGGAGGGGAGCCTGGATTGAACTCTTGGCTCCCCAGTTAGCTCATACATTTTTGAGGTCAAAGCAACAACAATTGTGACAACAGAAGAACTTGCAGATAATGGCTCAGTGTAGTACGTTCCCCATAAAACATTCACTTAAGGCAAGATGCTTCAGTTAACACTCAAATCCAGGGAGAATCTTATCGCTCGCTGATCATCTTGCAAGAAAGAGGAGAATTCTGTGCTGCACAGCGCTCATTTCCGAGGGTGAACGAGCCTCTTGGCTCAGTTTGAGGCTTCTTGCCCAGATATTTATTCTATCGGTCCAGTTTTGCAACAACCTAGGAATAATTCATTCTGTTTTCTTTCTTGCAGAGTATCAAAGTGCTTTTCTAATGAGAAATGGGCAAATGAATCTAAGGAAATAACTTCACTTTCCCTGAATATTTCCTCATGCCTGGGATCAAACCCAAAGCCAAGCTGAGCCTTACTACTAGGATGGATTTGTGCTTTTCTAGTGTTGTTTTTGATTGCTTCTCACATCCCATCCCAGCTTTGGAGTTTGGGTTTGGATAGAAGCAGCAGTGCTGAAAGGTTATGAAATGGTTGTTTCCGTCATGTCTCTGGCCCAGTCAGCCACAGAAATAGTTTGAAGTTTTGGTGGAGCCTCGAAAATTAATCTTCAGCCATGAACTTTGGGGAAAATCTATGGATGGCCTGGGAGAGGCTGCATTCTGAGGCTTTGAAAGCTGACTAGCAAAATTATTGCTTTGGAGATAGAGGGAGTTAATGGAGAAATATCTTACTGGTTATATTTCAGTACTGCTGCTGAGGTGCAAAGAGTAAATGGTTGAAAAAAGATTCCCCTTTTATCTCATCTTTGTGAAGAGAAAAGAAGGGGTGCTTTGGTTTAGCAAAACCTCATCAGTTGTTACGATTTGGTTTTGCAAACCTCAAACCAGGGAGGTTGGGGTCTGGCTTCCATTATATCCTAACCAGAAAGTTCATGCAGAAGAGCTTTTCTGCTCAAAACTCTCCTGAATTTGTTCTAAATTCAGTTTAATCACAACAAAACCTAAACTCTTAGTCCTGTAGGGTCTGTCTGTCACTGTTATTAATGTGTTACAATGTTCTGTGTGGGGTTTTATAGACAAATGAACTCTGAGAGGGTATTTATCACACAAACACACACAAATGTGTGTATGTCCATATATATATTGCAGCATCACGAGGTTCTCTTTAGTTTGACCACAGTGGTTTCTCCTTAGCCACAGAAATCCCATGAGTTCACAAGCCAGCTCCTATTTTCATTTGTGTTGGGGTGAAATCAAAATCACTTTGGCATGCTTCAAATGACAGCAGACAGCGTGCCAACACCGTGCCACCGAAGGAGGCAGCTCTCTGCTGGGCTTTGTCATCTCTGTCTTCGTCCTGCAGCCTGAAGTGGATCAGAAAGAGCAAAAGGAACACAGGGATTATGTGCTGGATGTACTGGATGGGAACAACATTGAGAAATTTTAAGATCTACCCTTATAAATACACTTACAGTGTGTGCAGAACTAAATTAATAGCAGGCATAACTCTTTTAAAAGTCACTTGACTTTAATTGACATATCATTATAATTGGCAATTATCTTAATTGATATACATGGCATAAATATTGTGCTCTGGAAAGCTTCCAGTCCTTCTTTATTAGAGTATTAAGCCACAACACATGCAGATTACATGGAAATACCACTGGAGCATTTGTTATAAGAAATTCCTTTCTTATGTCTCTTTCTTGTATTTTTTATATCCATGTGTATATATGCAAATATGAAGAAAAAAAGTCACGAGGACATACTGAGTATTGTCAATACAGTCTTTTAAACAATTTCAAGTGATTCCACTAAAGGGTTTCTACAAGTTTCACACTCTGCTTTTGTGGAAATCAGCTTTCAAGTCAGCCAGGCTAGAGATTAGATCCAAAGATTTAAAACCCCTATAGATCAAAAGCAGATGCTCTTAGAAGACATTTCAGCCAAGACAAGCCGTCTGGGGACATTGTTACAGCGGGAGAAGACAATTTATCATTAAAACATGAAAGCCTCTGTTCAATAATAACCAGATGTATTAAAAAAAAAAAAAAAAAAAAAAGGAGGAAGGGAAAAGGAGAGAGAAAGAAAAAAAAATAGGGGTGTCAAGGTCTTGATTCATTTGTCTCCCACTAGAAATCATCTTTATCCCATACTTAGGAAATGAGTGCAGATTCTTTGATGCCAAGACATAATATAAGAAAAATTGAAACATTTCACATAGTAAATCCTTGGCAATTGTCAAGGAAATTTTAATTACATAAAATTCTGTGATGCCTTAGGTAAAGATAAGGAGCAGTCAAGTTAAAGAGCAGTTTCCATGACTTAAAAAGAGGGGAAGATCTGACAGGGGTGTTTTAGACCGTTCTGCCTTTCTTTGTACCAGTCTTCACTTTTTCCTGCCTTCACTCCAACCTAATGCAACTTGGCCACAGTGCTTGTCTCTACCCTAAAACTTCCCCTCCAAACATTTGGAAGCATGATTTAAGCCTTCCCACATAGCAGAGGGATTGCTGTCACCCACAGGCATGAAGGGACACACCAGGGCACAGTGGGATGGGATGAGTGTCCTCATCATACACAGGATACCGAGAGGAGAGACAGGAAGTGAAACTTTTAGGATCTAATTCTCCCGTCTCATGATCTAACCACTAGAGAGCATCCCTTCCCAGTGAAATGTATAGCTCTGGAACACAGGATATGCATCTGCTGCCAGGGTATGGGGAGCAGGAAGACCTCATCACTATTCTTATTTTACAGGCCATGCTATAAGAGAGGGGTTGTGATTAACAAGAGTCGTTATAGTAGATGTGAAATCATTTCCAGGTCTGTGGTTAGACATTTCAGGCTAAAATTCCCTAGGGAACAAGTACATTTAAGGACTCAGAGCGAGTAATGTGAGGTGAGGACACGAGTTCTTGGCCATTGCGACCAAGTGGGTCACAGAGCAATCTGCCTGAGCTCGCCAGTTGTCCCACAAAATGAGACACAAACCTCGTTGCTTCTCTCATAGGAATATGGGAGTGAAGTGCACACAACATGAGGGATGGGAGGGAGCTCACTGAAAAATGTTTTCATTGATATTTCTGGAAATTGCTCATTCTTTGATGGAGAAGCCTTTCAGAGAAGTATGTTGGTTTTGATAAAGCTCTGGGAAAACGTACTCTGGTTCAGGACAAAATTTTTGATGAGTTGGAAGAAGAGACTTGACCGCCCTGCACAAGATAAGAGGGGAACACAAAACTTGTAGGGCTCTTTGGATACTCCTGTGAGCCAGGCAGATTTAAATTAAGGTGTCTGATTTGCTGGTGATCCTGAAGAACAAGCTCCCCTTTCTCTGACTGTGAAGAAGACTCTTGTCCTGGCCCTGAGGAACCTTCTCAATAAAACTGTAGTCAAAACCAATAGAGATTGCCAGACTCAGTAAAATGTGACCCTCATGTTACCTGTCATTGACTGTCTCATATGTGAGGCTCTGTTGTCATTTACTTTCTGTCTAAGCTTCTGCCTGGAAGAAAGAACAAACTGTTCAGATAGGCAAAGGTGATGGTTGGCCCCTCAAGAGGACAGGGAAGACAATTTAGAGAGTGACTCCTAGATCTGTGATCAAAAACCCTGGAGATGTAGGACATGGATGTTTGTGTATTTCCATGGCTCTTTGAGCACGGAGCACAAGTCAGGTCACTGTCACAGAGGTCTCTGGTGTGTAGGTGGCTTCTGTGTTCTGGTCAAACCGTGCTGCAAGGGTGCAAAACCAGAAGATTTTGTCAGGGGGAGAACATTTTTCACAAAAAGTAGGAGGAAACTGCACCAAGATCTGGAAAGCATATCAGCATGCCTGCCCTTTAGGGACTGGAAGGCTTTAGCAAACTAATTCCGTTCCTTTTTCTTTGAATAAGAAAAGAAAGGCATCTTCTAGTCCAATAAGAACAGTTATGGTAGAAAGTACTGAGCTTTCTGGAAAACTCAACTTGGGTGAGCTGGAGAACTATCACCATGGAAAAAATGAAATTAATTATATTTTTATTTCTTCTCTGTGTGCCAAGCACCATTCATTTCAAACAAATCTGTTTACTGTTCTGAGCACAGCTTGGCTGATGTAAAGGATCAAGAAAGCATGAGATGGATGCTGTTTTTTGGCTATTCTGTTGGTGTCTCTGGAGCCACATGTGGCAGTTTGGAGACCTACAGACTCACTGGTGACAAAGGCCCTTTATTGGCACATTTGCAACATGCAGCTGTTGGCTGAAGGTCTATGGTCTGGTGTGGCAATTTCTGCTGTTCCAAGTGGGCTTCACCTCCTTTTCTTCATTTGGGAAGAAATCCCTGCATCTGCCTTGGAAGGCAAATGTTTATAAGCAGAGTGGGCTGAAGCAGAGAAATCAGGTCCAGGGCCAGATTAACAGCACTGCTGTCATCAGAAAGCTGAGTACTGTCATTCTTGTTCTGACTCACAGCAGAAGATCTGACTCAATTGGATCCAGACTGGATCCGTACATGGATTTGGAAACCCCAGAAGTTCGGGAATTTGCATCTGGAGTTCTCAGCATAGGTTGGAAACTATGGAAAAATTGAAGAGAAGGGAATGCTCAGCAATGTGGGGAAGACAAGATCAAGGAAAATACAACTTAAAGGAGAGTGACAGGTAGAAACATTCACACTTCTTCTTTGGCCAGTGTTGTTCCAGTAGTACCTGTGTATCCCACATGTGTACAACCTCCCCCGTGATCCTAATCCCTAGTGCTTGGGATTTGGGAGGTGGAAATCCACTAGCACATGGGAGCTGGTGGCCACCACACTGACACTCTGGCTGCTGTCCCTGTGCCTGAACAGAAGCTTGTTTGGGGCACAACAAGTGGTTCATGTGGCCACAGACACCACTTACACAGTGTGGGAGATCACACACATAAAAGTCTAGTGCAGAAGTCCACAAGCACAGACTCACACAGCCCTCGGGCCTTTTCTGTTAACAATCAGACCCATAAAGCACATAAAAATAAACCTATTTTTACAGCTCTGCAGTGCTGTTCAACCAAGCATTTCAAGAAGCAAACAAAAGCACCCACTGCTCTGGAAATGCGAGACTTCATTCTCATCCAGGAGCACAAATTGTACTCGGGAGGGAGTTGTGAAACCCTGTTTAAGTTCAGATTTGTATTCAGTTTTGCATACCTTTGATTCACCCTTCTGTAGGAGGCATTTTTAATTTTTAGCATTTGATAGCTTTATATTTTTGTGGACAAACCATTTCCCAACCGTTTTCCTCAGGGTTACGAGAGCATGAGGCAGAAACAAGTGAGGTTTTCTCCTCCCCCTTTTCAAGTGTATATAGATAGAGGAGGAAAGTGAACTGCAGAGCACCTTCTCTCCAGCTGTTTCATAGCTGCTCTGTGGTGAGGTAAAGAGGGCATGAAAAGATTCTCTCTGTCCTCTGCCACTCTCAGGCAGGGCTGAGTTTAGGGTCCCTGCTGGTGCACCATGCTGATGAACCATCCTGATCACTCAAAGACTGGATTTGTTGTCTGGCACCTAAACACGTTCCCTAGGGAGCTCTTACTTGCAGCA
Organism: Coloeus monedula; assembly: GCF_965178545.1. Classification (NCBI taxonomy): domain Eukaryota; kingdom Metazoa; phylum Chordata; class Aves; order Passeriformes; family Corvidae; genus Coloeus; species Coloeus monedula. The sequence continues at coordinate 24,268,371 of NC_138789.1, read as the reverse complement.
AGGGCAGCTTTGTCCTGTGGACTTCAGGGGTGACTCTCGGGTGGAGAAGCAACTGCTCTCAGAGAGGCATCCTCTGAGAAAGAAAAACAAACAGCAAAAACAATGATGCTCTGTCTTCTAAACAATGTCTTACATCATCCAGAACAAAAGAGTCCTCATTTTGCTTGGAGATGCAAACCCAAAACAAAGGAGCGTTTATAATAATTGATTATAAATGCAGAATTGTTTGTTCTCCTCCTAATTTTCCTTTTCTTTTCCTGCAGTTCTTTCAAATAACATCACAAATCCATTTGCATTTGTCAAGCTAAGTGAGCCACTCATTTTTCCCAATCCTTGCTTGCCTGCAAGGGCTTTAAATGTTGCAACACTTGACATAAAGCAAGGATTTTTACTGATAAGCATGCGTAATGGTTCAAAACTGTTCCAGCGAGCAAATCTGGTTTCTCAAAGGTAAATGGTACAAAAAGCTGGCCTTTGATTAAATATTCCAATCATTACATGCTAATGGTGCATGAAGCTGTGATTTGTCAGCCAAAACAATGTGCTGGAAAATGAACATAATTCATTGAGCCTGAACCAAACTTCACTTGAGCTTTCCACTCACAATAACTCTTGGCCAACAGCAGTTGGTGTCATGCAGCAGAGGCCTCTTGGTAGGAGACTTCACATTTTTTTATTCTGCTGTGCTCTTGAGGCACGAACTCTGCCACCTGAGCTGTACTTCGGGGGAAACAGCTGCCTAAGGATCCATGCAGGAGCAGTGTCCTGACCTGCTTGTAAGGAAGCCAGGGGCTGTGAGGGATTTATTTTTCTTGAATACCTGTTTTAAGCACCAGAGTGCAGTTTCAGGGGCTTGTTTGGCCTCAGTGAGCTTTTCCAACAGCGAAGATGGCAAAGAGTTGTTTAAACTCATCCTGAACAAGCAGAGAGCTAAGGGATACTGCTTGGCATTGGCATAGCATGGATTCCCCTTGTCACTGCTGCTTCCATCTCTGCGCTGGCAAGCTGCAGGAGGATGGACTGGTAGCTGATCCCCTCGCCTTGGCTTCCTGCCTTCCCACCCTGTGAGAACAGTGCTGGGTGCCAATGAGATGTAATTACTCTCAGGCTGCAACTTGTTTATTTTTAGGCTTGCCAGTGTGAGCTGGGGACACGGGCTGGTCAGGAGTGGTTTTGTGCTCTTTGCTACCTCCAAAGAAGGGAGTTTGGTAGTGCTGGAGCGCAGGGCTGGAGGTGGTGTGCCTGCTACTAGCGAGATGTGTTGTCTGTTTTGATAACATCCTGGGGCTGGTTATCGTGTAGTGACAAGGGCTGTTTATTAAAAAAAGATGTGTGTTTTGTTACTGATTCCTTGCTTATAAAAGCAGTTGGGGAAAGGAGAGGAGAAGATGCCAAATTGATTGTTGGTGTAGCTTCAGAGGGGGTTCATCATTGAAGAGATACTTGTTCCATTAGATTCAACTCTGAATGTAAATCAGAGTCAGGAAGCAGTTTACTCTGCTTCTCTTAGTCTCAAAACCTCAAAACCACCATGATTAAGTTCCTTCTCACCCACTTTGCACATCCAGCTGAACGCCAAAGATGTAAACCAAAAGAATTTCCTGCCCCTCACATCACGTTATTTCACACACATGCTGGAGAAATAACAAAATTATTTATAAAGTTTAACCAAAACCAAATTATCAAGCCCATGAAGCTTTAGAGGGAGACAAGGCGAGAGGGAGGAAGGTATTTTTGGCTGGAGACCTGTACACAGGCATGTGGAATTCATGTCCTGGCTGATTATGTGGTAACAGGTCTTGGGCAGCAGCAGCAGTGCTGGGACTCACCAGCTGCACCACTGCCCAGAGCAGCTGTCCCAGAGGGCTGCCAGCACTCCCAGTGAGCCAGAGGTCCAGTTATGATGGGAAAGGGGCAGGGATTCCAAGGTATAGTGTGATAGCATCACTCTGCGGGGTTGCCATGCTTTCTATCCGTGTTTCTTCAGCACGAGGTATCCAAACCATGCTGGGCGCCTGCTGTGTGCTCCACCATGTGCTCCGGGGCCCAGCCAGGACTGAGCCAACAAATGCGGTCTTGGGGTGTCACTTCTGCTGTAGTTTTTCTGCTTGGAGACCCCGGGGCTGGCCTAGAGGGATCTCTCTGTTGAATCTTGGTGTTTTGTGCTGGGCACGATGGATAGCTGTGCTTGTAGAAGTAGGTTACACCTGCGGTTTGCTGGCAGTGTGCACACGGCCATTCTGGGAAGCCGACATGCCACTGTGCATTAGGGGTGTGATTGACTAATTTCCCTCTCCTTTGATCTATCAGAAAACACTTGACACTTTTGGAAGAGGGAAGATGGGAAAACCCCTCTCAGCTCGGCTGCGTTGTGTAAGCAGAGTGCCACGGGCTGTGCTGGCATCGTGCTGCTGGTGCAGGCAGAGGGACATAAAGAACAGGGCTGAGTCCATCTTCTCAGGCATGGATCAGCACTTGGCCTCTGGCCTCTGCAGATGGAGAAAAAGGTGGAGTGCTAATTCAGGGAGTGTGAAGGATGAGCTGCAGTTTGGTTCTGGGAAATGGAAGGACTTGGGGGGCACTGGAGACATGGTGGCAAATCATCATGTGGCTGGAGAGTTCATGGCAGATTAGACTTGAGGAGCATAGGGGCTGGAGAGTGAGTTGTTCTCACTGAAACCTGCAGGTGTGATGGATGTCCCATAGCTGTGTTATGTGGACACCAGTGTCCCTTCTTCTTCTGTGTTCCCTCTGCCTCTGTTTCTCTTGGACCTCAGGTTAGGTTCCAGATAAGAGCTGTGGTCATACAATATGGCCAGTGGTTTCAGGGACAAGGCCTTTAAAAGTGGACACAGTGCTTTTGACATTGAGTCAGGGAGAGGAATGAATGCAAGGAAAATGGTGATTAAACATCTAGGAGTTTTTCCAAGGTCTGCCACAGACTCTCCATGTGACCTCTGGAAATTCCTGCATCATCTTGGCCCACCTTCAGTGGTCTGAGTGCAGCCCCAAAGAAGTGCTAATCCTTCCTTTCATCCGCTCTTTATTTAAATGATCAAATCTTCTGAGCAGGCATTGTTTTCTATATGAGTTTGTAGAGTACCTGCCAATAGGTACAATGCCACAGCAGGTTGTGAGCAGAGGCTCTGATCTTACAAGATACTTTGGTGCCAAATTTCTGTACAGGAAGAGCTCCTGCTTACTTTGGAGATTTGGCTTAGCATACAGTGGTCCACAAAAAACACTCTTGACACACTTCATATTTTTGCAAAAGAATAAAATCATTCTAAAAGCCCATGTGCCTGCATTTCTAACTCCTCAGACACATTTTAATTTATTGGAGGACACAAATTTTAACCTTGAGCTTCTTTCTCAATACTCATTCATTACTTTTACATTGTAGTTTACATTCCCTGTTGCTAAAACTAACAAAATGTTCATTTTAACAGAATGTCTTCTCCCTGCTGGGCCCCAAATTAAACATTCCTGGGAAGGCAGGAGGCAGTTGCTTTATTCTGCACTGCGAATTAGCATGTTTGCATAACTTAATGGTCAGTGCATCAGACAGGAATTCCAGAAGAGATCAATCTTCAGCACTGTGTTTGACTTCATGGGCCGAGCATCCTCCTCTCTGTATGGCATCACTGCTGAAATGTCCTTCTGGCATGGGCTATCCATCATGGTTTCTGTGAGGAAACCGCAGAGAATGGGAATGTGTCAAAGAGCTTACTGAAAGGCAGACTTATCACTGCTCAAAGCAGAGAGCAAGCACTAGCACATCCCATTGAGAAAAACAGCTTATGAAGAAGACAAGTGAATTCTTCCACCTTCTGTAGACACATGCTGAAAAACCATATTTACCTCCATCTGTAGCTCGCTTAGTGCTGTGAAACCCCATTTGAGGGATCTGGGCAGACTCCACTCCAGTGCCACCGTGTGTGTTGTCTCAGCTGCAGCGTATGAGCTGCTCTGGAGGAGGAAACCACCCATGAGCACATTATTTCCTGTTCTGTTCTCTGCAGAATTTTCTTCTTTAAGAAAACAGCTCAGGATTCTTCCTGAATGTACATTTTTTGTGTGCACTCAGAGTGTTTCCCTTGCCAAGTTGAGGCCTGATCCAGGCAAAGTCAGATAAAGGGAAAAAACTCCCCTAGGCCTACAAAAGGGTGAAGGGCTAACGGATGGTGTGGGTTTGAAAGAATGGAAGGGGAGGTTACTCTTCTTGTGGAAGTTACATCATGTAGGAAGTAGCATCACCATTTCTAAAATCTGGGGTGGCGATCAGATTTTGGCTACCAAGCTCACAGGGTGCTGACTGAAGTCATGGCTGTGCACCTGACAACTGCCATTCATTTCTGTCAACAAATTCCTGAGGCAGTCCTGAGCCAGGATCCAAATGGCTTAGATGCCATCCGCGCTAAAACCCCAAAAATAAGCCCTGCCTGGGGAGTGCACAGTCTCTGAGCAAGATTTGCCCACCCTTGTTGTCCATGAGCGCTGTCCTACCCTTTGTGATGTTTCCCTGAAGTTGCTGTGAGGTTGGGAACACCTCATGGTTAACACTTGCCGGGGAAATTTGGGTTAGTAATTAAAATATGAACACTCTTGGGACCCTAAGTAGGTATTCCCACTGATGGAGCTTCATGTTACTATCTAGATCCACCCAAAAATTCAGGACACATTTTCTCATAACATTTTATGGCAATCTGGGAATACAGAAGGATGGGTTCCAGAAAAGCTGACAGAACAGTTGTTGAATGGCCTTTTCCCTTCCTGCCTAGCAGAGTTTCTTCAAGATTTTGTTTTTTAGAAGTTCCTAGAAGCCATTAAACAAACATCTTTAGCAGCAGAAATATTTACCCTGGTTTCTTAGAACTGATAACACCTGTTTGTAAAAAAATGAAACATCATGCAGGATGTTAATATTTTAAACATTTTTTTACTAGTTCTGCTTCTTAGCAAATTGGCAGCCTTTTTGCATATTTATCTTATCACCCATGTGGTGTTTCTCAGACCAAGTCCAGAAAAGCTGTTTCCATTCTAACTCAGTTTCATTCTACTGCCACTTCAGTACTTCCTTCCAGCTGGTACCCTCTTGCTTTTATCATGCTGTGTTCAGTCACCCCTTCACAGACAACCAAGTTAAAATACCAGGCATTTATCACTCTCTGGTAGTATTTTCTTACTGCTGTTTTGCTTTATCGGTCTTTCCTTTTGAAGACACAATGGTGGGGTTGCCAGACAGGCAATAAACATTCTTCTTTTATTGTTCAAATCAACTTAAAATCATTGTAATGTGCTTGAAGATTTTTTTTTTTATGTACCTCAAAAAAGAACATAAGAAATATATTGAAATCTACAGATGGGCAGTGGTTGTGCAAAAACTATGTCTTGTCCATAATTAACTATTGGACTTGACAGTCTTAAGTTAACAAAATCCTCAAATATCCGGAATGTGTCTTTAAAACCAGATACCTCATTTTCTGAAATACATTGTATAGGACTGATTTTTTTTTTAGTATATGGTCGTATTTTTTCAATTTATGTATTTAGGCAATATGAAGCCAATATATGTTATCAATGCATAAGAGCTCTCCAAGTTCTCCTTTTTAAGAAATTCCCTCCTTTGTTAAAGAAAAGGATTTGTTTGGATCGATAACCACCAGCTCCTCTCTGCCATATTGCAAATTATGAAGTGGTTTTGGATGTCTGCTTTCTAAATGAGTGGACTTGATGTAATAAATGCCCAGATGTAACTGTTGTCTTAAGCTGGTCACATTATTCATTATAAAAACCACTGTTTTGTAATGACATTAATTCTCCTCATACCTGTTCAGTGGACAATTTCTGGCACTGTAGGCCATGCCACAGGTTAATTTATAAACTGCTAGGACATGCTTTTCATTATTGATTAATTTGCAATTCATTGCTGATGTTGATGCTGGGGTTTTTTTGATTGGACAACAGAAGTGTGATGAATAGAAGAATAATGAGTTGTAAATTCAAATTTGTAGTGCAGCACCATCCATCACAAGTGCATAGAAGTGTTTGTAAATGAGAAGGGCAGTCCTTACCCCAAAGGCTTTCCAGCAGATCATCCCCTGAGATGATGAGTCCATGCAGAAAAGGATCAGGAAATGGACTTCGCCACCACTGTAGTGCTCTTGGTGTGCTGGCAGCCAAACCTCTGTCCAGTTTTATTTTGGGTGAAGGAGAGTTCGAGACCATCACCAAAGGCAGTGAGGTGAAGGAGAGAGCAGGAGAGACTGAGAGAGTGACTTTCTTTGAAAAAGGGGTGTGGAAAGCATGGTGGGACAGCTGGAAATGTAAATTAACCCTTTGACACCTGTTATGATCCTGTTATAAGAGATGACTCTGCCTGAATTAAGGTGCAAACAGGACCGCATGCCAAAGTTAATAGTGCAGATTTTATTTAACTATAAATGAGAGGTAGAGAGGTGGAAAGCAATAGGAGGAGGGGCAGGGAGGGAGAGAAAAAGTGTCTCTCTTAGTGTATCACTTAGAGGTATCTTAGTGATTAAGGGAGAGTTCAGGCTGTTGTTTGGGAATTCTGAGAGGGTGGTGGCACAGGGTCAATTTTGTTACGAATGCCAGAAAACTAAAGCTGGTCATGTCTTCCTGGCCATTGCCCAGCTTGAGGCTGACTTGTCATGCATAATGTGCAGGTATGGGAAGTTAAATGGGAAGGTTTTCTGTCTTTGCACCTTTCCTTCATCTTGTGTATGAGGATGTGTGGGAGCAGGGTGGATATAGACCTTGGAGTGCCTGTAATGAAAATACAGATATTTATCCTAAGAAATTCCACTTGATTAGGAAACAACAGTTGGGTTCTTTAGCTGGGCAATGCACATCCAAAGCAGCACAGACAGCAAAATATTCTCAGTATCTGCTGGTTGGCCAGTAATGCAGGAGAAGGTTTGAGCCATTCAACAGTATCTGTCATGAAACTGCTATTTATTCTTCTTTATTATATAAAGTTCCATGTGTTTTTGCTATTCTGTGAATATGCTGGTCTGGCAAAATTCTTACAGATCCCTCAAAAGGTGACTGTTTTTAGAATTATGTGTTGTTTCTGGTCTCTCTTCTTTTTATTTAATTTTATTCTATTTTTCAATGGCTAGAAATCAATTGATCTTTCTGTAACTGGCAAGCTGGGGTAGAGCATACTTAGAAAAAGCTATATCCCATGGAATTTTTGGCTTTCTTTCTTAAACTGTGGCAGGACATCCTGATGCTATGAAATTACATGGAAAAAAAAGTCTTGGAAGAAAAGACTGGGATTAGTAGCTTTGTTACTTGATGAGTTCCTTCTTTGATAGGAACATCATGATGTTGAAAAGTAGCAAAATCTTTGAAGAGCACTGGTGGATTATGAAACGAAAATTGAGTGCAAAACTCTGGAACGTTTTAAAGAATAGGCACTGCATGTTTATTAAGCCCCCTCCATGACTTACAGGTACTGAGCTTGTCTTTACAACAGAAACATCTGGCTTCTTTGCTTAAATTATTCCAGCAATTCAGGAAAAAAAAATAGCACTGAGAAAAAAGGGAAGTAAAGGGAGAAAGATACATTTGTAGAGAGGGACAGTGAATAATGCAGTAATTTCCCTCTATTTGCACCCCAGATATTGTATGGAGTGAGACTGACACAAGGGAGAACGAAGAGGACAGACATCTGAACTACCATTTTTTCAGATTACCAGAAATTTGTGACATGTTCCTTGGAGGAGACGTAATTAGGATTTATTTATTTTCTGAATGCCCTGCTCTTCTGTATTGTTTTAGCACACATGGCATTCATATAAATCAATTACAGTCATAATAGCCTATGAACACAGTGTCTCATCCACAGCCCACTGAAGTCTGTGGGAGGGCTTTCCATTGGCTTCACTGGGCACTGAGTCAGTCTCACTGAGGGCCTTTGATCAGCCAGTGACAGCCACTAAATTCCCCCACGTCCCTCTGTGTGGGAGAGGTGACAGTTTTCGTTGAACTTTTGGAAGGGTGTGGCTGGCTGGCTGGCACTGCAGGAAGCCGAGCTTGTTGATCTCCTCTCCACCACTGCAGGCTGCCCTGGTTCCTGCTGACTGGGAGGATCCTGGCAGGTTTGTGTTGCTGTGCTTAACAGGTTCTTCAGCTGCTTCGAAGTTGAGAGTAATGAAAGTCTTGGAATGTAAGTGGGCATTACACAAAGGAATGGAAGACACTGGAATATCTACTGAAGCCTGACTGTAGAACCAGAGAATCATTAAGGTCTGAAAAGACCTCCAGGATTATTGACTCCACCAGTTAACCTGATAGTGCCAAGCCCACCAATTAACCATGTCACTAAGCACCACATCTACAAGTTTTTTGAATGCTTCCAGGGATGGTGACTCTGCCACTTCCCTGCACAGCCTGTTCCACTCTTTCAGTGAAGAAATTTTTCCTAATACCTAATCTAAACCTCCTTGGTGCACCTTGAGGCCATTTCCTCTTGTCCAATAGTTTGTTGCCTGGTGAAGAGACCAACCCCCACCTCACTACAACCTCCTTTTGGGTAATTGTAGAAAAACTACAAGGTTCCCCTGAGCGTCCTTTTCTCCAGGATAAACAACCCCAGTTCCCTCATCTGCTTCTCCTAAGACTTGTCCTCCACACTTAGAGAGCTCTGCTGGAGAAGCCCAGCAGGCCACTGGATGCCGCTGAAAAGGACCCACGAGCCACCAGTACCCTGAACTGTGGTACCCTTGTTAGCACCAGGGAGGTCTGACCACCAGAAATGGTTTAGAACCAGCACAGGCCACTTCCCAATGTGCTGAGAGCATGCACAAGCCTGCTGTGGCAGCTCAGCTGACAGCCCACAATTGCTTTAGTGAAAGCCCACTTGTTTCTGAATGTGGGATCAGTGTAAGATAAATGTGGGGACTGGAAAAGCAGTTTGACAAAAGTGACATTATCCAGTTGGTTTTAGCTAATAGGAAAAGCCATCAGCTCATCTTCAGCTCAGCTATGGCCTCTATAACTTACTCAGTGTCATTTTCCCAATAAATATTTCCTGAATGTAGAACCAAGAAAAGAGTCTATTGTGTAAGTCAAACAATTCTACACCACATTAAAGATAGTGGGTTTTGCTTTATTATCTGTTGATGAAAAAGATACCTCCCCAAGAAAAACACTATTACATTAAAATAAGAAATGATGGCAAAGGAATCAATCACATTTCTTATGTAACAATATACTAGAAAAGAGTCCTCACTTTCCAGTGGCTCTCCATCATTGCTGAAATCCAAACTGCTTGGAATTACATTTAAGCGTATGAATTCATAAGTAAAGAGAGAAGGAATAATTAATTTGATTCTGAGCAATTGTCTTGCAAATAAATTCCATTCCACAGGGCTGAGAGTGGCTATTTGGTAAAAAAGAAAAGAAAAAAAAAAAAAAAAGCCAAACCCTGCTCAGGCTCTGGGCTTTCAGGTTCATTTTCTTAAGGGTAAAGTTATTTTGTCCTTTGTATCTTGAGCTTGGAACAAACAAACCCAGACATGTCTAATGTAAAAGATACTGCACTGATGTGCTATTGATCTGCCAGAAAAGCCCTAATCCAGTGCCTGTTGGCATGGGTTAGTGAGACGCTGTTGACTCCAGTGGGCTTTGGAGCAGACCCAGAGACAGTTTCATGTACTAGTTAATAATCCTACTACAGGGTGGAACCTGGTTCCTGGCATTCGGCAGGAATTTCCTGATTTATTTCTCTAGGCTTTGAATCAGACCGATGTGGTGATACTCATCCTGTGTTAACAATCTCAGGGTTGGTATCTCATCATCTAGGATCACTTTTCTATCAGAGGACAACAGGGACACCTTTGGAGAGCAGCTCCCATCTCCTTTGGCTCAGTAGGATGGAAGGAGCTGAACTGGAGAGATGAGACAGCCAGCTATCAGCTAAATTCAGATCAAATCAGTCCCACCTCTCTTGATCCCTGGGCAGCTAATTTAGGGTATTCTTAGTGCATGAAGGACTGGGATTAATTCCTTGACACTTGACAGGCATTGAGAATATCACAGGGAATCAAAATCAGAACTTCAGCTTAAATAAGTTCAAGTGTAATAGGAAAAAGTTATGTATGCAGTACTTCATCTGTTCATCCAAAAAGCAACTAGCCCCACACATAAGGAGGAGGACAGGACACAGGTAAATCTTTAGCATTTACAAATAGTCTGAAAGTACTGCCGTCCCGAGAATTACTTTGATTAGCAGCAGTATGAAGTTTGAAATGAGATCAGGACTCACTGCAGAGGACACAGTAAGCAATGTCTTCTAAAGGACTTGGACACTGCTAAATAAAGAGCTAGTATTAGGAGAAACCAAAGTTAGGGACTTGCAGAAGTTTGCTGTGTTAACGAGTGAGAGAGCCCACACCAGGATCCTGCGCTCCTTTCTCCTTGTTTGCTGCTCTCTTCTCCCGCTTATGGGGAAAGTCAAGAATGGAGATTTCAACCCACACTAAAATTATTACGTGAAATAGTTACACAATTTTGAGGAGAAACTTAGACTTGTTTTTGCAGTAGACATTATTTGTGCTTTTGATAAGGAGAAATAGATTATGCCACTCTTTCTTTTCTCTTGAAATCCCTTGAGCTGGTTTTGCCAGCTTGTGTGACTTCTCCCTGGCCCAGAGTTGCTGCTCAGGGTGTGTGCTCACCTTATCTCACCAGCGGATCAGGCTTAGGCAGGATCAGCCCTCGCACTGGGAATTGCCAGGGAGAACACAGGGTGCCAGAGGATGGAATGGTGAGGCTCCCCAGGAGGGTTTTCTCCCTCTGAGTCAGTGCAGAGCCACTAAGTCAGCCCTGGTTTTGGGGGTGGCACATTCCCTCTGCGGCCATGAGTAATCTGCTGTTTCTGCTTAATATCAAAAGGATGCAGTGAATTAAAATCAAAACAAAAAACAAAACCAAAAAGCAGACCTTGGCCTTAAATAAATGTTTGGTTTACTGATAGGTATCTTAGATGAGCAAGGGAAGCCACGATGAAATACAGTGAAATATGTATGCTGGGGTGAGGGCTGGGGAAGGTCTGCTCAGTCTCTTTGCTCTAAGCCCAAGGAATATTCAGGGAAAGCAAGACTGGAATGAAAAATAATAGATAGTTGCCTTTGCATGTAAAATGTCATCATTAGGCAGCAGGGCCCATTACTGTAGGAGGGTACCTGGGATATGACCTGAGCTGGGTGGCCAGGGGGGTGGCAGAGACCAGCGTGGCCACAGCAGCCTGTATCCAAGGGCTGTCACGCTGGGGTGCTGCTCAAAACCCTCTGCATTTGCAGCCAGGGCACTCAAGAGCCTTGAGCACAATTTTTGGAGAGGGGTGAGGGTTTCACGCTGTCCCAGACTGGGAGGAGGAGGTGCAGGGGTGCTGGAGTAGCCTCCTAAGGCTGTTTGAAGGTCGTCACAAAGATGTCAGCGTGAATTTGAGGAAAGCCACAGAATAAAGCACTGACCTGTGACCAATAACAAATTGCAGCTTGGGAGGTTTGAACTAGACATGAGGAAAAACTTTTCACGAGGAGGGTGGAGCAGCACTGGAAGCACTTCTGGTTACCCAGGCTGTCATGGTATCTCTGTCCTTGGAGGCTTTCAAGGCTTGGCTAGACAAAGCCTTGGCTGACCTGACGTGCTGTCAGCAGTAGTCCTGCTATGAGTGGAAGGTTGGACTGGAGGCATTCAGAGATCGCTTCCAGCCAGCATTTCTGTGATCTTATGATATCCAGTGTGGAATTTCCTTAAAATTATGTCATTAAAAATTGAGTTCCTGGAACTTGCCAGTCTCCATTACAAATCCCTTGTCCTGATTTCCCTTCTGCTGGTGTCTTTTTTCATCTGCACTGCCAAATCACATCATACCCCCTGGCAGGGTTCGTCAGCCAGTGCACTGACCTGAAGAGTATTTTGGTGGAGAAATATTTGCAAAACAAAAGGCATGAGTTTGCTTTTTGTGGTGATTGCATCACTTTCTGCAAATGCATTTTCTAGCCGAGAGCCTGAAAAAGCTTTTTTAGCACCCAGTTGTATTGCTTGTGCTAGCTTTATTTCTAGTAAAGTCTTGAAGGACTTCTGGATTTTCCTGTGAATCCTTGGTTACCAGCTTCATCCAAAAGAAAGCCAACTCCTGCTTCAACCAGCACTTCAAAAACAGAACAGGTTAGCTATCACTTTGTTATCAAGTCTTGTGGTAAGAAGACCAGTGAAATCACAAGAAAAGAAGGAAGATTTGAGGCTGTGCAGGTCTGGCTGCCATCTCTAATTACTAGTGCCATGGAGATGCAGCCACAGTAAGCCCCCATCCAAAGCTGAACCAGACATATTTTACATAATAAGAAGATAGTTAGAAATGTTTAAGCAGAAAGCTGAAAAGCAAGTGGCAAACGTCTCCTTTTTTTTTTTTTTTTCTTTTTTTGTCACTGGATGTTTGCTTTCTGAGCTGGAATAATTTATTGTTTCTTTTCTGTCCAATAGGAGAGATAAATAAGGGTGGATTTTTCAATGAGTAAAACATACATTTGGAAACATCATTTTAGTATCAAAATGAGATTTCCATACGACCTTTCTGAATGAAGCTGTAGCAGTATGTTGTGATCCCTTTACTAGGAAAGGAAAAGCAGCCAGAAAATTCAGGATTAAATTGCCTTGTAGTTCATCTTCTTCCTTTGTTGTTTTTTTGTTTATAGAAAAAGTGAATTTATTGGGCATGGAAAAATACCAGATTGACAGCTCTGGAAAATGAAAGCCTCTCTTAATCCAGCGTGCAGATGTGGCACAGTCAGGATTAATGTGGAATGCCTCCCTGAGATCCAAAGGAATCATTGCAAGCAGTTTGGCAGGGATGGGCTCTCTGCCCCAGTCCTCATCCAAGGGGATTTCAGAGAGTACAAGTTCTGGCCAGCGCTGGAGTGCTCAGAAGTCAGTGGTGTGTTTGTATTTCTCTGTGCCACTCTCGCTGCCAAGCCTCCATGCTGAGAGGAGCAGGGAGTAAGGGAGAGGGGGGAAAAGGCCAAAACGGGGAGGTTTAGGCATCTTAAGAAGTCATTTAAGTCAGCAGTTCAGTGAAACACAAATGGATGGATGTCCAGGTGATGTCTTTGGACCTGTGTGGGTATGGGTGTGGTGCCTGGGCAGCACTACAGACACACAGGGAGTCAGGGAATTCAGAGCATCCAAGCTCTTGCCCAAATTTTCCTCTTCACATAACAGCCTGGGGAGAGCTGTAAGTGGTGGTGAGTTGCAGTATTCAGTCTTTATTGTGCTGGCTTCAGGGCCACTCTGTTGTATGTGGGGAAGGTTGTTTGTTTTTATTTTGCATTTTTTCTCTGAAGAATATGACTTTTTCATCAGGGTGAAAATCTGTCAAATGTCCATTTCAGATTTCCTAGAAATTACGAGGTTCTGGAATCTATTAAAGCATAAATGTCAAAAGAAAATTACTGCAGAGTTTGTCTGGCCTTTCTTGTTTTACTCCTTGATGTTAACGTTCCTTGTTTGCTGATGTATGCTTTTTGTGCAGGGGTTACAGGAAAAAAAAAAAACCTTAAAAAGATGCTGCAGTTATTAACTACTTTTGCATGTCTGCAGTCTGCAGGCTCTGTGTGTGCATATATGGTTTTCCATCAAGATAAAACCTGCTTAGAAAAATGTTGTGGTTAAAAAAAAAAAAAAAAGAGGAAAGAGAGACTGGTGCCAGAAAACCAGACCTAAATCATTCTCTTTTTTTCCCTGTGAATATTTCTGAATTATACTTGTAATGCACCATAACAACAAACAACATGTTTTCCTAAGTGTAAGTAGATTTGCTGTTGAGTAAGTCTGTGCCAAAGCTATTTTTGAGCAAGCAGATGTCAAGAGCCTAAACAAGGCCTGAAGTGTGCATGGGCATTATGAATTGCACTTGCCTTCAGGGACAGACTGAGGACAGAGAGTTGTTAAATTTGTCTGTGAAAAAATGCTGTTTAGGTGACTACGTGGTATGAGATTGGGCACGGTGTGTGCGCCAGCCCCTTCCAAAGCTCACCCTGGAATCCTTGATTTTCTTTTAAATCACTTTGTACTTCCAAAGTACAATTGAAATGAAGTGCAAAGAAGGGTCAGATGCTCCATTGGTTGGTGTAACTCCCCAGCCTTATTTCTGCTAGCCCTGGCTGGAAACTTGGTCCAGAGTAGGTGCCATCAGTGACTGAGGATGTTCCAAGGAGGAGGAGACAAGTGGTAGCAAGTGCAGAGAGGTGGCGTGTATCCCTTCTTCTCAAGTGTTGGGGATCACTTCCAGGAGTCATCTGGAGTTACTGGTGTATCTAATACTGGGAAAGCAGTCTGAACAGTGAAAATCCCAGAGTTCAACTGCATTGTGAGCTTTTTTCCCCTCCAGTTTCTTTCTGCATAGATGTGTTTAGTTTATTACATATTTCAGTGTAGCACTGGGAAAAGGTGTGGGACAGTCTGGAGGTTCCAAGGTTTTAAGAACTGGAAACCTACAATTAATTTTGGTTAAGGAATTGCAATGGATTTAGATATTTTAAGCAGCAAAGAATGAGCTAAGGGCCTTGTGCTGTTCGGCAGGGCTGAAATAAGTCCAGGCACAGTTTGCTTCTGGGAGGGAAGTTACGACAATACCATGTCTGGAAGGACAGAACTGCTCCTTGGTTGGGTTTAGCAAAGCCTGGGGGCCTGATGCACATTCTCACAAAGCTCCCTTGCACTGCAGCAGAGGTGTTGATTATTGTCAGCAGGCTGCAATGCCGTGAGTGAAAATCAGACGTGTTTTACAGGGAACACTGGGAAGGTTGGCAGGATCCCCTTTTTCCGTGTTTGCAAATAATGTGATGTGAAATTCAGCAGCTTTGTGACTGCTGAACGGGGCTGCAGAGAGTCTGTTAGGGCACATGTGTTTCCAAACCTTACCAGTGCTGAAATACCTCCCAGTAGCCACGTATCAAGGAATAAGGCATTAATTTTCCTGAGCATAGCACGGTGTAGCACTGAGCTGCACCAGAAGGGAAGTTTGTGGAGTTCAGTCTGATCCCAGGTCTGTGCAAGGGATTGCTAAACCCCAGTAAAATAACATTGTGGTCCTTGGAAAGTGAGCTGGGTGAGGCTGCAGCGCTATCACATCCTAGGGCTCCCCTCAGTGGGGCCATCACAAGCAAACACATCTCATTGTCTAAAACACTGTCCAGAACTTGCCACAGGTTTTATTATTACCTCACCAGTTATGTCATAGGATATGCTTCATGAAATACTTTGGGGAAAAGGTTTAGCAATTTTCGTATGTGTGCAACACCTTCACTGTACTGTGTCTCTTGCTGGTCTGTGATCCACCAGCATCCCGTGTGCACAGTGTTGGCCATAAAAGCCTTGAAGACCAGACCCTGGCTACAGATATGCATGAGAGGGTTAAAAAAAAGTGTTATTTTCATTTACTTCGGCTTTATGACTCTTAAACAGATGCTGAGATTCACTAAGCATCTCTGAGTCTGGTTAGCTGCACAACAGGGGTGATGGCAGATATAATGGCTTGATTATTTCTCTTTCTTGGGAAATCTTTATATTTAAAATGCATAATCGTTTTTCCTTAGGATCTCTGAATTTCTGGAGAAAGTCAGTATCAGTCCCAAACTTAGAACTAGAATTTGATCTTTTTAATACTCCTTCCCATGAGTTGAATTAGCTGGAATTAAAGCAAGTAATTTCTCGTGGTATTGCTACCAGCACTGAAAATTAAGTCATTTAGGGGTATACTCCAAAGGAAAAGTTTTTTCATATTGTGGATGAATTTAACCAAGATTATCTTTATTGAATACTCAACATGTTCTTGTGTCAATTTAAGAAAGAAAAATGTATAATGATTTATTCTGAAACCTTTGTATTAAAATGTTTTAAAGAATTTACTTTTTCCATTGAAATGCCTCAGCAAATACTCTAAATTTATTCATCTTTTAGGTGTTAATAATTTAAACAAAGATCATATGAATAGATCCATACAACATACACCATGTTCATGGTTTCTCAAATTTCTAGTCAGCAGACAAGGAAGCACAATTTTTTTTCTTATTTTCTTATTTACTAGGAACTATGTAAAAGGATGCCAAAATTCATCGAGTAGATTTGGGCAGGACTTGATATAAAATAGGCTTTAATGAAGTCCATGTACCTCTGAAAGCCTAGAGACTATGAAGTGGAAGCCAGCCACACGGTCTACATATTGTGCACCCTTATTGCAGCTGAGGTGGTTGGAGCACACTGAACTCTTTCCCCTCATACAGGTGATCAAAGGAAAGGCATAAATAAGCTGAAATTGTGACTGCCCAACCCAGTGCAAAAGGAAATGTTCCTGAGATATCTGAAGGTGGGTGGAAAGGGACCTGAGTTTCTTGTCACAAGTTCTCAACAGGAGTTAGCAAGACAAGAATTCCATGGAATATGGAAGGGGCAGCTTCAGCCTCTGTGAAGCCAAGCAGTGCAAATTTTACAGGTGATTATAGAGCTGTGCAGGGCACTGCCAGGTCCAGGGCCTCTGAATGGAGGAGGACAACACACTGGAGAAGGCAGTCTGGGAGGATGTAATGACAGTAGCAGCCCTAGTCCTACGTTTGTGAGAGGAAACAAGAAGATTACCTCAGAAAATAAATATTGCTTAAGCTATTGACTTAAGAAAGGAAAGTTAATGCCTAGCATCATGCCTAAATATAAGAGATTTATCCTTCTCTTAGAACTGTGCTGATTCTGCCAGAAGTTCTGCATTAGTGCATGAGGTTCTCCTGTGGGACTGCTCCACCATCTGGCCCAGCCCATTGTTCCAGGGCTTCCAAGGCCATGTTGAAGTGTGTGAGCCCCACTCTGTGCAGCTCCGTGTGCAGTTATTTACATGGTTACACGTGTGCATGTGCTGTTTATTGAGGAGAGCTGAGTTTATGACATGTCAGCAATGCCCTGCAGGCCGTACTGAGTGTTCACAAGGCTTCCAACCCAAGGCACAATGGTTCCCCTTAAAAACGAAATCCCCAGTCAATATATGTTTTATTACATTCTCAAAGAATGCATTTTCCTCTCCAAATGTGATTCACTTTCACTTACTGTCTGCTGAAACATCTCTTTTCTGTAATTCAGGGGGACTTGCAAGACCTGTGGCCAGTAGAAGGACGCTGATGAAATCCATCTTGGGTAGAGAGGGAGAGGCTGTTGCTGTGGTCTTTCTCCCAGTTACAGTGGTGTGGGCAAGAGTGGGTATGGCTGGAGATCCATCCTGAAACAGGCCACCATGGGATCTGCAGGCCCTTGTTTGGAAAGACAGACTTGGTAGAGGTGAACTTCTCTGGAGGACTGAAAGGTGCTGAGGGGGTCCTGTGTGCTGGTGGGAACTGTGCTGAATCTCAAGATGAATCTCATCACTGGGTCAGGATCAGTGCTTTGCTGTCCTTGCTAATACATGTTAAAGCCAGGGAAGTCTGGAGTGCTAACGTCTCTCCAGGACAACTGCACATGTTCATAGTCTATGGAAATGGTGCAAAAGCTCATGAAACCCAAGTGAAATGGGCAGTCAGGTGGTGCCAGGGCAGTATGGCTGCTGCTGGGGACAGACTTTCTCTTTATACGTGCCAGTGACTCTAATAAAGCCCCAACCTGTCCTGCACCTGTGAGACCCTGGCCATACATACCCAGCAAAGAAATGTCTGTTTTGTTAGCTTTCCCTGGACCTCCTTTTGTGGGCTTAGGGTTCACTGGTGCCAGTGAGTCTGCAGGAGGTGAGGATGTTCAGCATCTCCCTAAGCCGAGACTTTAGCGTGGAAATCCAAGGGCCTTTCCTCTCCTGGCATAGAGGTGCTTTCAGCCACACATAATGGTCCTTCAATTATTTGCAGTTTCACTGGAGTCAAGGAGTTGTTACTCCACAATTCAGAGTGCTGGGGACATAGTTGCTTGTAGAGGATTTATCCCTCCAGGTACTGACTCATTGGGGTGGCCCTTTGGAGATTTGCACAAGGCGTGTTCACATCCAGTGCATCCTTCAGGCATTCAAGCAGCACTTTTCTTTCAGCCTGAAACCAGTGGAATATGAACATCATCCACAGGCAGGATGGGAGCGTGCTAATGATCTGTGTGTGCGTGTGTGTGCAGGCTGGGAAAGCATCGCTCCATCATCCCCAGATGGCTGCGAGGGGAGTAACCACAGCACTGCAGAGATCCTCTTAACGCTGTGGGCTGGGGCTTTACAAGCAAAATAAAACCCCAGTGAAAACAAACAGCCCTCGGGCTAATGATCTGCTGCTCCTGTTTTGTGAATGGGGATGTGGGACAAGGATGCTGGGGAAAGGCGGGGTGGATATGGAGCTGTTTAGCGTGCTCAGTAGCTGGGGCTCTCTCCTATCATGGCTCAGTCAAGCACGACCTCAGGTTTCAACAGCTGGTTACCCACATCCATTCCAGGGTTTATTTTACTGTGTTTTATTTTTATTGTTGTTGTTTTGTAACCAGGAGGGCTGCAGTGGTTTCTAGCGTGCTACATCTCTGCAGACCTCGTGAGCCTCTCCTGTATGAAGTGGGAAAGAAGGAGAAAGACATGTTTGAAATGAAAACAAAATAGAAAAAAAATAAAGGAGAGTGCTGGTATTTGCTGAGGAATGCTCCCCACAATGCTGAAGTTGCATAAGTGCTGTCTTTGTTTCCATCAAAAATCTGCTTTTTGGGTTGAAACAAGGCCACCACTAACAAGTCCAGGAAAGAAATTCCTAATGGTTTGAAGTGAATTTAAGATTTTGATGGAGCATTTGATTCTGGGTACGGTTCACATAGCTGAAGAAACAGAAATGCAGCCCCTCCACATCAGCCAATATATACACAAATGCTGCAGCACAGACCCAGCCCGGCACCCTCGCCACACGGCTAATGGGCTTGAAGGGGAACCCTACTCCTCTATGAACAGGGGAAATGATGAAGTGACGGACAAAGGAACTCAGTGCAGCATTTGGGATGAATTTTATGGTGAGATGGATTGATTACAGGCTCTGTTATTGGGCCATACAAATCCTCAGTGCCAGTGAACCAGCTCAGATTGAATTTGGCTTAGACAGTGCATTATAGAATCTGAAGTTTGCATGGACTGTGTTTTTCTATCTGATATTTTTTCCCCTCTTAAATTCCTTTGTTTCCTTGGTGAGCTCCTGAAACATTCCCATTTTCTTCTTTTAGCATCCAGCACACTGAGAAGTAGGTCATGAATGATGGGGCATCCTGTCCCAGTGAATGTGATAGTTTTCCTGTTGTATTCCTGTCTCAGAGCACCTTTCTGACATTCCAGGAGAGAAGCAGGTGAGGCTGCCACAAAACACAAGTGCTGTGTCACACACATTCACTGTTCAGCCTCAATCTTCTCTAGCCGTGGGTGCATCCTGCATCCACCCTTCCCATGAGTGAAGCACCTCCCTCATTAACCCACAGCTGCTTCCCAGAAATGGGAATGTAGCCACTGTCACGGCGTTAGTCCATAGGAACTGGTTCAGATCCCCCCCAGCCATCAGACAGGGTTGGTGGTGAATATTCAGTGTGCAGTGCAGTGACCTTTTCCCACGTGTTTCTGGCTGGTTCGGGGCAGACAGGCATTGTGAGAACTTCCTGAGTTGGAAGCTACATCTGCAACAGATGGGTCAGGCCACTCCCAACAGTACAAAATACTAGACAACTTCATCCTGAAGAGTCTCTGAGTAGCCCAGGTCAGCTTTCCCAGCAGCTGCTAGTGAAATTACACCACCTGAAAGCAATGAAACCCGAAAGGAAAGAATGGAGAGAGAGCAGAAAACCACTATCCATAGCTTTCATAAGCACCTCACCTTTTCTTCCTGTAGCAAAAGTTCTTTCTGTCCCAGGTAATTGAATTTGACACA
This sequence comes from Coloeus monedula, assembly GCF_965178545.1. Classification (NCBI taxonomy): domain Eukaryota; kingdom Metazoa; phylum Chordata; class Aves; order Passeriformes; family Corvidae; genus Coloeus; species Coloeus monedula. Next base: position 24,248,440 of record NC_138789.1, on the reverse strand, counting down.
TTTTAGCCACGCTAACCTTTGGTTTTCAACACATCTCTCATATTGTGGTCAATTATTTTTAGCGAGGCAAATACCATCTGCAGTTACGCCGGGGAAAATAAAATCACATGGGCCATCAGTTCCCCTGCTTCAGGCATAAGTTCACAAGAGCTGAGGTCAGGAAGGAATCACACCACTCACAGCAGATGGAGGCTTTGACACCTTCTCCTGTAGCATCTGGAAGCAGCAGCTGCTGGAAGCAGGACAATAACCCTACTGGACCAAATCCTGCTGTGATCAAGAACAGGAGGCCTTTCACTCCTGAATATTGTGCTTACTGCTCTGTGTTTCTGCCTTGCTAAACTAAGCCCACAAGATTGGCGCTGATGATTTTCATTCTTGGCTGTGCAGGCAGTTGTAGCGAGAGTTGGTCACACAGGAAATGTGTGGTACAGCCAGAATTAAGAGCCCAGCAGCCCTACCCAGTCATAGGCAGAAGAGCCAAGACCAGCTTTCTGTCACATACACACAAGAAGAGGTTTTAATGAGAGCATCCCAGAGGGGTTTGCATGGGTAGCAGATGAATGGTGCAATGTGTGTTCCAGTGCACAAATTCCCTGGACCATGGAGCTGGAGAGTGAGGATTTCCTGTTGCTTGGGATATGCTGAGACAAGGTGTGGATGGCCCCATCCCTGGGAGTGTTCAAAGCCTGGTTGGATGGGGCTCTGAGCAATGTGGTCTAATGGAAGGTGTCCCTGTCCGTGGTAGGGGGTGTTCGAACTGGATGATCTTTAAGGTCCATCCAACCCAAACCATTCAGTGATTTTATGATTCTAAGCTTTGTGCAGATTTCTGCCTCAGTTTCCCCACCTAATAAAAATCCTGGTGGTTTTTCCTTTCTGTTAGTAGATTGAGATCTCTGGTTGAAAGCTACTGAAGTTGGTTACATTGGGACTTTCCTTTGAGGGTGGCATATTGTGATTTCCTTGGTTTATTGCAAGGAGGGAAACATGCCTCTTCCTCTTCCAGCTTAGTGTCCTGACAGGTTGTGCCATGGCCAGGAGGAGCATCATTGCATCCTCAGCCACACCAGAGGCTTTTCCTCTTGGAGAAAGCCAGGTGGACTGGTGAGGTTCTGCCTGCCTCTAATGACTGCCCTCGGATGACATTGGCAGATTTCCTTCCCTTAATCACATAGAAGGGATTTGACAGTCTGTAGTACAGATTTACAAGAACACAAGCTTGCAGGGAATTTTATGGATGAAATAAATCTCTTTAAAGGAATGCCAAGATTCTAGGACACTTGAGATTTGGGGTTTGAGCGGGTATATATTTGTTTGTATATATTTATATGGTTCTGTGTTTCCACATGTCTCCCTCTGTGGAATAGTAATGATTCTGCAGAGTCCCTGCTCTCATGACCACCATGAAATGTTGATACATTAAACTGCCTGAGCAAGATGCTGATGCCCTCCATCTTCTCCTCTGGGGAACCTGGAGTTAATGGGGCAGCCAGCTGGTGTGCTGGTGTGAAGCCATTGCTTCCCCACAGAGAGAAGGTTACAGGCCTAACAAGCATCCAGCAGCGGAACACGGATCTAAGAGCTTCTGGGTGGTAATATTAACACTTGGGTAATGGCTTAGAGGAAAGCCCTAAGTCCTCTTGGACCTGGCTTCTGCCTGGTTGAGAAACCGCGGAGCTCAGATGAACATTGTTCCAGCTGGAACGGAGCCTCCGAAAAGCTCCGTCCTGGAGAGAGGGACAGGCAAAGGAGGGAAGTGAACACAAACAGGGAAGGCAAGATGGAAATATCATAAGGCTCTAAGAGAGGCATGAACCTCTTTTGCTCTCTGGATGCTGCTGAGCCACCCCTTTCACCTTGAGCTGTTCTCAGGAGGAAATGGGAAGGAATCCAAAGCTGCCCTTGTGTCTTCCCAAAATTCCCCAAAGGACATCTCTTCAGTTACAGACACAAAGACACACATGCAGATTTCCAGATCCCTGTTTTGCACGCTTCACATGTTCAGGAATGTCTTTCAGGGTTGTGCTGTCAGCATTTCCAACAAAGCCAGTTAATATTCCTGTGCTTGCCAAGCAGTGCGTGCATATAGCTTGGAGAACACGCTTTTGTTTAAACAGCAAAACAAGCGAATGGGTTCCCCACTCCTTCCCTCCTCCTGTCTGCAATTCAGATGGACTCCTAGTCCTCGGGTATTATTCCTGGCTGAGAGGGAAAGTTTATGAGTCCCTTGTTACTACTCTTGGCAGCTCATCACACTGTTCCTGTAATACTGCAGCACAGGTCTGGCCAGGGAGCAAAGCGCAAAAGAGGACGGGAATTTGGGAGAACCAAGAAATGCTTTAGGTCAGGAGCAGCACGCCATGGGGAAAGATGGAGACATGTAGGTGTGGTGTACAGATGAGCTCCTTCAAGCCTTCAATTCATGCCCTGAGCTGGGGAGAGAGGCACAGAGCAGGGAGAAGTCAGCAGTCACTTCATGGAGTGTTTTGCTCAGATAAACCTCTTTATAAACCTCTTTATAAACCTCATTCCGGGTATATCCATTTTCAAATGTGGAAGTCACTGCAAAAACTCCAAACAAACAAGTAAAAACCCCAAACAAACAAAAATCCCAAACAAAACCAAGACAGGAGGCAAATTATTGTCCCCTGTACAGGACTTGAAGTGCTGTGCCTTAAGCACAGCCAAGGAGAGCCAGGTTTGACCTTGGCAAGGTCTTTTCTAGCACTAGGGTGGGAATAGAGTGGGTGAGATGTGGTGCTTCCACCATGAGAGATTTCTCAGGGGAGATTAGGCAGGCATCTGTCAAGAGCTGGTTTCTTTCTATGTTTCCATATTAGATGTAAAGGTACACTCTGCATTACAGATCCCAGGAGACTGAACTCTCAGCTGCCAGCACACATCATGGGCATGGCTCCCACAATAGCAGGAGACTGTTCAGGTGATGCACTCCTAAATAGTCCTAAGGGACCATCCTCCAGCATCCTGGAGGGTTTTTCTGGGATGGGGTGGAGGGAGGTCACTGTATCTGAGCACTTACACCATGTGCACCAGTCAGGCACAGATTTCCTATACTCAGCCTGCAGCACTGATCTAGGCTGCTCATACTCTCCTCTGCCACTGTTACAGCTTCTGGTGTTGCTGCAGAAAGCCTGGAGTGAAAATAGCCTCTGGACCTTTGTGTGCATGAGCACAGGAGAGGAAATTCTTCCTGATTCTGAACACATCGGAAGTCCTGAAACAGAAGAGTTTATTATTTCCATTCCCTGCAGTCAGGGCCAGGATTAAGACAGAGTATGTTAGAGTGAGTCCAAATAACCCCATTCTCCTCAGCCCCATGAAAGGTGAGAAGGAAAACGGGGACACTCATTTGCAAGAGGGGCCATGATAATCATCCAGCCCCGTGCACTGGAGCTGGTTTAATGTGTGCTTTCTTGAGAAGGTACCTGCTCCCAGATTTATTTCTTTGATGTTAAATACACAAGACAGTAACTCCCTGACCATTCAGATTAGCTGCATGTTTCATGAATAATGCAGACTTGAGACATTTTCTCCCAAAGTGTTCATCTGTAGTCTATGAGTGATCCTGTCTTTAACTGGCATAACCCAAAATCACTCCTGTGAAGAATTTGGCCCAACTTTTGTGCCTGTCATGTACACTGAGTTTCTACTTTGGATAACGCAAGTTGGAACAGAATTCTGCAACGCAGGGCAATCACCGCATTTTGGAAGTGTTGCCAGCACAGGTCTTAAAGCTTCAGCTTTCTACCACCCAGATCTCTCTTCAGTGTCTTTGGGAAGGATGTCTGACATCCTGAATGTCTGTTTTATAAGGGAGGTTTGCCTTATAGTGTGAACTTGTGGGGCTTTCATGGTAATTAATTTTAATCCAAGCACACCTGTGTATTTGCAGAGCTATAAAAATATGGTCAGATCAAAAGCATTTGCTTTTGCCTTTGGATGAATTCTGAAGACAGCACATGTGGGGTGTGCTCTGTGCAATACATGCTCCTTGAATAAGACACATCAGAATAATGAGTAGTGAAAGGAACAGCTTCTCCTCTCCAAATTTTATACTCATACTTTATATGGAGTGGTTTCACTTATGCTCTTGAACCAAGGATGGGGCATGAAGGGTTAATCCCTCCCTCCCTCCCTCCCTCCCTCCCTCCCTTCCTTCCTTCCTTCCTTCCTGCCTTCCTGCCTTCCTGCCTTCCTGCCTTCCTCCCTCCCTCCCTCTCTCTTTCTGGAGGAAGCTTTACCTCCCATTCCGTGTCCATCTTTCTGGGGCAGGACCATGGCACTCAGGACTGGCAGAGATTTGCTCTGCATTCAGACTCCTGCTTTCTTCAGCCAGCAGACTAATTATTTTTTTCCTAATGGCTATTTTATTTGTTATTATTACCGTTTAAGCATGTGTGATACATAATTATGCAATTAGGATAGTAAAGGCATTAATAACAGACACTATAACACTGCCATCTCCCCATCCATGCCTGGGTGAGAGAAATGAGGCAGGTCTTGCATGAGAGAGGAGGGAAAGAACAGACCTGGCTCTCTTCCCCATTCTCTGCAAAGTTCTGTGTTGCAGACACCTCTGGCTGAGCTTGGATTTTCCACCCTAAATCCCATTAAGCCCCTGATCCCTCTAGCAGGGAGCAGTGGTGACACTGTATCCCGGGGCAGCAGAGTGGCAGCTGGGAACTTCAGGCCTGGGGTGTTGAATCAAAGCTTTCTCTCTGGGTGTAGGTAATCCAAATGGGCACCATTCCCTTTTGTTCGCCAACAGGCCTGAGGAGGCCAAAGCTCAATTATTTTACTGGACGGGGTTAAAAAAGAGCTAATAATAGACATACTAATAACACATCTGGACACTATGTCATGATTTAAGAGCCTTTGGAGTGGGGCTCTTGGCCATGTGAAAATTTCTCTGTTGCCTTTCTTTTTTTGAAGGATAGTTTATGCATTTGAAATAAAAATTAAAATGCTTCCTGCTAGGAAAGAGGAGTGCAGAAACCACAAGAATCCCAGCAGCTCATCCTTCCCTTCACTGCAGCAGTGGGTGGTTGTCTCTTAAAACCTCAAATCTCAGTTGGGGCAGGGAGGAGAACTTGAAGCCATCCCTGGAGAAAGACACGTCCATGCTACCACCCCTACTTGGGAGGTTGCTTGAGGGCATTTCCGAATGAAGACCCAAATCCCAGATTACTGGAGCTCCATAAGAAGCTGGGGGCATTGTGCTTGGATCGTTTGTTGTTCCTACACACGGTGAGGGCCTTCACCTCCCAGATGAAGGTCACTCCATCAGCCACATGTCACACATGGCCATTTCCATTCAGGCCACTTGGGGAAGACAGATCATGTTAGGCTGAATTTGGAAATGTCTGAAATTATTTCATCAGGAAATTCATTTGTTCCAAAGACAAGGCTTAGACACTGGAGGAGACCTCACCTCAGTGTGGATGGGGAATGGGGTGGGATTGACATTTCAGGCTCCTCTGCACTGGTAGCCAGGCTTCTTGTCTTCCAAAAATTTCTTGGGAACTGTGATGGAGTGTCTGATGGAAGACTGGCATATTCCACACCTCCAAAAATTTTTCCATCCCACAAGATACCCTTAGCCAACACCACTTCCCGACTCCTGATGGGTCCCTTGGTGGGAGGGATGTCTGTCCAGACAGCTATGCTGCACATGGGTGTATTTGATGTGCTGCCACCAAGTGCCTTCTGATCAGGAGCCAACTGGGGATCTATAGAGTGGTTTTGGCTTTCTTTTCTAAGGCATCATTAACAAAAGGTCTGCCTGGTGCTAGAGCTGGACCTTGCATCCAGCTGGACGTGGGAGAAAGGAAAAACACAAGGTGACTATGGTGGCAAGAGAGAAGTTATTTCAGGACAGACTTGTCTTGGAGCAACTTGTCTCCCTGAAATGTGTGAGGGGGGAAGAGCTGCTTGTCAACTGCTGGCACAGCAGAGGCTGGGACTGGAAGTCTCGCTCAGGCTGCAGCCAGGCTGGCTGGAGATGATCCATCTGTAAGACAAAGGTGGAAATCCCCTCTGCATCCCAGCTCAGTTCAGCATGGAAGGCATTTCCAGAGGTCTGTAGTCCAGTCCGTCAGTGAGAACTGACAGCTTTGAAGTTAGAACCCCTCTGTGTATTCCTAGGAGTGTCTGAGTTCCTCACAGGTCAAGTGAGCTGTGGATGTGTGCTCGCTCCATGTGTTTGGAGAATAATGGCTTTGGGAGGGCTCTAAGGCACGGCAGGGCTGGCCAGGCCCAGCACTGTCCAGCAGCGTGGCTGTGCATCTGCGAGGAGGTCACTGGGCTGGAGCAGCTGCAGCTGGAAGGGAATGAGTGAGCACAGTGCCCTCCAGGGACTCCAACACAGACAGAAAATGTGGAACGGGAAAAGAGAAGTCAACATGCACAAAATGCACAAGAGAGCTGGGAATAGAAAAAAACAGGTTTTTGGAGTCATGATGGCTGCAGTCAGTGGGTCTCCAGGGAAAAGGGAGGTGCTTCTGCTGGAGAAATCCCATCTTATGCTCCAGAAGAGTCTTCCTTTTCTTTAGGAAGAGGTTGACAAGATTGAACAAAGAATATGGGAGGCGTGGGAGAAATTAATCTAGAGATTAATCTAGAGCAGCGCTGGCTGGGGCTCAGCAGAAGTGGTTCTGACTCTGGCTAGGCATGGACACATTGCCTTGGCCTCCTGTGCCTCAGTTTCCCCATCTCTGAAAGTACCACCCAGGTCTATTTATGTTCACTCACGCTGTCCTGGGGCCTCACATTTTGTGGCATTCAGGACCGCTCAGCTCCCCCTGCAGTCCCGTGTTGTCCCTGGGCAGCAGAGGCAGGGGAAGATCTCCATAAATCTTGGTGTTGGTGTTGACTTATACTCGTTGGTTCATCTGTCACATAAAGATTGGCAGCAACACAGATGAATGGAGGCGAGTTTTGTTGGGAGTTTTCCTCCATGAGGAATGACTTTGTGCTAAGAGACAGAGCATGGAGAGGAGAGGGCACAGCAGAAGCTATCGGCATTCCTGCAGGTGGAAGGGAGAGGACACATCTCTGCTGGTCAGTGCTGTGCTGGCTGTCTTGGGGAGGGAAAATTGGTGCCATTTCCAGCAGAGCCAGCTTGTTGCTTTTCCATAGTGGAGACAAACCACTGCAGTGCACACATTTTGCCAGGCTTGCACCCTCTGGCCAGGGCAAGAACCATCTCTGCTGGAGGCACTTCCCTCATCCCTGCGTGCTTTTGCTGTTGTCCTTATGCACAGGTGGCACCTGGGACTGGGTGGGGTAGCAGCAATCAGAAGAGAAAGTCCCTTCTCCCTGAAATCTGATAGCATATAACCAGCCCCACTGATGGAAAAGCTTCAATGTTGCCATAAAACTAGAGACATCAGGCACAGGTCACCTACAGGGACTGAAAAATAGAAATACAGGTGGTTCAGGGGTTTGATTTATTTTTCCCTATCCATGTATTGTTTTTCTGCAATGCCCGTTCTGCCCTGGGAGCACTGAGCAGTGTTCACAGCAGCGCTTTCTGATGGCTGTGCTGCGAGCAGTGCCCTGAACAAACACAGAAACCACCAGCCCTGCTGGGTGACCCTGGCTGTGCTTGACCCAGCAGCTCGAGATGTCTTTGGTTAAAGTCTGCTATGTGTTAGCAAGTGACTGTTCAAACACAGATGCTGCCTGTGTCAAGGAGGCTTTTTCTCAGAAAGTACAGACAAATATTGATCCTCTATTGAGCCTGGAGAGCAGGCTGGAGCAGCACAGTGATGTGTGATCGGAGCTGAAAGAGGTCCCACAGCACAGGAATCGAGGATACTAAAGGGCCTCTTATTTGCTGATCGAGCAAAGCTTGACGTGAGTCTAATCCCCCTGGCCAGTGTGGTCACGGGGGTTTAGCTTTAACCAATTTCTAATTAAAAGTGTTTACAGATGAGCGCTTTATTTACCCAGCATTAATTATAAAGGGCTTTACTCTAGCGGGGAGCAAACGAGTTTCCTGTCTGCTGCAGCAAAACCCTTGCTGGGAGCTCGCTTTCCCCAGAAGGTCCATAATAAAGTTATTATAACGACAGTCTTTGTGATGAGATCCTGAGCAGATGGGGGCAGGAGAGCTGGGAGCGTTTCCACCACACAGGCACCCGCCCTCACAGGTTTAGGAGCCCTCTGTTTCCATGTTTTCTGCCTGGACTCTTGCCAGCCACCATCCAAGGTCTTGTGGGTCCACAAGTCATTAGTTTAAACCCCGATGTAATCAGGTATTAAGTTATACATATGTAAAAGGAAAGCAGGAGGATATTGGCTGGCTTAAGATGCTCTCTGTGGTTGGAAAAGGGCTGAGTGCATGCGGGATCCCAGCTCTGCAGATCTGTGTATGTCCATAATAAACACTAATTATTATTTAATGTTTATCTGGTTTTATTTCTTTTTATAAACCCGAGCTTTTTTTCCTCCATGCCATGCTCATTTTGACAAGATTTGTCAGAAGGAAATAAACCAGTTGGGAAAGTTTCATTGCAGAGCAATTGTTACCATTGTTTCTGAAGAAGAAAAGTTCATTGGAAAATATAGAATTATCAAATTATTCCTTTTGAATTATTTTCTATGTATTTTTGTCTATATTTTTTCTATACATCTCTACTAGTAATATTTTATTGTGTGTTTTAACAGCCTGTAATTCTATACACATTTGTAGCAAAAAAAACCTTCCAGAACTGCTGTTCTTGAGAAATTTTGGTTCCTGGGAATGCAGGCCCCGAGATGTTGACATTTCCCACACAATTTGCTGTTCTGGCAATTCTAGTGATAGCCACCACTGCGTGCAGATCTGCTAACGGGGTACTTGGGAATAGGTGATAAGGTGGCAAGGGGCAGCTTCAACCTCCTCCCTTCACAGTGATGTTCACTGGTTCATTAAATAAGGAAGTTTGCTGGATTTTTGTCCCTTAGACTTTTTGATGCTATTCTTTGTCAAGTTATTCTTTAACTTGTAAAACAAATGATTTCTTTAAAATTCAAATACAAAACTCCAGATACTGTAGCCAGGGGAAGACATAGAGAAAAAACATATTCTGTGCATTGCTTGTGTACATCTATATTGAATTCAAATTTGTTTTTAAAATAGCTGCCATGACCTAGTGCCCAGATAATAAAATAGTTATTTGCTTGTGGTTGTAGTGTGTAGTGTTGTCAGATGGCTTTTCCTTAAAGCACTGAGGAGCCTCAGAGAGAGCCATTCTGGTGGAGAAGTGTACTCGATCATGCACAGCACACACAGTTTAGGAGCAGTCTGTAAATCAGACATCATCTGCCTTGCGTTTCTTTCATACCCTATTTAGCATTTTGTTCTTGCCACGACCCAGTACACAGCCTTGCAGTGCTTATGTTTAAGCCCTCTCAGTCTTGCTGCAAAACATCATCCATGGTAATAATATGGGAAAAGAAGGGAAGGGACCCAGAGCTGTCATGAAGAACCTCATAAATCTGTGCATTGTGGATCATTTGGGCTCACTTGCTGTGCTGTAGGCCAGCTCTCCTCCCGGTGCCTTCCTCTCCCAGGAAGGATGCTCTTGGTGATGTTGCTGGCCTGGGTGAGGGTGTGGCTCTTCCTTGCTTGCACACATCTCCCTGTGCTGCCTGGGCACACCTGGAGAGAGGAGCTGGCCAGTGGTGACAGCTCCCTGGGAGATGGGGAGCTTTGTCCAGCCTTTGCCTGGCTGTGAGTTTGCATTAGGCTGTGTCACTCAGCTTGGCAGTTCCCCAGCATCCTTAGGGTAAAGCTGTGTTCTAGGCTGGTGCCCTGTCTGCAACGAAGGCCCAGTTAATGCCAAATTAGACTTAGGGGAAATCTTTACCTTCAGCTATGATTTTGTAAATTATTGAATGCTGCAGAGAAAATTACTGCACGGTCCTTCTAAAAATACCTACCCCTGTGATAGTCATGCAGACCTTCAAAAGGTTTATTGAAGGGGACTGGGAGATTAATTTCTGTTAAATATGCAATTTCCTTATTAAAAAAAGATTGTAATTTAAATGGTGCTGTAAAATCTAAGGTAAAAATAAGGGGGAATCGCATGAATTCAGGGTATATGCTCAGTACAAGACTTGCTGGACTTGAACAGCTCCAGAGCTGTCATTTTGCATCTATTGCAAGGCCTTCACCATTACCTGAATTGCAGTGAATTGATCACCTCTTCCCAGAGAATTGCCCATTTGGTGAAATGTGCCCTATGAAAAACACCTCAGATATTCCTGGCAGCGCCAGGAATAACCCAGGATGGGTTTGGGAGAGGGGTGGCTACCAGTGGGACTGTGCTGAGCACTAACTCAGCATGGCAAGGGAGCTGTTGTGCCTGGCAGGTTTTCCTCTGTAAATACCAAGCAGCTCTCCATCCCACATGGAAGGCAGGTGCTTCTCACTCACAGCTGAGTGAGCTGCTCTGAGCCTCTGGCCATGGCAAAGCTCTAAGTCGATGAGCAGAGGTGGTGAGGAGCAATACCTTTTCTTTAGACAAGTCCTTGTGGTGTTAGCAACAGAGGATGCTTTGTTTTTACCTCTGTAGTAGCCAGGCATCTGGGCTTCTTGAAGTGGGAGTGGGGCCTCAAGTCCCTGTGGTGAGGAAAAACCCCCAAACTCTCATCCCACCCACCTCCAGCGGCCTTTTTGAAATTTTAATCTGACGTCGAGGCCCGTTAGCCCATGTGAGCCTGTGGGTCTTAAAGACTTTCCATACCAATTTGCAGGCTGTAAGTAATGGTTTTGTCAGTCCTTGGCTATGGGACCTCAGTGAAAAAATGTTTCACAAACAGGCCCATGGTACGTCCCAAGCGTGGCCTGAGCCTGGCAAGGTTTCCTCGGCTGCCCTGTGCTCCCTCCCCTCCTCCCTCTCACTCCGTACGTGGTTTCATTTAAAACGATGGTGAAAGATGTGAAAGAAGATACACACAGCAAGATGTAAACCCCTCCAGTCTGTCAGCATGCCTCAGGGAAAAGAAAAACCAACCCCCCACGGGCAGGAGTGTTGTAACCTGAGAGTCGGCGAATTCGCTATCTTCAAAATTAGGGCTTAGCTTCGGTAGGCACAGAGAGGCTCGGGTGCTGGTCCAAGGTTTTATTAACAGGCACGCTCCCTGACGGTGGCAGCATTGAGATCTTGGCCCCAACCTGAATCAGGCTCCCTCCTTCTGCAAAACCAGCTGGAAATCTGAAAAGGTTCATAATGCTTTACATTTTGACAGCACTTCTTCAATTCAGACACCATCTAGGCCTTAAAAATTGGACCTCTTGACATTCTTGCTCTGAGTAGAGCTACATGGCAAATGGATTTTCCAATTTGTCGAGGTTTTGGGAAGCAAGCAAAAGAAATTTTGTTCCGTGTTGGAACAAAACAAAAAGGCAGAATCGTTTTTGGGTCATTTGAAACATTTTCAATATATTCAAAGCACTTCATTCAGATTTCAACCCCTTACAATGTAATAGAAAGTAGAGTCTATTTTAAAGAAAGTAATTTTGCAGGAAGAAACCAAGCTTCTCCATGGACGTATGGAAACAGACCATTTGAATCTTAAAAAAAATATTTCCCTGAATTTTTCCAGTAAAGAAATATTTTCATAATGACTATGGTTTTATTTTTAAACTGTTTTATTAAAACAAGAGCTTTTCTAAAGAAAACTAGAAATCCAGTGGATACCTGGTGTCAGCTCTGTGGATTTCTTGACTTCTCGGGCTGTTCCCCTTCTTATTCAATGTAATTAACAACCACAGCTGAGTATAATCCCATAGTTTTCCCTTTTTTTCCCCCAGGGTAGCATCCTGCATCCACCACAGTTATGAAGATCTCCTTAGTTTCTTCTTTTTCCATGGGACAGCTTCGGGCATCATCCTGTGACTGTTGCAATACCCTGGTTGGCTTCAGAATGTTTTGTGATGAAAGTTTAATGAAAACTGATGCATTTTCATGGAAATTTTCCAATTTTAACCAATTGGTATTTTCTAACAAAGAACATTTTGTCAAAGCCATTCCTGTCCGGTTTTCCTGCCTCCTACCTCGATTAGGTCATTAAAACCCAGAGACACAAGCAACACCTGTATAACTGGATAGCAGCATTTCAATAATCTAGTACAGGGATGAAATCTGAAAAAGATTAGGAGAAAACAGGGAGATTGCTGGTATTTTTTGAATGAGGTGGGGGAGCACATTCCCAGCCCTGAAGACACAAGATCTGCTCTTTCCCATGGTGTTTCTGTGGGGGCTGCCACATCCCATCAGAGAAATCACCCAGGTCGATGAAATTTGTGAAGCTGCCCAGCGATGGGTCTGCGTTGTGAGTAAAGGCAAATTAGCTGGCAGTGTGTTAGCACATATTTCACTGGTGTCATGGTGTAATAATGAACCTTGTATCAAAGCCTGCAACACCATCTGAGTTTTATATGCCCCATTTCCTACATGTTCTGAACAGTGGAACCAATTTATAATGTAATGATTTTTCCATACATAATTTCTTTCTTATGATTTCCATAACTCGGGAGTTTTTTACTGTGAGTATGGCTGAAGGCAGCCTCGTAAAGGATATGAAAAGAGGGCTGGCTAAAGTGTCTCATAAAAAAGTAGCTCGAGCGATTTGCTAGTGGCTCTCTGTGGGTTTGATTGTGCCTCGGATTTTGGGCCGTGCCAGGAACCAGCAACCGGCGTTCCCAACCGCCGTCACACCGCCAGCCTTTCACACCAGGCTGATCGCGGGCGGGACGCGGGGAAGTGGGGGCTGCTGGGCCCGCAGGAAAGGGGGATCTTGGCTACCTCTGCTCGTTCACTGGCCAGCAGGGAGGAATAGAAATTTACTCCCGCTTTAAGCCAATCTGAGGCTGTGTTGATGAAGTGGCTGGGAGAGCTCAGTGCGGAGCCAGAAGTGAGAGTACGTGCCCTGCTCTTCAGCTGGACTCCATCTCCTGTCAGAGATAAAAATAAGCTCTAAAAGCAGCTGGGTCTTAAAACAGGGCTGAAGATGCTGTTTGCTCTGTAGCTTTTGCTGTTACCATAGGAGCCATATTGTCTTTTTTGTGCTGTGGGGTGGGTGGGAGGTGAGGGTACCTGCTCCTGTTCTCTCTGTTCCATATCACTTTGTGAGCATCTTGGGGTTGGTGGGTACAGACCCAGCAGTTTTAGACAGGTGAGACAATTCAGCTATAAAAGCTCACCTGGTTGTCAGAGGGCATCCTTTTATCTGTGGAGAGAAAAAAAAATAGGGATAGAAAAGAAGGGGGAAACCTCAAAATTTTCATCTCAGCCATTTCAAGACAAAATCCCTCCAGTTTTTGTTTCCAGTTTAGGTGGAGTTTTAATTTAAGCAAGTTTAAAAAATGAAAACTTTTAACACTGAAGTACTTAATTTTAGGCTTGAACAAAAACAAAAAGTGTAGTTTGACCCCAATGAAAATTTTGCTTATGTCTTAATTTCTTTGCAGCTGCTTGATTAGCTGATGCAGGTCTTTTGCCTGGTCTCTCCATCCTTGTGCAGGAGGATGCTGAGGAATTAAGTGGAAGAGGGGAGAGGCAGATAGGGAACAGGGAACACCTGGCCTAAGAAACACCAGTTTTATAAAACTCTGGCATTACATTCTTTGATCTCTATCCTTCATATCTTTGCATATCTCCCACCAAGGTCAGCTTGAGAGTTTACTTTTCTTCTCTCTTTCTTTACTTGACAAGCATCCCTACATACAGTTAGGCTGGAAAAAAAAAGTTTGAGGTTATTTGCCTGTATAAATTATCTGAAGTCTGTACAACTCCCTAGGTCCTGGTGACTGTATATCAGAAGTGTACCCTGCCACGGCTGCAGTCTGATCATGTCATAGGTAGAAGTTAAGAAATTGTCCATTTAATACATCGGGGGATTTAAGTTTTGCCCACACCAAAAAGCATCACTGAAAACAAATTAACATTGTGGCAGACACGTAAATACTGCTTCCTGGTGCTGTCTCCATTTTTTGTTTCCCAGGTTTCCTCTGGAAGAGGGAAGATTTTAATCCAGGTTCTAACTCTTAGGTTGTTTATTCAGTGAGGGAGAAATTACATGTTGCCAGGAACCACCTTTTGGGCATGGATGTGGTCACAAAGTGATGGTGATGTGCTCTGGAAGCCATTGGAGCTCCAGTTGTGCCTGAATGGATCTGGAGCCCAAACAGACCCCGTGTGATGGGTGAGTAAAAGCACAACTGCCTTAGAGAAAATACCGGGTCCTAAATAATGTTCTCTGCTCTGCTTAGAGGTGTGGACAGTGTGCCTGTCTAAATCAGGAATTCCTCCTAATTGACACATCTGCTGGATGCTAATGAAGTTCTTTTCCTAGAAATGTATTTCTTTTTATGTGGAGAAATCAGTATTGAGGGTTCACGCCACGTGCCTTCTGTCTCAGCTGGATAAATAGCGTGAATCACTTTCGCCTTTCAAAGCCTCTCAGCCACTCAGCTCCAAATACCCATTTAATCTGACTTTATATGTTAATAAATCACTCAGGATAATTAAGCATTAGCTCCACGTGCCAGCAGAGTGCTGGGAAGGCGAATGGGTTGCTGCAGTCCTGTGTCTTACAAACCCTTTCACACCAGAACCACCTTCCTGGGGCGCTTGGAGCCCAGCACTGTCGAGTTTGCTGGGGCTAAACTGGGATCATGTGTAAGCTCAGGACTGGCTGCGGAGTGAAGATGTATCCCCAGGGAATTAGCGATAGCTAATTTGCAGGATGAAGAGCAAGTCCCTTGATGTGCTGAAGGAGAGAAAGCCCTGGGCTTAAGGTTTGCTGGTCACAGAGGCGCCTGGGAGCCTTGCTGTAGCTCAGGCTTAAGGGTACAGTTGCTCTTTGCTGAACATAGATGAGGTCTGGATAGCTAATCCTGTGTGTCCGGGCTGTGTTTATGCAGAGCCATGCTGGGGCCGTGTGCCTGTGATTCAGAAATTCAGAACCCCTCCAGCCTGGCCCCGTAGGAGTGCCCAGGAGCTGACTGTGTGGGTTTATGTATTTCTTAGCTGTCCCAGTCCTGAGTCAAGAAGCATTTCCAGAGCTGCAGTGAAGGTCTGTAGGACACAGACAGGTTTTTTGAGTTACCTGAGCTGCCCTGATAAGGAAATTTACCTTCTGTATTTTAGGGTCCCAGGCAAGCCGTGCACACCTTGAGCTCTGGCTGTAGCAGCCAGTTCAGTGTCCGACATGGCTTGACAGCCAGTGGCCTTTGGCTTTCTCTCATCCTGCATCTTTGCCACAGGTTTTTGAAGAAGGGCACAACCTGGCCTTGAACTCTGCCTTCCCTGTTAATGTGATGTGATGGCCTGTACTGTTTAGCATTGGGCAATTGATGATTCATTTTTCAGAGATCCTGTGCGCTCTGCTTCACCCTGAGTGTCTGAAGACTCAAGTTGTAACTATGGCCACAGCAGCCTCTGGATTGGTGTGTGCCTCTTACCTCCAGCCCCAAAAGCTGTGGGTGCAAAGCTGTAGGTTGCTTTTTAGTCTGAAACCTTTTTCTTTGATACCATAACCCCCTCACTCCTACCCCATGCTTTTCGGCTTTTCGGTGAGCAGAGATTTATACACAGGAAGTGGAGAATATGACATTTTGTTTGTGCCTCTGTGTATGTGTAATATCTTTAATATGAAACTAGTTGCCACTTAATTATACAGGCTAAAGACCTCCATTCAGTGTGTTGTATACAATTTATGAGTCTCGGGTCTCCCAGACACACATTACAGCCGTGTGGCAACACCCAGGTGACTAACATTCCTTTTTAATTTAATTTCCTTACATAAATAGCTTCATTAAGGATCAGTTATTTGGGCAGAGAAAATGCTATTTGAATAGGTCAGACTAAGCCACTGAGTTTAGGACCCTGCTACTGTTCCTGCTGAGAGCAGCACCAGACCTGGGTGTGTCACCTCCTGCTCCACTGTTTGCTTTCACCTTCAGACCAGGAATCTCTCCAGCAGAGGTGGACTTATTTCAGCGTTAATTCAGTGTGCAGCTGGAGTTTTATAGGAGCAACACTGGGAAGGAGTTTCTCAGTCTCCTAGTTAAGATCAGCCCTTTTGCCAAGATTTCCAATTTGTTCATTTGTGTCTCTTTGATAAAAAGAATTTTCCTGGCTTGTGAAATTCATTCACACAGCACCTAGAAAATCATTTCCCATCTTTGCATCTCTAGTTTCACATCTGGAAACAAATGGAAATCAATTGCTGAAGTCCTTGGGAATCTCCTGTGGATCACCTAGTCTAGGCAGTGCAATCCTGCTTTCCCTAATCATGGGGTATAGATGGCTTGGGACTCACAGGACTCAGGTCCCAGACTTCAGGCACTGAAAAGGAGGGAGAAGCCCTGGAAATGAATGGGGAGGTATCTTTCAATTCCCTGCATCCAGATTTGCAGCACTTGCACTGCATTGCTACTGTGAAAATACCTGTTCAGGATGCAGAGGCAGATTAGACCGAAATTCCTAACTGATCATGGAAAAATTATTTTCAGGTTCTTATATTAGGGATTTTTTCCCCTGACACAGCGTTAATTTACCCCTTTTACATGAGCAGAAATATAATTTACATATCAAATTAACATAAAGATCATTTTTTGAGGTAGCCAAGATTTTTTCTCCCCAGAACTGCCATCACATTGCCAGCCTCCAAACTTCCCACTTCTGCCAAAGCTGCCAAACATTGCCAGAAAGGTGAATAGTTCTAATGGCTTTGGGTTTTCCAGGCTGTGTCCACAAGATACCATCAAAAGTATACTCTGGGAATGCAGGAAAATGCGAGGAAAGCTGGACATTTACACAGCTCTGCTCACTTCCCTGACGTTGAGTAAGCGTTTGTAAGTGGTATAAACACTCTTTGTGCAGGACACGAGCCAAATCTGAACTGTCTGCAGGTAGGACAGAGCACTCTCAGCAGACACTCTGTGCCATCAATATCTATTATGTAGGAGCATCTGATTTTTATTACTCTCTGGGTTAGTATGTGGGGCTCCCAGGACTATCACCCTGAATGTGTGTGCAAGGCATAGGAATCGCTGCTTCTTCGAACACCGGCCACATGTAAATCTTACCAAACCCTTTCAAGATGGGTGGTCTTGCCTTGTTGGACATAGGCTTTCACTTTTCAGCAGGGAAGGGGTTGAGTGATGATTATCTCTCACTTTTTCCCATTCCGTTTCTTTTCATGATAAATAAAAAGAGCCCTGCTCAAAGTGATTGCTTTTTAATGATGCATGTCAGACGTGAAAGCAGTATCGCTCCTGTTTGAAAAGGGCATGTAATGTAACAAGCTGGCTGAGTTTCATTCCCAAATCACCACCATTCCCTCTATCAGCATAGAAATAAATGAGTTCTCATTGCCTGTGGAGGCTGGGGGGGGGCCTTACCTTGCCTGGATATTACCTCCTTGTTCTCTGTGGGGAAAATAGGGTTATAAAATAGCAGGCACTCCCCCCCCCCCCTTTTTTTTTTTTTCTGATTGCCAGACGACCTCCACGTAGAAAATATGTGGGATCCCTGAATACATGTCCAAGTAATTAAATTTCTGTGGGGCTCATAACGCCATTAATAACTGTACTCACCCCCCATGGGGTCTGAGCTCTAGTTTGGGTATTGGTGACCCTAAACAATACATTAAATCGTGTGGAGAAGAAAATCCTAGAAGCAGATGGGCCTGTGAAGAAGCTCTGAGTAAGTGTTTTGTGTTGTCTCATGGTTGTTCATGGTGGGCACCAGTGACTGGGTCAGTGACCAGTGACAGTCACTGCCAGTCTGGGGTAAGTGGGATTAAAATAGGTTGTTAGGAGCTGCTGTGGAGGGCTCTGAAATGCTGCAGCCAAGGGGAGGAGGTAAAGGCTACCCAGGCAGGTTAATGCAGGTGTGGATGGTTAGTGCAGGTGGGGATGGTGAGCATATTTATTTTCTCCAGTAATTGCTCTGTGCTGTAGGTGGAAGATAAGCCTGGGCTTGATTTGAACTGTGAGCTATTTGGAGAGGAGGTCAGGGAAGATACCCAGTCGAAGAGGCAGAAATGTGCTGTACCCCTTCATCCTTCACATTCAGTGCACAGCCTCCCAGAAACCAGGATGCTTTCCCAGTGCATTATCCAGTCCAATTTGAAATGACCCAGGCAGTGAACCAGCACTTCCCCTGGCAGCTTGTTAGGATGTTTTCTCCTCCTACCCAGCTCATATTTCCCATTTCTTTATTTCAGCTCATTACTTCCTTTTGCCTGGCTGAGGGCAAATGTGCTTCACCACTAAACAGCCCACAGCAATCAGGGTTTCAGTCATGTACCATTAATCCCTGGAGCACAGCATTGCTTGTTCACCCTCTGCTGCATGGTCCAGGAGAGAGTGAATGATTGACGCTGGTCGTAAATGCTTATAGTGTTAATTCTTTAATATCGTGCTAATTTTAATTTGCTCTGTTCAGGTTGGGAGGGGTGTGATAACAGCTGCTGGACAGAATACTGCTGCTTATCACTGCTGGAAACATGCCTCTCCTATCGTGGTTTGCACAGCCTCAAGGCATGGAACAAAAATGAAGGCTATTTTCGTATAAATAAACACCAAATTGCAGAGAGTTCTGCATCTTTGGTGGCCAAGAAAAGGGATCTCTGTGCTGGAATCTGCTCCATGAAGTAGGCATAACCTTTCTCATGCCCCTTATTATATGCAAAGGTTTTGCCTGGCTACTTAAACCCAGCCTCATTTTTAGAAGGCCTTTATGCAGTGAAACCCTTTGGCATTGGAGCCTCAGCCTTTGCCAAGCACTTGGGCAGGTGGAGCATGTGAAGGCCACGAGTGCCTGTCCTCATTTTTGCTCTGCTGGAATGTGCTCAAAAGAAGCCCAAAGAAGGTGGCTGTGTTAGATTCGTCTGCTCCCTCAAAATAAATCAGACACTGCTTGCACTAAACCACCTTTTTGGCTGGTGTCTGATGCCCTGTACTTCAGGAGAGAGAGGAATGGGCTGCACAGTTTACGTGTTGGTTGAGATAGAGTTGATGAACTGGTGGAAGCTAGAGGAATGTCATCCCAGCTTTTGGTTTGGATTCGTGTTCCAGGGCTGCGTTGTTCAGTCATGGCATTCCTTAGCAGATGGCTCTGTGATGCTGAATTTTCATTTTCACAGTGGTCCATGCCACACTTGTTGGGCTGATCTTGTCAGCATCGCACTTGAGACCTGGATTTCTGCAGGTTCCAAATCTTACCAAAACCACTAAACTTGTGCCAGCATTTTGAATGAGGTGCTTAGAGCTGAGGGTGTTTCCAGGGAGGGCAGTGGTCAGCAGAAAGTTCTGTTCATGATGGTTTGAACAGAAATTCATTCATCTTGATGAGATGCTCAGCAAGATGAGTACCCCTTACATGAGTGGACAGAGCCCTCCGACAGGCTTACAGAGATGAAAACACAAATGAGTTCATGCCTGGCAAGTTGGATGAAGAAATCATTTTTTCTGTCTCTATTTTTGCTTCCAATTTGCAACTAATCATAGATTTCCTTTGTATTTTTAAAAATATCCATTTTTAGCCTAATTGCAGACAATAAATCAAACCCTAAAGTAAGCAAGAACATCTGACTGTCAACAGTTGCAAGGGGGAGACGTGACAGCAAACTGGCCTGGCTATCCAAGCTTACTTTTTTAAAAAATATGTGGAAAGTGGTGGGATGTGATGAGAGATGAATTCCATGGGTGACCCTGTACTTTGCTTTCCCTTTGAACAGCATCTTGCAAGCACCAGGGTTAAAGAAAACATTATTTAAAAACCAGGCAGGGAAAGAAAGACCCACTGGACAACACTGGCTTGTAGCTCACTGGGCTGCAAATCTTCAGGAGGTTATTTTGTCCTCTGATTGCTTCAATAACAACTGAGATGGCTCGGATTGGAGAGGATGCTGGGGCTTCTTGGAATTGAGGTACCCCTGACATTGTGGCCACTGATGGACACGGCAGAATCCAGGGGAAGTCTTCTGTTCTGAGCCCAGGTGGCAGTAAATTGTACTCATCAAAGCCTGCAAACCAGGTACCTCCAAACCCGAGGGGCAAGCCATGAAATATTCATGAAGTCTTTCTTATGAAAGAGGCTTATTCATGTGTGTGTGTATATATATATAAAAATATATGCACACACTTTTGAAATCTATTCAAACCAAATAAGACTTTCTTAGTCACCTTGCATAAAATAGGAAAGCAGATGACTTCGGTTCTCCCTCTATTATACAGTCATCAGGCGACTGGAATAGCTCTGGAAAAGGAGCCTCTGGTGCTCTGCCTTCCAAAGGCATGTGCCTTTCTGGGGCTCTGCTGGCATTTCAGCAGAGCAGCTGCTCTGGGGGAAATCACTTGCTGCTACCTTGATGTAGTAAATCAATCAGCCTTTGTAATTTATTGCTCGCACTGCAAAAATAATGAGTAACTGTTCAAATATATCAAGGGACAAAGCTTTTAAATACCCTGGGAATGGCAGTGGAGGAGGCCAGGCTGTGACCATGCACTTGCTGCCGGCATCTCTGCCCTCTCCATGTATGCCATGGGAGCATTGTTCCCGTCTCATCCTGCCCTGCCCATGCTAGGGATGTGCTGTAAATCAGACTGGTGACA
Source organism: Coloeus monedula (assembly GCF_965178545.1). Lineage (NCBI taxonomy): Eukaryota > Metazoa > Chordata > Aves > Passeriformes > Corvidae > Coloeus > Coloeus monedula. The sequence continues at coordinate 24,227,796 of NC_138789.1, read as the reverse complement.
CCAGCATGGCTGGGAAACCCAACAGAAAATGCATCCCTAGGTAGTGGGCCCAAACCATGCAAAACCCCAGTTCCTTTGCCAAGAGCTTAAACTCAGAGACAGCATCTTCTGTGCTCGTTGTACCTATACTCCATCTGTCAGTAAATACTTCAGCTTTTTCACCATCACTGAAGTCCTTACTGGAATCAAGGAAGGGGAGAGAGGACACGGCAAATAATACCCTGCAATATAATGTAAATGATGTAATGTAAATAAAAAGATTATTGTAGGAGTTTTGCTTGATGCCAGGAAGTAGCTTTAAATTAGACTCGCACTTGTCTTTTGAAGCAAAATAATCGAATTTAGAAAAGAGCCTTTTATTCTTATCCATATGAAAACATAGGAGAATCTTTGTGGTTACATTTGCCAAAGTGCTTTGGCATTTTCTTTTCTGAGAAACTTCTAAGCTGCTGAATGCTGTCTGTATATTATGACAGTGACAGAAGCAGTAAATTGGGAAGTGAAATCACTGGTGCAATTACTTTAGTAGGGAAGAAACAGCTTATTTTATTTCTGTTCGATTCCACTGAGAAATTCTGTCCTGCTCCCTTTTTTATTCCCCAAAATGTCAGGTACCAGAATAAACAAAGTGTTTTAGCCACATGTATCGACATTTTCCTTCTTGATCACAAGTGTAAGGGTCTGTTCTCCCTATCTGGCATCATTCTGGACTGGCACAGGTTGCCCTTTGCACCTTTGTGAGTGGTGGAAAACTGTGCACGGGGGAGAAGAGAGAAGGAGCTGCTTCTTCAGAGGAGCTCGGCAGGGCAATTTGCCATGGCCTCACTTAGCTGAATTTCTTTTTAATCTTCTGCTTTTCTTTCTGGCCCCAGCCTTCATAGACCTCAGCTGGTAAATACTTGAGGAGGTTTTTTTTAATGTTTGCTAGCCAGAGATATGTCAAGTTGCTCTCTAATTAATATATAGTAAATTCTGTGGGGAGAAACCGTTCCTCGGTGCGTTTGATGCGAGTTCACACAGGATTTTCAGTTCCCATGGGAGCTGCCCTGCTCACTGCAGAGATGTCTGGGCTGCACTGGCCATTTGGTTCCCCTCCCTAATCCATGGCCAGGGAGAGGGAGCAAAAAGCTGCCTGCTGCAGTGAGAGGATGGGCAGAGCTGCCAGCTGGGGTCTCTCCTGGCTCAGGTTAGCTGTGTCAAATCCTGCGGCTGGTCGCAGAGTCTGCTGGCACAGCTCGTGGGGTTAATGCTTTTATCTTGTTTTCCAGAGAGAGTTCCCCCGGAATGGTGGTTTTGGGTCAGGCTTGGTGAGGTCGTGAAGGTCTCTGGCAGATGGAGGAGGTCCTGGTGCTTTCCTGGGTCAGGGAGCAGGTGTGCAGTGGAGCCTTGTACTGGTCCCTGGCCCATATCAGAAAGGGGTTTTAGTTGGGGCAGAATCATTCAGTTTCAAGAAATCCAGAATGCTTTTTCCCAGTGTTTTAAAACCACACCTTCCCCCAAAGCAAAACCAAACACTACCAGTGCTCTATCACATGGAGATGTTTTCCATGCGGTTTCCATTTCAGTGGGAAGTAATCTGTTCCTTTTTACTTTTTGTTGCTGCTGGCAGAAAAAGGGTTTGAATGAAGAATATGGAGCTCCCATAAAGTGCAACCTGACTTGGATGTGTCTACATGGAATTGGGGGAGAGCAGGATCAGGGAAGAGCATAGTAAACTGAATTTGTGAAGTAAATTCTTTGCCTCACCAGATGGGATCAGAGCTTTAAGGATCGTGGTTGATGTAGCTTCAGAAGTGAATTTCCTTGCACTCCTCCTCATTAGCTGCCATCAGGTACTTAGGCAGGGCTCTCAGTGGCCATGGTGATTTCCTTTCACTCCCCAGGTATCCTTCCAGTCACATTCCAGTCCACAGGCTTAATATCTTCATGATGTTTTATCTGTGGCCTAGTTTGGCAGCCAAACACTCGCTCTCACCTGCTTCTTCATTTGTTTCACGTGCACTCCTTTTGCAGAGAAAATCTCACTGGCATAAGCAGTGTGTGACATCACCATGCCTGGGGTCTGTTTATTTATCCTTTCATCACCTAGTAAGTATCTAGGACAAACAATATTGAACTGGAGCTAGCATACGTACCTTTCATAACCTCTTCATTTTCTTTCGATGCCCCAGCCTTGGGCTGTATTTAACATGGAGCTCTGGGAACTGCATTCATAAACCAGATACTCAGCTGTTGTAAGTTACTGTAGCTCCATTACAGTCAGTGATACTGGTCTGATTTATAGTAGCTGACCTGTGCAGGAGCCAAGGAGAACACATATAAATGGCAGACATTCCAATAACTAAATTAAGCATGGGAAAATGCAGGCTAGGTCCTTGGAAAATTTTCCTAACCAGGTCTGCAAGTGCCTGGAACAGGTACCCAGGCGAACTGTTGGAAAGTTTGCCTTTTGTGTGTGTTGCAGTATGGCAGGGATGGAGTGTTTGGAGAGCTAGGAGCTACCCAGCAATATATTAACCAGATGCTGCACATGCCTGGGTAGAGCATAGTAATAAAATGACTTCACTGCTGAGAAAAGTGCTCGTACTGAAACGTGGCCAGTTCATGGGTACTTCTGCCCCAAGTCACAGCATTTGCTGCGTGCACCTCAGGGCACTGTTGGGCAGAGCTGATGACAACATAAATACAAGATAAAACTTACCAGACTAGGTCTGGGCAAGGACCTGGCTGGTTCAGGTCCCAGTGGGCAGAAGTACATATCTAGGCAGATGCATAGACATTGTCCACATCCCCACCCACCCTCTGACAGTGTGCAGCTACCTCAGATGAAGGCCATGCTTGTGCTAAATAAGGCTGGATGGGTTTCTCCTGAGATCTGAGAGTTAAGACATCTGTTTGCTCAGCCTCCCAGCCCACGCTGGCACTGTGCTCCACCACTGCATCGTGGGGTTGTGTTCAGCTGTCCACGTGTTCTGTGTCCAGTGGTGTTCCAGCATTCCAGTGCTGGTAGCCCACTGGCACATCACACAGCTCAGCAGTCATTCTGTGGTGTGAGGTAAGGGCACACTTGTTTTGTCCATCTCACACATCCTCAGGCTGCTGCAGTTTCTGCTGTTGTTTGAAATGAATACAAATTCAGAATTCAGTCGTGCTGAGCTCTGTGTGTTGCATTCCAACATCATGCCAGTAGATGTTGGAATTGAAGGCAGAAAATGGTGGGAAGATGCCTGAAGGTGATTCTTGCCTGGGCTCTGCCTCATGCCAGCAGCTATTGCTTCCACCAGGATCCTTGCCATAGTCGCTACCTTGCTGCATGTTTAAAGCATTCAGTGTGGGATCTCTGCTCACGTGTCATCATCCATCCTGCCAGGAGGAATTTCGGCGCTGGGAATTTCTCATACCGGTCACTTGTGTGCCTGAGGTGTGTTCCAGGAGCTCTGCCACGCTCTCCTGCTGCTTCATCACAACCTCCCAGGTTTTCTTGAACAAGCACAACTTCCTTGGTGCCAGCACTAAACACCCACTGTTAGGAGGAGGACTTGGGGGGTTTTTTCAGCATTTCTCAGTGAAATGTCTGCTGATGCCCAGACACAGTGCAGAGCTCCTTCAAAGCTCTGAACCCACCAGGACTCAGCCTGACGAGCTGCATGTCCAGCCCCTTAGGCTGCTGTATAATTAGCAAATGAGGCTGACCAGTAGCACCACGCAGGGGTGTTCACCTGGCCTTGCTCTCCACCAGTGTTGATTGTTCCAGGGGCACTCCATTTTTCATTCCTGCTCTCGACTGGGCAGCATGCAGGCAAGTTCTGGAATAACAGTGAAAAAGGACTGGGATTTGTGAGCTTTAGGAAGTAAGGCAAAGAGTAAAACATGGCCCATTGACCTGCCAGAAAAGATACATGGAAGACATAGGAATGACTCCTAAACCACCCTGCTAGAACATGAGAAATTTTTTTTTTCCTAAACTGATTTCCTTATGAATTATTTTTTTACTGCAAAATAACTAGCAAGAAAAGTATGTTTTAGTTATTCACAGTGACCTTTTAAACTTCCAAGAGAACTGCATATTTTCTGAGGCCCCATGTAGGGCCTATTAATAATTATGCACTCCCACTGAGCTCCATTGATTAGTTTGGGTCCTATTTCACACTGTAAAATGAAAAAAAAAAAAAAAAAAGTCCCTAGTGTTTGTGTATGTTTTTTTCTTTTTATGTTCAGCTCTCCTCGGCTATAGATCAAGTTTTGCTCTTAGCACAGGTTTCGGCCTATGTTGATGTGTTGCTTTGCTGTGGGCCCCAAAAATCAGGGAAGAGGCAAGACTGGATGGCAGAAAAAGGGGGAAAAGGTTTGACCTGTGATCCAGCAGCAAGAGCAGAGTTCAGCTGGTGAGATAAGGCGCAGTGTGAGTGACAAGACCATGCATTAGTATGCTAGAGCCCCCTCATGCCTACGCTTTCATTTCTGCTAGCAAACATTTCTTTGTGAATAAATCTACTTTCTTGGCAATGCTGTGTTAGTGCTTTAGTTTCATTAAAGAGCCTGGAAACACCCCAGTGGTTCAGGCTGAGATATATAATACTGCTAACACAGATTTGTTTCATAACCCACAAACTATTAAAAATATTAGTGTCCTCTCGGGAGCTGCCTTTCAAGATTCCCTTTCTCTTTCTCACTTTCAGAGCTGGGCTAAGACAGCCAGCAATAATGCAAAGCAAGCTCAATTTATTCAGCTAAAAAAATAGATAACACCATATTTTACTACTTCTGAGCACTTTCTTCGTCTGAATGTTGCTTTGTGTTGCACTTCTTATCCAATGTAAACAGCCATAAAGGAGAGTTGCTGAGACAACATGTGGACATTTCAAAAGGTAGACTTTACCCGTCCAAAGGGAGATGACTTTTTGTTGGTAGTGAATTTAGTCTGGGACTTTGTAATGGGATATGTTGGTCCCTTCAAGACTGAGCAGGGAGCTCCAAATCCCTTCAGGACTGAACAGATCTCTCTATGTGTTAGGGGTCTTTATTCCACCCAGCTGACAAAGAAAGTAATAACTGAAAGAAAGGTTAATGGTCCCTGGAGGGAGCTCAGGAGGTGAGTAGGTCCAATGTCCAAGGTGAGGGCTTTGGGATGTAGAGGAGAAGAGGTCTCCTGGGAGCCACAGCCAGCAGGGCTGTGAGTCTGGGAGCAAGGACAGGAGGCTGGCTCCAAGACCCTCTGTTCTGTCATCCAAGCTTGCTCAGGAAGTTGGAGGTATCAGCTGCTTCTCCTTGGTGGAGAAACCTCTACCAGCTTATGTTTTACTGTCTATGCAAGAGCTGTGTTGTGGGAAGGAGTCTGGAAAACTGACAGGGACGTTAAGAGGAAGGAAACTCCAGGAGGTACATCAGGATTTGGTGTTAGGTTTTGCTAATGCAGTTTTTGGGGTGCTTGTTTGGACTTTGCCACTGGGCATCCAAGGAGGAGATGAGCCAAGGAGGACAAGGAGCCCAGAGCTGTGGGGTGTGGGTGCAGCCTTGCTGTCCAGAGTGTCTGACAGCATCTGAACTGCAGCACAGTCTGTTAGAGGTGGACAGAAAAGCCTGTATTTCAGGAACTAGCAGCCCTACCTCTAACTTGGGTGTTCCGTTAGGCACAATGCACATCATTCTCCTCAGAGAGTCAGAATTGGGTGGAAATTGTTTCAAAGAGCTCTTCTTACACAGCTTCTGTTATTAATGTCCATCACACTGGCACCAAGAGGTCTCAGCTGCCATCGGAGCCCCCCAGACCACTGTCCCCATCTGGTTTCTGCTGATTGCTCACATAGTGCAGGCTACTTCTACCTAGTTAAGGAAAAGAAAGAGTGGAGGAAAAGCAGGCTCTTTGTTTTACAGAAAGGGGGTGAAGTACAAAGAGAAGCAATAACTTGCCCAAAGTCATGCAGGGAGCCACAGACAGAACTGGGAGCTGTGATGTAGCTCTCTCTTTCATCCCAGTCAGCATCCTACCCGCAAAATAATCTAGTTTAGTTCTGCTGAAAAAGCAAAGTATATAAATATTTGCTTAAATCTACCTACTTTGCATAGCAGCCTGATTCTGTAAAAGTTTTTAAATAAGATTGGCAAGTCAGAGCTTGAGACTTTTTTTTCTGGGTCGTTTGAAGAAAGTGTGAAGAAACTTCTGAACTGCCGAATCCAAATCTGAACCAAATTTTCCCCACTTTGAACTCTGCTTATTGCAGACTGTAATAACATTCATCCACATTTCACAGGGTATCCTTGCAGATGGGAGGAAATACAGTAGCGCTGTTTGACACAGAAGAAATTAGATTTACGTGAAATTCCCTTTCCCTGTGTCCCTCACTTTATTTCCAACAGACCTACAGTTAACAATCAGCAGTGTTTCACTTTCAGACAGTGTGGTTTTCATTACAGAGGCTGAGGGAGTTTAAAATACTCTGGGAGCACACAGCATACATAACATCCTACCCCGTTCCTTTTGATTTCCCTTTGCGGCACTTGCGTTACAGATGCTGTGCAGAACATGTTGGAGGACAGTGCTTTTATTTGCCATCATTACAAGGAGGAAATATATTTAGAGACATCTGTTCAGGCTCTTTGATTTCAGCCGAATGTAAGACATCTTTGATGAAGAGTTGGTTTTGGAGCCCGGTTGTGTCAAAGCCTGGCAGGCGTGCACGTCGGGGGAATATGGCACCGCAACAGGCCCCCGGCCTAATCGGCAGGTGTGGACAGCACGGCTTCACCAGGAGGGGGAATTTCAGCTCTCACCTTGTCAGAGTTGCCTTTCCCCAGTGGGAAGTTCAGTTCTGTGTCGTTTTCGCATGGGGTCAGCTCCAGAGGAACCTCAGTGTGGGGAGCGATCCCGAGTGCTGGAGGTTTCCCCGTGCGCGGCAGCGTGGCGGTGCCTCCCCTTTGCCATTGGAAGTGTAGGCATCCTTCTTTTGCCACATTCAGAGCCTGAAATAAAGTAGAAAAGTGCAGCATGTTTTTCCTAGGAGCTAGGGTACTTTAGGAGGTGCTGCTGTGACTGAGCTGAACAGAACTGTGGGCCTTCTTCCAAAGAAATGGAAGAATTTTCGAAGACGATACTGGAGCTTTGGAGGAGCTGAAAGGGTTTTCAAGTATAATCCCTGTCTGTTGGCTTTTAGATCCATGCTTGGGTAAAATCTAGGAGCAGTTGTTTTCCTCATGGGGGCTGAGGTACATTCACACTTCGGTTTATACCACGGTTCCAGAATAGCTTCTCGTACAGGATGCCAAGACTTGTAATGGTGAATTGTGTGGGGTTTCTGTGGCCATGAAGGGCTTACTCTGTCTGCTTCTGCCCACCTGATCTTTAGGCTATATTACTGTCAGCTACTCTCAGCCTAATGGAAAAGGGCAAAAAGAAAGATCTTAGAGATCAAGTACTGTATAAATGCAGTTAAAAGCTTTTTTCATTTCTACACAGTTTTAGTGTATATCTCTTCTAAAAGAAAAAGTTATGTCTTCAAGAACTTTTCAAAGTTCTGTAAATATAAGTTTGCATCTTTAATTATCACAGGCAGGAAATACTGGAAGCTTCATAATTTAGACTTTGCAGTGACCAGGGATGATCCAGCTCTTCATAAAGCTGTCTTTTGGTCTCTAAAGTGCTAATCTCATATATAGTTGCTTATACAAGCAGGGAAATCCTCAATGAAAATTTATAACCACATTAAACAGTTTCTGGAACACTTCCTTATAAATAATAAATGAAATCCAACACTTCAAAGTATATAAATAAATGTAATATATGTGAAGATAGATACATAGATATATGTATGTATGTTTGTGTATTTATATGTGTGTATATATGTAAATCAGAAACATTAGAGCAAAGCAGTATGGGCTGCAGCATTCCCTGGAAAATCCTCATCAGCAGAATGCCAGGCTGAATTATAGATCAGGAAAGATCCCTGGTATTCTCTGTGCTAAATGCTTTACAGTGGAGTGAGTTCATTGACTGTGGTGTCAATACCAGTGACATACTCGATACAGCTCTTTTAAAAAATGCTATCAGAACTTCTCTGGTGATCAGCTGAGTGCCTGGCAGTATAACTTGTTGGGGTTTTCTCTCTTTAACCAAATCTGTCTGTTTGCTGTGGATCCGTGTTGAATGCCCATTGGCCAGACCTAATATTGTTCATTCCAAGAGACTTTGGCGGGTGGCCAAAGGATTAGGGATTTTTCAACAGAAGTGCAATATTCTCCATTAGAAAAATCCCCTACGATTTTCTGGGAAACTCTGGTACTTAGCTTCCCATGTATCTTCTCTTTGTCATCATAGTCAGAAACTAACTGGCATTTCTCGCTGACATTTTTAGAAAAGAATATTTATAGAGAAACAATGCAAATAAAAATTTGTTGGCAGAAACGAGTGACATTTACAGTATGATATCGCCCTGACATTTTTATGCCACCAGTGGGAATTTTTCCTGTTTGATGACTGATGCTGTCATTCCTCCATCATCCAAGCAGACCCGTTCAACTCAATACCACTGCTTAACTAACATCCCCAGTCTCTCTCTGGTGAAACTCATGTCTGGAAAAGGAGGTTGAACGAATCCCAGTGTTGTGAATAATGAGCAGTGGTGTTGACTGACTGCACTGTGATGAACCTCAGTCAGCACCTAGGTTAGAACAGCAAGGTTTGGACTGCTGAGGTGCTAGTTCGTATGTCACTAATTATGTCTTCTAATTCAGAGGAATAATTAATTCATAATCTCTATGGAATAGTGACAGAGGGTTCTATAGGACATTGTTACTGCAGGGTTGTCAAAATCCAGCTCTAGAGATTAAACTGCCCTTTATTCCAAGGATTAGCACAGGGCAGCGGCAAAGTCAAGATCTAGAGGTGGGTGAGAAACAAAGTGTTGGTCCAAAAGAATTCAAAAAAGGTCGAGTTGATGTTCCCTGGCAGGTGCTGAAGGTTGCAGAGCTTTATTTTCCTGTTGCTCTCAGCAGACAGAACTGTGTGTTCAGGCAAGTGTTTTCAGAGGAGTTAGGTTTGCTTCTTTTGACTGGCATGTGTTCTGGGAAGAAAAAGATGAATCACTTGCAGGTGTCAAACTAGTTAGAGCAGCCAGGTACAGAAAGAAGTACCCCTTTCAAGCCAACTTCTAGCAAACCCAACCACTTGGTCTATAAAGCAACCCACAATTCCTAGTATGCTAAATTTTATAGCCCTTAGGAAAAAGAGAAACACAAACACAGGAAGGGAGGAATGCCGCAGAAACTGTTTTGTTAGAGGGAGGTTGGATTTCTCTTCCAGTGCAGTGTTCTGTATTTTGTTGGTTAGTTTTGACTCTTTTTTTTTTTCTCCTTGGGGTAAATGGCACACGTAGCTGCTTTTGTTTTCTACATGCCAGGTAGTAATTAAAATTAGCAATCTGGTGATCAGTATCTTGGCCTTGGGCACTAGAAACAGATGTACTAAATAATGCCAAAAGTTGTTTCAAACCAAAGGAGGCTGATGTGAGGAGCTGTGCTGAGGCAACTCTGCTGAAATGAGTGCATCCAAATTGACTCATGTGGGAGGGGATGAAGCCAAACATTTCAGTCAGTTCTTGTCACCTGCTGTCCCCGGCAGAAGGTAGCAGGTTGTGTGAACTTTGTCATGACTTGGCCTGAAATCTTATGAGTAGCATCCTGTGATCAAGATCCTGTCCCTGAAATCTGCCCGTGGAGATGAACCAAGCCACAAAGCCACAGACGGTGCAAGCCACCTTCTGCTGGCCAAGTCACCTTTCATTTAACTCTTCTGCATTTCTGCAGTGGGTGACAAAGCACTGAGAAGATTTTGTTTCCTGGGAGAAAGTCTGATTGACTTTAGCTTCACCCTCACTGAGGAGAGAGAGTGGAGGAAGAAGTATAAGCCCCACCTTCCCATCCTGCTCAGCATCTCCTCCTTTCTGGAAGAGAAGACAGGGACAGGGAATCAGCCCCAAAACATCTTCAGCAACAGGAATTCACATTAGCCAGCCTCATACACATACCACCTGTGCAGGAAAGCCTGCAAAGGGACCCAAATTTGATGGTCTCCCTGTATTTCTCCTGCTGCTGGATTCACGCAGAGGCTCGTGGTGTGGGCTCAGTCTGCACAGGCAGTGATGGCTGTAGGGACGACTGCTGTCACCAGGGATGGCACTGTCCCTCCACCCCTGCAAGCACTGATATCCTCCCCACTCCCTCCCCAGGAGCCGGGAGCTGCTCCAGCGAGGCCAGCCAGCACTGAAACCAAATTCTGCTTTTTCACTTACTGTGTTCCAGTCCATGAGAGTGGGCATTGGCTGTCAGGCAACTGTGGTCTCAGCAGATTGTGTTTGTGGTGGGGCACTTGGGATTCCCGATTTCTAGTCCTGGCGCTGCCGACTGCTCGGTGTGTGGCCTTGGAAGACTCACTTAGCTCTGCAGCACAGCAGTTTTTCCTTCTGTTGGATGGGGAAGTGACACCTGCCAAGCCACAGCTGGGATAAACAGTAGCATCCTGCTAAGGAGTAGAACCTCTTATGCTAGCAGCTCAGAGGGAAGACACTAAAATAAAGTGAATAATAATGTGAATCCTGCAGCGATTACTTTCTATCCCAGATACAAAGATGGAGTTGTTCTTTGCCAGTTCTTTGAAAAGAAGGTGTACCATCAAATTGCACCAGCCACTGAAAGTTCATATACTGGCATATTTCTTTCAGGGCAGGTATAGGGCTGATTTGACTGATAGAAAAGAATGGTGTGAGAATAAAGGGGATGAAGCTCCTTGGCTTCCCCTTCCTGTCTCTGCAATTCTCAGAGCTGTGCTCAGAGGTTAACCTGCTTGAGGGGCTCCTGACTCTGTCCAGAGATGGTTCTGGTACCAGGAGTGTGTTTGTCATGATGCTGAAGGACCCTTGGATGTTGGAGCTGCACATTGTAGCATTGGAGAAAATGTTACCGGAATCTGGCTGCTCCCTCATGCAGAAAATTCAGGGAAACAAAATTTTGTTGAGACAGCCTCTGAAAATCCTGCTTAATCAGAGACATCATGGTTTCATTGAGATGATGAGAAGGGCTGCATATGCTGAGTTTTGTGCCTCAGTTTCCCCCAGTGTAAAAGTGAAGATACTTTTTTCACTGCTCTAATGAGAAGGGATGAATATCTGTAGCTTAGACACTGCCTAAGATACGTCCCTAGAAGGAAACCTCTTTCCTTCTGCCTCACCACTACAATCCTATGTGTCCCTATTGTCTGAGCAGTCAAGGGCACCAGAGGTCCTGAATCCTTGCTGTGAGTAGCAGATGGTGCTGATGTTCCCTGAAGAAATGGACTGAGGACTGAAGGATCCAGGTTCCTGTTCTGTTTGGCTCTCTCCATGCCTGTTGCAGTGAGCTCAGCAGAATGCACCATCAGCTGCTGCACCAGGAGATCTTTGTAAGGTGTGAAGGCATCAAGCTTCATCAAGAAATATATGGTAAAACAATACCACATGTTGGAAGCACAATAGGAGTAAGTCCGTTTTGGCACAGTCTTCCACATGAAATCCCCTTTAATTTCAGTAACGTCACAGTCTTGGTCTCAGGGAACCTACAGCAATATATTCTGTGCCATAAATAAATCCACTTGGGGACTAATAAACTAAACTGTTGCTAATTTGTAATGTGCCACTTTTGCAGCAGTATCCAAAATTCATATGCACTAAGATTCCAGGGCTGGAAAGAATGAGGTGGCTTGTCCCTAACCACTGCTTAACTTTTTAAGTTACACTGGTGAGTCGGGTGCAGTTTGGCTTTTAGTGAGACCCCTGGGGAAGCAAGGCCATCTTAGCCTACAGTCTTAAAAAAGGGCTGTTAAAATAAAAGCATACCTATAAAAGAAAAAATAAAATGCAGGGAAATGATGTCCTTGTGACTGAAGCAGGAACACTTGTGCCATTCAGGGACGACTCTCACACTTCTGACTATCACCACTGATAAGCACGAGTGACTTTGCCTCAATATTGTTTACAGGCACAGGTGGGCCCTTTCATTTAAGGTCTCTGCTTGGGATTATTGCTCAGCTCATGGAGTCCTTTCTGTCTGGCTGTGAGTGAAGGGGAGTGTGGCAGCTCAGCAGGGCAGGGTGGTGCTTTCTGGGGTAGTGGGTAACAGCTGGTTATTGTTTGGATTGAGGGTGTACCATGTGTGCCTCTGTCTCCCTCTTTCAGGATGTTGTGTCTTCTTCTTGGGACTGGGTTTAAATTAGGCTCAACTTCTTCCAGACTAAAAGTAATACGCCAGGAAACACAGTGATGTTGCTTTTTCAGGGCAAATCTGTGAGAGCTGTCAGGAGACTGTTTTGAATTTTTCCTTTTTGTTGGCACCAAAGAAAGTGATGTTCTCTGTTTTGTCACACTTGGGAGTTGAAAATTCTGCTCTTTCAACTTTTTGGGCTCGTATCAACATGAAAGCAAGTGTCAGAGGACTGGGATTTCTCTCAGGACACACCACCTTTCTTCTGACAGCTCTTTGGGTGGTTCATGACTAGGAAGCCATTCAAAGCAAACTCAGCTGAGTACCCTGCTGTTATCACAGAAGCATCAAGCCCCTGCATAGCTTTGCCTCCTCCTTGAAAACCCTTTCTGCCCAGAACTGGGCCTGTTCTCCCATTCTATAGATCATATACAGCATCTCTCCCAGGATGAAGTTGATAGATCCTCCTGCACAAGGAAAACCGACAGTAAATGAATAATCAGATACATTGAGGCTGTGGTTGGAATACCATGAAAATAAAGATTTTCCAGTTCTGTCCTGAAGGATTGGTGGCTTGTCATGGACTTCCTGTATCGTTCTGGGTGAGTGGGTTGCAATGTGTCTCTCTTCTGTGAGAAGGGACCCCAGATCATGTTTTCAGCCTCATGTTGTCACCAGAAGGGTGGATGGGACAGCTGAAGTGGCAATGGGCTCATTCTTGCAGGTCATAACGAGTGCACTGGGCACAGCCAGCGAAGCCCCTCAGGGCAGTATCAGCCAGGCACTGAGAGGAGCTCTGATAGTGAAGGTCATGTAAGCACTGTAGACAAACAAAGCTGACAGCCTGAGCTTCTGCAGTGTTGGTTTTGTTCTGTATCTTCACTAGATAAGAGCTTGTGCCCTGTTACTGTGTCCTTGGTGCTGTCAGCCCTGAGATTCTGCACCCTTTGTACAGGGAGGGCTTTGCAGCATCCCCAAAGGCGGAAGGAGATCTCCAGGTGGGAGAGTTCTCCAGCGTTAAGAGTTTCTCCAGTTTGCTGTCTGTAAATGTGTAACTTGCATCCATCTGGAAAACCTTCTTGTATCTTCTAAAATGATCAAACTCGATCTTCTCAGAGAGGACCCACCAAATGTGGTGGTTCAACAGATAAACCAGTAGAAGTTTAAGTCCTAATAGGAAGAAGTATTGTTGAGTGTTTATTGCAGGGTCAGGATCTCTCGTATTAATCTTTCCCTTCAGCACTGGCAACCCACCCAAAAGTAACATCTAGGAGTTCAGGTATATGGGACCTTTGAGAGCTCACTGAATTCCTGCCTGCCTGCAGAGCTCCCTAACAGGCTGCACAAGTGCTCTTAAATGATGATTAAGTCAAGTTACCTCTCTGTGCCATTGTGGCAGGCCAGGGGTTGGCACGTGGACAGCTACTTACACTGTATCTGACATCTAACTTGCTGCATCACAGTAATTTCAGCTGTGGTTTGCATGCTTAGCACAAGACTTCTATCCCATTCCTCTCCAGAATGCCTATAAATGATAGCAGGATTTAACCTAGTCCCCACATGAAAATAAATTTGGAGTTGTCCACATCAGCATTTAGTTTGGATTAGGAGCTTGCTTTTGAAATATATCCCTCAGTGTTACCCCTGTTGCACCTTGGTGCTTACTGTGGATTCAACAGACATTCAGTCCATGAGACCAGTGTAGTACTAAGCCAAAATAAACCTCCTGAAATGTATGTAATGTTTATGTCAGGCCCTACCTCTCCCCTGATCCATTCCTGTTGGGCCACACTACTTGCCAATTTAGCCAATTCAGACTTTGAATTTTTTAGCAGTTTCCCCCACCCCTCCTCCATCTCACTCCCTACAAGAAAACCTTTTCACTCTGTTTCACTGTAGTCCATGTAAATTGGTGCAACTCACAGGGATAGGATTTACTCTCTTGATCAGAAGCTGGGGAGTTGGACTATGAGCTATGGAAAATTGTCATTGTTGACTCTTTTGACTGTTTTTAGCTGACCTAGGCTGACTTGTACCAGCTAAGTCTGTTGTAATTTCATTAGCTGTATTTTGTGTTCACTCTTATTTACCGATCAGTATATTTTGCCCTAACAGCATTATAGTAAGGCCAAGGGATTATATTATCCAGGCTGTCTGAACTCATCACATCTTGCAATGCTTTTAATTCTTTCCTCATTAGTACAGGATCCTGAGTGATTAGCTAGTATGTGATTGCCATGGCAAAAGTAAGAGTTCTTTCTCTGACATTACTCGATACACTGAGTGGTGGTAGAGCTTTTTCCTTTCTTTTATCTTTTTCTCTTATCCTTTCCCTTCCCCTTCCCTTTCCTCCCTTTCCTTTCTTTCCTTTCCCCTTCCTTACTTTCCCTTTCCTCCGTTTTCTTTCTTTCTCTCCCAGCCCTGCTGCCAGGTCCTTGCTGGGCTGAAAAGTCACAGAAGCTGTTTTCTGTCAATTTGTTGCTATCTTCTTTCCCTCCTAGCCTGACACAGAACCTGCTTTTGTCAGTTTTCCTTTGAGGAATACATGTGCACTTCAGCATGAGGTCTGACAACCTTGACCCTCCAGGCATGACTAATTCCCATTTACGAGACCACTACAAAATCCATCAGAACAGAAGTGTCAGGGAGTCAGGAAAAGCCCGGCGTGTAGGGCAGGCTGGAGCTGTTCTCCCTGTTCTGCATGACAAGCTCTGTGCCCTTGGTCAGCCAGGCTTGGCTGGGAGGAGGTCAAGGAAAAGCAGAGCTTGGAAAGAGCAGGAGGTGGAGGGAGCAAAGGAGGGTTTTGTAAGCAGCCAGGGATGGATTAACTCAGCCCTGCTCATGGCCAGACACCGTGGCTCTGGTGACAGCCAGGTTTAACCAGTGATGCAGACTGAAACTCAAGGAGTTCGAGATGTCTCCTGGTGTTTGAAAACTGGGGGGTGGAGACTTCTCTGGGGTTGAATTTGAAAGTAGGAAAACAGCAGCACAAAGCTGACAAGAAGTTTTTTGGAAGTTACCTTCAAAGTTTTATCTTTATACTCTTTGGGAGTGGTGATAGCGGTAACCCCACAACCTCTACAACAGGGTGAGTAGAGTATCCCAAAGATGTCTCTGAGATTTTATCCAGCTTCTTCTCAACCAAACTCTGGATGATTTCAGCTCTCTGTGAGGCCAGCTCTTGAGTGCTCCTCAAAAATCCCATCTAAAGAGACAGGAATCAGTGTCTCACAGCCTGTAGGTCACTCTCTGGACATGTTCAGTCATAGCCCCAAAAGCAGCACAGAAGAGGAATAAAAACTTGCACAGAAGTGAGCTCAGAAAGAATGGGAGCTCTCCAAGAACAAAACCTCAGGAGGCAGGAGCATCCTTGTATCACAAAAATGAGGTTTTTATTTAGTTGCCCAAAGGGAGCTGGAAAAAAGAGTCAGAGAGAAAGACAGTGTCTGAGGGGAGCAAACCCAGGAGAAAAGCCAATACTGAAAATAAATGAAGGATCTCAACTTCTGGTGTGGGCTGTAGGAAATAGAATTTGGTTTTATGGACACAACTCTCATACAGATCTCAGCTGGAGCATAGGAGAGGTCTATAGAGAGCTGATTCAGCAGCCTTGCTGGCTTTTTCACTTGGAATTGTTCGGTTTTCCCCTTTGGACTTCAGAAACAGAATTTCAGCATTGCTTGAAACCTTCTCAGTCACATTTCTGAAACCTAAAGCTGGTATGAACTATGGGAGGTATTTTTGTAGAGCTTCTGTTCTGACCTGGAGAGTGCTGAATTCCGTGTGGGCTTGGTCCAAGATCCATAGAAATCAATCTTAGGATTGCCATTAAACAGAAATTGGACCAAAATGCAGAAGTTTCGTATTGCTCTGTCCCATCTATATGGATTTTAGCCCACTCAGTTTAAAAGAATAATTTATATCATGAGAAACAAGCCACTTTTGTTGTGGTTTGTGTTTGGATTTTTTTTTGCTTAATATTCTTTCCTTACTGACAAAGAAACAATGGCTATGACTTTTTTTATTGTTCTAATGTGTCACGAGGAGGAAAAGTGATTCAAATATTTGCTGAAGGAAGTCTTCTCATTCAGCTTGAAAGTGGAAAGGTTGGTGTAAAGGTTGCTCCACTTGAGTACTTGGGAGAAATGAGATGTCCACCATTTGAAGACCCATTCCTGTGCAGCGACTGAGGTTTTAGCCTGGAAAGCAGCAATGCTGTAATAGAAAATGCCACGCTAATTGAAGACAGTTCCTCCCAGTGATGGGCCCTTCCCACCCCTGTGCATCACAGTCCTTTGGGATGTGGGTTCAGAAGGCTGTAGCAAGTGACTCATCTCTGTCTTCCTGTCACTCCTTCAAAGAGGGAAACCCATGTCTCATTCTCCTCTTACCCAGGGGGATTTATCCAAACCCACATCGGGAAAGCTCATTTTCTAAACCCACATCGGACCCTCATTTTCTAAACACAAGTTAGTGTCACTACCACTGGGCACAAACCTTCTTCCTTTCTTTCTAGCTCCATTGCAAGTCACTACTGAGACACATTGACAGAGCTCTCATGTGAACTTGGGCTGAACAGCAGAACAATTGTAGTAGGGCTGGTTGTGCTAGAAACCTGCCTGACCACACTTTTAATTCATCCCCGATCTAGCTGAAGCCCAAGCGAGGAAGAGTAAGGGGAAGCATCATCTCTCCAGGGTTTGCATCTCAAGGATGAAGTCCTACATGGATTCCCTTCACATCATCTCTGCCCCATCAGCTTTTTTCACAGAACTTGTAGGAACATAATTGCTTGGAGAGCTTTACTCTGTCTATCACCTGTTCTAAGAACAGGAAATAAATTCATGGAACAAGGAGGCTGCAAAACTAACACGGGGACAAATGCAGTCTTGTGCCTTCAGGCTTCCACTGCCTCATACAGTTTATTTTCAAGGGTGAAGAAATATGATGGAAATCATCCCCCTTACTGCCTGCAGGATAAATGGCCAGTGATGGAAGTGAGAGGGATCCTTTACGTACTCTGTACAAATGTGAACAGTAGCCCCTGAGCCTCCTGCTCAGCCTTTTACTGAGGTGCTGGTGTTGTTTCTTGGTTTGGGTTTAGGGTTTGGATTTGGATTTTCCATCTTAACATACTAACTCAGAAGTAATAAATATTCTAGATCAGAGTTGTGGAGCAGCTCATTTACAGTTAGGTCTGACCGTGTGATGAATGGACTTCAGTTGAAGTGCCAGTGGTTGGGAGAGCGGCAGGCGGTGGCTGCCACTCGAATCCTACACCATCCACATGTTCCAGCTGCAGGGGACCTCATTTTATGGAGCAAATTTAGTGGGGGTTTAGCCTGGCCTCAGAAGCTGCATTTTAGAGCTCTCACTGAGGAGAAAGGAAAGATGTCTAGGCAAACATGACTGAAGGAAATGCCTCTATCGGCCATAAGAAGCTGTTAAAATTAGTCCTCAATTTGTCCCTTCAGTTGATCTTTGTAAAATATAGGCAAAGAAGGTAGGAGCCCCTTATTTCATGGTGTAATCAATTGAGTGATGAAGCTTGGTGCAAATCCATCAGCTTGAAAGAGTTACTACTGGATTGTACCAGTGAGAACCCGAAAAAATATCACCTGTAAATAACTGCTGTAAAGGCAAATGTTTGAAAACCTCAAGGATGCTGAGCTCTGATTTACACAGCTCAATTTCAACCAAGCCCATATTGGTCTGAGGTGAGTTTTATTGACAAGAAGCTGCTCCAGGGAAGCAGGATTCGATTGTCCTTGCTGACAGCAAAGTGAAGATACGTCTCTGAGCAGTGGGCTCTGCTAAAGTGTGTGTGGTGGCATTTCTTGAGCCTCTTCAAGGGAATGCTGCTGGGTTTTATGCACCAGGTCCTTACAACGCTCATCTGACCTTGTCATAATCTTCCTTTAAAAGGGTTGGGTTGTGCTTGCACCACTGACCTGGGAGGGCACAGGATTGTTCCCTGACTGGGTGTCTAATTCAGAATATTAATTGCCAAGCATACTATTATGAATCTATCATTATTATGAGTTAGCATATTAATCAACAAAGTGATGATACTGGGCAGCAAATTATCTAGAATGTAATACTCAGTGATTTAGTGCTTGTTAAACCAGCTGCTGCAGGAAGATGAGCGCTTCCTGAGCCTGGCATGGCCATTTCCTATTGAGTAAACATACTTTCTACTGTTAGCCTTTTTTAATTCGAGCCATGTAAGTCTTTTGGGAAGTAGAGGGGAATCCACCAACTGTAGATCTGTTAGAGAAAATAAATAGACTGTCATCTGTTGCAGCCCTGTCACATGGCTTTCCATTTAAAACTGGAAAAAGAAAGAGGCTAAAGACAGTTTATTCCTATTATTTTCCCTTGATTTGTTTCTTTCTTTCCTTGCATGTGTGGGTGGGTTGTTAAGGTTTTCGTCTTGCTTTGTTTTGCAATTTTTTATGGCCCACATTCTGATGTGCTGCAGCTCATTTGCAGGCTGTGAGGCTGGAGCAGTGTTTTAATTTCTGCTTGTAACTCAAACAGGTAGTAAGTGGGTAGGTTTAGTTTAGGGACTAGGTGGAAGACAGTGAAACTATATGTTTGAGAAATTTAAAAAATGTCCACTGACCACAGTTCCTATGTAGTAGGAGATGTCCTTCCCATCCCTCTCCTCCTCCTGTTTCTGAATGGTTTTGCAGAGCAGCTTCAACTAAAGCTTTGCTAAACTGAAAGTGCCACAGCCTGGGATGATAATAAAAAAAGATGCGTGCTGTTATAAACACTCAATTATTTTCCTTTTTTCTTGTGGAGTTGTTATTAAGCCAGGAGGTTCAGAAGTTCAAAAATATAAAGGAATAATTTGTACAAGAAAAGAAAGGAGTCTATTTCACAAGCTATTGATGCTTCCACTGGGAATTAGCAGTAGCTGTTAGAGTAGCTGGGGTCATACAGAGCGACCATGCATTCTGCTCCCACTTAGGAAACCCCTAATTTTTAACTTTTTCACAGCCACAAGCCTACATTTCTGGCAATGAAAAGTGGGGAGAATATTTGAGGAGCTCTTATTAAAAAAATAAACTTCAAATGATGATTGACTCCCCTTTTATGTCTCTAGAATGGGGCCCATAAATCTCAACAGTTTTCTCTTCAATGGCTACTTGTTCTTTTTGGTTGGTGACAACTTTTATTTTAAGCAAGCTCAGTTCCTAAATTAACCCTTGTGTTGACTCAAGCCTTCTTGTTGGTCTTTGTTTTGCCTCCCACGGATGGAGAAAAGCTTAGCACATGGTAACAGATCCATTCCCATTTCATGCTTGACATGAAATGTGCTCATCAGTGAGTCCCTGGGAAAGGGAGCATTCAGACTTCAGGAGATTTGCTTCCAAAGAAAGCACTGAGCTCACAGTTACTGAGAGTCCCCTCTCAGTCCTTGACACTACTCTTCTCACAGGCAGATGAGCACTGAGGGTTTAATTTATTTGAGCACAAATATTCAGATTCACATGTGGGCACTCAGACTTCCAGTCCCACGTGGTATGGATGGGTTCTGGCACTCCTTCTTTGTCATTCTTTTAAGTGCAACTATAAGGACAAAACTGTCCAGTGCTCCCTGGATCTTGCCTGAGTTTAGAACGAAATCCAACCTTTGCAGCCTAGTAAGGAAACAGGGTTCATTGGAATCTCAGGCAGCATCAGCCCCTGGACTTGCCAGAAGACACAACTGAGAAATGGTTCGATGAGGGCCCCGTGGTGTCCGTCAGCCTCCGGGGCTCCCTCACAGGTATGTAGGCTCTGGGAGCCAGGAGCACGCGTATCCCGGTGCCTGCCTGTGTGTGGCCAGCCAAATTTGGAAGCTCTATCTTATATCTTTCTGTCAGTGACCTGTTATACAGTCCTGGGGCCTAATGCTTGTGTCAACAGGAGGTTAGGTTTCATGGCATCCTGAGCAGAGCAGGAATGTCCTGGCTTATATTTGTCTCCCCAGGAGAGGGAGAGGGTGGGAAAAAAGCATTCAGCAGCTACTGGGCAATCTTCTGCCATCTCTTGACAGGTAGTGATATAAATCAGAGCCTTGAGTGGGCTCTGCTTAGATCCCTATCAGCCATGATTAATTCAGTGCTATAGGTGGAAGGATAAATGTGGCTTCCTGTAATCTTAATTGTTTCCACCAGCCTTTGAACTGATGCATCCATCTGGTAGCATTTAGTTGTGAATACAGAGGGTCAAACTCTGCCCAAGACTGCAGGGTCTGCAGGTCCAGGCAGCAGGCCAGCTCTGAGGAATGCTGGTGCCAGCTGGGAGTTGGTCTCTTGGTCGGGCAGCATAACAGAGGCAAGGGCACTTGAGTCAGTCCTCAATAGGTGGCTTTCAGGATCATCTGGAACCTCTTAGGTGCCAGAGCTTCTGAATTTATTAGAGAAGAGGCTGGCAAGAGTGCCTTAAGATGACTAGGGCTGGGCTGGAGCCTTCATTCTGTGCTACAGGGGCATCTGCTCTGCCATTCCCAATGCTCTTATGAAAAGTCCAAAGAGAAGACAATGGGATTGCTTTTCTTGAGCAACTCCCATTGTAATTGAAAGGGATTTTGTGGATCTTTCACAGAACTAGTATCTTCATGCATTAGGAGTCCTTCTCCTCCTCTCAGGACTTTAATGGCTCTTGTCTGTAATCTTTGCAAGTCACTGGCTCGTGCACTCATCCATCTACCTTCAGAGCTGTGCACAGGGCTTGGCTTCACTCTGACATTCTTGTGTACCAAGCATTCCCATGACAGTAGCTTGAAAAATGCCATGCTGGTTTTGTTGCCTCTCTAACATCACCGTGTACCTGTGGGAAATTCTGAAAAGGGCAACAGTCTTGCTGTATTTGGTGAAGGGGGCGTGTTTTGAAAGCAGACAGGTCGGTGGCAAATGCAGCCTGCAAGGAACAGAACCAGCTTATTTCAGCTGGCAGCTTTGGAGAAAACCAGCATGGATAGGTTTCAAGTTAGTGTGGGTAGACACAAATAAGAAAATTTCGGGAAAACAATTTGGATGGAATAATTTATTGGTTTTTTGGTTAATCCCTTTTCAGTTTCTATCAGCATAGAAGGAGCAGAGCTCACGGTCATTTGTGCCCAAAGCAAAATATGATGAGAACAGGCAAACTAAAGTGTAATTTAGCTTCCTAAAAGCAAAGAGGAGAGGTCATTCCATCAGAAAAAACCAGTCAGAATTTGCAATTTAAACAAGACTCCACAAAGTCTTTGTCTTAGTATTGCTTGTATCCTAATGCTTGGAACCTACTAACTTCTAGTTACCAGAGCTCAGTAAAGCCATGTTTCCTGAGCAACTTCTTTTGCAATCTATTCAATTTTTGCCTCTCTATATAAACTTTCTGACATTTTTCTCCGATGTGTTCATTGTTTGTGCCTTCATTGAATAATTCCAGAGCTTCACCTCATCTCTAAGTGGTCCTGAACATTTGCTACTCAAAATCCAAGCTAGAATTTTATGGTTATATCTCAAATTTGAGAAACAATTAAATGGAAAGTATAACTGCCCTTGTACAAAATACAAACACAGGGCAAAATTCCCTGCCAAGTGAATTAGTAAGGGATGGTTGGGGCAAGTTAATCTGAAGGGGCAGAAAGTCAAACTGAGGCAGATCTCTTTCAGGTATTCTCTCTGCTTTTTATGTATATGGACCAGAATGGTGCCTGAAAACAGTATTAATTACTCATTTCATTATTTATGTGAGGAAATATCCCACCTTCAGTAATATTTGAAGCTGTGCAAAGAATATTCTTCTGCATCCTTTCTTAATTGGAAGAAAAAAGAAAATGAAAGTGTTACTCTAATGAAATGCTTTTTTCAGAATTCGCCAATATAAATAAATGTTTTGCAGCAGCATCTTGTTCATGGCTCTAGCCAGGAGAGCAAAAATCTGAGAACACTCTTCTTGGTTTTTTAGCAGCATATCCTCACTGGTACCTGATTTCATAGGTGTTCTGTGACTGGAGCGGAGACTGTTTAGGCTAGGCTTAAAAAGGCTTCAAGCAAAAAAATCTTTTAGTTCCAATGATAATAAAAATGTAACAGTTATCTTTCAAGAGACAGCTATAGCCTCCCATAGTTCATAAACAGGAGCATTCGATTGAGGGAGCTAGTATAGTAGAAAATAAAGTGTCTGAATTTATCATTCTGACTTTGAAAGCTAACAGAGAACTTTGTTGCAAATAATTAATTTTATAATTTTCTTCTGGCTTGGCAACTTGACTGTGAATAGATTGCAGTTTCCTTGAAGCTATTTGTTAGCTGAATTTATTTGCTGAATAATTGATGTAAATATCTCAGCAAATAGTAAGTAATTATTCTTGGCCTCTGCTTAATTTGAAGGCAAGTGCTTGGCTGCAAGTAGATGATATTAGAAATTCGAGCTGCTGTGATTTGATGGGTAGGTCACCTTCTTTCCCTGGCTAACTGGATTTTGAGTAATTTTTATGTAGACTGCACCAGGACTGCAACACTCTAGAGGGGAGCACCAGCTCGAGCCATTTTCATGCTTTGATGCAGCAGTTCTGGAAGAAGGAGGCAGCATGAGGGGTGAGCAGTGCACTGTGCTTTACAAGGTCTGCACTGGAACCCTGATCCTGAGGATAAAACTGTGAATTCCCAGGAGGAAAGAGGGGCTGTCCTGGTAAGGCCACCCAGGGATCGCTGTGCTCTGTAACAGCTGGCACAGATGGGCTCCCATCTTCTGTCCTCGTTAAGGACTTGAGTGTTCTCTGGGTGAGGAAGACCCAAAGGGAGCAGGTGCCAGATCGAGCCCTGTGTTCATTAACAGACATGGGGTACCCCATGCCTGGTCACTGTATTCCCCAGTGGCAGAAACATCTTGCATAATAAAATTAATTCAAACTGAGATAATGCTAAGCTAAAAGAAAAAACAACAATTCGCAACAAGGGCTTATTCCTGATGAGTTCAGCTCCCTGCTTCCTCTTGAAGTTTGCTTTTTCTTACGCTGTTCTGAATTGTAATTTCTATTTTTTTTCTCCTTTCCCTGCTGGACCTCATAAGGATTCAGTCCCCTACAGGCTTAGGAAACATTCCCTTTTCTACATCTGTCAACTCAGTGGTGCTCACATGGAGTCTAGAAAGCTGAGACAGTTGTTGCCCCAAAGTGTTTGTCTTTGGCCAGAGGTTGCAGCTCCATCTGGCTCCCTGGAAAGTGCTCCCCTTCCCCATGGGCTGTGATTTACTCTGCAGGATAGACACATATTGAAACTGGCACCTGCTTCTGCTGATACCCCAGGCTGGGAGTTGGAAATTCAGGACATAAAGATCTATGTCCCCTCCAGCCATTCCTGCTGCAGGAGCAGCAGTCTGGAAAGGGGCCATGCTGGCATCGTGAGGTGTTAAGCTGGGATGGCTGAAGGAGTTAATCTGCTGCCTCACTGTAATATAATAGAAAGAAAAACATGCCTGTGGGGCTAGTCCGTTTTACTATGTAGCTTCAGCTGGTAATTAAAAAGCAACAGTTCAAAATTAAGCAGTAATATGAATAAACCCCAAATTAAATATACCCAGGACAGGTTGCATTTTTCAATGGGTGGATGCTTAGCATATCATGAAACTAGACTTTTTAAAGAAAATGTCTCAGGCTGGGTGCCTGAAGCTGGGAGTTCCCCAAACCGCCCCAGAGCTTTGCTTTTTTTCCACCAGGGTGCCCCTTTCATTGCAGCTCACTCGTCACTGGGGCCAACTGGTCCGTTCCACTCAGGGCATGTTCCCACATTCCTTCTGTTACAGTGGAGACAAAAAAAAGAAAAATCGAAACCCCAGAAGGGCCAGGTAGCAATTTCACTGGTGAGCTGAGCTCAAATGTGGTTTCAGGTTCTTGGGAAGGATTTCATGTGCCCCCTCTGAAGGTGAAGGGACAATGTGCCCATTTAAGGTGGAGAAAAGTGATCGTGGGCGCTGCCCTTCGGGCATGCTGCCAGGCTTCCATTTGGGAATGAAATTGCTGAGCAAAGCAGCAAGCTGACAGCTCCTCTCTGCGTAGAGCAGGCAGATAGATGGCTGCTCTTCAGAAGAGTGGTGCAGCATGGGGATAGTTTTGAGGTGAAGGCATGGGGAGCAGGGAGATGTGTGGGAATGAGTGATAGGAGAAGAGGTATTTTCATCCACAAGGTCCCCAACTGGCAGATTTCCAGAAGATGGGAAGTGTTGTCTGAGAAAAGTTCACACTCTGCTCACCTCATTTCTTACGTGCTTTCCCAAAGTATCTGCTACCAGACACTTTTGGGGCTCTTGGGCTTATCTGGGCTGACTGTTCTTGTTTCAATGACACCTTTGAGCAACGTGCTGCAGCCGCTGCAGCACCTCTGCTGGAACACTGCTCTTCTCCAGAAACCTCCTCACAAACCTCCGGTGCCCGCAGAGCTCTTGTGTTACATGGGGTGGGGGGGGGGGGGAGGTTCCCTGACACTGAGGCAGCATTTGGGGTTTCTGAATGCAGGGGTTTGCTCTTGACTGTTAAGTGTGAGATACCCCCAGGACAGGAATGACAAAGTGGAGCTGGAGGCCAAGCAGGGCTTGCTGGGATGGTGGCACAGGGGAAAACTGTGGGGGACTCAGAGGTGTGCAGGAGGCAGGCTGGCAGACAGCCCAGATAGGCAGCAGGGCAGTGTCCAGTTTGTCCCACTGGAACACTGCCTGCTTTGTCTGGGTGAGAAGTGTCTCTGCCTTCCTCTGTGCCTGTGGGTTTCACATGATCCAGGGGTGCTGCTTTAGACAGCCATCATCCAGTGTCACAGAGTCCATCTCCTTTCTCTCTGTGGAGTTGGGTCCGTTCAGACCAGTTGAGCACTCCAGCCTTTTGCCCTCATAATGGTCTTTCCAATATCTTTTATGGGTTGCTTAAAATCAAACCCAATTGCCAGCTTCTCAGCCCTGGAAGACCTGTCACTCCTTTGCCACAGATTAACATGAAGGGTGTAAAGAAAGGAGGTGAAACAATTTATACCATCATGTGTGACTTGATTAAAACTAATGTAGGATTTTTAGGTTACTGGTAAGCATTTCATATGCAGTGTTTTGTTGTCTAATATGTCCTTCCTTTAAGTCACATAACTGAATATCTGGGGTGAGTTCCAAGGAGAAGGAATTTTCTTTAGAACCACTTTGAGTTCAGCCTTCCTTCAAGAGTGCTCTCTCATGCCAGAAGTATGAACTGGTTTTACTGAGAGTTTACCTTTTTGTTTACAAGATCTAAGACTCCAGTCCAGAAGTCTAAACAGTGACTCTTGGATCTGCAAGCCATCAGTGCTGGGCAGGGTGTTGGTTACTGGAATTGGTTGCACTTCATCAGAAAAACATTTGCAGAGTTAGACTGCTCAGAGTGTAACTCATTTGGTGAAAATATTTAGCCTTTTAGATAGGTTTCCTCATCAAAATTAATTTACTGAGCTCAGCACAGCTGGGAAACAAGACCAATGGAGAAGTACTGGATGCAAGTAAATCCTGCATACAAAATCTACACAAGTGCTACATTTAGATTGCAAATTTAACAGAAGTAATTCTATCCAGAGTTTCAGTTCTGATTAAGATGCAAATCCGTCTTCCTGTTGTTTCTTAATTTATTTCCCTAAGCTTGAATGTGGGCATTGACCAAGGCAGTTATCCTACAGAGTCAGTGCTCACTCACACTGTGACTGGTTGGACATACAGCTGAGTTACTGGCAAAAGAGACCCTGCCAATGATGTGGTGAGAGCATTGAAACTAAAACATCCTTCCATCAGTGTGGTGGTTCACAAAAGGGGAAAGGATGGAAATTCCATATCAAAGCTCTTTTCCCCCCACCCTTTCTTGTGTGTTAATCTGGACTCTAAGTGCCTTTAGCAAGTAACAGAGGTCGCTGCTGTTAGAAAAAAAGCTTTCAGATCTTACCCTCCTTCCAGTACTGCCTTTGCTACAGCTGCTGCTGACTTCAGTTTACATATTTAGGACCATTTTTGGGTTTTTATTGACCTATTTAGAGTGGGTGTGGTATTTATAGTATATTATAGTATATGTTTTAAAGTGCTTTCAGGACAGAAATTAATTCCATGTCTTTTTTGTCTTAATGACCTTGTGCAAGAGCAGATTTGCATCCAAGAGCACCAGCTGTAGCTGTCTTGCCTGTTCTATCACATAACCCACCAAACCCCCAAACTGCTGCTCTCCAGGCTCTGACTGAATCCTGTGCCTGCCCCAGCCCTGCTGAAGCCAGGAACTTGGAGCAGAAGCAATGGTGTAGTAGGATCAGCCCAGGGAATGTGTGGGCTGCCATCAATCCAGGGACTCCTTCTCCAGCTCAGGGAACTTAGGGCTGAGAGCATGGGGCTCTCATGCACTCTGCAGTGTTTGCTGTCTAGAATTTTCAGTTTGTTTTTGATTCAGTCCAAACATGGGGAAAATAAAATAAAAACCAAAATTACTTTTGCATGTGCAAGTTCATCGTGGGATCCCTGCATAAGGACAAAAGTCAGGGGGCTGAAGTCAAGCTGTTGAAGTCAACCCCAGCTAGAGCTTTGGGCATGTAGGGCTCAAGGCTGGAGCCCCAGTGGCCCTGCAGCTTTCCCAGTATCGAGAAAACCAGTCTTAGTCCTGTGGCTGCACATCAGTATTGTGACTGTGCTGCCCTGGGCCTCTGTGTCACTGTCACAGCTGAGCTCTAGGATGGGTGGTGGTTTGAGGTCTCTCCAAGCGCCTCAGTCAGATCCAAGCTGGTTTAGTAAGCTGGTTAATTGGCAGTTGGAAAGGGAGGGGGAGCAGCGAGGTCCCTGGGTCTCCCTGGTCAGTGCCAAGCCGCAGACTGTTAACTACTCCTGCCTTTCAGAAGCAATAACTGCGGGTTTGGGGAGCATATGGAACCAACTAGCCGAAAGGCTTTTATGAGCAGCTTTAACAGGGGGCACGGTTTGTGAGCAGAAATTCCAGTGGATGAGTTAATAGTTTCACTTTCCTTAGCTGTCCCTTTATAGGAAAAACAACAACAAAGCTGGGCACGTTCCTCCCACAGCCCCGGCTGTACAATGTGCCGATGCATCCAGGATTTCATTTGGACACTGGGGGAGTCCTTTAGTAGATCCCCCAGGACCTGTTTTTCCAGAGCTATTTCCTGATGCTGACCTCATTAGGTGAGTTTCACAGCTCACTAATTCCTAGCAACAGCACAAGAGATTCAAGGAAAGGGGAAGCCCGTCTTCTGGAAACCAATGGAACTGAACAGATTTGGGCAAGCACTTTTATTGCTTTTCATTAATCTGGAAAATCAGGGACTTGCATTTTTCTTTTCTTTTCTTTTTTTTTTTTCCTTCCAAGTAACTGTTTTGACCTGAAACTGTGTATTTGATTTTTTGTTTGATTACAGATTAGGATAACTACAAAAGGAGAACCCCTGCAGAACTGTATATCTCAATATTAATGTTGCCATTTGTTTTGAACCAAGTAGGAGAGTGGGCATTTCTTTTTTGGAATTGCAGTCTGGGCACTGACAGGATACAGTCACTCTAACACTTCCAGTAATGCTTATTTAGCGTTTGCATTGTGGTGGCACGTGTCCAAAAGAGAGAGCAAAGGAAAACAATAAGTTGCCTGCTCAAGAGCTGACATCATAGTGTGAAATTTAAGTACTTGTTTTTGTGGTATTGTTATTAATCATGGGTCTGTGCAGGGGTCATCCTGTAATTCCAGCTACTGGAGTCCTGTGAATGCAAAGCTTGGCCTGAGAGTTTTGCTAGGGTTGCCTTCCATCTTCAGGTCTCCTGTATAGCAAACACACCAGAAGAACACGGCTCCAATTTGTCTTAAGCTTAACAAAATATGTGCTTCTTCTGTTGTAATTCCTGAATTTGTTGTCTGTTTTACTAGCAAGATATTTCATAGGAAGGTTTGGGACCACTCAAGCATTTTATCTGTGAATAAGGTTTCCTTGTCTTATTTTACAGTTGCTTATCAGGTGCTCCCACAAAGCTTTTTCTTTCCATAATGGCATTGTTTGGGGCCTTAGTTAGAAAAATTGAAGAGGTGGACCTGGCAACCTTTCCACTTGGTTCCACAGGGGAACAGGTCCACCTGTCCACCGCTGACATAACCAGGAATGCTGCTGTATTTGATGGGGGTTAATTTGGTTTATGTTTTCTGGGCTTTCTTACACTCTTCAGCTAGAGACAAAGCACAGAACACGGATAAGGAGAAATCCCTCTGGCACAAGGTCTGTGATTTCTCCTCCTTAGCTATCACATACAGCACTAATGTGGTGCTGGCCTTCAGGAGCCTTCAAATGTCCAGTCTGAAGCTGCTGAACTGGCACAATAAAACACAATGTTTGTAAGAGTACATTGGAACAAAGGATTTTCATCTAGCTTTACTCCCAAACCCAAGTTCAATGAAGAAAATTACTTCTGGTGGAAAGGCTGGGGTGATCCTAAGCCCAGTCCAAGTACACATTTATTCACTTCTCCTCCCTCTTTGAAAAGGTGGCAGTGGTTCTCTAGATCTGTTTCTGTAGATTGGGTTTACTTCCCTAAAAACCAAATCTCATTAAATTGTCACATAAAATCAAACCTCCAACCTCACCAATGTGTTTGTGAAACAAAATTCAAACTGTCCCAAGGACAACTGCTGGTACCAACACTTCTGGGCAGTGCCAGCCTCGGGACCTTAGGACCCACTGCAGTTGTGCCTGCTTGCTTTATATGAGTGGTTTGGAGGTCTTATAATGATTTATCTTTTTGAAGGTGAAAGTTAAACACCATAAACATTCAAGTTGGTTTATATGGGAGGTTTACTTTTGTAACACATTCCTTCTGTTCTTGTGTGACTCCTGGCTCTGTAATCCAGAGGCAAGGACAGGGGGAATACTGTTTGAGTGTCAAGTGATCAGTAAAGCTGTTACTGAAGCTCTTCACTGGTCCAACTCCTTTTCATTGAGATGTCCAAAGGCTGTGCAAAATAACTCCTAAAACATCTGGACCAGTGGTCCCTTGCAGTGTGTAATATTGGTGGGATGCACTCCCACTGACAGTAAAGCAGGACAGCCCTGAGGGCCGAGCTGGCGTCTCCAAATACCCAAATAAAATCTCTGTGTTGGGAGAATGACACCACCCAGATTAAAAGGTTGATCAGTCACAAATGGCAGGGGCCAGAGACAGACATGCAAAAATGCCTTCAAAGCACACCAGGGCGAGGACCATAAATTGTGTGAATAAAAATGTGCTTCCCAAGAGCCAAAGTCATAACTTCCCATTGCTTCCCAGAGCAAATCCCGTCTGCTCTGTTTATTAGGTGGGACTGTGTATAGGCAGTCACTCTAAGTGTGTTTATTTTGAAGTCATCAGTTGTTCAGTAATCTCAGGCACCTCTGGGAGATTTAACTCAGATAGAGGATTAGGCTGGGGGTCGTGGGGTCACTGATATTAAGATAGAGAGAAGGGAAGGAAACAGCGTTGTTTTTGTGGCATTATCTGAACAGTAAGGAAAAATAAATTTGGGTTTTAAGCTGGCTTTAACCTGACTCTGAAGGAAATGGTTTACAAATCCAGCCAGCAAGCAGGCGACAGTGACGAGACCCTGCTTCTCTTTAAATTTGTTTTGAGCCACCCAGCCAAAACCCATGGTGGAAATGGCTTGATTAAGCAAGACTTCTCTAGAAATCTGTAAATTACAGTTTTCCTTTAGCATATTCAAGTGTTTGAGTTTCTGATTTTAACTTTCCTCCTAAAATAAAATCCCTTGGGTAGCTTTTGGGGCAGCAGTTTGAACCCAGCGCTGAGCTCCCCACAGTGACAGCCACATTCTGGATGGGTTCAGCTGGTGGCCAGCATCACCTCTAGGTCCCAAAGCTGCTCTGAGGCAGAGAGCAGGGACATTAATATCCTGGCACTAATGAAATCATGGAGGGCCATCTGCCAAAATCTCCAACATAATTCATTCTCTCTCATTTGGAATCTTTGGTGTCTTACAAGAAGTGAACTTGTATTGTGGATTGCTGTGCAGGCTGATTTTTGAGGAACACATAGACAACTTTCTTCAAGATCTCTAACCCCCTGCAAATGAGACTGAAATAATACAATAGGTTCCAAACTTATTCAGAGGAGTAAGACCCAGACCATTAATGCAAGGACTAGTTTCCCCAGAATAACAAAAAAAAAAAAAAAAAAAAAGAAAGAAAAAGGAGGGGAAAAGGCATTGAGGGTAAAGTAAGTAAGGATTTGCTTATTGCCTTCTTAATATTTTATCATAAAACACACGGTCTTACCCTCA
This sequence comes from Coloeus monedula, assembly GCF_965178545.1. Lineage (NCBI taxonomy): Eukaryota > Metazoa > Chordata > Aves > Passeriformes > Corvidae > Coloeus > Coloeus monedula. The sequence continues at coordinate 24,197,285 of NC_138789.1, read as the reverse complement.
GGGCTTGTTGGGGGTTTGTATATGTGTGTGTGCCAGTGTGTATACATATTTTTGTATATAAAAATCCAGTAACATCCATTGTTTAAAAAATCAAAAATGAGAAGGATTTTGCTAAAAGCATTTTGGGAAAACGTTTGCTCTCATTTTTCCTGTCAGTGTTTTTCTAAGCTTTTATTTTTATTCATCAAAATGTTTAGAATCCCCAGGAAATCCTGGGATGAGCCATTTCCTCTTCGAGCTGTAGCCTTTAGGGGAAAAATAAAAAGCTCAGATCCTTTCAAACGTTAGAAATTTTTCAAACTGTGTTTTTTGCATGTTTTTTAAATTAGAGAAAAACTTAAGTTAGGAAGATGCTTAACTTCAGGCTGTAGTCCTGGGAAAGCTTGATCTCTTTGTAGAAAAGCCTGAAGAGACCCTTAGATCTGGGCAAGGAAATCTTTTAGGCTTGGCTCTTAATGGGGAACCGATTGCTGAGTTGAGGTATAACAGGTCCAGTTGAAAGACCATCTTTTTTTTTTTTTCCTAAGTAAATTAAAAAATAGCATTTTTTAAATTTAGCTTTTTTTTTTTAATTTTGGCTTTTCCTCAACCCAATTTGTGTATGTTATTTGGCATATTACAGCTTTTTATTGAGGCCGTTAGTGTCCTGAAGATCCGTTATTATTATTATTATTATTATTATTACCAATATTAATATTAATATTAATATTATTAACATTATATTAATATATTATTATTATATTAATATTATTAATCATTAAATATCTGATCCTATTTGTTATATACGTGAGATTTTGCAACCTCCTTTCCTTCACCTTCGGATAAACTTCAATAGGAATCGTAATTTTAAACTAATAAGAACTTCCATCCTATATACAAATATATACAAATACATATGTAAATCACTGATTTTAAACTCCACTGGGGTTCACTCCTTGAAGTGGGTTCAGTTGGTAAAGTTTCAGAAGGTAAGAATTCAGGTTCCAGACTGCAGCTCAGCAGGGGTTACCCAGATTTTGAGATGATTGGTGTTCTCTGGGAAGGATGGGGCACTGCTGTTACAAATGAGAAAAGCTCAAAAAGTGGTGAAATACGAGTCTGAGGGGTGCAGGAGTCTTTTCATTAAAAATGACCCATCAATCTAATTTTTCAGAACTCTGAATTCTCAGTCACCACATAACACGTTATTTTAGGAAAAGGGTGTTTATTTATTTATATAGTTTGTGACAAAAGTCTTCACTGCTGTTCTTCTGATTTATTCATCTACTTTTTATCAAGTTTCTTCAGAAGGTTCTTGGGCAGAGGAACATGTAAAGCCCAGGCTTGGTGGTTCAATAACTGGTATAAATTACTCCCACAGTCTGTCACAAATCTAAAAAGATTTGTGGTAATTCATGTGAAATTTAGTAGTCTTTTTTTTTGGGTAGTTTTATTTGTTTGTTTGTTGGGCAGGGGTTGTTTGGTTTTGGTGTTTTTTTTTTTTTTTTGTGGTGGTGGGCTTTTTGTTTGTTTGCTTGTTTGTTTGCAGTTTGTTGGGTTTTTTTGGTAATTCAAGGGAAAAAAGTCCAATATTTAAGGACGTTTATTTTTTTGGTTACCCAACATTATCTAGTCAATGATGCTTCTGCTTTGTTGTTTGTTTTCAGATTTGGGGTGGGAATACTAGGCCAGTCTGCTGGGACAGTGTTACAAATCTGTATCTCTGTTCTCACTTTGCAAATGGGTGGGTGAAGGAGGAAGGACTGAAGGATGGAGACCAATAATGAATTCCCTAAAGTTTCTGTTACTACAGCATGCACAGAGTCCCAGTACAACACCTGTGACTTCAGAAGTTCAGAAGATTTTGATGTTTCTATCAAAAACATTTCAACTGAGTTTGGGCTTTGGATTTAAGTCGGGGAACAGGAAGCAGTCAGAGGCAATAGAAGTTTCTTCATTTAGAGGTGTTTTATTTCCAGTGTCTGTCGTGTAGCAAATTAACCAGCACAGAGAGCCCAAGAGTTCTCAGGCTGTGACCTCTGAGCAGTATGTATCTGTTGAGAAGTTGTACTCTGTGGAGAATATAACAGGGTCTCGCTTCTGAATACTTTTCCATTTGGGAATGCCTAAAGACCATTCCTTGTTACTGTGGGCCAGAATGGATCAAGGGCATAGACTTCAGGCACAGGAAAGTCTTTCAAACTTTTGTCCTTTAGACTTTGCTGTTTTGATTCCTACTGTCTTTAACTTTTTCTCTCTTTTCCTGTCTGTGTTTCTGCAGGTGCTGTTTGCTCTAAACCAAACTCTGCTCCAACACGAAAGCCTTCGAGCAGGGAGTTTGCAGGCCCCTTACACCACTGAGGATCTCATCAAGCACTACAACTGTGGAGACCTGAATGCTGTGATATTCAACCATGACACTTCTCAGGTGAGCAGAATTGTTCCAGATGGGCCAGAGAACTGAGGAAAAATCAGCTGCTTTAATAGCAATATCGCAGTCATCACTTCATTTTCTGACTCCTCTTCCCCCTCTTCCTTTTAATGCCCTGTGTTTTCTTTCCACACGTGCCTCATTTGCCTGGTGAGAGAGTGGAATTTCCCTGGTTTTGCTCAGGCTCTGGGGAATCATAGAAAGGTTTAGGTTCAAAAAGACCTCCAAGATCATTGAGTTAACTGCTAACCCAGCACTGCCAAGTCCGCAGCTAAACCGTGTGCCCAAGCACCACATCCACACGTCTTTTAAATACCTCCAGGGATGGTGACTCCAACACTTCCCTGAGCAGCTTGTTCCAACACTTGACAGCCCTTTTGATGAATAAAGTTTTCCTAATATCCAATCCAAACCTCCCCTAGCGCCACTTGAGGCTGTTACCTCTTGTCCTATTGCTTGTTACTAGGATCAAGGAATGGACTGCCTGGAAAACTTTCCTAGGCATGTTCTTGAAAAAAAGTTGATTCTGGATGTTTGGGGCTGTTGAATGCAGGCCTCTCATTAAGGGGGCGGGGGGGGAAATCTTTGTAATATTTGAGCTTACATATGAAGAGGAAGTGGAAGTGGACTTTATGTAAATACTCTATAAAGTAAATAACTTCTTGAACATGTCATAATTCAATAATTTTGTATGTGTCTCAGGCAGCCCTTCAGTCTCTGTTTATCTTAGTTATCCAAAGCTATTAAAAACTCTCAAGGGAGCAGAAATCTGCTTTCCAGACCAGTGTGATGCTTCATGGCAAACTGAGATTCTTGTTTAATACGTAGGTTCCTCTTTCCCCTTTCCAGTTAATTCTGTGAAATCTTGGTCTTTGTATGTCATCTCCAACATCTCGTTTTTTTGATAAATATTCCCAGGTTCCTGTCTCAGGTGCAGTGACTCACCTGTGTAAATTTGACAGCCATAGTATTATATGTGTTTTGCCACTGAAGGAATTAAATCATGATAGCAGTTTACCATTAGCAGATGCAAATCAAGGAGAACTGTGTGACTTCAAGAGAGAACTGAGACGGGGTAAGCTCAATCTGTGCGTTGGGGCAGAGGTCTCTGGGTCATTTTATCTTGCCATCACTATTTTAGGTTGCACAGGGCTCTGTGGGTCACTTGTTTCTCAGCAGAACTGCTGGGCAAGCAAGTGGGGCCCCAATGTGGGATAAAAGCCCTTTGCTGTCCCAGTTAACTCAGCCCTAGAAAATGAGGCACTGTTGTAGCATGACCGAGCAGGACAGACCAGGGTGATTAATGTGGCAGCACTGAAGCACAAGAGTGTGTGGTACCAAAGCTGCCAGAGCTGTTCATTCTGGTCAGCCTTGCACTGAAAAGTAAGGGGGGAAAGGGAGAAAGCAACTTGGGTAGGAACACATCTTTAAAGATGGGGGATGTGAGTTGGAAAAGGTAGAGAGCTCATGACTTTAGAGGATCCTGGAGAAGTCAGTAGTATAACCATTCCTGCAATGCTGAGGCACAGCACACATGATAAACAAGGAATAAACAAGCAAGATGTAGTGGAATATTTGCCATGGATGCCGTGAAAGGATCGCTAGTAGTCAAGCCCACAAAGACAGTCCTGGTATCTGGATGTCCTGTGCCACTTTTTAATTGCCAGTGTAATTTCTCCTAATCAGTAAAGCCTTTGAATCGAAGACGAGTTGTGGTCATTCATCACAGTTGCATGGACTCACAGACACCTCTGATTTATTGACACATTGTCCTGTAACAGACCTGTGGGTTAGACTTGAGAGGAACCGTTTGCTGTAAAAACTTCTTTATCCCTGCAAATTATTGGATCAAGTGTGAGTTTCAAACCAGTGTTAAAGACAGAAGAAACAAGCCAACAGCCAGTCAGAGTTCAAGCACTGGTGTTAGTCATGGTCCCAGGGTGCACGCAGTTGATGGAGATTACAACACTTACAGGCCATGGAAAATTAAAATCCCTCTATGTATACTGGTCCCTGCAGAACTCTAAATATTGTGCAGTACTGTTGGGTAAAGAGTTTTTTGTTTGGTAGTGTTTTTATAAACCAGCTTTATACCATTTATTTTAACTGCAAGCAGAACAAAATAGAAAATTAAAACATAAAATAAACTCCCTATTCAAGTCAGGTTTTGCCAGTTGGGGTCATTCCAAAGTTTGTTCTGTGTAGTTTTTTGCAAGGATGAAAGACTCTGTCTGTCATGGAGAGTTTTTGCCATTTGGTTACCAAATTAGATTAGCCTGGCTCAGATATTACACATGAAAGATCCCCTGTGGGATCTCTCTCTGGAGACATTAAATGTAGGCACAGGGATTTATCATGTGCTGAGTCTGTTGCAGTTCAGGGCAGGTACCCTTGCTGGTCTTGGGAGATGAGAGTGCCACAGTGATTTCGGAAAGTGTGTCTGTTCTTCCATGATATCCAGCTGCTGGCCCAACTCTTTAGAGGTCTGATAAGACCTTGGAGCTGGTACTGTTAACACAACCTTGAAATAGCACATATAATGGAACAAAAGATCAGGAATGGAGTTGTAAGAAACACCTGTGTGAATGATGGAGGCCAGGAATTCAGCTCCATCCAGTGCAGCCCGGGAGAACTGCAGAAGGATGTGACTCTCACTCTTTGAGGATTGATTTGGGGGGCTGCTTAAGGTTATTCATGCCTGCTTGTCCCTTGAAGGTTATCAGCAGCTGCAGAATAAAGGTGAAGCTGTCCATGAGTTGGCTCAGTTCTGAGCTGATGGTTGAGGTGGCTGTAATGGACTGGGAAGGAGGTGACAAAGTCTAAGGTTGCTGTGGGGACAGTGGCAGGGAGCAGGAGAGTATTTATGCGAGTGCAGTAACTTGCTAAATGCCTCCAGCATCACTCTTGGGAGATGAAGCATCTTCAGGAGCTGTCTGCAAGGTGCTGAGGTGCCTTTAGAGCAAAAATCATCCTGGAGCAGAAAGGACCAGAAGAGGAAATACCCCAGCACTGTTGACCTGACATGTTACAGATTAGTTCCTTGAGCCTCTTCAGCCTCCCCAAGAGAGTTTGGGAAGTGTGCAGTTTCCTGCACATTCCTGAGTCCTGCAGCATTTGGGAGGAGAGGGCAGAGCCCTTCTGGGACCAAGACTGTGCCAAGGTGGTGCACAGACAGGATGGTGCTGGGAGGAAAAGCGCAGGGAAAGGTACTTCCTAGTCCAAAGCAGGTTTCAGTCAGAGCACAGCTCCTTTGTCACCCATAGGGACAGGACCACCCCAGGGAGATGCTGCTCACTTTGGGGTTGGGAAATTCAGCTCAGCCAGGGTGCCCAAAATGAAGGAGTGTGAGCAGGGCCCCATGTCCCTGACTCTTTCCCAGAGCTGTCAGCCCTGAGGAGAGCGGAGGAGTAAACAAATCCTTCTCACTTGCAGTGGGTTTTTAAAATTTTATTTTAATTAAGAACAGTGAAAGAGGAAACACCTCTGCTTTCCTGTGGTTATATTACATTAATTATTCCTCTTCCTCGCTCCATTTTTTTAAAATTTTGTTCACAAGCACCATTTTTCCAAATGCAAAAAATCCTTATTTAAACTTAGTAAAATTTTAAGGGGCTGACTTTACTAAGTTAGACTATGATGCAAAAGTGAAGTAGGAAACATCTCTCTTTCTTCAATAGCCTTCCTAAAACACTTGATTCTTTTGTGACTTTTGCAATCAAGAGGCTTATGTTGAGGCTTCTGGGCAAAGAGTCAAAATGATGCCAAAGAGGAAGTATTCTAAGCTAAAGATAGGATGGGTGTATTTTCTGCTCTTTCTCCAGACTGTTTTCCCCCTCAAAGAAGTCAGTTTCTTTCTCTGCTTTTGTAAGTGTTCCCTAAAAGAAAAAATGTATTGGATTAGATCAGTAGTTTTAACTTCTGTATTCCGTCTGAAGCTCTCACTAGGGAATTGAGGTCAGTGTGTCCAGAAGTATTAAAATGCAAAAAATCTGTAAGTTCAAAACTGGAAAATTATCTGTCTCCAGGATGATACTTTTTTTACCTGAGGCAGCTGAGAAATTGCCCAATGACCCAAAGCCTAGGTAAAGAAAAATCAGGGTGCAGAACAATTTATTGTGTGGGGGTTTTTGTACAAGTGACTTCTCATGGTCAGTTTTGAGCTATTCAGTTTTTAAGGACAGTTCTGTAAAGCAAATTCATCTTTTCCAGCATTGAATTAGCTGGTTCCATGGTTCCTTGTACCCCTATGTGCACTTTATTAAGAGGAAAATTGAAAATCCAAGGCTGAGATTTTTTTTTTCCTTCAGCCTTTTCCAAAAAATTATAGCTGTGGTCTCCAGCTGTTGTCTCTCATCTTCTGTCCCCAGCCATTCTCCCGACCTGAAGAGAGGCTCCTGTCCCAGGAGAAGATGATTTTTCCTCTCTCATTCCTGATCTGGCACGTCAGAGCCCTGCAGCTTTGCTGATAACTTTATAGACAATTTCTACTGGCTCAACTACCCAGGTTTCATACATGTTATTTGTGTGTCCCATTTAGGGTTAACAGCATGGGGCAAGAGTCATACCTGTCACTTCCAAAGCACCTTTCATCCAGGGAGCCTTTATGGTTTGTGTGTTAGATTATATTGAGAGCCCATTGAAGTAATGGAGAATATTTCCATGCCTTCAGCAGGCTTTGTATTCCTCCCAGTGGGCCCAGCCATCACTGGATATCAAAATGAGCAAAACAAGTGAGTGACTAACCCAGTTTACAGGCTTTGTGCTCAGCTCACCATAATGATCTTCTCCTTTCCAGGAGGTGTAAGGTCTTGACTTCATCCCACACAGTTAAACAAGCTGTGCAGTGAAGTTGTTTGGTTGTCACCATGGCTTGCAGACATGTCTCAACCCTGTTCAGGTGCTGTGCCTCCTCCTCCGAGCTGTGTCCATCAGAAACAACCAAGCTTTTTGGATACTTTGCTAGAGATGCCATCCGTATCTCAAGTTGCCTCTGCAGTTCGAAATGACATGGGTTAGTGTGGATTTAGAGAGTGGGTGTTGCCTTCTGAAAAGCATATGATGATCTTGATAAAACAACATTAGAGATTCGTACACTAAGCCCATGTCAGTATTGGCCTCCCTAAACTAAAGAAGAAAATGTTTAGTACCTTACTTCACAAGGCACTTGCTGTTTATAAATCACTAGGTTGTGTTATGTACCTCTTTAAAAATGTTATCATCCTTCACTGAAATCTGTCCTTTAAGATTTAAGGGTCCTGATAATTCTAATTACATCATTAACTTGCCCCATTGTCATTCTGGATAAGATACAACTGGATTTCTGGCTCACTTCTCAAATCAATGAGAACTATCTGTGGAATGCTCCAGCTTCAGTAACTGCAGAAACACACAGCTGAGACCATTAGGTAGAGTGTTGAATGACAAGCAGACCTAATTTGTCCAAGGAATGGAGTTTTATCTAGGGCACAGGAAGATAAATCCGTGAACTGAAGGTGCAGCTATTGTAACGCAACGCTCTGGAAGCATCTTATCGTTCTCAGCCGTAACAAAGTGCAGGCGAGCTGGCACAGTCTCCTGTTCTTCCAGGGAAAATGATTGTGGGCTTTCCAGCAAAGCAAGTGCAGGGTTGTCTTGGGTGCCAGGGGAGCCATCCCACGAGTTTCCCATTGTGGCTCCAGGCAGAGGGTTGGTCACGCTTCCAGGAGTGATTGTCAGGAGGACGTTGATGGCAGTCCTGATGCCAGCCGGCTGCTTGGTGACACGGGTGCTCAGGGCTGCCTGTGCCACGGCCAGCAGAGCCTGGCCCCCACCTTCTCCTCTGTGGAAATGCTGCTGCACAGGGGCTGCCTTCCCATAGCTCAGAAGAGCTCCTGCGCTGCTCTGGTGGGATCATAATTTCTTCCCACTTGCACCTGAGTTACAGCTCTGTGTTTTGGTACACTGTGAGCATTTTGGAAGTGAATGAAAAAACAGAAGTGTAGCCAAAATTTTCAGAGTCTAATTTTCATATTATGTCAGAACAGGATTCCAGATTGGAGCAATATTGTATTTTGGCTTATGTGTTTCAGAAAATTGGTTGCAGATCCAGACTGAGCGAAATCTACTTGTTGATGACAGTGCTGGGGAAAACATTGCAGAGATTGGTTTTTTATTAATAACCGGGAACATGCCCAGATAATTTTCATGCTACAGGTTTTGAAAATAGGTTGTTCTTGCTTGAAAAATTTCATTACATCTTTGCATTTGGAGTTGTTTTACCTTGGAAGTTCTCTCCCTCCTCTTTCCATGAGGAAAGCAATGGGAGAGGAGAGAGAGTCGAAGAAATTGGAACAAGACATTTAAAAGCTAAGATTTTTCTTTCACACTGCTGCATTATTAGAAAAAGAACATATTCACCTACAGAAAATGGCTGATTTGCATTAAAACACTTAGGGATTGTTGGCTATCTGTATTTATTAGTTAGGGAATAGACTATAAATGAGTATGAAAGAGTGATTGGTAAAAATATTTGGAGTTGAAGGTGCTGCTTTCTGTGCAGTGCTGTATGTTTGCTGTAAAGCATTTACTTTCCCTTCTTTTTAAAGAGCTGGTTTATGAAGTGTTTGTTGGAAAGACTTGTTAAAGAGAAATGAAAAAGACTTGTTAGTATTTTAAATAGTATCTTGTTGGTTGAATGTACAAAGTGCTTTTTCTTTCTTCTTGTTTTATCAAGAAGATATATTTGCTCCTCATTATGACAGTGATGGGGGAAAAAATGGGACAAGGGGGCAGCTTGGTTGGTTTGGCAGGACTTGGCAGGATTAGTGTTAGACATTATCGAAAAGACTGTGATCTTGGGCACTCCTGGGCACAGCATTTCCTGATCTGACACTGTTGCTGTGCATTACCAAATGGTGAATACCATCGGTCAGGTATCTCCGGTGTAAACTGATTGAGCTCTCTGATGGTGACTTCAAACCTGGATCTTCTGTCCTCTGAGGGAGCTGGTACTGATAAACCCGTAGGCTTACAGAGTTCCACGAGCCTGGATGCAAAGAAAGCCATTTCAAGGGTAACTTAATCTGAATTATTCCTTATTTTTCTCCTCACTGGTCCTTATTTAATTTCTAAATGCTTTCTTGGAGATGTTCTCCATCTTTTCATCTGGCAGCAGACCTCTTAAGTAACCCCACCTTAAAGAAAATTAAAATTAGTTCAAAAGCCATCATCCAGTTTGTTTGAGATGCCAGCATAACTAGAAAGCTGGTTGGACTGGGAGAAGCCTGGATTTCTTCTAGGGCCAAACAGGAAGGCAGAGCCACCTCTGCAATGCACTCCCTCGAGTGCCAGCTCCGGAGGTGCCGTGTCCAGCCCAGCTGCTGTTGTGTTACAAACCAGATTTCTGCTCCTTGCTAAGTTATGTGATACTGTGCAAATCATATATTTCAGACCAGACTCGCCTAGAGTTAAACTAATATTGCAAACTTCACATACACATTCAGGCTTTTCCTAGAATCTCACTAGACGGGGATGGAAAGAAACTCATTGAAGAGCCCTGAACAATGCATATCAAAGACAACCAAACCTGAGTTTGTACCCACTACTAACCAGCTGTTCTCCCACTGTGAAACAGAAGACAAAATGAAAAATACCTTAGGAAAAAGAATTGCATTTCTTTAATAAACCAACCCCAAACCCAAACCTTCTGGCCCCCAGTCTTTTCAGTTTATTGCCCTGCTTTGCCCTTTGATCAGTATCTTTACTTGGGTGTCATGGCAATATAATAGGTGATGGTTTTAGTGTCAGAACAGAAAAAAAATATTCTTTGTCAAAGAAAAGAAAGCATTTGGAAGGGAAATAGAAAAACTTGAACTTTTCCATATGTTTGCAAGCTCGTGAAAGCTGGCCTCAAAAAAAATCCCAATGTTAAAAGGGTTTTAAGTGTGGCAAGAGTATCATTAGGTTGTTAAGATTTACCCTCCCCTCCGAAACCCAAACCTTCATTTGCATCCACTGCAGGCTTGTCATCCTTAGTCAATTAATGAGCAGGTCCCTGTAATCTGGTCCTAAATATACACCACATAGTTGGGTGAAGCTTGCAGAAAGGGGGCTGGGATCATTGTTCTGACTGTGTTTTGTTAAGACTTCTTTAATCAAAACATTCATTCAGATAGAGAGGCCTGCTGCATATTTTGGCATCGCGACCAAGGGGAGCAGGGACGAGGTTGGGGTGGGGAGCGAGGCCTTGGAGGAGGGGTTGGTGTTGCTTGCTTCTTTTTCTCTTTTTTTTCCCAAGTGCTTGGAAAGCAGCTATTTAACTGGTGTGGAAAAACAAATAGAAAACATACATGGAGGTCATGACTTCTCAGGGATTTGCTGAAAGTCTTTTTTAACAGGGATGGAGGTATCACCGCCCAAGCTGTGTGTGAGTGTGTGAGATGCACAGCCCATCCCTGTGGCCTTTCTGCCTTTTTTTTAAAAAAAAAAACATGTTAACTTTCGGCCCAAATGGACAGAGAAGGTGGAACTAGGCAGGACACACAGCTGTTGTTTGGCCAGGTGCCACCTGGAAGAGCAGCCCTGGCAGGATGGGTTTGGTGCTCCCAGGGAGGGTCTCCACGCAGGTGCAGCGGAGGCTGAAACTGCAGATACAGGAGTGTCCAAGGGCTGCAGCCCACCCTGTCTGCAGGCAACTTCACACTCAGGCCAGCAATGACTCCTACAGCTTTTGTGTCACCTGCAGAGCTGGTTTTTAAAAGTATCATGCACTGTCCATAGAGGCTTCACTGGCATTCAGCCTGCTTTTCCCCTCCACATCTTCTCCTATATGTAATTTCCCTGTATTTACAAGTTTAGATGCTCCAGTGATTCCTAGACCTGAGGTAGCCAGTTTGGAACTCAAAGACCTTTGTTTTCACACTCCAGTTGGCACACTGAGGGGTATCCCACCAGCTTTAAATCAGAGAGTCCAATTACAGAAATCCCACTGACATGAACTGTGATGTAACTGCAATGTCTATGGACCATGAGCAGTGCTGGGAGGTGGGCAGGGATTAGCTCATGGCCAGAAGTGGCTCCCCAGAGTTTGTCCCAAGACACGTTCTTGCTTGTGTTCTTCACTTCCCTTCAAGCAAAAAGTATTTTTGCCCTATTTTCCTGCTCCAACTCTGGAAAAGGGAAAGGAGTGATGGAACTGAACTTCACTCTGAAGATGAAAAACTCCTTTTACAGTCCACTCAGACTTGTAATATATTACTTAAATTTTGGTGCTTAAAAGAAAGCCATAATGGGTTAATCACATGCTCAAACTAGACACTTCTCCTTCCTGGTTCCCCTTTTCCATAACAAGCTGGAAGTTTATCTTCTTGGCAACTTTGGGCTTTGGGTTAAATCAGTTTAACCCGACACTCCCTCCTTGGCCGTTGCTGGTCTCCCTCATGATGGAAACTTGGGAGTGCTGGAGGAAAACCAGTTGAGTTGGCAGCATCTCTTGCTTTGTGACAGCCACGTCCTCCTTGTGGAGATACTTGTTCTCACAGCCCATTCACTTTGCGCTGTTCCAGTCCTTCCTATCAGAGGCTGCAGTAAGAGGATATTGCTCTCCCCAATGCCGGAAGGGTCCATAAATCAGAGGAAAACAGGTGTCTTCCAAGTCCAGAGCAGTATATTGTGCAGCCCTGCAGTAAAAGCCACAATTCCTTGTCAAGGCTGGTTAAAAGGAGGGTATCCTCCCTTCATAAAGGAATGACAACTCGAGCTCAGATGTCAGCCTCTGACCCAAGAAGGGCTGGTGTGAATTTAGGGCTGTTTGGTTTGCTGGAGGAGCCAGAGGGTTTTGGGATGCTGTTCTGGCCCCCATAAGCTGCCTGACAGCTCTTGAGATCCTTATCTTTCACAAGGCTGTCAACTGTATAAAGGTTCCTGACCTGCATGGTGCAGGGAAAATCCTTCAAAGCAGGATCCCTTACTTGTCTTCTGGTCTCTGCCCACGTAAAGCTCATAAACCAGAAGACTAATAAAGAGAACCCAATCTTTATCGTGTTTTAAAGAAATTAATGTAGTTGTCCCGATCTGGGAGCAACTCCCTGCTCACAGCTGGAGATAAGGATTACAAAGCAGAGCCCTCCTGTCAGAGAAGGATGGATGGGGTTTGTATTGAGGTGCTGGACTGGAACTCTGGAAACTGATGGCCAACTCTCTGCCTTGCCACAGTTGTCCCTTTTGACCCTGGGTGTGCCACCTGCTGTTTTCTCTATTTAGCCTATGAACACTCTGGGGAGAGAAGGAGAAATAAGGAAATAAGGCATTTTCATTATTAAGAGATCCCCTGCAGCTGTTGGTGATGATGCTGTTCTTGCAGCAGTCTGGAGTTTGGATATTTCACAGGAGATGAGGCTGGAAATCCTTGAGTCATCTGCTGATTAGGACAGTAGGAGAGAGCAGTCTCAAAAGCCAAGAGGATCGACCAAGATATAGGAAGATAATAGCTGGAGAGGTTTTAGGATCACTGTCTAGTTCATGGCAAGGGTTGGCTTGCCATTTCCCTACCTCAGCTTTCTCTTCTCCATCTGCAAGTAGAATTAAGGTTGAAGATCATCTCTGCCCACATGCAGCGGAGGAAAGGCATGCAGCTCTTTATTCCAGTGTTGGTACTCTTGAGTTTTGATTGACATAATGCTACAATTTGAATGCACATTCCAGAAATACACTCTCATCACTGGAACAGAACAAGGCTAAGCAAGGTTATCAGAGGATTGGGAAATGTAGTGTATGGGAGTAGGAACGATAACACTGTTACTCCACATGTGATAGTGATTTGATACTGGACTGATTCTAGAGCAGTGGTGTAGCCAATAAATCCAAAGGAGGAAAAAAACCCCATAAAGTTGATAGTGCTTATATGTGTCCAAAAAAATTATTTGCAGATAGATGTTCACAACTCTGGCATTGTGCCTCTGCCCAGAATATTTGTCCAAATATTAAAAAATAGTAAATAAAAAAAATGTACTTAAATGTAGTCCTGGGTCCGTGAATTTTCAGCTGAGCTTTGGCAGTAAGCCCTAAATGTGATAAAAGACTCTGCACCAATATATTTTGCTTTTCTCTTCTTTTTTTTTTTCATATTTGTCTTTTCTTTCTCTCTGTCTCTACAGACAAAGCTGACAGCATAGCATAGATCTTGAGTTATGGCTGATGCATTTTTCCAAGCTGAAGTATCTTGTTAGCTCTTATGCTAATGGTTGCAGCAGTCCAAGCCTCTGTGGAAATTTATTGGAAGAGAGGTTACTGCTGAGCATCGTCTTGGACTTTGGATCTTCCTTTGGGTCCCTCCAGAGCTAGACTGAGCCAGTGCCTTGTATGTAACATCAAGGTAGAAAGTCTTGCTGTCCCCATTTTACAGATGGACCTTTGAGAGACAGGAGGAATAAAGCCAAATGCTTCAAAGACACTTAGTGGAGGTTAAGTGCTGAGTTTCCTTTGAAGGTTTAAACCCAAATGACATGCTTGTGATCATGTAAGAGATTTGTATCACCCACGGGAGCAGAACCATTTTTTCAGGGTAGTGTCATAACCACTCCACAATCCTTCCTCTTTCTTCTCCCTAAAGCTCCCACTGACTTCAAAGGTGAAGAATTATGGCCCGCATCCCACAGCACTGTGAGCTCAGACGTGTGTACAGAGCTTTATCCTCACTTATATTCCAGCAGGGATACTGACTCAAGTAAAACTACACAGACAGTGGGGAGGGGAAGAAATTTTTGCAAGGCTGGGATTTCTTTTTTATTCTCATAGTCCCTTCCTTTAACCTCAAAAGTTTAACTGAGAAGTGCAGAGTGTACCTAATGACTGAGTTTGGGGTCCATCTGTACTGTCCATAGGAGAACTGTAACCCAAAGAAAGCAGGAACAGAAAAAAGGAGGAGTGCTACCTTATTAAGTAAAACAAAACATTCTTTATATTGAACACCTCAATGAGATACATTATTAAGTTTCCACTAGAATTATATATATATATGAGTAGGTTGGGGTCTCAGAAAACCACACAGCTTGCAGAGACTGGACATAAAGAGTCTATTTATCTCTTGTCAGAGGTATCCAGTACAAGTGAGCACACCCCAGGTGATGTGTTTTTCTGCTGATCCAGCTGTTACTCTCCTAGTTGAACAGCAAAATTAGCAGTTTGGATTTTTCAACAGTCATATCATCCACTCCATTGTACATTTAAATACTGGTAGCAATATTCAGCTATTATTAGGAGATCAGTCCTTCACCCAATGGCACAGCAAATGTCTCATTCATTCACTCGCAGCTCAAAACCAACAGATACATATCATTAAAATGTTAACATTAATTTTTTCACAGAATGGAAACAAAATAAAAGTAGAAGAGGGAAGGTGCATCCTTTTGGTGCATATTTAGCCCATCCTTTTAAAATAACAGGTCTTCTCTTTTCAAAAAAAACCCCCAAACTTAAATTCTGGCTCCAGTTAACAGTTTCCTAATTGCGTGTGACTGTTTCTTGACTTCCTGATCCCTGTCTGGTTTAAGGGCTTCTTAAATCAACAGGAGCAGCTGTCTCCCTGAAGCCAGGCATGGTGTGTGTCACTGACTGTGGAAAGGACCTGGATACAGGGAGGAGCGGAGGTGATTAATGGGGCAAGTGTCACAGCTCAGAGTGTGGTTGCACTACTGTGTAAGGGCATCTTACTGCTGTCATTTATCTTCTGTCCTCTGCCACACGCACGCAGAAACACACCTGCAGATTTTGGTTTTGCCAGGCATTAGAAATGCAGGAATGCACACAGTGCAGCAGGACCTGCAGCTGATGCTGTGCCTCTCTAGGTGATGCCTTCCTTTGTCTTATTCCTTGGGCAAGCCAAAGGAACATTGACAAAACCCAGTCCTTGGTTTTCAGTTTATCGCTCTGCCACTGGCAAACTTTTTCCCACAGAAGAGAAGGAAAGAAGGGGAGGGGGGATGAAAGGCAAGTAAATAGCTCTGGTTTGTGTACTGTACTTTAGGTTAGATAAAGAGAAGGAATAAACTGTATGCTAAATGTTGGATGTAGGATTGCAAGTGATGGAGTTGCACAGGGAGATGAAAGGTGCTTCCTTTCTTGGCAAAGACCTTGTTGGTCTATGTCTAAATACACCATCTGGTTTTGGGCTATCTGGAGCTCCATCATCAGTGGGATGCACAAAGCTGCTTGGTCCCCCAGCACTGCTGCTCCTGTTCTGTGTAGGAGCAGGTTGTGCTCCCAGGCAAGGCTGTGCTTTGCTTCCCCCAAAGCATCTCAAGTGAAGGTCCCAGCCTTCAGTTCCCTTCAGCCAGAAGCAGGGAAGAAGAGACTTTCTTATGTGGGTGTTGAGCCTTCAGATGCTTCCAGAAAATGTCACCTTGCAGTTCAGTGCCTAAAGGCTTCCCTGACTCCTGCTTGAGAGCCCCAGTATAGAGAAGCAAAGACTTGTGATATCTCCATGGACCGACTCATTTGCAGCTTTGCATTACAGAGGTTGCTGCAAGTGTAAAATGGCTACTCATTCCTCAGACTTTACTCCTACAATGTAAGTCTCTCCCACCTGGTTTTTCACCAGGAATGGAAGCCACTACGTCCTTCGCTGCTGTAGCCAGCAGCATTTTATCTCTCTGACACCGTCAGTCTGGTCCTGCATCCCTTTGAGACAAACACGTATTCTTGCCAGATGTGGAGGCAGCTTCCTTGGGTTTTCACAGGAAACTGGTGTCTCCAATAGGTCTGACTTAATGGGACTTATTACTTGTTGAGTGCTGGCTCAGGGCTAAACTGAGAACAAGGTGCAAAGTACTTGCATGCTCTGAGGAGTTCACAAGTTACACTGGTGATGCCAAGCCATGCTGGAAAGCCTGGAGGAAGGAATGACTCAGGGTAATGCAACTGAACTCTTAAAGAAAGACATGCTGTGAGGAGCATGGTGATTTGGCAAAGCACGCTGAGAAGCAGTTTGGAAAATCAAAGGTCCATCTGGTCTGTGAGACCCAATAGGCTGGGGCAGGGTGCCTGAGATGGAGTGTTAGCTTCATCCCCTTGGGATCCCCTGGTTCAGGAGATGTGGTCCCTTTTTCTTTCTCACTCAATTGGGTACAGCCTTTGGTGTGAATCCAGAGCAAGGTGTAGACTTATCCTGCATAATGCATGGTGAGAAATCTCTTCTGCTTGGTCCCTCACATATGTTAGGAGTGATGCAGATGGGGCTGCAATGAAAAAGCTTTAAGTTGAGTCACTGGGAAAATGCAAATCATTTTTTCTCCCTAAGACTTGCTGAAAGCTTTTGGGGAGGCATTATGAGTGAAGAGGGTGGGAAAAGAAAAAAAAAAGTTGTGATAAAACCGTGTGGCCAAGTGGAATGGGAAGAGGTGGGCTGAAAAACAAAAACTAAAGGCAAGTTTTAGAAAATGAGCACAGGAATTTGGTATAGTAGAAACCCAGAGAAAGAATTAACCCAAGTAACAGAGTCACTGCACCAAGTATTTCAGCACAGCAAGTGAGGGATGGTCCCCTCATGGGCTGTGCATGCAATGTCATTACCACTGACTCAGATTAACACTGGAAATCCTGGCAGCTTTACATGTACCTGGGGACTCAGAAATCTGAATCTGGGGTTTGCAGCTTAAGCTGCTTTCCAGTGGTGAGGCACAGAAAATCACCAGAATGTGCCTGAGTCCTGTTAGCAGTCATCAAGCACTGCCCCCTTACAGCCCTTCTCTCTGCAGGGCACATGGGCTCCCAAACCTTCATGGTAGACCTGGGACCTTCACTGTGTCAAAACAAGTTGTTGTTCTAACAGTTAGAGACTTTTGGCTTATCTGTCCATTACAGCTTGGATCTTGGCTCATTCCTGGCTCTGCTGCCCTGACCAAAGTCCTTGGGGTTTCAGCCTTTCTGCTGTGTCTGTGAACATCTCTCCTCACAAAAGCAGGGACTGAAAGAGCAGTTCTTGTGGAAGTCTCTTCCTCGGATATATCAGGAATGCTCCAGGGATTTATGTGTTGGAATGCATGGTTTTCTCTGGTGAGACGTAATAGCTTGTAAGGATTAGGGGCTTTACCCTGTGTGCATCTTTCTATGTCTGCATTTGCTATCCTTTCCTCTTTTTAAACTGTTAGGTTCATATACAAGCCAAATCCTACAGTCCTTACTCAGTTCATGGTGACCTCAGCTGAGAACAGATCACAGGAATTCGGTGTTGAACAGCCAATGATTTTTTCTGAACAAGCAGAGAATAAAGGTCCAAGTAACTCACCCAAATGTAATGCTTGAAACTACATTTTGATGAAGGGACAGAGAAAAATCAAAATGAACTAGTTTCCTTTAGTAAAATAGTAGTTTCACTTTAAAAAAAACATATAATCCTTGGGAATTTTTTCTTTTCTTTTTTTTTTTCTAGACTTCCTAACAACCTCCCATGCTCTGATCCTCTAGTGGATTTTTGTGGGGTAGTGATGCTCACGTGGCTTAAGTAAGGCTGAATTAAAACATGCAGTGTTCTGGGGGTACCTTAACCAATGCCACCTAAGCTATGGCTTCTCTCTCTGTTTCAGGTCCCAAACTTCATCAACACAACACTCCCACCCCACGAGCAGGTGACAGCTCAGGAAATAGACAGCTACTTCAGACAGGAGCTCATCTACAAGAGGAATGAGAGGATGGGGAGAAGAGTGATGTCACTTTTAAGGGAGAACAGAGACAAGAGCTTCTTCTTTGCCTTTGGAGCAGGTATGGCATGATTTTTCTGTTTTACTCAGTTACCATGATTGGAAGTAAAGTGTCTGGAGTGTTTAAGGTTTCTGGGCCTGTGGGAAGATTTCTCAGGAGGCTTCCCTTTGAAGCAGAAAGCCTTTTGTGTGTCCAGACCCACTTCTAAAATGGAGTGAGTAGTTGTAGGAGGTGGGTCTAGGTCCAGGCAGGCTGCACACAGGCTCCACTCACTGTGTTTTCCATCTGACTGTAGAAATGTGAAGCTGTAAGTATTCTTCATATTGTTGTGTTTGTTCCCTTCCCAGACCTGTGGGCTGCTTGGCCACAGGTGTAGGAGATGGTTTGAGTGCCTTTGAATTTGCAAGCCCAGGTGGCACAAGCAGGTGTGTGTGGCTCCAGGTGCTGGCCCAGGGTTTCAAACCTTCTGGGGTTGCTGCAGTTAGACCATCTCAATGGGTGACTGAGCTGCCTTGGTGGTGTGTCTGTACAGACTGTCTGGTTTGGGGCTTTGCACAAGGGCAGGAGTTGTGTGTGTAGCTAAATATCAGCATTTTAAACCATGAAGTAAAACTCCAGTGTGTCCCTCTGCCTGCTCAAGTGCTCTCCCTGAAATCTGCAGAACAAAGATGTCTGCAGTACTTCTATGAGCCTGCAACAGTACATGCTACTGTCCTTTCTCTCCCTTTTTTATTTCTTTTCCCCTTCCTGATGGAATTCACATTTCTATGTGATAAGAGTATAAATAATAACCATTCAGGCCCCAGCTCAGCAGAATCCTGAGCACCAACTTAAGAGTCTCTTTGAGCTCCCTCGACTTCAAGGCAGCCTGAGATTGCTGTGTTGAGAACTGATCTCCTCCTCCTGCTCCCTCTCCTTGGCAATCTCTCATTTTTGACAGAACTTTGCTTCTCATCCCATGGCTCTCGCTATGAACTTTGGCAACAACTCACCTTTCGCTACTCACTTCAGTGGGAATTTTGATTAAAGACTGTGGGTTTTAGCAGAGACACGTGCATTTTGATGTATTTATTTTTTGAGTGTATCCGGACTGAATTTTCCCAAGCTTATTTAATCTCAGGCTTGGCTGATATTTCTGGCCAAGGAGTTTTGCTTAACTGTTTTTACAGTAGGAAAATATATCATGATGGCTCGTAATTGGACAGGCATTCATAAAAACCAGCTTGTCTAACCCAAGGAGTGAGGTTTATCAGAGATTATCGAACATGATGGCTTAGATGTAGTTTCCAGTTTTGGAAATCCCTTACAGTACATAAATGGAGCTGAGAGGATAAACTGGGCATCACTGCCCACTTGTCCCGCTCTCCACATTTTTCCAGGGCATCAGCTACAGACCGTGGCTTGAGACAGGATCTTGGACTAGGTGGGTCATGGATCCAAGCCACTGCAGCTGTTTGTTTGTGCTAATAACAGAAGGGAAATTAAGCCAATGGATACTAATTACACATTACATTCTTTAGAAAGGCACTTTTAACTTCTGGGAGGTTTGAGCTTTCCTTCCCTGTTCCCATCAGAGAGCACCTACCTGAAACTCCCAGGGAGCATCCCTTGGGAAAGCTGGCTCATAAAGAGCAAGTCTCATTTTGTCTTTTAGGCCCATTTCTGGTGATGTTGAAAACTGCCTTTGTTGCTGGGTTGTTTTGTTTCCCCAGCGCTGACCATGACAGGACAGAACAGACACACGCAGCCGGATTTATTGAAAACTGGGATGCGGGAGATTCTGAGGAAAGCTTTTTGTTTTGGGTTCTTTGTTCCAGCATCCCTTTGGCTTTTCTCACCAAATTGGGCCATCCCTGCAGGCTTGCCCTACTTTAAGTACAATTAATTCCTGCTTTCTTCTCTGGGATGTTTTTTTCTTCATGCAGCAAACACTGAGAAAATGACTAATTTTTTCAATGCCAAAACTTTTATGTGACTAAAGTGCAGGAAAGTTCATTTCCTCTTCTGATTCAAATGCAGGTTTTTTTCCTGAAGGTTTTTTTGTTTCCTCTTTTCCTCCATGCAGTGAATTAGAAGAGTGGCTTTTATTGATATATCTTTTATTTTGCATCCTTATATCTAGTTCCTGAATTTTAAGGGGTTTCTTTGGTATGTGCTTGGGTCATGAATTCAGATTGTTTTATAAAACCTTGAGGGTTTGGTTTTGCATTTTATAAAAGTAAAGGATGTTTTTGATGAAAGTTGTGGCTTTCACATATTCCCATGAATTCTGAAGTGCAAAATTTTAGGAATGAACTTTTGGTTAGGATAGGCATGATAGAGTCTGCAGGAGTTTATTTGCTCCCAGAACAGTGCAATTTAAGGTTCTGCATCTCTAAGACTAACATGATGAAGGAGAAATAATTTGAAAAAGGAGATATTCTGGACAACATACTTCAGAAGATACTGCCCTTTATGCCAAGCATGATCTCTGCATTAATCCCTTAATTTTGAGGATATTGGAGCTAATGAATGAATAGTAATTAAATTAAATTATATATGTGTATTATTAATTGTTTTCCAAATTTCATAATCTCCATCATAGTTCCTGGGAAAGGAAGAATTGGATAAAACTGCACTGCCAAATAAAATAAGGAAAATAAGTATTTTCCTAAGTAAGAAAATAAGCCTGTTACGAGAAAAGCCCCTTGGAAACACTTCAACAAATGCAGTTTTACAGACCAGGGCTGCTCTAGGAGGGAGCCCCAAGCCATGCAGGATGATTCATATGGACTCAGAGGTATCCTGTAACTCCCAGGTATAACTGGAGCCAAGGGGCTGAGGAATAGGATCTTACCCAGAAAACAGCCCCCCTGAGGCAGAGCCCTGCCTGTTCCTTTGGTGGCCTCCCTGCAGGGAGCTGTACCTTGTGGATGCTGCTGTAGTGCAGTTTTACCTGGCTTTTGCACAGCTGCAAGCAGCCATTGAGGCTCTGTTACTTTCTTGGGGCATCATCCTCCACTTATTTTAAGATCCCGGTGCCACGGATGGGTGCTTCTGTAGCATCTAATAATGAACTCATATAATGAGCTTGGCTAAGGCAGAAGGCACCACATAGGTGTCTTTGCAAATTACAGGCAGGTTTGGCTCAGTGTATCCTGCTCCATGACTGTAGAACCAAAAAGCCCCACAAAAAACCCCAAACAAATCCAGTGAGTGGCTTCAAATGAAAAACAAGATGATGGTATCCTAGCAGCCTGGTGGTGCAGCAGCCTGGTGCCATGGAGCTGGAGGATGCAGGTGTCTGTCAGCAGAAAGTGTGTGATGCCATGATGATTTTTTGCCTTTTCTTCTATATACATTTTCATAGCTTTTGTATTCTTAGTGGTTTTAGCCTGCATTCTTAGACTTGTTTGTCAAGCTGAGAGACTAAACATCTTAGAAGCTTCGTAGTTAGGGATCAGAATGCACCAGACACCAAGGTCCTCTCCAGAACACATTCTGTAAACCGAGATAGAACCATCCAGGGGAAGGTTCCTTGAGGAGGGGGGCTGATTTGAGCCTCTCATTGGGGAATCTTTGATAGATATGCTAATTAGTAAGACCTATAATGTTATAGCAGAGCTTTTGTGGGTGTGCATTGCAGTGTGCATGGAGGTGCATTCCACCTGGACGTGGTGCACCTAAGGATCCTTAAAATAAATACAGAGGTAAAACCCCTTTTTCCCTTCTAACTGTGTTTGATTCTTGATTTTTAAGCACGGAAAGGCATCATGTGGGGTCAGAAATCCCTCCTGGGTTGAAACATGGCAGAGTGTAAAGCCCTGTTCCCACAATAAAAAATGCACTTTACCATCAGAAAAAAACAGCTCACCCAGGTGGAGGGAGATGAGGCAACCCCTCTGACCAGATCTAAATAATCTTCACGTAGGGACAGATTCCAGAGCCTGGTCCCAGCAGATCTGGAGGTCAGGTCACCACTGGAAACACCTGCTCAACTCTCAGATGGAAGATGTGGCCACTGAACTGGTTGGAATAGAGCAGGCAAATTGATTTAGTTGAGCAACTCTGCACATTTATGGGCTGGTTATTACCTATTTTATACATAGATTTTCTCACTTCTTCATCCTGCCTTCCTGTTAAAAAGAAGGTCGATCAAAATCTTTCAGCTGATAATTTTTCGGTAAAAAAATTGGGCGTTTGGGGAAAACAGAATTTTTCTGTTTTCTTCTGGAAAAACAAGTCCACTTTCTGCAGATGTCAATCAAAATCCCAGGTGTCATTGTTCTCCTGTAAACTGGGATTCCCACTAAAAGTTTCACTGTGTGCCATTTAGAGCTGTGCTGAAAGACCTTGTGGTGCTTCGTAGGAGAGCTGGTTCAGGGTCTGGCCTGTAACAGCACGAGGCTCTGAAACATCCAACAGACAAATCCTGGGGACAAAGGAGTGGGCAGGGGACAGGCATTTGAATATCCAAGCAAGCTGAGATAAAATAGTTTTTCATAGAGTGAAGCAAAGCTTTTTTTATGCTGTTGAAAGATGGGGGGTTTTTGTTCCAGTCAAAAGTATTAAAACAAAAAAAAAAATTGCACAATTCTTAAAGGAGCTTTTCAGTTTTCTGTCATTCTTAAAAATAAAAAATAGACTTTTCAACAGATTTGCCCCTTTTCTGCCTTCCATGACTTTACCCACTATTTAAATTTGTTGGAGTAATTCAGACTTTTAATTTATTCCTTTATAAAACACATAGAAGTGAAAATAGACATTTATTCTTTCTACTTTAATTTCTTTCTCTTCTCCAAGAAAAATACAGGCTCTGGGTAAAAGGGACCCAGCTCTGTACCCAGTTCTGTAGTTTTTGTTCTTCTCCTGCCAGAGTTTACCATGTTCAGACTTAATGTGAAAATCTCACCATACCTGTATTCACAGTAACTGTATCCTAGGAATGAAACAGCAGTTATTGTTTGTGCAGTTAAATGATATTTTTCATTTAATGGGCAGGGTAGCATTTCCCTTTGAATGAATAAAGGTAGCTAAAGAGAGTACTTCCAAGTAAAATCTGGGCATTTGCTTGGGTTTTGTGTTTTGAAAATCATGATGGTTTGCTTAGAATTATTGATCTGTAATAACAGTGAAGTGCCTTAGACCTCATTTATACAGACAATTTATAGAGGTCCTTTTATAGTCAAGAAAGAGACACACAGCCAAGAGCACACGGGCTGTTAAAAAGAGTTAATATTTTGGCAACTAAGACCATACACATGAAGTCAGTGTTTAAGAAAAAAACCACTCTGGTTTATTTCATTTTTATGGGCAAATAATTTTCAAGTAACACTTATGATAACAGATGGATAAATTTATGTCTGCAGTTAATTTGAAGGATAATTTCCTTAGGATGTTTTACTTGTGTTTTTTTCTTTCTTTCTTTTATGAGAGCTGTCGGTTTTGTAGCTGAGAGCTGGATTTACTGCTTTAGACATTCAGATGCTGCTCCAGTTCACAATGTTTATTAGCAGCCAAATCAGTAGGCTTTGAAGCAGTGGGTTTTGTTTCTTAAAATAATAAATATATCATGGAGAATATTCTTTTATTGAGACAGAGTTGAAGTGCAAGTACCATAGCATCTCCCACAGCAAGAGGGGAAGCAAATTGTCTCTGGACCATGGTTCTGGGGTGGAGGAAAGCCCATGTTAAACCACCCCACCAGCCCCCACAGCATCTGAGAGGTCAGGGAGGACCCAGCTGTTGTCTGTGGAGGAAGCCAGATTGCCCTCAGCTCCTGATGAAGCTGGTGATAACTGGGATCTGTTTGTGCAAAAGTCAGAGCACTCTTGCTCGTCTGCAGGCTTAGGTGGCTGAATTTAGGTACATGTTTGTTGATTGATTAGGTTTAAATTTCTGAGATGTTCTTCAGGAAAATAAATACAGGCTCTGTTGTAAGTGCCTGTGTGCTGCCATAAAGCACAGGAATTCATCCCGGAGTAGGAACAGCAGTCGTAGAATATGATCATTTCCCTGCTCAGATCAGGTGAATACCCTGCCCATCCTGCAGAGTTCTCTCAGTCATCACTGGATGGGCAGTGTCAGCAGGAATGATTCTGATCATCATAAATTAGACTGTTAGCAGGAACTGTAGAATAGTTTGGGTTGAAAGAAACCTTTAAAAGTCATCTGATCCAAGCTCACAAACAGCAGTGTCACTTGCTTCCAAAGTAAATGTTCTCTGGTGGTTCTTCATAATGGGGCTCAGAAGCAGGTTGCACTCCATCTTCAGTAGGGAAAGAGAGAACTGTGCGACTTTCCAATAGGATGGGGCTGGTGTGAGAGCACTGTGAGAACATATAATCTCCTCCTTGTAGTCCTCAGCTCCAGCTGTTTCTTGTTGTCCTCTGTGCAGAGGATTCCCAAGGGAATTTCAGCACACATTATTTTAGATACTTGATGTACCAAAGACAGAAGCAGGCTCACCCTTCACCTTCTGCAATCAGTAGGAGCGACAGACATCTCCAAGGTGACTCAGGTCTTGCATGGTCTTGAACAGCACTGAGACGTTCTTATTTTTCTCTGAAAACTGAAGTGTGCCTGGGGAGATACCCAGATAATGTAGCTTGAACATGCTTCATCAACAGGTAACGGAGTGACCACAACTGAGCTGGAGCATTATGGATGTTAAATTTGGGGGTGGGGAGGGGTCAGAGGAGAGGTGGCAGTGGTATTTTGTTGGAAAACCATATTTCTACTCAGTAGTTTGGAAAAGGAAAGGAAGTGATGGATACTCTGAGCAACTTAAACTCAACTAATTAAAATCCTGAGAGCCTTTGTGAAAACCATTAGCACCTGCCACGGGATCTGGCACTGGGGTTCACATGTGTTACTTGGAAGTGTTTTTTCAGGAGGGAAGTGCCTTGAGGCCGCCGTCCAGCTGCACGCTGAGGGACGGGGGGGATTTACAGATGTTGAATATGCAGATAGCTGCTTTGCACTCCCGACTGAGGCAGTATTGAGTGCAAATCAGGCATCAAGTTGCACCACTGTTGTGTCACTGGGAACCAACTCATCAGAAATCTGGTCCTCTCTCCTCCAGGATTGTGGAGCTCTTTACCATTTTCACTCTCTGTCTCCAATCCTGTGTAGAACACAAAAGGGAAAAAAAGGAGGGGAAAAAAAGAAAAAAGAAAGTGCTTGCAGGCTGGAATATAAAGAGACTTTATCCCCCAGGTCAGGCGTCCTGATCCAATGCTGATTAGTGGTGCTACTGACATCACCAGCACAGTTCATCAACGGGTTCTCTCAGTGGAGCAAGAAGCTGGCGACCAGGAGATTGAACTTGGCCAGCCTACAAAAGAGAAGAAAAGGGTGAATTAACAGTTTGCAGATGCTAGAATTCCCCCTGCTCATGTTTATTTGGGCATCCAGATGCTTGTAGTGAGGTTAGCCTATTTTTGTGTATGGAGTTCTTTTACTATTAGTTTTTAAGACAAAGTATCACTTTGCTTTTAGAAATAGACTTGCATGCTAATTTTGACCAAAACCATGCAACCGATTCATTTAAAAGTCTTCATTAAACAGGCAATGCCTGATTCTCTTTTCAGACACTCTGTTGTAAATCAGGACATACTCCACTGGGGAAAAGCTTGTTCCAAGTGCAAATCCAGCCTGCAGCCTTTTAAAATAAAAATAAAAAAAAATTTGAGGGAACATTTTTAAATGTACATTGATCTTGTATAATACAGGGGTTTGGAAGTCCCTGAATATTTGCTTTTCACCTGAAGCTTAAATCGGCAAAGAGCGCCTCAGTTAGGGAGGCCAAAATAAACCTGCCTGCACCACCTTTTTGTGAAAAGGCAGCTTTGGTTCTGAAGGCTGACTCCTGTAATTCTGATTTGAGAAACTCTTGTTGGATAACAAGATATTAATTGTAGAAACACAGCGTGGCCTATGCAATGGCGAAAGCTGTCTTGAGGCTTCCGTCATCTGTACCAAGTAAGGCAAGACCCATAGCTGGTGAAAGAACAGATTCCAGTATTTGGCGTTGCAACTTGTCTTCTCTCCTGCTATGTCATCCCCTAAACTGTTGAGGGAAGCTGGACAAGCCCTGGACACTGGTGGTCTGGTGGAGAATTCATTGTGCTCAGCGGGGAGCCCAGCCTGGCTGCTGCCCACCTTTACTTTCATTGTTGCTCCACTGAAGGTGGGTGCAACCCCACATCCAGGTCTTTGTTTGCTAGTTGCAGATATTCAAGTAAATGCTGAAAGCAACTAAAATGGGCCTTGCAAGCTGCAGTGTGTACATTCACCATCTCTGGTGTGATTCTGCCCGTGACTAATGGGGAAAGTTGCCTGTGTGCTGTAGGATTTGGGTTTAAAGAAGCACATACATTAATGTCAGCTCCTCTGGGTCCCTGACATTTTCATATCATATTTATTTTTATGCCTGTGCCAAGTTCTACTGTATAAGTCTAATTCTGCCTGCCTGTTCTCAAAGGAAAGAAAACTCTATTGGCCCCTCCTGTCCTATAATATAGGGATTTTGACTATGCCCTTACTGTATTTCTCTTCAACACTTGAGATGTAAAAAATATGGACATAATTTGGGAAATTTTCTCTTCGGAACCTAAGAACCATGAGAGGCTTAAGGACTCTGCTGAACAGGAATAGGCTTAAGCATGGGATAAAATACTTTTTCACCCCCACACATACGCAAGAGCTTGCTGTGGATCTGCAGGCCACCCTGTAAGCTCTCAGGAGACCAGGCAGGGCTCCCATATAACTCTAGATTTCATAATGGGAGTGTTGAAATCAATATATGGATGCCAGACAACTCATCACTTCCCATCCCAAAACTCAGCTGAAAATTCCCATCCAGCTCTAACAGTGCTGTTGGGAAGATTTGAAAAGAGCAGTGTGGTGAGCCCAAGGACTGGCAGCCTTCCTCTAACATTGAGGTTTCTGTGTGATGCTCCTGTGAAAGGCAAATGGATTGCAAATGATCCAAGGATCTTGTCTCAGCTGGGATACCTTTCTGGGCTGCCTGCAATGATTAAAATGTCTCTGCACCCAAGTGTAGTTTTAGTCCCCCTGCTGTCTGGTGCTGTCCCAGAGCAGAAGGCAATCCAGTTACTCCATTTCCTTCCATTCAGAGCCTGGAGTGCAAGCAAAGATCCTTCAGTGGTGTTTCAAATTAATGCAAGTTGATGGGGTTGACCTGAGTTCATGTTCCTTTTTTCTGCCCCTCCTGCCTGGGTGCGTACTCTGGAGGAGGAGCAGGGATGTCCCAAGGCATCCTGGACCACCATAGCTGAATCCCCTGCAGCTCCACTCTTGGAGCCTCCAGCTGTTGGAGCAGAAGCTGGAAAGGGAATTTTGTAAAGCCAGGAATTTAGGAACCAGTTAGTACTGCTTGTGGTGTTGGTCTCTTAGAGGTTCAAGCCATTTCTGACCAGTTTCAGAGCCAAGCTGTAGAACTGCATATGGAGAAGCACCAGTGGTAGTCTTGGTGCCCTGGAAAGGCAGGGCACGACTGCTGGCTGGAGTCAGTTGTTTTGCAAAAGTGGATTTGAAACTGAAAGCTTTAGAAAGCCTGGCTGTAATTTATGTGGATTTCTTGAGGATTTTTACTGGTATGGAAACTGGGACTGGAAATCTCATTAAACTGGGCGTTCTTGTGAGAGTTTCAGGTTTTCTTAGTCATGGTTGTGCCAGGAATATCATCAGAGAAAACTTGCTGAGAAAGGATTTATGGATTTGGGATCAGATCCTATTCTCACTGAATTAATGGTAGTTCTGCAACTGACATCAAGGTGACTGGCATGTGCACCTGGATGAGGCATTATTTATTTGTCATTCCAGGTCTTTAATCTAGGCTGCTACTTTCACATCAATACCCTCTTTATAAGTGTATTAAATCCCAGTTCCATTGTTATTTTCTCTGGTAGATCAGAAGAGATGTGTCAAGGAAAAGAAAATGTATGCACAGTATACCTCTGCCCAAAACCAATATTTAAACATCAGAAACGTAAAGTGAAGGTAGAATTACTTAGAGGGGCAGAAGGGAAATAATTAAAGCTCCAGCCAGCAAGACGAGATGTCGTAAACTTCAGTTATTCACCTCTCTTAGACATTCAAAACACAAACTCTGCCACCGTTCAGGCATTTTATAGAGGCCTGCAGAAAGCAACAGAGGTCTCTTGGACAAAATTGCTCTGGTGGCAACTGAAACTGGGCTCAAGCCCAAGTCCAATAGCTGAGCTGCCATCTGAAACTGGAAAACATTCGGGTTCGTGCCTGAATCTCAGCTCCCTCTCTGCTCTGTGTGGTAGAAACTCTGAATCTGGACTGAGCTGATGGGGAGTGAGAAGAAACTTCAGTCTGTGGAAAAGTGTTGCTGTTTCAAATTGGTTTTTGAAAAGATTACTCACAAAACTGGAAAATATGGTAATTCTTGGCCTGACTTGGAGGTAGGCAACCCCTTCTTCGTAGAGAAGTTTGCGAAAGAGTTGTGAACTGAAATACGGCAAAATGTGATTTCAGAACCACCAGGCTTTGCTCCCATCAACCTCCAGGCAGGCAGCAGGAGAGAAGAGGCAGGTGAATAAACAAAAATCCAGATAAATCCACCTTGGAACTTTTAGTTTGCAAGAGATGATCAGTGAGACCTACCAAATGCTTAGGTTTCGATAAACTGTTGCTCATCACCTGAAAATTATTCTGCCAGAGAACTTCCAAACACCTTTTTTAATGTAAACACAACATTTTGGTGGAGTTCAGCTTTGGAACTCTCTGTCAGAAAAGTGAAATCTCCCATCATTTTCCTGGAATAATGTTGCAGGACTGAAACCTATGCGACTTGTATTTAAATTAATAACTTAAGCCTTTTCTAGTATTTTTCTGTACTTTATTATGGGAAATACCTTAAATACTGAGGTTTGCAAACTTTTTAAAATAGTATTTATGCACTGAAGGTAAATGGAGAGAAAAATCAAATGCCACCACTGGGTTAACTCCATATGAAATTCAGCACCGGTTTTCAGTATTTATACAGAATTCACATTCACTTTGTGTTTTTCCTTGAGGTGTTTGAGGTACAGTGAAACTGCTGTGAGGTTCTTATCACTTAGCGATCTGGTCTGGTTCCAGTTGAAAATTCTGCAGTACCTCTCGCTGGGAGGATTGGTTTAAAAGGAACAGGGATCTGCCAAAGAAATAAAGACTTCATTATTGACATCAATGCTATTTTTAATCTGGTTTCCTAAGGAAATGAGGCTTAGGCAATGGCAGTGTTTGTGAGTATGTGTGTGTATATATAGGTGTGTGTGGCTATGTCCTTCGCCCTCGTAAATTTTTCATCTGTTGGCTGATTATAACCAAACCTGACAGATGGCTGAGTCTCCAAGATAAGTTCTTGCATGCCTCATGAAAATAAGTGATTGGATAGAAGAAAAAGACATCCGTAGTGTGCATCCACTGAAAGGGCACAGCATGAGCTCAACTTTTATCAGAGCTCAGAAAATCCCAGTGGGAGAGGGAGGTGAGACACAGCCCCACACAACAATGGCATTTTTCTGGTTCCTCAGCACGTGAGAGGGTTTGGTGTGTAGTGCATAGATCAGACATGGCATGGTTTAAATGTAATGATGAGTTTTGCAGCAAATAGTTATTATTTAGAGTATCTGAGAAGCCACGTTACCTCTGGGCTGCCCTCTAATGAGGTGTTCATTCTCAAGGCCAGAGCAATAGCAGGGAGCAGGTTAATAAATGTGACCGAGGCATGGCTCCAGGACTCTATAAACCTAATGAGTCATGGGCACTCAAACTGTGCAACCTCACTACTGCTAATTGGCCAAGTGTGCCATCAACCATGCCCAAAAATGTTCTTAAGTGGCCAAGGGGTGAAAAGAGCATCTGAAACTCCTTTGAGTCCAGGAGGCAGCCTGGGGCAGCATTCCTGTGTGCAGAGTTCAGGAACACTTTCCCCAGAACCAAGGTCATTCCCTTGAGAGTTGAAACAGCTCACTGGCAGTGGGGAGCAAAACTAAGAAACCAAGGAAAGAGTAAAGCATGACCCAGATGAAAGGGGTTTGCAACTTTAGCTTATCAGACAAGGGGCTGGTTGTCACATAGCAGTTGGAGAAGATGCTCAGAAAACATTGTGATGAGGAACGTACTTGAAACCTTTCAAAAAAAAAAAAAAATACATGTGGGGATCAGAAAAGCCAAGCCAGGGTTCGCTCTTAATTTTACTCTTTTTTTGCTTAAGATTGAAAATTATGTATCTAGTGTCTTGGTAACAGTGACAGCTGTTGGGGTGGGACTCTCCCTCTTGAACTCTAGGTGTCTGAAAGATCATTATGTGTTCTGTTAAAGACCATCACTTCCTTTGAAACCCTCAGAGGGCAATTCCTTTCATCTTAAAATATGCATCTGAGATAAGTGGGAGGATTTGTCTGGAGATACTTTTCCATTGACTGCAGAGGAAACCTAGAAAACTGGCCTCCAACAGATGCCTGACTTTCAGGTGGGTGGGATTTATTGAACCCTGAGAGCAGGAGTCAAGAATTCAGGGTGTTCTGTCCTTACCTCCACCTGACCTTGAACACGCTGCTCAGTGCACTGAGAGCTCCCTGAGCAACATTTTGTGTTGTTAGTCCTGAGGCAAATTTGCACGCCAAAGATTGACACAGGGTTGCTTTCCATCATGCCTTGGAGAGCATCTTGGTGTGGTCTCAAGGGGAAAAGAAAGCCCTCTGCCACCAGCTCTGTAAAACTCATCCAGGGCTAGGTTTCCTTGGGGTGGGAGGAGGAGCTGTAGCACATGACCATGTGCAACTTTCACATCCTGTCCTGTGATATGGTTGGAGCCCAAGTTGGCCAAATGCTTTGTCCACTGTGCAGATGCCCCTGTGAACCCCAGTGCTCAGACCAAACTCTCCATCTCTGTGATTGCACAGAAGAGGTGGATTTGGACATCCTGAAGTGTAAAGTGTTTCCATCTTTACTCTCCTCTTGGCTGGAGGGAACAAAAGACACTTTGGTGCCAGCACAGTCATTCACAGCCTGGTCTGCCTGGAGACAGAACTGAAGACAGGAGAGCAGGCTCTCATTTCTGTTCATTGGGCATGGTTATCACTTTTGCAAGGGAAGAAGCAAGCAGTCGAAACCAAAAAAATAAAAATATTTTGATATCCCATGTGTCTGATCTTTCACTGTTCTCTTACAGCCAGGCCATATCCCTGTAAGCACTGTCAGTGAGGAGTGATTCGGACCTGGAGACCCTTTGAAAAAGCCTTGTGACATCTCTTGGTTTTTTGCATGCAAGACTTAGAGACAAATAAGAAGGCGTGTGGGTGGGTTTTCTGTTTTGTTATTTTAGCATTATGGAGACACTCACCAGATAGTCTCCCCTGTGGGGTCACTCACCGAGCCTGTACTATTTACTCAGCATTTCTCTGAAACACCAGCATCTTAGAAGTTGTCTTCCTGAATTTACATTCCCAGTTCAATCATCTCCCACACAATAAAAGCCCCAGTGTTGGCTTCCCTTTAAGTCCTGCGCTGCACAGCGCTCCCGTCAAAAGCGAGCCCTTGG
Organism: Coloeus monedula; assembly: GCF_965178545.1. Lineage (NCBI taxonomy): Eukaryota > Metazoa > Chordata > Aves > Passeriformes > Corvidae > Coloeus > Coloeus monedula. The sequence continues at coordinate 24,165,639 of NC_138789.1, read as the reverse complement.
TCCTGGCGCTGTTGTTTTTCTTCAGACCTGCCAATCACCCTGCTTGCCTTTGCCCAAAGTTTGTTGTCTTTGCAGTTGGTCCCAGCGTGAGCTACCAAAGGCCTGGCTGAGCCTGATGGGGGATTCTGTCAGCCTAACCCCAACATGTGATCCTCCACCTCCCCGCCTCACAAAGGGCCTTTTCACCGGCCCACCGCAGACCCGAGATTTCATTTCATGTGTTACAATTAATCTGTATTTATTGCCACTTATCTTAAATGGCTAACAATATCAAGAGTTTAAAAAGTGCTTTTAATGTCAAACTGGGTCAATTAAAACTCTACTTAAAATATTTGCAAAACTCCTCGCCTGAAAGTTGCCCCCTCAGTCTGCTGTTAACCAAAATGGTTTAAATAAATACACGCAGCTTGAGGAGACTGACATTTGGTAAAATTCCTCTTGATATTATAGTAGAATCCACGATTAATTTCCTTACTCCTACATTCACTTGCTTTTTTATTTAATAAAAGGAGAAAAATGAATAATACTTTAGGTGGTTGTAAGTATTTGAAAAATTGAAACAATCAATTAAAAACCCTCAAGAGATAGGCTCATAACTTTTAATGCCAGAAGAGACTGTTAGATTAATTGGTTTGGTCTCCTGGAATTTCATCCTGTTCTTTTGTGGACCCTAACACCATGTGTTTAACTCTGAACTTCAAACCATGGGCCACAAGTACTAATTTTTAACTCCTTCAGTATCGAGCATGGGCATGAGAAATAAAGAACTAGAACATAAGATAGTAAAAAGTTAAATAATGAAAGAGTAGCTTTTACGTGTGTAAGTTGGGTTTTAATGAAGGCTGGAGATGGCCAGAGGAATCCATTTCTTCCCCTTGCAGGAAAGCCCCTATTTTTGCCTTGAACATTTATTTTAAAGTTCAGTTTGCAGGACAGTCCTAACAAATTGCATTAAATAAGTGCTGTTCTACTGCCCGTGGGGACTCAGAACTCTCATGCAACTCACCCAAGGTTGCGCTTTGTTAGGGTGGTGACACACATCAGGTGGAGAAGCCCCAAGAGGGACCCCCAGGTAGGACTTATCTGGGTTGAATGCAGCAGATGAACAGATTAAGTGAGATCCCAGGCTGAGGGAATTAACTACCTAAACTTTGGTTCACATGGAGCCACTTGGACTTCTGATCCTCAGACACTTACTGTGAGGAGCAACATTAATGAAGCCTCGTTTCCTATGGATTTAGGCCATTTGCTTGGATTCCCAGCAGTCTAATAAGGTTTGAACTGTAGCTGAGTCATTTCTATTAATTAGGGCATTTGAATTATCTTTATGGGTCTCTGGTGTCCCTAAAAAGTCTCACTCTGCAACTTTTCTTTGCACGTGAGAGGTCGGTGAGTCTCTATCCAGCCATCTGTATTCATAAAATATGTAAGAAAGGACTCTCTTGGAGACAGCTGCTCTTCTGTCTAATAGATTTGAAATTTGCCCATGGGTTCAGAATATTTCAAGGGAGATCATAAAAACAAAAACATAGACACAAAGAGACAGCAGGATCCTGTAAGCATCATGTTTTTTGGAAGCAAGGTTAAAATTAAATTGCCATACTTATGCAGTGTAAATATTGCACAACTTGAGGACACCAAATGGTTTCAATCATTTCTTCCTGTAGAATATTTAATTAAACAAATCTGACTTTCTCAATTTTTTGTTTTTTATTTTTATAGATTAGGCATGGAAACACATCTTGAAGAATTTCTTTTGTGTAAGAAATAACATTTAAAAATCCCTATTTTTAATTCTTTTGGTCCTTGCCATCCATAAGGGAAGTGTGATTATGTCACCTTGGCAGAAAACAATTATTCTTCAATATGAGTGTTCTGATGAACACAAAGATACTGGCTTGTGGGTGTATTTTTATTAGTTGCTGTCCTATTTGTTCTTTTTGATTCTGTTCTTAATCTTAGTCACTGTATAAACAAGCCAAGGGATGCTGATGTCTAATTGCATCCCAAGAATGGCAAACAGCACAAAGCCAACAGCTTGCAAACAAGTCAGGCTGAAATACGTTTGCAGAAACTTTTTTTAATCTTTTTTTAATGCTGGCAAGCAGGAATGCTGTGAGTTTCCCATTACTGTTTTTCATCCCAGGTTATCGTGTCCTGTCAGCCTGGTTTCAGACCTGTGTGACAGAGCCTTGTATGGCCCTGAATCATTTATTTCTCCTCTTTGGATCTGACAAAAAGGTCTCACTTGAAAAAGTCAGGTTTGAGATCTGTTTGAAGACCATTACCTGTGGCAATGTTGGCTGAGGTCTCTTATCCTGGACAAGGACTGCTGCCTTTGACTTTTTGTTAAAATCTTTGGTTTCCTCAAGAAGCCATGAAGGACTGTTAGTATTGGGAGCTTTCTCACACAGGTCTGGATACCAAAGTTCCCTGGGCAGCTTCGGGGGAGGTCAGTGATGACAGGCTGGGAAGTGCAACAGCAGGGAGGTGAGAGCTCTCAGACTTGGTGTAGTCAGGGAGGAAACTGGTTCCAGTTTCCACCAGAGGCACTAGCCTAGCTCCACACATCTCTGCTAGGAGTACTGCAATTCCATGATTTCCATGGAATTTTGATGGAAAGTGAAATTTCCTGTGGGTTATGTTCCTACTTGGAAAGAGGTGGCTTTGGCAAGAGGAGGAAACTTCTGACAATGTTTCTCTTGAGGAAAATACTGTGATAAAAATTTAAACTCACTCTTTCCTAGGTATTGGGAAAGGAGCTCGTTCTCCAAGCATGCATCTGTAGGAAAACACATTTTGCTGGTTCCACTGATCAGGAAAAAAAAAACTTGGATTTTAATGCTATTTTCTACTAAAATTAAGTTTTTAGGATTCTCAGGCTGAGCAGGCTTTCAACTCCTCATCTTCTTCTATTGGATATGGAGGACAAAACAAGGAGGCTTTGCCAAAATTTGACTGAAACGAAGGAGATGCCTGATTGAGTCTCACCAGGGGGCCAGCAGGGAGGAGGCTGGGTACCAATCCAGTATGGCATGGGCACAGATCTTGTATTAACGAAATACAAACACAGTTGTGTTCAAAATCTCTTCCTGCTGGGTGAGAAAGGGAAATGAACACAGGAAAATAAAATCTGAGTCTTAGAAGGGAAGGAGCTGTGCTAAATGCAGTTGAGTTACAGCCTTGGATCACTGTAACTGTGGGAAAATGTGATGAGACAGTTTACCCAAGCACATTTGCTTTTTTCCTTCTTTGTTTTGGGTGGGTTCATTCTATGCTGTTGTGCATAAGCAGGCAGTGATGGATTGTCCCACAGTATCGAAGAGTGCTGGATTTAATTGTCCTGCATTTATTGTACAAAAGAAATGAATTATGAGCCACTTTACAGCATCTCCAGTGAAAGTGATTATCAGCACTGCTCCTTGCCAGAGATATAACTCTGTCAAGCAGACTCCCTCCTCTCTTGGGTTCCTTGGAAAAGCTTGTGAATTTACTGTCTCTTGCCAGTGAAAGCTCAGGGTAAAACACAAAACCAAAAGCTGCCAACAGCTATATATTCAGTTCAGATGTTGCAGGAATTTCTTACTCCATTTTTTTCCTTCCTTTTCCCCTGGGTGGAAGATCAGTCAGGATTTCTGAAGCATGCAGCCGAAATAGTGCAGCAGAATGTGTTCTCAGTTGATCACTCTTTTGATAACATGGGTGAACTGTATGGCTGAGAAGACTTGGCTGTTGGCTTCAGTTAGCTCTGTCCAGGGCTCATGTGCATGTACAGCACAACTGGATGTGATGCCAGGAAGGGAAACCCTTCAACCCTCTTCACCCAACCAGATCCCACAGCTGCTTTCACACTGCTCCTCCCTGCATTGCACAGATAACCCCAGGAACAGGTTTAAGCTGAGACGGATGTATAAAAGGAATGTTATGAGCTCTGCCTCTGAGACATTGCACAATAACTCGTGCAGAGGAGTGGGGAGTTGTGCTTTTTACCTTTTCTGTTGGATACTGCAGCATAATAAAGGACAGAGGGGGGAATTTCAGGGACCGTAATGTTGCCTGTCGGAAAGATGTTTGAGGGTGATGCTTCCCAGTGTTGCAGAACAGCTGCAGTGGAGATTTTGTGTTGGGGTTTATTTAGATCTGCAGAATTACTTTCAGTACCTTCAGGAGAGCTGGCACACACCGTGTACTTTGGGGACCTGGGGGTCCTGTACCCTCTCTAGTAGGTTTTTTGTGCTGCCGTTCAAACAAGCACAAGATTCCTGTGTGTTCACAGATATTTTTATGGCTGGGATAACCCAGATAAACAAGTGAATCAGCACATGGATAGAGATAAGAGTGTGTACTCAACTGTGCAAGCTCTCACAAAAGGTGCCTTTCTACACTCCTCCACGTGAACAGATTTCACATGGTTTTATCAACAGGTCTACAACTGCCAGAAAGCCTGTTCTTGAGAAGAGGAAATAAAAGGGAAAAAAAGCTGTAAAAAGCCCTGGACTGTAATGGCACTACCAGGTAGCATGTGCAATTCATTTAACTGTGAGTCTCCAAATGTGTTAGCTCATAGCTGTGGTAACACTCATGGCAGCAGTCTCCAGGCTGAAAACTGTCCTGCTAATTCATAACAGCAAGGAGCAGAGGTTGGCTGGAGTGTCACAGTGACAGGTCGTGAATTAGGAGAAGAGCACTTGTGGTCATGTGTTCTGTAAACAGAGAACTGTATTTGAAATGATTCCCTGTGTAAGTGGGATCGTGTATTTTGGATAATCAGGGCTCAGGCTAGTGATGATTCCATGATTTCTTCCACTCTGTCATTCAATTGACCTACAGTCCTTTTTAAGTCAGATGGTTATCAGCTGCAACAGAGAAAATTCGGCAAAGAGGACTTGAAGGTTACCTTTTGTTTTGTGCACTGAAAAGATTGTCCAAACTTTAAAAGAGTTGCTGGGAGAAGTTATGGAATTAAATGGGAGGATGGGCCTTCCATGGTTTGGGAAGTCCTGGGTGGCCACTTGTCCATTAAGGACCAGAGTCTCCTGGGAAGAGCTGAAAGACAACCTTGGGACGAGATGGTCCTTCACTCCAGAAAAAAAACAGGAAAAAAAACCAAACCAAAACAAAACAAAAACCAACAAACAAACAAACAAAAAAAAAAAACCAAACACAAAATCACAGAATTAACTAAGTTGGAAAAGACCTTTGAGATCATCGAGTCCAAGCTGTGACCTAAAGGCACCTTGTCAACCAGACTGTGGCACTGAGTGCCACATCCAGTCTTTCCTTAAAGTTACCTTCCAGAGACAGGGACTCCACTACCTCCCTGGGCAGCCCATTCCAGTGCCCAACACAGCACAATAGTATCAGTATTTTATGCCATGAGACTTTACACATTTTCCTTTGCAAATAGTTGTTTGCCTGGTGATGACTAGATTAATTTGGGATGTGGGAAGCAGAGGTTCATGTCCATTCCTGATTCTCGGGTTAACACAAGGAATTGAGTTTATGACTTGCTTTTGGGGTGGTTTCTGCAGGAGGATGATGATGGCTGGAGCATGCCTAGGAAGAGTTATTCCAGAAGCATTCTCCAATAGCAGGTTACTGTGCATTATCTTTTGCGGCAAATTTAATTGGAGGACTTTGCTCTTAGGATTCAGTACATGCAGTTCCAAGGGCTAGATTTCCACATACCCAAAATCTTAAGACAATTTGGCTCTTTGGTGAAATAGGTGTTAAGTGCTCCGTAACCAGAGCCTGCACTGAGGGCTGGATTTTCAGAAGGCCTCTAGACAGCAGTTTTGAAAACCTGGCTGAATTTCAGTGCAAGCCTGGCTTTAGAGACCTTTTATATGTTGGTTGAGCACAAAGAGACAGTCTGTCTTGTAAGTTCATGCCTTCATTAGGAGGAACTGAATCCTATTGATTTCCATGTGCGTTATGGCGGGATCAGACTTCTTCAGCATGTGACTTGTCAGCACCACACTTAAAAGCTCTGCCATGGCAACCAGGGCAGCAACCCTACGGCAGGGGAATGGGAAATGGCACGAGGTGGAGAAGGGACATCCTCTTCTCATTGATGGGAGACTTCCCCATAATAGAGAAGGAGGAGGAAAAGCTTGATAAGTCAAGTGGCTTGATTGGTAAGCGAGCTCACTCTAAAGTAAACACAATGCTGTATGTGTCCCGTTGGCCGGTGACATCATCTGTTTCTTTGTTAGGGAAAAAAATGTGTTTCCCTTCCAAGTCCAGGGCTACTCTGGCAATTTACATGAACAAATAAAGATGAGGTTTAGCAGCACTATATAAATAAAATACAACTCTTAAGTGGCCACCAAAGAACTGAGCTGCTTGAATGGAAGAGCGCTGGGACGTGAGCCAGGTGGCTGCTGTTTGCCATGGCTGCTTACAGTTCCCCATCCAAGCATTGCTCAGATGCTTCTTGCTGAGGTGAGGTTTATGGCTGTAGCAAAACAGACTCTGGGAGATAAACAAGCTATGCTACAGATGAACAGCAGAGCAGAGAACATAACATCAATCTGTGCCTTATCCATGGGCTCTACAGAAAGTAGCTGGGCTCTTGCTAGAGCAAGAGAGTGTGCAAGGGTGTGTCCAAGTGTGTAGGAGAATTTAAACAAAACAAACACTTAGATTGTATGTATAGGATTTGACTGTATACATAAGCTGGAATGAGTCTAAGCTGCACCAAACTGCTTGTTTCTAAGTATTATTAAACCAACAAAAAGCTTTCAGAAGTTGAGTTACTGTAATACAAATATAACTGATGTGGAAACTGCAGGTTATAACCTCCATGCAGGGCAAAAGTTTGACGGGATTATCAATGGGAAAGTCAGTGTGATGCTGGAAGGGCCAGTGCTTTGCATCTGGATGCATTTGGCCTGTGGGTTTCACATCTGCTATCCTCAGGCGCTGCCATGAGTGCATTTCCAAAGTGATAGTTACCCTGGGCTGTGGTTCAGCAGGTGGGATGCAGTTGTTCCATGCTGTTATTGGAAATATTCTTTATATCAGCTCATTGTTTTAAATGCTAAGACCTGGATATTCATGGTAGCTGACTCCAGGTACTTCAGCAAAGTAACTATATTAGTTATTCAGATATTACAGGATTTCTCCTGAGTATGTCAGGTAGGAAGTAAACCTCTCCAGAGGAAGCTACAGCTCTCTTAGGAGATTGGCCTCACTCTCACAGCATCTGTCTCTCTGCATTGACTTTAATCGAGCCTTAGGTACTGTGGTTAAATACCTAAAGTTAGGCAAAATCTGGGCTGGGAATTGGTACACCCCACGGACCTTATGAAGGGAACAAACCAGTATAATTTTTCCTAGTTGACAGATAAGAGACTCAACTAATATGCCCAAAGCTAACCAGAAAGTCTGTGGCAGATTTAGGAACTGATCGTGGGTGTTCTGAAGTCCAGTTATGGCCTTAACTGTTTCCATGCCATTGCTGCTGCTCACAGCTGAGGCTTTGTACCCCTCCAAACAAAACACACATTTCTAACATATTATTAAGATATTTCTCTCTGTGTCTATATATCTACATAGAAATTAAGATACGCCTGCATTTCCTAATGCCACAGTTACCAGGTGTTATTGAAATGTATAATTTCCCACAGAAAAAAAAGTCTCTTAGGTCCAACCCAGCTTTGGCTGCTGTTGGATTGGAAATAAATCCACTGAGAATTACTGGAGCCAAAGATTTCACTTGGCTCAGGAAGCCTCTGAGCTGCAAAAGGCTGGAGTCTGGGAGGGGATTGGGGCAAAGGATCCCTACAGAGCTGCCCTGGTGTTTGTCTGGTGGGCTCAGCCTATTCCTCATGGACCCTTCCCATGTACCCAAAATCAGCTAAAAGCTGACAACACAACTTAGCCCAGGAAGAGAGAAGAGCCTGGGTGGGCTCTTGAAGTGTATCAAGGAACATGAACCCAAACTTCCATTCAACTTCCCAGTAAGTGCAGTGCCATGAATGCTCAAGAATCCAACATCGACAAACTCATGGGATATTGTGATGCTGCTAAATTTAAAAGAATAAGACTATTTTTAGCATGAACAGTTAACAGAGTTCCCACAAATCATGTTGAGAGGCATGGTTGTGATTATAGATCTGTAACATATTTGCTGTGATAAAAAACAGACCTGAGTCAGGTGATCTTGTTAGCACAATGTTTGTACACTTGGGTAATAGATGCAGCTGTGGCAAAAAAAAAAAAAAAAAAAAAGACATTAAAAAAATCAGCAGTTCTATTTTAGTAGCAATTACTCATTTATAAACTGTAGCAGAGGAGTAGCTAAAATCAGAGGCAAGACCTGCAACTCTGGATTGGGAGGGAGTACAAAATGAGAAACATCCCAGTCCTGGGACAGATGTCCTTTTTCCCAGTTGCTGAGTCTCCCCAACACCTGCTGCACTTTAGACACATGCTTACTTTCAACTTGGCTTTGTTTTGACATAAACATTGCCTAAGGTTTAGCATGTGCTCATGGGCTTTGCTGGACAAGATGGATCACAGAATCACAGGGCGGTTTAGGTTGAAAGGGACCTTGAACATCGTCTCATCCCAAGCTTCCCTGACATGGGCAGGGAGACCTTTCAGTAGATCAGGTTGCTCAGAGCCCTACCCAACCTGGCCTTGACCACTTCCAGGGGTGGACACAGGTGTGTGCCTAAAACTTCCTTAAATTGCAATTTTAAGCTATTTCTTTTAAGATTGATGGGAGAACTGCTGCTATCAGACTTGCTGATCTTGATTTTCTAAGGGGCTGAGTGTGCTGGAAGCTTAGCCCCTTCTCAACTTGGTCGCCTTAGTAAATATTCACATTTATGACGTGTATTATTGCCAGGGACCAGGTTCTGAGCCAGTACCTGTGCTGTTGGCCCTACGGGGCAGCTTGGTGTGAGCCTGTATTGGCCCTGGGAATGCCCAGGGTTCACCACAGCCATGGATCTTGGCACTCATGGCATCAGTTTCCAGTTCAATTCATTCTGGTTCCCATTCTCTCCAGTCAGCTGTTTCTGCACCTTTGTGTGTGTCTGAGCTAACTAAGAAGATTGGGATCCCTGAGATATTTTGAGTTTGGGAAACACGGAGAAAAATTACATGAAAAAACCCCATGCTCGTTACTTACCTCACCTGTCCAGTCCCCAGTAGGTTAAAGGATTTAAGGGGAGCTCTCCCAGGAACAGACATCCTGGTTTTTATGGAGCTGAGTTCAGCAGTTTGTGAGATCAGACAGGGGGCACTAAGTCCTGAATTTGTTGCAGACACTAAATTTAAAGTCTAATGGGGACCTTGGGAGTATTTAGTTGGTTTATTCTTTTTCTTCTGAAAAAAAATTTTTTGCAAACTGAAAACAAGACCTGATGCATAAAATTTCAGGTAATAATTTTCTCTAGGAAAATTTCATTTGTTTAAAATTAAAACTATTTATAGGTAAAAAAAAAGTATTTTTTAAAGGAAGTTCAGTTAAAAGTTTTACATTACTTTACTGGAATACCAAGATAAACAGGTCTAGTTTATAATTATATCATGATGATTTTTATCCTAAACTTCAATTTTACGGCATCACATATAAAAATTTAGTTCAAGAGTCCACATGAAAAGCAATCTTTCTTCATTTTGGGCCTGTGAGATGCTTGGCATGCAGACATCAGTCTGGTTTCTTGGCTCTTCATTATCAGCCACATGGCATTGTTTAGTCAGCTGTTCCCTTCTGCAATACATCCAAGATAAGCCTTGGAGAGGTGAAAGTGCATGAATTCCCACCATCTTTGAAATGCAGCTTGTTCTTTTAGTCTGAACTTACCTTAGCTCTACTGGGCAGCATCCTCAAAGTCTGTGTAAGGAGTTTTTCCATAAATGTAGCCCCTGCACATTTATCCAGATCACACCTGAGAGCTTTCTGGCTCTTTTTTTCCCTTTGAAAGACTCATCTGCATCTCACTTGTACAAGCTCTAATCGGGTGATCTGTGCCTTACCTTGGCTTTCGTTAGCCCAGAGACTCGTAAGCTTGGAGCTCCAAACCTGAGCACCCTCAAGCTGAGAGAAGCTTGAAGCTGAGCTCTAGAGCCAGCTCCTATTTTCATAGCAGGTCCTTGAGGGATGCAATGAGTACTCCAGGTTGTAGCTTCACTGTACAATGTCTCCTTGCCCTTGGAGAAGTGTCTGAAACTGAGGCCCGGGTGTGATTTTGGGGCCATTTGGAGCTGCTCATTCAGGTGCAGGCTGTGTGGCTGGGGGAGCTGCTGACACCCTCACAGGTCTGTGACTTCCCATTCAGTAAGTGCTGCATCCTCCAATTGCAGGGCTTCCTTCCATCTGCTGCCCTTCTTCATGGCCTGGAGAGATGCACTGGAAGCATCTAAAAGCCTTCTGGGGTGAAGTCTGGTAGCTTTACATCCCACCCTGCAACCAGAGGCTGCAAGCCAAGCTCCAGCTGAGCTGAAGGGGGTGCTGGTCCTCCAGCAGCAGCCTGCCCGGCCATGGAGAGGCCAGTGGTGGGACTTGGAGTGAAAGGACATGGATGGGACTGGGTGGACCAACAGCAAAGTGGCCTGGGAAGAGGAAGGGCTCCATGGAGCTGTGATGTTTCACTCACGATGCTCTGGCCCCTCGCCATCAGGCAGTGGTGTGGTGCCACGGGGATACAGCATGGGGCCCAGCAGCTTCCATCTGCTGAGACAGAACATGAGAATGCACAGTGGAGCCAGCCTCTCCCCCTTCCCATTTCTTCTTCCAAAAAAATGGCTAATGTAAATAAATTGTCCATTCACGTGTTTTGGCATCTGAATGGGAACACTTGTCTGTGTGCCCCCACCAGCCCCACTCCCTCCCTCCCTTGGCGCTTTTGCTAAATGAGCTTTTCTTGCTCAGTTTCAGCTCAAGCCGGAGTTGTTCCATTGGCATTTCCCTCCTGGACTGATAACGAGCCAAAGGAGCAGGCTGTAAAGCTGGTGACATAGACCAGCCCCAGTGGTGTCCGGGAGCTAAAAGGTCCCCAAGCCCTGTCTTGTGCAGCAGATAAACACTGGGCAGGGACCCAGGGGCTGCCCCAAACCTGCTTGTTGGGCTTTGCACGGACCACACCACTCGCCCTGCTCTCTGTAGGAGCTCAGACTTGTTAAAAACTCCTCCCTGGGTGCCAGCAAAACCATGGCAGCATCCACAATGTTCCCTGGAGCACCAGACTTGCAGGGAAACTCTTGAATGTGGCTGTACCTTAACATTACTGATAGTAAGTTACTGAAGAGGAAAATAACATACATTTAATAATAGAATTTCATTAAACGATAATGCAAACAGGTGACTGCAGGAGAAAATACTCATACGAATTCACGTTGACCGGGTCACTCCAACTTCAGGTTGTTTTGCACAGACAAGGAGAAGAGAGGTGGTAGGTCACATGTTGCAAAATGCTTCAGATGCTTCCAGTTGGAAAAATAAATATTCAAGCAATTACAATGCCCCTTGTTAAGGGAGGAGATGGAAACATATTGTCATCCTCCTCACGATGTGCATTTCCTGTGCTGCAGGGTAATCAGCCACCCAGACATCCTTAATCCTGTTGGATTATTTGCGGCTGCACCTGCCTGAACTTTTTCTCTCCTGATTAACATTTGATTAAATCCACTTTTAAAATGCCAGCGTGCCTGCAGCACTGGGGGGGTGCTTGCAGAGAGTGTTTTGCTCTCCATCCTGATTGCATCTGCATTAATTATGCTAAGTGCAGTGACAGGAACAATATTGATGTAACAGAAGTTTATTAGGTTGATGTGGTCATTCAGACAAGAGGGCTGTAAGTGGCTTCACGTGCGTAGGCTTGGCCTCCCATGAGGAGAAAATGTCATCTCATTATTATTCAGATTGACCTGATTTGGGTAATTTCTTTCTGGGAGCGATGTCGTTTTGGAATCTCATTAGTTTACCGACATTTGCATGTGTTAATAGAGGTTCTTGCTTGTTTTTAATCCTCCCTTCCTTACCATTGCAAATGAGTGTTTGGTGAAGATCAGGGATTTGGGCTGTGGGGCTGAAAACTTTCTAGGCTTCGTTTTGGACTTGCTGTGCTATCTTCTGTTTGTGGACCCTGACCTCAGGTGTAGTGGTGCAGGAAGGCATTTCCTCTCCCCAGGGAGCAGGACCCACTGTATGAGCCTTTGCCAGAGGGAAAGACATCCCAGTGTCATTGTGAGGACATGTGGGTTTTTTACCTTCACTGTGTGCATCACCAGTGCCTCAAGCCTCTCGAGTTGGTCTGTCCTGCTGTGTCAAAATCAAGGAGCAAATCCTGCCAGGAAGGGATGTCTTAACCACACTTGAACATGGATTATGTTCTTATCTCTGGCAGCAGTTGAGGGCTCCCTTTTCAGCAGGCTGTGGTGTGATGGGGGCAGTAACCGTGGCTCTGCTGGGCACAGGCATCCCAGGGCCACAGGGGCTTCTTGGGGCATGTTTGGAACTTCCTCCTAGGGGGAATGGGAAGCCCTGCAGTGGTCTGCAGCAGCATGCTCTGGGCTTGGCAGGGTTTCCCAAAGCCTCTGCACTCCCATCACAGTGCTGATGGCCAGATGAGGTGCAGGATCACATCCTGAACAGTGATTACATTTCACATTTTATGACTTAGCCACAAAATTAGTGCCCTTGCACTGACAGTCACTGGCCCAAACCAGTTAGTCTGCCTTGATGGTCTTAATGGAGTGTGCCATGAGTGACTCCAGCCTCTCACAGTCTAATATACAATAGATAAGTGCTTGGAAATCTTAGAAAATAAGAGCTTTAAAGCAATTTTTTCAGGCGTCATGAACATCACTTTGCTGTGGTTGTTTTTATTTTCTTGCTAGCAGGTGTTTGGGCACTATTTGCTTAAAGAAGCCGCTTACCTGTCAGGCAGCCCATCATGGGAATGTGAGACACTGAGCAGACACCTTGTCTTGCTCTGGGATTCCTGTTTCTGCTCTTCCAGATCCTGTGGCCCCATTAGTACAAAACCAGCGCTTCCTCTGGAAATCATACAGCAGCTTTTCTCTCCTGTCAGTTGATGTTTTGAACCTGTAATGTCAGGAAAGGAGAAGAGAAAGATGCTTTTTTTTTTTTTTTTGGTAAGCAAAAAAATAATCTTTTCTAAATGAGTAACAAAAACCTATTTTTACAAATAATTTAGATTTTTTCCCCCACTCCCCTTTCTGAAAATGGAAAGTCCAATAACTCATTAAACAGAAACTTGGGGGGAGATTCTTGGGAAAGCTTTCATGGGGGCATAGGGAATATCTTTAAAATCTTTTCTTAAAAGATGGCCTACTCTGTAACACCTGTGCCTGGAACTAAAAACAAGTATTTGTTTAAAGAATGCTTGGAAAACCCATTTTCAGGCCAGCTACAGATTAAAGGTTGGGATTTGGGGTTTAGTTGTTTGTGTTTTTTTCCTCATAGCTTTGTTGTTTCTTTGCTGTAGACTTATTTTCCTTTCTGCAGCTTCTCCCTCACTGCTGCACCACACCGGTTGAGTTCCTCCCAACATCTGCTCCACACTCTGACAAAAGGGCCTGCAGTGGGAGCTGCCTGGATCTCATTTTGTAGGGTGATGGCCAGTTTACTCCTGCAGATCTCCACAGTGTCTCTACATGTGTTTCACCTTTTTCCCACGAACCCAGTGAACTCCCTGGACTTTTTTTTTTTTTTTTTTTTAATTTTAGATAGGATTGTGACTAGGTTTTTTTTAAGTGTTTTCTTGCCTGATTGCTGGAGGCTGAGCAGGTGAACAAAAACACCTGGGGGGAAAAAAAAAAAAAAAGGAAAAGTTAACAATAAACCAGATAGGGTTGTTTATTGAGCTATGAGTCTCTGGTAAATAGCTGACTGTAGCTGTATTAAATTACCCTCTGCAAGTATCTAGTCTGCATTTGTAACCCGGCCTCATAATTTGCTCAGTACTGGTACTGCACCAGTTCCCCTTCCACAGTTCCCATTTTGAAACATAGGCATTATACTGAGTTTTTTCCTGTGGTGCTATTGCTGATAATAAATTTTATCACCCTTTTACCTCTCAAAGGGGCCATTTGTAAATGGGTCCTTACTTTGCTGTATTCACCACAGGTATTTTCCTCCTGCATACCCAAGCAGTGTGATTTTTGCAGGAGGTAGGTTGTTCAGGGGTATTTCTTTCCCACCAATGATACAAATGATTGAAAAGAGAAGCAAATAGGAAAACAGAAGTGCTGTAAAGAGCATAAAGCAGGTGACATGTCAAAGCATAATTACTGTGATTGATGCATTTGCAATATGAAGATAGCATTACAATGAGTTTTCTTGGAGCTGCTCTGGAGTTTGCTCATCTTCTGACACTCAGGGTAGCAGCTTTCAGATTCACTCACAGATGCTTTCTTTGCATTTATGAAACAGCTCTACCACATGAAATGGTAGAAGAGAATGTCAGGGCAAATAAAGATGCTTGTAAACTCTCTCTTGGTTGGATAGTTGTGTAGTTTCCTCACTGTCTGAATTAATAGTAAATGCTGCCCATGTTCATTTACTCTGCACTGCCCCCAGGTTTGAGATGGCCACTGTGCTTTTCTCCTTCTTGAAGGTGAAGAGACTTCATGACCTGGTGGTGGTCAGTAGGACATGAAGGGAAACTGCTTCATCTAGAGGCAAAGCCTCATTTTTCTGTGTGTTTGTTCTTCACTGCCTGTAGCTGGCCTTGTCTGCCAAGGCTGCCCATGGTTGAACTGTCCTTCAGTGGCTGCAAAGCCTGAGGAATCTCACTTTGAAACATCTAAGACATGATGCAAAAATTCAGCACCCATATGCCTGGTGCTGGGACCCCTGTGCCCAGTGGCAGAAGCATGACCAGAAGGGGATGCTCCTCCATGGAGAGATGGTTTAGTCAACAGGAGATGTAGGAAGGGTTCCTGTGCTTTGGGCAAACCCCCAGGCCGTGCCTACTAAAGGAGGTAAAACTGCAGGTGTCCATTACTGTGCTGTGTGTTCTGCAGGAATCTTCATGGCTGTGGCACTGGAGGAGAACTCTCCTTGTGGTTTTTTTCAACTCCTTCCAAAACAGTGGCTGAAAATCAGTGGAAATGAATGCTGTTATCATCACCACACACACAGGATGTTGAAAAGCGGGATTTCTCTTCCAGGGAAACAAATGTGTTTGTACTCTAAGATTAATCAAAAAAGTAATGCTTAAAAGGTTTTGGAACAGAAATTCCAGCCTGCTCCAAAATGAACCTCAGTGGAAACCTGACTTTCTTTCCCTCTTGAGGATGACCAAACACTGCCAAGCACTGAAGGGAGCAGATTGGCCATCATGCAACAGTATGAACCATGGAATCATTTTAACATTGATATTAATATTTGAAAATAACATGTCAGTCAGAAGTGAGTGCTATTCAAAAAGTAAATGAATGCTTTTATTCATTTATTCGTAATTTTAGAAATTATGAAAATTCTAACAGTGACATTACAGTGTCCAACTGATTGAAATAGAATTTTCCCTTTCAAAAATTTTGTCAAAACCAACATCATCTGCAAAATGTTTTGGAGCTGTGACAGCATTTCCCAGAAGAAAAATATCACTTTAAAAATTATTTAATTTGGCAGATTCAGTGTGCATTATGAAAATTAATAGCTGTTTCAGTTTGGAAGAGAAAAGCAATGTGGAATTTAATAGCAAAATGTTCTAATGAAGTGCAGCTTCTAATCAATAAATTACTGTTATTCTGGTTCACCATCTTTCTCCACGTCCTCTAGCAGCTGAGTACCAGCTGGGCTAGAAGTGCTCTCATTGATACAACTGGATGCAGATGGCTAATTTGGGAGTGTTTTAACGTACTTTGTACTTGTCTTTATCTTTACTCTCATTTTCATGTGGCCTCCTGCTACAGACCATCCCCTGGATGGTAGGACAGAGGGATCTGAGGCACACACTTTGTTTTGTGGGTTTACAAGGCTGAGCAGTGAAAGGATTGTTTTGATTACTAACGTCCTGGTGTAGTAAAATACCAAATTTAATACATATGACGATTGTTATATTACTTAATCCGCTGTTTGCCTTCTGATTTAGTTTGAGTTTGCCTTGTTATTTGGTATGTTAGAGGAAGGCTACAGTTCAGCTGTTTGGCACACCCTTCTGTATCCTCATATGTGCTTTAACACCACATGCTGATGGAGCCTCCAGTGTAAGACCTCACAGGATAGCGATCCCATCAGCCTGTCCTGGCTGACCTGGGTGGAGGAGGCATCTGGTGTCAATTTTGTCAGACCTCTCCATTAGTTTGGCAGCTTTTTGTTTCAGGGAAGGCAGGTTCACAAGATGACACCAGGGAGGCACAGAGGTGGAACTTTTCTGTGGCTTTTGTGCAGTTGATGTGGCTCAAAGCTCAGGGAAAGCCACCAGACTGTGTGGTAAAGACCAGAAGTGTGAGCAGCATGTGTGGGGAAGTCAGTTCATGGATCTTCTGTGATTTTTGGGAGGCTGCTTTCCATTAAAATGGTTTTTATTATGCTACATTGCCAAACTTGAGAGTAATAGAGATATTTTTTCTTTCATGCTTTAGAGGGTGTGAGAAAACAGAGCCAGGCATTGCACTGCTCATCCCAGAAGGGCAAGTCACTCTCCGGCAGTAGGATATCTAAGTGAGCTTTGCTCTGCATCATCAACAGCAAAATGTGTGGAAGCCTTCCCCATCCAAACAACTCCATAAAAAGTTAATTCGTCTATAAGGTCCCTCTCAGGGCACTGAGCATCCTCCAGCCTGTGCTGAGACAAACCTGGCTACACCTGATAGGAGAAATGACCATGGAATAATCTGTGGTGTTGTACACCACAGGACTTGGTGAAGTTGGTGGGGCTTGTAGCTTGGTATCATGACTTGCTAGAAAGGTTTTGAATGGTGCTGATCCTCTGATTCCCATCATTTTGGAATCAAATAAGCCAGTTGTCTAATTGTAGACAGGCAAATTCTGGATTCATTGAAGGATTGAGCTCCAGGGTGCTGTCCTGGCTACGAACCAATGGGCAGTAGAACACCACTCCAACTCAAATCACATGCAAATCTCTTACATGTGTGTGTTCAGAGAGGGAGTGTTTTTTTGTTTGGTTAGATAAAGGAATATTTAGTAAATAGCTGCGGGGATCCAGGATAACGTTATGCTGTTTTCTTTGGGTTTTTTCTGTGAGATTTTTTTGTAGTGGACAAAATTATTCCAGTGGCATTTTAGGAAGAGTTTCACATTGCAGAAGTGAGGATAGGATGATTAGACTCCCTTTTATTTTAAGGATAAGCAGGACTCAGCCCATCAGAGATGAGATGTTCGCATGTGGCCGTTCAGTTTGTGTGCCACACATGTGATCAATTTAACCAGAGGAGGATTTAGGCAGGATGGGGAGGCCGATGTTTCTTGTGACATGTGGAATGTTAAGCCACAAAAATGCAACCACAAAATCAGCAGATTAGAATTCCCATTTGTAAGGAATAAATAATCATTATGGTGAGATAGTCCATGAGGGATTAACACGGCTGCTTCCAATTCTGTTGTTCTGTTGTTCGATCTGCTATGACATTTTTTCCATGCATGTATCTCCCTCCCTCTTTTTTTTTCCTTTTTTTTTTTTTTTTCCCCTTTCCTTTTTTTTATTTTCTTTTTCCTGGTATTGTAGTTGTCACAGTGATTTATGGAATTTGGGAGGTTTGTCTGTGTACATACCTCTTGTTTTTCTCCTTGCTTGTAATTATGTTATGCACCTGTTGTTCCCCATCAGGGCCCACGTGCTCGGGGAGCCGATGCTCACGTTGCAGTTGGTTTACTCAGTTTTACAGCATTTGTTAGTCCCATCTGATAGATCTGTTCTGGCTTCGTGCCGAGGAGCTGCCTGGCAGCATAAATCATCCTTGCACTGAAGAGAAGAGCACAGTATCTATTTCAGGTTCCCACCCACCAGAGCCTCATAAATCTACACAAATGTTTCAAGAAACAGGTTTGATTGTTTGGAATGAGCTAATGCTGCAAAGACCTTCTTAGTCCTGAGCCGAGTCTGGGACTCTGGCTCCCCAGGCTTATAGGGTTAACTCAGATTTATAGGAAATGTCTACATCACTATTAAAAGGCAAGCTGAGAGCAGTGGAGAGCATGTTGGCTTCTCAGTCTCCCTGAGGTCTGTTGTGGTGCTGAGTACCTGATGTCCTGTTAACTGCCCTGCTAACCTGCCTGGCATGTGCAGGCGTGTCTGCAGCCTCCGAGAGGAAGCCTCTGAACAGGGGTGTTGAAAGCATTCCCTGCCTTTTCTCAAATTCAGTGTGTGTGTATCCTTAGTTTTCCTTTTAGTTCAAAAGCTTTCAGAAATCTTCCAATCATCCCTCAATCAAAGATTTGCTTGGTGGCAGAGTGTCTCTACTCTCAGCATTTAACAAATGGGCATTTTTTTCTCTTCTGATATGGTCAGTGCAACTGAGGGTGATGATGCCAAACCAAGGAGGCTTGGTTGGATCTATGGCATCTTTAAAGGAAGTTTTTCTCATGGAATTGTGAACCTTTAAGTATGTCCAGCATCAAAAATTATACAATTAAAGTATTTATATTTACTAAACTGCCTATAGTACATTCATTGGGGTTGGGCAAGGGGTCATGGGTGGTGAAGCATCCTTGGACTTTGTTGTGGGACTGTGTTGTGAGGAACCAGCTGACCACCATCCCCCTAAATGTAGATGACAGAGAGGAGCTATTGCTAGATCTGATATCACAAAACATCTTGAGTGTTAAAAGAAGAGAATAATCTTTTAGCGGAACTTGAAGAAGTTTCACCTCTTACACTGTTTATGCAAACCTCAGCAAAAGAGGAGAACATGCAGTCACAGACCATTGCTGCTTTGGGACAGTTGTGTCAAGAAAGGAGGGAGCTGGTGAACCCTCTTCTGTTAATTGCTCTTTCTAGTGGTTGCACAGAAAGCTCTGGCACGTGCATAGAAGATAAGTTCACCAGTGGCTCGTTAAATTATGATAGAGGTGTAACCCCTGGTTCAGCAATTCCCTAAAGCAGGAAGAGTGGAAGGATATGCTGAGAAATGCTCCTCTGGGACATAGGTCTTTTTCTATTATTTCTCTAAGTGCAGAGATACTGAGTCAGTCCTGAGCCAGAGTTACTACTGGGGAAATTTGTTTGCTTGTTGAATTTAAAATGTAAAATCCTTTGGGTGTCATTTATATCCCTAAATATAGTAAAAGAAATGATGGCTATCTCTGTATGCAGCCTCTCCTGTTTACAAACAGATGTGGTACTGCCTGAAGTCAGAATTTGATATAAAATGATCAAAAAAGGTCAAAATTAGCCTTGTAAAATTCTCATAACAATTGCATGACAGAAAACTGGCCGAGTACCTCAGCAATGCTCCCCAGCCTGTGATTTCAGAGGTGATTAAATGAAAATGTGGCCTGGCTTGTTTAAGTGCAGAGGGCTCTTTCCTCTGCTTGCAGTTGTTGCTATGTGAGAGACGCTGTGGCTCTGCCTCTGAGGCCATGAGGCCAATTTTTAGGCTCTCTAGTAAAATACTTCATTACTTAAATATGTATTGTCTTTGGGGAGCACGTCTCTCCTCTCCCCTCCCTAATATACTTCACCATAAACCTCTGCAGAAATGTATAAATAAATAAAATAATCCAGGTTCCTTTTTCTTAAACAAGAATTTAATTAAATGGAAGTTAGATCCCTTTGGAATACAGAAAAGCAACTTTAAAGACACTCTAGACATGGGCTTTAAGGATTTCCTTTCCTCTTTTTGCTTAATAGACTCCAATCCTAGGATTGTATTTCTCTGCTTCAATGCTAAAATACTCCTTAAAAGAAGCAATATTCAAAGGCCTAACCCAGACATTTTATGGGATGTCATACATTTTCAGCTGTTCATAACATAAAAAATAAAATAAAATACTGCAGATTACTTTATCAAAGAGAAAGTTGATTTGTAATTCCCAGGGTAGAATTATGAAAATACCTTGAGAGCATTACAGGAACAGACATTTATGAGAAGTAATAAAATTAGCTGACCGCAGTACAAATTTGCTGAATGCTTTTGGAGGAGAAAATATGTTCCTTCCCCCAATGCCCAGAGAAAATCAGACAAAAACTGTCAGTTCTTGAGGCCTTTTCTGCCACAAATCAAAGCCATTCTTTAGCACAGTGGTGTTTCTGCAGTGTTACTCTGGAAAAATGATGTAGATTCGATCTTCCTCCCGCTGAAACATCAGAAAAAGACGTAAAGGTATCAACAGGAGCAGTGATGAGTATTAGCAGGGCTGTGTGTATGGGAGTGGGGATGTTTCCCAGCTGCCTTCCATCCCCAGGCTGATGGTTCACTGGTCAGGTTGTCTTGAGGAGGAAGGGGGAAGGATGGGAAGACTTAGGAATGTGTCAACAACCAAATGCTGGAGGGTGCTGTGTGCCTTCAGGTCCACAGAAGATCCAGCTCACCTGTTGAGCTGCCTTGAACTGCTGTGTTCAGAGAGGTTGTCCCACTTTCTTCACCCCCTGTCCCAGTCCACAACAAGGAGACCTGTAAGCGTCGATGGCAGTGCCCTGTGAAGTTGCATCCTGTGTGAGTCAGAGTGGCCCTAAGGTGAACAGATGTCACAAAAAATACAGGAACCAGGTGGGGCAGTGTCACCTGCTCCTGCCCTGCAGATTACCAGTAATGTGGAGTCCATTAAAATCTATCTCCATGGCATCCGGAGTCATCTTAAGGACGTGGAGGGATCTCTCTCCACTACCCCTTTGATAAGCTCTTCCAGTAGCTTTCACTTGCAACTGTCCGAATAAATAAAGTACCTTCTTTCTGTTTGGCATGTGTCTCATGTCACTTTTGACTGACTTGTGCCTTTCTCTGCTAAACTTAGGAATCTCTCCATTTCCACAAGTTTTCCTAGCAAAGATGTGTATAGCTGCAGTCCGTCCATCTCCATCTCACGCTACATTGACTAAGCCACTTAAATCTCCTACTGCAAGGCTTGTTTCCTGGTCCTTGAATTATCCTGTTGATCTTCTTTCTGTTTGTGGTTTCTTAAGAAAACAAGACTTACGCAAGTCTACTGAAAGTGGATTTGTGTGTCTGCCTGGTCCCCCTCCTTGCCCTCCCCATTAACGCTTGACTAATTTCATAAAGGCAAGAAGAGTCTTAAAGGTCTTTAAGCTGCACTTTACCTGATGAGATGCAGCCAGGGAAGAGGACGGAAATCCTGGTAGGGCCCTAATGAAAGAAAAGCAGGAGCATCTGTGCTCAGTTGCTATTAGACATCAAAAAATCCACACGGGAGCGACCTGCGACGAGAAGTTTTCTTGAGTCAGCTGCTCCTGAAGATGCTCCTTTTGAAGGCACATCTGTGGAGCTGTGCATGATGGTCACAGTTCAGTCCCACCATGCTTAGATACTGAGCCAGGTATCTTGTACATCCAGCCCAGGAGAGCAGCACGAGGAGAGGGGGTCGGTGGTCAGCAGTGAGCATCCAGGTTCATCTTCCAAGAACTCTACCCGGTATCCCCCATCTTCAAAAGTCTCTGTGGGTGTTGGTGTGTTCCTGCCTTCTCCATTTCAAGAAGCAAATCTGCTCAGATGGCTTCGTGTCTTCAGAATTCATCATGCTGACAGTCTGTCTCGTGCATGTGGATTTAATTGGCGGCATTTCGAGAACTCCCAAATCATGGATGAAAATTTGGACCAGTGTTGGGCTCGTTACCAATCCCTATAAGTTTTTTTTTTGCTAGAAAAACCTCCCATCACTGATGGTTCTCCATTTTTATGGCTACTTTTTGACATCTTTCAGTATAGTCAATTTTCAAGCTGTTCGAGGTGTTTTCTATTAATATTGTATATTTCTAGTTCTGTAAGCAGAAACTGAATCTCCCTTGGCTTACTACTGTAAATGTCCATTTTACCAACTAATGCTGTATAATGTCAAAAAGGAAGAACTATTTTTTTTGTCATGATTATTTTCTCTAATGTCATATTGACCACCACAGATGATCTTACACCTTTCCTAAGAATCTTCTCTACTCAGTGAATATTCTATAGAATATCCTGTTCTTCTTCGAGGATCTATTCCAAACTAGCTCTTTCTACCAAAGTCACCTAAACTGATAAAAAAACTGACTTAAACTTGAATTTTTACTATGTTTCCCCTGTATCCTGGGCACTCTATAATGCTGTAGGTGGCATTGGAAAAAAAGGAAAAAAAAAGAGTGTTTGCAATGCCAAGTACTTTAAGAGCAGAAGGAAACTGAAACTTAACTGCATTTCCTTTTCTCAGGTCCAGATTTAATCTTCATTTCTTATTACATGCCTAATTTATTGCAGAACCTCTCACTTGTTCAATTAAATTTTTGAGTGTTTAGCAAAATTACTTAAGTGAGCGAACATAAGCCTTCAGGATATTTACGTGTTTCCTGGGCTAAATGTGATTTCCTTTTCGTCTCCCATTGATTAATCATTTTGGTTCTCCCTCTACCTAAATCTAGTTAATGAACCAACTTTCTTTAATCTCATGTGAAATTTACTGTATGTCCCATCAATAGCATTATTCATAAATCTTATGTTCCCCTGTAGCTAACAGGAAACAACATCTCCATGATGGGCTGGAGCAAACTTCCATCTTCATCTGTCTTTGCCCTTTCTCAGAATAATCTTTGCAGCTTGGTGGAGAACTTGCCCTTCATCTCTGCAACCCTGCAGTGTAGCCTGCGATGCATGTCTGGTGTTTGTGAAGGGTTCAAACACTCAGTCCAAGAGCATGTTCTGATGGATAGCACTCTGAAGACCTAAAAGATCACTAAAGCAATTCTTTGATGGTAAAAAAAACCAGATTTGCCAATCTGAAAGACTTCTTCCACTTGAAATGAAGCCCATTTTTTAAAGGTTTTCCTGCTCAGATAAGGGAATCATATAGTATTCTCTAATCTTCATCTGAAGCTTTTCCACCTCTTCTTCAGTCTCCTCCCCTGCCTTTGATGCCTATATGTATCTTAGAAATAACAGAAAAGAGGAGCTTGTTTTCTCTTTCATTAGTGAAATTATAGCAAAGGAAAATACCTGAAGAAATAGCTGTTAAAATTCAGAGACAGAGTTTTCACATTGCTTGACCCTTCCTATAAACTGTGGGTTTGCACATACATGTATATAAAATATGTATGTGTCTATACCCATGTATAAATAGTTTGTGTAAAATATATGTCCATGAAAAACCAGTTGTAGAATAATCTTTCCACATTCGTATGTTTTGACCTTGTCAATTATCTCACCCCCCCAAAAAAGTCGACAAGAACAAGTTCTTATTTCCTGCTTTTACTACACCTTTGCTATTTTACTCCTTTTAAAAAGCATCTGAAGAATTTGCTGCCTTTCTTTCAAACAGAAAGCAATAGCAAAGCTTTTCTACAGAACAGCAAAACATAATCCTAAATTTTTCAGGGAACCCTACTGAAGTTCCTAATGTAATAGTGCGCTTGTTCAAGTTTTAAAATGTTGGGGGTTTTGTTCCATAGTGTCTTTAAATTATTCCCATCAGTTACAGGTTTAAGGTGCTCATTATGTTTTATTCTTGATACACAGTGTCAGTATTTTAGGTAACTCATATTTTCTCTTTGTTCCAGAGAGAATTCCTAAAAATAACCAGATTCAATTCCAGTGCTACTCAATCAACATAATTCTGCTGAAAGTAGAACTAGTTCACTTGCCTAAAAATACTGTTTTGCAATGTCATAGTAATTTGGGAAAAAAATCATGGAAGTATCTTCCTTTTCCAGTGTTTCCTGTATCTCAGAAAATACCTTAAGATGTATTTAAAAGTGAGGGATTTTGATTTTTATTATTTTACAAAAGAAGATTTCTGAGTATATTACAGAAGAGTATAGAAACCCAAGAACAAAATATTTTATCTATGATTTGGCTGATGAAAAATAATTTTGCAAATACATTTCAAAACATTTGTTCTGGACAAACAAAACCAGTTTTCTGGCTTATTTCCTTTTTTAATTGGTATTTTTAATTTTTTTTTAATTGATTTACGGAAATAGTTTATGAGCTGGAAAAAGAAGAATCAATATCTATGCACATCTGTCAGGGTACTCAATGGACAGTATATTTTCTCGTAAAAGAAGCAATTGGAATATGACAAATGCTTTTCCTTTTTGGCATTCCTCTTTATTATTCTTATTGATTGACATGAAGGCTAGACTAGTTCCTGGCTCCGTTGGTATCACACTATGCTGAATAAGATGTGTCTCCTGTCTTAATATGGTTTGGAAAGACTGAAAGCAGAGTGTGTCAGATTTTGCAATTCATTTCAGTGAAAGAATTGTCGCTCATTCTGTGGTCTCAAGGAGAAGCATTTAAGACATACATATAATCATGCATATTTCTTGATCTAGAGGCTGCAGAAATGAGGCCTAAATGCTGTTTATCATCTTGGGGGACATTAAAGTGATGGGAGTGGAAGGGCTGTTTAGGTTACAGCAATCTAATTATACCCAGAGGAGAGAGTACCACAGCATTCAAAACCAGCTGGTAGGGCAAATCTCCTGTGGATCCAAATTACATCTTTTTCAGTTAAAGAATCAGCATCTTTCATTAGCTGAGCAACCAAATTGTGACAGTTTTAAGTACAGTTCATAGCCACTGAAAGTAGGGAGCTTTGTATTGATTGAGTGTGTTCAGATTCTTTACTATCTCAAGAAGGAAACTCCTTGAGTTTATTTATTTTTTTCTCCATTTCTATAGCTGCCAGCAGCACCACAGGTACTGAATTGCTCCATCTCAACAGGAGCAGAAGGGGTTTGTGTTGGATCTGCTCAGTGGTGCAAATTTTAAATTGCAGATCATGTTACATGGTGCATCTTAAAATACCCATTCACTATTCTTTCCACAAGCACTTCTTGTTTGTTTCTTCTCAAATTCGTGGTGATGAGGTGGGAAGTCTGAATGAAAGGTGGGAGTTTGCCATAAGTGGTTGGTGTTAGATCAGATAGGAAACACCTAAAACACTGCATATTGTGCTCTAATGAAAATAATAAAATATTTTAGATTTCTGGGGGTAACTAAAATAAAGGAGGAATAATGATTTATTGCCTCTAACATGTTTGAAATATTTCTGATTTGCTTCTAAAACTTACAAGACTTCATTTGTAAGTCTAAGTAGCCAAGCTTAGATTTAGCTTTGTTTTCAAATGCTTGCCAGGCTTTCCTTGGGACACTGCATTTTATTGTGTGTGTTTGTACATGTGCATAGATATAGATACAGATTAAATGTCACCAATACCTAGTTGCCCAGGTCATGGCCTGCTTAACAAAATGACTGTTCAATCTGGGAGTGCTTTCTTTAGGATAGAGTTTCTGCCTGTTTTCAAGGTAAGACAGAACAGTCAAATATTTATGAATGTTACAACATTCCAGATTTCCTTTCCAAGGCTACTTGAGGCCACTTGAAGAAGTAAATCTGTCGTGGTGATGGAGACAAGCTTCATTTGCACGCTTCCTTTCATCTCCCTCCAAACAAACGGTTCATTCACACTTCCTAGGTCAGTGGTAGCAACCAGGCTCAGTTTCTCCGTGGAAGGAGCAGGACTGGTTGTGATCATTTACACAATGCTGGTCTATTACTGAGGAAAGGATTTGCACAATCCAGGCCCATGTTGTCTTTGCTCCTCTTTTGTGCATTTGATATGCTCAAGAGGACTGGTAATCCCTGAGACCCTGTGTATACCTGGGATTTATGCAGACTGGGGAGTTGCCTTTCTTGCACAACTGTTCTGCAGATGTTTCTCCATCACAAATTGTTCAGGGACTTTTCCCTAAGGCTGTCACAACTACAGCAAAGGCTAATGAATTCTGGTTGCTCTGTACAAGGCCAGATTTGGAGCCGTGACTTTGAGCTGCAGGATGACCTTTCTCATATCTCTCCAGTCCTCCACCTCTATGCCATTCGTGCTTATATTGGTGCTTTCTCTAGTCCTTAATGAATCATAGAATTGTTTAGGTTGGAAAAGACCTTTGAGATCAACCAGTACAGCTGTTAATCCATCACTGCCAAGTCCACCACTAAACCATGTCCCCAAGTGCCACATCTACACATCTTTTAAATACCTCCAGTATGGTGACTCCATCACTGCCTGGGCAATGTGTGCCAGGGCTTGACAATTCTTTTGGTGAAGAAATTTTTTCCAAAATCCAATCTAAACCTCCCCTGGTACAATTTGAGGCCATTTATTCTTGTTCTGTACCTTGTTACTTGGGAGAAGAGCTTGATCCTCACCCGGCTTCAACCATCTTCCAGGGAGCTCTAAGAGAGTGATAAGGTCATTTTAACACTTGTGTGTGTTAGAATGGTGTATCAGGTCACTGACCATTGCCCTTGCATTTAAGGGAGCTTCCTTCTACTTCCCATCCTCTGAGTCTTCCAGCTCAGGGGTCCAGGTACCTACATAACAATTGGTCTTGCCATCAAACATTAAAGACTGAGGCAAAGACGGCATTGAGTACCTCAGCTTTTTCCTTAGCCACTATGTTTCCTCTCACATCCAATAAAGGCTGGAGGTTCTCCTTAGCCCTCCTGTTGCTGCTAATGTATTTATAGAAAAGTTTTTCTAATTGTCTTTTATTGCAGTAGCCAGATTAATTTGTAGTTAGGCTTTGGCCCTTCAAATTTTCTCTCTGCGTAACCTCACAATATTCTTGTAGTTCTCCCGAGTTGCCTGTCCCTTCTTCCAAAGGTCATAAACTTTTCTTTTTTTCCTGAATTCCAGCCAAAGCTCTCTGTTCAGCCAGGCCAGTCTTCTTTCCTGCCAGCTCGTTCTTTGATGGGGAAGATGGAGTGACAACTCCATGTATTCCAGGCATTTTTCTCTTGACCTCCCACAGTGGCTGTCAGGGTAACTTTGACTTTGCTGCAGATGGGGCTCTGTGCCTAGAAATCTCTTCCTAGCCCTAAAAGTTAAGTCCCACAGCTGCTGCTAAGGAAACTTGGCTGGATGGTGGGAAACTCATGTCAGGGCTGCATGGAAACCTTCCTCCCAGCTGCAGAGAGGCAGCAGGCTGGTCTGTACCTCCCATTTCAGGCACGGAGTCCCACGCCTGCTCCTCTTGCTACCCAGGAGGAGTTACTGACTGGCAAGACCAGCCTCACACTGATGTCCTCCTGACAGTGGGATGCAGGGATCCCTGTGCTGACCTAAAACCAGGTCTTGACCAGTTTCATCTCAGGTTTCTATGTTCTGGTGAGTCATTTATTCCTGTTCCTGACCAATCCTGTCCAGCCACCTGCCCCTGGAGAATGTGGAGACCTAAGCAAAGACAGATGTGCGCTGGATCTTCTACAGGCGGTGCCAGAATTTCGGTGGGTTTGGGGTCGTGTTTTAATCCTTCCTGATAAGTAGCTGTCAGTGTCCCACACCCACACAGCTGTGCTTAGTGGTTCCTTGTTAGCTTTTCTCAGCAGGGGCTGCTCCCTCCTTGGGGATCACAGGAGGCAGCTTGAACAATCTTCAGTGCTCATCTGGAAGGCACCTGATGCACCAGGCTGGGGAGATGGAGCGAGGTCATGGAGAGATTAAAAGTTATGATGTGATTTGGGGGCAACCCCTGCTCTCTGGTGAAATAGTGGGTGGAAAGAGGTTGTGGTTGAATCCATAAGGAAAAATTGCTGTGCATGTCAATCCTGTGAGCTCCACATCCAGCACACTCCTCAGGGAGAAGGTGGCTGGCTGTGTGTCCCATCAGCTGTAATGAGAAGTGAGGAGATAAATGGTGGAGGCAGGGATTGTGCAAGCTCACCTCCTGGCCTGCCCTCAGTGGGATCACGTCAGTGAAAGGGTTGAGTCACCTCTCCCTGGAGGTGTCTGATGGATGTTACAGCCAGGACTTGGCCCTGAGGAGCGAGCTGGGCCTCGCTGCCCAGGCTGCATCCCCAGCTGAGGCACGGAGTAATGTCTTAGCCAAATGTTCACTTGAGCACCCCGTGGCTGCTTAGCTTCTCCTGTGTGAAAGAACTTCCTTCCCTTTGGGGTATTCCCTTGATTTTCAAAAAGTCAAGCAAATATTTAAGAGTGGATTAGAGTCTAGCTCAACATATCCATCATTCACCATCAATTATCCAGGTCATTAGTATGATTACACTCAGCTCGGGACTCCTCTGTGTCTGAATGTACCAAGAGCTAGGAGGAACTAAAGGTGGAAATTTATGGCAAGAACCTTTCCCTCCCCCACCTTTTTTAATAGCACACAGGCTTTGACCTGAAGTGTAATTTTCTGCAACATTTAAGGCAGATAAAGTGTCTTTAGCAGCCAAAGGAAAGCTCAAAGGTAACATTATCTAACTAGCAAACAGATGGAGGATTTAACATTCTTGGTAGCTGAAATTTTGGACTCTGGCCAAACCATGCTAATGGATTTTTTAGCAGTCGTTCTTTTCCTATGAAAGTGCTGGACACAGTTTGAAAAAAAAATCCAAGGGAAATAATCTAACGGTACAGGCAGGAACAGGGAAAGATTCCCACTTGATCACAAGCAGTATGGGGGGAAAATAAAAGTTTTTGTATCATAAACTGGGCCATGACTTGTAGGATTCAGTTAAAGAAATAAGATAAATCACCTCAGAAGCCCCA
Source organism: Coloeus monedula (assembly GCF_965178545.1). NCBI lineage: Eukaryota > Metazoa > Chordata > Aves > Passeriformes > Corvidae > Coloeus > Coloeus monedula. The sequence continues at coordinate 24,136,987 of NC_138789.1, read as the reverse complement.
AATTTTTGCCTTGATGGAGAAGACAAGCCTGTTGAGTAGCTGGAGGGATTGTCATTCAGCGTTAACTTTGCCTTGCTATGAAAACTGAAGAGAAAGAAGATGTCCTTTGAAGAGCTCTTGTTCCAACTGAGTTGCAGGAAACAAAGCAAAGTCTCAACTCCCTGATGCACAGACACATCCAGCTTCTTGTACGCTTGTGGCAAGCCCTGGTGTTGTGTTACTCCCCTGGTGTTTTGCTGTGTGCCAGAGGGCTTTCCAGATTACCACAGCCATAAGCTTTCTTGCTCCATCGCACATTCTCTCTGGGTTATAAACATGACAGATTGGGCCTTGAAAAAGCTGTGTAATGGAGACCACAGAACTCAGGAGAAAAGAACGTGTTTGCCAGGAATTATTGGTGAAAATTCTGTGGTGTGCAGAAGGCAACTGAGAAGGCAGGGGGCCCTGGAAAACCCTGATGATTTTTGGATCCACCAAATCCTATCATTTACTGTCAGTGAATCTTCAAAAGCCTTTGAACTTGGTGATTTTTTCACAAAATGTCCATATTTCCTGATCACAGCTTTCCTCTCAACACCTGTTGGGTTAAGTTTGGCTGATATGCTCAATAAAAAATGTCAGTGTCTCTAGTGGGGAGCTGGGAAACATCATGTGGCTGAACCGATTAATAATCAATAGGGATAAGAAATACTAATTGAGAGGATAGGATTAAACTGCCAGGCAACTCTGCAGAGATCTGGAACCACTCATTTCACAAAGAAAAGAAGCTGACATTAGAAGGTTTGCAGCCATTTGCTTTGACTGGCCTTGCTCTTTTCCAGGCCAAGGTTTGGGAGCAAATGGATGACATTAACACTCTATGCTGATTACAAAACACAGAATAAATCATACAGATGTCTAATTCCACCAGATCTCATTACCACTGGATTGAACTTTTCACTAACTTGCTTGTCTCGAGTGATCTGAGTCAGCACATCAGCTCTGAGCATCCCAGGATTTGGGAATGCTGGAAACAGCTCTGTTTCCAAACCCTGGCACTGGAGAGCATTCTTACAAGTCATTTTCCAGCAGGAAAACCCTAGAATATTACAAAGAGAGAGTTGGAGGCCAGCAGAAACTCCAGCTGAGAACTCTGAGCTGGTCCAATGCCAGAGCATCCATCTTTCGAAAGTTTAATGAGATGAGTTTCCATCAGGCATTTTCACAGCCGGGCCACCAGCAGTGGCCTTGGACGTGGTGTCTCACTCCCCGTGGTGTCTGGACAGCAGGAGCTGTGGTTCAGACCTCAGTGAGAAAGCTGGATGGTGAAAATTTGTGAGAGCTAATTAAACAAGACAAGATTTTTGCCTGGCAGGGATTCATGCCAGATATACTACATCCCGGGAAACCGTTTCAGGCTTTGCCATAAAGTACTTGTGGAGAGAGAGCAGGACGTCTTGCCAGACTTCACTTCAAGTATAGTACTGCAGCTTTTCCTTTTCTCTTTTGGAATTGGTATGGTCATAAATTATCTGCTTAGCTCAAGGTTAAACACAGGACAGCAAGAGCTGTGAAGTCTCAGAGATGAAAGGCCCCAGCCTAAGCAGGGCAATGGTCATACATAATGTTATCAGGCCATGCTTCATCTGAGCGTGCAGAGCATCCTCTGAGAGATCAGGCCATCAGTCTCAGCAGATCTGTGTTCCTACTCCTGCTCTGCTACTGGGCACCTGTTGGTCCTGGGCCACGTTTTTAGCTTCTTTATGCTTTGGGTAAATGAGGATAGTTCATTTCCTGCCTCTGCTGTAAAAAACCAAACATGAATGGCACAGTAATGTTTGAAGAGTGCATTAAGGAGGGTAGCAGGGAGATACCTAGTGCTTCTGTCCTGCCATGGAGACCTCCCCACCAGCAAGTCCCACCTCTGATCTGGAGACTGCAAGGTCTTGGGCAATGACCCCAGCAATGACTGGCAGGTGAAGGCCAGGTCATTTCTCCAGAAGCAACCTGGCCCTGGCATCCCAACCAAAGAACAGTTTGCGGTAGCATCATCAGCCAAGCCCAGGAGAAAGAACAAGCCATTAGCAGGAGCTGGTCTCTGCCCTGACACTCCAGCACACCTCTGGTGTTGGCTCAGAGGAAGAACAACTCCCTGATGGCTTTAAGTTGAAAACAGTAGTGGGATGTGAGGAGTAGGTGATGGTCCCTCAGAGCTCCTGGGGTACAGACCAGGCTTTTTCCAAACCCAGCCTCTGGGCTGGCGCCTGCAGTCTGGAAGTGTTTGCAATTTAAGTCTATTTTCAGTACCTCAACAGATCTGGGACTTAGGGAGGATTCACCAAAGCGATTCCTTGGCTCAAAGCTGAGCAAAGATGTAGCTGATACTGAGGATTGTTTCCATTGTGGTAGGCAATAACTGAGCTTTCCAGAGAAATGACACTAATGCTAGTACAGACTCTTAGAGTTAGATACTACTTAAAGATTGGGGCAATTAGGGATATATTGCAGTTGTACTTTTATCATCTGGATATTGTTTCTGTGCAGAGCTGTATCACATTTCTCACCTACATTCAGCATTTGGAGATTGTTGTAGATCCTGTCTTTCTCTGTTAGGGAGTCAAGTTACCTTAATGACTATATTTTTAACTTCACTTGTTTCTACATCACATATAATACAATTTAATTAAAGTCAGAGCTAGGGAGAGACTTCTAGAGAAAGAAACTTGAATCACCTCTGAGTACTTGAATACTTCTGGACTGTATTTCAGAGGGAGCAGTGAGCAGGTGTCAGGAAAAGAGAGATGAGTTCTGAGAATAAAAAAATAAAGAGCATTGGTCTGGAAGAGTAGTAGCCTACAGATGTGTTTGCTGATTCATTGGAAATTAAAAGCAGATAGAACAGTTTGGGGAAAAAGTTCTGCATCACCAGGTCTGCCTCCGTGTACAAACACTTAAGATATTGTTCCCCAGTTCAGGAAGGAGAGGTTTTTGGTGTTGTATGCCAGTCCAGTCTCATCCAGCCTGGAATGCAGTCTCTTGTGGGTAGACATCAGTCATAAACAAATTGGAAAACTTAGACACTTTTCTTGGAAGGAAGCGTAGGGGTTTTTGTGTTGTGTGGGTTTTTCTTTCAGTGCACCGCTGATTTCAAAGCTGTGTGGTTTGGGCAATAGCCCAGAATTCTTGGTTTTCTCTTCTCCTTGTTCATCTTATAAAGCATAAATACCATATTTCCTCTACAGAAAAATATATACATGCTTGTTGTATCTATGTGTATAGCACATCTGCATTTGTGTGGATGTGGAATTCTTAGTGTTATTAGTTTTCAGGACCCAGGTATTGGATGCTGAATAAAGCAAAGCAGTGTTACAGAAAAGGAGCTCAGCAGTGGAAAAGAAACCAATCCTTGTTGTGGCAGTCCTGTCCTTGTGTCTCACTTCTGCCGCTGCAGTGCCACGGACTGGCAAATCTCTTCCATGCTGCTCATTAACTGCTCTCAGTTGGCACAAGCCACAGATGGAAGGAAGCCATGGCAGAGAAAACCAAGTGCTGGTGGAGCTCTTGGCAGCTCAGTAGTCATTCTTTACCTTGTACATCTTTACTGGCCGTCCCCCCATGCACTGTCAGGGGACAGTGAGGTCCCTCCTCTCTTTGGTGGTGACTCACAAGCCTTGGGCAGGGGTTGCTGTGACTAATGCTCCAGTAGCAGGCTTAGCAGAGAGACTCTCTGCTCTGATGTCCTGGCCAAATTCTTTCCTGGAAAATTGAATGAGATGCATTTCCACTGCAATTCCAGATGCACAGAGTATTCCTTGCTGTTCACTGTCATAGATTGTAAGCTAGTCAGTATTAAGGTGTGCTTTCTTTTCTGTGATCAGCTAAGAGATTCCATGAATATATCAACTACAGTAATGATGTTCAGGGACTAGAACAAAAAGGAAGCTTGATTTGCTGCTGCACGGCAGTACTGTACTCAGGATCTTTTGGTAAAGCAAATGTGCTGTATTTATTAGTTACTGAAAGATAGTCTCACTTCTCTCTGTAAAAGAAGCATTCTGCAGGCTGCATATTGAAGTTCCCCAAAATGAGTGAAAAAAAAAAAGTGAGTTCTGATCTTTCCCACAAGCATGGTATTTACAGAAAAGCTCTATTTTCAAAAAAGGACCAATAACCACACAAGTCATTGACTTTCAGCTGAAAACTGAGATGAAAAAGGCTGTCTTTCCTTCTTTGACTGTGTTGTGTGCTCGGAGAGGGCTGGAGTTGGGCTTTGTCGAATTGGCAGTCAAGTGATCAGAAAGTGGGCTCGGTGAGTGATGGGCAGAGTGTGCCCAAGCAGGGTGTAGTGTAACACACAAGTGCAGTGCAAACACTCTCCCCGAGCCCTTGTGCTCGAGGCAGATTTCAGATAATGTGTTGACAGCATCAGTCAAAGGAAAATAAAATTGCTGAGGGGCTGTGAAAGGCGCTCTCTGTTCCAATAGAACAGTGTATGTAACCTCTGCTTTCTGCGAGCCGTCGCACTGACACGTGAGGGAAGGGATGCATGATAACACCAACAGAAAACCCCAGCAGCTCTGGTCACAGCCATAATGATACTGAAAAACAGTAGCTTAATATGGCTCATTGCTGTAGGGATTTTACTTAAAAGGTTTTAGTTCAAATCCTACTCTTTCTCACGAGCAAGTTGCGTTGCCTGTTGGTTCAGGCAAGGTTGTGTGCAGCAGAAGTTCTGGTTCAGCTATTGAGTTGTGGGAACTTAGGCCACTTACCAAAACATAAGTGTATTGTAGGTTGCCTGAAGATCTGGAGAAACAATTATTTGTCGGTTCCAAAGTAACTGTGTTACTGACCAGGAATGGGGTTTCTTGAATAGCAATGCTCCATGTTTCTGTTACTTTGGTACAGCACCAAGGGGATATAGTAGAACTGTGGCTTTGAGAAACAACCCCAGTGCAAGTAGTTCTTTTATTTTCATTTTTTAAATTGTGCGGCTGCGCATTAAACAGACTTCTTCGAGGAACTCTGCTTATTTCAGTGGGACAGCTTTCTAATTAGCTCACACTTGTTAAGTAAGGGTCACAGCTTTGGACCTGATTTCTGTCCTTAAGCTGCTCTTAGATCTTTGGGGGCTGCACATGAAATAACAGCGCTATGTACAATTTACAGGGTGTTGTCAGTTGAAAGCTTCTCTGCGTTTCATGTATCCAGCACTGTTCAGGCCAGCTGGCAGTCAGCTCAAGATAACGATGCCATGATAGGAAAGATAGTCAGAAGTTGCCAAAACTATTAGACAGCACATCTGCCTGCTGTATGCCAGGATCTGTGCTGAGCTGCCAGCAGCAGTCTCTTGGGTAGAGATGGAAACACCTTCCAGGGTAATCCGTGTGTGTCACAGCTCTTCAGAGACACAAACAATGGCTTCAGGTGGCATTGGGGTGTTTCCGCTGTGTTTCATCTTGTTCAGGTTAATATCACTAGTAACAGCAGTAATATGTGCTAGGTGCACCAAAAATGATCAAGACTGTGGCAAACCTGAAATGCAGATTTATTCTTAAGGGCGTTTCCTTCAAAACTTTTTGATATTTTAATGTCTTCTGCTTGGCTGCTGGCACTGAGAGTAGAGCAAGTGTAAGGGGCTGAATGAGAGCTGGTTCTCATAGAGAAAAATAGCTGTTTTCTGCTTTTATACTGATAATAGGAGTTCCCAGCACTGGTTGTTAGAATAATACTGCTGGCAGAGTGAGAGACAAGGAGAGACAAGAGGGATCATGTTTCATGGGCCATAAACTGGGGCACACTAAAATAATCCTCTCAGATATGGTCAACTGAATATGAATCCGTGTAATCTTGAACACACTCTTCGTGAACTCAGAATTAATCATCAGAAAAAATGAACCCATGAACACAGAGCTAGATGTCAGGAGGAATATTTTCTTCTCATGGTGAAATACTCAAGACCAACTCGTGGCATTGTCCTACAAAGAGCGTCATAAAATCTAACCCAAAAGTTGTCATTATGAATTATTTGCTGGGAGCCTGACTGTCCCTTGCTCAGTATATTAAGATGCCATGTGGCATTTATTTTCCAAACAGATTAGGAAGTGCAAAGTCTTGTCATTAAATAAAGCTCAGCTGGAAACCAGTGATGTTTTTCCCCCTATAGAAGCCTTATGCCTTCTAAGACTGATATTTAGTAATCCTTTGAATTCATACTTCAAACAGCTTGAAAGGTGAGCTTTGGTTCTAATACTGACAAGTCTGTGAGTATGATGTCTCCAAGTCTGGAAAAAAGAGGTGTCTGCTGCTCTGGTGGGGCTTCTTATCCTGAACATGGAGTCAGTGGTGAGCATTGTGGTGATGGTGGGAAAGACAGAGGTTGCAGTATCCTGAAGTTCATTCCAAAGTTCAGTCATCACCAAATTTATCAATATACAGGCACGTAATGGGACAAATATGTCCTTCTGGGAGGAAAATGGATTATGTTTCTTTTAAGGATGGAGCAGCAGAAGCACAAATCAGTTACTTTGCAGGGAATCCAAGTGAGTGTTTCCTGAGAGAAGGAGTCCCAGTATCTCATCCACAAAGAAAATATTATCAAATAGAATTTTGATTTCTATTGTCTTATCACCCCAAAATATGAGAAACTGTGGAACATTATTGTAGGATTCTCTAATCCTTGGTTCATTGTGACTTCAAATATCTGGGACCACTGTACTGATCTCTTACCAACCTCTGTATGATAATGGGTGGGTGATGTACAAACTTACAATCCTCCTTCTGGAGCCCCATGATGTACCTCGGAAAGGAATGAGAGGCAGAGGGGAGAGTGAGACTTCTTAATGTGCCTCGGGAATTCATGACAGATCTTGAATCTCTCAAGGAATGTTTTTCTTGTTTCCTTCCATTGGGAATTGGCTCTGACATAGTCAAAAACATTTTCAGAACGAGTCCCTTTCATTTTCATGGCCTCTCTATTGCTCTTGTCACTGACCCAAAGCCTTTGATTTTTTTTTTCTTTTGACGTTCTTGAGCTAATTGGTCTCAATGAAAAGTGGTTTGTTTCCTGCAGAAAGTTGGCTGTGACAAAAAGTGTGGAGGTTGGGGGAAATCTGGGATAGGCCAGTGCCAAAGGGCTTATATAATAGCCCAGAATAGTCAGCCAAAATATAGTGTGAGAGCTTCATAGGTGGAGTTCAGTTGAATTAAAAGTTCCGCAGGGTTTGGATACAAAAATGCCAATAGAGCCAGCCATGAATTTCTTATTTCAGCCAGGATTATCTCCATTTCATCCAGTGAAAGGAAGGTAATTATTTAACTGGATAATTATGGGCTGGATTCCTTCAGGAAGGCGCATTGTCTTGGTGCTTTTACTTAGTGACATGGGCCTCTCTTTAGGCAAGAGGATCTTTTCTGCTGATCACGTTCTGCTTACTTGTAATTGTGTGTTCTCAGTGCTCTGGAGCTCTGGTGTCTTCAAACCGACTGGAAGTTTGGACCCCAGGTTGCACAGGAGATGCCTTCTAGGCATTTTTCATTGATTTCATTGAGCTTCTGACCAGGTTGTACACAAGGAGAACCTTTTAAGCATGGTAAATGAAAGTAAATAGCTAGACTGGACAGGTTTGCAGCCCCAGAAGCAAATTGAGTGCCATGAGTTGAAGACAGAAGGAAGCACAGTTTCCTTGTGTACTTTTCCGTAGCATAAATCTCTGATCAGCTCCCTTGGATTCAATCGAAGTCTCATGACTGACTTTAAGGGAAGAAGATGGAACTCTGCAAAGAGGTATTTTGGCTCTGAACCTCTTGTCTGTGGATATGACTTTGGCAGCCAGGGAAAGTCCCACCACCATGTTCAGGCTTTAAGGTACTGCACGTAGATGTCAAGAAAAAGAGAGATGCTGAGGATCAGGAATTCATCCACATTAACAAGACCTGGACTCAGTCTAGAGCAGGGGAAATGATTTATGTCTTGTTTTGTTGGCTGAACCAGATGATTGAAGGAAAAGTTATATTGGGTCAATGCCGAACAAAAACGTTTTCATTTTCTCACCAAAACAAAAGCCTGGAAGAAAATTCAGGCTCTGCAGAGTGTTTAATTTAATGCCCATGTTTGTATTCTTTTTGAAATTACATGTACACATATTCCATTTCAGTAAATCATTGCTGCGTGCTTTGAAATAAAATAGTGATTTTTTAAAAACTTTTGTTTTGGGAACAGCAAAGGACAGTATTCCAGTACTCTTAAAATTTCTCATCAGTATTCCTCAGTTAATGTAATTTGGGAAGTATTGTGGCTATCAAAAAAAAGATATTTTTTTGGCAGATAAATTAGAGAGTCTAAACCATCCCCACCCCGTGTACATCTAGATACCAGCTCCATCATGAACTCTGTTTAATCCTCAGATCCACTGATTTATCTGTGGGGTTGGTACTTAATACAGAGACATTCAGCTTGAGGGCATAGCCAACAGAGATGAGGGAAAGAGAACATGTGAATGTTCAGTCTGTCCTTAAGCAAGCTTTCCTTTTCCAAAAGTAAAGTCTTAGTTGGGGAGCCATTATTTTTCTTTTATATATATATATATATCTTTTTTCCCCAGTAAAAATTCAGTGATTCCTCTTCCTCTCAGAGATTTCTTTGTGAACTGTCTTTTGTAATCTTTGGGCCAGTTGCAGTGATGGTTTAAATCAGTGTGACTCAGCTAAGACTATTTAGCTTCTAACCCATAAAGCTTCAAAACACACGAGCCCTGACTTATCTCAAGCAAATGACTGCTTCCCTGGAGCCAGCTGAGGCTGCTGGTGTTATTAAAGTTAAGCAGGAGTCTCCATGTTCTGCTGTGTTCAGGTTTAAACAGTAAGGTGATGACACTTCTCTTTTGCTTTTGTAATTTCTTGGAGTTGTTCTCCTTCCCTTCGGTATGTGTGGTTTAAAAGCAGTCCATCATGTTGCAGGCTCTATAAACTGTGGGTTGCTTAATTTGTGTGATTCATAACACAAGGAAAAAAAAAAAGAGCCATCATCATTCTTGGTATTACATCCAGCTCTGTTACCCAGAGCATTGACCTTGACCAGCTAATGATAGGTATTTAATATATGTGCGTGTCTGTATATATAGATATAAATATTCATTATGTGAGGTCTGAGAGTGTAAGGGAATGCTGGCAGTGCCAAGTTTTGTTCGATGGTTCAGGCTTCCAGCTGTGCCAAACTCTGGGTTCCTTTAATGTACCTTTAAAAAAACTCCAGGCTTTGCTTGAATGTCATCCAGCTTTATTAAGAGAAAGATCAAGCGTAATCTTATTAAGCCTGTCACTCACAAACCATAAGGGTGCAGCCTTGGTGTGTCTGTTTGGTCCACATGTGCGAACAATTTTGCCTCGTGATACTCAAACAGGGGCTGTTATTCTTTAATGAAGGCTGTGAATAACAGAGCTACAAATTGCAAGCTTGGTGGTGTGCTCACACACTCGTGTGTTAACAGAAAGGGGTGAAGGTGGGGATTGTTTGTTTGGATTTTAACATGTTCCTCAAGCACGCTCGAAGCCACACAACCACAATGTTTTTCAGAATCTGTTGTGTATATTTTGAGGTTTCTGAACTTCCATAATAACTTACTCAGCTTTTGAATGTGATCATGTGTCGGAGTGGACAGCTGTGTCAGGAAAACTTTACAGGAGCACTGAATCTCCCTCTCTTTGGTTTCACTAGAAGTCTGCTCCCTGGGCCAGTAGTATGAGGGGATGTTCAGATAAATTGTGCTTGCCTTCATTGTTGCTCCTTTTCCCCAGTGTTAACAGCCAGGCAGCAGGAGATAACAGTGGAAACCACTACTGTTTATACCAGTGTAAAACCAGAGTGCTGCAGTGGGGACTCAAATCAAATATTTCTGCTTGCTCAAAACATGGATGTATATAGAAATTCTGTGTATTTATATAGAAAAAAAACCCTAAATTGAAATTAGTCAGGATGTTTGGCCATGTGGCTGAGAATAGATCTGTGTGGGTGAAACTCACAAAAATAACTAGTGATCAGTGGAATGTAGAGACACATTTGATAGTTTAATTGGGAATAAATTTGTAATGAGAAGAACTTCTCCATAGACATAGCATATGCAAATTAGTACTCGAGGAGTACAGCTTTCCAAGACTTTTAGTCTATTAAATTCTAAATTTTTGAGCAAGATGTCCTTTGTCCATGAGTATGTGGGGGCTTGATACAACTGTTTGCATACCCAGAGTAGCTTACAAATGGAAGTATTTGCAGGATGAAGTTCATCACTGCTGGGTTGTGATGGATATTCATACAGCACCTTTGCAGCTGAGAACCTCTCAATACTGCAGGACCACGTTCTGTTCTTTTCCCACTACACAGATGGTCTCTCTGACAGATAAGATTTACTGACCCTTCTGGTAGAGTATTTGCCATTGCTGCCTGGAAACTCCCCCTCCTTCCACCACAGGGCCTTTAGCCAAAGGACTGTCCATCCTTCACAAAGCATTTCTTTCTTCTGTTTTGCTTTTAAGAGAGAAAAAATAATTAATAAAAGACACAGCCATGGAATCTCCTAGTGCTGTCAAATGTCCTCTGGAGGTCCTTTTTCTAATTTATATAAAAATCCTTAGTGTCAAAGCTGATCTGATCCATCATGCCCAGGGAGAGCTGATCCTGCTTTATGACATTTAGATGGACTAAAATGGGTACTTTCTAGCCCGATTTTCTATTATTCCACATCTTTGGCATGCTTTGCATTTCAAAGGAGACAGAGCTCCAGATGTAAGTGCTCTAGATCTCTTCCCACACGACATGTATCTCAGGGTCTTGTAATACCATATTCAGCAGCTTAACGAATGTCTGCAGTGTGTTCCTGCCTTCCTTTTCTCCTCAGGGGCAAGAGTTTGTTGGTTTCATCTGCCCTGATTTGAGAGTTTGCTTCCCAGTGTCAGGACAGGCATGAATCAAGCAGCAAGCCTTGGGCTTGGAGTGTAAGGTGGGAAACAATTCCACTTTGCACCTCCTGGAATGCCACAGCAGCAGTATCTGACTCCAATCTGAGAGAGTTTTGTGGACTCCTGGGGCTTATTTCTCATGCTTTCCCTCTGTGGGAAGGACCTCAGCCTAGGCCCTCAAAGCACTTCTCAAAAAAACCCCTTGCCTGCCCTGGAGAGACTCATTATGATGCTGCAAACGGGTCCTTAGCTGAATTTTAAGTCTGAGGATGGTGGTTTAGGGCAGGTTTCCTCTGTGTGGTTGAATGGATTTGGAGATGCCTGGTGTAACTTGGGAGGTGGCAAATGATCTACGTAGCACAAGGCAGTTTTCGATGGAGCAATTAGCTCAAACCTTGTGAGTGGTGCAGCTGCGCCAAAGCACCTTTAGAGTAGCGCCAGCTGAAACCACAGAGCAGCACTGCACGTAATTGCTTTTAATCCGTGATCAAGGACAAGCTTGGAATCATGCCTGCTGCCGTGTGCTCCTCTGGATGGCAGAAGAGAACGGGTTGAGTCCAAACTGGAGAGCAGGTCAGATGTGTTGTGCTCAGCAGGGCCATGTCTCAGCAAAACCAGAGGGGATCCAGCAAGAGGAGGGGACGCACACCTGGGCACAGGTGAATCAGGGTCCATGAGCTCCCTACAGGACTTGCCCTCAACTGCTGATGGAGACTATCGAGGGTGTCGTGCCCCCAGGTGTTGCACTGGCCAGGCAGCCTCCAGATGCTACCAGCGCTGCGCTGATTAACCTGGAAGAAAAGGCCATTTCCAGGCTGGGGTGACACCTCACCGTACTCCCAGCCTCATTTGTGAACTTTCGGGGGTGTTTTTCTGCAACAACAGTGACATCCAGTGGCCAGCTGGGTTTTCCTGGGAAAAGCACAAACCAGTCTTAACAATGTGAAGTTTTTTATAGATAAAAAAATCCTGACTAAGGAGGCTCAGTTTTGGTTTCCTTGAAGTTTCATTTTTTAAAAAGTCTGGTGAAATGGTTTCTGTTTTTCTGTGTCCGCAGGGTAGGAAGCATCAGTACTCTCTCCCCCAGCAAGGAGTTTGTCCTGTGTCCATAAACTCCAGGGGGCTGGCAATTTGCTGAGGAATCACTGTGTTTTGTGCTAAGGCTTCACCAGGTTTTTCACTTACAAGACATCTCCAATCCAAATAAACCACCAGAAAGGGGCTCCTGGAATAGATGAAGAAAGCAGTGTAGTCTATAGAATAATCGACTGAGAGGTCAGAACCAGAAAGAGCAAGCAAGGATCTGTGTCCTGCCAACTGGGAGCTTTGATTTGTGGTTTTCAAACTGCTTTTCAAACAGAAAATGACAGCTTGTCTTGTAGTCTTTTGAAGTAATTTCACAGATTCGACAGACATTGCCCCCAACTAACTTTCCTGGAATGGTTTGATCTCACACTGGAGCAAGACTACAGTTTTGTTTAATTCAGTTTAGAACTGTCTTGTGCAAACTAGAGGAACTGGGGGAAGCAGGTTCAAAGCAAACAGTGAAGTGCTGTTTCACACCAGGCTTGATTACATTGTGGACACAGTATATTGTAGGAGCCAAATGCATCCATGAGGCCAAAAAAGGACAGACTCAACAGTCCAGCTCGCTACTGAGCCTGTAGTGATGGACCATGGCCCTCACCCGTATTTATTTCCTATAAGAAACCATTAAGTGCTTAAAATGCACTTAAATCCTTATTACCTGCCAGAAGCCTTTACCAAAGGCAGGCAAAGGTGCTGCATTTCATAACACTGGCTTTGTGCTGAGAACAGCTGAGGTCCCACATGGTCCAGTCCTTGCTGGGCCTCAGAGATGCCTCCACAAGTTCATCAGAGATACTCTGCATGCAAAAAGCTGTTTCTCTTACTGAGGAGCTTTCCAAGGCCCGAAGCTGCCCTGAGCTCAGACTCCACCCAGTCCTTGAGGTGTTTTAGTACCACGTTCACAGCTACCTCCTTGAGAAAGGAGGCAGGAATTACAGAATCTAGTTTCTCCCCCCTACCCCGAGCTTTGCCTGGCTTTGGCAAGCAGGTCCATGTGCATTCCAGACTAGCTGGGGATGGCTCAGGGGATTTGCGATGGGATATGAAACACTTCTCTCGGAGGCTGCTTGCCCTGCGCCGGCTGTCCAGGGGGCTGGCAGCAGCTTCCGTGGAAAGAGCTGATAATTGTGGTTCAGGTGGGAGAGGGTTGTCTACTTCAGCGAGGCTGTACCTGCACTAATAAGGCACCTTGGGTAAAAAAAGAGGCTGCATTTCCTCACCAATTTCCTCACTGCTTGAGGCGTTGATGACAACCAGCAAAGAATGTTAAGACAGCGCGTTTCACACCAGACTGTCTGCACTTGGGGGATCTGATGATCCCAAAGATGCCTCCAGCACCCTAGGAAGACTCTTAGAGATGCTGGGTTTTCTCTAGATTTTCCTCAGACTTGTCTCCTTTTCTTCTGCCACAGTGTTAGACACGGTGAAGTTCGCAAGATTTTGTATATTGAGCCTGTCCATTGGAGAGGATCCCATGAGGGACACAGAGGCATGTTTCCTGTCACACAGCTCCATGACTGCACACACCTCCAGTCACAACCTCGTGTAGAAAGGTATTTTCTCAACAATATAGTTCAGTGAGGAGCATGCACCTTAAAAAAAAATAAAATAAAAACAATTAGAAAAGAACATCACATCTAGTCATGACATTCTGCTAGGGGGGAAAACGCCAATAACTGTCCTCCATGCGGTATCTCAGACTGAGCAAGCCCTGGTAAATGAAACTTTTATTTCAACCCTGCCCACACAATTTTCCTACTACAAATTTCTTAACCAGCAAACATAACCAATACATTTTACAGAATGAACACTTCAAATCTTCAGGCTTTGTTGTTTGATTCTCAAGGGATCCTATGTTTTCTTTAAGAAGATACACTGAAAGAGTCATCCTCTGTTGGACCTGCTCTCTGTGGAAAACTGCTCGTAACTGCCACATAAGCGAAGCAAGAATATGAAATAGCCCAAATGGCCCTATAACCAACCAAAGCACAAACATACACAGCTCCTTGTCCCATGCAAACTCTGGCATGACAAGAAAGGTGGGGGACAGGGCAGAAAAGGGAATGGTGGGCTAGAAGGATGGGCTGTGTGCAGTGTTCAGGAGCTTTTGGGCAGTTGCAGGGTGGCTTGGCAGGCCACCATGCCATGTCTGATAGACAGCAAGGCTAAAGGAGCTCCTTATGCTCACATGGTCCATGGGGAGAGATTTGCACAGGGGGCTCATGTTCTTCCCAAACCTGGTATTTGAGATGTTGGAATGAATTGCTCTGTGGAGGTGCCATCCTCTCCAGTGAGACTCACTAGCATAGACCAGTCACTTCATTTGGAAATGTCTGAGGCAGCTACAAACTCACACAGAGGCCAGAGGAGATGCTTGGGAGGTGACCTCACTTCAGCTCTTGCTTGTGTTGTTTTTCTTAACCCAAGTGAAACAGCTGGTTTAGACTTGGAAGAAAATTGAACTTTTTTTTTTTTTTTTTTTTAAAAAAGTCATTTTATTGTTTCCCACATATGTTTAGGGCAAGTCTGCTAGGGAAAGTGCTCCAAGACTTCGAAGACAACAGAGAACTGAGTTGCTGAGCTCACATTATGGCCCTGCATTGAGTCTGGAAACAGAGCGCTGTACCAGCAAGGAGCCAGTTCCAAACTGGTAGACTCTGTCCCACCTCATGCTGAGCCTGTTGAGGACTGTGCATTGCACTCCAGGCTGCTTATAGTGAAGGATTTCCATGGTGTGGCATTTGAGTGCCTCAACAACAGCTCCATACCTTTAACAGGAGGGCTGCTCAGAAGGAAAGATCAGAAACGGAGAGACATGGGGGAATTTATTATATTTGCGGGGAGCAAGGAAATAGAAGTCTGTGGGAATCTGTCTGTCCTTCAGATTGAGATGCTCCAAGTATGGAATTGCACTGCAGATCTCAGAGACACCCCAGGGAAGCACAAATCTGTGCTCTATTAGCCTGGCGTCAATCTGGAATAACCCCCTCAACTTTTGGCCCCTGGTCGCTCCATTCTCCCTCTGGCTACGGTGTGGCCTTTCTCCAGAGCTTGTTCTGTAAGTGCACTCGGGTGAGAGGAGGGAGAGGTGATTACATGCAAGAAAAGAATGAAGGGGAGCCATGGGAGGGTTGCTGGACCTTGGAAATGCTGCACGCTTTGGCTTTCATGTGTTTTTGCTCTGGTTCCCGTGACTGTCCAAAAGTGGCTATGAGTCAGTTCCTCACAACTGCATAGAATAACAACATCAAACAAGAGGGAAAATGATTTCTCCATCTGCTTGGAGAAGGGGTGGCATGATGTAAGGAGTCTATGATGAAAGCCTGCTTTACAAGACCATTGCACGTGGCTTGTGCAAAGTATTTTTTAAGGCATGCTTTGGGCTCGGATACTCCTGCCAAGCAGGGGAGGAGGAAAGCTCGTTCCCTGCATCTCCAGCTCTCCTTCACAGCTTTTTGCATAATGCTGCTATTTCCAAGTGCAAAACCGTGTCTTGAAGCAGAGCAAAAGCCAGCAACCTGGCGTGACAGACTTTTCTGGAAGGTGGGGTCTTTGATAGTCCCTTTTCCTTTGGACAGCCCACAGAGCTCTTGTTTCAAACCTGAATACCAGCCTCTAGGGAGCTTTTGCTAGATCTGGTCTGGCGTGGTAGGGCTGCATGGTGTGGCTCTCATTATTTCATACTAACTGGGGTAGATTGGGGTCCTTCAAGCCATTTCCAGAAAATTCCCCTGTTGGATCCCCACAAGCACAAATTTTGTTCGTGTTATCAGTAAAATTTAAAATCAAAATATTCAGGCACTCCTAACATTATATTCATGCCTAGGTGCTGCATATCACCCACCTAATCCATTACCTGGTGTCCTTCCTTGATAAGACACTTCACATCAGAGGGGTACTCGGTGCTTGAGCAAGATCTGCACAAATCCAGCATTTGCTCCTTGTCAAAGTGCATTCAAAGTACTTATTCAAGACCATCCTTACCACTAGAGTGAGATTTTAAGGAAGAAAGTGGTTCAAGAACAAAGAGGAGCAATTGTGTGGCAGTGATAGTGGTTTAAACCTGGGTCACCATGGAAAGGCTGAAGAGCCTCCAATTTTTAAAGCATGTTATTTATTAGCAAAGAAAGGTGCTGGACAATGAGCGAAAGGCAATTAAAAATGTGGAGGGTTTATCCACAAAACTGGTTCCCCGTCATGGGTCTGGGACATCTGTAATGTCAGGAGAGAGTAATGTGGGGTGGCATGTGGTTCCCAGTAAATTCCTGCTGTTTCCCAGAGACCACGGGGTCAGACTGGAATGCTATAGTGGAGAAATTAGCAAATTCAGATAAAAGTCATTGCCTGAAGTGTTTGCTGTAGCTCCTTACTACAGCCTCATCTTAACAAATTCATCATTCAGCTTCCAAAATACTCAGTTTGACCATTGTGAGAATAAGAGAAATGGAGATGCAGTTTTGGAGGCAGCAGGCAAAGGAACCACAAAGTATTTGCCCCAACTGTGAGGGGGCAACTCTCAGCCCTTTGCATTTTTCCCTGCACTAATTCTTGTGAAGCCTTCCTACCATAAACATTGTGGTGCTGCCAAGGGGCTTGAGAATCAGCATCGAGGGAGAAGGAAGAATAGAGGCTGCCGCCTCCTGATTGCAGAGCAGCCCAAGGTCTAAATGGCAACGAAACGTTATACATAATGTCTGATTCACTGTGTGGAGAATGTAAAGAATTGAGACCTCCCGACACAGTTTACATTGGCCCTTTTTATGACTAATTGTGCAGAAAATAGCTCTGCTTGTAGTGTGCATGGAAACAGTTCAGATTTCTGCTGTGTGTCAGCTAATGGGCTAGCAAGGCTTTTTTAGCACAACTTCAAAGGCTCTGGCAATGGAGGTCCTTTGTGAGGGAATTATCTCCTGCTCCTTTGTACCCCACTATCCTTCTAAGCCGTGGAACAAAGAACTGTGAAACGAATAGACAAAGTAATTTGTAGTAGATCTCTAAACCTAGATAAAGTTCATAACTTTTGCTTTAAAATTTTTTTTCTGCTTCTGTCATCAAAACACTGTTATAATTTTTCTGTGTAGGAACACCCAAGTTCATCTGACTTTTGAGGGATGCAACCTGATGCTTAGGTTATTGATGAGGGTCACTAGGATGCCTGAAATGGAAAAGAAGAGCTTTAGTTTATGTGGTCAATTAGAAAATACATGGCTGTCAAGAGTTGGCTGAGAAGTGTCTTTCTCTCTGCCTCAGGATATTCCACTAAGAAAGGAAGAAAATGCATTCTTTCAGCGGTGTGTTTGAGCATGGACGTGCTTTAAGGAAACCATGTGTATTTCATGTATTTTTTAAAATGTTTTTTAGTAAAAAAACCCAAATTGATGGTTTATTCTTTCTTCAGTGAAAAATCAAACCTTGGGAAGATAAGGAAACACATTACATGGATCTGCTTTGTGTAGTCCAAAGCACAGCTCTTAATTAAAAATAAAAAAGCAAAGCAGAGATGGAAGGTCTATGATTAATGTTAGCAACCACACTGTATAATGTGTTCCTCCACTGTCTCCAGATCCTCTGTCTCAAAAAAACAAGACATGAGTGAAAGGAGAATAATCTTGGCCTCATCAAGTTTAATAAGAAACCCCCTCTGAAGTGCAGCAGCCACACCGACCACTCCACTGTATTTGTGTTCAAACTACAAAATGACTGTGTTTAGCACTGGGTCTTGTCCTCAAGCAAATCCCATGAGTACCTCCTTATCCTCAGAGGGTGGAAGGATTGCATCCACACCTGGGCTTTTTTAATCTGTTAGGGGTGGCTGTTCTGCATATCCCCGTGCCCAAGTACAGACTTTCTCTTCAGGTCCCTATCTAGAAAATCTTTTATGTCTGCTTTCTCTCCTTTTCCACTTCCATAGATTTCCCAGGACAGCTGATGTTCTGACCTCTCAGATCCAGTTTTCATCAGCTGTCAAGATAAATTTGGTTAATGCTCTAGGAATGGTTTATTCAGGTTTAGACCGAAGAGGGAATAGTGATGCAAATGCAAGATCATTCCCCTGTCTCTCTAACCTGTCTGATATGTCTCTAGATGCACTAAATTTTTGGTAGTTATACTTTCTTGAGGTTTTTCCCAGGCCAGGAAGAGAAATTTTTTAAATCTTTTAGCAGAAGCATACATGCACACACATGCATATATATCTATAAAGCTCATTTATTTTCTATCTAGAAATAAAAACACAACAATTCCTACATACTCCATTTGCACATATGGGCAGCCAGAGGCAGGGATTTGATGTTTTTCACTGATGTTGAGCTTAATTGTCTCTATTTTAGTATGTATTGGTTTGTAGACATACAATGAAATAACTATGATGTTCACATGGAAATTTGTAATTATGATTTTAATTTATTCAGGAATATGAAGTTGAGGGGTTTTTAATGGAAGCTGGTGTTCCTTCCAGTTAGGAAAGGCAAAATTAAAAGAGCAAGCCTTATTGCCATGCTGCACAGCAGATCACCAGTCCCAGGGGCTGGCAGCTTTCAGCATGGTATCCACACAGAGGGCAGGAATGGGAACTCCAGGAAGTCTCCTTTTGGTCTTCATCCATCACCTGAAGGGACTTGCAGGCTCTGCTGAAGAGCTGACATTGTTGACAGACCTACCATTGTGTGGATGAGGAGCCAGAGCTTTTGCATAGTTACTTTTTCTATGGGTTTAAAAGAGTTAAAATTGGTTTCTCTTGTGCTGTCATGGTGTCAAAGATTTGCTGGATTCGGGACAATTATTTACATTACAAAATCTTTTGGCATTTAAGACTCTGGTTCAGGGAGAATAGAGTGGACTCGGAAATGTCTCGGACTCTGATACCTTTGACTTTGGTTCCTCAGTGTCACTTTGCCAGTGACAGAGTGGGGACCTTTGTTTGCCTTGGCCACTGCATAAAAAAACAGGATATGATCAAATCCAGTTAATCATTCACAAATGTCTCATTTCTTGAATCTCTGAGGGTGTATAACACATTTTTGGGACTGTTCTTTGCTGCTTTGGCTTTTGTTTTAAGTAAGTTAGTAAGGGGAAAATCAAATTTTGAATTTTGTTAAAAGGAAGTGGAGGAATCCTGGAACACACTAGGGCTCTGCAAATGTACATTTAATCATTTAAAGAAATCTCTTTTGGCTAAAAGCTCTTACCAGCGCTTGCTAGTTGCACTCAAAGCCATACAGCTGTATCGTTCCAACAACTGAGGCGAGTTAGCGCCCTTGTTGGCAGCGGGAGCAGAGAGATGCAGGCTGAGCAAATCCTGGGGGCTGAATGCTCTCAAATCCATCAGGACTCTGTGCAGTGTGGGTGAAGAATCCCGAGGGTGGCTCTGCTGGTGGCTGTGCACAGCGGTGTCCGTGGAGAGGCAGTCAGGCACGTCTTGCCTGCCTTGGCGTTTTCAGTGCAAAGCATTTGGCTCTGCCGTGGAGCCGGGCAGTCAGAAACATCTCCTGCAAACACTTTCACTGTGCTTAAGGCAAGCACACACTCTCCCAGCATCAGCAGCAAACCAGAGGAGTGAGTTCTCACACCCAGCACCGTGGTGGAACTCCCTGCTCCAAGATGGCACAGGGCACATGGAGGCTTGAGCACATTCCTGGTGAATTGGTCTGCTCAGTGCTGGCAGTGAGATGCAATGGCCTGGGTGTAAATGGGGGTCTCCCAGCCCTGCAGAGCTGGAAGCTAATGGATATAACAGGAGGATCATTTTGTCCTTCCTCAGTGTCAGTCGTGGCTGCAGTTGGAGACAGGTTACAGTGCTACATGGATTTTAATAAACCTGTTCGTGGACTTCTTGCTTCCTTCCTTTATATATCCAACCCCTCTTGCAAACAGTGTGGGACTCTGACAATAAGTTGAAATCTTTGGCTGGATTACACTGCCTTATTGAGTCTGTGCCCAAAGCCCTTTGAGGGCTCCCATTGACTCTGGTGGGATTTGGTTCAGACTTCAAGTATATGGGACTCCCTTAAGTAAACTCTTTCAAGGCCTGTACATGCGGCAGTACTTACTGAGCTCTTTGTTACTTCTGTGAATAGGAATGTGACCTTTACACTTCTAACAAAGAGCCCTGAATTACAGGACTAAATCTTCATGTTTTGGGAGAGATAAGGTTACCATCCCAGCTCCTCCCAGCCCTGCTGTGCAGGTGGCTGAATGGCTGATGAGGCAATTCCTGAATCACTGTGGTTTTAATCGGACAAGTGCTGAACATGCAGTACAGCAGCTTCAGAGTCTCTTCATTAGCAAATGTCCGTGAACAGTGATGGCCAAGGTTGTAAGTTGTTCTATTTCATGAGTTAAAGCCCTAGTAATATCCTTTTGCCACTGCAGGGTCATTCTGATATCCATATTGGAAGTTTATTTTATCAGTGTACATACTAAAAATGGCCACGGTGGAAGGCAAGACTAGCAACCCATCTAGGTTTTCTATTATCCACCCAGTCCCTTGGCCATGTGAGGGGAGGGAGGGGTAAATAAGATGGAAGAAGGAAGTGTTTGGGCTGTATGCTGTCCCTTCCTCTGGTCTAGTTTTTGGTATCTTTGCCTCCCAAACCTGCTGTTCCAACAGGAGGATCTCAAGTGAGTGAGAGTAGTAGTTTGATTGACAGTGCTATTTTCTACCTGTATTTTAGGTCACTTCCTGGGTAACAACACTGTGATTGATGTACTGAGACAAGCAGGATTTGAAGTGGAGCACACCCCTCCTGGACAACCAATTGGAAAGTAAGCAGCTGCCCACAGATTATTAATCACTTTCTCTCCTTTCTTCTCTCCCTTTTTCTGTGACTAAGCAAGATTATTGCTTAAGTATAGGAGGTGGGTGAGGAACCTCCCTGTCCCACCCAATTTCCCGACAAAAAGTTCATTGTAAAGCATCCATTGTGTGAGTTTGGAAACATATGGAGCCTGAATGGCTGGGTTTTTTGTGGGGTTTTTCCACTTGGGGACATTATTTATATCACAGCTGCTTCATTATACCAGCTCAGAAGTGCCATGGTTTCTTTAAAGAAACATCTCCTTCAGCTCATTTCCCCCCAGAGCTGTTTTTCCTTTTGCTCTCCATGGGGGTTTTTGTTGCTTCTCCATTGCAGACCTCTCTGTCAGGCTGCTGCTCTTCAGGTGGAATTTCAGTTTTTCCTGAAGGACCATATTTAATGTAGCAGATGCACCTTGGAAACTGTTTTAGGCAGGTAGAGAGCAATTCAGTATTCCCTGAGCTTCTCCATCTATCTGGTCAAGTAAAGCAGGCAAGAAGGACTGATCAAGAGGCTCTTGGCAATCTTCATTAGTATAAAATAAAACATGGCACAAAATTGTCCTTAGTTGGTGAAACAGACTTCCTTCGTTCCGCAGACTTTTCTTTTTCCTGGCCATTTAAATGAGGTCTCTGTCTGAAGAAATCACAGACAATAAAACCATGAGGGATGGTGAGAGACCATCTAGCTTTGCAAAATCAGCCTTTCCCCTACATTCTGCAGATAAAATTTGGCCAAGGCTACTCTGTCGTAGGATTGTTATCCTCATTAGGAGAAAGTGTTAGCAGCATGCTCCTGTCCCTGGTGGGCAGACATGACATGGTCCAAAACCGAGGTGAGTCTCAATGAGGAGGATTAATGGCAGAGGTAGTAGGCCATGTCTGAAAAAGCTGTGTGTAATCTTGTTGGAAAATCTGGCTGATCTAACCTTGTTTGGGAAACATCCGCAGTGATTCATATAGAACATAATATGGCTCAACTGTGCATAAGTGTTCTTTGACAGAGCATTTATCCTAAATGCTTCTTGGAATCTGTTGAGCCATAAAAGCATCGTCTTAAATAACAATGGGGGAAAGAGGAAGAAAAGGCTGTTAAACACCACCAGGAAGAGCATATATTCAGAGGAGGTTTAAGAAGCACTTTGGCAGGGGGAGAAAAGTCAACATGGTGCAGGGAAGAGCAGTAAACACTGTAACAGGCTGGAGCTGGAAATTTTTTACTAAAACCAACCAAAAAAAATACAGCAAAACAGAAAAACCAAGCAAACTATAGCAGAACAGCTGAGGTGTATCATTCCTCTGTTTCTGACAAAGAAACTTTCCACTCAGGGAAGCAGACACTGTCTTCAGCCATTTTCATTTAGCTGAAAGTATCATCTTCCCATGAAAAGTGTTTCAACTGGAAATTGTGAAACTATTAATTTATTGGCTGTTGTGAGCCCTGGAGAAGAACTAAAGATGCAGTAGTGTGAGAGAAGTCCAAGAATAGTCTCTGCTCTCTGGTGTTAGGCTTTGTCTGTACACATCATCACAGACTTGAAATAAAGGATGGGGCAGGAAACTTGACTCAAAGCCAGTGCTTAATGTTGACTTATTTGCAGAGTGGGGCACCTCTCTGCATTCCCCTACCTTGGCAGCAGAGTCTCCTGTTCATGATGTCTTCCCTAAAATTCTCAGTTCCTTCGGGAAACATACCTGAAAGCAAGAGGGTTTGAACTCTGCCTAGATGGATGTGTGTGTCCTCAGCTGAATGGTCCCACACTGGGTAACTTCTGTTCCCAGCTCCAGAACATCATGTTGGGCAGGTTTGCCTGGACTAGAACCCTCATTCCAGTGGGGTCTGCTCTGAACATTGAACATACAAAACTTTATACTGTGCAGGAATACTGGATGGAGTCAAAAGAGAGCACATGGTTGCACCCCCTAAAGATTAGATGCTCTGGGAATTTTCCTATGGTCTGATCATAAGGTAGATCTGCCTGTTCTAGATGAGAATGAAGAAGGAAAAATAAATTGCATGGTAAAAAAGTCCAGAGTTGCCACTAGACTGAATTACTCAAGATGCAGAAACAGCAGAAAGCTATAGAAACTGTGAATAGAGAGCATTTAAATATATTCACAGGAAGCAGCCTTTAGAAGAAACAAAGACTCTCAGAACTCCACACCAGGGACTGTATTGTCATTGTCCTGTAACTGGGCTGTAGCTGTCAGAAGTGCTTGGAGCTCCCCCTTAGGAATGAGGAGGCTGCTGCAAACCATTCTGCCCCTTTTTTTTTGTTTTTTTTGGAATAGCTTGTATTTAAACATTTCTGGGCAAGCTGCAAAAGACAGTCTAGCCAAACACAGTATGACAAAACTTGATGGCACAACAACTTAATAATTGTTGTGTTGTTTAGGTCATGTTGCTGTAATTGAGAGTCTTAAGGAGCTTTGCATTTTTGTCTAGCCTTCCTTTTTTTACTCTTTCCTTTTTAAAAGATGAAATAAAAACAATTGAAAGGCCCAGAAGAAGAACCATTTTGCTATAGTGACTGTAGTAACAAAATGTATACATAGAATAAACAAGTAGAAGCTCAATGAATTTTGAGCTGCTTGCAAAGCAGAAATTGTTGTATGGGTTACAGAGGTGCAGGTGTTTTCATCTTGATTGTTGTGGAGCCATACATGAAGAGGTATTTCTCTCCTGTGCTGAAGCCCAAAAGAGACATTTCTGGTTTGCTTCCAAATAAGTTGTGTAAGGGAGTCAAGCCCACTGCATTGCATTCTGGCATTGACAGTTGAAAAATTGGACAGTGTTCAGGGAAGATCAGCTGGATTCTAACGTAGAGTTTGGGGGGGGGTGGACAGCACATGGAAAAAATGCAAGGGTTGGAAAAAAAACTGAAGCAGCTGCATGCTTATGTTTTGGCAAAGGGAATTCAAAAAAAAGGAGTGTTGTGGACAGATTGTATGCAGAAGAATGAAGAGGAACAGTTTGAGCTGGCACATAGGAATATTTGAAAGTATATCAGATTGAAATTGAGGCTGGTTTTGGATGAATATCAATGATTCCTTGACAGTGATTTGCAGGACAATTTTTCTCAGGTTAAGTAAGAAGCCCCATTATATGAAAGTAAGTTCAGCAAAACACTCATACTATGTCCTACTTACTACCAGTGCTGCCTTGCCAAAACAGCAAATAGTCTTTCTCTTCAATCTCTCTGTTCCTAGAACAGTATGATTATTACTATTATTGACATGATTAATAGTCTGATCTTGATTGTTCAACAATAGCTAAGCAGCATTACCATGAATAAGTGGAGTGTAATCTGGTATGGTGTTTAAACTCTGCCATCCATTTCACTTTTAGAAAGGACAAGAGAATGCCTTCTTCAGAAACTAACTAGCAGCATTCCTGTGTATCAAAAAAAAAAAAGAAGAATGAAACAAGACAAAGACCAAAGCTGTTTATGCTTTCAGTTGCACACAGACTGGGTAAAGCCAGAAGATTGTTGGCTTCCTCTGTCCAAAATGCTAAGCATGGGTTGTGAAATGGCTGCTCTTTAAGCCAACCAAACTGAATACCTAGAGTCTCACATTTCTGTTGTTTAGTGACAAGCACAAATTTGAGCCAAATCCTCCCTTTTCTAAGGTACTGGGGAAAAATAAAGTGAGATCTTGTCTGGCTAGAAGAGATAGCCAAGACATGGAGGGGTCTGATGGCTCCACAATCAGTGATCTGGCAAAGAAGAGTTTATATAAAGTACATTTAGCTGGTGTGGAGCTATTTGGGAACTCTCACTGATTGGATTTCTGAAACCTCCTGGCTCCTCCTGTTGACCTGCCTGGTGGCCCAGTGTTGACCTTGCTGTGCCTCTTCCAGAATTCCACCAGCTGACTGTTGAAAACACCTTCTTTAAAGCTCAGTCCCTTTCTGTAAAAGAAACCCTGTTGTATTCATCATTGTTCATATGGCAGAACAATGCCATAAACACTTGAGAACTTAGTCTCACATTGGCCTCATTTGTTCATTTTGTTGCCTGAGGGAAAGAGTCCTGAATCTGTTTGCGTGACAGCCTTCAGCAGCGTTCATATTTCCTTCTTATTTTGCTGGCTGCCGTCCTTGTCCCCAAATAAAGGCATTGGAAAATTAGTGGCTGAATCAATAGCTCATTGCTTTGCCCTGAGATAAGAAAGGCAACTTTTTTTTTTTTTGGTGGAGTTCTGCCAACTGGCTGTCCCTGCTCCCCTCTGTCTTCAGAAAACAGAGCTGCGTGCTTGGGGTTGGGAGAGAGGAGGAGATGGGAGAAAGTTTCCCCTCAGATGGATTCCAGGGAATTGAGCAGATAAAGGGCCACAGCTGCTTCACATTTAACTGGAACCAGCCAAACTGCAAGATCAATCCAGGAAGCACCTGTGTCCATGATGACTCTGTTGTTGCTGGGTTCTCAAAATCAGCTCTGACCTTCTGCCACGTGCCAAGCCCTGACGTGCTGCACACCATCCTCTTGGCCAGAAGAACACGCAGCAGTGCTCATTTCCATCAGGCTACTCTCTCCGAGGATGTGATCAATGCTGCCTTCTTTCAGAATCTGAGAATTCAGGACAAATCAAAGAATTCAGCACACGTTTTCGTGTCTGCTTGTCTGAGAGTTGGAGAGTTTATTGTAAACTCTCAGAGCTCTGCTGAAGAAATTAATTACCCTTGTTCCTTATGTTTGAGCTTCCTGGCCCAGTTGAACCAACGTGTCTTTGCTGTTGTAACTTAGTTCTGTCCTTCTGTCTGAAGCAAAGAGCTTCCTCCCTCCCTTCTCCTATAATATCCTACAGGTGGGACCCTGGCTCTGCTACTCGTTGTTGTCTCAGGGTGGAAGTCTTGGCTCTCCTGGCAGTGCTCTCTCCTTCCCCTTGGGATGAAAGCACACTCCATCCACACAGTGATGGAGCCATTTCACTACATCAGGAGCCCTAATCTTCTCAAGGTGATGGACAGAAATGGGAAAGTGCATTTCCCACAGCTCCAGTTTGGTAAACCCCGTTCAGTAGATCCCAGAAAATTACAGATGCCCTCAGAGCCCTCAGGAATCTCCCAGTAGCTGTCAACTTTAGGATGTGTACACTGCTTCAGCTCTGCATAGCTCTGCATAGCTGCTAATTTTTGGGATGTGTTAGGGAAAACATTAAAGTTGTTGTGAAATAAAGAAAAGTTTATTTAGAAAAGACACAAGTGGAAAAAAAATTACAAGAGCTGTGACACTTTAATTGGAAACAACTGAATTAATTGAGGAAAAAAGAACCGAGAAAGGTACATTCTGGATCCCATCTCTTCTGAGACAGGGAAAAATGCACACTTTTTTTATGTGGGTGGAGTAATCTCCCCATTGGGATGCTGCAGTTCTTCTTAAACCTCTTGTAAGCCTTTGGCTCTTTTCACTTGATCTGAGCCTGAGGGTCATCCTCCCATCACTAGCTCTCTTCCCTGAGAAGAAAAGCAAATCCATTTTTTAGGGGGTTCTCTGACAGCATAATTTACAGTAAGAGGTGCATAGGGATTAAATGGGGTTCATCTGCATGCATTGGCAAATTTATTGCCTCATCTAACATTGGAGAATATGACTACTCAATGCTTAAAATACTTAGCCATGAAAATATGCACATTACATTTTCATGTTCCCGAGTGCCTTTAAAATATCCTCCTTTGCAATTTAATTGTCTCTGTGTCTACCTTACAGCCACAAAGCCTGAGCCAAGCAAAGTAACAGGGGGGAAAACGTGGAAGAAGCTCTCCAAAACGTGGTAGAGAAGCAAAGTCAACTTAGGAATTCTCAGAAATTTAATTATCCTGTCACTTCCTGAGCAACACATTATTTAGGGATAGTGTATCTTCGTGTTCTTTAGGCCACCTTTAGACACTGAACGCCTTCTGAGAGAATGGAATTTAGTGATGTGCTACAAAAAAATCTAGGAAAGAACAAGATAATTCATGGTGTTGGAGAAGGAGTACAGAGCAGAACTTCTCAGGAATTTAATGCTTGACTAGTTCTCCCAGTGGGACATTCACTTTGCTCTATAATCAGATTTTATCATTGGCAACATTTTTGG
Organism: Coloeus monedula; assembly: GCF_965178545.1. Lineage (NCBI taxonomy): Eukaryota > Metazoa > Chordata > Aves > Passeriformes > Corvidae > Coloeus > Coloeus monedula. Next base: position 24,110,091 of record NC_138789.1, on the reverse strand, counting down.
GTTTTTTTGAAGAAATTGTTCCATATTCCATATAATTCTGTTCCTTGGGAATGGGGCCACTGGGGAAACCTGGGCTTGCTTCTTTTTGCTCAAGGGCAGCTTGCTCGCTGAGCTGTCCTGAAGCCAGTGCTAAGGTTTCTAGGGTTTTTTGCTGATCTGCAGCCTATCAGTTTTAGGAGATCTGTATCTTATACTCCATAAACTCTCTAATAGTAAACTTACAGAGCCTTGGAGACTTCAAAAGTTCAGAGCTAGTTCTTACCTTATTTCCTAGCCAAATTTCAGGGTTATTGTTTCCACAGGAGAAGCTGATTTTTCATCCTCTTTCTGCTTCCAGCCAACTCTTAACGCAGATCTTTTCACCTCAGGTCATAAGCATGAGATGAAAATTTTGGTTTATAGTTATTAGAGATAAAGCTGATCCAACTTGCGCTGAAATTGTTGGCTTCCATCAGTGCCAGTAGCTTTTAGAGGTCATCATTAATATGAGATGGTTGCTGATCCTCTCCCATCTTTGGTTGTGAGGAGCCATGAGGGAATTGGTGGAAAACTCAGAGTATTGTTCACACAGTTGAGCAGATGCCTTCCTTAGTCAAAGTAAAAAGACTGGCTTTTCCAGAGTAGTGCTCATGGGTGTCTTAGACAACTGGCCAGGCTTGCTTGCAGGAGGTGTCTGGCTGGTTTTAGGTGGCTAATCAAGTTTCAGATGTGTAATAATTTTGTGAGATGTGTCACTAGGCTCATTTAAGCCTTTGGAAAAACTGCACCATCCCCTCCCCAGCCTTACATTGAAACACAGGTTGTGTGACTTTGTTTGTGTATTGAGCCTGCTCTTGTTCTGTGGATTGATGGCCTCCACCCCAGGCGATATCAATCTGGGCTGAAGTGCAGCTGCACTTTGTAACAGCTCAAGGGGCACAAAGGTATCAAGTGGTATTGTGTGCTTGGAAAGATGTCGTTTATCTAAGGAAGTTTGTGGTCTGTTTGCTGTCACTCTGTCTTTGCAGTGCCGACTTCCCTTACCTTCAGTATCACGTTGTCAGGCAAAGAGGCCTCACACATTAGGACAGATAGCTTTTCCACATCCAGAGCTGACTTCTTTTCCTTCAGCGAGAGCTCTGTGGGCTGTGCTGCAATCGATAGAGCTGATTCACTCAGCATGAGTGTAATTGCTATTCATTTAGCTTGCAGAGAGCTCTTTACAGTGCACAAGTTCCTAAAAAAGGAACAGAGAGAAAGGAAGTCAATGACTTTTCTCACTGACACTTTCCCTTAAAAGTTCCTTCAACAACAGTCCCTTAGGGAAAAAACAGTCAAGGATACAGTGTTCTACAGAGGAGTTTGCTGAGAAGCACGTGTTTCATCTTTCATGAGTGATCAGGTGTTCATAAGGACATTCTTTGGAGTATAAATGGGTTAGAAGCCCTCCAGAACACTATTATGTGTCTGGTGGCATGGCCAAATGACTCCATGTGGGTGGATCTTGTTGTGGCAAGCTGTGAAACTTACTGGAACCTTTCAAAATTGCCCCCACAAGTAGAAAGTCACTCTAATGTACATATGGTGTGTGATTTTATGTCATTTCTTGCCCATTTTGATGCAAAATAGTCTCGCTTTTAACAACTCATGGTATCTCAGCCAAGCCAGGTGACTTCATGCTGTCCACGACCCAGCTTTGGGTCTGAAATGACAGTGTGGGCATCCCTTTAGGAGAACATGGTAAAGAGTCAGGCTGAGATCCATGTGTATCAGCCCCTCCTCCTTGTTACGTGCTAGTAGAAGGAGCAGGAATGCCAAAAGGAGTAAGTTCTTATAACAGTAAATTAAGGATGGTGAATTTATGAAGCACTTGTCACAATAAATACCTTAGAAGCCAGAATGCATTTTTGTGTCATGATCACTGAATCATTTTTATGAGAAGTCAAAGTAAATTCATATGCAATCTGTAAAGTTTGTAAAGAGTTTAATTCATCCAGGAAATCATGTGTTGGGAATACTGTACCCAGATCCAGATCAGATATACTTCAGAGAAGCATTTAGGTTTTAAAATCCTTCCGCAAGCTAAACTGATCTCCAGAATCTTTGGAGTTTCACCCTTCTCTGGACCTCATGCTCCATGCAAGTGAGCATCATGCCAATGTGTTTCCCATTTCCTGGGGATTAAACTGCTGTGTTTGATGACTCAGGACTTTCCAAGGAAGCAGCTCAGTCACTCATTCTCTCTGAAGTGGCCTCAGGTGCCTCAGAGGACGTGTTTTCTCTTCCACAGTGATTCATGATTTCAGAGCAGAAGATCAACTCTCTCTGTTTTTTTTTTCCTTCCCACAAAGTTAATTAATAAAACAAATTTCTATTAGTGGGTGTTGAAAGATTTTGGTTTTCCACCTACACTCCCAAATGCTCTGCATTCCAGGAAGAATGAAAAATGGACCTGTGAACAGAAACAGGAGGGAGGAAAAATGGATCAGATGCTGTGGATGGATGTAGGTACAGTGGCTGTCAAGTGATATGATGGAAGAACTTCCTGAATGAAGACAATTTCTTGCGATCCTTAATGCTAAAAACATCAGTACAGTAATCCAATTTTGGGATTCATAGGTGCAAATTTAGAAAGTTTGGGGCACAGGGAGTGTCTGGCAGAAACTTAACTCTCTGTTTGGGCCTCCCCATTGACCTCTTGCTTAGGCAGGCAGCTGCATGGAACACAGTTGTTCTGCTTTTGGAAACTGGATCTTCTGCCACTGTCAGAGGCTCCTGTTGGTCAGGAGAAGCACCTGGAGGATTCACCCCCTCATGGCCACTGTGGACCTGGCTATGCCCATCTGTCTGCCTCACGTAGCCCCACCACAGTACAGAAGTTTTCATTAGCATCAAGAATTAAGTGTAAATTTATACTCACCATGTTCATAACTTTTGTCACTTAAGCAAGAAAACACTTGGTCCTAATCCAGGTTGAAAAAAGAACTAAATTTGGGATATTTTCCCTTCTCACTGCTGTATGGGACGTCAGAGCAGTTCACAATTCCATAGTGCCACTCTCTGCTGGTGGCAGCTTGCAGAGGAAGAGACCTAATTTGGTGCTGTCATTTGTGGGAAAGAGCACTCTGAAGTCTTTCTCCATTGATTTCCAGCCAAGTCAGGAGTAGTAAGATTTTCCTGCTAACCTGTAGCACTTCAGCAGCAAAGTCTCAGACAGGATCCAAGTCCTTTGGTACCCAGTGCCCTGTCTGGCAACTAGATTTGTATCTCCTGTCATATGGCCCCAGCTTCACATTTCCAAATTACTCTTGCAAAACTAAAGGCAGTCCCAGAAATTCTTCTGTCAGGACAGCACATCCCTGTTTATGTTTGAAGGGCTGATACCAGTCTGGAGTCCCCAGTGATCAAAGTGCACGTTCAGAGATGAGCCCCGTGTTGTGTTTGAAGTGAGCACAGCACTTTGAAACGAGGATGAAGCAGGAATAAATCAGGATGAAGGATGTGGGGCATTACCTACTTTACATGAAATCCCTGCTGGAAAGATGTGGCCAGTGTTCCGAAGTTTTCCTTGGAGAGTGCTTGGAAGTTGCACACCAGCCTATTTGTGGAAAGCTGAACAGTTTCCTATTGTCCGTGATGTGAAACCCTTCCCAGATAAACACTTCCCCCTCCACTGAAGAAAAGCGATAAAGCCTCGGCAGAGTTGCTGGTTTCTGTTGGTATTGAGCTCTGCTAAAGGCTACAGTTTGCATCCATGCCAGAGTCGTTGAGGAAAGGCTGTTATTGAGTGAGTCTGGGATCATCTTCAAGGGTTTAATAAGATTGTGTGCCCACATCTTTGCGTCTCTGGGTTCATTATACCCCTGGAATGTAAATCCCAATCCACAGTGGATAAAAAGGTTCACATGGATCTCAAATACTTTTGTGGTATTGTCTCCTCCTGATTTCTGAAAGGGAAAGAAAAACATTGCTAGAAATAAACTCACTGGAGTTGTTTAGCCTGGAGAACAGGAGGCTCGGGGGGACCTTATCACTTTCTTCAGCTACGTGAAAGGGAGTTGTAGTGAGGTGGGAGTTGGTCTCTTATCCCAAATAACAAGCAGTAAGAGAACAAGAAATGGCCTCAAGTTGTGCCAGGGAGGTTTAGACTGGATATTAGGAAAAATTTCTTCACAGAAAGGGTTGCCACACATCGGAACAGGCTACCCCGGGAAGTGGTGTAGTCACCATCCCTGAAGGGATTTAAAGGGTGTGTGGATGTGGCATTTAGGGGCATGGTTTAGTGGTGAACATGGCTGTGCTGGGTTAACAGTTGGACTCAGTGATCTTAAAGGTCTTTTCCAACATAAACAATTCTGTGATTTTACAAAGAGAGCAGTAAATCTCTGCTGCTGTAGTGGGTTTGTAACACTGCCTGCATTTGTGGCATTTTAAGTAATTTTAAGGAATTATTCCTATCACCCACAGAGTCAAGGCATCATATTCCATCAAGATCCAGAAGTCCCTCCATGAACTTCGGAGAGAAAAAGCTGATTTTTGAAATCGGCAATGCTAAGAACCAAAGCTGTGTAACACTGGGGTAATACTGGTGGTAGTTTGGTCCAGGTCAGTGGGTGGCTCTCCCTCTGCTTCTCTTGTCCTGGCAGGTGCAGGTCTGAAATACCTCATTGTGTCCTCATCTCTGACTCCAGTTTGATTTTGCTGGGTGCCTCCATCCTTCCTCCATGGTGCCTCCCAGGCAAAAGACCTCTTCCCAAGAGGGCAGCGTGTGGTTCCACTTGTTGGCCCACAGGCAGTGGATGTAGTAGATACAGATTCATTTTTGCCACCATTTTGTCAAAGCAAATGTTGCTTTGAGTTTGTGACAGAGGAATCATCTTTCTTCCCTAGAGGCTAGAGGGTTTCTTGCTAATGTTAAATGAGAATTTTGCACTTGAATCAAATTTGTATGTAGATTAGGTTTTAGGTGAGAATTGCAGCTTCCACTGACATTTAGCAGGCACTGAGGTTTTAAATCGCTGAGGCAATTTTAGACACATTCCCCTCAAGGAGAAAGGACATTGACTGGAAAGCAGAGGTAACAAGGGTTTCATTTGTTTGTTTTACAATTGCAGCCCTGAATTTAAGGCAATTTCTGTGTATCTAAGCATTCATACTGATTGCAGTCATTGCTGAATGGTCAGCAATTCCCACTCGTGTCAGTGAAAGGCAGCAAATGAAATCCACAGGCAACCAGAAGTAGTTAAAATGAGGTGATGGAGCCGGAAATTTATTTTGTTTTCTTCTTCTTCTTTCACTACTGGAGTGCACTGTCCCACTTGCCCCCCTCTTTACCTGTCCTTCCTTTCCAAGAAGCCCTGCTCAGTCTGTGAGCAACAGATCTGATGAGGTCTAGGAGTCCTATGGGTTCCCTAATTATTGGTCTGTGGTGTATAGAAAAGGGCCGAACCTTTCCTCATAAAGCCTGACTCCATCATGCTTATTTTCATGTAAATAAGGACATACACTCTTGTTTGATCTGTGTGCTACTTGGGATAATTCAGTTCCAACTGGCTGTCAGATGAATTCTTGCTAGAAAAGGAAGGAGACAGAGGGACAGAGTAGCCGCCCCTTCTGTTCAGAATTAACAGGCTGGTGGGACAGCCCCAAGCACTCAGTCTCATTGTAGAGAGAGTCAGATGAGTCGTCCTGCAGTTTTAATTAAAACATCTCACATGGGCAGCATTTCAACAGCATTGACTTTCCTGCAGTTTGAGCTGTATTACAGCACTGCCTCATGAGAAGTCCTGGTTTGGTCACTCTCAGTGTTCCAGCTTTGTGTAGTGATAAGAAGCTAATGTGACTGCTGGAACCTGTGCCAGATGCCAGGCATAGCTCTGATGAGTCTCTGACGTCTGCTACACTTGTGATATTCCATGTTTTTCCATAGCTAGGCAGTGCTACAAGTACTCAGCTGTGATACCCTCTCGGACAACTGGCACTTAGATAAAGCACTTCAAGGCAAACAAACAAACAGATCTGCAGATACAATGGAGGCAGGTGAGCCCCTAGAGCTCCTGTGCAATGAGGTCTCCAGCAGAGTTAGGGAGGGAGGCTGCAGAGGCTGTCACCTTTGTACTGTCTGTCATTGTCTCACAGCCTTCACCTGTCAGCTTGCTGAGATGGAGCTCTTTAATGAATGCATAATTTAAGTCTGGGATTCTTAAATGTACCAATACAAATAATAATCATAGACATTTCAGTGAAGGAGAGATATTTTCTGGGGTCAGTGCAAGTTTTCCTATTTTAAGGAGGAAAGACCTGGAGCCTGTTCTTTAGAACTAGACAATGAGATTTGCCTGAGTTCGTTAAAAATCAGTCTCCCCTATGGCCTCAGATGGCTCCTGGATATTCAAGGTCTGATCTCATAAGTTTCAATTAGCAACCAAAAAAAGAGAATATAAAACCTTGTTTTCTTCCTTTAGGTTACAGCAGCAATGTGCATGCCTTTTTAATGAAGAATTTTAGTGTAGGATGGCTTTGTCAAACAGAAATGAGTACTGATTACAAGCAGGTTCATCAGCATGACTTGATACAAGAGAGGGAAGCTGGGTGAAAACAGGCTGATACGTAGAGAGACATTATGTGAAGTCCATTAGCGTTAGAGTTGACAGAACAGCATTAGACATTAAAGCAAGTGGGGTTTGGAGGGAGAACTCTTCTGCCTTCATCACATTTTGAGGGCTCTGTCCATTACTGTGCAGTGAAAATGCCCACGGACAGGCTGAAGTGTTGCCTGAATAGGGGTTCTGACAACTGTCTTGTTCTTTTCTTGGAAACACTCAGGCACTGTGATATGGGCAAGGCCAATGGGCTCTAACAATGTTTTGGAGAAAGTCAGAGTATCTCTGTGTTCCTTTTTTTAGCTCAGCAGCCACCAATGGCTGAGCAGATCAGATGTTTTACAGTGGTGGCTACAGAGAAGAAAAGTGGATTTAGTGTCACAGAGATCTGGAGTCTCTTGCAGACATGGTCTTCTTATGGCTCTTTGGTTCCACACTTGTGCCTGCTGCCGGGTTTAAGTGGTCTGTGTCTCTCTCCTTTTGGTGATAGCAGCTACTTAGGAGCCCATGTTATCTGTGTCTTGCAATTGCAAGAGCCACAACTGAACAAGGTACTTCAGGAACACAAGTTGCTGTGCTTGTACAGATCTGTGATCTACCCAGTACCTCATTTCTGCCAGGACCCAACTTCAGAGCAGCAGAGGGAAGTGCAGGAACAGCACCAGGCAAACAGAGAATAATCTGCCCTTAGTTTGAGACTGAAGTCAGTGGAAATGTTGTAGTCTCTCAAGCTGAGCATTTGGCACCTTGCTCAGCTATGTCCCTGTAGAGAGTTTTTAGTTTAAAATGTGATAAAGAATATGAACTCCTGCAGATATATCTTCTCTCTGGAGGATCCTGCAAAGAAGGGAAACTAATTCCCAGTGGAGACAACCTGAGAGCAGAACTCAATTTGGATTGTAAATGAGCAAGATACAAACAATTGTGTATTAGCTGTAATTCTACTGTGGAATCAAATCAACCAGCCAGTTTGAGGAGTTTTTTGTCAGTCACCTTCTTAAAATTCATTGCAAACTCAGTACTCAAAGTTTTATTATAAGACACTAAAACATTTTAGTTACCTTTATGTGCCAAGCCTTTGGGTGCTGCATGGACATACAGAGTTGGGATTTGAATGTGAAGGCCTCTCTCTCCTGCGTGAAGGAGACTTCCAGGTGTCCCAGGACAGCTGCCTATCTCTCTGCTCCCATGTTGAACCAGGATGCCTGAGCAGGAAAAAAGCCTATCCTGACCTATGGACAGGGATTCGGTCCAAGGAGCATTAAGTACCACTTCCGTAAGACAGCAAGGCATGAAAGGCAGCTGTGTTATGAATATTCTGCTTAAGCCAAACTACCCAGGCAGAAACAGCTTAGCACTAAATTGGTATGGTGGTAATAAGACAGTGGAGATTTAGGGAACAGAGCACAAGGTGTGGCTTGTGTACTACGAGCAGAGAAGGCTCTTATTTGCTGTTAATGTGGAAAATGGAAACAAGACTGGAGGGTCAACCCATCCTTCCTCAAGGGGCACAGCCCATCCTCTGGGGCTGGAGTGTGCAGCTCACAGAATTTTCATGAAAGATGCATAAACAAAGGATTATTCAGTTCAAAAACTGAACCAAAAAATTGAGAAGGGAAAATGAGTTCAGAGCAATTTGAAATGGAACATTTTGAGGATGCTTTTGAAGGCAGGGATTGGGTTTTGTTGGGTTTTGTCATTTTTATATATTAGTTGGGTTTTTCTTTTTAATTGAGATCAATTTCTGAACAAAAAAGGGCACTTTGTAGCATGTAAGTCTTTGAAAACAGAAGACTAAAAAAAATTTGAAGCTTTGTTCAGAAAATGCTGAAATGAAACATTTTGAGTTTTCTGAAAGAATTCACATGAAAATGTGGAAATGACACGTTACAAATGTTACAGCTGCCCTTTCTTTTTCAGCAAATTCAGCCTCTCAAGTGCAGAAAGCTTGCATTTCTTCTCGTGTGCCTTAGACCAGCTCCAGTTCTAATGAAACAGAATAGATAATGAAAGTTTTACTTGTCCCTCTTGCTTTATAGTTTCTCAAAGTGGGAAGGAAAATCTTACAATCCATGTGAATATCTTCACATCACAAACTTTTAATTTCATTTATTCACAGAGTTGTACGTGTGTATGTGTGTATACTGAGGACTAAATTAGCTTTCAAGCTAAGGTTACAGTTCTTGAGCAACAGTGATTCTTCCCAGAGAAATAGCCTGACATGGATTCAGAGATACCATCCAAGTTTGGGGTGGACTGTAATCTAATTTAACTACTTAACCTAATTTAAGTTCTCATGAGATGTAGTTGACTATGGTGCAAAAAAATGAAGAAACAACTTTGTTTCCAAATTCTGTTAAGAAGTTTTAACTTTAGTATACAGGCCTAAGGCAACTACATCCTAAATGAAATAACCTCATTATTATTAAGCTGATCAGGTGAGTGAATAATCAGGGATTTCACAGGAGTAATCAGGGATTTCTCTTTTGCTGTCTCTTGAGCCCAAATTCATCCTTAGTAATTTAAAGCACTTAGCCTGAAGCAGCTCAGATAAAGTTTAAGTATGGAGAGAATCTAACTCTGATCTCTGCTTTGGAGTGACTCTGTTTTGCAGTAAAATATATTTATGCTTTTCATCTTGAAGGAGGTTATGTCCATGGTGTCACCTGGTTACGTGAGTCTGTGCTCTCTCTACTGTTCCCATGACTGGAAAGAGGCCCTGTAAGCTCTTCTGGGGTGGGTTAGGATTTCTGCCTGCTTTTCTGTTCTTTTGTTTGCCTCTCTCCTAAGAGTTTTGAAAATCTGAGCTTCATCCTAGCATGGAAGAGGGAGAAAAAGCAAAACCCCTTGTGGGAAAGGACAGTGTGGTGCCCATCTTGTGGGTGTGCATGATGCTCTGGGAGAGATGTGTAGGGAAAGCAAAGCCAGGAGCAGATGTCTCCGTGGCCTGTGGCGAGAGCAGCAAGGGTGCGTGTGAGGGGCTGACAGATTCCTGCCTTGACAAAGTCACCCCAACTGGAATTTATGAGAATCCATCTACAATAAAACGCTTCAAACTCGCTGTCTGGCCGTCATCCGGCTGCATCCCAGGAACGGTGGCATAAGGAAGAAGCTGCCACATCACACATTCCTTGCTATCACCACAGCTTCTCTCTCGATGAAACAAAATCTCCCCTTGCCTGACAGTTCTGAGAACTGAAGCAAGAAAACCTCAGCAATGTTGCTGTGCTTGGAAGCCCGTGCAAAGCAGGGCAGTCTCCTGAGCAAAACTTTTCCATCGCTCGTGCTGCAAAGTCAGGATGCACATAACAAATTGGCAGGCTGGGATTTCAGAAGATTCTGCGCATATCTGAGGGAACAGAGATGTTACCACAAGATTGCTGAAAAAAAATAGATTGATGATTTAGTGTCTGGAAGATGTTTATCATCAGCAAAGGCATAAAGCAAGGGCAAGTCCCTCCCTGGACCTGTGGAAGCCCAGGGGAGGCTTGACGGGACTCATCCAAATGTTGCTGGTGTTACTCTGGCAGGTCAGGGCCAGAGGCATTACTGGGCTCTGCCCTGCCTGACTGTGCAGTTTTAAGACTGGGAATTATGAAAATAATGTACTGCAGGGCATCATGGTGTTAATGTAATTTTTCTGACCAAATCTACTCAATAGCCCTAACAAATCCCAGCGATGAGTCAATTTTCAATGGTCAGTGCCAGCACAGAGTGACACTGCAGACAACAAGGCAGAGAGAGAAATGCTGAGACAGCCTAATGGAGCATCCAGCTCAGTCCAAATAACTTACATGTTTTGTTTTGTTCTTTTAATTCTTGAAAAGAATTGGAAAAGGATGGCAGATTTCACCAGAAGTGAAAGAAAACCACAGAGGTCTTTGTTTGTGGATTGTTTTCAAGAACTAGCAGGAATAAATGTTTTCCTGTTTTCACTCTTTTCTGTACCTTAGGACCAAGACACGTAGGATATTTGCTGAGACTCCAAAGTTTTCTTATTGGGACTTCGTTGTTTCAGAGAACTTGTTTTGCAGAACGGCACATCCCAGGGAAGGAAATTAAGGTCACAGATGAGGAAAACCCACCTAAGGGCCTGAAATAATTTTCGTTTCTCCAAGACCACCCTGTGTGGGAATAATACATTTAAAAATGGGTGGAACATCTAAGCCTGGAATTGTATCAAGTTATTCATGAAAATCTCTGAGATCTTTGTGTGGACCAAGATATTTGGGTGGTACTTTCGCACTCTTTATTCAGAAAAGGCACGGTGGCCTCACAAACTGAAAATTAGCCCTGCATTTTCTCTGCCTTTAAAAATAACTGTGTATCTTGAAAAGCTTTATCAGCAGTAGTGAAGGAATGGGAAAAAAAGGCCATTATATACCCAGGGCTTCATACAGTGAAGCTGTACTTCCATAGAGCACAGAGACCGAGAGCGAGGAAACGCTCCTTGAAACGAGGAGGTGGATTTGACAATAAAGCTTCACGTAATGCAGAGAAAGATGGTTCAGGAATCAAACTGCAGATGGCAGGATCTTGCTTTGGGAACCCTAACCCTAACCCAAAACATTAACCTAACCCTAAACCTAAGCATAATCCTAACCCTAACACCAAACCGTAACCCTAAGCCCAACCTTAACCCTAACTCTAACACAAAGCCTAAACCTAGGCCTAACACTAAGCCTAATCCAAACCCTAATCCTAAAACCAACCCTAACTCCCAGCTGGCAGTGACTGTAGGAAAGGGGCACCCCTCAATGGGACCTTTCTGGGTCAGCTTTAGACAGAAACATGAGGGGCACACGGGCTGGCTCTGGGCTTTGGGCCTGGAATCTGCCAGAGCCGAGCCTTGCAGGGAGCTGGGGGTGGCATGGCTGGCCCTGGCTGATTCCCAGAGAGGGCTGGCTTGGCACAGGGGCTCAGTCTGACCCGGCACAGGGAGCTGCAGCGTGTGGGGAGCGGATCCCTGCCAGCCTCCCGCCCCAGGGTGTCCCCCAGGGGACTGTCACCCTGCGGTGACTGTCACCTGCACACCTAAGGACTCGCGGCTGTGGCAGGGACAGGGTCAGGCGTGGCCACAGAAGTGGCCATGGCACTGTGTGTGTGCTGTCCCTGCTGCTTCTCCCCCAGGCCCCAGCTCCTGCAGCCAAGAGCCCACTGTGACACTGCGAGGGCTCATGGAAGCCAGGGGCCACTGTGACACACGGGGCCACTCAGAACCCACGGTGTGGTGTGACCCCATGGTACCCAGGAGACCATGGAGAAATGGTCATCTCCCAGGAAATCTGTCTTACATTAAATTAACATCTTTAAATATTCTTATGATCTGTTTGGATGAAATATCCATATTCTGTTTTGATTTTCCTTCTGGTAGAATGTCTGTAGGATGATGGTCATATTTGAAAGGAGCCAGGCTGATAATGAATTAATTGTAGTTTTATAATATTTATTGTTTACTTTATTGGATTCTTTTTTTTATATATAATATAGTATAATTATTATAAGTGATTTAATAAATCAGTTTAAAACTAACTTTATTGTTTTTAAGAGGAGCAAACATGCATTAGCATACAGCCTTCAACAGTCCCTCTTAGGTCTTGGTGCAATTATTAGCAGTTACTAATAATTTTAAAAATATTAGTGCAGGAATAATGGAAGAAATATCAAACAAATGCAATATGCAGTTGCCATAGTGGAGCTATTCCCCCTGACTCGACTCTAACATAGTGGTGGTTAGTTTATAACCCTCTTTATGTTACAGCATTTTAACGTTTCTCCGGTGTTTATTTATTCTCTTCCCAAAGAATGTTCTGAAATATCAAGTTTACAACCTGTGGCTCATGTGATGGTAGTGGAAACAATTAAGCCAGAAACTTTCAAAGCCACCACTGGGATTTTGATGCCCAAAGTCATTAATTTTAATAAGAAGGGCGCTGCCAGTCGTCTTAAGTGGTTTGTAAAATCTCAAGCCATAAAAACACTTCTCTACTGGTTCCAGTTTACGGGGAGCTCAGAGCAAGGTAAACACGTGTAAGAAAATAGTAGGTGTTAAAAGGTGGAAAGTACGTGTTCAGATATCCCTAAGACCTCTCAGGGAATCAAAGGGCAGCCCCAGCCTTGAGCTGGCGCATGGGGCTCTGCTCCTGCCTGCAGCATCTCAGGAATTACACTGATCACAACATGAGGCACAGAGACGGAAGGCAATGGAAACACATCTCGGCTACAGCTCAGTTCCAGTGGCTTCCTGCCACCCGTTGGTGGCTGCTGCCTTCTCAGGACCCGTATGGTGTCTGTAGGTGCTTGGCCCAGGTCCTTCTACCTGCCTAAACTCTCCTATCCAAGTTCACACTGTGTTGTCCTCCAAGCTGCTAAATGGCTGCCTTTGGATGTAGATACTTTCGCTGATTCACCTCCATGGTTGGATGAAAATTAAAAACTCTCCACTGTGGCCTGAGAGACCTCCCCAGTGCAAACCTGTGAGTGCCTCTCCATTTACATGAGTCTGGAGATGGCTTTGCTTCAGCCTGTGCCACAGCTGAGGAATTCTTAAAGGCTTTGGGGAGCACCAAGAACTCTCAAATGGAAATTGCTGCCCTGGGGAAAATGCACTCTCAAGATGAAACATTGAAAGAAAGTCTTTTGAAAGAAAAAAATTCAGAACCGGCAGATCTATGTGAGATTTAAATAGAGCATGGAGCGAGTATGAATGAGTTTGGAAAGGACTCACTGAGAGTCTGAATGCTTGGGAAAAGAAAGGAAAAATGGGTTTTTCTTGTGTGTTTTGTTAATAAAACCAACCATGAAGAATTTTAGAATTAGTTTTGAAAAACCTTTATCTGTTGTATGATCTCTGAAAGAACTTCATGAAACATTGGCTACACGTGACAAAGTTACTGTAGTATTTGCCAGTGAGTCTCATAGTAGCAATAATTAATTATCAGTAGGTATTGGAAGGACTTTTGGATGAAACACAATGCAGTGGAAACAGAGGTGACCATCGTGGCTGGTATTGTAACAGACTTCAAGAAAGTCAATAAGAAAAAAAGCTTCCATTAGTAGTAGATGTGACTTTTTTGGAAAAGAACAAAATGTTCCATAAATGAAACATGTGGTTTCACTTGCGGCACATTTTGTACATTGTCACCAATGAAGTTTAGGATTTTTTATTACTTTTTCATTAAAATGTCTTACTGGTTTCACTCAGGAGGCAAAATTTTTCACGTGGCTTTAATTGTTTCTGTCATAAAAGTCATAGCATCCATGTAATAGAAATAGTTTTGCAGACCACAGCTTCATATTGCCTATTAATTCTCTCCCATTTTCTGTATCTACAACTCATTGGCCCATCCCAGGGACAGAAAAGTTCTTGCAATTAAGGCTGAATATGAACTTCTACTGAAGTTAGGGGAGGAAAATAACTTTATGTCAGTCCTGGTTTATTAGATTTTTGTTTCAGCTATCTTAGCTCACAATAAGTTCACATGGCTGCATACCAAAGGAGAGAGTTTATATTGACTTTTCTTCTAAAATCAGTGAAACTCTAGAAGAGGAGAATGAAAGGTCTTTTTCTGCGTCATTCCAGTGATGTACAAGAGGTGGTAATATTTCAGACAGCAATGAAGAGCTCTGGCAGAATTGTTTCAAGGAGGCTTTGCGCAGGTCATTTACCCCTTTTTTCTTCATTACCTGATGGAGTTCAGGTGTCACATATCCCATCCCAGCAGCCTAGCTTCCATGTTTCCATGCTTCTGTCTGTCATCAGTCTGGGCTTCCTTTGTCACTAGTCCTGACTGGATGAGGAGGCATAATTCTTGCTGCAGTTAAAACTACTTGTTTTCTATAGATGATACCCAAAGTTGGGGGGGGGGGGGGGGGGGGGAAGAAGGAATTGATAATGAGATGTCTCGTGTTATCTCATTAATCTAAGATCATCTCTTCAGGTATCTGTTTTCTTCAAAGAGAGTCATTTACCAGTTTAGACAGAGTTTTGTCATTTGACCTTCAGCCCAGCAGGGGAGGCAGCATTGACCCCTACCACAGACTCTAATGCCTCTAGAAGTCATTAAAATGCCAGAAAACAGCAATAGTGTATCCGTTGCCATCTCCCCGGTGTTCAGTTAGGTGTTTACTTGAAAGCTTCCTAGTAAATGCCACTGCATCTTTACTTACTGCCCCAGAGCAGAAGCTTTGTGCACCTTCTCAGCAGTCAGGGGCAGCCGCCAAGCAGTGCAGTCCTCTGCTTTTGCCTTTGTGTTGGCACCATTCCCCCCTTACTCATCAAATATTTAAACGTTGTGTTTTGCAGTTCAAGGACAACAAAGACAAGCCCAGCCTTGGAGGGACCCTCAGTGACAGCCCTGCCCTCTGTCCAGCTTTCTGAGCAAGTCCCACTGGCATCTCCTTCCCTGAAGCCGCAGCAGATGGATGAAGAAGACAGCCTGTCTCCTCACCTCTTGTTGCCTGACAGCATCAGCCAGCTGGAGGAGTTTGGCAGGCAGAAGAAATGGCACAAGAAGCAGCACAAACACCATCGCCAGAGGCAGTTCAACGACCTCTGGGTTCGGATAGAAGACAGGTGAGTCATGACTGGTGTGGCCCTGTCCTCTTCCTGCTGGCTCTGAACTAGATGCTCTTTGCAGATCCCAGCTCTTGTTGATTAGACCATAAGGAGGGTTGGACAAAGGCTAACTGAGAGTGAAGTGTTATTTTTGTAACCTAATGAAGAGCTAGGAGGAAAGCTCATAGGCATGTTTGATCTAAAAGTAAATAGGAAAAAATAAGCTGATGCTTAAAATATTTAAAATACACAGAAACAAAGACTTGTCACAGTAAAAAAACAGGAAAGGAACAAAAATAGAAAATACTCTGTTCTTTTTCTTCCAATAATTATTTTCCAATCTATACCATCAGTTTTCAGCCCAGAGGCTTGCCCATTTTCCAACCATGCAGAATATTCCTGGGAGTTTTTAAGATTCTGACAAATCTGACTTCCAACCTTCCTTAACTGTGTTCTGGGGCTGAAATGTTTTAACATCTCAGACTGCACTGAAAACAGCAAACTGAAGGAAAATTAAGTACTTAACTAAATCATCTATGTAAAGAGAATGGAGGTAGGCACTTTTCCATGGGTGTTCCAATCTTGGTCTGAGGTTAAGAACTCCCATTTAGTGTTTGACCAGGGCTTCTCAATGTGTGCTTTTAGGATTCCTGGGCAATTTATTCTCCCACCTCTAAAGCTCTTAGTGCCTTTATCCAGGCCAAGTCATGGGCAGATGAACAGCCACAATGTTTATAGATCTTCTAACAAGTAAAAGGAATTAAGTAATATGTTGGGAACTGGCTGCTCACCTACACATATAATGATTGTCTTTGAGCATGACGTATTCCCATTTTCATAGCAGCTAAATTCTTTTCAGGTCTCTCAGAGGTTTCTCCCTTTGCTAAGAAAAAAAGCTTCACATATTTGTGTTTGCAGATTTTTATTATTATTGCTGTTATTTTTATTCATTCTTTTTAATGGAGCAGTTACCTCATTTTTTGTAGTTTATTGTTTTCTCAGGGTGAATGATGTAAGGAGCACTATTAAGGTGTTGCATATTAATCTTAATGTAATAAGGCTATTTCTGAGGTCAGTGCCAGCCTTGTAAGAAGGGTTCATGTGTTTTCTTTTCAAAATGTGTTCAGTGGTTGGATCCTCTCCACAGAGGATGTTTAAGCATGAATTAAGTGGCATTTGGTCCAATATAGCTGATTGCCTCAGATACAAGGGACTTTTCAGTCCTTCTGCCTGGGGCTGCTGATTTGTAGTGTCCCATGATGTCCCAGCATTTCACAAGGGTCCTTGGGCCAGTTCCTCATGTGTTGTACAAGTGAGATGCTTAAGTACATTTGGTGGGAGCCTGGCAGTTGGGCACAGTCCTTCTACCCCTATCCTATCTATCCAGATATCAGAAAGGATATTGGATATTGGCAATGGAAATGTGCAATTAGGAACTTGAAGTGGTTCTTACGGATTTTTGTGCCTTTTGCTGGTTTCATTAAATTTAGCTAGGAAAGGTATTTAAAAGGTACTTCCAAAGGTTAAATTATTTGCTCTGTGCTCCTGTGAGATTTCATCTGAATCAAAGCCTTTTATCCCTTTATTTCCATTTCATAAGGATGGAGATTGTGATGAGGAAACACAAGTTTCCGCTCCCACCACGCTGGTGATGAACCAGACGCTGTGTGTTGCCTGCCTTGCTGAAAGATCCCAGGGAGATATTAGTGGGAGATCACAGGCCTAGAAATGAGGAAAGGCTGGAAGAAGGGAAGCCTGCCTTAGTGCTTTCAGATGGTTTTAGTGCTTCTACAGTTCTGGAGTAACTTCTGGTGCTTTCCTGGAAACAAAGCAAAACAAAAAATACAAAACACAAAAAAATACAAGTTCACTAAATCAGAGACTCGCAACCAGCTCTGGTTTCCCTATAAATTGGATGAGGTCTCAACTTTCATAAAGCAGCTGCTGCATATTGTGCTTTTGGCAGTTGGGTTTCATCAGCATTAATTGCAAGCTGGACCTTGCACAAAGCAATAAACAGTGAGTTCTCTCTAACTGGTTCCCTTCTGATTGGCAAGAAAAGGGCAGAAATGTGTGTCTGTGACCAGACTTTGTATCGTGATCATTTTTGGGAGGAAACAAGCAGGGTGGCTGATCATACGGGCAATGGAGTGTTACCTGTGCAGGAGAGAAACATGTGGAATTCTTTGCATTGCCTCAATAATGTTTCAACAGTGAGACTTTGCACTCATTTTTGAAGGGTAATTGTTGTACTAGGAAGTTCTCGCTCTGGCCTGTCCCAAAAATTCATTGTGCATTTGCATGCTCTTCAGCTGGAGTCCCCCATGTTCTACATGGACCGAGGTCTCTGCATTTAGTATTAACTTCAGCTATGGCTCCATGTTTCCAAACGGTTCTTCTTCCAGTTCCTTATCTCACCAGTTGTCACCTGAAACTTGAATTGTTCACCTTTGGGACAAGTAGAGGGATTTAGGTCTTTGTTATGGCTTTTGGGGGGAAAGCTGCTTAAAGCTCATTGTTTCCATGCGAGGTCTCCAGAATTCAGCTGTTGGAGCTGCCTTTCAACCTGAGAAGTCAAAGAGAAATATGCAGGTGGAGGACAAATCCCGGCGAATTTAAACCAGGTTATTGATTCCTGTATGAACCTCATTGAACTGTGAAATGACTGTGGTTCATACAGCTCTTTTCCAAAGCTTTATTGACCATGGATTAGAGGACTTTATGAGCCATGAATTGCAGGGTTTTTATGGACTACGTATTTCTAGGCGATCTCATACACTTCCATGGAAATCTTAGGGTGTTTTCTTAAGCTACCAACACAGAAACAAAGGAAATGAACACAGGAGAACAATCTTAAAGGAACATCAAAGGTCTGACTCCAACCTATAAAAGCCAGGAAATCCATAATTAATGGTTCCACTAAGACTTCAGCTCTCACAGTCATTCGGGTCTGATCCAAGGTTATGGCTGCAATCTGAAATGGCCTTGTGAAAAATGAGTCATCATTTAATGCCACACATCATTATTAGCATTTACTTTCAGTTATACCTTGGAGATTGTCCTTTTCTTTTTGTTCTGTCTTAACAGCTGAGGCATTTGAGTTGGCACCCCTGGGTTGTTTAGATTTGTGTGTTGGAGGGTTAGTACTGCTGTGGAGGATGAGAAAGCTTCTGCTCTCCTCCCTGTCTTTGACAGAGCTAAGATTTGCTGATCTCCTGGGTAATCAGCTGCACTGAAGGCTATTAAAAAATAAAAAATGCTGGTGAAATGTGTGGTTTCCTCTCCCTTCTGCCTCCTTCCCCCAAAATCTAAACAAACTGAAAAAGTCCTGCCTGACTGCAGTTTCTGTTTGAAATGGCTTGTCAAGAATCAAAAGTAAATGGAGATTTCAAGTAGCAAGATCTTTTTCCTTCAGCTACTTGATTTTGCAGAAATGTGCAGATCTGAAGTCTGTCCTTGGGAGAAATTTGAACTTAGGCAACACTCAAACCCTGGCTATCTCCCATAGCCAAAATCCAGCTGGGGCAGCAGGGAGGGGAGGCAAAACCCTCGGGCTGCAAGGCTGCAGTTTGGCATACAGAGTGTCATTGTTCCTGTTGACACTGTGTTAGCTAGGCTTCCCCATGTAATATAAATAATTAATTACAGATCATTCACTGGCTCTTCATGACGAGATGCTCAGTTAATTGAAAGAATAGAGAAATGCCTGTGAGGTCTCTAGAGTGGTCAGTGAAGGGCAGGTCAGGATTACACCTTTGTTGTAGCAGGCAAATGGTTCAAAGCTGCCAACAAAACCAGCCCAGGAGAAGTAAGAACCTCTCCCAGCTGCTGGGGGGAGTTATCCTGGGACCTAAGGCAAGGAGGGAGGAAAGCTCCTGGGAAAAAGGAGGGAGGGGTGTTATTAACTGGGAGGGTGTTGCAGGAGGGGTGAGGTTTGGAAGGAGCAGTGGCAGCTAGGGGATGTGAAAGAGATATGTACAGTGGTGGGAAGAAAAAAGTAGAAAGGATGTAATGGGCAAGCTAATTCCTGCTGCCGCGGAAGAGATCCGGGTGAAGATGGTGTTTGGAAAGAGGCTAAGGGCACACACGCTTCCACAGGAAAGAAATTAAGGGAAAATAATTGTTCTCAGAAGAGAAAAAAAGAGATTCTTGTCCCAGATGTAAGCTCAGCCCTGCAAAGGCTGCCATTAGCAGGAAATGAAATGAATTCTCCCTGTAAGTAGAAATGGCAGCTCTCTGATAGCCCAGTGCAGACTATTCAACCCCAGATGAATGCAATAACATCACAAATATCAATTTATTTTGGAAGAAGCAGTTGTTTTAGGGGGGAAAATGTTTACCAGTGATGGATGAAGGCAGACAATATGTAATAAACTACACTGAGTTTGCCTATACAGAGTGAACCTTATCAGTTTGGATGGAATTTAAGCACTTAGCCTGTTATCCTTTCTTTCAAGACAATGCAGTGATGGAAAACAGAACTCTGTCAACTCAGACAAACTTTTAATTCCACTTAACTGCATCTGAAAGGTAAATTTCAGTAAATTAATCCAAATTGCTTCCTTTTCACAACACATGGTGCTGAAATACAGTACTTAACTTCATTAAAGAAAAGACTGCTTTTATTTAGAGGAGACCTAGACACCTTTGAAGTCTAACAGGTAAATTGTGGTCAGATGATTTCCCTCCATATGGTAGCTTTGAGCTTGAAATTTCCATCACTGGGGCCTTGTTTGTTTAAATTACCCTGTCTGCCTCCCTGCTCAGGACACTGCTCAGGGAATGCCTCCTGATGCTCATGGGGAGGCGGATCACTGCCTCCCCCAGCCTGTGCAGCCAAGGGAGCAGAGTCACCTTTGCTCTTATTTGCCCTGTGTTCAACCAGGGATGAGGGCACAGCTTCAGGACCTCTCTGTGTTGTAGTGAACCTGTCTCCCTGTGGGATTGCTCCAGCAGCAGGAGCGTAGGGGTGTTGGGAGTCCCACCTTCCCTCCCTTGTCACACCTCAGTGCTGACTGAGGCTTCACTGGGTTGTGTGGCCCCTTGGCTTCCCTCCAGCACTTCTGTCTGCCATTTCCTTCACTGTTCTCCCGGCAGGATTTCCTTCTCAGGAATCTTTCCTGATCACAGTCCCTATCAGTGAGTGCCCCCAGGCTCCAAGGCATGGCATATGAATATTTACAGTCATCAGAAAAACCTCAAGGTGTGTCAGCTTGGGTGCAAGACCTTTCTGTGACTCGGAGTGTCCCAAAACACCTCCTGGACAAATGCTCCCTCCTGGTTCCTTGGTGGAAGGAGAACCTTAATATCTTCAACTGGCCTACATTCTGCTCTTAGTTTGCACAATTTTTTTGAACTCTGGTGGATATACAGTGTCCAGAAGAAGACATTTTGGGCAGTTTAGCAGTGCATCAGTTGGTCCTTCTTTCTCTCAGCACTGCCTGCCTCTCTCAGACATACAAGCTTGTTTCTGTGAAGATGTCCTCAGCTACTCCTGAGCAGAGAGCCAAGTAAGTGTAGGGAATACTGCATGTTCCCCTCCTCAGTTATTTCCTGTTTCCATTTGGTCCTACTTTAAGGTGAGCAGATGGCTCAATGCTTCCTTTAAACATGCACTGGCTCTGGCAGTTCTGTCCTCATGCCCTTTGCATAGCCCCAGCTACACGAGCCCTCCAGTGAAAGTAAAATAGGAGCACGGTGTAACTCAGCGCAGTAAAAACAAGAGGTAAATCTCCTGACAGGAACATATGATACGGTGATGACATATCCTCCCTCCCTAGATGGTTTTTATTGAGGCTTCTTGGATTATCAAGTTGGTCAGAGTGCACAGAATATATTAATTAAAGCTGTGGAACCTGGGCTCAGCACACAGCTCTCTAATGCATCTCAGTAACGACGGGAAGTCCTGACATTCGTGTCCAAACCTGTAGCATCTCCGTGCTAATAGACCTTCCCTGTCAGCTGGCCATGACTGATAACTTCTTTCCCCTTGTAAAGTCAAGGAGTCAATTTGTTATCCTCCAGATGGGGCTGAAAAGATGTGCAGCCTCACTTTTACCTGCTAAACACGAGAAGACCACATGTTTTACTTTGTTCTGTTGTTCTTAATAATGCGCTGCCCCTGCGGGATGAAACAAACACAGATAAACTTAGAGAAAAACAAGCAAAAGCCTTGAATATTTACTTTCACTGTTGCTTGTCTCAGCACCAGTATGACCAATTCATATAAAGCAGTATGCAAACGCTATTTTAATGAAAGCTATAAATAGCTGAAAGTAAAATCATTAAAGAACACAGAAGTCTTTTGGAAACGTAATTTGTGTATAGATTTCAGTTTTGCTTCATTAAACTAAATTCTCTGTTGGTAATGCGTTAGGTATTTTATTTTAGTGAAATTTAAATCCATCATGAATATTAAATCCATATTTCTGAAGGCAAACGGGTAACAAAATTGGAGCACACAAGTTAGGATTTTTGAACAATGAGGTATTTTTCAGCACTGGATATCCAAGAGCACTTTCTGCTCTTTCCTCCTCAGTGCTGATTAAGATTGAAAATACAATGCAAGATGTTTTATGGAGCCTATGAAGAGCTTTCTTTTCCCTTCTTGTTTTCTACTTCTCATTTGAGATGTGTGGAGTAAAGATAGTCTATAATACCTTTTTATATCTGTCCCAGCTTGATGTATTTCTGGCTGGGGCTGGACACAGCCCTACCATTGCTAGCTTTGTGAAGCTGCCTAAGATCTGTCTGATGCAGCACAAACAAAATGTTTGCTTAGGGTTCAGTTTCAAGAAGCAGCAGCAGCTGAGTTTTGATGATCTCTTCCTCTGTGATCCCCACTTGTTGCGCTGTTTCTCAGCCAGTGCAGCCTTATTTCCTCATCCACTGCCAGGACTCCTACAGCTTATTAACTTTCCAGTTCCATCTTTATTTCCTGCTTAAATATTCTCTTCCTCCAGTGTTCTTGCTACCTGCCTTTTTTAACTCTGGCCGCACATGCTTGTATGGGCCCTGGAGAAAGGAAGGGACCCCTCCTGCACCTCCATCTGCTGCACTCACCTCCACCTCTCTGAGCTCACTTTGCAGGTGGCTGTGATTACACAAACACTGCACTTAGCTTTGCAGTCTGTCCATGCCAGCTAAAGTGGGGTATTTTGGAGCCTGCAGCCTTCAGCAGAACTTCTTTGAGATGGAGACATGTCTCACTTGTATCTCATATATGTCTCCTGGCATTAATGCAGACTGCAGTAAGTGGGAGGCAGAGCTAGGCATCCTTCCCCTTCATTTTTTAACCAGGAGGTGCATCTTCTCCTTGTTATTTCATCATCCTTGCTTTTCCTGGCTTTTTCACACAGGTGTATGTGTGTCCAGCTGTGCTGCAGACTGAACAGACAGCGTGGAATCCATGTATTCTTTGCTAAATTCATGGATACCATAAAGCAGTCCAGGCTCTTTCTGCTGATGCTTTTCCTTCCCTTGACAACTTGGCAGCCTTGTGGGCAGCCTCTGTGGTGGTGGCCAGTGCCAAGAGTGTTGGGGTGAACTGTGGTCTAGACACCTACAATAAGAAGTCATTAGCAAAACCTTTACGCTCATACACTGGATCAGGTTTGTATTTCTCAGGCGTCAGAAATGCGTTAAGCTGAAGAAAAGGTGCCTGTGGTTATGAACATAGGAGCACGTTTATTTTACCTGTAGCTTGTTTTAATGTTAGTATTGAGCTGCCGTGGTCAAATAGGTTAGACTTTGTTTAAAGTCTTGAGATTCCCAGCCACAACTACTCAGTCATAAAAACAAGGCCTCAGGATTAGATTTATAGCACAAAGTGTCTCCTGTGGAGCAAGGCAGAAAAGGAGGGTGCTTATTTCACTGAAAGAGTTAACACCAAGTGAGTTTGACTGTCTTCTGTGTTAGTGCAAGGCTTTTGCCCAGCTATTTTTAGTCTGTTCCAGCAGTGTATGTCCCACTGTGGTTTGGTATGCAAGAGCTTTGCTGTGAGGTTTGCAAACACTTGTATTTCTGTGTTGTGAGAACAGACCATTTGTGTGTTATTGGAGCGTGTTCCTGAAAGGAAGGGCAGGCCACACATGTGATCCATGCACGTTTTTGTTGTTGCTTGTGAATAACCATGTACAGCAAAGGGGCTCTGGAAGAAAGCTTGTTAGCAGATGTCGTCATGGGCCCTTCCAATTTATAAATATGAGCCTTGACATTTATATTTTCCATGTCCAGGGCTTTCACTAGCCAGATGTTCTGAGCATTGGCTTCTCAGAGTCTGTAACAATGACTCCTCATGGCATATTATCTATTGCACACACACACACAAAAAAACCCTAAAATTATCTGGCTCTTATCAAACAGATAAAATGGGAAAATGCACTGAGTACCCTCAGGTAATTCCTCTAAACCTCAACTGCATTTTAACACAGCTCTACAAAACTCTTTATGTTCACTCGGCTGAAAAATAAATTGTCTGGTTTAACAGGCAGAGAAAATTCAATACCCAGTAGCACATTTACCTTGCAGTTTGGGGTGGGTGAGGAGTGTGGTTTGTGTTAACTCACAAGGCTGACTGCAGTTGCAGACACTAAAAAGGGCTGAGTGGGCTCATGCCCAGGCTGAGTTGGATTCCTCAAACACAAGAATGGGTAGTAAAGCACCTGTGCTCCCTGTATTGCAGTTCTGGATACAGAGGTTTTTCCTTTGGCAAGGGGAAAAAAATGCCAGAATAAACCTGTTCAAACACCACGACCCCAAGCGGGAATTTTTTATTTGAGTGACCTACACATCTAGCAGTATCTAAGCCCCAAAAATTGCAAATCTGCTGTTCCTCTGTCAGAGTTATATAAAATCCATAAAACATAAAAAAATTCATCTTCCAGTGAGCTACTGTAAAGAAAGTGAAATGTCTTTAAAATTCAGTGGGAGTGCAAACACACACTGTCAGTGCTAGGCCAGAGGGAAAGGGTGAGGGATATGGGATTTATTTCTGGTTCTGCTATTCCCCTTCTGACTAGTGAGTTTCGTGCCCTGGAAAATGAAGTGAGGAAGAGCATGACAGGGAGTAAAGCCACATTACTGTTGTGGTGGGCAGTTGGTTTATAGGAGGGGTTCAACCACAGTTATACTGTGGTATCTAATAAGACAGATTCATTGTGGAATGAATCAGGAGGAAATTGGATTCCCTTACACTCCCAGGAACGTGGGGTGCGCTGCAGGCTGGAAACCCAGCAGGATCCCAAAGGGCAGCTTTGGTCTAGGTCCAGTTACTCACTGGGATGAAGGAGAAGTAGGATTTATTTGAATTCATATGGTTTTAATGCTGTAAAAGCCTGGTTCCTGCAATTATGAAAATGCCAGGCCAAATTCAGATTTCGCTCACATCACCTCTTCACAATTCCTGAATAGCTTGACTGAACAAAGTGAGCTTTATACCTGGGGCCCAAGCCCAGGCTCAGGGAGCCAGGCTTAGTGCCTGGGAGCTGCTGGGTGCCAGGAGTGCCTCATGTGGCAGTACCATGGAGAGACGTGCTGCAGACCACGCTCTCCGAAGCTCAGTTCTGCAGAGACACTTCAGGGTCTGGGTTGTGACACCCAGCAGGGAAAGGTTTTTCAGTCTTCCAGCCCTGCAGGCCAGCAAGAAGCTTTTTATGAGGCACTGATGGCATCTCCAGGCTTTCGGAGGGTTTGGAAGTGCTTGAGGAGAAGGAGTTTGTGCTGTGACTGCTGTCACCGTATTTGCCAGCAGCAGGAGGAACCCAAACCTTGTGGCCAATGCAGCACTTCAATGTCCATGGCATTTCTGCCTGGTAGATGTGCTCTATGAACCTTTTTTTTTATTTTATAGGTGAGTCTTATTGGCAAGAAAAAGAGGCCAGTGCTTTTATTCAGTGGTACAAGCTTGAATTCAATACTGCTCCAAATAACTGGTTCAAAGATCTGACCCAACCTTAATTATTCTTACTAAGAGAGACACTGGAAAAATACAAGCAGTGAGCAAGAAAGTGATCCCAGGGAATTAGAGAGAAAAGTGTGATACAGGCTAAGCAAAGAGAAAAACTGTTATGTGGAGATGGAAAAAGAACAGGGAGAAGGAAAAAGAAAATTAAAATCAAGTGGGAAAATGCAGTATATTGGACATCCATTTAAGCTAGTTTATATTTTGGTTGTTCATTCTGTTCCTTAATACATTGCACAGACTTCTCTATAGCTGAAATAATTTTATCTTAGAGAACAGTCTCCAAAAAAATACTTAATTTGACAGGATGTGTTAGGTATTTCCCCACTACCACCTATTCTAAATCATTTTAAAATCTGGAGGGGAAAGTCGATATCTTTTACAGTGTTTAACAAAAAAGTGACAGGGTCAAGTATATACATCTCTATGAATGTATGTGTTCCCCAAGCACATCTAAACATGCATGGTTAATTCTGTGCATCTGCAAAAAATATTTGAGCCATAGGGCCCACACAATGCCAAACAAACACTTGAGTACACAGAGGAAAGGGCAGAGTGAGTCACTCTGGTTCTAATTAATTGAAAGGTTGAGCCCAAGATGTAAAATATGGATTATGATTTTGACCACCCCAAAAATATAAATTCTTTTGCATGTGGGGCTGTATTGGTGAGCGCAGGCAGTTTGCAAAATACAGGCAACAAACAGATATTCTGTTCATGCTTGGGATTTGGTTCAAAACCACCTGATTGCAGCTCCCTCAAATTAACTCCTCACGTGTTGTATATCAGCAGGTTGCCCAAAAATCTTCGCTGGCAGGATTTTTCAAGTACTAAGCCCATCTGTGTTTGTGCTCTTGATGTTTTTGCTTACTTTGGCTGCAATAACTGCAGTCATTATCTGTCCAAGGAGCAGTGGAACAAGTCCGTGGTTATTTGAGCCGTGATGATGAGTGCCTTAATTGCACACACAAATCAGGTACACAGCCAGATGTGTGCAGTGGGTGGGGGCGAGGTTGGGGATGGTTTGGAGCCCACATCACTATTTAGACTATCATGAGCACATCCTGGCTCAGATGTCAGTGCAGGACTGGTGGAACAAAGGGCTCTGAGCTATCCCCTCTTAGCAAGGGCCAGGGTAAAACTGGGATGCATTATCCTGGCTCTGTGATTGCCTCGTCCCACTGCAGAATCACAGGGGATATTCTTTGGATATTAGAGAATCATCAAAGCATTTCTTAGAAGGGCAAAGGAAAGAGCTAATGTTGTCATCTCCTGTCTTGGGACCACCCAGACACTACTACAAATCATGAGTCTTCAGCTACAGTATCTTGAATTACTGTTCACAGAGATTCTAAAGAATTTAATCTCTTTTTTTTTTAGCTCTTTTTTGGTTCTTTTTTTTTTTCCTTTTTTTTTCCTTTTTTTTTTGAAGGATGACATGTAGTTTCCTGATCAGCTGGTTTTAATAAGGTCAAAATCTTTGTTGTTGCCAAATCAGAGAGGAATATAACATCTTTTAGTCATTAGATGGGAATGGGGTAATTACTCAGAGGGTGTGCTTCAAAGGTTATTGGTTTTTACAACATTCTGTGTTTTTACACCATTCTGCAGTTGTCTGGGAAGGAGCAGCAGGCCTGATTCTGCCACAGGTGTGGGTGCAGGGTTTGTACTCACAGGGTTTTCCTAAAGGACTTTGGGGCAGGATGTTGAAAAGGGCCATACACAATCTCCTCTGGGGATAGGAAAAGCTAAATCTGACCATGAGGCGCAGGAATCCTTCCCACAAACTGGAATTTCATCTCAGAATGGGCCCTTGGGCTGTGCTGGAGTTGTTCCTCACCTGCTCCTTCCCTACCTGCTGGATGCATCCTGGTGTCCACCTTTGCCTCACTGTGTTCCCCAGCCCTCAGGCTGCATTGCTGTCACAGCAAACTCCCCTTTCCTTGTCTCAGACAGTCCACACTGCCCCATCCATTCCTGTCCCATCCCTGTCTGCTCCTCTGGCCCCACAGCAGATGATCCACTTTGCCTTAACAACGTGACCCACGTGTGGCTTTAGGATGCCCCTGCTCAGCCTTGCAGTGTCTCTCCAGGGCTGAATTTGTCTTCACAGAGATGTTTTGCAGGTGGCCTGAGCCATGGGGACCTGCAAATCAAAACGAGGGCCTGCAAAACACTTCAGGTTGTGTTAATGCTGCTGGTGTCACACTAACGCTCCAAGGTCCTGAGTCAGGGGACCTGTAGCAGTAAAGTAATTTAACGAGCTTTTGATGGTTCCTCAGTGGGTGTCAGGGATAAAAACTAAATCTCCTGGCTTCCAGCCCACAGCCCATCCTGAGAGGGGCCCAAAACTGCACCAGAGGAATCTGAGCTGCATTTCAGCATTGAGCCTCCTCCTGCTTACACCATCATGGCCCCCCCGAAGCCGCTGATCCAAGAGAGCCACCTTCTCCTCCTTGATGTCAAACTCCGGAGCCAAGACCCCACGGAAAGGGCAGCAGCTGCAGCCCTGCTGTGCCTGGTGTTGGGGAGCTGCTGCAGGACTGCAGAGGGGAGCTATGTCCCACCAGCTGCTGCTTTTTGCACTGCAGAATCAGCAGTTTTTCTCTTCACCACCCTGCTGTCCTAACCCAATTTAGGAACCCATCCCTACCAGTCAGAGCCCCCAGTGGGGCCAGAGCTTGGTTGGGATACAGGGGACGTGAATTCCAGAGATAGAGCTTTGTAAGCAGCTCATCTCACCTACCCTGGAGACATGCCTTTAAGGGTTGTCCTCTTTAGGTGTCTTGTTCCCTATAAACTGTAGCAGGAAGACAGCTGAATAGCTCTGGCTGCAGGCCTGCATTTGACATAGCCACAATTAAGGCCACCTTTTAAATTCTAGTAAAGGCCAGGTCAGCTGAAGGGCTGCCTGTGATTCTCTTTAATGGCACATTTAAGCATCCCATCCTTGTGTGCAGTGTCCTGCTCCCCAGCTGCTCTTCAGTACCTGGTGACAGTGTGGCTCGTGGTCATGGCATGCTGTTCACAGCTTTCAGAGCCAGTCCCTGGTGAAAATTTTGCTTCCCTTTCCATCTTTTCCCTTCGTATCCTATTCTTTCTCCTAGAGGTGAGCCATGGCAAATGTCCTAACAAAGAGCAGGGGTGGGGGATTAGATCTCTGCCAGGGTATTTACACTGCCCTTTGCCTCTGCACAGGGGGGAGGCTCACAGGTACCCACTTCAATGAGGGGAATTGCTCAGTGTCAGTCTCCAGCGGAGCTGGAGCACTGAAACAAGGCAGGATCAGACCTTGACATTGCTCTCAGATGGAGAGATGGCTCCCCTTTGAGTGTCATCTGAAGCAGAGTTCAGATGGACAGTGAAGGGCTGTGGAAATGCTCCCGGTGCTGCTGCTGACCCCTCTGTCCATCGCATGGCTGAGGCTGTGCTGCTCACAGGGAGGGTGCTTGCACAGTGGGACATGGCCAGAGATCCAGGCTCCCAGTAACCCTGGGGGAACCAAAAAATAGCAGGGACAAGGCTCTTCTTTGTCTCATGCCATATCTTCTCTGCTGGCCCCAAACCAGCATGTGATAGTGCTTACTCACTCAGACATGCTAAGGCACTTTACTACACTACTGCAAATAAGCAGTGGCCTCCTCTGGACCAAAAACTGGATTCTCTAATCAGATCCAGGTTGGATTTTTTTTTTTTTTTTTTTTTTTTTTTTTTTTAATGAACTGAACCTTGTGAAAGCATGAGCCTCTTGGCCTTGGTCCCACAAAGGGCTTTAGGATGTGCTGACTTGTAGGTATGTGAATACTAGTGCTGGAAGCACTTGTGTGCTCTCAGTCCTGCTCATCTGGGACCACAGGACTCAGCATCCTGCAAGATTTACCCCACAGGCTGCAAGAACCTTGTCTGATAGGAAGGTAATGATGAAGAGATAGATGGGGGGAATAGAACCTATGTTGATCTAAAGAATTCCTTCCAGAAACACATTAAATAATGATATGAAAATTTAGGGAGATTGGGGACTTCCTGTTCCCTTTAAGAGGTTACTCTAGTGGTCTTCAAAGTTAAATCTTTGTGACATAGTTCTAGTGGATATTTTACCCCCCAATATACTCCTTTTAGCTTTTGGTTGAGCCCTTTTTCTTTCCTTTTCTTTCAAATGTGTGGTCAGACTTCTTGCCAGCCAGCTCATTTACAGACTGCAACGGATTGGTCCCTGAACTTTAAGCTGATGTATTTTTCAAATCTTGATGAATAAATTTTGGTGACATAAATAGGCCTGGTTAGTTCCAAGAATAATTGTCTTCACTTGCAGAACATTATTTCTGATCACCAGAAAAATAATATGATCAGTCCTTTCACATCTGTTCATTAAAAAAAAAAGGGGTAAAAAAAGCAGGGCAAATTTTGTTTGAAAAGAAACAGGAAGCATATGCTTAATATCACTTAAGAAAACCCCTAGCCATCATAAGGTTAACATCAAATCACAAATGCAAAACAGTCATTATTGTATTTACTCAAAAATTTTCTTTCGCTTTACTAGCTTTTTAGGTTTTCAATTGAAACATGCATTTTTCAGGTTTCAATCTAGCTTCTTTCATCAGCTTCTATTGTAAGAAAGGCCGTCTGAGTCAACATTTGCTTACATTTATTAAAAATAGTTGTCTTGTGTTTACATAGCTCCTTTGATCCAGAAAAATCCCCAAACACTTTGTAAGTTATACTTGAAAAGGTTACTTCCTCCACCCTGAACAGAACCACGTTGGGACCAAGGCCTGGCAGCAGATTAAAAATGGGTAGAAATGTCAGCATAATGGGGTTCGTCCTCACCCCCTGAGAGAACCACCAGTTTTCCGTGAGCTTCAGAACAGCTCCTGGGACCATAATGGTGGTTTGGACTTAGGGGGCAAAAAGTAGTGCCAGTACTGTCTGTCCTCTTGGAGATTGCCTGTTTTTCATGCACTTTGCAGATACAGAGGCAGTGGTACCTCCTGCACCAAGCACAGGGCTGGTGGGATCTCACCTAGGCCTACTGTTTCCAGTTTGGGGCATCTCATTCCAGAGAAGACATGGACCAGAGCCAGGGAAGAGCAGAGGAAAGGATGGAGGGAAAGCACTTGAGGACTTGCAAAGAAAGGTGCAGGGAATTGTTTGTTTAAAAAAGAGAAGGCTGAGGTGAAAAATGGTTAAATCTTCAAAATACGTGAAAGGCTGCTGAGAAGAGGAAAGGAATAAACCCATCCATGGGGATAGGGCAAGTCGTGACCTTAGACTGTAGCAAGGGAGATTTGGTGAAGCGTTAGGCAGTAATTCTGGGTGTCAGAAATGGTGAAATGCTGGAATGATGTCTGGACAGACTCTGGAATTGCTGTCATTATCACTGTTTTTTTGAGACTGGATTAGACATAAATGTCAGGAGGGGTTTAGATCTTGTTCCTGTGTCTGGGGCAGATGGGCCAGAAAGACTCTGCTGGTCCTAACCTGTGTCCTTCTGCTGTGGTGTCCCATGTGGTCAGATGAACCCTCCTTACATGGATGAACCGAGTCATGCTAAAAATCAGTTTGTGAGCTCCCTTGAAAGTCCTTGCAAGACAAACCAGAGCAGAAATTCCCTCAATGGGTTGCATGTGTGCTTGTTTTATTTTTCAGCTTTAAAATGCTCCCAAATCATCAAGGTGCTTCAGCACACCCCCCAGCTTAGAGGACTTGGACCATGTAATTGCATTCAGTAGAATCTGTGCACAAAGCCTGTGCCTGAGGCCCCATTTTTGGGGAAAGTTTTACACATCCTAATGATGGTAAGACAATGTATGAGTAATGCACTGATTTGAAAAACTGCCCTATTATCTGATCAAAAGAACAAGCTCATGAATATGATACTGCAGGTCATTTGGCTAAAATGTACCTGGAGTCTTCCAAGTTTTTAAAGCAATCCCATACACAGAAGCAGAAAAGAGAGGTATGAACAGCAGAGCCAGTGGTTGCCTGTTAACCACAGATCATGTGGAATGTTTTATTAAAGATATTTTTATCAGACACAAAAGGCTGAAATACAGAATATCCTGGGCTGGCAAGAGAAGACGTGATAATAATTTAGATTATTATCCCACAGATCTGTGATTCACTTTTATTATTCTCTGTGTTCAGTTCAGGAATGCACAAATCCTCCCCAAGGAAGGTTTCTGGTTGAGTTCAGGGGACTCTGCTTCATCTTTAGGGAATGTCCGAGGGTCAGTGAGATCCTACATGCACGTGCAAACGTGCTCAGAGGGAGTTTGCAGAAGTCATCTCCTGACACCAGGGCCACCTCTAAGATTAGGTTATAATCCAACCTGGCTGTCCAGGGCCCTGCTGTAACCCCTAGGAAGTGAAACATCCCGACCAAGAGAGAGACCTGCACTGGAATGAGGTGGACCAGCTTCTGGAAAAGGTTCTTCCCATTCAATACAGAACAGCCTAGTTACAAACTGGGACCAGAGGTTTTACAAGGAACTTTAGCATTTTGTAAAAGGGATCATTCTCTTTAAATATCTCTAAACCACCTTGGCAGTCAGCTAAAAGTACATTAAGAAAATGTTTTGTATGGATAAACTGTGATTCATTTGCTATTAGCAAATGCTTTGTACATGTTAGTGGAAACACACTGTTCTTCTCTTGTAAAGCACTTAAGGAGTTTTTGAAAACAAACAACCCCGCCTAACAGTATTTATCTTGACAAGAATGCTTTTATACAAATGTAATGACTTGAAAACAGAAAAAAACCTCATTAACTAAGGAGAAGTGATCAACAATTCTCAGGTCTTTGAACAAGGGAGTGAAGAAAATCAACAAAAACAACCAACCACCACCAGCAACAAAAAAACCCATTCCCCAAAACACAAAACACTTACAGAAGTTGACTAGAACACAGAAACATACAGAAACATAAAATGCTAATTTAAGGCTGCTTTAGCAATCCCTTAGATGTAGCTGGCTAATGGGTGGGCTTGTGAGGCTTTTACAGGTTCCCTGGCTAGCCTGTGTGCACAGAACATCCCTGAGGAGCAGACAGTTTGTGCAAGGGAAACTCTAATCTCACTGGAGGATCAAGCCCATAGAATGCATCAGCAGCAGGATACACAAAACCTGGAAGTCTGAATGGCATTTTGGTGATTTTTTTTTTAACTGACATTGAAAATCAGACCTTCCTTGTAGTTTAATTTAGGGTAAAGTTTTGTAGTTCTATAACATGACAATCAGTACCAAAAGATGAGGACAAACACCTACCTGTACCTTAGGGAAATCTGGTATAGGGGAAAAACCCGAGTTGTGATCCCACTGTCAGTGTTGCCAGATCTGTGCACCACAGCATCAGTCAGTGGGATAAATGAGATCTGGATCAGAAATTGAGGCATGGCTGCATTGGTGTTGGATTTCTCAGAGCATGTAGTACCTCTTTGTGTCATTTTGCTGTAATGATGCTTTGTGTTCATACTGATGTTACATTACAGGAGCTTGGCCACACAGTGCCTAATCCAGTACCATTCCTGCCAGGCAGATTGCAAACAGCAGCATTAATTTATCACAGAGCAGCTCTTTATGTTGTGACTGCAGCAGTTTTGATGCAATATAGCAGAAACTCTAAAGCTGGGTGTCTTCTATCATCAGTTCAAGACATAAACCAACCACTCACTCCCCGTGGGAATTCAGAGAACTTTCTCCAACAAGCCTTGATATCAGAGTTCTCACTTCACAGCAGTTTGTTGCTCTGGAACAAACCCTGCGTCTCAGTGTCAGAATACTGGTTAGATGGATTATCTACTCCCATGAAGCAATCCCTATGTCTTTAATTGAAGACTGCCTTTTCTTTTTACTCTAATTCATTGCACATTAGTTAAGATGACTTCTAGCTGCAGAACAACTATCCCACCCAGAAGCTGTGGTGACAGTAATAAAGGATGAGGGAAGAAATGAAGTGACTTCTCCCAAAACTCGGGCTGAAGTGTAATGTGCAGGGATTGTCCATGGGATTTGATGTTGACCAGTGCCCTCTTCGGGGTGGGCTCTGATCTTCTCAGTTTGTGATTGACTCAGCACATTTGAAGCATCTCAGCTAAAATCTATCTTGGTATTGCTTAGACAGAAAAAGACAAAAGCTTTCAGTCCTTCTAAATTCTGTTTCTGTGCATGAATCTGAAGTAAGATGTCATTCCTTTTATCTGATATTATGCAAGACACAACCTTTTCCTTCCAAGGTCAAGCTCTTGGATACTGTAGCTAAATATTTATAGGACTGCATAGCTTCTTACTCCATAAAAAAATTATTTGAGGGTCATTTTCAGCGCCTCCAAATCCCCTTTATGGAAGATTTAGAGAATCTGCAGGTATTAGTGTCACATCTTTTTTTTCAGGGGATTTTGCCTTTTTTTCTCCTCGCTCCTCAGCAGAATATCTTGGGTTTAAGTCTGAAATCCACCCTGTGCAGTTTGCATGCTTGGTTGTGCTGCTCCCTGACAACTGGTGGATTATGGATCATCCAGTAATGGATGCAGTGGGGGCATTTTATGAAATGGAGATTACAACTTAAACTTCCAAATCAATCGTAAATGGACCTTTTTGACCTCCAGTGTCATGGGAGTCATGATGAATTCCAACCTGCAAATTCAAATCAAAGTACTAACTCAAGCTACAATCAATAAGCAATCACACTGCTATTGAGGCAAATCTGCAGTCAGGGAAACCCAACACTGACTGGGTATGGTTTTGGCTTTGTGATTTGATCCAAAATGGCTTAAAGCCAGGAAGAGAAATGAACCTGCTTGGTGCTCAAGGTTATCAGCTGTGTGAGGGGATCTTGGGAAGTTCTTTAAGGCTTGTGAAACAGGGAAGGGATGTGTTCTGGCTCCTTCTGGACTCAGTATATGGTCCATGGTGAGTAAGACCTGTCACTGAGGCAAGGCAAACTTTCAGACCTTTGGTGTGAAGAAGGGACATAAGAACGAGCTTGTCCTGGATCAGCACAAGGATCCATTTAGCACAGTCTCTGATGCTGGCCAGTAAGGGATGCTTAAAATTGGAGTGCAGAAAGTCAGATGCATTAGGAGCAGTCCCTCCTTTGGCTGTATTTTGCCAGCAGCCAGAAGCTGAGGGACATCCTGGATCAGAGCTGTTTCCACATCATCACAGTTACCAGTCTCTGGCTCTCTCCCTGATGTCTAATGCATGAAACAATAATAATAATGATAATAATAAAAACAATAATAATTGGAATTGTCATTGTGGCTGCTACCACTTGGAATGACAGTTCACAGAGCAGAAATAAGGGTTCTCCTTTTTAATTTCCTTCTCTTGTGTTTTCTTTCAGCACCACCACGTTGCCTTCCTATATCAGGATAACCAATGGCTACATCACAGTCAAACCTCCCATCTGGATTTCCAACCAGCTGGATCAGAGGCCGCGTCCCGACCACCCATCCCAGCCCCAGCCCACAAGCTCAGCCCCAGCCAGCCTCTCATGGCCATCAATAACATTTCCTCTCTGCATGGCCATAGCTTCTTTTCTCCTGAACCTACTGCAGCCCTCCTGACCACATTAGTATCACGTGCAATCCCTTGGAATAGAGAAGAGAGATAATTTATGAACGAATTGGAGTTTAAGACAACAACAGTTAAAAGCTGGACCTTCTCAGTGACTCAGTAGTGCCTTCTAGCTGATTTTGTCTCTTTGCCCAGATACATTTTGAAACTCTAAAGCTTTATTGTAACACTGACTTACATCTTCTTTTTGTAGAAGGATCTTTATTTCCCATAGTGCTATGGGGTTTTGTAAAATATACATGTTCATATAAAGAAAAAAAAAGAAAAAGAAAAAATGTATTTATTCGACTGGTAAACTTATTTTTCTTGTTGTATATGTTAATAACATCCCTATTAATCAGTAGCGATGGTGAAACAGATAAATTAATATTTTCTATATTTGTTTTCTGACAATTCTGCAGATGTCTGAACTGACACCACATGAATGCCTTCTTTGTTACTTTAACCATTTTGTTTTACAGCAACTGTCCAATAAGTACATTTCTGCTGAACATCTTTATTTTACTTCTTTTATCTCATTAGCATAGCTTACACTGAATAAAGCAGATCCTGCTCTCTGGGGCCTGTGCTCATTACAAAAATAGGTACATTCTTAACCCATTAGCTGCCACAGCCTAAAATACCAGTTATTTTTACATGACTAAGTAAGTCATTAGTCAGGATAATCCTCTGCATTCCCCCTGGTTTTTTTTAACTAAGCTATTTAACTTCTTTGGAAATTACCAATTTCTCTCTTTACCCTGGGATTAATTTATCATCTAGCGCAAATTAAGACACTTTTTTCTTAATAAAAAATTGCTTTTAAAGTCTGGAATAATCCTACTTGGAATGATTTTCTTCTCTCCCTCATTTTATAAACATAAGCCTACAACCTTTTGCAGCATAAATGAGAAGAGAGCTTGGTCTGTCTATAGATTATAAAGATGTAGTGCCCTGTTAATCTATAGAACTCCTTTGTACCAGTTGTATTAATGCCTGTGGACAATCTGGAGGCAAAAAACATGTACAAATTCCTCTTTCTCTTGCTACCATGACCTGATAGAGCTGATATCTCTGTGCTGAAATAGTTACATCTTGTCCAAAACCTGCTCAACACCACAGGAATCAAGCTAGCCCGTGTTATGGAGACATACAGAACATTCTTCCATTTTTAGACTAGGGTACCTGACTTAGATGGAAAAGTTATGACACCTTACACTCACTGAAAAATGTGCTCCCTACCCAAGCAGTTCTTGTTCAGGAATGAGATTTACAACATCTGTGGGGAAAAAAAAAACCTGCACCATCTTAAAAATTACTATGTTTAAAAAAGCATGTAGATGTTTTCTCACCACCAGAACGGGATGGAAAAATTTCTTTGGATACAAGAGTTTAGAAAATTAGTTTTGGTTGAAACAGTGGGTTTTTTTCTAAGTCATCTACAAACCAAAAGTCAAAATTACGTGATGAAAACATCTTATTTAAAAAAGAAGTCTCAAAATTAGAAAAATACAATACAAGCTTTTCTTTATGGAAAAGCAGTGCTTCTCCACCTTGGAAAAAAGATAGTGATGATAATTATAATAACAATACTGATAAAATTCTGGCTGAAAACAACCCTGTAAGTTTCCCATCAGCCCTACTGCCCGGTCTCCAGAGCTGCAGATGATTCCATGCAACTTGCAAGACTCTG
Organism: Coloeus monedula; assembly: GCF_965178545.1. NCBI lineage: Eukaryota > Metazoa > Chordata > Aves > Passeriformes > Corvidae > Coloeus > Coloeus monedula. The sequence continues at coordinate 24,073,747 of NC_138789.1, read as the reverse complement.
CAGTGAGTGAGAATTCAGAATTCACAGTTTGCTCCTTGTCATACCAGTTATTTCAGGAAAGTAGGATGGAAAGTAACTAGACTACAAAAATCACGTGATTTCATGATGAAATACTGAGCATTTCCCTCATGCATCCCAGCCCATTGCCTTGCAAAGGCCAGGGACAATACAGATAACTCCTTTTAAATTACTGGACACGGTGACCCCCAGCCTTTGCTCTGTTTTTGGCAGCAGGTTGTGTAGGTTTATGGTCAATTGAAATGGGTACAGCACAGAGTGCTGTAAGCTTCCCCACTTACTTTTTTTTTCTTCAAGTACAGCGGTTGATAAGGCTGAATGGAAAACATTGAGCTTTGCCCCAAATGTGAGATTCAAACAGACCCCATGCATACTTTCATATTGTGTATTTTGGCTAGCAGAAGATTATAGATGTAAGTTTTGGACAGAAGCCATTCACCTTGCATAATATTTATTGCACAGAGATGGATATTGGAAACATATTTTGAGAACTTTCATTTTGGTTTTATTTGAGCTATTGCTCTAGAAATGCCTTCATTTGAATATAATGGTTTAACAGACCTTCAAATTCAACATTAATGCATTTTAAAAAGATTATTGGTTCTCCTGATGTGTTCAAGGCAGAGATGAAAACTGAATTACAATGTCTTATTTACAAGAATGTAACTGGAAATAAGGTAGGCAAATCTTAAGGGTGATGATAAGTTACATAGTAAAAGTGAACAGCCAACAAACCAAAACCCATTGAATTTTATTTGTTGTAACCGAATCGTATCCAGAAATTATTCTGTGGTACTATCCCAGGAATAATTCCAGGTGTTGGAAAACCTACTGTATAAATAGACAAGACCATGTAAAGATAAGGGAGAGAAAAAAAAAGCAGAAAACAGAAACAACTTGTCCAAGACTGTAAGGAAAACAAACAGGACCAAGACTAGAAATTACAGTTCTGAAGTTTCCCTGTCTGTGGCTTTCTCCATAAAGCTCTGGAGCTTTTTTTTTTTAATATTAGGAGCACACAAATCTCTCCACACTCCCAGCTGTTATCATGCTGCACAGAATAGTCACTCTTTTGTCACCAGCAAGGTTTTTGGAGTTCCTCCTGCACTGGACAGTAATATTCAATATTCATTAGCTCAGATAGTGTGGTATGTTTGGCTATCACAGGATGTAAATGGCTTGGATATCGAAGTATGTTTTAACATCTTCGCATTTCCTGGGATTTTGTCTGTAATTCTGGGAAATTAATAAATTTTACTGGAACCCTTGTGCTGGTGCCCCACATTTGTGCAGTGCTGGTGTCGAAACAAAGTGTCTCTTGGATCTGGGGTCTACACACCTGATTTTTGCCACCTAGAAGCAGCTGCCTCAGTCATCTGAGCTGTCTCTGGCTCATGACTTAAAGGTTGAGTAGGTTTCTGTAGATTGTAGCTCAGGATCCCCACGTGAATGACTTCAGCACAGCTCTCTAACCAAACACATCTTTTATTCTCATCTTACCCTAAAATATGACTTTGGGTCACTTTCTTCAATACATGACCTGTATGCAGACCAATGCTGGATAATGAACCCTCACTGTGGTTGATAAAATGGGTTGTTTACTAATCAGCATTCATTAAAGCACAGTAGTACTGGTTAGCACAGACCTATGCACACCCATTGCAATGGATCATGATTTCTGAATTTCTAATGGTTTTCTAAACCATGAGTTTAGAAACTGGACCAGATTTGATACGTGCTCTGAAAGTAACACTGACTACCAGCTTCAGGGGACTTCAACTTCCTCTGTGGGTTTCTCAGAAAACTAAAAACCAACTGTTTTCTTTCTTCTGAAGGAAAGCTCAAATTCCCATGTAATCACAAGATTCCAAAGGCAGGAGATTTAACAAAAATATTCATGCCCACTACATATAACAGCTTATCTCTGAGAAACACCATCAAGAGTCACCCAGTGTCTGGCAGTCTAGAACATGACTTTGGATGAATCCAAAGCTCAGTGGTCGCATGATTCATCTTCTCAACTCAGCTACAACTGACACCAACACAATTCATTTTAAATGTAACTGTAGCATTATAAACAAATGCTGAATATCTGCCAAGGTCTTGCCCTGGTGGGATAAATAATCCCATATCATCAGCAACAAATCTAATTTCTCCTCTTTCAGTGTTTTGATGCTTTTCTTGCTTAACTACAGATACTATATTAACATGCACTGCCACTTGGAGAACCAGTCAGTAAGCTGGGACAGAAGGTATTTTATATTTTATGACTGATGTAGTTTCTCTGCAATCCCTCAAGCTGTTGAATAATGCAATATGTCTTCTGGCAATAAATGATGAACATGATTTATGATAACTATGCTTTATACAGGTGTCAAAAATCTGCTTTGTTGAACTTCCCTTCCCATTCCTCCAACCTCCACTGTAATTTAGGAACACCCAAGGTACAGAGTTGTATATTTATCTTAGTTCTTCAATATACAGTTGTGGAGAAAGAGGGAGATGGAAAGAGGGAGAACTTAATCTCTGTTTAGTGCATTGATTAGTCAAATGATATGACTCAGTCATTACCATATACCACTGTTAGGGAGGAATTTCCCATCATGTATTTATGTTAGAGAAACCAAAGTGCCAAAGTTATTATCTCAGCATAAATGTTACCATGCCAAACTTTGCTTAGTACCGTATTTCTGTATTGTATCCAAAAGTTATATGGTCTTGTCATATCTCTGAAGTGATCAATGTTCCATGGAGTGTGCTAAAACTCAGCTTCAATTTAAGCGTGTTTTAACTTAACTGAAGAAGAAGGATAATTTGCTGACGTTTGAGATCATAGGGGGGTATGTGTGTGTACATTTATATGTGTGCGTTGTGTGTGTTCTGTCCCAACCCAAATTCAGCCTTTCCTGTGACTAACATTTCAGGAGGCACCTTAATCTAGATAAAGGCAGAGAGGTCTTTGCAATAAGTAGTCAATACTTTCCTTCTACAGGACTGATTAACCATCCTGCAGATTCATGCTCACACTGAAATTCAAATTGCGTTCTTTGTCAGTTTTCAATTCAAATGTACTTCAGATACTTTGTCCTGTTCCGCCTCCTGCTTTTGTGAACTGTTTTGAAGAGTGTAATAAAAAGATGCTTTCTAATATTATTTTATCAAAATATTTTTGTAGCATAATATATTAATAAAATGTTATTATAAATCCATAGCACAATAATCGTGTGTCTTGATTCTTTCCTTTGCACTAAAAGCTGAAAAATTACTGAAATCACTGAAAAAAAGGAACATTCTGTTTGTGGAACTTAGGCATGCCGCTTCTTTTATGCCCAACACCAACATGGGATGAAACATGGAGAAAGCAGAACCAAGCTCTTTCCTTCTAGCTACTCCATTCCCTCTCCACATCAAGATACAGAGACACAGAGATTCACTCATTTTTCTTGGCATATTGCTTTTTCTTGCATCCAAGCCATGCCTTGTAGCTGACACTGCAGATTTCTTGCTGATCATTGTTTACTTCTTAATTATGTGCTAAATCATTTGGTCTTTAACACACCATTTGGAGAGGACTCCACCAGCAAAGCTGGTTTAGAAATATCCACCATAGGAAATGCAGTGGGAGTTATAAACACTGGAGCTGGTTTGAATGAGCCAAACATGGCACAGGAAGGGCCTGTTGCAAAATAGAAAGGAAACTCTTGAAAAACAAAGCTAAAAAGAGTCTATCTATTGAAGGACCAACCAGACTGCCAAAGCTGCTTGCCATCCTGTCTTTGGAGTGTCAGCCCATCTGGAGAGTCTGTGTGGTCCAGCCATGGGCTATCCCTGGCCCTGGCAAATGTATTTGAGGCAGCACATCTGAGGGAAAACACACCATTGCTTGTGCACTTAATCCCCACTGAATCAGGGCTGAGCTGCACCTGATTGTGGAGGGACTGAACACATCAAGCCAGACTGGGGGAAAGCTGGAGTTGAGCTTAACATTATGGCAGTTGTCTGCTCCAGACTCATCCCAGAGAGGTCTTCATCCAACACACACAAAGGGGCTCCATAACTTCTCCAGGGGCTCAACTGGAGCAGAGGGAACCACTGAAAAATATATTAAAATATCTGTGCCGTTAGATGTACACAGGGAGTGTCCAAAGACAAAAATAACCAGACTTCCACAAGTCTACTGCCAGTAATGAAAACAATAGTAATGGGAAAAATAGTATGTGTTTAGATTGCTAAATAGCTGGATGGTGGGAATACAATTACTGAATATCACTGGGGTCTTAAAAATGTTGAAACTTTATAGACCATTGCAAAGTCTATATTGGCTTTTTTAACATACTGTTCCTCCCATTACAAAGAAGAGCAGTGAGTCCTGAACACCTGATTCATTTGAGCAGCAGGTCTCAGTCTGCAATCTCAAACATCTTGCTGCACAGTATGCCAGCACTTCATTAGCTAAGGCTGCACCTTTGGGTGCAAGCCATCGTGCAAAGCACTGCACTTCATTCCCTTTTCCACATTTAACAAGGATACAGTTAAAACAGCAGAACAAATTACACAGAGCCAAACCTCCACCAGGCTGGTTTTCAGAGCAATGATAACAATAATATCTGCAGCAGCGAGTTCATGCTCACAGCCCTCAGTCACACCTGGAGCTCCCTGCCTTCCTGGAATGAAATGCAGTTTGAACAAAGGGACCAAGACAATGTGAGAAAACATCAACAGCAGGCAGATAGAGGCAAAGCAAATGAAAGACAGATGTAGGAAGGAGAGTGAGAGCTTTCTGCTTTGTGCTCAGCCCATATCTCTATTGTCCTATGGAGTATCAGTTTGTTGTCCTAATGATATCAGTTCTCCAGTCCTCTTGTGTGATGTATGATGTACCTTTTCTTTCTTCATATGAAAGCCATTGGTTTTCGCTACAAAGGGATGGATACACAGCCTCAACCAGCCCTGTGTGACTGAATCATTTTGAACAGCAGTGCCCTTTTTCTTTCCAGAGATCTCTGCAGCTGTCTGTCTTGGCAAGGGTGGGTTTGTCCCCAGATTCATCCTGTTCGAAATCCTTTCCACCCACTCCTGTTAGCCTGAGTGTTCACCTCATTTTTAATGGGAGCATTATCATCTTCAGTTCTGCACTGGCAAAAACAATTCTCAGAAGGGGAAAAGACAGAAACTCACACCTACCCATCTTTCTTGAACAAACTGTCTTCATCCAAACTGTAGGAGGCAAGCACTTCGAGGAATTTGCCAAGAATTGTTTTTCTCTTAGCAACAGCCCAGACCAAAAGTGGACAGAGATACAATCTGTGATATCATCTCTCAACCAGAAGGATCCTAAGAAGACCCATTAGTTCAGACAACATGTGCTCTGCACGGTGGTTGTGGCTTGAAGGATGGACAATGCTGGCTGTGTTCTCTGGCTGTGCCTGGGCCAACTGTGGCCCTGAGGCAGGATCCAATCCACACAATAACCTTATCTTGCTGCTGCCTTTTCCTCCAAGCAGTTCATGGGCAGCCAAACATTTGTTCTTGACCCTGTTTGTGGCACTGAATCTGATTTGCCACTGCTGGGTCTCCAGGAGACATCTCACTGTGCAGAGCCTGGGGCTGGAGGTAAAGCTTGGCTCCCCATCACTGAGGGTTTAGTGATGACACACCAGCACCTGGGCCCCTCCTGTGGCTGAGCAGGCCCGTAAAAAGACACGTGAGGTGAGATCATGCTTCATGTGAAGGGAGTAAAATTCTGAGCCCTGGTTGGTTTCCCTTAAAAATACCTAACTTTCCTTGGAACCTCACCCTTCCTGGGCCGTCTTTATCCAAAACCATTAACACCAAGGGGGGGTGGGAGGTGAGGGGAAGGTTAAAGTATTGGTGTTAGTGGAGGACTCAGACATTAAAAGAGTATCCCAGGTTTGGAGCTTCTGTCGCCTGCTGCCAGCAGCAGGCCCTGCTTGAAAGGAAAGTACCTATCTCAGCATGCAGTCAAGAGGAATAATAAAACTCTGGTCATTCAGAGGCAGGGAAGAGGAGGAAAACACTCAAAAATGTGCAGGCTTATGTTTCTCTTGAACTTTCAAAATAATTTTCTCTCCCATCCAGAGATTAGTCACAGAAGCAAATGATACCATATCTGGGAAAGAAGTCAGGTGGATGGAAATGATCTTTGGGGAGAAGGAGAGGAAAAAGGGAGCAGACATTTACTTCTCTGCCTGCCTTGCTCACCTTCCCCTTTCTCTGAGCCTGAACATACAAATGAAAGAGCTGGGAAAAATCAAGTGTCCAACCTAAAGCTAGTGGGGGCTTTAAATCCATCTCAGGCCAGTGGGGTTTTTCTATTTCTGTCTGGTGGATTCGGGGAGCTGACTTTGCCACTACATGATCCCCTAGAGCTCCCACTCTGCAAGAAGCTTCATTTCTCCCAGAGGCCCCCATGAAATGATTTTCCACACATTTTTCCAGACTCAAATGAAAAAGAAAAAGCTAAGGGACTAATGAAAGCATGCTCATAAACACCATTCCATGGGAAAGACCAGCATTTGCTATGGTTTTCAAAATAGAATTCCAGGTCCTCCAAGTACTTCTGAAGCACTGAGTTGGGCTTCACAACACCCAGAGGTTTCAGGTAAAGAACAACCTCAGCCCTCTCTTAATAAGGTGGGAAAATGAGGTGGACAGCGGATTTTATGACATGCCTGAAATCACGAGGGACATCTGTGCGAGCAGGATTCAGAAGGCAGCCCTTCCTCTATGGTACACTGTTCTCCGAAGCATGGCTCGTTTATTTCAATTAATAGAGCTTTATAAGGGCTCCCCTGCCACCTTTTTTTGGCATGAATTACTGCAAAGACAGTGAATTAAAAACACCAAGGGGCATCATTTTCTTTTAGTGTTTAAAGAAGCTGTTTCCATAAAAGCAGACTATGTGAAATTTGCCCAAAAGGGTAAATTCAGGAATAACATAAAGGATTAGAACAGAAAAATAGATGTCTTAAAAATCTCTTCTTAGACAGGCCTGACCTGACAGTTCAGCTCTGGAGTAGTCTTTCTGTGTAACACCAGTCAAGTGGTTCAACCAGGCCTGGTTCCTGTCACAACATTCACTCAAGTGTTGCAGGATTAGGGGCTTCTCCAACCACGAGGTGAAATTCTTTAGAAGTGTAAAGCCAATGCATGCAGTCCACTGTCTCCCCATTTTCTCTCTTCAAAAACACACAAGTAGGACTCAGTTCCAGTACCAGGCACTGTCTGAAAGCCATCACCCAAACTTGCCTCCTTCAGTGGTGCCACCCAGACTGACTCAGCCCTTAGAGAAGTATTCCCAGCTTATGTGACTTGCCAGCTATTTTAAGAGAGGCTCTTGTGCTTGGTCCCAGTCAGTTCCTGCCCTCAGAATGCAGCTATATGCGTAGTGTTTGCAAAGGCATTTCAGATTGTCTCTTATAAAGGATGAACAGCTTCAAAAGCATTTTGAAACAAAGCCAAAACTCAACAACTGAGTCATATCCACTGCTTGCTGTGACCACACAAAGTATCTCTGATATGGCAGGGATGTGTTATGGAAGAACTTGCCAGGCAAGCTGTGAATTGGACAAGGTGCAAAATGAGCTGTAATCTCCACCTAAAATGTCTCCACTTGCTTGACCATTTCAAAAATTACCATTTCACAGAGTTGCAGCCCATCATCATCATCATATGCATAGCATATTTTAGTCAAAATTGCAGGACTGAGAGATGCTTTGACATTCAGTAATTGTCCTGAACCTTGGCTGGCATCTCTATTTTTTATATCTAGCTACTAGCTGTATCTCAGGTAAACACTAAATAGTCCACTATGAGACAGAAATGTGAAGTTTTTAACTTCAGCTTGAAATGACTTCTTGTTACAATGTGCTTTCATACTGTAAGTTCAAAATTTTAAAAAAACCCGAACCCAAGTGGTTTGTACAAAACATGAAACAACCGAATTTTCAATTTTTTTTTAAGTTCCCAAATAGTAATAATACATGTCATTGATAAACAGTAGTAATGTTTAAATGTCAATGAACAGAAAAAACCAATATTGCTGCTCTAAATGAAAGTGTTGCTTACACTCTTGATAGTTGAAGCTGTGGTTTCATTGTTGACTTGCACCCCTCCTCTCTCCTAGCAGCATCATTCTTCTTCTCATCCTGGTTTTGAGGTCAAGAACTGGATTTTGATTAGTCCAAATAGACTTTCAGGTCCATGCTTTTGCATGTGCCTCTGCAATGAGGGCTTTTTGAGTACTCCTTCGTTCTGAGTTTATAAGGCCTTTTACTAAAAATAATGTATGGGCTCTATCTAAATCAAACTTCTTGCAACCCTCCCATACTTCAGAAGTGCTGAAGACCTCAGCTCAGTTCTTTCTCTTAGCACACATTGCTTTGAATGAAATAGCTGCGTGAAGAAAAATGTCATTGCAATGTGATAATTTGGTGATGATGACGCTGAAGTACTGAACCAAAACAATAATCTTTGGTCAAACCATAATCACAGCACTGAAATCCATTGGTTAATCATGGAAACTTCATACTCAGTGTGGTCTGCTGTGCTGTTCTGAGGCATTTTGAGAAATGGCCATAAGCAGGCTGACAGGAATGTACTCGTGCTGTTACTCACATTGTGTAGCAGGCACACCACACACTTTTGCATGTTTTGAAAAATTAGGTTAATGAGTAAGACCCAGTATTTGAAGGTGAAGTTGTCTGCATCCTCTGTTCTCTTTACTGAGAGAAATGAGGCAGCATCTCCAGCTTCATCTCTGTAAATTGTACTCTCTTTTTACCCATGATTTCTTTCATGACAGAAGTCTGAGGTCACACCTAGAGCATCAAACTGGGTGAAATTCCAAGGTGCTGCTAACATGTGCTACAGGTCCTGAACAGACTGCCCGGCTGGTGCAGTGGCAGCACAGGTACCTCTAAGAGGGACACACCAGTGGGTGGGTGAGCTGTGATGGGGATCTATAAGCTGCAGAACATCTCTCTTGTTTTACTCTGAGGTTTCTGTGTGCTGACACTGAGCTTTTTGAGGAGCCATGTGAAGGGCTGTGGGTGGCCACGCTGTCCTGATGTTGTCAGTTCCATGGCTGACACCAGCAAGGCACGAGCCCTGGGCCAGCAGCTGTGGGGAAATGGCCGAAACCTCTCCCCAAATTCCCTGCAGGCACAGGTGCAGAGATCTGAGGGTTGTATGCTTGCGTTAAAACAATATCCTTAAATCTGTGGAATGATCAAACGTGCCAGTTCTTCCCACCTTGAAAGACAGGCAGGCAACGTGCACTGTGCACCAGCTCTCAGGCTGTGCCTTGCTGTGGAGCTTAAACCTGTCCACAAGCATTCCCTGAAATACTGCTTGAGCCTGTTGTGCTTCCTCGCGCTCCTCCTCTGTGCTGGGACACATGCACGAAGCCAGCTCATCTCTGGAACGGCAGCACAGGGAACTGCTGCTTGCTTGGGTGGTTGCTGAACAGCTGTTTCAGCTATGACATAACTGCTTTTAAACTTCAAAAGGGATCTATTTCTGAGCTGAAAACATGCAGATCGTTTCATAAAAGCAGGGGTGAAATGTTAGCAGGCCGTGGAGAGGGTGGTGGACTCAGTGGAACTGCAGAGCATGCATAACATCCTGTCAGCCCTGTCTTCTGCTGACTTTCTCTCCTTAGGGGTCCAATCCTGCAATTTTTTCTCAAGCAATAACCTTATCCATGCCAACAGAGCCTGTTATTCCATCTGCTGGTACTCACACTGGAATGTGTTTGCTTTAGGAGTGATTGTGTGCTTTGCTGGTGGGCTCAGAGGACAGATAAAAGCCAGTGCCCAGCTCTGCAGAGTAGTTTCTAGTGAGGTGAATGAACTCATTAGTAAAAGATTCCTTTAAAAAGATGGGTGCTATGCAAACCCAATGTGAATTAGACTTTTTGTGGGGTAAGTGGAGTTCAAGCATGACCAGACACAGCTCAACTGCTTCATGCTACCTCCTGCCCCTGGGAAGACTTTCTGATGCCAGCTGGGACAAGCTGAGAGAGTGCAAAAATCATACAGACCAGGCTTGGAAGGGTGGATATCTTAAAAAATGCAGATAATGCCCAGATTTTCAGACAGCTGTGAGGCAACAGGTCACACAGATGCTCTGTGACACTGGAGCTGCACACAAAATTCTGGCCAAAAAAAATGATGGAAACATTTTGCTGCAAAACCTGATTATTGCCTGATATATGCAAGGGATTTTATTAAAAACTAACAAATAAACAAGCAAGCAAGCTGATTCCTATCTGGAACTACATCATCAGTTCACCAGACCCCAATTCTTCTCTTTCACTGCCATGAGAATCTTTCCATTCCCATGAATGATGACTGAAAGCCTCGTCTTGCAAACAGCTCTCTGAATTAAATGGATGACTTTAGATTAACTTTAAATTTAAAAGTTCAACTTATTGATGTTGGCAACTAGAACACGGCCATGGAAGAGAGGTAGGAGGAAGAAAAGGAGGTGCTATTTTTAAAAACAAAGAGAAGTCTCCCAAGTGCCATAAGCACAGTCAGCAGAGGGCTGTGGTGGTGGTTCCAGGCAGTGCAATATGCTGAGTATGGATGGATACAGTTTAAACCAAAAATTGGGGGTGCCAGTATGTATTTAACACTTAACATGTAAAATCTTTCTGTTAGGAACCATGTTAGTGACTAAGGGAGCTTGAGAGAAGACTCTGACATGAGTCATCTCGGCACCTGCTGAAATCCTGGTGCTGGCACCGATCAGCGCTCAGATTTTTAAGGGCAGACTCAAGAGCCAGGCATCCAGAGCTCTGTTACCAGATGAGCAGGTGAAGAAAACCAACACAACCATCAGGAATGGCACATTCCAGAAACACTCTGGGAAATATTTCAACACTGCTGAAAGCATTTGCTTGGAAGTCTTACTCTGGGTCCATAATTGCTGTCAGGTATTGCAACTCCAGAATAAATGTAATAGTTCTCAGTTAAATCATCCTGCCTCTCGATCAAGAGTTACACTGAGCAGCTCTGTCCAGTAGACTAAATATCCTCTCATAAATGCATTCTGGCATCAGAGATTTCCGTAGGTGGGTGGCTTTGACAGAAATTCATGCTAAGTCCGGAGCCAAACACTGTGAGAAAAGCTGTCCCAAACACCCATTGTCCTTTGCAAAAATAACAGAAAATTGATCATTCTCCACCCCAAAACCACAGCGTTCCTCAAGCCTAATTCCCCAGGGCAGCTGAAGTTCTTCTCTTTAAGCCTGTGTTGCTCAAAGACAGGTCAGGAACTTCTGCTGGGAGGGGCTGTGGCACAGCAGCAGCCACAGAGGTGCTGCCCCAGGGGCTGCCAGGGAATTGGGGTCCTTGAGGAACAGAGTGAGCGGTGAGAGCTGATGGGGACAGCAAAGCACATGGATCCCCAGCCAGGATCATAAGGTTGAAACCCCAGTGCCGTGCCCTGAGGGTGGCCTTTAACCTCTGCATCTCTCATTTTTCATTTGTGCTGTAACGGTGCAAACAGCAGCAGCACTCCAACAGAGGTATCAGCTCTGCATTCCCACATGCTCGAGTCTGGCACCAGGGCTGTGGCAGGTCAGGCCCAGATGTGATCTGTAGCATGGCCTGTGACAGGTTATTTATCCTTTAGGCTATCAGTGATTGGTATGATATTAATTGTCCCGAAAAGTTGTGTGCTTTGTGCAAGGATGGGACTTGGCTGTTGCAAAGAAATTGCTTTGGGTTACAGCAAAAACAGTAAAATAACTCCAAAATTATTCAAAAAAATTACAGGGCTCATGTACAGCAAGACTTTATTTATGTCATGTGCAATTAGGTCTGTTTTCCGCCTTTTGACAGGAGCATTTCAGCCCAGAGTAAGAATGAAACACACACAAGCAGCATGATGCCACAGCCAGAAACACTCCCTTCATCCAGGGAAGAAAGGGCTCTTACATTGTGAAAGGGAGCCTCCTGTTGTCTTCCAACTGGCATTTTCTGGCCAGCTGAAAGCTAAAATAACCCATCCTTTATGCTTTCAGTACTGTGATCTAATGGCTAAATGGATTTTTAGTACAAAGCATAATTTTCTCCTTTGGTTTTGCTCATTACTTAATGGAAAGGCCCCGTAACATTCTGCTTACATCCCAAACAGTGGCTGCTCGGCAGAAGTGAAGAACACATTGTCTTATAGCCCAGTAGTTATATTTTTTAATAATAATAATAAATAATTAATAATAATAACAATAATAATAATGGTTTCACTGCAGCTGGCTGGCTGCCTGAAGCTGCTGCAGGCTCACAGTGAACAGGCAGTTCCCACAGTCCAGTGGTTGGAAGGCACCATCAGTTTTTGCTCAATACATGTCTCACTTCTCCTCACATTTTGCTGACAGGAGGGCACCATGTCCCAGCTCCGCAGGGTTTAGCCCCAAACCAGTAATTCTCATTGCAGTGGCCAGCAGCATTGCTGCAGGTGACATGAGAGCAAAGCCACTCTATGCCAAAGGTGCCATGGAACCTTTTGATCCCTCCCTTCTTGCTTTGCATTAGGCTCTTGTGGCACCCAGGACATGGATGACAGCTCCTAGAAGACTGATTCTTCCAAAGAAATCATGTGTAGCTTTAAGCATGGAGCACATTGGTGCACTGAGGTCACAGCGAGGGAGAAGAGCAGCAGAGACCCTAAATGGGGCTGCGCTCTGCCCTGGGGTGATGGCCTCCAAAGGCTGAGGAGCAGCAGCAGAAGGATATGAATGTAAAGTGGCAGGAAGCAGAGGGCTTGGGTGCTCTAGGACATCCCCATGAGAACAGAACCCCAAACCTTAACTCACGTGCACAAAGGGATTCTGTAGGGACAACCTGTAGTGCAGCAGTGCAGCTCCCAGGGGCTGACACACGGCAGGGCACAGAGCAGGGCAGTGGTGGGGACAGACTGGGGGCTTACAAGGACACACATCCCAGAGCATCAACCACTTCCACACATGCTCTGCACATGCTCTTCAATTGTTTAGGGCTGTCTTCTTAATTTTCTTCAGCTGTCCCCATTGTAGCAGAAGCCTCCTTGCTCTGAAGGGGCAACTGAATGTTGGAAGTGCAACACCACTGAAAGGGGGGATAGAGAACCATGTTCTCCTTGGAAAATTCAAGTAACATGTCTGGAAAGGGAAGCTGCTTATTGCATGTGTTTCATTATGGAAAGAAAATGCCTTTTAAAATCTAAAATCAAGAAATTGGTGGAAAGGTAATTCCTGGAAGTTAGCTGAGTCTGTATCTTCCATTACTGTTCCCTATAAAGAAATGCTCCTGCTGCTTTTCTCCGGTAATCATGGGTTTCATGCCAGCTTCAGCATTTGGCTGTTGACTTCTTCAGGCAGATTGATGGCTCAGCTGAAAGTGAATTTATGGACACAACCCTCCCCTGACCAAGGCTCACCTCCTCTGATAGCTCCAGGTCTGTATCTCCCACTGAAGTACAAGGGACAAGAGGCAGCAAAATAACTTGTGAGGATCTCCAAAAGGAGGATAAACCATTTCTACCTAAACCCACTGAATTTATATGCTGTCACCTACTACCTGGAGGCACCTACCTGGGGGCAGTGATGGCCATACTTCAACTGGATTCCTAAAACTGGGCTGACCACCTTGGGAAAAGTTCAGCACCCCAAAGCTCATCACAGGATGCTGAAATTAAACCCAGCTCTGCCTCTGTCAAATGATACCCTTTCCTCTCCTGCAGCTAAAGGGCCCAAGGCAGCAAGCACCCTGGGACAGATCTGCTCATTTGCCCAAAGACAGGGCTCTGCTTCAGCTTCTTGCTTTATCCAGCACTGAAGCCAGCAGCTGTGAAGTAAGACTGCTTCCTTTTTTTATTTTAATTAATAAGAAGGAAGTAAAACAGTTCACTGTTCTGGAGGGAATATCCCTAGAGCCTAACTACTGAAAAATCAAACAGCATTTGAAAAGCAAGACAATGAGGCTAGCTTGAACTCACAGAGCATTAGAATTGCCCTGGCAGGAGCACAAGTGATTCCCTGATAGATGCAATAACAACGCTGCAATTACATGAAACAATATGTAAACTGAAAATGCAGTGCCACTCTGCTATTTGTACACCCTGTGTTCCACTGTCGTCCTCTTATTGTTAGCCTTTAAGTATTGTGTCTCCTAGGCCTTTAAATACTTCATTAGCATGATTTGCCAGCAATCTTTTTGTCTTAAAGAAGAATATTTTCTCCCACGAGGGCTCTAATTAAGCCAGTATTTAATGTAGGAAATTCAGGCTTCAGTGATATTTCCATGCTCCTGACAGTTTAAGTGGGAATGTCACAGAGAAGCACCTGATAACCAACAGAAAAATAACACCTGAAAACCTGAGGTAAGGTGAGAAGTATGAAAAAGTGAATCCTTCCCTGTGGGAAATAGTTTATGGCAAATTTGTAAAGAAGGATGAAGGTGAAATGGATTCACTTCTGTACTCCCACCTATAAAGCACTTAGAGATGCTGTAAGAAATTAATCTCCTCTGGATCATAAAACTAGTTTTAACCCCTGAGAAAGAAATAAGTTGACTGGTTTTGATTGATGTCTTGTGGGGCACTAAAAATAATTGATGGGATCTCATTCCCCTGCAGCAGAGGAACATCCTGGCAGAGGGCAGGAGCCTGCAGCCTCCTGGCTCCTGCCTCATTCCCTTCGAACCTCCTTGCAGAACTCCTACTGCCATAGTGCCATCTAGAGACAGTTACAGAAATTAAAGGAGGTTTGTTCCTAAACCTTCCGGTGGTGTTTGAGGGTTTGTGGGGTCATATCCCAGCAATGATTATTGCTTGCTATTCCAGCAGCCCTTAATTACAACACTGGGTTCCAACATCAAACCCCACGGAACCCAGAGCAAAGGCTTCTGCTGGGTTCAGCACAGTCAGGATTTGTCTTGTCCCACTTCCCCAGGAGGAGGATTTCATCATGATTAGCTCTTTATTAACATAAATGTATAAGAGAGCACCCAGCACAGCAAACAGCTCTGGACACTTGTGTGTGTGTGACTCCAGGGGCAGTAGTGCCTGGACCACAAAATTAACATCACACTGTTGGAATTACTCCTGTCTTTTCCTTAAAAGCCAGTGTAGGCAGAGATAGAGAACACCAACACTTGTTCTGGTATTTCAGCACCCTCATGTCCTTGTGACAACCTGAATAAAAGAAAGAATCTATGGTTCTATGATTGTAAGTACTTTGAAGGAGTGAAAAACGGGGTTTCACAGAAGTGCAAATTGAAAATTCAGTCACATAGGAGGGGAAAATAGCATGCTGGCATTTAAAGAACTGGCCTGGTAAGGAAGATACCGGTTTAAATCCAGATTTCCAGCTGTATCACAGACACTGCTGGACCTGGGGTGTACAGAAAGCCGACAGTGACTCCTCCACTCTCTTCTTATCTCTCTTTATTTTATTTCTTTCTTTTCAGATCTCTGTGTGGCTGCTTAATACCTCAGCCATGGCTTTCACTTGTCATAAAAGTAATGAATAATATTAATAAAAAAATATTGCAAGTATCTCTCCACATAAGAATTATTTAAAGATGTTTTCTTTTACTCCCTGGAGAACATATTTACAGACAAATTTAAGCTACTAAATCAAAGGCAAATTATTAAAATGTTGTAAAGCTAAGGACAGAGAAATTACAGGATATAAAATTGATGATGATCTTGCTAGCACTGAAAAACCTCTTCTTAATCATAATGCAAGTGGCCTCTGATAGCAAAATATCTATATTCCACTGCAGCTGGGTGTCCCCAGGAGAAAGCTGGATTAAACAGAAGACAATGAAATACAGACCTCGCTCAGTGGCTGCCTGAGAGCAAAATATGCATCTTTTGTACATCCCTAAAAGATTTATCATTATCCATGCTTATAAATTTCCCTGTAGTAGGGATTTGAATGGAAAAGACAGTAACATCACAATCAAAATCCCACTGACGAGCTGGTTTTGCTAGGGAAGAGGGAGAGCTTCATTGTTCTACAACTGGTGTCTTGTCTTACAAAGACAGGTCCAGAATTAAGCATCTCTGGGCATCTCTGTAGGTCAGAGCACATGGGAACATGGTATAGACACCTGAAAACATGATTTTTGAGCTTGTGAGGCCCACATGGGTGGCCCCTGCTGTAGATGGGCATCTTGGACATTCAAAGCTGGGCAGCTGAAGGTGGCTGGGCCTGATAGTGGCAAATCACCCTCCTGAGAGCCCTTGGCTGGTAATGCTGGTTTTGCAGAGTCCGGCAGTAAAGCAATGAAAGGCTAAAAGGAACAGTATTAAATATTTTGCTTTTCAACATTTTTGTCATATTAACTACATCTTGCAAGCCGTAGCTGAAGAAATACTCCTTTTTGAAACATCTCTCACTAAAATTCAGTAGTACAAACCATCTACTAAGCAGTAACAAAGACCGTAAAGAAGACTTTAAATTATCCTTTGCTTAGGAATTTGGGGGTTAAAGTGTGGTTAAAAACCACTGTCTAAACAGAGGGTCTGCTCTGTCTCTTAGACAGAAATGTGGGTTATTGACTTTGTCAATAAACCCACACTGCAAATGATACAAAAGTAACAAATCAACCAAGCAGTACTTCCCCATGTGCAGACAGGTGATCCACAGAGAACAATTCCTAAGTAGCAACAAAGCTACGGAGCAAATGCTGCTGCTGAATCTACCCCAAACTGAAGGGGAACTGGAGACCCTCAAGGAGAATCCAGAGCATGACCCAGAGATGGGTCAGAGGAACTGATGGGGCATAGAGGGAGAGCCTCCTGCCCTAAGAGACTTCTTGGGTTGAATCCTGCATGTTTGGTATAAGGAAGAAGCTTTTTACAATGAGAGTGGTGGCACACTGGCACTAATTGCCCAGAGAGGTGGTGGATGCCCCGTCCCTGCAAGCATGGAAGGTCAGGCTGGACGGGGCTTTGAGCCACCTGATCTAGTTGAAGATGTTCCTACTCATTGCAGGGGCCTTGGAAGAGATGACCTTTAGAGGTCCCATCTGACCCAAAGCACTCTATGATTCTAAGCTATTCATCAGTCCCTCAAGAGCAGGGCTATGAATAAAACAAGCAAAATGCACTTGCCCATTAAATCCTCCGGGGTGAAGAGCCCAATGTTGAAGATGAAGGACCTGGAGGGAGTGAAAGCACATCACAGCCAGAGGGGGACTGTCCCCATCCTCTCCCCTGGTGGTCTGAGCCCTGGCCATGAGAGCTGTCACACTGTCCCCGGTGACCAGGTGGGCTGCCAGGGCCCTGTGCTCACAGCACTGCTCCCACACCTTCTGCAGCAAGGCAAGGACCTGCTGCAGGCATCAGAAAGGCTCTGCCTCACCTCCTCCCCAGCTCCCCTGGGAAAACATCCCCCCTGCACTACTGGCACTCAGATCCACAAAGAGGAGCAAGGGAAGGAATAAATTCCTGCCACGTAATTTCTCCAGCACAAGGAACTAATGCAGGCCACGGATCTGACACTCTGCCTCTCGTGCTGGAGAAGTGAGCCGAGAGCTGTGTTTTAACATTAGCTCCTCAGTGTAATTTCCTGTAATTGTGAGGCGCTTTAGAGGTACTTGTGAACTTGGGTGGATGGCTCCTAACGAAGTTGATGAATAACCCAGGACCGACTCAGCTCCGAAACAGACCCAGCACTGAAGGAGGGAATGCGGAGAAAGGTTTTGCCTTCCATTAGCAACACTATCCAAACAAGTGACCCTCTCCCTGAGAGATTAGTTCACAGCAGGTGAGCTATAATCTGCTCTGATCGGCAGGCAAGGAAAGCATTCATTCCAGCTGCATTACAGCCAGAGCTTTTCTTCTCTTTTTTTTTTTCACACATTGTGAGTTCCCAACAAAGGGCTCCAGCTACCAGATCAAACAAACATTTTGCCACTTATTTGCAGAAATGGTTCTGGTCCCGAGTTGGGATGGCAACCAGCTGAAGACTGGCTGGTGGGTAAATTTTCCCAGCATGGCCATCAGCACCTTCTCATCTAGAAAATGGTCATTTGATGGGGACGAGGTTTTGGTCAGGGTCAGTTTTGTGCTGGGAACTTGTTGTCAATTTATGATGCTAGAGATATTCTCCCAAAAATTATTATTTGGAAATTACATTGTATTACCCCTCATCTGAGGTACTCAGTTGCCAGCTGGAGAATGTTTTCAGAAAACAGTCACATGTTTTCTGGCTTTTTGGTCCAGAGCCTCATGGGAAACATACAAGACACAGTTAAAAGATAAGGTTAAATCCCCAGACCTGCTGCATATTAGAGCTCATAGACTCACTAGTTACTATGGCACATATATTTCCCTAAAACCAGCAAAGCCTTCATTACCCCACAGCCAGTAACCACCCACCCCTTTTCTCCTCTTTTTCTCTCTCCCTTTGACCAACAATCCCCCCTCACTAAGGCCACTGCCTTTTCTCCACAGGTATCAATCACACTTTTCTCCTCCACAAATCTGAATAACCAACAAAATCCAATTACACTCAGAGTGATTGTTCTCAGCTAAGACTCAGTTTGACGATGGTAATTCTTATTTTGGGGTGGAAAACACATTGTGTGTTTGAAAGCTTAGCTGTTCGGGCTTATGGGGCTTTTTTCTCTCCCACCTACACCTGCAGGCCTGATAACAGGTATCACCTCTGCCTACACAAATGGCTTTGCTCTCCAATCCTGTTAACCGCAGCAGGGGAGGTGTTCACCAGGGATGGTGCCAGCTGCTGGCCCCAGCAGCTTCTGCACAGCTTGTGATGCACTGGGGCGCCCGTTTCCCAGGCTGGAGTCAAAGAGACATCTCGTGGCCATCTCATATACTGCAAAGGAGTTCTTCTGTGTGTGGAACATCCCTTGCGTGCAGAGGGCCAAGAACAGCCTGTGATGACCAGTACTATGACTCCACTGGGCTGAGCAGCAGAGGATGCCAAAATACCCTGCACCTCCTTCAGCCTCCAGCCATTCTCTCTGCGTGCTTTAGGAGCATGAGGAAATTTGGAAATACAGACATATTCTCTCTGTGTGCTTTTTGTTCAGACTTGTAAGTACAAAAAAAAAGAAACAGCTTGGCAGGGGATGGCAGAGAGCTACAAGTGAGTCACTGGGAGAAACCAGAATCAGAGCAGCTGCTCACTCTCCTCCAGCACAGGACTCAGAGCCACCAGGTGAAGGTTTTGATAGCCATGCTGAAGCAGGAGGAGGAAGAGAAGATTCTCCTTGGGCAGCAGACGATCCAAGGGAGGATCCTTGCTGAAGGAGGCTGGGAATGTATGAAGTCCACCAGGGCTGAAGGAAAAACTGCACAAACATCAGGAAAACAGAGATCCACCGGAGACAAATGGCAAAAAAGGTGTAGCAGTGCTGGAAACCCCCTATGCTGAAGTTCTGGGAAAGCACTCAGGAATACAATGTCCTTGTCTTGAGGGTGCTTTCTCCAAGGCATCTGCCCATGGCTACCTCAGGAGTCCTACACACGGTGCAGGGCAGGCCCAGGTGTGACCCAGCACTGTGGCTTTTACACTCACAGCTCCAGTTCCAGAGAAATCTGGGAGCATCCCAGGAGCACGAAGCAAGTGCCAGCTTGATCCTGACTTCCAGTCTTTGAGAGCTACATGGAAGGTGAGCAGTGAGAACACACTAGCAGTGGGGAGCCTCAGCTCCCAGTTTAATGAGCCTCAGTTATCCTAAGGTCATGCTCGGCACCAGGGTTTTCTGGTGAGCTGGGAGAACACTCCTGGTACAAGCTGCTGCACCATCCCCACCTACCCCAGAAACATTGCTTAGTCTTGGCTTGCTGTGAAGCATCCCCTCCTGCTCCTTTGCCTGCCTGATCTCATCCTGAATTCCCCCATCTCCAGGCAGGGGAGGACGGGAGGCTGAAGCTGAGGCCTGGCTGTACCTCCTGTATTCCTTGACCAGTCCCCATTCCCTTCTATGTGAGCTGAAATATCCCAAAATAGCGTCACTTTCCAGGGCTGGAAGACCTGGCCTACCACCCAGAGCCTCTGAGTTCTAGCAAAGATTTGTTCTTTCACCTTGTCCAGGCTCCTTATTCCTTCCTTTAAGGAGTGACAAGGCTGCCCCTGGCAAAGAGAAAAAGGCATGAATGCTGCATGAGTGGTGTCCCAGATTTCGAGAGATAACCAGCTCAGCCCCACAGCTAGCTAGGAAAGGGGTTTAAATTAATCTTTGTTGGCTCCTGCTAAATGCTTCCTCCATGATTAACACCAGAGGTGATGTTGATAGCAGGATTCATTGTCAAAATAGCTTATAAAACAATTCCATAAAACCGTGTAAATCTTGTGTTGATCTTACTTTTTACAAGGAGTCTTAAAGCCATATATCCCAGCACCATTTACAAGGTTGTTGCAGGTGTGGGACCAGCCTTAGAAATATAGCTACTACTTAAACTGTGTATTTTACGAGCCTGGGGAAACATCCGTTTGAAGTGTAAATGGAGCTTTCCAGCCCTCTTGTTTCTTTGTGCAGAGAGCAAGCCATTGCCCATCAGACTTCAGCACCCCTGAGCCACAGCCAAGGTGCAGGGACAGGATTCCTTTGTCAACAAACCTCAGCAAAGTTTTCCAGGATGTTGAACTTTGCCTTCAGGAGGAGCTGGTCTCCCCAAGCCCAGGTTTCACTACAAACCACTGAGCACCCTAAAACCTCTTGCCATTTGCAGCCCCTGTGGGGTTGTTTTGCTGTGGGCTGCAGTCATTCCTCTGGTGAAGCTCACAGGCCATTTACTGCTGCTCTGGAGCACAAAATAACAGGTGGAAAAGGAGAGAATGAATAGCCCAATCATGTGAATCAGATGACAGAAGGCATTTAAGTAGGCAATATATACCATAATTACGTAATAGCTATTTAATAGACATTAGCGTGACTGTCCTGGGGATAAAGGAAAAGCCAAGAGAGATTTCTCCCCATGAGTTAAAAATGATCAGGATTTTAACCCCATATTAACACTCAAGATTACATCCCATCCTCTGAGCTCTCCTTTCAGCTCCCAGTGCAACAGTCCTGAGATTGCTCAAACTACTGCCCTCATCCCACAGTGACCACTGAATACAGGATTGATTAGGTCCCAAACCATCACAGATGTCTGCTTTTCAGGGTACATGGGCAACCAGCTGCACCCAAAGAGCACTGTGCTGTGCAGCTGGATACAGGGGCTCCACATTTATAACACTGGGAGGTAAAGGGTTGCGCTTGGGTTTGAAGTTCAGGGGCTCTGAGTTTCAGCAAGGATTTGTTCTCTGACCTTGGCCAAGCTGCTTATTCCTTCCTCTAAGGGGTGACAAGGCTCCTCCATCTACACACAACAAAGAGAAGGATCGGTGAGCTGCAGTGTAGTGCCACCATTGCCACATGGGGCTATGGGAAATGCTCTGCCCCACTGCCCTCACCTTCATCCTCCTCATCAGATGCCTGGCCTCACCTTCCCAGCGGATGTGTCTCAGTGCCCTCTTATCTCCTGCTCATATCTTCTGTGCAAGGCCAAATATTGACACTGTTTGGGAATGGCCCTTGGCTGTGAACACATCTCCTAACCTTCAAGATAGGCCTTGACCTCTTCCCCAAGCCCTGAGACACACAGAATAAATGCAGGAAAGAGTCATGGTGATAAAAGCTGGTTTGCAGCAATTGGAGGGATAAGCCCAGCCCATGATGTCTGCTTTGCAAAAGCACATTTTGAGGAGTCTCAGTGACACTGAGAGACAGGTGTTTGGATCAGTGTTGTATCATCATCCTCTGCTGAAAGGAGCTTTGCTCTAGCCCTGTCAAACCTCCAATTCATGATGTCCCTCAGATATAATACAAAAGAGAGAAAATTCTTCCCTATTTTTCTAGAACAGGACTTCTAAAAGAGTGTCCAGCTCCTGAGTTTTACAGTATCCTTAACATTGTGCAGTGGCTGTGGCATGGGATGACTGAATAAACACCGCAGTGGAGGGGCTGGGATCATCTCTGGGTTATGAGCTTGTACAACACTTGACACACTGAATCTCCTTCCTAATCAGGGCTTGTTAAGATGCTGTTGTAATAATATAACATTATATAAAATGCTTTATATATTTAATCTACGAATCAGCCATTACATTAACAAGTAACTTTATAGTTGAATGCATGAAACCTCGTTATCTGAATCCAATTTTTATGTGGCTTCACTTGGACTTGATGAAGTGCTGGGCTCATTTAACAACCTTCCCTTCAGCCAGAGCAGTGATCTGGGATTCTTCCCTCTGCCTTGGTTATTTGCACAAAACACTAAGGGTTCTAATAGGAGTCTACTCCACACACACACCCCCCTGGCTGAAACCCGCTTGTTTTGAGTGATTAGGCAGGGACTGATAGACCAGTGTGGGCAGAGCAACCACACACAACTCCCCATTTCCTTTGGAAACCAGGCTAAAGATAGGGGACAGGCAGTAGAAAATGAGACAGGAAGGCAGGAATGGATCTATCAATAGCTCCTGCCCTGCTTCCTGCTCGTTAGTGTCTCTCAGCAGATGTCAGGTAACCTTTAGAAACCCCCTAAAGCAGCGGTCATTTATCAGACATTTCTTAAATTGAGACAAAGGGAATTTGGACCCTGTACAATTATGGGCATCCCAGAAGGAAAAAAAAAATAAAAAAAAAAATAAAAAAGACAAAAAAGAAAAATGACAAATATAAGAAAAAAACCCCCCTTCTCAGTGCATGTACTGTATCTCACAAAAAGTTTCTGTTTCTAATACAGCCACAGACCAACTGTGGACTTTGTTCTCCATCTGTAGCTAAATGACCACATTGCACCAATCTGTCTCCCCATTCCCTTGGTGCTCCCACTGCTCTGACTGCAATCCCAAGCAGAGCAGGAGAGGAAACACGAGCTTTAGCAGCAGTGGTCCTCCCAGGAGGTGAAATGCTTGAACTCTAGGTAAGAGTAATTTTCTGCCTGCAAAAACTTGTCAGCAAGATACTATTGGCAGTGGGTGGGAGAGTACAATACAGGTTCTAGCTCGTTGTCTCAGAGGGGAGGAAAGGATTTTCCATCAGAGGTACGGAGCAGCCCTCCCTGCGGCGGCAGGAGCCGGTGATGGTGAGTGCTGCTCACTAGATGGCGAAGGACGCCTTCCTCCCTGCAAAGCTCCTACAGCAGCAAGGAGGGATGGAGGAAAGGGCTTGGATCACTGAGGGGAGACTTACAGGAGTCATCTGGAGCCTGCTAAAGCCACAGGAGAAAGGAGGGTGAGTTACTAAGGTGGAAGAGGTGGTGCAGTTCTCCTTGAAGAGATGGTGCCACATGTTTGAGCATCTCCCTCTTCACTTGATTTGAAACAAACCCGAGGTGAGGCCACAGCTACCAAAGCTCTGTGTCACCTCCACAGCACCATTCCTTTGCTGTTCCAGGGGGTGTCCAGTAGATGCAGGATCATAACAGCAGGGACAGAAGTGTGTCAGAGCCAAATTTAAATCCTTCCACAGAGGCTGTGTTTGTTTCACCTGAAGAACCTCATGATTTGCCAGGCTGGGACACTTGGCTGAACCAGGTACCTTCAGTCTCTCAACCACAACCAAGGAAGGACAAGAAAGGACAATGTTCTACCTCGGGTACTTGGCTACAAGCCAAACATGTCATTCTCAAACAAATAAAACAAAACAAAAACCCCAAACAAACACATAAATTAAAAAAACTCAAGTGAGACAAAGCCATGAGCCAAGCAAGACTGTTTTGGAAGTGTTCAACTGCACTAGTGAGTCATAAACCAATGCAGCAGCTGTGGCAGTGAGTTAGAGGAGAGTAATTCCAGCCACATTTGCAGCAACTGGATCCCAAGAAAGTCCTGCTCTTTCAAGTCATCAGTGTTTACAAGGCAAGTTCTGCACCATTTTAGCCAGATTCCCTTACACAGCCTCAGTTATTTGCAGATAGCCCCTTCTCAGTGATGCTGGCAACTTCATCCCAGGTGCACTCAAATTTGCGCCTTCTCTGTCTGCCCAGCCCAGGGTGAACCTGTGGCTGAAGCTGCAGAAAGGAGCAGAAGTTGCCCCAATGAGAGTGTGGTGGTCATGGCACACGGATGCCAGCTCAGGCATCCAAAATGTCCCTTTACATAATGGAGCACCCCTATTCCTCCACGTGAGATGCCCCCATGTAAATGAAAGCCCATCTGCATTAACCTCCAGGCAGCAGCACCAATAACTTCACACCTGAGCCTACAAACATGGGGTACACACCCACGTAGTGATGTGTTGATATATGCCCAGACATGAATATATAAGGCAGCAAATGGATTTTTGAAGATTGCTCACAGCCCTTTGGCATAAAATCAGCCCTGAGGGTAATATTGAGCAGCCTCAGTTTCTCATTGCTTCCTCCAGCCCCAGATTCGTTATCCCCATGCTACATTTTTTGCAGAATAATGCAAATGTGTTTCTGTTCAGAAAGCCAAGGCTGTTCCTACCCTGCTCGCCGGGATATGAAAATACCTGGAAGGTGGTACTGACATTTTTCCTGAAGCTCTTTTCTATTTAACAGAAGCAAAGTCACGTTGCTGAGAGACCCCTTAGTAACAGGAAGCAGTTGTCCAGTTTAAAGAACCAGCTAGAAAGCAAACAGCTTTGCCTCCTTTTTAAAGCCCCTCAGGACAATATTTACTTTTCTAAAATATCATTGTGCCACGGCTTTGGGACTTTGCTTGACAAACTTGGGGGTCTCTGAGCAGTTCAAAGTGGGCTTGACCTATAGCTGAGCATGGAAAACAGGAACTGCATATAAATAACTAAATTACAGAGAGATCAATTCTCAGTCAACTCATTAGCGATGCCCGGCGTCTTTAAGTGATAACTCCACTCTCTAAGACCTTTACGTAATTACTTGCACAAGGCACATTTTACCCCTCGGTTCGCAAGTTTCATAAATGAAGGTTAAGTTTACTTAACCACCCAGGATTTACCAGCCATGTTAAAGCATAAAATGCATGTGCTGCCAGGTGTCTCTGCAGAAACTGCCTTGTTGATTCAGAGACTCCAAGGTTAAATGATGGCTCCTGAGTCCAAGTTAGTTTCCCATTGGGGAACGGGAGGATCTGCACTGTAACATTGTACCACAGTTCAGATGAGGTTGATTTAACGAGGCTTTGGAGTTAAGACAGCGGTGATTGTGAAAGCCTGAATGAAAATCAGGGGTTTTGCTGTACTGCACACCCATAACAGGAATCTTGAGTGTGTCACACTCCAGTTTGTTACAGAAAGATAACTACTTTTTTTTTTCCTAGACAGATACCTGTTTCTACCTTCTATCTTTTGATCTACTCTATTTGCACACTTGCACATCTGTAGGATCCATGTTTATACAGCCTTCATATCTCTTACTCACAGTTCCTACAAGTGAGTGGTGGGCCAGATTTGCAGCTGATGTGAATCAGCACAGTCCTATTAATATTTTTGGCAAGTCACACTGGCCAAAGTTAGACTGGGTGGTTTCAGGGTGGTGGGTTTGTACCTCTGTGTTTGATTGACTCTTTCATGACAGCATTTTGGATGTTCTGTTTTTTCAGCTTTTCCATGCATTCAAGTTTTTTAGACATCACTGGAGCACCCAGTGGCTTAGTAAAGTTGTGTGTGTATCAGGAGAAACTGGGTCAGAGGGATGGGAAGCCATTGGCTTGTGTAATGCAGGAAACCTGGAAGACAGCAGCCCATGGGATATGCATTTTCCTTCCTCCAAACCAAGCTGTTTACCTGGCAGCAAAGTTGTGCAGATTCTGCCCCTCAGCCCAGGTGTGCTTCACCAGAACAATGTGATGGGCCACAATACTGACTTCCAAGGAAGGTCCTCAGCTATGGCCAAGGCTGGCTCTACCATTCCATGGAATGCTTCAGCAATCCCTCCCCACTGCTGCCTCTCCTGGAGGTCCTGCACTCTCTCCTTTAGCACACAGATAAAACAGAGAGGTGTTTCCTTGTGGGTCACATGGGAACCCAGGCAGGAGCTGAGAACTGGCATGTATCTCACAAAGTGCAGAACAATCTGCTGGGGGCCTCTCAAGTCCCATTAGATGATGGGGATACCTGAAGTCTGCTCACCTGAAGTTTGCTCAGAGGTTTGGTCACATTCTCATGCACCTGACAGAGGAAAGATGAGTGTATCTGATCTTCCCTGTGGTTTTTAGATGAAGTGGGCTGGAAAATTCTGGTCAAAAATTTGGCTCTCAAAGCCATGCCATAACTGCTCCATCACTCAGAGCAACCCACTGGTATTTTGTAATGCTGTTGTTACCCTCTGATCCTGGGGAAAGTGCCTGAAAGCATTCAGTAATGTAACTTGTCACTCCTTTGTACACTGACAAAACAGTGACCTCAAGTCAGTCAGCGTCACAGCATGAGAAACCTCAGATTCCCTTCTTCTCCAAACCTACAGCAAGTAAAATTCTGTTCAAAATACCGCTGCTGTCCTCTTTGGTTTTCCTAAAGACAAAATGATCAGTGAAAGAAGCTTCCAACACGTTTGTTCTTCTATTGTCCTTGTCCACAGGGTTGACTTCACTGTAAAGTCTGCTCCTCCGTGCCCAGACTTATGCCCAAAGATTGATGCATTAGATACCTGAAGGCAAAAATATCCATACTTTGTCCTGTGGAATATCCATATACAACCAGCAAATCCTATGAGCAATGCAGAAGAGTTTTCTAAGCCTCGAGGAGCTGCAGAGTTACAACTAAAAGAGAAAATCTATCCCAGGTTTCAAAGCAAAGATGGCTGCAAAGCCCTCACTGAATTTCTTAGGATCAAGGAAAGGAAACCAGATGGTGTTTCATTCAGTTGTAGAGAGTGGCTTTGTTACTTAGATAGGGCTAATCAGTTCCCAGGAGCTGACAAGTTTCTAATTAATTTGGGAAGGTAATTTTTCAGCCAGGGTGCAGTTGAACACGGATCGGGATTTGCCCACGGCTGATTTGGAAACGTAAGTTCTGTTCACATTGTCAGCGTGGGATTGGAGCTGCAGGTGTCAGTGCACAGATGAAAATGGCTTGAACCAGCTGTGTCTACATTGCTTTTAGACCTGAATTCAAATCCGAGTCAATCCCATGCTGCCAAATTTTTTTAAGGCAGAATTTGAGCTGATAACCACTAATGTGAGGTAGTGTAAGGATAGAGTGGTCTCAGTTCATACACACCAGTAGGAGGGGTTTAATTCCCTTTTTACATATTTAGCAATCTACTGCCATTCCTATTAATGTGATTATAACCACTGATGAAACACTTCACTCACATCTGAACAGAAGTGTAGCATCTCTCTACCACTGATTAGCCACAATGGAAACTTGCAAAACAGTGGGTTGAACTTCCAGCACAACTAATGGTGGTGGGTCAGAACTTCCACTCTCTACAGTTCTGGGTGCTTCTGTGCTTCATGCTCTTCTTGAGGGGCTGTTGGTGCAGCTGTCGTGGTCTGGAGGGAGGTACAAGGCATTGTGTGCAAGAGGAGGTGGCATCTTTTATTAGAACACACTGGGTTGGAAAAAGTAGGTTAAGCTTTAAAGCACATGAGCCTTTCTTCAGGTTTTCCCTAATTAAACCCCTCTGACCATTGCAAATCTGAGTGCAATTTTAAAGGCAGGATAGAAGTGGTGCAGAGGTTTTGTAAAGGGCTCAGCACAATAGGCTATAGATTGCAATAACTAACCATTAGTCTTGGGGAAATAGCTCAGCCTCTGATCTGACATTTTAGCAGCTAAGAGCTCTGGCTAACAGATCCTACTCTGAATTACTCTCTCAAAACCTTATCAAAAGGAAATGGAGCCTTTTGAAATTGCTGGCATCTCTGGAAGACTGGTTTATCAAATTTCCCCTGGTTCAAGCAGAAAACCTCTGTTTTCCTCTGCTCTTTAACCTCTTATTTAAAATGTCATTTTACTTTGAACTGTCAAAAGAGGCAGCGAGGGAAGCCGCAAGCTCACCATCAGGAGGAGGTGAAAGCTGAAACTTTACCCGTCCTTAGTGAGTTTATCCACATATCAATGGCATGCTATACCAGCATGTTTATTTTTATGACTAGAGCATATCCCTTAACCTCAGGGATCCGAACATTTCCCTGGAATGTACAGACGTTTCGTATCATTTATTTCCCAGCGGCCCTTCCCCACACATGCATACATAAACACACACGCTTCTATCCACATTCTCTTGATCACACTGCTGTACACAACCAGACAGCAGCTTAGCACAAGCACCCAGGCATCCCCATCCATGCCACCATCCCTGTCTATAGCCCTCTGCAGGAAATACAAATGTATGCACTCCTGTATTGAAATGAACGTATTTACAAAACACAGATGAACATTAATGTCTATGATCTGTGCGTGCATCTATTTATACAAGATACACGTGTGAAAATGCACATATGTGGAAAAGCAGGACTGCAAAGGGCACTAACACATGCCACTGATTCCCATGGCTGCTCAGGACCTTGCTGTGTGGTTTCTACAACCAAAGGAAAGCATTTGGATGAGATCCAAAGAACTTCCATTAGCCGAGCATTCAGATTTCACTTACCTCCGTCTTTGTATCTATTTTAATGGGGAAACTCCTGCCTGGAGCTAATAACCAAAATGATGGAGCAGATTACCCCTCAGAAGCCCTACAGCAATTAGGATTCCGTGAAGCTGCTGCAGTTTTGCTCTGTTACAGCTCTGTCCCCTTGCCATATTGACTCAGGCTCTAATGAGATGTTACCAAGCACTGAGGTTGCATTCAAGCTCTCATATAAGCAGCCAGATGAGGATTGGACTCCTTTATCAGTTTGTGCTGCTTACTGTGGGCCAAGGTCTTCAGCTGGTGTAAATCAGCCCAGCTCCACCGAGGCCATGAAAAATGAGGTGCATAAGTTAAGCATCTGTCTCAATGGCTGATGTTTATCTTTGCTCCCATGGCCTCAATTGCACTTAAGATGAACATAAACCCATGAAAACAGTTTAATGGGACATGGGCTTTCTGCTGATCATCTGCATGCAACTGAATGTTGCTCCATTTGATTGCTAGACCAAGTTCAACAGATATGCATGTTACAAATAATTTGTCATGCTCTGAGGCGCGTTCCACTCCAGGCCACAAAATGTTCACAGTAATTGAAATATACAGCCAAATTCCAAGCTAGTATAAATCTCTGCTGATGTCAAGCCATATGGAAATCCATATGATTTGAGGGCTGTAAACAAACCTAACAGCCAACCATGCGTTCTAGTGAGACTTATGCAGCTCAATCTGATTATTCTATCACAAAGAAGATTAAGAGGTGGCTTCACTAGGATGTCCAAGTACAGATGGAAAAAGGAAATACCCAACATGGAATGGTTCTTTATTCTAGCTGAGAAATGCCACACAAGATTCATTGCTTGGAAACAAATGCCAGACAAATCTGAATGCGTGATAAAAGCACAGATTTTTTTTAACATGGAATCATTGATCAAAGGATTAAGTTGACTCTGCCATTAAAAGTCTTCCCACCAAGGTCAGATGCTTTTCTTCACAAAATTCTTTTGTCTAGGATATCTTGGTGGGTTCAATACAGCACTAACAACGTCAGCTGTTGAACTTGATGTTTTCTAAGAGGCTGTGACTATTTATAAGGAGTCAGTGAATTAAGGCTGAGAAAAGCCACTGTACTATCAATAGGACTAAATTTACTACAGATTGATTTATCTTCCACTTGAAAATGCTTATGGGGCTGCTAAGTAAAAAATTATAGCAGAAAGCACTGAATTTGATAAAACACAGAGCTGCAGGATAGACTAATGATCCCTTCTCTCCACAATTATTTATTTACTTCAAAGCCCAGTCAGTTAGCCGTAAAATTAGAACATTTTTAGAGCTGTGAAATTAAATTCTTCCAGTTATAACAGAGAAAAAAGAGATGAGCCCTCTCAAACATGAAAGAAGAAATATTATTAATCACTAAGAAAGAAATCTGTATCTTGCTAAATTTGCATTCTTCTGCAGCAAAATCAATGGTTTTCAATGGATCCCAACTGCCAAGTGCTGTGGTTGCTCCAAGTTTGAGCATTTAGCCCAAGAAAGGCCAAGGTGCCAAGTTGATTTTTTAAAAAAGTTTTTAAAAAAAGTCTTTGCACCATCTGTTCTCTAGCAGTGGTGCATTCCTCAGGCTGAGATGTCATCAGCTTCTCATTATTATTCTTAATGATTCTTCGAAGTCAATCAAAATCAGAGACAGAACAACAGATTTGGGATGTTTGTGCTGTGTTTGCACACTACATTGGGCCCAAAGTACATATGGGTTTTTTTGGTTATTTCCATCCATGGCTCTTTGGCAGCAGAGCTTGGAGTCAGAACCCTAGCTTGTCAAACAGATGATGATTATGTATTATATATAATCACAATGAAAAGGAGATTTGAGATGAAAATCTAAAATTGGGATGGGGTGGGAGTGAAACCAATTCACTCCAGGCAGCTTTCTAATTTCAGTCATCGGTTCAAATCCCTCCCAGAAGCCACAAGGCAATGCAGGATCCCTAAATTTCTTGGAAACTGGTCCAGTGCTGTCACTAAAATCAGTGGGACACTTTGCTGTGCCTCTGCTGGAAGCCTGGAAAGGTTTTAACCAGGGACATCCCAGTCTGGGGTGCACACACACCCTTTGCAGTGGGTTACAAGGGGTTACTTAGTCCAAAGAAAAACTGGGGGCTGCCAGGCCCAGAAGAGCACATTTGCTGACTGTGCTTTCACCAGTGGCAATGCCCACGAAGGAAGAAAAGGTTGAGGAAGTCCATACTCCAAGATGCAGAAATAAAACTCATTCCCCAAGAAACAAGCAGCAAAACTCAGAAGCCCAGATCTCACTAAGACATTCTTGGCTTCCCCGGGGCTCTGCAGAGCTCCCAGCTGGGTGAGTAACTGCTGCTTTATCCAGCCACACTGCTCAGATGGGATTTAGGAAATAAACCAGCAGAGAGTTGGATTAAACAGCCAGGGCAGAGGTGCAGGGCATTTCCCTGGGATTAGTAACTGCCTAATGGATTGGCCAGTGGCACTTCGATGTCTGATAAAGCTCAGGAGCAATGCTGCTAGGGCTGGAGGAAGGCAGGAGCCAAATTCCAACCAGGGGAGTGGTGGCATCACCCTAGAGAAAGGCCCCGTCTCTGAGGACATTTTTGTGATATGCAGCAGCCCCTAGCAGTGATTATCGGTGTCGGATAGAGCTCTGACATGGGAACTATGTTCCTGGTGTCCAAATCAGACTCCAGCCCTATCTGATGTGCCCTCTCTGATCTGATGATCAGTAAGTCAAGACCAAGGGCAACTGAACAGTGTCAGATCTCTGCTTTCCAACAGGGTCACTAACCTGCAATGTAATATCTGATGGTTAAAATGGTTAAAGCAATAATTAGGGCTCAGATGAGGCTATACCATGCTGGAATATTAATGATGTCATTGTAATATGGCCACTACATCATCTTGCCTCCACAGAGGCTCATAGAGCAAGACCTTGAGTCTCTCCAGGCAGAGCTGAGCCCCAGCACCCCAGGCAGAATGCAAGTAAATGTTCTTGAATTCTGGCTGCTCTATGGCCCTGGGCGTTTTACCCTTAAAAGGGGGTGGCAGCAGTGATGAGAGGTAATTAACACAGAATAGATATGACATTTTCCTCAAGGTCAAAGCATCAGTTTCTTCACTACTTGGTGCTAGAAACAAGAAACAGAAATCTACAGAGCTGAGATTGATGGCTTGCACTTGGCATAGAGATCTCCATATGCATAGATGCCAACAGTTTGTAGGATAAATCAGGCTTCCTGATCCTACTCTTCAAGCCCTTCATTGGCTAGAAGGTGTCAATCCAACAAGTGGCCCATCAGATAGATAAGCATGGAATACTTTACTGTGTGCAGCTGAACTGAGCCCCTTGGGGGATCACTACACGGCAGAAAATAACCCAAAAGATTTGAGAAGCTACAGGGAAGGTGCTGCACAGACTCCTTCCTAAACCCCCTCTGTGAAAGTCTGTCAAAGGTTGGAAAAACTCTTTCCTCTCCCCTCACCAGTTTGTTTCTAATTATTTTGCACATGGATCACAAGAGTAAAAAACCCCACACTTGGTGGTACTTTAAAGAAGCTTCTTTCCTTTCAAAAACAACAATTCAAATAAATTAATAGGCCTGGTCTGATGAGTATGAGTCATTTTCAGTACAAACTAACCACAAAAAAATCTGGTTTTAAATTTAGAGGAGAAGGCAGAAAAAAAATCTTATAAAATAATTATTGCATTTTTTTAATGAAGCAATATTACTGGTGAGCAGAAGAAAACTATAGGTTTCCAATATCAGAGATCAAAATGGAACCTCTGAGCCATGACCCAGCAAGAGAGCGCTTTAGTGACCATATAATTAGAGTATGAGATCAAAATACTACACCATGTAACTATCACAGAAAATAAACTCCACTCTGCACGTGTTTTTACAGCTTTCTACTCCATGAACATTAATAGTTTTATTCTGTCCATTTGCACAGATTAGCATTTGAGAAAGATCTCCCTTATTCTCTTCCTATTTTTTTGAAAGCTGTGAGCAGCTGATGTGTCTGTGTCTACCCCTACTCTATTTATCTGTATTTGACACAGATATGCTCCCCAAAATGCAAACTGATTTTCTGTGGACATGCACGTGTTTCCTATTGGCAGCTGTGGGATTCGTGTGGGTGTTCGTGACTTCTAAACACGCACATGCAGGCTCACATGCACTTGGTATTGTTCCTGTTGGAAACCCTAAGTTTTAGTGATTTCTTCAAAAATCATGTAAGAAACCGTAGCAGTGAAGAAAGTAGCTCTCTAAAGCAGCACTCTAGTCCTGATAGTTAAAAGACTTTTTTTCCCCACAGCCCTGAAGAGCTACAGAGAAAACCCAGCTCCTAAGGACAGCTGTAATGTGCATCCCAGATCATGGTTGCTTTAGCCACATACCAAAAGACACGCTAGCTCTTCCCTTCGCTGGCTCTGCTCCCACAGCTGGCTCTTCCATGTGGGCTAGGTCACTAAAGCAGCTGGAAAATGAACCCTCCAGGGTTTTTTTTGCCGAGTCCTAGCATGGGCATCACAGCCCAGAAGGGCACCCAGCAAGCCAGCCTTCCTTGGGCTCAGCAACATAATGATCCTTTTCCTTCCTGGCTTTTAGCTTGGGCAGCTTTGGGTATATGTCAAAATCATGCACGTTCCTAACAAAGACACCTTGTCAACCTTGCAACTTTACAGTTTTACACAGAAATAGTGTCCATATACATATGCAATAACTACACACACAATACAGCTTTGGAAAGAAACCCTCATTCTATATTGTCTATACACACACACATATATAAAATTAGGGATAAGATACAGCATTTTTGTGTGACTCAGACCCAGAAGCAGCTGATATATTAGAGCTGAAAAATTATGTAGATATCGACCTGAGACAGGAGTAGTGTGGGATAATTTAGTCCCATGGGTTAATTGACTATGAATGATCTTAAGATCACCAAACAACCTAACTAATGGCTTGTAATATGAGCTTCACATACAAGACACGTTCAAGACACAGCATTTTGCAAAATCCCCTGCATTACTTTATGTCTCCTGTTGTAGCAAATTCAACACTGTGTAGTGTTTCTTACACACATATTACATATTGGGTGGGATGTATTTTACATTATATTACATATTGTGTAAATTTGTACATAAGCCAGGACCATGTGCCAACCCACACTGATGACAAACAGACAACACCTGTTCACAGCAAAAACCCAGCAGTGGGGCAGGTACAGCTGGCACTGCAGCGTGTGGGGGGCACGGTGCTGCTGAGTGGAGTCAGAATGATTTCCCCTGTCTGCAGGAGGAGAAAGCAGGGTTACAAGGACGGTTTCTGGCTAAGTCTCTTGGCTACACACAGGTCACACCTCAAATTTTCTGTATTTCACCCATCAGTGTGTTAAAACAAAACCGACAAGTGGCTTTCACCTCTCCTCTGCTCCAAAGGGTTCTGAGTCTTTGAGGAGGGACACAGGTTCGGAGTCTGTTCTGAGGAGGGACACAGGGTGGGCACGTCAGTGCCCAAACCCAGAGAGCAGCGAGGCCGGGGGATGGGATGCAGCCAGCCCTTCGTCCCCTCCCTCCCAAGTGCTCTCACATTTTGGGTGACAAGCACAAGGAGAGCTGGTGCCTCCGGGTTTGGAACCAACCCCCGTCCCTAAAATAGCTGAACGCGGCTGTATTTAGCCAGGCAGCTTTGCTTTACTCCCGTTTTCCCTCTCCTCCTTTGCCCTGCCCGGAGCCCCGGGCGGGAGCAGGTGCCAGGGGGGGACACGGACCAGCCGGGCTCGGGGTTCTCCAACGGGGGGCTCACAGTGACACCTCCCCTTGGCAGGGAGAGGGCCGGGCTGTGCCTCTGGGAAGGGGAAGCGCCGGGGATGGGGAGCATCGGTAGCCCGGAGCAGCGGGGAGCCCACCCTGCGCACCCCGGCGGGCGGGGAGCAGGAGGAGGAGGAGGAGGAGGAGGAGGAAGAGGCGCATCTCGGTGGAAGCGGGTCGGAAATCACGGCGGGAGGGGGTCGGGGTCCCATCCTCTCCTCGCCAGCCCCCTCGCACCTCCCTCGGCTGCCCACGGTGCGTGCCCGTGTGTGCGCACCCGCCTGCGCACGGTTCACTTAAGGACGTGCGTGTCTGTATCGAAATGGTCGTTTCGGTAGTTAGGTACAGCTCAAAGGTCGTTAGAGGTAAAAAGATATACATATGTAAGCATTTAGAGGCCATTTCTCTCTACAGGGACACACACGTGCAAACAGCCGAATATTTGATGAAGTCTTCCTGCAAATGCCATATTTATGTATTCACCTACTCTGCCCGTCTAAGATACCTGTAGTTGTCTGTCATACGAATATGCCACTTTTATAATTCCAATTCTCATTTAAAAACCTAATTTGCCTCATTATATACACCAAATTTAGTTGAAAACGTATGTTTACATTAAATATATACATACATTTACTTTGAAATACGTTCTACAGTATGCAGAACTGTATATACAATTTCGAATTACAAGTAATATATCTATAACGTACCTCATGAGTATGAGGCGTATTTCATGGCGTGTTTCACAAAGGTATCGTGAAATTAATTACAAAACTGTCGTATGTGTCATCTATACATACACAGGTATAAGTGTGTGTGTGTGTGTGCGCTCTGAACTTGTAAATTGTCAGCGGACGAACAGGATGAAGTAGGAGGCAGAAGCCCCGGGCAGCCACATATCAGAAAAAAACCCTCCCCGGGGGACATAAACACGCTGATTTTGTTTCGGAGCTTGGCTCGGCTCACCAGGAGAAATGTCAGGGCCAGTTGGGCTGGTCCCGACGGCGGAGCAGGAGGGTCCCGGGACCCCCCAGGGTCCCCGCCGGCCCCTGGCACAATCGCCCCGGGGCAGGTGATGATGGTACGGGACTAAAAACCTTGTGTTCTACCCGCTTGTTCTCAGAAGGAAGAGCCCGTATCTACATAGAAACCTCTGCAGAGAAATTTAAATAAAGACTCAACTACAAAACAAACAAACAAACAAACAAGCAAAAAAAAAAAAAAAAATTAAAAATCGCAGCGAAACGGACCGAAACAGCCTCTCCCGGCTGAGCCAGCCCGGTCCAAAGCCACTCGTTGTTTTCAGTAAAAATCAGTCGAGGACGGAGGTGGGGAAAGCTGGTTTGGTTCGGTACAAGCGCTTCCCAACATTTTTCTAAGATGATTTTGCGTCGGCCGATGTGATCGTGTAAAAAGCCCTTCGGGATGCAGCCCGTGAAGAGCTGCGCGGCTCTGCTCTCCCACGGGAGCGGGAGAGGAGGGGTCGCTGGAGGGAGGATGGAGAAGCTACAAGCGGCGTGCGGGGGTTGCTGAATCGAAAGATGGAGGAAGACTGAGAGATGCTAAAAAAGAATGAGCGGGGAGAAGAAAAGAAATTACGAAAAGGACAGTTAGCGGTGGGAAGGGTCGGGGTGTTGAGGGGGACTCCGGGATGAGGCGGATTTCCCCTCGACTACCTCAACCCTACGCGGGGACAGAAAAAAGAGCTATAAAGCAAGAAAGCAGTGTAGGAGAGCTGCAGCTGTGAGCCAGGTGATGGGGCCGGAGCGCCCGGCGGCCGGGAAGCGGCTCGGGACGGCGGCAGGACTCAGCCCTCGGCCCCGCAGCCCGGTTCCGGGGAGAGCCTGCCTGGCTTGGAGGTTTGTTGCTCGCTAATGATCAACATGTTTCTTTGCTAATTAGAAGTGCCTGGCGATGCCGGCGCCTTAGCGCTCCGCCGGGAGGGCACAGCCACCCCCTCCGGAGCCGGGGACCACCCCGTTTGGGACATCTCGTGGTGCCACCGCGGGGGCCACCTTCCCGCGTACACCTGCACCGGGGCGGGGGGGACACGGCAAACAACCCCCCCTTCCTTCCTCCCCTCCTTCCGAAACCTGCAGCTACCTCCGGGCACTGTGCTCATGAACCGGGCGATGCGCTTGAGCAAGTCCCGCAAGATCCGGTTCCTCTGAGCTAATGCAGCGAGATGTTTGTTTTCTCTGCTGGTGTGGTTTTTTTTTTGTTGTTTGGGCTTTTTTGTTTGGTTTTTTGTTTGTTTTGGGTTTTTTTTAATTTTTTAGTAACGATTTCTTTTTTTTCCTGCGGGGCTGGTGCACTTCCCTTGGCGGAGCGCAGGGGGTGCCGCGGGACCGCGCGGCGCCGCGGGACGGACCGGGGCGAGGATGAGCCGTCGGGGCTCCCTTTCGTGTTTGGGTTTTTTTTTTTTTTTTTTTGCTATTACACACCCACACCCCCCCACACACCTTTTTCTCCTTCACCTGTCCGCGGAGCAGCGAGCCGAGCACAGCCGCCGCCTGCTTTCCCCCACTCCTCTTCAAAGGAACCGGGACCAACCCCCGTAGCCGCTCCTTCCTCTCCGTCTGAGCCCCGGAATTGCCCCCCTGGAAAGTGGGGAGCAGATGCTGGGATAAATAACTTCAGCTCCGCAGTCAAATTCCTAACAGGCTAAATAAACAAACACT
Organism: Coloeus monedula; assembly: GCF_965178545.1. Taxonomy (NCBI): domain Eukaryota; kingdom Metazoa; phylum Chordata; class Aves; order Passeriformes; family Corvidae; genus Coloeus; species Coloeus monedula. Next base: position 24,036,634 of record NC_138789.1, on the reverse strand, counting down.
GTCATCCTCCTGCTAGGGGACAGGCGAGTGTCCCCGGCTCCGGCTGTCCCCTCTGCCTCCCCCCGTCCCGCGGCGAGGGACACCCCGCACGGAAAGGCAGATTTATTGTCCCTAATCAGGAAATCGTTTAGGTCATTACAAGCCCATTACCGAGGGACAGGAGGGGTGAGGACAAACCTTGGCCACGTCTTGTTATAGCCTCTGAAAACAGAGAGTGCAACAAGGGTTCCCCAGAGAGTCCCTCGTTATCCCTCTCCTACAGGGATGTCCTCTAGAAGTTTCTCTCGCTTACTGCTTTCCTTCAGACCCCTGTGGCCCCCTCGAAAGGGGTCCAATACCCCTAAATCTGACACCTCCATCCTTACCTGAAGCCCTCCCTACATCATTTGCAGCCAGGGCAGAGCATCTTCCCAGTAAGGCTGAGGGGATTGAGACCATTTCACTGGGTTTGGTGTTGTTTTTTTTTTACTGCCACCCCTCCTTTTTCCAACTTTCCCCCCTTATTTCTTTTCCCAGTCCCCCTCACCGACTCATTGTTTTCCATAAAAACATCAGGGATTCAGGGCTGCCTGTGCTGTGGGTAACCCAGGGGCTGCTGTGTTCTTGCTGGCAATGCATCCCATCAGGGAGGAATTTGGGGAAGAGCCTCTTCGGTCTGCATCCATTTGGATCCACGCTAGGGATCCAGCTTGGAGGGAGGGAAAGGAGGTGGTGACTCAGCCCCCTGAGAACCAGGACTCCTGTGCCACGCCTGGTGTGGCATCCTGCAACCTCCCTGGTACCTATCCTAAGTACAAGAGATGCCACCGGCCACACAGAGCTGGGGGACTGCACAGATCCCCACAGTGGGGCTGGAGAGACCCTTGTCTCCCCCCTCACCCCTTTTACCTCCACCCTAGTAATTATGCAACCTTTCCTGACCCTGCTTTCTATCCCTTTTATCCTGGCCTCAGTGCCTGTTCGCCCAAGCAGGCAGGGCTGAGCCGTTGGAGATTGCTCTGAGGTCCTTCCATCTGGCACTTTCTCTCTGTTCCCCCACTCAATAAATAAAATAAGGGTCACCTTTTTTTTTTTTATTTTTTTTTTTTTTGGATCACACACTAAGGCCCATCACAAATGAGACCCCCGAGGCTTTGATGCCTGTGTTTGGACACAAGCAATTATCTCTAATTATTGTTTTGCTTTTCAGTTTGCCCAACTTTCCAACAGCCTTGAAAAGAAACTTCAAGGAGGGGGCTCAGCAGACTGAATGAGACATTTCTCCACGAAAGCCCCTCCCAGAGCCCCCTCTCGCTTCCATATTGAGAGAAACAAAATCTTCACAAATGTTTAAGTACAATATGGGTTTGCCAAGGGGTTCTTTTCTTTTTCTCTTTTTTTTTTTTTTTTTTGAAGATGATTTCTAAAGACACGGGAACATTTGTACAAATAAGGCGCAGATGGGAGTGGGGTGGGGGAGCACACTGGAGCTGAATATCTGGGAAGGGAGGTGAAATGGTTTTCATCTGGGAAGGAAGTGGAGAAGCAGAGATTAAAACCCCCTTAGACTTTCCCACCACTCATAAATAATACATTAAATTGCACTTACTGCTTTCTGCTCACTGAGGAGTACTGGGCAAAGACCTCAAGTCCTGAAGAAAATTCACAGTCTAGGGGAATGGCAGGAGTGGGAGGCAGGAACGGGGAGAGAGAGTGACATTTTGGGAAGTTATTTGGAAGGATGGGAAACAACTGAAACCGACACGTGAAGTCTGTGCTAACGCATGTGGCACACACCTGCATACACACATGCAGCTCTACATATGTGGGTTTTCTCCTGCTGGCAAAATGGAGCTACACACACACATCTATACACACACAAATGTGCAAATTTGGTCAAAAAATAGCCAAAATATACTCACAGGCTGAGGCACAACTGTGCCCACAGGTATCACACACAATTCCAGAGGGATGTGCATAATTGTGTCCACATCCACATGTGTATTCCACAGGCCCATCACACCTCTGGGCTCATGCACACAAGGAGGAGGGGGAAGGATGGAGATAAACAGGTAGTAAAACTTGTAGGAACAACCCCTGCACTGCACATGGATATGGTAAAGTCGTTTGAGAGCTGGGATTTTACGTGGGTTCATCAGACATCCCTCCCAGCTTCTTGAAGTGATGATAATAACAACTCCACCACCCAGGTCTCCCACTGCATACCCAAAGCCTGTGTGTTTCAGCTGCTAACCCACCATTTATTTAGCAATCCTTCACAGTAACCAGAGCAGGCTACCCAAAATATGTCCAGCCTGCTGAGAGAAATCTTTCGCTGAAAGACATAGATCATTTTCTGCAGCTAAAATTCCTCTGCAAATCAATGCCATCCAGTCATTAGTTGTTCACAACCCAGCCTAATGGGCCATCACATCTCCATCCAAGGAAAGGAAAACACAGCCCTGCTCCTTCCCAGACCTAAATGCACAGGCCAAGGTTGGCAAAGGTGGGGGACCTTTTGTTTATCGCTCCCCTCTTTTGGTGGTAGCACTGCAGAGAAGTGGTGTCATAAATATTTGTCTTTCTGCCTGGCTGTCTGTCAATATACATGTCTCAAATCCACTCTAACTATAAATATATAAACATGGCTTAGCCTGGACTTGGCAGTGCTGGTTAAGAGTTGGACTCGATGATCTTAAAGGTCTTTTCCACCCTAAATGGTTCTATGATTCCATGAACTGATAACACATGTGTATTTGTACCCATCATGCTATACATTTAACATAATATTAAATATACAGATAATATGTATCATTATATGCACATAAATAAACCCAGGCACGAGTGTCTCTTGGGTATTTTATTTTACTACTTGATTAGTAGCAGTGTTAGCAGCAATAGACATATTTCTGTCAGATCTAGTCTGGTAACATAAGAGCATATTATCCTTTTAGGAAAGTAATTAGCATCAGGGATCTGATTCCTTTTGCTACCCTTCTAATTAATTATACTTGGTAATGCCATCATTAAGAAGAGCAGAGTGTTTGTTCTTTTAATCTCTCTGTAAGGGACATGAGTTGGGAACAAGCTGCTTTGCTGCGCTCTTTATTCCACCACTCGGCCCTCCTCTTTTTGGTTTTTTTTTTTCCCGGCCAGGCTTTTTGCAGCAAGAGCCTACATCCCCCTCCACCCCCAAACAAAACAAAACACCTCCCCTCAAAACCCCCACCAAACTCCTCCCTCCAAAAAAACTAGGAAACACAGCGAATTAAAGAAATCTTGACTTAAAAACGACCCATATGTTTGCAAATGCTTTCCAAATGATCCCTTTCTGAATCCATGTGTTGTGCAGGGGGCGGCGGGGGCGGGAGGACACCCCAGTACAGATCGCGGCTCTGATGCCGGGCTTTTTCCTGAGCTCGGGGGCTGTCTGCGGCTCGGCGTGACCCTTCTGACAGGGGTCGGTGCACTCGCCCGGAGGCACAGCCACGGGCCCCGCTCCCACACGTGGGGTCCCGGATCTAAACTGCTAATTGCACGGGTTCACAGATCCTCCAGCCCAGCGCCTCGCCCCAGCCCGGCTCCTCGCAGGGCCCGCATCTCTTGGGGACCACACACAAGCACCGCACAGGGCTTTTGTGTGACAGAGAAAAGGGGACACATAATAGAAAGGGCGAGCAAGAGAAAAAGAGTTGGTAAACACATTGGCTGTGGTACCTAGAGAGCAAGGGAGTGCGACAGGTTCCCAAGAGAAGATCAAAAGTTGGCCTTTGGGATAAGCAACTGAGCAAACTCAAGTATGTTTCTATAATGAACTGCACAAAAGCAGCAGAAGGAGGACTGAGCTGAACTCAATGAGCTGCTCATAATGCACTGATATGTATATTATATAGACATTCCCCTACCTGCCCTACTGGCCCTGGCACACATAGGTGTGTGTGAGGGCAAAGTACAGCACAGAAAGCTGCCACACACACCACACAAGCTATAAATAGATCCCTGCAAGTAATTTTTGCCATGGAGAATTAGATAAAAATGCCTCAGAGCTCTGCCTTGAGACCTCAATGTGGATAATTACACAGCTTTACCCACAGGTGCCTGCAGAGATGTGTGAGTTTATGGGCAAGGGAATAGTGCTGCACACACAAAATATGTGTGTGTACATCACATACAGCTCAGCATGTCTGACAAAATAAACCTGTGTTTGGATGTTCGTGTTAGCTATTCACATAGTTCTGTGCAAATTGCAAAAATACAGAATTGATCCTGGATGCAGCAGGCACGGAGAGCCGTGTGTTTATTATTGTGGGGTATGGGCTACTTCTGCCTCTAATAAATAATTATGCTGCTTGAAAATACTATCTTTTTCCTCGAAAATGCACAATGAGAATTTTCTTAAGAGGGTGGGATGTGTTTTTATATTCCAAAACTTCAGCAGCCTGGGAGACCATTAATACTCATTTATCTGTCACCTGACATGACATCTGTCATGTCACTGAGCTTTCCATTAAGAAGAACAGGGAGCAGTTATATTAAGTTATGTCCAAGCTATCTTCTTACAAAGAAAAGGCCTCATTTGTTCCAGGAGCTAATATGCTGGTTTCCTTCACTGTAACTCACTGAGGCAGCAAGCATGGATGTGACAGCCAGACGGCTGATATGAATGCAGATGGACATCTAAGGTCCAAAAGGAATATAATACAGCATAATCCCAGTTTAACATTACTTTAAAATAAGGGGGAAACACTTAAACTCTTCCTACATAATGATATGAATTTTGCCCTGGATAAGATTACGTGGTTTTCAAGCATGATTAGCCATATGTCTAAACTGAAAGGAGACGAAAACAAATCCAGCAACGTTGCAGGGCTGTGTGCTGAGCTCAGCACTTTTTAGAAAGGACAATACAGAACTCATTCAGCTGAAATGTAGCCATAGCAATTGTTTCATTGAGAGAAATATGTTGTTAGACAAACTAAGGGAATATAGCAGCTTTAATTTTTCAATTGCTTTAGAAGGAGGACGCCTGATGTAACCCAGTTTTTCAGCTTATCAGTGTGACTCCAATGCAGTAAATCTACATAGGACTTAATTGACAGTTGTTTCTTAAAAACTGACTTAGACCATGCCCTATCTCTCCTAATTAATTTATATTAATAAAATAACCAACATGAATTTATAAAGAAATAAACCAGTAAGGACTGAAAAGGATCGATCTACACATACATGTGTGGGCAGCATCTGTGATGGGAGAAGAAAAGGCAAGGGAAGAAAAAACAACAACTTAAAGCTGTTAGTAGAAATTATTTTTACCTGTGTGCTTACGCTAGCACACATCCTCAGACCTCACAGAGAAGGCATAAAGGCAACATCGAACTTTATTTTAGGATATCTTTAGCACTTGCAGAGGAGATTGTGGCACCTAAGTGGAACTTTGCCATAGGCATGAGTGCTTAAGTCATCATCTCCAAACTCAATTTGTCTCTCTCTGTCTAGAGGAGACACATCTGTCTTCACTGACTTTAGAGGGAGTCAAACTACCTGGCATTACTCAAGCAGTTTCTGACACACTTTGAACTCACAGATTGTCAGAGCAATAATGTCAAGCCTCCTGAGGATGGACTAGCCTCTCTCAGATGGCATTAGGAAGCACCTCAAAGTAGCCTCTGGGATCTTCATGCTGTGGGTTGAGAACCACAGGAGAAAGAGGACTTCTTGCCCAGCAGACAGTCTGTCCTGCCTCTGCAGCTGCCAGAGGTTTCACAATGAATACCCTGAGACAAGGACACTCCTTGCACTCACTGGTTGTTATCTTCTCATTAACCAACTCTACAGATGAGCTGAGCTGATCTGAATGCCAGTAAGGGTACAAAGCACATGTTAATGAGCAGCTTGGAAACAGCCCATGGTGGAGGTACTGCACCACTTCTGAGACAAGTGGGTTGTGGAGGAGCAGCTGGGGGGAGTGGAGGATCGCCCCCAGGTCTCACAAATGCATTCTGCTTCAAGGCTGCTGTCATGCTAGTCCTGGAACCCTCACATGCTGCAGTGGTGTCTGTTTATTTGCCAAAAAAAGGACTTTCTCACGCACCTACATGGAGCTCAGAGTGCCAAGAACCTCGAGAGGAATTTTAGGAATGTGTCAATTAGCTCACAAGAGTAATTAGCGTTGATTCATAGCGGCTTAGTGTCTCTTCCTTGTTGCTTTCTGGCTGTGTGATTCAACAGGTGAGTTTGCCCACGCTGAGCTCCTTTTGGCCTCTTGAGCCAGTTTTGACTTAAGAGGTGTAATTTCCCTGGCAGTAGCCGGGTGTGAGTTCAGCCTGGGTGTGAGCCGGGTGTGAGTTACAAGCTGAGAGGGAAGATGGAAGTTACTCCAAGTCCAAGTCCTCCAGAGTCTTTAAATACTTCAGTTCACCTTGGCTTCCCTGAATGCAGTCCCTTCACTTGGACATGGCTTTTCTGTCAGCCTCCCACACTCTGCACAAAACCAAACTCCAGCCCTCTGTGTCCTTTAAATTATTTGCCTTTATTGTACAAGCTCCAAGAACAAAGCTAAAGAAAAACAATGAAAATAAACAAATTTTAAACACAACCACATTTCATGCCCATTCCACAAGCCAAGCTCTTATTATTCCAAAGAACGGGGCCACAAATATGAGGGACAAAAAGTGACAGATGAGATCCTCTGACAAACAGCGGATCATGCTTCTTGCTCAAGAAAAAGTAGCTCTTTTTAGGCCATAGATATCATGAGACTTCATTAACAACTCACAGAGTGCACAGGGAGCTTTAAATGAGAGCTATTCTCTTTGTGTGCAAAATAAACTGATATTAATGGCTGGAGTAGGAACAAGTTGGCAAGGTATAGGCAGACCACAGTGTGGTCAGCACAAATTATTGTCATTTGCTGGAATAATTGCCGTGGCAACTGTTGCTGTTGTTGCTAAGTGGTTTTTTTTTCCTTGTGTGTCTTTGTGGTGCACACTATTTATGGCCAGATTCTGCCAATCCCATGGAGTCAAGGCTGCCCCCTCGGAGATCTGGATCATCCTGGCTTGGTGTGTTTTTAAGGATGGACACAACTTCATTCCCCAGCCCCAGTTACAGCCTCTGCCTGAGGCAGGTAACTCTACTGACAGCAGATTTTGCAGGTAGGGTGAGGTTATGGTCTGTTGTATTGCAACTGGAAGACTGCAGTCCCTAAGTGGGTAGGAGGTGGTGAATGAGTGTGCAACATGTCCTGCCATGTGATTGTCCCTGGGCAGACATGGGGCTTGGGACTGCTTTCAGGCTTGTGCAGAGCTGGCAGCTGTCTCCAGCTTTCCACATCTGCTACATAGGACCTTGGAGTGGGGAAGACTTGTGGCACCGTGCTGGATGTAAGTGACTTCTGCAGCAGAGCAAAAAGCAGAAGCAAAGGGCTGGTACTGAAGAAACTTCCTGCTTTCCTGTCCAAAAAAGTAATTGAATGGTACAGGAGCAAAAGCTGATCTCCAGAATGGAAGTAACAGAGTGTTGGTCTTAACAGAAAGAGTAGAAGAAAAACACAGAGCAAACCGAAGACAGGGAATAAAAAGAGAAGAGTGTGATTATTTTTTCAGCCACTAGAAGCATCTTAAATATGGTGAATCAGAGATCTGATTTATTAGCATCCAATTACCTTATAAGAGCAGAACAAAGAGCTGAAGCTGTGCCTGAAGGGAAGGTGATGCTTTCTAACAGTCATCCCCCTGCTCCCCCAGTACCTGATAATTAAAATCAAAGAGAGCAGGTGCAGCTTAGGTACAAAAGAGAGAACAAAGAGGTGAACTGCTCTTTGAGCAAGAAAAAGCATGTTTTCCCTGTTGCCTTTGACAGCTTTGTGTTCCCAAGTGATTTATAACTTCTGATGTGCCAGGACTCTCCATCACACATTATATCTACATGAAGCTGCCACCTTTCAACAATTCATGCTCATATTTAAGCTCACAGTGACACCACTCATGAAGGATGGATGCCCAGTTCCCTTGTTTTATGTACTTCCAAACTTATTCCAACCAAGTTTTGTAAGGAGTGCAAGGTCAGAGCAAGAGTGAAAAAAAATAGGACAGGTCCAAGCCAGGAGGCTTCTGCCATCTTATCTAGGTTGAAAAGACAAGATCAGAAAGACCTGAATTGTCTCTGAGTTTCAAGGGTCAGTGCAGATGCAAATATTTTTTTCGTGTGTGAGAATTTGAAAATGGACAATATGTTCCAGCTCAGCCCTTTGGCAATAAAAAGGCATTTGAAAAATGTAATGAGGATGTACTTTAAAATCCTACAGCTTCAAAACATGAATGCCAGGCATTATGGCTGAATCTTCCATTATCAGTCACAAAATAGTGGAAGATTCTGAATTTTCATTTCATGCCTCAAAACACACTAATATCCAGAAAAGTATTACAGCACATGAAAATCATATCCAACATGAGACAGAATAGATCAGATCTCTCCTGTTGCTCCAGCTTCTGAAATTCCCTTCTCCATACTCCCTAGAGGATCTGTCTTCAAAATGCTGTCATTTGGCCTTCAAATTTGTCTTGGCATGAAAAAGAGCATTTAAATATGAAAACAAAGCAAAGTTTTGGCGCAAGCTGTGTCTTTGGACCTCTGACTTGGTCCCAGCCCTCAGTTAGGAGCGAGGAGTGAAAGAGTTATTTTCATGCAAGAGATCTCAGATATTTGTCTGTGACCCCTCATGAAGAATGAATTGGTCGGCTCTTTTCAGCAATGACAAACACACCATTGCTCCCCCTTCTTTTGCTTCCCTCCTTACCTAGCTTCATCTGCATAAATATTAATACTGCAGCTCCTAATTAAATCCAGGAATATATTTACTTTCACAGATGAGCTACTTAAGCAACACAAGAGGGGCCTCTCGTTTCTGTGAAACTTTGCAGCCTGTAACATGCAGCAGTTCTATCCAGGGTTATTGCTGCTCAGTAAATAATGGGAAAAGATGAGGAATATTTCTGAAATAGGTCAAGTACACTCCAAACATAAACATGCTAATAGGGAGAGATGTAAGAACAGTGTCAAATGTCAATGATCACCAAGTAGCTCCCGAATATATATTTACTGAATGCAATGCTTCTCTGCTGAACAGAGTTGACATAATGACATGCTCTTACGGGAAACTTTCCTGGTTATTTTATTAGAGGTGTTATGATTTATTTTTTTTCTGAAGTGCAACTAGAAAGTTCCTTCCCTCAGAAGACAGGTTCTTTGAATAATAATAATAATAATAATAATAATAATAATAATATGCAAAAGGCAAACAATATCTGTTGTTCTCAGAATGGTTTGTATAAAGCAGCCAGCTCAGCTGTACTTCTCTCTACACCCAGCACAACAGAACAGCTTGACTAGTATTGACTGGACTGTTATGTTTATGGGAGCATCACTGATGCTAAAGACAAGATAAAATACCCCAACTGCAGCTTCCCTGCCCACAAGAACTTATTACTCTGTCAGGAGAAAAGTCTAGACTGATGTGACATGAGATCAGATATCCATGCTGTCTGTTCCTTATCAACTGCATACACACAAGCAGTCTGGCTGATAACCTGTTACACTGCTCAAGCTACAACCAGCTAAAAAACACTGCCAGAGTGGACACCCATGTGGAACAGGCCATATTGAATGGGGTTTTATAGTCTATCTGGAGTCTGGCATATTGCTGTTGGTGAGCTGGATGATGCATGACAGAGCAAACCAGGAGGGCTGTTATTTCAGTGTGGCTGTGGGCAAAGTTCGGCACCTGTACAGTTCCTTCTTCTCCTCCATGCCACTGCTTCTGGCTGATCAAAAGACAGTGTGACATACCAAAGAGAAAAACTCAGCCTCACAGTGAAATTAATAACCCAGGGCATCTTATACAAGACACATGAGCTAAGCCTGTCCCACTGCTCACTACCAGGAAGGTTTGACTTGTGTTTACCTTCTGCAATTGCTTTAAAGCTGCCACATCTCAAGAGACCAATGGGAAAAAAATGCCATGGGATTCGTTTGCTTTGGATCCTGTTCAAGTCAAAACCACAAAGATAGTCCATAACCAACTTTAGATCAGAGCTGATCAAATCCAGGAATAGTCAGACCTTGGGGGAGGTTCTTAGGGAAGGCACAAAGCAGCTTGAATTCAGAGGAGAAGAACAGCCACAAAAAGTGGATCTGAAATCTAGAAAACTTAATATGAGAAATGGTTGAAAATGAATGCATTTGTTCAGTCTAAGAAGTGCAAAGAGGACCCAGTGTGACAGTCCATAAACCCCTGAGTGAGAAGAAGGAGGTTATAGGAGTGTCTCCTATGGAAAGGACAGAAAGACTCTTGTCCTGGAGCTGAAGCAAAGGTGGGGTGACATTAGACATCACTGGGAAACTTATTCAATGAGAACAGTCAAAAGAACTTTTGAAAGTTGTTCAAAAGACAAGGGAGCACTGGAAGAGGTTGTTGATGGAGTTTATGGTACCTCCATCATTAGGGAGTTTTAAGAAGAGGTTTGATGTGCAAGTGTCAGGAATGGCTTAGGTCCGGCTGTTTAGGTCCTGGATGAGCAGGAAAAACCAATACCTTCTCAAGGTCCTTTCCTGCTCTGTCTTCTAGGATCTGTTAATTCAATCACATATATAAATCACTGGACACATTTCCTCAGACACACTCGTGATTCAGACTCTGGTCTTGGGACAAGGCCTTACTCAAGTTCAATCACTTTCAACTCCAACCCCCTTTGATGCACTGGAAATGGTTTCATAAATCAAAGCAGGGATGAGGAGATTTCTTATCCTAGTAAATCAAATACAGAGTGGGGACCAGGGCTACAACATGGACCTGGCTCCACATCCAAATTGCTCCTGGCCCCAAGATATTATAGCTAAACTGTTGGCCGGGGGACTCTCTGCAACACTACCATGTCAGCAGCTATTGTGGAGGAACACATGAGGGTTTTTTGAGCTGAGAGGCCTTTCAAGGATCTTTATTTTATCTAAATAGGGACAAAGAGCTTGTGCAGTGCCAGCGCTGCCCCACTGGAGTCAAAAGGCATTTCTGTTCAAACACCAATGGCTCGAGGCCTGAAGATGTGCAGCTCCAGCAACAAGGACCCGGGAGACGACGGTCTGTTCCTGCCAAGCAGCAACGTGGCTGTTTATCCAGAGGAACAGCACTCTATGTGAACGATGGTAGGTTTATTTTGCAGTCAGCGTCACAAATTATGGCGCTTTTCCATCTATTGTCCTATATGCTAAGTAAACATCATAAACCATCCAGTGCTATGTGCTTCTGAAAATCGTAACGCAAGAGTTTCACCATCAAGGAACAATGAAAGGGCAAACGAGGAAGTCAATCCATGCAAGTTAGCTTTGTTTTCCATATGACAGAGTGGTGTATAACTTGTTTTCTCCTCTCATGTCTTTTATGGTGTTTTTTTTAAAGCTACTATGCTGCGTTACATAGCTCCATTCATAAAATTAAATTCTACAGGGCAGGAAATCATTCCCTTTTTCATGATCATATCGTCTGAACCCATGCTGCAGGCAACAGGGAGAAATTACTACTCCTGATGCACATTTAAGGAGTTTCTTCTGCTGCACGGTTCCCACATCAATAAGAAATCCTGCACATGCAGCAAGGCAAAAAGCCACTGGGTAGGCTGAAATGGTTTCTGTGTGTGCGGTTTGGTTTAATTTAAAGATGTGCAGATAGAGTTTTCACTCAGCGCGCGGTATTCATTAGCGCGAGGCAGCAAACTTGCCTGGAGATCTGAAGGCCCCAGAAATCAAGCTGTGGGCGGGAAGTGATTGGAAAGGTTTAAAGGGTGATGATTTGATAATTCCCCTAGTCCAGAAGCCTGCAGAGAACACACACATACAGAGTCTGGTCTAGAGATGCCCCATATCCCAACTGCCTTGGATGCAGGTACTGTGCGACCATGCATTGGTCCATACGGATATACTGACATGGAATGGATCAACCTAGGGGCATTCTGGGCAGGGATATCTGCAGACAGAGTCAGGTCCCACAGCTGACTACTGAAAACTAGAGAGATAGCTTTTTAATGCATAACAGCAGTTTGAAAATGCGGGGATGAAAGATAACACCCATTCCTGTATGACACTACAACTCCTTCTGGGTTTGCCTTCATAAATTTACAATGCTCAGATCCTGCTTGGATGAGGCTGGCAGCCCAGGTGGGACCAGCCTACAGGTCTGCCTGAGGATCACCAGTGTGGCTTCCCCACCATGGCACTGGCACATCCCTGGCAGCGCTGCTGTGCTGATGCAAAGACGACCAAATAACCTCCCACCCCACTGTGTAAAGGGGAGCTGGCAGGCACTGCTGCAGCAAACACTGTTGGGAGCAAGTGGTGGGGCCAGTTCCAGAATGTAACTGCAGAGATTATTTATCATTTGGTACCCTTTCTTAAGACAGCATATTACACTATATTAAAAAAATAGAACCAGCAAGTCCTTTATATTTCAGGTCTTCTCATTTACTATGACTGAGTCAATCTTGTGTTGTTCACACCATACATTGAATATATCTATACATGCACAGCTGAAAATCTTAATTCTTGAGAGTCACTGTAGAATGAAGCATACTTTAAAAGCCTATATATTATATTTAAAATATGCTTATACATGCACATCTCTCACCATCCTGCAAAATATACATACAATTTGCTCTTAATCATTTATCTACCTGATATAGCTGAGAAAGGGACCATAATTACTCAACTTTCTAAGCATCCTCTTGGCTTTTCCTGCTGGTGAATATCCCACCAGGCAGAGCATACACATAGCACCTGTCTGGCAGTCCAGGTTCTGCCCCAGCACAGGGTACTGACATATCTGACCCTCTTCTACAAAAATCACTTGGGCACTGCACTCACTGAGCCCCACTGGCCCCAAGTGGATGAAGCAATGTCTTCAATACTTTCCTCTCCCTGTGACCAGCAAAACATCTGCTGTGCCACGAGTGTTTTGCTGAACTGTTCCGCAAAGCCTTGTGAAAAAATGCGCATATTAATAAAATGATGATGAAACCCCTCCAGCAGGGTTTGGGCTTGCCACCATTTAATCCAGCCTTAAAACCCCAGTTAACTTAAAGGGAGCAAGATCCAGCCCCAAAGGGAAGGGTGGAGGAAAGAGGGGGAAAGAGGGGGAAAGAGGGTGAATGTTCTTTGTGCTTGGATGTGGGAATGCAGGGGTGGAAGGGATGCACAGATACTTCCCTAGATAGGAAAAATCAAAAATGAAGCGTACAAAGTGAGCAAAGCTCTTCTGCATTCCCACCGTGCCAACCTTTGCTGTAAATATGAAGGGCAAAGCACAGACCTGGTAGAAGCAGCTGAAATATCTGTAACATGGAAGACAAAGTCCCCAGCCTCCTGCATCCCTTCCCTCCCTGCTCATCTATGTGTCACTAGGAGCTGAACAGAATTTTTTTTTCAGCACTTTTACCCCTTTGTCTCTCCTGGAAAGTCCCCCATAGGTGCAGGGGGCTCTTGGATGGATCTCTTCCGGGGTGCTGTGAGCCCCACTGCTCCCCACGGCTCTGAGCATGGGGATTCCTGCAGCTGCTGTCCCTGCCCTCCTGAAACCCAAACACGACGCTGACAGCCGGGTTTTAATCACGAAAGGACCGATAACCATCAAACACTGCTAATTTCCAACAAATTATCTAATCCAGATGCTTGCCGGATTTGAGTAAACACTGCACCCAACAGGATCATAAAGCAAATAAGCACAAAGCGGTTTAGGGTTTCAGCCCTCCCCTCCCTTAGCCTGGGACCCTCGAATGGGGAAAAATGCAAATCAGGTGATCCAGCGCTTGTGTTTGAAACCAGATGGGTTCCCATGGGATCACATAAAAGTTTGTTCCGTCGTGCCCCGTCCCTGTGCAGAGCAGCCAGGCAGGCCTCAGCGTAGGGCACTGGCAGTGGGGCACGAGTGGCTGCGGGACAGCCGGTGCTGCAGCGGGAAGGGCGACAGCCGAGATTGCTCTTGGCAGGGGCAGTGATGGCTGAGAACGCCGCAGCTGGGAGGCATTTAGGGATGTTGCCGCCTCCCGGTGAGCGGAGGAGCTTTGTAAAACCTAGCGGGGACCCCGATTCAGCCCCTCTCGCCCTCCCACGCGGGGAGATGCTCGGCCCCTGAGCTGCGGCACAGCTGTCCCGCAGTGCACACCCAGCTGCACGGGCTGACACCCACGGCATCGCCCCAGCGGGACGAGAGGCCGGCGTGCAGATGGAAAAGGGATGGAAAGCATCTCCGGCCAGCGTGGTTTGGCCGTACAGACGGCTGCCTGCAAACTGCCTGCCCGAGGAGGAAGGCATGGGACTGTTCTGCTGGTCCCCCGGGCTCGGGGTGCCACTGAAATCACCCCAGATCATTCTCTAAGGCAGAGCAGAATTTAAAGTTCATGTCTTCGTAGAGAAGTGCACACGCAAATACGAGCAGAGAACCGTGTTTTCGGCAGTTTGAATTGGTTTGGAAAATGCTTAATAGGTTTAATTCTGCCTCAGGACAAGAGGTAGATCCTATTTCATGTAGGAGCCCTCTCAGACATCAATTTTGCAAAGGCTGTGACCTGAAGAGACACACAAGGGTACATGTACACACACACAAAATGTGTGTATACACAATTACAGTTTTTTTTCCCCTCCTGCTGCACCAGCCTGCTTTCTTGTACAATTCTCCTACAGGATCACACATAAGACATTCCTCTAAAGAACAGACATATATTCTACTGCCATACAATATTTTTGGATGTATACATACGCCTTTTGTACAGTGTGTAGGCAGAGGATATATTTAAATAAACACTGCATACAGCCACGGACCAATCCTGTATGAATGCACATGGCACAGCCATGGTCTGCCAAGTCTGGAGACTCATGTAAATAAAGGATTTATTTTACAAATTTCCTTACACACAAACACAGACACACCAAACACACTGGAAACATATGGGATGGAAAACATTCTTTTGCATAAGTCTGCAATACTGGATTCAAAGATACAATTACCCGGAGGTTAAGTAAGCTTTGAACAAGGAGGGGAAAAATGTAGCATGTCTGAGCAGGCCTTCTGGTGAAAACGGGGGAATGGCACCTCCCCACTTATAGCGTATTGTCTATTCTGTTTCAAATTGGGAAAAAAAATTGTTTTCCCAATTCCATAAACAACAGCCATCCTTCTTTCAGCAATTCATGGTGGTCCTCGTTCACAAATGTTCATTAAAAAAATAGCCCCAACTATTCGCCTTCCCAGCCTTTTTTGCTCCATGAAGAAATAAACCAGTCATGTTGCCTGCTCCTGAGAACTTTCCATCTTCCCCCTTTGCAATTAAAGCTGATCTCTCCTTGCAGTTTCACTCCCCTCCGCTCCCCCTCCACCTCCTTGTCTGTCTAATCTCCCGTTCCCCTCCAAGTGTGTTATTTGGTTTTGGAATTATGTCTATTTACTCGGGGTGGAAGTTGCACAACGGATGTGTTTATGCGAGAAAATTATATCACTGACAAATGCTGATTGGCATGTGGACATTGGGAGAGAAAACTACAGAGGACGTTTTCATCAGCTTGGAATAACACAATGATTGTGTTTTCAGCGGAGCTAATGGATCACATACTCCTGCTCACTCTGATAGCTGTTTACACAAAGGACGGCTTCCCAGATGCAGCCAAAAAAGAAAAAAAAAAAAAAAAAAAGAGAAAAAAAAAAGCTTAGAATAAGAAAACCCGCCCCAGCAAACACAGTAATAATGGTAATAATGGGCGATCAGGGATAATCCTTCGGAGGCAGATCATGGCTCTAATTCTTATCTGCACTTAGATCCCTTCACACGGTGCTGCTGGGGAAAGGGGCGTTGAAGTGGATGCAAATGATATGGTTGGGTGTAGAGAGGTCTTCACCCTGCCTGGTGAGACGAGGAGGATGCCTTTACTCTGGCTCTGTGCCAGCTGAGGTGCCACAGGGTGCGGATGCTCCCTGGTCCCACCGTGTCTGTGGCAGTCTCTGGCTTGAGGAGGAGGAGGATTCCTGATGATGGAAATTTTGGTGTTTGGGGTAGGGCAGGGAACTTGTTCTTTTGTCTTCCGCATGAGCAAGGAGAAAGTTGGATTTTTAGCACAGAAAGATGCTAACACAGATCATCTGGTCGGTGTGCACTCATTCTGCTTTGAAACAAAATTAAGGAAGGCTACAGAAAGGTAGGTGGTCAAGGGAATCAGAGTTCCCTCCCCACCCCAAAGCCCCCTCATCATGCACACATTTGACCTTCTCTAGAGCGCACCTATTTCTCATGCAAATATGTCTATCAGGGAACAATGCTCCCAGCCCAGGAAAAACACTTTACACGAGCTTTCATCACTCATAGCCAGGATCTGCCCAACAACATCGAGGGACAGAAATACACAATTTTCTCAAACGCTTTTGGGAGATCAGATCTGCAACATCCATTTTATCTGTCTCTCTCCATATTTTGCCTTCTCTCCTCTTTTCTAAGCAAAGAGCTCATTCATCTAAAAATCAAACAAATGACTTGCTGGAATCCAGACTGTTCATCTACTGCATGCTCCCAATTTCACATATATTCGTGCCTTTGAGAAATCTAAATCTGCCACATGCTGTACGGGGAAGCGTGGCTGATTTTGCTCTTTATTGCTTCTTACATGCCTCGGTGTTTAAAGAAGACCCCTCTTTTGAACAGCAGCTTACAATCTGATAATATTTCTCTTTGAAAAGTCAACATACTATCATTGTTTCGAATTCAATTATACAGCCGGTTCTCTGTCAGTGGTATGCAAGCACTATATTTAGGTTATATTAAATTATGTTTTAATAACATCCACTGGATTTTTTTATCCACCTCAGCCTTTAAAACTCTTAGTCCCTCCAAAGGAGAGGGGGGAGCAGTTTATTAATGCATCACTTCAGAATTGTTTTTTAATTGGAAACATTTTGCGGAGAAAAGACCATTAATAAAATTCGATTCCAAATCAAACTTCTCTGTGTATGTTATTTTTACTCTGCAGTCAAATGCTTTTATTAGATTTAAAACTTTCACTGTTCTTTTTTATCTCTAGCTGTATAATGTTCTGCAATAAAAAATAAAGGGCCTAGCGACTCCAAAGTCTGGCAAAATAATATATTTTTTTGGATGTCTGTGTATGTTGCCAATTAGTTTTGCTGTAAATACAGACCTCCATCCATCATCAGTCTCTGGGTGGCTATAAGAGATCTAATTTGTTTCAGATGCCTTGTGCTTGCCGAGCTATTCACCAACTCTGCTGACCTGCTGCGAAGACCAAAAGCTGCAGAAGGATGACTGACAAGGGAAACTGCAGAAAGACCGATATATTTAGGGATGGATCCTGCCTCCCAAATGGGGAAGGAAGCTTTCCCCCCTCTCTCCTCCCTTTCTCTCCTCTTTTCAGAAGCCTGAAGCTTTGGAAACGAACTCAGAGGCGTAAGACCTGCGCTAGGGAGGCTATGACAGGGTAATGGAAAACTCTCCTCCTCAATCCATTCTCCCACCTCCCCACTCCTCCTTTTACAAGCCATGCTTCAAGCCTCCCGTTCCCTAGGAATTTTATGAATGCCTGAGCCCAGCCAAAATAAACTCGTAAAGAAAAAGTTTCAAAGAGAGGTCAGAGACCCATAGAGCAAGTGCAAACCGGTAAATATCAAACCCTGGGCCAAAAGGCATCGCCCAGGAGCCCTGTGGCCATCCACAGTTTGCCAACCTAAAGTGTATTTGATTCTCTAGCTGCCACACCCGGGTCCCACCAGCTTTTTTTCCCTCCCCATGGGCAACCCACAGTCCCCAGGAACTCCCCAGGAGGCAGCAGAACTCAAGATAGAAGAATGTGGGGAGACCTTTTCCTCCTGAGAGTTTCATGCTGGGGAGGGTCAGACCAGAGCCATCAGCCTGGGGGCTCATTGGAAACAGCCAGAAACATCCGTCTATGTGGATTTTCCACAGACAATGGGATTCCCACTAACTGCATGGTTTGTGTCTCTGTGTGTGTGTGAAACACATCTATTTTTTTTCTATAGAAATTAATTTCTATAGGAAACATTCCTTTTTATTTAGAGTGAATTAAAAAAACACCAAGAAACCAAAAAAGCACAAACAGAAAAGAAGTTTGCCTGACTTTAAAAATGCAAATTTCCCAGTCAAGCAGTGAAACCCTCATGACGCCTGATGCCAGTGGCAGTTTATTTATCCTCCTATTCTCACCTCTCTCATGGGGTTCAGCAGTGCCAGGCTGACACACAACCCTGGCTGCTCACTTACTGCCATGGATGGGACTTGGTTTCTTGCATGCAGCAGCATCAGTGCAGGATCTGCTTCTGAACTGCTCCCACAAATCTCACAGCCCAGATCTCTCACCCCAGCCTCAGTTTAGGCACTCAGACTGGAGAAGGGAGATGGTGTTTGCAGTTCACACCTCATCCTGGAGAGGCTCAGACTCATGGCCCCCCAAGGAATACGAGCAAGGACAGGGTGGGAGCATCCTGAGCCCTCTCCATGTGGTCCTGTAGGAGGCAGGTCAAAAGCTGCTGGGAATAAGGGCTGGAACGAGGGGGTTTGGCTTCACTGCATCTGCTCAAGGGTGCTGCAGAGGGGTCCTGGGTGCTGCTCACTGCTTCAGTTGCTAAAGCCTTTTACTCGGAAAAGTTACTGGATTACAAGACATAGTAGAAACAATTCTTGGAGCTGAGACCAGAATAGCTGAGGAGACAGAGCAAGGATCCTGCAAAAGACAACAGCTGGGAGAGCGTAGTGGTTGCCTCCTCATGCTCTTACTCTTGTTTTCTCAGCATCAGGCACTCCCATGGTGTGGGCTCTTCCACAAAATCCTTTCCCCTGCCTGTTTTACACCTCTGCTCCAGGGATATTTTTGTGAGCTCAGGGGTCTGGAGCACTCATGCATGAGCATGCACAGATCATCCCAGAGGGATCCAAAACTCATCCCAGATCAGGAAGCCCTGGGCAGGGATTTCCTGAGCAGCAGCAGTTGGTCTGAACCAGCAATGGGCAGCTCTTTCTGTGGCCACACAGGGAAGAAGCCAGGGAAAATGATCTGTCAGAAAATTAATCCAGATACAGAGGGTGGGGTTTAGGGGTGCATCCACCAGGAGAAAGGGCTGGGAATGCTTAAATTATGATACTTGAAGAAAACAAAACAGCCTGTAATAGCACAGAATCAGCTTTGACTGTGAGAAGGGTCTATTAGCACCTTATTGTGTCCAAGGCTAAAATGCTAAAATTGCTTTGTGGAAAAGGTGTTGGAGGGGAAAGGCTGAACAGCCAAACCACACCAAAACGGTGGAAGAGGTTTCCCCCATCTCTCCTAGATGCTCTCCTGCCTTGGCAGACATAGGGAGCCACAGGAAGAGTGGTGTAACCACAGTGGGGGACACTACCAGAGACCCACCTTCACTGGCAGCACAAGCCAGGCTGGGCATCCTGAGGGGACCATCTGAGCCCTCAGCACACGGCCAGAGGCTGCGGGGGCAGCTGGGAACACTCATGTCCTAAAGCTGCCAGTGCCACAGGCACCTATCCAGGTGATGGAGATAAATGTGAAAACATGATGCTGCTTTCCAAAAGGAGCATCATTATCCCAGGGCTTGGGGAGGGGAGTGAGGGGAGGACCCTTCCTTTGCAATTGCAGGGCATGCTTAATTTTCGTCATGTTGCAGGGGGGAATTACTTTTGCTCAAAACCATATGTAGAGCATCAACAAATGCACATCCTGTGAAGCTGGGCGTGTTGCAAGAGGGATTACAAGGCTGGCAATTTATAGCAGCTGCCTTAGTAGCCTCTTCTTCCACGCATTATTCTGTCAACATTGTATTTTCCTTGGAAAAACATCTACAGTAGTTTAAATCTCTTTACTGAAAACAGATCTACTACAGGTGCTTTAGAGTTCATCCACGGGATATGAGAAGGTTGAACGTCCCCAAGAAAGGGAAATTTATGTCAGTAATGACTAATTGATTTGCTTGCCTTTAAAATCCCTAATGTATTTTCACATTTTTCCCTGCCTTCTTTTTTACAGTGCTAATAAAAGAAGCTACATCATATATTTGCGTTATATGTGGGTTTATTCTGGGAAATCCATGCTTTTGCAATGTGTTTATGTTTTCCCTCATTTCCTTTTACCTTTCCTTTATAAAAGGGCTTGTTTTTATAGCAAATCAATAGGTTAAAGGTGAACATTAATGGAAAAAAAAGTGGGTTTGGAAAATATATGGTGAAAACAAGGCAGAACTAGAAACCAAATCTTTGTTCACTGGAAATTAAAGGCACGCTTTCCTCATTGAAGAGGGATAAATGCAATATATTGTGGTAGAGCATAGTGAGAACTGCATGCTCCTCTCCAAAGGCTCCCAAACCCAGTCCCAATCCCCAAAGTCTCAAGAAATATTCTGATCCTCAAAAGGATGAGGAGAGGGGTTAGTGCATCTCTGTTGGGGGTCGTTTATGGAAAAGGTTCCTGCAAGATCCTTTGCAAAAATAAATATTTTTACTAAATCCCTGGAGCAGCTTACAATTCCCCCTGCTCACAATTACAATTTCCCCATTAGGAAACTTCCTTGAAAAACCCACTTTGGCTCAACTGGAATGTGTTTTTTCAACAAAGCTGAAACATTTTGATTTCAGCCTATTTTTTTTACTTTGCCCTGCAATCATTCATCATAGTCCGACACAGGGTATTCAACAAGACAAAAATGGCAAAGTCACACACAGGAGTCAAATGTGCTGCTCTGAAAGTGACAGCCCATTTAATTTGGGCTGAAATATTGCTCGATTCTAGGGGAGGGATACAAAAGAAAACAGAGGCGATAGCAAAATTATTCCCTTAAATGCAGCAATTTCCAAGACAGCAGAAAGTGGTTCCACCAAGGGTTTTGTTGATGTGGTCACAGTGTGCCAGCCTGTCCAGACATCTACCAGGAGATACACACAAAGGTCCTCTCCATGCCCTTCGAGGCCACTGGGAAGTTTTAACTGAATTTAACACACAATTCAGTGGTGGAGACAAAGGCACAAAACTGGCACAGACATCTTTAAACCCCTGAGAGCCTTTGGTAGGGACACCAGCGCAGAGAGGGGCACAGGAGGGCTTGAAGAGTCCTGTTGGGCCATATCCCATCACTGCACTGTGCCTCAGTTTCCATCAGTGCTCTGGTGCAAGACACAGGAAAGCCCTTTTATAGCCTGTTTTGAGATTTACAAGGGATGTTGTATCACAATGTTGCTGAAAATATATGAGCATATCCTGGTTTCCAACTTCACACTGTTTACAGACAGGAATTACCAAGAAGGCTGCTAATACATCAAAGTAGAAAATTAAGTACCAAATTAGGGCTGTACTCAACCCCACTATACCAAGTAGAGGATAAAACTACTTACGAGACCACTTGGCAGGACATCAAGTAAGAAATTATGTTGCCTTTAAAGTAAATTCATTTCTATTAAGTTAACGTCATTCTGCTTAGAAAACTGTCCCTGCTAAACTTGCATTCCAATTTTAAAACAGGAATACTGAAGGACTACTCCATGAATCACTAAAAGGCCAGCTAGCAACAGAGGCATTCCTTTAAATTAGAAGAAGTATAGGAGAGCCTGGGCCTGAGAACACGAGGTCTCCATATGTCTCTATGTGTGTCCATACAGGCTCCCACATTCGATTTATAAACACCCTATGGAGCAGGGAACCTAACTTGCAAGCTGACAAAAGCTGTGGAGGTTACAGAATAGATGGCTGCCCATTTCCTCCTGGGATCCTACTGTCAAGATCTTCTGGGATGCAATTTGTTCCAAAATCAATTAATTTTTACAGGGACCACTCCCACTGAACCTTGCAATATCCATCCTCTGCCACTGTCTGCTGGAGTTATTGGCCTCAGGTCACGGGAGCTTTGGCACACCAAAGTATGTACATGGTGAATGTTGCTGGAAGCTATTATCCCAGGGAGCTCACAGGATCTGACAACCTGGGGATGTTGTTTCCACTGAGAACTAGAAATCACTTTCTGATCTGACTGATACTTGAAGAGGGGCCATCTGTGCTGCCCAAATTGATGCTGACAACTGTGTTTGATGTCTCTGTCTCAACTGGTAAAGAAAAATCACTGTTCTGTTTTCTTGGCTCTGCAACTTCTAACTTTGTGTCAGTGGAGAATAAGATGGGGAGTGATAGTGTGACACTGCAGGGAAAGTTGGATAAAATATTGGGGGAAAAGAACAACTCTTTTAAACAGGAAGAACTGTGAAACCCTTGGAAGAGGCTGTCTGGGGAGGCAGTGGTAGGATCTCTGGAACTTAGGGCCATTAAGAACAGGTTAAACAAACTTCTGAACAAGAGTCTTAGGCAGAGTTTGGGGCAGGAAGTGGGCAAAGACGACCTCTGAAGGTCATTTCCAGCACTATTTCTGTTTCCAGTAATGCTCAAGGAACCTGTGATGCTTTACATTGAGTGTCTTTCTTAGAAGGTGCTGACTTAAACTGCTGTCCAGAACTAATTAATTCAGATTCAAGGAGCTGGAATGGCCACACCAACCACATCACCTCCACTTAAGCTCAACTAAAGCACAAGAACCAGAACCACATCCAGAGTTAATGGAGGTCAGAAGAAATCTTCTCTTAGAGCAATGTCAAATATAAAATAGACTGAGTGATGAGAAAGTATCTCAGAAGCGGAAAATCCAGAGGGTTTATTTTTAATTGTTGCATTAGGTTTCAACATAAATCAGAATATCAGGTGCATGTTGGGGTACAGCTGCAGAATCACTTCTGTGATACAAGTTAATATAATTACTGGTGAACCACAGTAGTGAATTTCTTTGGAGTACCTGATACGAAACACAGACGTGCCTGGATTACCTCTTTCATCCTTGCGACTGTTTATAAAATCATTACAAAATCAATTACATAAATTCTAGATTTATAAAGGTTAATATTATCAAAGGATTCTCTGTCTTAGGCCAGAGCAGGGAGAACCTGCCTTGGTTTAGATTAGTGAAGTCAGCATCTCAAGATACCGAAGTGTTTTAACCCAGCTTTGGCAGCTGTTTGTGTTCAGTCCAGTCACCTTCAGCTATCTAAAAACTGAACATCTATTTGAAATGACTGCTCTAGACCCCCCCTAAAGTCAGTGGGAAAAGGAGAGCTCTTCATTCCTCCTTCAGCCAATGTCTGAACCATCCCATGGAGATACCACACTCATCATACAGGTTATAGAAGCCTAGATGACACTGGACATCTATTATCTATACCTCTGGCAGATGATATCCTGTCTTTAGGAATATTTCAAATGAATGGGTTAAATTGACCTGTGTAAAAGCCTTTTCTATCTCTGCACTTTATATCCAGGGCTCTGTTTCATGAGAAATTTGCTCTTTGACTTTCCTAGAGAGAGCAAGGTAGAGCTCTGCCTGCTCTGAGTCTGCCACGCTGCACAGCTCTTGCTTTGAGGGGATATGCTTTTCCAAGACACCAGAAATCATTTGTAAAGGAAACACGGGGTTTGGCTGGTTTTTTTGCATTTCTGACAAATCAAGATATCAGATATGGTTGTTATTATTTAATAATGATAATAGCAACAATTTCTCAGATGTAAAAGTAATACAGTAATGATAGGCTTCACGGAACATACAAAAAAAGACTAACAGATATAATCAGTTGCAGAAGGAACTGAAGAAAATCTGGGATATGAAAAGCAGAGTAACAACTGTTTGTGGTGAGCTGGGCTTTCATGATGGGGGTATCACAGCAGCAGCATAAAATGGAAACAGGGTCTACTGTAAAGCTGTGTGTCCTCCAGATGGCAACATTGATTGGTATTTCTAGAGGAGTTTGGGAGGAGCAATCTTTCTCTGGGATACATGGATCAGTCTTCAACACTGACTTGCATTAGTGCTGCCCTCAAGACCCTGGGCTGCGGCAAGAAAAGCTGATTTTTGACATTATCCATGACAGTCAAAATGAGGAGGGAGAGAGAGTGGAAATCACTGCACAGCCTTTGGATTCAGCAGATCCAGGGGGAAAAAAAATAATTATGACACAACTATCAGGCAAAGCACAAAGAGGTATTTTATCCCCAACAATCAACCCCCAAGAAGGGATGACAATCATTAAAGACAAAAAACCACTGTGATCTTAAAGGTGCTTGAGTGCAACCAGTGCATTTCCCTCAGCATTTTGAGTCACCAGAACTGCTGGTACAAAGACCTCTCCCATTTTGCAACAGCACCCTAATCTTTTCAAGTCTTGAGATGATGAATTGACAACTGATGGACATCAGGGTAGGACCTAGAACTGCACTAGCAATGATATTTAGTGGTCTTCTGAGGCTTTTCATTGAGGATTTTGTAACCTTTCAGAAAGGAGATCAGGAGGATGAATTGTAGTTAAGTCTGAGATTTATATGCATTTGCCACAAGTTAATTCTAGTCCCTGAGCTGAAGCCAAGAGAAAATAAAGAAATTAATAAGACCTTTTGCTTTTATTAGCTTTACTAAGGTATAATTTTCTTTCCAGTGCACTGGAAATACATACTATGAATTCTGCCTTGATTTTGTGATGACTATAATCTCTTAAAGTCCTGCTCTTAATCTATTCAGGGTGCAGGGAAAGATGATGTTCAAATACCACACGAGCAGGGGATTCGGGGCCAAATGGCAGGCTAGTGTGAACTGGCTCAGGGCTGGTGACTGCAAAACAGTGTCACCCAGCAGGCTGGGAGCAGAATTCTGTCTCATTTTCTGGGTTGGAAAAGGTGATTAATATTGGCTCAAATCTTCCATATCATTGCCATTTAGAGAGAAGATAAAAACCCCAAGAAGTTCTATCACATTCTCACAATTTGTTTCTTTTTCATTATTTGCTAGTTCATGCTCAAAATTTCTTGAGGTTTTCATGACTCATGCATCCTCTCTAATAATGTTGGCTATTAATGAAGGGTTTCCTGGAAAACAGACAAGTTCAAAGCTTCAAAACCCCTGCTTTCCATTGAAGTTTAATTTCTAGAAAAATTTTCCACTTTCAACAAGAATGAGACTGAAAAGCAAGGAACATTTTCCATTAAAGTCTGCAGAGAAATTTCCTTTAGTTTCTCAGAGAGGATTGCAGGGCTTGAAACAGCCTCCACTTTCACCACCACTGCCAGGACTAGAGCCAACATCATCTGCTTCCCTCTTCTGCCTTCAATCAGGCCTAAAAACCTCACCAAGTTCCCAATTTCTGTGCAATTATTTCTCCTTTGATGTCTTCACATCTATCCAAGCTACTCATGATAGTCATGTTCCAGCCCTCCATTTTTTCAAAGTATGTGGAGTTGCCTCCATCCACTTGGCCCTGCTGAAGGAGATTAGGCTAATCTTTGTCTGATGGGGGGTAGTTAACTAGGATTATTTTGTCCAGGGAAGAGCCAAGATGATGGACAATGACTTTATTCATCTCTGTAGCTCTCTAAAGTGTGGATACTTTTTCCACAGTTTCCATTCTGCTTCCCGTACATTTTCCATACTGAAGTCTCACCAACAGGTCTTGTTGCAGCACAAACAAGAATTCAGCTGAATTTTTTTGTTTGTTTGTTTGTTAAGTCAGTTCTGTTCCAACTGATGCAAAAAAACCCAAACTAAATTAAATACAAAATTCCACAGATTTTTGCATTGAGGTTTTTTAGGGGCACAGGACAAGAGCAGGACTTTGGTTTCTTTGTCCACCAAAAAAATCTCCAAACTACACTTTTTTTTTCCCCATATAGATTTTGGTAAAGAAAAAAAGAATGGTCTGAATAAACATGCAGGATTTTTTTAAAACACCTTCAGATAAATTTTTAAAACATCAAGCCATGCTTTTACTGAACACCGAGGATGGCTGCAGAAAGCTTTGTCACTAATTACATTTTCATTGAAAATCCTCCAGCCCAGTGTGCTGGCTCAGAGCCATTCTCCTCTATGAGCAGTTTGTCACCAGGGTGAGCCTGAACCACACCACGGGTGACACGTGGCACCTTTGCCCACTGTTGGCACAACCCATGCACCAGCAGTGGGAGGACAAGGCTCATTTCTTCTGCCTGTGTCATACTCACCAAAACTGAGACACCATGACTTAACCCCACAGGATTATAGATAGGAACGGGTGTGAAAATCCTTCCTTATTTATCATCTGGTAAGAGCAAGGCTGACTTTGAAACCTGGCTGATGTGCTCATGAACTAATACAAGGGTGTTAGAAGGGGATCGCTGCCCTTTCAGGAGATGCAGACCACAACAGACCCTTCTGATGAAGCCACAATGCTAAAATGCTAATCTGATGAATTCTACCTCTATGGCTCTGGTGTAAGAGGTTAGCAAAACACTTTCTGCGCCAAGAAGCTGTAAAATAAGCTTCATTTTAGATGCAATAGGGGAATATCTTCTTACTAATTGTACCAAGGCGTCTGCTGAATTAGCTGAGATATGATGTATCAGCAGTCACTGTAAAGTCTCTGTGTGAAACATCTAATAGACTCAAAGAAACCAGCGCTGGAAGAGACCCCAAGGCAGATCAGCTGTGCCTAAACCTAAACCAGGCTAAGTAGCGTTCACTCAGACTGTACAAACCCCCAACTGAAAGGAGAAAAGCTGTGATAACATTTGATGCTATTAACTTCTGCCACGACTGACTTCCACCAATGGTGTCATGCACAGCCCCCAGTTACCATCTTTGTCTGCATCCACTGATGCTGGGATTGGTACAGATGCAAAGCAGAGACCAAAGCTCCATTATGACTTCGCCTTTCCCAGTCTCTGTTCTAAAATCCGTACAGAGAGAAGCGCCTGGAAATGCTGTTGCATCTATTCTACAGGTGACCGTGAAATGGCACAATTATCCCAGCAATTGTCCCATGGAGATATGATGGCCAATGCTTTCTGCATTTAAAAGAGTGATGAAAGATTCAGACCATGCCTGGTTTCTCTACAGCCCTGGAAACATGCAATCACAAAGTCCTAAGCAAGATCCAAATAGGACTCTGGCTTAAATCCCAATATCATATGGAAAGGAGCAACCTGGTCTGGTGGAAGGTGTCCCTGGCGAGGGCAGAGGGTTGGAACCAGATGATCTTTAAGGTTCCTTCCAACCCAAACCATTCTGTGGTTTTATGATCCAATCTGTGACGGAGATGGGAGCGGAGCTCAGATATCCCAGCTCCCAGGTCTGTGTTGCTGCCAGTGGTGCTGAGCTCCTCTTGACATTTTGCTCCAACTCTGTTACAACACAGGGTGAGTTTTCATGCTCATATCTTGAAAATTTGAGTCTGGTTTGGAAGTGTGTGTGGCCCTTATCCTTTTGCTCTCTAAATATAGGGTCACGTCCAATATTCTGCCTCTGTTTTACTAGAAGTGATTTTATAACAGTGGATTATTCTAAAATATGTTCATTTTTTCCCAGGCACCAGTAATAGGAGGTAATTTATACATCCAGTGGAAGCCAGAATTTCTTTTCAGTAATTTCTCCCAGTTATATTTATCAATAAGTATCTCTCAGCAAAATGCCAAATCTCACAAGCATGTTTGGAAAGTCAAATATGTTTGTGTAATACAAACCTATGTCATGTCAGGAATTAGTTTGACTAATAGGTCTTTAATTAAATCCTTGTGGGGTCTTGGTGTTAATAATAGACCCAGTTTCCAAAAAGTTTAATTTATAAGATAAATTCACAAATATATCCGTCTAATAAATCTTTCCTACATCCAATATTTGTCCTAGAAACAATAACAGGACACATAATTTATTAGACTATTTCCTATTGCATTATAATGACTATGCTTGATACTTTAAACGTATCCTTCAGAGCCCTGGAATGACAGAGGCTATAACTAATGAAGATAAAGATTTCCAGGGCTCATTGATCCAGGAGAGACATACTTACTGTAACTTTCAGACCTATATGTAATCACAAAAATATTTCCCCAGAGAACACAAATTATAGATGACTCTAAAGCTGCCACCGGAGATATTTTGCAGAAACCACAACAGGAAATGTTTATTTTCTCAACCCAAATAACCTTTTCACAATCCAAATTATTTTGTCTTTTTGAGAAAATTACATTAATTCCCAATTAATTTTTTTCCTGCAACATATGTTACATTTATATAAATATCTATATTTCTCTTCATTGTCTTTTCTTAAGTCAGCTCCTTGATTTCTCACTTAAGTGGGCAGAGTGTAGGAAACAAAATGCCACCTAAAGTGTCTCCATTTCTCTTACCTTCCAGAACGCTTGGAATAGAGATGAGTACAGTATAATGTCAATTCTACCCTGGCATAAATGCATGAGAATCTTAATAGCAGCTAGGAGAACAAAAGTGACAGGTCTAAGATGTAGTCTCAGCAACCAGAAATGCCATTCTGGTATCTGTAAACACTTTTCAGGGAGTTAGACCTATCCCTAATTTACTGAGCTATCACCTCTCAGATTCAGAGAGGTCAGACAAAATCTGCTCTTGCTGTTCTTTTCCTACAGCACATCTGATTGTAGCATTCTCTTCCTCCAGTTGCAGAGGTCCCAGGATTTGGTTCTTTAAAGTCTATTTGTTTTACTTAAAACAAATGATCAAAATATTTATTTTTTTCATACTAAACAAGTCAGTTCCAGGTAAATCTAATGAGAGTCCATGTGACTGGCATGGAAACTGCACAGGCCCCTCCTCATGTGAACCCATGGATGGCTTCATTTAATTCAGGCTGAAGTGGGAGGAAAAGGGGTGGAAGACAACAGCTGAGGAAAGAGATTATTTATGTTTTGATCGTGTTTGCTGGAAGGATTAGAAATGCTTGACTTATTTCTAATTGTACTGGATAGAATTCAGCTCTAACAGCCTTCTCAGCGTTGCTCTCTCTCAGCATAAGGTCTATGCAGGCACAGCCTTTGGGATGTGTGTCTGAGGTCAGGCAGCTGACCCCAAAGGCTATTGAGCAGAAGGCAAGATAGCCACCCACTTCCTTGAGAGTTTGAGAAATAAAATGCGCCAAAAAAGAAAACACCAGCTTGGGTTGCTGGTGATTTTTAGAAGAAAATCTGATTTGCGACCTGTGGTTTGGCTTGCAGCGTTGTGTGCGCACGGATTTCATAGCAGTGGAAATGAGGCACTCAGGAACCCTGGCTAGTGCTGGCCCGCTCTGGGCAGCTCTCCCCCAGGAAATCTCACATCTCCTCACAGGCCCAAGCAGCACCTCTGCTCCAAAATCCTTTGCATGGTATTGCAGGCAGAGATCCTTGGGCAACAGCACAACTATTCAGCACTAAGGAGTGTTTTGAAAAGCGGGTGACAGAAATAAGTTGGTAAAGTTGTTTCCCAATGACTCAGAAAAATCACGGTGTCTGAGGACTTGTACTCATCTCTAATCCAATGAGATGAGCGTGTAGTTGGCTATTCACACACAACAGGCACTAAGACCCCAGCACAGAGAAGATCAGTGTTTCTTTATCACACTTACTCATTTCTTGCTGCAAAGAACATCTCTACCCAAGAATGGAGGACAAAAATGAGACCAAGTCCCCTGCAATTGTGAAAGTGATAGAAATGCAAGATAGAGAGCATTTCTGCTTCTGTTTCCCTGCTCATACACAGAGGAAGTAGCAAAACATTTCCCCCAAACTTGTAACAAGCTTAAAACAAGCTGCAGAAAAGATCCAAAGCCACAAACTACAACATAAAACAGGAGGAGAACAGGAAAGCTAACAGGCAGAGAGATGCCATGGGCTCCTGCAAGCAGCAAGGGAATTTGTTAGGTGCTAACTCCCGGGTGATCCTCAGCAGTGGGCTGTGCTCCGTGCTGCAGCTGGAGGCAAAGAAGAGGTGACAGGTCCCCAACTCTGTCATCTGATGAAAAACTTATGCCTGACCCTGAGCTTGATGATTTAGTACCGGTTGTGTGAGCAGGACTCCCTGAACAGGCTCCAGAGAAAATGCTAACACCAGCTGGAGCGCCAACACAACCAGCTCTGCATCCTGCCTCTGGCTGGGGCCGACTTCCAGCGCTCCAGAAGAAGGTAAAGAAAACTTTCAGAAGCCAAGTTACGTAACATTTACACAACGTTATAAACTAACATAGCTCTGGTTTGTTTTTTTGTTCCCATGAACATGATATGACTCAATGGAAACTACTCTGCGGGAAATAGGCGGCCCATTCTAAATCCTAAGCTTCCAGAAATAAGATACTCTCTAAAGAATTTGGAAACAGCATACCTGTTGGAGGGATGAGCCCAGCTCAAGACCCTGAGCTGAAGAAACCTGGAATTTGGGAACAGTTGAAAAAAAACCCAACCTGCCTCTGGTCTGGCTGTTGCAATTATGGCAGCACTGGACTGGATCCAAACCATGCATCTACGTAAGCTGTGTGTCAATATAACAGCATTCATGTTTACTTTGAAACAAAACAGAATAACCTTAGAGTGGGAAATGGTTTTTTCCTTCTTTCTGAGTATTTCTTAATGTTTGTACCAGCATTCCTTAAATCCCGTTTCAGTTGCTACTTATAATCCTAAAGCGGTGTTTGAAATCTGTCTCTGAATTTCAGGGTGTGAAGCCAAGTCAAATCTCTTGTCTCCCCATCAGCTCTCCTGACAAGGATAAAGAAGGACGAAATGTTATGCAGGGGTGTTGATGGAGGTGAAAGTTGGTGGCTGCCAAAGATGGTTTCTGGAAACAGCGCAAACCTTTCACTGAAACCTCACTGGCATGCAAGACAATCTTTGCTTTTTACTAGCAGGCCCAAAACTAACATTTTCATAATAATTTTCCAGTATCAAAGTGATAGTTTTTATCCAAGACAGCTGAATACTACAGAACTGTGTAACAACAATTCAGTGCCAAACATATGCTATGTATATATTTTAACACCTTTGATAATAATAAAAAATGCATGTTCCTAGCAGTTTTCTCAACTTTCATTCAATAACAACATCCTCGAGTTGATGCTTTTTGTTTTCCTTTCATATTATTACGAACCTGTGTTTAATTCTCAGTGCCAGTTTGGCTTTTTAACCTCTCTTTCTACATTCCACTAGTAATGTCTGATTAAGAAATTAGCCTTTCAAGTGCTATAAAAAAATCCAAGAAATACAGTAACACAATACCATGGAAAACTGATATAATCTTTTCAAAACTATAAAAATTGGTCGCCCAAAGGAACATCTGCATGGTAAAAATTTTAAACAAACTGGAAGGGAATCAGATAACTCATAAAGAACCAAGCAGCTAGAAGAGCCATTGGTCGTTTACATATTTTGCTGTCATCCTGACTTGGAGAAGACTATCATTTTGAAGCACGTTTCTTCAGTTTTAGTTACCAGCATCTGGAATGAATTCCAGGATGGAACACTGAAAGTTTTTAAAAGGAAACTCAACCTTACAATAATTATTCCTTAAATCATTAATATGGTGAAAGTGCCAGATGTAAAAATATGAACAAAATAAAGTAAAATATGCTCCCAAGTATCACTCAAATCCCTAATGTACATCTGTCTGTTTTCTCAGTTCATTAATATCTGTTGTAGTCTCAGATATTTTCTTTTATGTAAAAATTTCCACTTGCTTGTTATGTCTTCTGTCTTGCATTAGAGTTATTGCTTTCCCTGTCAGGATAACTGTCTGTGTATATTGAGGGACTGTGGGTCTACTGTAATACAGGCTTTCCTCCAGCAAGAGATAACAAGATGTTCATCCTTTATCCAACAGCATGGGAGGCTTTTGGTTTGATGGATGTTCAAGAGGAACATCATCCTGAAAGAGTGGTTTTGTGGTGGCACCAGGGCTTTGCCAGCACATAGTTCCTGACAGGGCCCAGGTTTCATTCACAGACACAAGATAGGATGCAATGAGATCCAAGTGCTAAGGATTGCTGTGTTTGGGAGAGGACCAGGAACCCAAAGACCAGGCTATTCTGTCCTACCTTCACTCTCTGTTCACACTTTCAAAGCAGCAGGATGAAGGCAGCAGAGGGAGGGCCAACATCACTGTAGATTAATACAAGATCATTTGATGGTCTGTTCATTTCAGGATGATGATGCAAATCACAAGGCCAAAATCAAATTCCCTCTTTGTAAGTGAATCCACTGGACGTGTAGTGCAGTTCAGCGAAGAGCTGCACTTAAATCACTCAGGAGAACCCAATTCATTGATAACTCCTGGAACACCTAACTAGATCCCACCAAAGCCCCAGGCATTCATTTATTTCCACTAAGCCCTCCCTCCATCCCTCCACAAAGATGTCTCCTCAGAGCTCCACTGAGAACTCTCAGCACCGCCAAGCGTTTTTGCAGATTAATGCTTGTCTGAATGTTACTAATTAGGACAGGCAACTATATAATGAGATGCTTACAAAGTTTATTCATCACTAAAAATAAATGTTAAGCATCTGGTTTGCAGTCTATTCCCATGTGCCACTCAGGTCCACGTGCTGTAGAGCCAGATGGAGCTGGAGGGACACCAATCACAGCGCAGAGGGATTACATGTCTTAAAACCATGGTTAACTTAAATAAGCAAGTTGCCATCCCTCCATAAATCCCACATCTACCACCAGATGTGTGACAAGCCTATTGCACAGGGCTTTCTAGCTCGGGCTCCCCTGCTCCAGTGGGGCAGAGGAGAAAGTTGGCCGCCCGTGGCCAGAGCCGTCTCTCCCTTGTACAAAGCCCACTTGTCAGCAAAGCCACTCTGTTGGTGACCAGCTGAAGAGAAAGCCCTGATGAGTCACAAAGCAGAAAACCATCAAATGGGGCTATGCTAAGTAAACTCTTCTTCTGTTTCCAGTGGTGGAAATGACTCATCTCCTTTACAAAGCTTGGGGGAGAGTTTCTCTCTGCCATGTTGACCAAATATTAAGTGTGTTTCTCAAGAGGGTTTTTGCCGTGAAACCATTGGTGGTGTTTGTTTACAAGCCCCAGTTCAATTACTCAGCGTAGCAACAGATCTGAGCAAGGACACTGTGTTTCCTGAAAGCGTTTTTTAGCCTGTGTACAGGTTGACAGAGAAGGTGGGATTGACAGGTGGATACTTCGTTTTCTCATTTTGTCCCTGAGCAATGCTGTGCAAGAAGCAGCACTTTTCTGGTGTCATGGGCTTCATGTTGACTGGGAAAGCAAGACCTGGGACATCCCAGGCTCTGGGGAAGGGAGGTCATGCTTCATCCAAGTGAAGAGGAAGGGAAGTGAAACCACCCAATCCAATATCAGCAGAGAGAAGGAAACAAGGTGGATTTTCCCAGAGCTGGCTGAGTCAAACTCTCTAGAAAAGAGGAATATTTAAACTCTATTTCTGGTTTTTAATGGTCTTAAAGGCTTCTTGTAGGTTAGGAGCCTTGTTTTGCTGAGCACTGCTGAGCACAAATAAAGAAGCAGATTTCTTGTTGTACTCCAAGAGCCTGCCATCCAAGGAAACAATGTGCAAAGGCAGAACTGATAGAGGGGATGACTTTAACCATGAAGGCAATTTTTCTGCACTTGAGCTTTGTTCCTAGAAAAGAATACAAGGTAATCAATTCATACTTGGACTTGTAGTACCCCAAATTTCTAAGCTTTTGGATTCATGGGGGTTTTTAATTTGGTACCTTATATTGCTAAGGAGACCTAATCAAGTATGGTTCTTCCAGGAATCACCAAGTACAAGTACACTATGTAGATGAAACCGTTACCATAAGAAAAATAATCCTTTCCTCTGAAATGAGAAATCCATAAAGAAATCTGAGAGGTCTTTAAACCAGCAGTGAACCTTCCAGTTGCCTATTATCTGAACACTGTTAAGTGTTGAGTTCCGACACATCTACCAGTTCCAAAACATGAAATGACTGGATGGACAGAATAAGATTTTCAACCTGTCTGATCCCCTGAAATATAAAGTTTCTCAGAGAAACTGTGGCACAGAAGCAGCTCACAGTGCTCCAACCTTGGACAACAGCGAATCCAACCACAAGACACAAAGCTGCAGGACATACGACTCCTGAGGCCCCAGGGCTCACTGAGCAGGCTGATGCTACATGTTCCAGACTTCCTTTCCATCTGCTGCCACCCCCTGCGCTCAGAACCCTTGATGTGGGGTGGAGCACATAGGAAGAGCTGCCCGAGGCCGTGGTGAATGTGATCCCCACACGCCTGTGGGGTGATAAGCAGAGGCACAGCAGAGTGTCAGGAAGGATGGGTTTGTGGTTATGTGGTTCACCCACGGCCAAGAAAATCAATCTCCACCATAACATTTTTGCTTTGTTGTAAGCAAGACCTTTCATGTGGCTGTAAGGCTCTGAGAGCAGGAGGCAGCTTGGTGCTGTGCTGGTGAGAGCTGGATAGCTGGGATCCGTGGAGATCCAGACAGGCACACAGAGGACAGTGACAATTTGATCAAATTTCAGTGTGTTAGAGCCAGGTTAGACAAAAAAGAATGGATTATGGAAAGTTAGAGCAAAGCTCTAACTTCAGGAGGTTTAGTAACAGTGGATCAAAGGTGTCCATCTCAGAAGGGAAAGGCACTTGAACACATTTTGGTTATGGACACTATCTCCAGCTACATGGAATCACTGGAGACTTATTTCCACATCATCCAGTGCAGATAGAGAAGCCAAGGAAAACCAGACTTGGAAGGCAGAGAAGAGCCCAGATCATGGGTCTTGTGGGGCAAAGCATGAGCAGGTGGGAGGACACTTGCCAAACTAAACCCAGGTCTTCCTGCCGTAGGGAGGTTGGTAGAAAGGTTCAATCAATGCCTGAAGAGACAGGTGGAATTCTCATGGCCCGTCCAACCAGAAAGGACCAAACTGCTTTCATACACAGACCCAGGATTACAAGGAACTATCCATCTACAGCCTCTATAATGGTTTAGTCCAGCTGGAACAAGCCTGAATGTACTACTGAAGAATGGATTTGGGGGAGGTGAGCTATAGGATGCTGTCTTGGAGTGCTTGGCAGGATTAATCCATGATTCCCCAAGGTACAGTGTAGGTTGGTAAAGCGTGGGGAGTAAATAAAACTGCTGATGCAAATGAGGACTGGCCAAATGAGAAGTCTATTAAGTAACAGACATAATGTACCCACTTGCCTGTGTTCTATTTTCAGTATACTTCCTATATTCAGTACGCATCTTATATTGCACCCTGGCAAATGGCACATACATGTATCTCCACAGAGTAGAGCTAAGGTAGGAGTGCAGGCTCAGTAACAACTCCTCGTTGGTGCTTCAGGTGGGATGTTCCCTATTCTGGTTTGGAAGCATAGAATCATGGAATGGTTTGGATTGGAAGGGACCTCAGAGACCATTTAGTTCCAATTCCTCCAGTCATGGGCAAGGCCACCTTCCACAAGACCAGGTTGCTCACAGCCCCATCCAGCCTGGCCTTGAGCACTTCCAGGGATGGGACATCCACAAGTTTTCTGGGCAACCTGTTCCAGTTCCTCATCATCATCACAGTAAAGAATTTCTTCCTAATATCTAATCTAAACCCTCTGCCCTCTTTCAGTTAAAAGCCATTACCTTTTATTCTGACACTTCACACCCTTGTAAAAATTCCCTCTCCAACACATCTCCAAAGCAGGGTTAAGCTC
Source organism: Coloeus monedula (assembly GCF_965178545.1). Classification (NCBI taxonomy): domain Eukaryota; kingdom Metazoa; phylum Chordata; class Aves; order Passeriformes; family Corvidae; genus Coloeus; species Coloeus monedula. Next base: position 24,001,035 of record NC_138789.1, on the reverse strand, counting down.
AACCATTTGAGAGCACGCTTAGGACAGAAATGTATGTCCACATGGGTAACTGCTGCCTGATGCCAGAACTGGGGCCACTGCTCCACGGTTTTGGGACTAATTGGAAGAACTGACATGAAGGAGGAACCACATGATAATAGAGACATGATATCAGGATGGCACCACAGTGAGAAAGTCAAATTGCTCCCAGCAGAAATATTTTGTGGGTGGCATGAAAATGTTCCTCCTGGGTTTTGTCCATTTTTATTGACAGAACCGTCAGTCGCTATCACCTGGGAATTTTTGTTCAGTTTGTTTAGCTACGATTTATGGTGTAAGTTTAAAAAATTCTGAACCAAGAAATACATAGTATTATTGGTTTGGTACAGAAAAAAAAATCCTTCCTGACAGCACTGGAAGATTTTACCCAGTGCAGTTCCTGAAGCCCTGAAATACAGCTGTGGGGCTCTGGCTACAGGGGTGGTTTGATGCTTGACTCTTTCCTTGTAGTCCAAAGGAAAGCAATCTCTCAAACAGAGTCAGGGTCTCGTGTCCAGTACGTAACAAATGGAAGGGGAATGGGAGAGAGACAGAGCACATTCCACAGCCTGGTGTGTTTAAGGAAAGGGGTATAGCTTTCACTCTCCCGCTGTTAGACAATAATGCGCTGACTGAAAATGTCAAGCTTCAGTTTAAACAAAATAAAAGACTGGAGGGCCCAGGGCAGAGAATTTAAACACATATTAATTAAGGCTGGTAATACCCTGACATTTGCTGGATTTTTAATAAACTGATTAATATTTCTCCTTCATATTTCTGTGACATGAAAACAGTGCAGCACAATTAATTTCAACAAGTTTTGGTCAAAAGGTGCTGAAGGAAAATGAACATGCAGTGTCACAGATTTGAATTAGAAGTACTCTCACTCTGAGTGAGTAATGTGGAAGCCCATTGCCCTCCACATGAGAATATTGCAGCTCAGGACCCTGAGAGGAATTTATTTACTTTCAGCAAGTGATTAACTTAAAGAGTAATAATTACACAAAAAGGAGAAGGCGGCAGAAAGAATAAATTGTTACAGTGCCCTCAAGAATGGAACAGAACAGAGTGAAAGATCCTCAAATGTGGAAGCACAACACTTACACTTGTGTTAACATGAAGTCTCAGCTTTGTGTGTTCGTAATTAAACAACATGGAAAAAGAATGTTTTGGGGAAGATGTTGAAGGTTCAGTTGTTATTGTAGCAATGAGCACTAGAGTAACATCTGTTTACTAGGTTTTAACTCTTCAGTGGCACTAATGCCAGTGGCCCAGAAGTTTCCAGTGCCCAACCAGAGCAGCAACAGTTCCACACAACTTGTCATTCAGTGTCATAGGTCGTTGTAAATGTTTCAAATCTATCTGGGATAGATCCTTCCTCCTTTGTTAACTACAACAATATTTCTTTACGTGATGAGAGGATTCAGTCATAGCCTGGGTCCCTGTTGTGCAACCTTTGGTTGAAACACCCAAGAAGCAGAGGTCTGTCCCAGGGCCATCTGGGAAGTTGAAGCCTGAGTTACAGCTCGGGACAAAACAGCACAGCAATAACACCAGCCACTCTGCTGGTAAAAATTGAGATACAGAGCACAACCCCAGTGCCTGAAGAAAAGCAATTGCACCGGCGCTGACTCTTGCATCACTTAATGTGTTCTAACACACTTACTCAATCACAGCCATCCTGAAAAAGTCACATGCACATGACTGTGCTCTCCTCCTAGTGAGTGAAATTTGTGTGCATTGGGGGTCTTAGCTCTGCTTAAAGAAACCCTGGGGTGCAGTTATTGTAGAAAGAAATGGACTGAGAATGTACATTCTGTAATAAAGAGAAATTTTTCGGGGTTTAAAATGTTAGTTCTCACACTAAACACATGGCATTCAAATCCTACGCACAAGAAAGTTCAAGTAGAGAACAGCTGGACACCCTCTTTTCAGATTTTAGTGAAATTCTAGATTTTGAAAATAAAGTATTCCCATTTCTCCACTTTTTTTTGAAACTATCCATCCACAAAATTTTGAAATAAAAACCTGAGAATATTGAAATGTAAATAAACTGCAGATGAACAAAAGTGAAAGATATTTCAAATAAACATTAGAAGGGGATTTTTTCATTTGACTTCAAAGTGATAGAAAGTGGTTTTGTATTAGATTGTGGCTGTTGTTATTATTATTCCTATTATTATTATTATTATGGTCTTGTTACTGCCAGTATTAATAAAATACTTGTATCCACTAAAGCCTAAGAATGTCTATCAGAGACCCATGTGCTGGGTATTTTACTGATGTTTATTTGAAAGACTGTCCTTGCCTCAAAAACTTCTAATTTACTGTTGCACCCCAGGGAACAGAGAGGAGAAAGAGTTGCTCAGGACAGGAGCTGGATTATCCCAATGTCAGGAGATACATCAAACCCCAGTCCATCATCAAGGGTAATGCAGGAGACCTGAGGTGACCCAGGCAAGATCAAAATGCAACTGTGGCTTAATGAGCAGTAGACCTGACCTGAAGAACCTGCAGATTAAACAGATGCAGAAATGGCTGAGAGGAGAAGAAAAGAGACAGGAAAATACTGATTCAGTCCTACAGATTAGGAGGTAAGAAACTTCAGCACTGGGTGAGCAGAGCATGGCACAGTGGAAGAGTTTCCCAAAGTCATTCAGATACAACAGCTCCCTGCTGTCCCATCCTGGTATTAAAACCTCAAGGACATTATTTGCAGATAGCACAACACATGGCAGGGAGGGTGTCTGAGAAGTGCTTGCAGAGGCAGAGAGTGACAGGACAAGGGGGAATGGTTTCAAACCAAAAGGGGAGAGATTTGGATTTGATGTTGGGAAGAAATCCTTTGCTCAGAGGGTGGTGAGGCATGGGCACAGGTTGCTCAGAAATATTGCAGGAGCCACATTCCTGGAAGTGCTCAAAGCCAGGCTGGATGGGACTTTGAGCAACCAAATCAAGAGCAACCAAATCCCTGCCCTTGGCAGGGGCTTTGCAATGATAATCTTTAGGTCCCTTCCAGCCCAAACTATTATGTGATTCTATGATTAATTAGCATGGCTCAAGGAGCTACCAGCACCCCTCTGGACCATGGTCACTGAATATATGGATGTTCTTACTGAAACTGGGAAGTTTTACACCTACAAAAACTGTCCTGGTCTCTGCCAGGGCTTCCTAGAGCAGGCTGAGGGCTTTGGGACCTGCCCAGGTACCTAGACCCAAGCTCTGGTCCCAGCCCTTCCATAGAAGCTGAGCTCCTTCCAGCAGAGGTGGATGGACAGGAGACCTGTTTGCTTTTACACCTCCAGCACTTGCCACTTGGCATTGAAATGTTACAGTATCGATTTCAATTAATACATCAGGCTGGGAGTTGCAGCAGAACAAATCTTCTGCAGGATGCCTCTGTGGAAGGGTTTTCTGCAGCCCAAATCAGTCCTAACTTCCACCCACAGGTCCTCTGGAGGCTCTGGGGCTGCTGGCAGCTCCTTGTGCTGCCACAGATGTCCAAGAACATCATCTCCCAGATGCTGGAGGTCATGCTCGTACCCTGGTATTTTTTGAGGTATACAAGGAAGAAGCTGAAGAAATTTTTGAATTTATGTAGCCATGTTTCCCCTCTTACTCTGTAACCTCAGGTCTGCAGGTGACAAAAGAAGATCGTTCCTCTCTCCACAGCCAAACAAGCATTCCTAGGGGAGAGCTCTTGTACAATCACACTCATCACTTAGGTTTCATCCAGCCCACACAAGCCCACAGAGGATGTGCAGACAGATTCCTTCCAGCCTCTGTTGGGCATTACCAGTGTCAATCATGGCACACGGACTCCAGCCCTCCTGTCTCCACTTTAAATTAAGTCTTAAAATACGGGCCAAATATGATGGATTTGTATACAGCTGCTTAGGGAAGGAAGTGCTGCAGGAGATTCATTACACTGTGGTCTGACAGCTGATGCTGAAGTATTGCAAAACCCATGGGGTTTCCAGGAGGAGCTTGGCATGAAATATGTGGTGAAGGAGCAGTACAGGCTGCAGAAGACATGGCACCCCAGACAGACAGACATGAAATAGAAATTACTGAGGATGGTGATGACCACAGAAAGAACAGGGATCTGAGAAATATCCAGCTCAGTTAGAAGAGATCTGGGATGTGGAATAGATAGGAATACTGAATCCCAAATAAGAGGAGTTCAGATCCTTTACTTCATTTCTAGGGCAGTCCTCCTTATACCTCATGCAACTCAGGAGATAAGCTCTTTGTGATGGATGTTGGTGATTTGGGCATTGGATTTATAGCTTGTTTTACAAGACTGCGAGTCTGGAGACCTGGATTCTTGTCTCTTGACTCTGTTGTGGATTTTCTGAATAAGCCTAGTGAGTTGTACAGACCCACCTTCCAAGCTTGGCAGCCTGCAGTTCAGTGCACAGACTCAGAGCTGGCTGTAGGAATCCCTCCCACAACCTACAGCGCCTGCTTTGTAAAAGGGAAGCTGGCCCCAGTTCTGCGAGCCTCCATTTCCTAAAGTGTTGCTAACTGTGTTATCCTTCCACAAGCTCCTTCCAGAGGCTCAGTTTATTCATGTACACAAAGAATAACAAATGCAGGGAGAGAGGGATGGAAAAAGGAGCCAGATAAAAGCGTTATCTGGAAACTGCATCACCACATCAGCAACTGAAGCTGTATCAAAGGAAGCAGAGGAAATTGTTGTTTCCCCCACCTCCCTCCAGTCCTTCTCTCACAGCCACCCCTACAGAGACCTGGCCAGAAAGAGACTGAGTTGATACTGAAAAACAGAAAATAGCCACTCCTCAGGATTATCTGGGACTACCCCAAATAAACCCACAGAAAACAGGCTCAAAAGTACTTGGTGCTCATTCAGCACAAGTCATCTGATAATCTTGGGGCAGCTTACCATGTCTGGCTAGAGAGCAGCAGGCCCAAACATTTCTGAATAGCAGACTAAGTTAGATGACTAAATATGGTATTTTTTTATGAACTTGGAGGACCCACTTTGGAGTGCTTGCACCAGGATTGATTCCTTTTGAGACCTAGGCCTTTGATCTCACTGCTAGACAAAATAATTAAAGGAACTGAAATACAATCAAGGTTTCTTTCCAGCTTAAAAAAAAAAAGAAAAAAAATACTCAGATATCTTTGTTGGACTCTTCAGATTAAACATCACCTAGGAAAAAACCCATGGTGTCTCTTGAGCTTATTCCATCAGCTCCCTTGTTTTAAGATGACATGTGAAGCTGCTCAGATCTTTTCTTGGGAGGCAGAAAAATCAGAAGCATCAGGTAATGCCAGGGGGATGCAAGCTCAAAACCAGACACTTTTTTTTCCCCACTAAGGACCATTACCTAAAATGCTCTTTTCATATTGAATGCCTCAGCTGAGGGATTTGGCTTTGAAAGGGGGTTTCTGTTTGGAAAGAGGGTTTTCTTTGTTGTTGCACACACAGATTTGGTCATTTTGGTGGTGCTTCATTTTTTCTCACCAGCCTGTTTGATGGGTTCACTTTAGTGACATCTGGATGGTCTGCATCCCTCACAAAACACACAGGAAAATCCAGATCTGGAGCAGGAAGGAGAAGAGGTCTAAATCTCAAGGGTGGGGAAGGATTTGATGGGTTCCTGCTAGCTCCTGCCACCCAGTTTGACATCTCAGGACTAGGCCAGAACAGCCCAGTGGCACTTTTTCTCCTCCTCAGCATGGAACTAGAGTGGCAGAGTGGTTGAGGGGGTTTCCTATCGGTCCAAAGGTGCCAGCTGGAACTGCACTTGGATTTTGTACTATAAACTGTCCCAAATTAACCCTCCTGGGAAAGAATATCTGGAAATATTACATTATCAGGGGGCAGGGTGTGAGCTTTGATATGAGAATATGGGGGTGGTGGAATAAGATAATCGTTAAGGTCTCTTTGAATCCAAACCATTACATGATTCTGTGAATTTGGAGTAAAGAGTCAAACACAGATATGCCACAGTAACTTCAATCACCTCTCTGGAGACTTTACGTTCTTCAAGTGGGCTCCATCACTCATGAGGACTAAAGGAGTCAACTCTATGTGTTTCAGCAGAAAATTTCAACGCCTGGGGAGCAAGAGCTGAGTGAAGCCTCTGCTGCTACCAACAATCAAACCCTGTCTCTTGGCTTAAGCTGCTGTTCAAGAGCCAGTGCCTGGAAGTTTACTGAAAAACCAATATCTTCCTAAAAGGGCACTGGCCTTATCCTTCACACTCACCTTCTATCATGAGAGAACTTTCTTCCCTGCCCCCCCCCCCCCCCACACACACACACCTCCACCTTTCCCCATGTTTCTGGCTTTCCTTTTTTTCCTTTCATTTTGAGATCCTGGCAAGGTAGGAAAGCAGAAGACTGGATTTCCTCATCACTGAGCCAGTTAAAATGGCTATTTTGGTGACAATCCCAGCTTTGGATATGTTGCCAGCACTGAGGCAAACCCAGTGTGACCACACAGTCAGAGAGTCCTGGGCTAGCTTTGAAATCCTTTGGAGCAAGCACATCCCACTCCTTGCAAGTGCTTTGTACAACATTCCTTAATCTTACATTTTGTTCTCTGGGAGTACATTTGTTATTAATCACTGGCTTGCACATTAATACAGTGCTTTATAACAGTTAAATCAGATATTCCATCCTAGCAACTCAAATTAATATTTGTTTGAATAATCTATTTAAGATGATGTCTGGCCAGCAGTGTGGTCTGGCTGGAAGCACTCTGCTCTCCCAAGCGGACGTTTTCATTTGGTTTGTTCCATATTTTATTCCTCTGCTCTTATTTTATATTGTCCCCCCCCAAATCTTCCATTCAAATTGCTTTCTCCACCAATGGTTCCTCTTGCATTCAGCCCATGAAGGTCAAAGTACTTTTTTCATTGCTTGTCCTAATCCTCTGGGACAAATGGCTCTATTGAAACCAAACATTTTTGAGGAACTTATTTTTGAAGCTTTTTGTACTACTTAAGATTCAGGCTGAGATACATATTCTGAGTACAAAATATATATGTTACATGAAACAAAACATGCTGTCTGTGTATATATGTACATCTGTATTTATTCTATCACTTTGCAGCATGGCAGTTAATTAGCTGTGTCATCACACTGATGTTGTTTTAAGGATTGTCTTCTGCAAGATCAAAGTCCTCCTGTATTAATTAAATTCCACCATGATAAAAATTAAGCAAAACCAAAGGATAATCAGATACTGATTTAGAATGGATATAAATGTTCTCCTTTTTTGGAAGATTTGAAGTCTGAAGCCAACTTCCACAGGTCAAACTTGTCTCTAAAAAACACAAATGAGCAGCACCTCATATCCAGTAGTAATTTCTCCACTAAAACATAGTCAGAGTCTGGTTCAAAGTCCTCCCGTGTTTTGAGAAAGTACAAAGCTTTTCTGGCTTAGGTTGGCCACAGACTGCCTTGGAAAACAAAATTTTCAGAACTGTTCATTTTCAGAATGCTGCACGGGTAAAAATTTGCTTTGACAACACCCCTCTGAGGTACAGGGATCAGTGTAACGTGGCCTGACTTCACACAATGCTGTGAACACAACCTGTGCAGTGGGAGTCAACTTTGCCCGGTCAGCTCTGGACCAGATCCACAGAGAATAAATGTATGGAAAGAGGTGAAAACACAACTTCTCCAGACCTCAGGATTTTTCAAAGCCTAAGACGCTACACATGCCCTGGGACATCATGGTTCCTTTTTACCTAAGTATGTTTTCAGAAATCTGTTTCCAGCTATTCTGACTGCAAAAAGTGTGAATGGCTGTTTCCCAATGTGTACTAAGATAAGGATTCTATTATATCATATAAGATTTTCCCCTCATCTAAAAAAGTGTTTTCTGTAGCACTTTTCACTGAGACTAAAAGATATCTTTTCTTTTCCAAGAAGAACAAATTCTTTTTTTCCAGTTACAAAACAGCCCATAAACGATGACCAGTTCAAAAATTCTCTCCTCAACCGAGGGAAATCAAGGTGGGTTTTTTAAAGTAAACTCAATTGAGATTATTGGATTATTTCCTTGAAAACCTGCATTTAAATTGATAACCACCAAAAAAGACCTCCAAGAGCAAGTTGCATAAACCATTACATCACAGAGGATTCCCTTAATTTGAAGTCTTTAATAAATAAGTGAGAAACATGGATACTACATATGTTTGATTCCTTGCTTAATTTATATTAGTCATATAGTTGTTGCTAGAAAAAGGCAGCAGAAACCAGAGCAGTGATCTGTCTTTGTATTGTTTAAGGATTTCCCTATCCAATTTCAGACGGGGATATTTATTCCTGGAGACACAGACTGTGGAGTATATCATACATATATTCACATTCACCCACAGGTACATTAATCCAAGGACACACTGCATAATTGTTGCAATTTATATGTCCCTTTATGATTATAAAGTACAAAGCATTAATACATTGCCAAGATCCATGATCATCTCTTAAAAATTCCATTGCCATGTTCTCCCTGGTATTCCAGAGAAAGACAAATCCTGAGTTTGACAAACCGTGCGCTCTCCTCACTCCACACCCACCTCTCTTAGAAGCCAAATGTAGACTATAAAACTCCTCTCCCCAAGGATGAAGAATTACCAGAAGGCCTCAGCAGCCACAGAATCATATGAGAAATTGATCTATTCAAACTGACCATCCAGCAAAATTTTCTGTGCATCCATGAAATTTTCACTCAATCAAAAACTATAATAGCAAAACAGTGGCCCATAATTCATATACCTGGCAAGATATTTTCTTCTAAAGGCCAGAACTAGAAAGATCTAGTTACAGCTGTGTCCATTCGTAAATATGTAGAAAAGCTACTGTGCTGTAAGACAAACTGGGAGTTTCTACCAGATATTGATGGGTTGTTGGATCTCTGAACACAGAGCATCTTAACTAGAATACAACCAGATTTGACACAAAGGAGACACCTTTAAACATTTGCAATCTCTTTATGCATAGCTGTTAGGACGATGTAACAATTTTATCATTCTGTTCTTACGTATAAGACCTTGTCTTTGGTCCTGAGATTAGTCCAGGACAAACCTTTTCTATCAGCTCACTTCTGAAACTGAAGAGTTTTCAGCTAATCTTTGTAGAAATCTATTGCAATCAAATTTGCTCAGTACCCCCATACTTACTTTAAAAGCTCTTTTTGTCCATGACCTTGGTGGGAAAGCAGTATGCTCCATTACTATTTTTCTTCTGTATTGTTTATATTGAAAAGCAGCTGATCCTTTATGAATATGCCACTATTTGACTCAAAGACTGAGTATTTTAGCTCCCTGTAGGAGTTTTGTAACTCCTCTTCTAACATACACTTCCCTTGACCTCACTCCCACCCTCATCATCCACAGAAGATTTAAAGAAAGGGTAGAATGGGGATTTGAAAAACAAAAATGGTGTATGATTTTCATCCTGCATCACTAGAAGGCAATTTCTAACTATTAGTGGGGCCAAAACACACACAGTACTGACTGAGCTCATAAAAAACTATTTCTCAATGATTTATACAACTGAGGGGAGAAGAAGGAAAGGAGAGATTTCTCCTGAAAAACTGAGGGTCTGCTTTATGATGCTAGGGTTTGCTTTTAATAAAACTTTTGGAAAGAAGCAGCAGGAGCAAATGTTTCCGGGTTCTGGCATTATTGTTAAAAAGTTCCAGTATTTGTTAAAACCTCCTCTAACACTAAGCCCTTGCAGCTCCCGATTAAGTCCATGGGAACTGCCTGCCCTTCCAGAACCGGACACTCTAAATGCTGGCTCGTGGCAACCAACTTCACGTACAGCCAATTCCTGAGTCTTTATCCAGGTTTTACTCAGCCTTTACTCGATCAAAACTCTCGCTCAGGGGCAGTAAATAAGGACTTTAGGAACTGGCCCAAAGGATAGGTTCGACGGCATGCAAGGCAACTCTTATTAAGTGTGGGCGTTAGTCGGCAATAAGCCCTCCTCCACCTCTTAAACTTTTGGTGTTCCCACAAGGGAAGCTATTGAAAGCCTGTGCTTTGTAAGTTCAATTCCCTTTGCTGGCTTATAACACAGCTGCTATATATTATCTTATACATTTGACCACAAAGGTACATTCTATAGGCAAGATTCATCCACTCCTGCCATCCCTTTTTATTCATTCACCGCTTTTCAGCATAATGTTTGGGGACCCTGTTCTCAGCCACTTGTACACTTCAGCACTTGAAACACACCAAGAGGGACAATCGCTTGACTGATATCTCCATCTCAGTATCTATACCCGTCTCTCTGTTTCTCTAGCTTTCTACCCAAGCCATTGTGTGCACCAATTGTGCTATCATAAAGCAGAGTGTTGGGCTGTTTTGTGATGATGAAGAACCATGCAATCACAAGCTTTATTGCATACCATCCCATCCAGTGACCCCTGTTCTTATCATGAGAGCCCATTCAAGGGGAAATTACACCAGACTTCAACGGGGAAAGTGTCCCTCTGTTTCCAGGCTATTCAGGACAAAAGGTGAGAACCGCAGAACAAGCCTCTTCTGCTTTAATTGTGAAATGTTTCGAGCAATTGGAGGGGGGGGGTGGGAGGTGGGAAGGGGGGTTAAGGGGGATGGGGAAAGAGGGGAGGAAAAAAAAAAAAAAAAAAAGAAAAACTCTATTGAGATCAGGTGGTCCCATTTCCCAGAGATAAACAAGTTCAATAATATACTGGTCAACAGAGTTACCCTATCCTCAACAGGCTTTTGTTTTTTAAAAAAGGACTAAAATAACCACTTGGAAATGTTAAACCAAGGCATGGCATTTTAATATGAAAATGGAGGCCGAGTATATTTTTGGTCCCTCTGACAACGATTGCCCTCAATTAGATCACTTATACTCAGCAAATTGGTTGCTGCAAGGGGTTTGTGATCATAAAAATAATCATACATGGCAAGTTCCTTTCAAACCTGAGGGGTTTTTTGCTGTTGTTGGGGGTTTTTCTCTGCTTTTTTGCTTATTGCCATAGTAACGACAAGTGCATATTTTGACTTGCTTCCAAAATAATATTCAAGCATGTTCTTTTCCTCCATTTTTAAGAGGAATCATTATGAATATTTGAATTATATTTTCCAATTAGGTGAACTGAAGTGTTTTCCAGCAACTCTGTTTTTTTCCCCTCGTTTACAGAAAATGGGAAATTTTTATTACACCAAGGACTTTCAAGACAATAGCTACAGAGACCATTTTCCAGTGCTGTTTGTAATATCTAATTTAGTGCTAATTTTTAATGGACGGGGTTCCATGGGGATTTGTTTGCGGATTTCATCAACTTGAGTTCCTGCTTCATTTGCTGAAATGCAGTACTTAGAATTGACCCACTGAGCAGGAACACTCTTGTTCTTTTTAAAACATTGCTGTATACTACAATAAACAGTGACTGGTTATCAAAAATAAAATGCTTCATTGTCTACAGATTTCGAGCACACATTTTTTGACTTGGATGAGCTGTTGATTTGGATTCACCACTGACACAGCTTAAACAAACACATACATTTTATTTTAAGCCCTGTGTTTCTTCAGAAGCCAATAGGATGCACTCAGCTCAGAACAAAAGCAATTTTATGTTTTTCATATTTTCCTGGTAATACAATCTTCAGCCTGGACCCTGAGTGGATGAAAGCCAATTCAACTTGCCAAACCCACACCTTCACCCTCCTTCAGCAGCAAAGTGTCTGTCACTTGAAAAGGAATCCAAAGCGCTCAAATCTTTAAGGGATTGCTTAAGAAAGGCTTGATATGCTCCTGTCTCTGGACTGATCTCCAAAATATGTGATGTTGAGGTTTTCCTAGTGACAGCAACGGTCATGTCAGGTGAACTTCATAAACAGACAATAGAAGGAAGCACTTTTAAACCCAGGAGCTCATTTTAGCAGAGCATGCTTCTGGTGTTCCTGTTATAGACACCCAGGACTTGCTGCTCAATGGAAATCAACATCTGCAAACTCTCCACGGAGTAAATGTTAGGGCTTGTTGCAAAATCAAGCTGTGTTTTCCACCTCTAACAGCATAAACACAATTAACCTGCTGAACGTTTCTGCGCAGGGATGGAAATAGCCTCACACATTGAACTCATACAAGACCCATTTCCAAAAGGGACCATAGGTGAAAAAGTTCCTGAAACTCTAAAGTGTCATCCAGGGCGTCTCAACTTCTTCCAGTCTTGGCCTCAATATAGGACTGAGTCAGACTCAAGAGCCCCTGGATCTCTGAAAACCCATATCTACTGATCCTTGTTCATGCCTTGTAGAAGCACCTTGTCCCAAGAAACCTCTAAAGTGAAACGTAGCAGAAATGTCCAAAGCATAAAGCATTGTTCACGTGGAGCTGGGGAAAGGAGCAGGAGTGGGGGGGAGATGCAGTGAAAGGGAGTTTTTACAAAGCCAAAGCATGATGGGCTCTTTGCAAACAAATATGAAGGTTTGGGTCTGCCAAATTTCTCCAGTCTCAGACTATGGTAGATTAGACACACAGGCTCTTTTTTTTGTAGAGTTTCAGGCTAACTCAAACACTGTGCTATATCCATCCCCACTTTCATTATGCCATGAAACAAGCAATTAAAAAAAAAAGAAACCAACAAACTGTTCAAACATGTTTGATCAGAAAGCACTTAAGCAACACAGAAGGAATCCACAGCTTTTGATATTACACTAATACACTAATATCTTAATCCTTTACCAGTGACAGACTACACATTTAAATCCCTAATGGGACCTGGTTTCCAAATTACATTATTTAATGTTTATTCAGTGAATAATCCAAATAGTATTTAACACCACTGAAGAAAAAACACACACACCCCCTGGGTGGATTGTCTGCTTTTCCTTTGCTTCGTAATTACCCAACCAAGGGCCCTATTAAATAACTCCATTTTTTATGGTCTTAAAGTGAAATGAACCCTCTATTTGAACACTGCAGAAGAAATACTTCAGGCACACACGCACACTGTAAAATCCAGCTCCATGTCAAAAACTTTCCACTGATCAAGATTGTTTTGATCCATTTGAGGGCTTTCTAGCCAGGCATATTTAATACCAAAGGGCCTGATCCATGCCCCATTCTGGAAAGAGAACAAAAGCAAACACCAAGGGAGCCTAAAAAAAATAGTAATGGTTTGTCAATTAAATCTCTGCATGTCAAAGAGGGGAAGTTAATTGCCTGTAAGTTTATAATTTAATTGAGACACTTTCAATGGGATTTGTGCCACCCAGCTGTGGACACAGCTGGCAGGGCAGTAATCACCCAAGCTCCCTCATTACCCAGCAGAAAGGCTTTTCTACTTCTCTGTGGTGGGAGCTCAGGCATCCACAAGGGTTAGGGAGGTCTCTAAGTGGTGGGGCTGGTGTTGGCAGCATAAAAACAAGCCACGATGTGCTGTCACAGCATGTCCTGATGCTTCCTTGCCTGATCCCCATAGTGCTTTCCTCCAAGCCTTGCCCTGCATTATCCCACTCCTGTGAACCCACAGGGATGGGATATCCAATTCAGTCCCTCAGGAAAGTCAGTCCCTTGGTCAGCAGAATTCACTCATGTCCCTGGGAAAAGGTACTTGGTTCTTCTAATGAACAGAACACAAGTCCTTCACTGCCAAAGATGAGCCATTCTGAAGAGACAAGGTGTCTTCTTGCCTCCACAAATTCCTTGAGCAGAGGAACTCAACCCAGACATACACCTGCACCAATAGATGTTGCCCCTTTTGTGGCACCCATATTTGCATGTCTGTCTTTCAAACCTGTCTTAAATAAAGGCCAGGCCTCTTGCTCCTTCTGTCAAACACCTCTAACTGAAACTTTCAATCTTTGCTATAAAAATCAGTTCAAGTAGATCCAGAGGTTGTGAGTTAAAAAGTGTGTGTAGAAGTGGAGACACTGGAAAGAAGTGGAGACAAAGGAAAAATGGTTTTGCTCCTTTTTGGAGTGATGAATAATTTGGGGATTCACATGTAACAGTAATAAAACCAAGGCTTTTCAAAGAGATCTCCCTGGCTATGATCTGCATGGTATTTATCACGAAGAACCAATGGTGCTCATTTCAGCATTTAATTATTTTCATTTACCCAGTTAAAAAAATAGCCAGTGCAATTCCAGAGCCCCATGTTTTGACATCAGAGCTTCTTGTAAGCTGCCAACATTTCCATTACAGAGCCCTGTTTGGGGAGCTGGACATCCTAAATGCACTGCTGAGTGATTAGGCTGCCCCTCCCCTGCTAGTCCACAGCCAGGCTGGGAATGAGGGGTCAGTGGAAGACTGCCCAACCCAACGCCAGCACAGGGGCTTCTGGAGAGATGCTGATTTAAAGCCTGTAAGTGCACAGCCCTTAGAGAGTGCAAAGCCCTTGGTCTCAGCATGAGACATTCAACTTCCCTACCTCAATAATACAAGGAGATTTTGTTCCCAGCATTAGTGTTCACATTTTTATGACGTGGTTGGCTGAAAGAATTAGAGGTCCTTTCTGCAGACAAGGCAAGCATCCCCAATATTTATATTTTTGAGAGAGCTTAGGTGGTATTTTTTGGACTGTTGACTATAGTTTATGTTACCGGCAGCAAAGAAAAGAAGAAATAACACCTGATTCTTTTCCTCGTGGAGCAGGGAACCTCAGTTATTAATGAGATATATGAGGTGACTTTCACACAAGCCTCACTGTAACAAAGCTCCTCATAATCACAGGTGGATTTCATCCTACCCTTATATAAGGCAGTGCATATTTATCCTTACTACCTCAAGACGAAAGTCCAGCAATGATGAAGTAACTCCTCCAGGGTGTCCCCAGTGGAGCTGGGAACTGGCCTGCATCCCATTCATCCCAGTACAAAACTCCTTAGGCATCATGGTGTTTTGGGGAGTGATGCTGGAAGCCAGCACAGGGTTGTGTGGACACTGCAAAAGCAAAGAAGTCAAAACGTGCAGCACAGTCTGAGATCTGAATTCACCAGCAGGGTCAGGGAGCTATTTTACTTGCTACCACTGTGAACTCCAGGAATGGAATCAATTAGTATTAGTTTAAAACATCATCTGTTTCAGTTTAACAGAAAGCTTCTGTTCAATGAAATACAGGGTTGGTAAATGAAAAATAAAAGTTGATCTGATTTTAGTAACTCTGAAGGTACTACATTAGGTGTGGCAAAGAGGTGCATCATACCCATGCCACAAATGCATGTAACAAGGCATTACTTTTGTTTTTCTTCATGTATTCATAGAATATCCCTGCACATCATGCATGTGCACAAAGCACAGATCTGTGACTAGCAAGATGGTTCACCAGCAACTTCGCAGATGTGTGACAGCATTTCCCTCAATGATACTCTTGGGTGATAAGCCAGCTACTTTGGAATGGATGTTTGCCCAGGAAATCAAAAGCATCTTTAAAATCACAATGGAAGAATTGCTTTCCAGGCATCACTTCTGTCTTTAGAGAGATAAACTCCTTGTGTTTGGTTTGGGTTTTTTTTACTGTAGACTTTGACAGGCTGTGGTAGCAGGATCCATTGGAGAGCTACAAAATAAGAGTTTTCCAAGGCAATGAACTTACTCCAAGCCATACTGCCTTTTTTTTCCCTTTTTTTTTTTCCTTTAACGAAAGGTTTTTAAAGTACTGTCATCCTTTCCAATTCAAAACACATTTTGGCTCCTCAGGGGGACCACTGGCTTGCTCTTGATCTAAGCATCTTACAAGGCCAACAGCATATATAGGTACTTTATAGGTAAAACAGGAGCCATGTTATTGAAAAACTGAATTTCCTTGCAGTGATCTTAGCTATAGAAAAGAAAATCCATTGGCTGCAGTTACACCTTTTGTTTCCTACCCAGAATTATGAGACCAGAGCTAAGGGACACTACAGAGACACAGTTTAATGTTACTGCTCCAGCAATTACTACTAAGCTGCTTGAATTTCTCATTCCAATTTTTTATTCTCTGAATGCCCCCTTCCCTCTTTTAATACCCTTTTGTCTTTTCTCTGTTTACTTTTTTGAGAAAAAAAAAAAAAAGCAGAGGAAGGAAGAGGACTAAGGATGCTTTTTTGTCTCCTGTCTCATATGTTTTTTAGGAATAAAGAGACAGAATGAAGGGGAAATCAGGGGAGAGAGAGCAGTTTCTTCAATTCTCCCACCCAAAAAATAACCAAAGCAATGCTAAGCAAATACTTATCTGCAGAGCTTCTTCATTTTCCAACCAGTTTTTCTAGGTTTCATTAATCCCACAGGTCCCTAAGCTCTGCCTGCTCTGGCTGGCAGAGCAACCCTCTCCACTCCACGTGCCATTTTCATGCTATGAGAGCCATAACTAGTGATGGTACCACTGCCTGCACTGCACAGCTCTCCTTAATTCAGTCTGTGGGTTAAGCAATGCTGCTAAGAAACCACCATGAAGACAGCGAGAAGAAAGTAGAGGTGAGCAGGATTAGTCTCACTTGGGATAACTCATTCCTCAGCAGGATGATGAATTGCCAACAGAGCTGGAGAGGAAAGTCCAGCCCGGCCTCCTGCAGACACCCAGCACAGCACAATGTCAGCAAAAAGCTGTGGAAAGGTCTAGGGAGGGAGTGGGGGGTGAGATGAAACAGCTGCTGGGCTTAGACATAGGTGGAAAATGGCATCACAGCCCACAGTCCACTGCAGCAAGGAAATGCAAAAGTGGAAACTTACAGATATATTTTTACATGGCAGTGATGATTTTAGCATCTGCGTAAGGCACACGAGCCAGGGCCTGGATCCCTTCTCGGTTAAATCACTTAAAGCCCTGTTCTGCCTGAAAGGAATAATCTCCTTGCTTTTATTGCTGTCTTATAAACTTTCCATCCCAATCTACTAACGAAATTAAGTGTCACATGGACTGTCAAATAAATTCTACAAGGGGGTTGTGGGAGAGGCAAGAAAGGTTTGAGCTTGGAGAGTTAGGCAAGGGGAGCACATTGAAAATGTGAAGTCCAGAAAACGAGGATGGTCATTGGGAAAGTAGCTCTTTGGGGCTTCTAAGACCACAAAACCAAAGCTGGAGCATGACTACCACTCCCTGCTAGATGTTTGCTACCCCCGTTATAGCCCAGTTGGAGGAAGACCACTGTACGCAGGGAACTGAGACCTCCAGTGACGAAGCATTAAGAAGCCATTCCCTTTCCAGATGGTGTAACTGATGCTGATTGACCTAAATTATGTCATGCAGTGAACACTATCAGCCCATGCTGTGTGCACCATCTCCAATTGCAAGGGAACAATGGGGAGCAGAGCAGGGGACAATGGAGGCTGCGGGGGGCTGGTCCGTGGCAGGGTCACAAGGTACAGAGCACAACAGCAGAGCAGATATTTCCAGCATGCCTTTTCCTCTGCTGTGGATGTGCCTGGCTTCTGTGCTGCAGGAGACAATGACACGGCACCCTCCTGGATTAAACATGCTGTGACACAACTGGGAAAGCACTGATCTGGTCTTGCTAGTGTCACTGGTTTTACCTGTCGCTGTTCTTTTAAATAACATTTTTAACAGATGAGGACCAAGTCTCTCCTGGATCTGACCAACACACACAAGAGTGATTGTGGATTTGCAGAAGTTGGAGTCTGTATTCTCCATGTTGGCTCATCCAGTTTGCCTTTGTCTGAAATAACCCAATGCACACTTTCATATGCCTATAAAACAAAAGGCTGGAAAAACCTTTTTTTTTTTAACAAGGAAAGAGTTTTCCACAATTCTCAGTAATTCCTGCAGAACAATTAATTCACTTTAAGGTCTTTCTCACCCCGCTATCTGAATGGATAGTTAGAAAGAGAAAGAGGAAACAGATCTGTATGAGACTAGAGACAGCCTGATCTCTCTAGGGGTAAGGATATATTTATTTATGTATATTAACGTCTTGTTTTTATCACAGTATTATCTCCTGCAGGAACACAAATCTGGAAGATGGGAGGATAGAAGATAAACAACAAAGTAAAATAAATTATCTGCTTGGACATGGATCTAAATGACCAACATATCTCTACATGAAATTATTATAATGCAATATTGTTTAGATGTCTAATATGGAAAGCCTTCTCATATTTAATTTCAACTAATCCAGTGGTTGGTTCACTAGACACTGAATATATAATTGAGAATATATATAATGGAGAATATATAATCAAGAATATATAATGGAGAATACCAAATACATGGTTAATCAACATAATCAGAATGAAAGCAGCAATTGGTTTATCCAAAAAATAATAAATTTGATGCTTACAATTTCAGAGATCTTATTTTTAAATCTTTTTCCTAGAGCAGAGCTGGTAAGGGAGGAATCCATGACAGCAAAAAATTGGGGCATTCACAGATCACAAACCTGGCCCTTGAGGAAGAAATCCCTTCTATTGATTTATGTGGCTCTGAATCACCCAGGATGTCAGCATAAATTTTAGCTTCCAACAAGCTAAATATGAAGCCTGATTTTCAACATAATAGCCTTGTTCTTCATGACTTACCCCCACTCCCCACACAGGCACTGGAGCTCTGCTTGTTGTGTTCCCTTGAAAAAACCTAACACTGAGTGAAGCAAAGTTAATCCATTTGTCAGCATCTGCTGACCTGTGCACCTGCACTGGAGTTTGTAACAAAATCCCAAACTAGCACCAATGAGCTTCGGGTTCTGGTGAAAATGGCGTGCAGAGGACATGCTACACGCCTGAAGACTTCCCCTGGGGATCCACCTCCTTGGAGAGATGGATGGGTACTAGTACAAGTGTATCCAGATCAGTTTAACCCAGAAATTTCAGGAGATCAGGTTCCCCAGGAGATTCCCTCGGTTGTTAAAGTATGTTTTATCATTTTTTCCCGTTAAAGACTGTGTTTGATTTTTTCTGAAAAAAGTCACTGCAGTACAATTGGTTCTCAGAGGACAAAGCAGCACAGGCATTAGGAAAAAGAAGGAGAGAAAACAAAACAAAATAACTGAATGAGACTGTTTTAAATAACTCCCAAATTGTCACAAGATCGCAAAATTCATATATGAGGCTGAAGAAAGGGGGAGCTAATTTTCTCCAGAAAAAAATGATGCTGTCCTCTCTATTATGTCACCTTGAATTTTTCATTTACAAGTGTTGCTGAAGACTGCATACACATGTAAATATTCATATTCAAAATATTCCTCTCGAAAAAGCAGGGGTGAAAGGGACATTATGGAAATGAGGCTGGGTCAATACCAGAGGGAAAATGGGATTCAGACCCATTAAGACATTGGTGTGCTTCAAGCCCAGTGTTCAGGCTTTCACTTCTTTCTTGTTCCTGCACACTGACTGCTATAGCTATGACCTAAAATCTTTCTGAGGTGGGCAGACAGTAGCGATGAAATGACTTGGAGACTGAAGAAACTGAAGGAATTCCCTCCGTCTGGCATATCGAAAAGTTCAAAAGTTACCCCTGTCTCAGTGGCTAAGCAACAGAAATGTCAGGTGTTAAAATATTTTTTTAAAGAAAATGAGAAAGGCAAAAGAACCACCAAAGGCTGGTATGAGGTCCAAGATAACTCAGAGAGAATTCACACACATATTTGACACGCTGGGCTATTTTCCATCAGACCAAAATAGCAAGAGAAATTTTATCTTCTGCCTTTTTTTTTTAAAGTGTTTGTCTTAAAAATCTGTATCAAAATTGTGATAAACGTTTAGGCTGCATATTTTCATGCATCAGAAAATCCAGGGCAACCCATTTAGTAGCACATATTTGTCAGAATCATTGACCTTTTGACCAAGCCCATCTATATAAGATAGAACACAGCAAGAACATAAAGGACCCAGAGTAGAAGCTGGAGTTTTGTAGATTCCCTTCAAAGGATTTGTGAAAAGTAACTCATATAAACAAGCCCATATCCAATAAGATGAAACTTAATATCTATTTTCTGCACCTCTCTTAGAGGCACGTCATGATCCAACATTAACAACGTGTTTAAAACGAAGAAATTTAATCTTTTCCTTTTTTCCTAAAAAAAAAAAAAAAAGGAAGTTTGAATGTGTTATTCCCTATATGGAAAAAACAGCGAAGTCTTTTTTTAATTCCATCATACCTTCGTATTACTAAAGGTGTCCCTTCTTTTGATGGGTGGCAATAAGGAAAGGAGGGCTTCCCATGAAGACAAAAAGAAAAAAGCAGTAGACTAGACCCAAATTGTCTTCTGAGCCCATCATTGGCATTTCTAGGCCAAAAAAACCCCAAGAAACTCACTTCACAAAAAATACAACATTGATGCAAGTATGAGATCTGGCAGAAAAAGTAGGGAGAAGAGTTCAGGCAGAAATTTGCCAAAAATTTTTTTTTCTGGAAAAATCTACACCCCAGGAAACTGTCAAGGCAGAAGAGAAAGGACTGGCTCGCTTTAAAAAGCCACATCTTGGAAGAATTTTGAGATCCCTGAGGTGCATAACAGAGAAAAAGATGCTACCAAAGAAAAAAGCTTCAATCTTTGTCAATTTCCAGAAATATTAACCCATGGATACAGGAACTGCAAGAAGGAGGGTACCTGCCTGCTTCCAAAGTAGCTGGAATTTTATTTTGGAGAAACCAAAACAGAAAAAGTTGTGAGAACATTAAAAACCTTAACGTCAGAAAATTTTAATAAAATGCTTCGATTTTTTTTTGAGAGAAAATCTGTTTGTCCTTTTAAAATATATTTCCCCATTAGATAACATGCCCAACACCAAATAAACTAAAAGCAAAACCTAAAAAAAACCACATTTTCATTTCCTTTTTTAAAAAGAAACTTGAGCTAAAAAATGACAACAAAGATCAAAAGCAATTTAGAAACCTCCTTTAGTGGTAAAGTTGAAAGTTGAGTACTTCTTTTTCAGAAACAGAATAAAGCCAGACACTGAGCTTAAAATTTTTGCCAGACAGAAGATTTGTCCTCTATGGAACAGCAGGAGTCACAAATAATTAATATTCTGATTAAACTGTCCTACTAAAAATCCAATCCATTCATTAAACCTGAATCATTAACAGGCCACCCAAAAAAGAGAAAAAAAACCCTGGACTTGACTTTTCAAGGATATTTCCTTTATTCCTGGTGGTCCCTGCCATTCTTGCAGTCACATTTTTGCTAAGCAAACAAACTGGCATGAAAAGAAAAGCTTTTCTCATCCATAGATCGATTAGATTAGATCATATCAGATCCCTGTCAGCCTGCTGAAATGGCTTTTGGCCAGCCAACACTGTAGCTGATGACTTTTGGTAACAAAAAGATGAAAAAACCAAATCAATAAAAGCTCCCTTCTCTTTCTTTTCCTGCCTAAATATATTCAGTCACATGGGACAGCACACAAATGCATACAGCAATATAATTATTTATAACAAGTTTTTCTACTATGTTACATTTTCCTTAGAAATGCAGTACCTTTTCTATAAAAAGTGTAATTTCTATTTATTTTCCTTCAAATTATTTTCCTTCTATTTATTTTCCTTGAAAATAAAATAGTGGCAACAGGAGGAAAGAAAAAAAAAAAAAAAAAAAAAAAGCCTGCCATTAGGAATGTCTTTAATTTTATGTTACTTTTTCCATCTGTATTCTTTCCATAGAAGTAAACCTCAACTCCAAGATGGTTTTTGAGATTTACATGTTTATTTCATTTTGTTTAATATCCTAATCGGTTCACAGTAAATTTGACCACACACACATACAGTGATCCCAGCTGTTTGACTGTGGCAAGCCAAGCCAAAGTCATAGGCAAAAATACAGCCCTGCTGCTGAAATCTTTGCAAAATTATAAACAAGACCCTTAATATTATAGCCTGGCATCCCACACCAGCAATAGAGATGCTATCACAGTTTACAGGAAAACAAGCTAAAAGCAGCCCCCTGCTCTTTGGTGCTTAAAGGCTTATGGTAAAGGAAAAACTTGCATTTAAACATTGGTGAGGTATAGATGTGCTCCTGGTTTGGCCTAATGTTGTGGTTTGCATAAGAAGGTCTGAGGATGCTGTGCTTTCCTGGCAGGTAGGAGAGTGACACAAGTTAATATTTAATGAACTCTTCCTGTGTCTCTTTTCTCCCTCATTTTTTTGGGGGGTGGGTAATTAATTCATTAACACTCCCTTCATTGTAAAGCCTGAAAAAAACAAACTCAAGGACTTGTTTGCAGCTTTCAGGGCTGCTTCACTTTTCAGGGGAAAAGGGAGAGAAAGCTGAAGCTGTGATCTTCAAAGGCATGAAAATCCCCCACTTTCACTTGGTCTGGCCTGATTTCTGCCACACACTGTTCATCAAAGTCCAGACCTCAGTGGAAAAATCCAGGGAGCCTGGACAAGGTGTAGATACCTGTCTGTGTTCCCTGGGCCACTGCTTTTATTTTTTATCACACTGAAAGTCCAACAATAAAGCCAACAAAAATTCAGCATACATCAATCAGTTGAGTCGAGGAGAAAGAGACAGAACCAGATGTGCAGATTTAAAAATAAAATGAAAGAAAAATTATTTTCAAAAAGCCCTCTTTCCTAAGGAACGCCCTCAGAAACAGAGCCTGACATAGGTGGGATGGACAAAACCATACCATCTGTGTTTCTAAGCAGCCTGGATTTTCAACAGCACATGGGTGCTCTTTATGGGAGACCTGGGTGAGCAAGGTTGAGATCACAGGGTGCAAAGATCAAATAAGCCCACGATCAGAGCCAGAAAATGACTTGAGGACATAGAGGCATTTTGTGCTGCCTGCAGCTCTCATTGCTCTGCCGGTAAAGCCAATCACAAGCCGAGCCACGTTGGCCTATAAAGCTCCTTATCAAGATTTCACATCTGGTCTGCACATCTTAATTTAATGATGATATGGTAGCATCCCCTCTCCACTGCACAGCACAAATTATCACGTTGCTTTCTGAGGACATAAATCTCATTTAGCATTTCTTCCCCTTCAGGGAGCTTTACAGGCCAGAGAGCAGGATAAAGATATCCACCTGGATGCATATACAGAGCTTCTTATGTGGGCAGTGACTCTGAAAAGCACCCATTCCTGAGAAATGCTGAAGTCTTGTGTAATTAATACCTTTCCCTAAACTCCCTGTGCCAGGATACAGGCAGAGGACTGTGGAGGTTGGTGTGCACCACCTGGGAACGTGGTCCCTTTTCTGCAGAGCTCCTCAAACCACCCGCCTGTCACCGAGACCTATTCCTGTGAGGTTTTCTTGCAATAAGAATGTAGAAGGAAAAATTCTGGTGGGCCCAGTCCATGGTGGAGGCAGAGCTGAGCTTCCAATAATGACATCAGGGTGCTGCCATCTCAATTCCGTCCTCGCCCCGAATCCACAGGAAAAACGGTTTTCTGGGTACATGAGTTAAATCAATAAAAGGGGAATAAATTCCCAGCTCCATAACAGGGACAGTGGTGTCCACATTCCCATTCTTTCTCAAAACTTTGTAATTATGGGATGGAGTGCTAAGGATCTGTCAGCATTTCTATTACAAACCTCAGTCTTCAGAGGTTTATAAACGCAGCCATTTAAAATAACACTGCATTAAAAACTAGGTATGTGAGTTGTCAGCAGTGGTGTTTCTGTTTTCTTTAAGATGGTTTAAAGACGTTTTAGCAGATTATTAGCCTTAGAGAGGTCAAAAATAATCAGAGGTGGTTTTTCAGTTACATTTTTGGCTACCTCTGGATAAATAATGGTTTAATTTGAAAAACACTGAGTACATAATATGAACTGTCTTTAAGCAACAACAACAGAAAAAAGGAAAAGCTTCAGTTAATGGCTACGCTATTTATGTTTTAGAAACAGCTCCTGCACGTTCACTGGGTATGCTCAGCTCTGAAAGCTCTCCCTGTGATGTGGGAAATGCGATACAACAATAGTTACATGGATGGAGCAGTTGTTTCCATCACCTGAGCTCACATGACCCACATCACCTCCAGGGGACAAGCCATCCCCAAACAAGGGCTGTCCCCACAGAAGCCACTCAGAATGGGGTGGCTGGGGGCTCAAGGAGGGGGCACAAGGGCACCTCAAACCCTCTGTCTCAGCCCAGCCTCCAGCAGCCACTGCTGAACAGAGAGATCTGAGATCCCATTTCACAGCCTGGGATGGGCTGCTCCATCAGCTGGTGGGCACTGACAGCACCACACCTCCTCCCACATGAGGAAGCCCAAGCCATGGGTGGGCTAAACTGCAGCAGCATGAACAGAGAACACTGATGAGAGACATTTAAACCTTCATCGAGGTGAGCATTTAGACCATCTCACGCTAGGTGAGCAAGGGCCACACTTATGTCCATGACCAGAACAATTACAGGTTTGGGCTGGCTCCTGCCATGGGCCTTAATCAGCTGAGGATAAGTCCTGGAGACCTCATGGCCTGTGAAACTGAGTAGGAAAAGACTGGAGAGGGAGGGGGGAACTGCCTCAAAAACTGCCGGTGTGCTATTAAACGCTGTTACCAGCAAAAAGTCAAAATGGTGTTTTTAGCTTTCCCTTCATGAAGAAAATTACAGTCCTGATACTTTGTTACAACAATAATTGCCCCTAAGATTGGCTTGCAATTATTTTGGTGATGCTAACCTTCCAAAGTGAAATGACATGAACAGCAGAGCATCCATGGCCCCAGGTAACAGCCAGCTTAACAGCTTCTAATTATTTCCCATCAACTCTTGATCTTCTTTACCTGATTGTTGCTTCAAAGTGTTTCAGCAAAGAGAAGATGGCCTCAGCACTCACTATTTATCTCAATGTCACGGTGAAAGTTTTGGAGCACTTTCGCTGGGCAGAGAGTAGAGATTGCCTGTGCTGCCTGAAACACATTTTTAACTAACAAAGCAATGGTTTAGTGCTAAACATATTCTACCAACCAGACAAGACACTTGAGTTCTTTCTTTTGATGCTTAATAGCCTTTCCAGAACATCTATTTTGAAGATTGTCCATACATAAAAACTTAATGACAATCATGGCTGTGGACTAGTTACACAGAGTAATTATGTCAATGTAAGCTTTAGAATGTGAGTCTCTGATCCTGTAATAAATAGCTGTTTTCAGAGCTGGATAAAAAGAAATGTAATCAGGATTACATGATGAAAAATGTAAAGAATCTGATTTGTTTATTCTTCCCCTTGTAAAACCCATCACTCAAGAGTGATTTGAAGACAGCACCCAAGTCTGTCATGAGTAAGTGCTACAGCTTCCTGAAGTCTTCTCCTGAGATCCCACTGCTTCAGCACCCGCATCCTGAGAGCTGACCAGACCCACCCTGGAAAGGACCAGATGATATTTCCTGCTCCGTCAGCTCTGAGCACATGCCACCCTGATTCCCGTTCCTGATCTCTTTTTCTCTCCCACATCTTCTGTTCTTCCTATAATTTAATCCTTGTCTCTCTCTCTAGCCTGTTATATATTAAAGTATATATACATATATATGATCTAGTCAGCCAAGATTACATTACCATTTCTATTTATTTATGCAGCGGTATTTCTGTGAGTCTGCAACCAAAAAGGCAACAAAAAGCAATGCCTTGAGTAGCTTGCCCGTGGTGGATCTTGCCAAGGCAGAGAGCTGCCCCTCTCCCACATGGAGACCTCGCCATGACTCAGCTTCAGAAGCTGTTTTCTGGCACTGCCCTTCTTTTCTCTTTCCTTTTCATATGTGCTTTTCTTTGGGACTGGGTTTTGCTTTCTCCTTCCAGAAGGAAAATTGGAATCCAGCAATAACAGTAGCAGAAAGAGCCCCAATCTGTCTTCATTAAAACTTCCCTTTCCCAGAAAAGGCAGTTTCGCCATCTCTAACATTGTCTAACCATGGTCAGAAAGGGGTTTAATGACAATGGAGCAGTATAAAGGAAGATCGTTCAAAAGCAAAAGCCCTAATATTTTGTATTTCATACTTTCATGTCTTTTATTCTGCCTTCTGGAGTCAGAGATCTTTGTATTCAAAGCCCCAAATATTATTTATAGCACTTTATGGAGACAGAGCCATCAGCACCCAGGCTATCCAGACCTTTTCATACGATTTTTGTTAGTACTGTACCACAAGCCCATGACGTTTAGCAAATGCAAAACCAAGACAAGGAGGCACAACACAGAACTGCCTCAAAATGAGCCTGTGCCTTCCCAAACCCCACACGAGCATCCCAGAGGCTCGCATAGCCTTCCCCCCTCTGAGGAAGCACAGATTCATTATTTACAAGAGGCTGGTTGTGCTATCTCTGTGCAGTCACTCACAGCATCTTCTTACCACCCATAGCTGCAGCTGATCTGGGTTTTTGCACTTTACTCCACTGGAAAAGCAGAATTTGACCTGGTGGTTTCACTTCTTGCTGGTACTCAGGGTCACTTTGTCACCTTAAGCCCAGGGGAATGACATCAATCCTGCAAGGCACTGCGAGGCAGCCATTGCACAACACGAGAAAAATTATAGGGGTGATAAACTCTGCAAGAGGGGATGAGGCTTTCATGCCTTCACCCCACTGATTTCTGCTCAGACCTTGGAGAAGCTTTTACCAACTCCCTGTCCCCCTCCAACCAGTCACAACAAGCACTGGATCAACCCCAGACCACAAGCCATGAACCACCTTCTGTAAGCGGATACATTTTGTATTTAATACCACGGTAAATTAAAAAATGGCAAACCACATCAAGCTTTTATTTCGCATACAATAAAAGGGTTTCCTCAGTCATAAAAAAATGGGCAAGGAGAGGGGGAAGAGGCCACCGCACAACAAATTCCTTCCTTACAGTCTGGAGAATTTGCGGGGGCGGGTTCAGGGGGAAATTTGCCAGTTAATAAAATGTTGTGTATGAATTATACATCAGGACTGGCCCCAAACGTGAACCAGACATGGTTTGGTGTGCTGGGATCACTGCACTGGCACAGTGCAGGATCACTTCCAGTTCTACAAAGACTCACATACAAGTTTTATCTCCAAGGTTTAAGCTCCTTCTGCCTCCAGTTAAACAGTGAAGGACATATGTAAGTATTCACATGCTGAAGGACTTAGCTTTACAAAGACAGCTTTGTTCTGCAAAGGTTGTCTACACCGGAAGAAATACTAAAACAATAGAAACCAGGACGATTGTTTATCCCCTTGGTCAAAAAAATTATGTGTGCATCCAAATACATTCATCTTTCCATATACTTATGCTTTTCCCCATGCTTTTTCTGATCTACAAGGTGCAGATGTTAATAATAAATTCCTGTACCCAAAATTCACACACATCAGTAGAGGAAAACTCATTGACTTGAAGGGGACATTGTAGCAGCCCGGGAATCCAGCTCTGCCGATCTTCCAAACTGAAACCAAAACTGATTCGAAAATCACTGCAGAGACAATGTTGCTTTTGTAACATCTCTGGCATTATCACTGGCAAATAAAGGATTTGTGTATTCTGCATATTCCCCACACTGCTCAGTGCCTCCCAGCACCATGACAGTGCCACACACTCCAGGAACAGCACGGTACACACAGCCCTCATCCTGAACTCTTTGGATTGCGGGTATGGAACCCCAGACGGGACGCAACACACCTATGGATAAGCTTCTAGGAAAACCAAAACAACTCGTGTCAAGATGGAAAGCAGTGTATTTCTACACCCCAGCTGCCTAACCACTAATCTTTTTCACGCTGTATTTATCTGCTGCTCATAACAGTTTGTTTTATAATGCTTGTTTAGCTCCAGTAGCCTTCCAGACTCGCACAGGGCAACGAGGACAGGGTTTGTGTCTGCCACGCTCATGCAGCCAAATTTGCTGCTTCACTGCCCAGCCAGGACAGTGTGGGGACCACTGCCCAGGGACATCCTTTTCCCATCCCTGCCCCTCTTCTCCGTGGCGCAGCAGAGCTCTGTGCTAGCGTGGTTGTGGTGACTTTAGCAGGCGTTACCGCAGCAGAGCGAGGACGTTCACTGCTGAGCTGCACAAACACCACGTCACGGGCGCAGAGCGCCGAGCACTCCCTCAACTTCCACACCACATACCTCCCATGCAGCAACCCTGATAAATACTGAGGGGGGGAAGAAGAGAGGGGGGTGGGAACAGGATATTTTAATTGACTTGACACTGAATTCCACTCCCCGCATTGAATCAACTGAGCATTAAATTCATGTGTCTATTATGGTATGTGCAGATGTGTCAGGGTACACACGTTAAGTGTTTCCAGTCGCTCTCTGAGTTATTTTCTTGTTGAATAAAAATCATGTGAAACCCATTAAAGGAAAGACCAACAGAATTTGATAACAAGATGCAACAGCTATCTAAGGTTTTTGAACAATCCCAACAATTTCAGGCGAGAAATATAACTTTTCAGCACTTCTTCCTAATATTCACTAGAGGTGAAGTGTTTCCTGGAGTGGAACTCAGGGCTTTAGGGGGCTTGGTTTGTTGGTTTGTTTTGGGTTGTCTTTTTTTAATGCTACTATATTAGTTTGGTTTGTTGGCTTTAGCTTTTTTAAAAGAATAACATCAAGGGATGATGGAAAATTTTCAATTTTTTTAAGATAGAATCTTAGCTAAAACTGGATTAAAATATTTAGACAAATAAGATATCTAATTTTTTGACTTAAATATGTTTAAATTTTCTCTTTTTTAAGCTGCAAAATTGAAAGGAAAGGCCTCAAAATGCTTTAAACAAAATATTTTAGTTGACCGAAAGAAGAAATATTTTCAGATTTTTTGTGCATGCGAGAATTAGAGATTTTAATGAGAAAATGCAGAACCTCTTGGAAAACTGTGCCGGCAACAGGACAGAGGAACCACGATTTGATCATTTCTGTTTAAGAACAAGAAGGCTAAATTCTCTGCAGGTCTAAGCCCAGCAGAGCAAAGAGCATAAGATCAGGTGAGGATTTGTCTTCCAGAAATAAAATCATGTTTTTTTCTTAGAGGTAGAGCATCCTCCAGGCTGGTGTGAATCACCAGGACACAGCAGAGGATGTGGCCTCATGCTTTTTAAACAATTCCCATCAAAATGCCGGTGGGAGCCAGCGGGGCTTCACGGCAGCAGAATCCCCTTCTCCGGAGTGGGGATTTGTACAGATCAGGCTTTGTACTGGAATGAAAGCAGCAAGTCTCTCTCAGGCCACCAAGGTCCCTGAAGTCACTGCATTCATTCGCACAATGTCCAGGGTTTCAAAGCTGTTCACCTCTTTCTTTTTACTTCTTTTTTTTTTTTTTTTAATTTATGGTTTTGACTGCTGAGGGATGAGAGAGATGCTACAGAAAACAGAGTCCAATATTTCCCTTGAATCCAAAACGATCTACCACAGCAATTTTCATTACTCCGAGAAAAAGAGAGCAAGAGAGAAGGGAGGGGGAAAAAAAAAAGAAAGACATTACTTCTCTGAATTACACGCCACTTTCATAATTCTCCCTGAAGTACCACACAGGGACTGTGTTGAAGGGAGGAAAATGAAAACAGCTGTGGAGGTTTTGGGTTACACTGCAGCTCCGTGCTGCCTTTGGCCCTTGCCCACCAGTGCAGTTTGTTCTAATCCTGGTCGTGAATGTCCGTATTTGTTACCGCTCACTAAGGCGAGTCTTCTGCCTCTTGGAATAATAAAAACTGTTGTGTGCTTATCTGCTAAGCTTCTCCGACAGTTGCAAAAAGTCATCGAGTCAGCAACGCGCCTGGCGCCAGGGGCTGTCACTCAAAGGGGCTGCCCATGCTGGGACAGCAGCACTGTCAGAGGGCGCTTGGGACAGCAGGGACTGCAGGGCTGGGAGCTTTGGTGTCCTCCCATGGGGCTGACATTGTCCTCTCACGCCAGAGTTCCCCTTCTCCTCTTAGTTTTTTTCCCTTTTAGTTTCTGCTACATGTGCCTCACAACAAAGAAGGCATCTCCATCAGTAAACTCGCTCCTAAAAATAGGTTCCATGATTTTCAGTAGAGATTTTGGCTCCCAAGGCAGATTTTGGTGAAAACAAGGTGACATGTCTTCAGCAGTGCTGTGACTTAGAGCTGCCAGCCCTTCAGTTTCCCACTCTCGTCCCTGCCATGCTGGCCAAATCTCTCCATCCCTCCATCCTCGGCTCTCCCTTCAGGTCCATTGCACTGCCACACTATTTCCTGCTCTTGCGCTCCTATTTTCTCACTAATCCCTGACTTCCTCCACACTCTCCAAATAGTTCTCCTCGGCCTCAACTTTATTAACTTAAGCTGTTTATTCTTCTACCACTAGAAAGTAATTCTGTGCATTCCCTTTTCCTCCTCCCTGTGTCCCCCTGCCCCCACCCTCAACCTCTCTGCATGCTGAGAAGCCATTTGCCCCTTTGGAGAACTGCATGTATTTTTTCCTCAATGCATTTGGGAGAGAAAAGTCAGAGAGGGGGGAAAAGACGAGTTTCTGGCAGCTCCCCACTGGAGGACGGAATCTGTTTTTAATTTAGGTAGTTAAAACTCGCAGCCCCGCTGGAATCTGGAAGAGGAGCGTGTGTGCGTCTCTGCGTGTGTGGTTATACGGGCGCTCATTGTGTGGGGATGGGACAGGGTGACACGTTTATGGTGAGCGTGCACGCGTAGGGCTCTTGCTCATGTGGAAATGGCGCGTTGTTTGTGGCCTGTGCCTGCCTTACATCCATGGGAAGCTGCCCGAGCCTGATATTTCTGTACATGCAGAAAAAGCCCAGGAGAGCAGCTAGCTGAAGTATTGCCCAGCTCCACCACCAGAACCTGAAAGCCTCCCCTGGGAAAGCCAGCTCACAGCATACCTTGAAGGGAAAACATAGACTGGAGAGCAGGAGCTCAGTCATGACCATGGATTTGGGAGCATGAGCACCTGTGCTGAAGTACCTCCAGTCCGGCCAAGGAAAGCCAGCAGGCAACTGGTTTCTGCTGGCACATCTCTCTGTGGCACAAACATCAGAGAGCTCAGCTGGTTTTTGTGCTTCTCAGCCCCTAAAACCTGAGGAGCTCTGCTTCCATGTGTAGCACACGCACATAACTCTATATAAAAAGTCATATATAGAACTGTACGTATATCCATACACACACACCTACACAGTGCATGCACACAGGACTGTGGAAAGCACTGTGTTGGGATCCCAAGGCAGTGTGGAGGGGAGGCTGGGCTAATGCTTCTGCCTCTAATACAGGTCACTTCCTCTCCGGATCCCAGCAGAAGTGACTTATTACAGGAGCTTATAAAATCCCCCTGAAGAATAATTGCAAAATGAAACAAATTGCATTAAGTGGTGGCCAATAATTTCACCAGGGACACCAGGGCTATTAGACCAGCCAGGAAGGTCCTCGTTTCCCCTCCACTCTCCTCCAGCTGGGACAAGCCCTGTGTAAGGGGCAATGTCATCAAAGCATGTATTTAAGGGGTGATTAATTGTGTCTCCATCAAAAGGGAGCTGAAATCTCCCTGCCCAGAGCTGCTTGTAGCAATGGGTATATCCCAGCAGTGGGGCTCATCCCTGAGCAGCCAGCCAGACAGGCATCAACCTGCTCCCAGCACTTCTTCATCTATCCAATTATCAAGTTTTTCCAAGGGATATGAAGCCACCTTTTTGCAGTCTAAACCCACCACTTTGTATTTTACGTAGGCAGGAAGCAGAGATATTCACTTGGCTGCTACTCCTGAGGGATACCTGGACAATATTCTCATGTCTTCCCCAGTCTCTAAACTACAGCATGCACGTCATCTGCCCACTCCTCTTTGACCACCTCAGCTCCTTGTTGTTTTTCTTTGGAACTCCTGCATTGCCAAGTGAAGAAATTCCCCATAGCATTGACCAGTATTTTTGGCATCTGCTCAACAGCTGACCCAAGAGGTGATATTCTTTTGAGGGGGAAAAAAAAAAAAAAGAGAGAGAAGAAAAAAAAATAACCCAGCACATTCCCTCCCCCTTTTCCTTCTTCCTCCAAAAAAATAAAATAAAATAATCACAGAAGTGATGAAAAATGGGCCATGTGTAAAGAACTGCAGACCCCAGAGGTAGTGCTGGATTGAACTCCCTATTTATACACAGTTTTACATTATTATTTACTACAGTAATCAATGTAAAAACACTGCCTACCCTAGCAACCCCTGTGTCATATGGTGTGTATACATCACCTCTGGGAAGCAGGTCAGCTCTATAAAGAAAATCAGCCATATTTAACGTGAAACTCTGTAGTTTTTACAATGTTTTTAAAAATGTTTTACAACATGTAGAAATGCTTCCATAAAAGCAGACTTATTAATCCCAGTTTTAAGCTGTCTTTTAAAGTGGAGTTTTCTTACACAAATATTTTCCTTGTCTCCCCACTGCTCCCTGCCCCTCCTTTTAAATAAAGTTATAATAGAAAAAGAACCGGGTACTTAGACAGGGAAGGCAGCTCAGCACCATCTACCTCCAGTGGACCCCTGATTTCCCCCCAGAAGATGTAGGGAAGGAGGATGGTTGCCATTCCCAGAGGAGATAACTCTCCTGGGCACTATCAGCAATAGGGGTATTTGCAGGCTTTAACATGTTTTCTTATGCTTATCCCAAAGATTTATCCCCAAAGACTGAGAGTCTTTGCACCAAATGTGAAGTTCTCGACCAAGAAGCCTAAATTAGGAACCTAACTGGGCCCCTTTCCCTGTCGAGGAGGGCTTCCCACAACTCAGGTCTGAATTGCCCTCTGGAGATGCCAGTCCCTTATTAATGCTGGAAAGACTCGAGTAATTACACGTCTAATTTAGGAACGAGACACAAAACAAAGCCAGGCCCTATTCCTGGAGATGTCTTCCCACTCAGTACCCACCACCACTCCCTGCTGGAGGCCCAGGAGGGCTGGCTGCCCATCCCACTGTGCCCACAGCTCTGTCACCCCTTGTCCCCACACAGCAGGGCTGAGCTTCCTACAGTGGGGTCGAAGCCACCACAGGTCCAGCTGAGAAGGGACATCATCATGCCACAACCAGCCCAGGTCTGCACAGGGCTCCTGACGACAGTGCCTCAGCTCCTGGCTACCCATGGAACTGCAATTCATTCCTTTACTCATGGAGAGGAGCAGAGAGACACCAGGAACAGCCAGCAAAGGCACCACTCCCACAGCAGAGAAGCTGGGCACTGCAGGTGGGACTAGAGTGCTGTCAGAAATCCCAGCACAGCCCAGCAGATCCCTGTATGTGTGCCCTGGGAAGAGGCTGTGGTCATGCCACCTGAGTAAAGTGGCAGTCACATGAGTGAAATCCATTTTTGCAAGATCATTCTTAAATCTGACTGGCAATATCTTCAAGGAACACCACAGAGCAGGAAAGCACTATACAAACGACAGCTCAGGATTGCTGCTTTAGAGATGATCCAGATATTAAAAAAACGTCCATTGCATTGGCATTTAAAGTTTCCATGAGACAGATAAATATAAATCAACTCTCAGGGAAAAAAAGCTGTCCTGTCCACCTCCATTGCTAATCCTTACAGTAATTCCCTTGGAGTAACAGCCCATTTTACAGAGAGCAAAACTGAGATATGGAGAACTTGGTAAATTGCCTGAGGTCACACATTTTTAATAAATCCTGACAGCCAGTGTTCAAGTGCCTCACATCTTTACAACAAGGACTGGATGCTGCAAAGTTTCATTAATAGGGGGCAGAATTGCTGGTCCCTGCCATCTGGCTGAACCTATTCACACCCACCACCAGCCTCATCTCTGTAATAAGCTTGACCTCTGTGGTGTGGGGATGCTGTTTATCTTCCCCCCTCTGCGACCCCACTCCACAGCTTCCCTTGCTGCTCTTTCATTGGACCCAGATTTCCACCCTGCCTGCTGTTTTTCCAGCAGTAGCGTTTTGGCTCCTGGCAGACTGGAGAGACATTTCTGTCGGCAGCTCAGGAATTCCCTTTGTGTCTTTCCTGAGTTTGGGCTCACCTTGATGCTAGACTCTGACCCCTCTTTAATGCAGAGGAATGTGTGAAAAATTTATTCCCCTTTTCATTAAGAACTCATTTAAATTCACCAAAAGGTGACCCGGCTTCCTCCACTGTGGCTATATTGTTCCCTGAGAAGCTGTTTTATTTCTGACTTAGAGTTCAGTAGAAAAGTGAGATCTCGCTTCCACTGATCTAATAGTTGAACTTTTAGCATCGATGATGAATAAAATGATGAAGAGACATGTTTGAAGTACGTTTCTTATACTCATAAACAGTTTGACTAGCTATGAGGAAACATTGCACATCCCTGGGTGTAGTGTTCTCCATCTGGCTTGCTTAATTAGCAACTCTGGTAAGCATGGGAATTTGATTCTCCATTTAAAAACTTGGAAAAATATTTGTTTTGTTTATTTGTTTTTCACAACACACAAAACAAAAGCCAAACCCATCATTTCTACTCCGGTTTGTTTTGTTTTCTTGACAAGTGAAAAATCAGCAATCCTAGATTGGAAGTGTTCTGGGAGCTGATCTGGAAAAGGTGCCAATGCAAATAATGTCATCCTTTGCGCCAAACAACATCCAAAAAAAAAAAAAAAAAAAAAAAAAAAGAGAGAGAGAAGCATTTTTCATCCAAAAAGCACTTTGGAAAATCAAAGCCCAGTTGTCAACTCACTTTGTTCTCAATCTGATTCTTATTAATGTCCCTTAATCTCCTGTGTGCTCAGTCAGCACAGGACGAGTCGCAGGGCTGTGTGTCACTCTGTCACGGCTGGCTGTGGGCACACCGTGGGGATAGATGGGGCTGGGGGCAGCACAGGCATGTCAGGACAAGCAGAGGACCCCATAATCAGCAGCAATATAGGCAGCAGAAAAAGCAATAGCTTGTCACCACTCCTAAGTGAAGGGAAGGTGAGGTAGGGCAAGGAGGAAAAAGGATACAGGGGTTGTAATGCTCCCCTCTCCCTTATTTAGGTCAAGGCTTTCTTTATCCCATATGCATCAAGAAATTCTCACCAACCTATTCAACATCATCCCTCTCCAGAGCACTGACCATGAAATTACCATCCATTTCTCCCAGCACAGAAGGTAGAGGCACTCATGGTTCTCTTCCCTCCTGCTCCACTGCTGATGTCCCCAGCGTGCCAGGAGAAGCTGGCTACCCAGTGTAAGACACAACCAGCTGCATTTCTCCCTGTTTGTGCCACTTGTGTATTTGGTTTGCAGAGGTGGGGGGAGGAAAAGTCTCTAATACAATTTATTTTTTAAATTAACCTATTTAAAACTATGGATGCCGACTTTTCAGTAGTCTTCTGGGGGCTGTTACAAAGGGGCCCTGGTTGAAATCTATCTGAAGGGAGTTAACCACAGCCCTTTGCTCACACATGTGGTATAATGTAGACTCTTTATTGCTTTTCTTTCCTCCCCACCCCCACCCCCCCGCACACATTTAAGATACGCAGAGTAGAGCTTTTCTAAATATCTTACAAGTGCGTGTGTGTGCGCGCTGGATTTATGGCAGAGAGGGGAACCTACTTCTGCCCTCAATTAACAAAACCCACGAGCAAGCGGGACTCAACACCAAGCTCCACAAAAGATCCCAGGAGGGGGTTGCTGAAACAGAGTGTAACACAGCCTAGTGATACTTGGAGATGACAAACACCCCTGTCTTATCAGGAGAAAAGAGGTCACAGCCCAGGATTTCAGGGGAAAGGGGGCCAGGGCACCAGGGAAGGATGCCAAACTCAAGTCTTGTACATCCCCTTCCAGAGAGGGAAAAGCTGGTCTGACCCTCTGTTTCTAAAGCCCAGTCCTGCAAAGAGCCAAGGCTTGGATTCACCTCAAGGTATTGGGCAGCCAGCTGAGGCCCACAAGCTGGTAGCAGGGTTAACTGAGACCCCTGCTGTGGTCAAAGGACAGAAATCGGTTCCCTCAGGCCTTAGAACTCCCCTCCAACACCTCCTGGAGGCTTTTGAGCTTCTCTGCTGCCTGTCCAAACTCAGGGGCTCAGGCTGGGTGTTTGAAAGTCCAGCAGCACGTCCTCCTCTGCAGCAGGCCCTGCTGCAGGGCAGGGCTTTGGGCTGTGAGTGGGATGAGCCACGCTTCATCTATCACAGCCAAAGACAGAGCACTGGGAAAGGAATACTTGGAGCAGGTACCATGGCATCTAGGACAGATGTAGGTGTTGACAATGACATTTGTGTTTAAGAGTGATGAACAGCTCAGGCCAACTACTACATGGCGATGCCAGATTCTGGCTCCTTAATCACGGGAAAGAGACTGAGAGCTGTGCTTTAATCCTCCAATCCTGGCACCTCATTGCCACACCCACCTCTTCCCTGTGACCATCAAGAGCAGCCAGGATCACTGGATGGGAGATCAGCTGAACGTCTGCTCCCTGTCACACCAGCTGCCCTGAGAAGGTCCTCAATCCTCTCTAGCCACTCTTCACCTTAGTGTCAAGATTTCCAATTTTCAACAGCAGCTTTTTCAGATGCCTGGAGGTGTCACACATTGGGTGGCATCACGACAGGACAGCAGCTCAGCTGGTGTAAACCAGCCCTGAGCAGCAGAAGCCACCAGTTGAAGATTGAGCTCAAAGTTGGCATTTCAATGCTTAAGATTCCACAAACTGCAAATCCAACCTCATTTTTAACTTTGTGGATTTTTTGGAGCTCTGATTTGCTGTGCTAATGTGCTTTTAACGTTGTTTTTTCCTTGGTATGTGTGTTATATTAGCACACACGCACCCTGTATAACGCAGAAAGTCTATAAAACAGGGCACTCGTATAATTTTAAAATAGACAAATCAGTTTAAAGCATTAAAGTAAATCTGGTAAAAGAAAATCTCTCCTGGGTTGACATTTTGTTTGCCAAGTTTTAGCTTGGAATGAACTTTTATGACTGAGTTATAAACCCTCGAAAATAGTGGTTTATAATGGAAATCTTGACAAATCCTTAACACAGGCCCCATTGTAACATATTCTGTACATATCCCATTGATCTATGGTAATAATAAGTTTTATATAAAACATTTTAACCATGGGAGTGACGTGGTTATCTTCAGGTTTCCAAAAATATTTTTCATATAAATAGGTGGCTTTTTCAACTGGGCAAAATCAAGGAATTGAACATCGAAAATGACATCTAAATATTCATCTGGATTAAAAAAAAAAGAGAGAGAGAAAAAAGTAAAAAATCACAATAATCCTGAACCCATGATGTTTCTTTGGCTGAAAAGCAGCCAGTGACTAAGCAGCAATTCTGCTCTGATATAACTCTCAATGCAGGATGGGGTATTAGCCATGAGCAACAGAAATTACTTTCTTAGAGGATTAGCTGTAGGCCTGAAACAATAAGCAACTTAAAAAGCAAGCTATTCCCTCAGCAGGCAAGCTGATAAAACTGGGATACAAAGGATTTGTGCGCTAGGTCCTCAAAGCCTCCTTCTCTCCTGCAAGACACTTGGTGCCTTTGCTCCAGCAGCTCCTCTCAGTTGGGCTTAGCCCAGCTTTGGGCTACCTGCATGTCTAACCCACATAGCACAAGATTTCAGCTCTGCTGAGGCCTAGGGTATGATATCCATGGGGAAAAGAAGCAGCTGGAGCTTGGCACTTTATCCTGCCCCTGGTACTGCAGTAGTGGTGATGGCACTTCAAGGATGGGACAGGTGAAGGGCAGGGCAGGTTTCCCACCTGCCTTTCACCCTCAAAACCATGTTTGACCACCACACTTGATTCACCTCTAGACTCCAAAACAGAGGAGTCTCTAGGCAGGCAGCCTCCCTGGGAATGGAGAAAGGCAAACACTAATTTTCAAGGCAATTACATCTGCAAAAATGCTTTAGCCCACTGACTAGAAAATGCTGAGACTGCAAGTACACAACTCCAGCAGCAATAAACGTTGTCCTCCTTTTTTCCTTTTCCTGATAGTATTAGAAGTTCTGTCTCTGAAATATTTTTAAAGCGTGACTCTTCCCAATATCTGAAAAATTCACAAACATCATTATTTAGCATTGTACTCTTCTCATTAGTTAAGGAGGTTCAAGTTCACAAGCAAGAAATAACATAATTTAAGCAAGAAAGCACATAATTATGAGAAACTAGGGGTATTTGGGCTTTTTGAAGATATTTAGGTATTGAACCAGACATGCAGTCAAGATGCCAAGAGCTTTTTGTGGAC
Source organism: Coloeus monedula (assembly GCF_965178545.1). NCBI lineage: Eukaryota > Metazoa > Chordata > Aves > Passeriformes > Corvidae > Coloeus > Coloeus monedula. The sequence goes on along the minus strand of NC_138789.1, from coordinate 23,963,041 downwards.
AGGAGGGCACACCATTGGTTTCAGAGAGGAAGCGTTAAATGTGATTTATTTGCTTTAAGGTATCACATCTTGTCTAAGCAAGTTTTCCAGGCTCCCTTTTGAATCAACTGAAGAAAGCACCAACATGAGATTATTCAGACCATCCTAAAAGAGTCATGATTAATCTCTTCCTGGACATACCTATCTCTCTTTTCCCTAATACTAGGGTACCTAAAGAAGCAACCCTGATAAGGCCCCTGGAAAGAGCAGAATGGCTTGTCTTGGCAAAGCAAGAATTTGGACTTGTGCCTCCATCACCCTCGGCAAGCCTGAAACTACCTCATTTACATCCAAATAAAGGGAAAAAATGGGTATTTTGAGTGTATATAAATGGGCATATGCTACTTGATGGACTTAAAGGTCTTTTAATCCTAAACAATTGTCCAAAATAAAGCTGCTTCTATGCACACAGATGCATGTGCACAGAGAGAAGTACAGTTGCCACAAGCCTGATTTGCCCTAACAAAAGCAACTTCCTCTTCACACAATCATCCCAGGCCATGGATCTGAATTCCTGCACTTGCATCCAAGGGAGAGAGCCATTTTCATCTCTGATGCATTCCTTTTACTTCCATTGAAACCGATTACCACACTGCTGCTTTAGCATGAACATAAATTTTTCCGACTTAACATGTTGCTTTAGGACTCGGTTCCACTCGACAGTAGACTTCCATATGTGCTGTAATGTTTGTGTTTCTAAGCAATGCCTCGGCAACCACATCAGGGTTGCCGAAAAACGAAAATGAAAAGCCTGCTTTTTAATTTTCTTTTGCTGGCGATCTCGGTTGGAAACTCGAAGGAAAAGAAGGTCGTCTACCTTCCCCAGAAGAAATGTAGCCCATAAGGCCAACATGTTGTTAACACACACCAGAAACATTTTGGTGGTATGTGTCTATTTTAGAAAAAAAATAAATACACTTCACTGGGATTAAGTTGGGAGAAAAAAAATTAATTTGCTGACACGTGAGAGGCACAGAAAAAGATCTTGTTCTTGTGGAAAATGCCAACAGGTGTTTTCTAGGGATGTTTCTTTCTTCTTAAATGCCAGAGTACTTCCACACAAGCAGGCTTGGCAGCATCCTTTTGCATATTTTGTTGAATGCTTGACAAATTAGCTGCATAAACTTGCGTAAATTCCATTTCGCAGCCATTAATGAGTAAGAGAGTTTATTCAGATGCCTTGACCACAGAGGATAATAACTTCACTTTCGCCTTTTTTCTTTTTTAAAGACTGAGATCTAAATCTCACTGCAGTCTGTGGAGAGATACAGATATTTTAGGATCATTATGAAAACCTGCTCTGACCCATACTATAGAATTTCACTCAGCTACTCCTGTAGCACAGTCTAGAATTTATGCTTGACTGAAGACCAGCCCCATTATTTTGCTGGGCCGTGAGAATCAAGCATTTATGCCTTAGTTCTAGAAAGCATTTAAACACATGCATAAGTCCCTCCCTAGTCAATAAAAGCACTTAAACAAATACTTTGTTCCTCCTGAAGTCAACTGGATGTTGACACAGCAAGTACCTCGCTGAGCAGAACAGGCTGCTAACAGGGAGCGTCAGGGAGCTGCCTTACTGTACTTTGGAGCTTAGAAATGGGGATGCACTTCTTCATTTTCACAGCAACCAAACAATAGACTTTCCATCTATTGTGATGTTCAAGGATGTTAAGATTTGGTCTTGCCTGGAGCCGGGGTGCAGAGTCAAAAATATGTATATGCGCATATATTTCAGTGAAGAACAAATATCCTCAAAAGATTCATGTCAGTCTTTCGACAGTGTCCCTCAGCCAGGCTGCAAGCAAGCCTTTTCAATGCTTCTGTTGGGAAATATTTATAAGCAATTCAGCCTCTGCCAGTGCCCAAGTGACCACTTCCCCACCCACATCCCTCCTCACTGCGGACACTCAGATCTGCCTATGGAAAAGGACACCCAAACTCCCACAACCTCTGCTTCCACAACTCCAAATGCTCCAGTGAGAAGAATTCCCCCTGGTCCCCTCTGGCTGGTGGTTGTCTTCCTATCAAGAAGACCACCCTAAAGTAAAGCTCCAGCTCACTGCCCCATTACCCCCGTGGAGGCTCCCCTGACCCTGAAGCTGCATCTCACGGCACAGAACCGGCTTCTCCACACCTCAGTGAGGCTTCAGGATATGCTGGCTGCCTCTGATTCCTCTTCCCCATTTAGAAATTTATTCTAACCTCAGTGAAGTGGTTAGAGGCACTTAAGAGACAGTTATGGCCCATTAGAGGCTGTGCTGAGTTAGTGGGAGGGAGGAAGATGCTGAGAGCTGCTATGGCCAGGTTTAGAGGCATTTCCCTCCTCCCTCACTGGTATCTGGATTCAAGGGGGCAGAAGACCTCTGGGAAAGAATCTAAAAAGGAGCAGATGGGTTTTTTTTCTGTGGTCCGCAGCAACTGTGACATCTCCCCTTTGAAGCCCAGCAACAACAGTCCAAATCCCAAATGCTGCTTCCCTCTCCCGATTGCAGCGAGGGGGTGGGCTCTGTGCACCACCCCCAGCACCCACGTTTAGGACAAGCAGGGCTTGCTCTGCCCATGCTGCAGGGCAAAGTCCCATAGAAATTGAAGTTACTGTAATTATAACTTGCCTGAACATATGGTTTCAGGGATCTTTCTGCGTGTAAAATGCATGAATATGCATCAAAACTAGATGTCACTGCTTAAGTTACATAATCCTGCACAAACATATATTTAAGAGGGACCCGACATCCCCTGTTTTTTAAGGGGCTTTAGCTGTGATTAATTCTCTGAGCTTATTAATCACAACATGTGTTAGTGTTTGATAAATTGCCCAAAAGTTGCATTAGCTAATAAGTATAAGAACAAAACGAAATAGTTTCATCTGTTTTTATAATAAGACAAAGAGCATCATGGGAGCATACACGGTGGTCATGAATAAAAGAGAAACATTCATTTATGATAATTGGTTTCAGCTCCCCGTTTGGCTGGTTCTTGTGACCTAAATGTATCCAGTTGTTTCCTTTCTTTCCCGTTGGTTTTTGGGTCACTCCTAATGGTTTAATTCAACAAAAAATGTCTACCATTTCCTGTAACCTCTGTCTTTTTTCATTCCTCCTTCCAAAATGTTTTTTTTCTGTGCAGCATCTAGAGAAATCTCCCTCTCTCTCTCTCCCTCTGTTTCCTTCCAAGTGAACAAAGTCAATATTGTTGACAGAAAAGGTTTAACTCCAGGCAAAAGGAAAAAAAAAGTAATAGTCATTTATTTGTCTCCACTTCTGAGTTCACAAGGGTTTTTTGTTTGATCCTGGCGGTCAAGACTTTGACACGGAACATGCCCCCTCTGACCATGAACAATTTATGGAGGGAGAAAGAGACAAAAATCCTCATTCATGTTTAAGAAAGCAAAGGAAATGGCTGTAGATTAATATTTGTGCATTTGTAGCAAAATTTCTGATAGGTCTGTAACACATTCAACCACCCTAGTTGAGAAACACAAGAGGCAAAACTCAGCCCTGGAGAGTTGAGTTTTGTTACTCTTGGACACCTTTCAAAACATCAGCCCTCATTCTGCTTTTCTTAGGGCAGCTTTTTCCTCCAGCAGAGAGTGAAAAACGTTGTATGGCATTTGCGAGGAGGCGGCGCACGCTGGCAGGGGTTACCTTGAAGCACAGGCAGGGAGCACTTGCCACGGTCTTCCCATTTGCACTCATGCCTGATACTCCCTGAACACTGCAAAGTGCTTTTACATCTCCCATTTACCCTGCTCAAAGTGACAGGGAATGAATTTTCTAGCGTGAGGCCCTGAGTTCAAGCTGGTGGGAGATGTGGTGCAGCGCAGCACTGGGATGCCAGAAGGGTGTTAGCAGGGATATCCTAATCATGTGCCATCAGGAGCCCCTGTTTCACCACATTAAAGCCTTTGGGGCTGAAATTCTCCTTTGCCAGGTGTCTGCCTCCAGCAGAGTTTTCTAGGAAATGGCAAGGAGAGTGGGAGAAGGGGAGGCCTGGCAGTTTTCCAACACAAGATTAGAGAAAAGTGCTTAGTCGATATAAAAATTCTAACAATTATTTTTTTGGAGTTGCTCTCACGCCTCCATCTTCTGGAAAGGAGACTGGAAATTTGGTGTCACCCTGGGAACAGGGATGTGCCTTTTACATCCAAATTTGGCAAAGTGAAAAGCCTTTGAACACACCCCACTGAAGATTTATTAGCCTTGGGGAAAAAAACCTCTACAGATTTTGTCTGCCTTGATCTCGCTCCATTTTGGGGCTTCTAGGGCTTGCTTCTTCTGGGGATTGCTCAGGACTTTCCTTGCTATAATTCCTTTCTTGGCTACTGGACATGACTGTGGCTCTGGGCACCAGAAGAGAGAGCAAGAAATCCATCCCTGCCATCTCGGCCCCTGGGCTCCCACCACTGCCCAAATCAAGCAAAGAGGAAAGTAACAGAACTGCAGAGCAGGAGAAATGGGGCAAGGACCAGGGAGAAGCCACGAGCAAGCACCTAGTGGGAGAGACTTATCCCATAGGGATGCTTGATATGACATCAGGGAATTGGGATGAGGGAGAAAAATGAGCCAGGATAGTCTGGCAATGATATATAATAAAGGCATAGACAAAGCATATGCACAAGGGAGGTGATGAAGGCCACAGATAAGGGCTTAATTCTCATGTTTCAAGGCTTCTGAATTTCAGCCTCAATTTCTCATGTAAAGCAGTTTGTGTCTGTTATCATTTCTGGAGTACCCCAAGCTCTCCACCAAACACACCAGGAAATGAAACAGCAGTGTCTGTCTCACTGCTACACCAAACACCCACTGAAACAGCTGACAGGCTAAAAAGAATGGCAGGAAGACATAATGAGAGGGCAGAGATAGTCAGATTAGAAAACACCATAATTTTGAGTATGCTGATGGTATGCATGAGGTGTAGTGAACTGCAGCAGTAAATCAAAGTCTGCTCCTGGAACTCTCACACGGCTGCTATCCAGAGACCCTCTGGCTGGAAATCATTTCCCCACAAAATCATGGGTATGACATAAATATTCATGTGATTTTAACTATACAATATCTAGGAAGTTTTTAACCCTTAAGAATCATCATTCCTTGCAACCTTGAGCAGCAGAAATTCCAGCTTTCTGAAATCTGTACTTGCCCATTGCTTTACACACCTCAGAGGCTGAGGCTTTCAGAAAAGAAATCCCAGCTGGAGAAACTCCTGCTAAAGTTGTGGGCATCAACAATACTTTGTAGAGTGGTACTACCCATTCTTAAGCATGCAGTGGAGGCTGGGAGCATAAATGTGTTCAGGATATGATATGATACATTTGGAGAGGACAGCTCTATCTGCAGCTAGTAAACACTGAGCTCCAAGCACAAACTGCATCATGTGCAACTGCTGGAGGATACTGGAGGACTATAGCTGGCAGCTGGGTCCAGGACCTCTCCATCAGGACAGGCTTCCTACTCTCTAGAGAGGCTACCCACAGCTGAGCTCTTTGTCACAGCCTGGATTTGGGATGACCAACCCTTGCTCTTGGGCATCACAACTCACATATGCCATCACCAGGGGTCATGCAAAGACTCTCCTGCCTGCCCTGAACAGCCACTGTCTTCCCTGAAATAGTCCCACCTTGGCTGCTCTGGTTTGGGGATGTATTTGACACCACCCCCGTGCCCTCTGCAGCATCACCCAGCACAGACAGAGCCTCAGAGAATTCAGCTGCAAATCAATGCACCTCCCCTACCAGTACAACAGAGCTTGTGACTGCCGGAAAAACAGCATGAGGAAGGGCCAGAAAACTTCTTACACGTCAGAAAATTAAAACCCACTGTCTAGACAAGAGATCAGGAATTATCTTAAATTTCAAGCAGTGATAATTGACCAAGGGGAAGGGGAAGGGGAAGGAAAAAGGAGAAATCCTTTATTGGCAAAAGGGATGATTCTTTTTGGGTGCATCATACCTACAAGGGGAAATTACATGACTTCACTGTCAGTGCTGCTAAAAGATGACTGCAGCAAGCTTTGTTCCTAGTTCTGCACTTTCCTATCATGTAAAGTCCATGTGTTTTATCATGTACAGTCCTAGTGCCAAAACTTCTCAAAGGAGACAGGTTTGCTACCACACAGGACACCTGCTTTGTGTCTGTATGCACGAGTCATGAATGAACACATGATTGAAGGGAACTGCAAATCTTAAAATATGACAGGCATCAAAATGTTATTGCATCCTCTCAACAGCTTCAGAAAACTGTTTTTCTCTAAAGTTATCAAACCAGGGATGAGAGTGGAGCTAACTTCTGGATAATCACAGAAAAACTCTACATCACGGACTTTCCAACAGAACAGACTGAGTACCTTTGTGAGGGGAAACTAGCACAGTGTAGAACACTCAAACCCATTGTGGATAAGGTTTAATATCCAAATCTGCAGCTACTCCAGAAACACAAAGATGTACCTTTAGCAATACACTCTGGTTCAATCTACCCCACTTACCTCAATAACACTTTAAGATGATCTGCATTCTACACAAAAGCATCGTGACAGCAAACTTTGCATTACAAAGCACTTCTGTTCCCTGTTTTAGATGATCACATCTCATTCTTCAAGGGAAGAGCTGCACAAAGGTTCTACGTAGATGTTGATGTGTGGGTTTAGCTGTGAGAAATGACTGGCTTTAAGTCCTACCAAATGATTTCAATTGCATTAATTAAGCAGCTTCCTAATATCCCCAAACCCCCAATTAAACATGCAGCTCTAGGAGTACTGGATTTCCATCTTTAGAGGTGCTGGGGTGAGTCTTTCCAATCATACTGAATAAAAATGCTCACTCTCTCCTGCAGTACAAAGCATGAGGCTACTGTAAATAAGGCTTGGGCTTGGATCTCGCTCTGCACAGGGCTCTGCACAGTCGCTCACATCTCCAGCTTACACACACTAACAGTGAGTGCACAAAAACAGCTGTGCCATTTTTCCATGTCATGCCACTCAGCCACATGCTTTTGAAATGGTTCCATTTCATTATATGCCTGATACGCTTTCTCCTCTTTCTCTGTTGCACCAAATAAAAGATACTTCTAATCTAAAATAAAAAACCAAATCCCAAAACAAGCGACTCTAGCATGAACACATGAGCACGTTCTACCATATTCCTTTCATTTTCCCCTTTTATTAACCTCTCCTCTGTGCTACCCAGTTCACTGAAGGGTGTGTTAACATGCACGGCGTGTCAGTGTATTTCCACAGACTGGGATTTAGGCGTGGTTTTGCATATGAGAGTAGGAATTGCTCGCCTTGCAAGCTGTGTGATGACATGCTTCTCATTCTGACAGACAACCTGCTCTGTCCCCAGCTGCAGGGTGCTCCAGGCACACATTCCCTTCCTTCTGTCAGGGGCTGGGGCTTCTTTCACAGGTGCCAAATGGCAGTTTGGGGTGGTTCACCTGATGTTTCCAAGTCTAGCACCAGGCTGTGGTTGTCATGACCTTGTGAATAGCAGCTCAGCCAAAAGGCAGAGGGACAGGATTTATAAAATATCCCACAGAAAAGAACTCCCAGAAGTGGCACGTGAACCACAGCCAGGTCTGCTTCTGCAGGGGAAGGCAGAAAGGTGTGTAACTGCGAAGTGCCCTTACAAAGCTGTCACTTTGGCAAGATGAGGTCCTGCAGTGTGGTCGCTCTCCTGGCACTGCAGCCCCTCAGAGACTATTAAAACTGAAAAGTCGTTCATAGAAAGGAACACAAAAAAATACACAAGTCTTAGAGAAAACCTCTCCCGCCTTTCAAGGGACTCCTGTGTGGGATTAGGGGTACCCCCACTTCACACCCAGCACTGTGTTTCAGGCACAGGGAGGGTCTGCAGGAGGGACCATCCCACAGCATTCTGAGCCAGCTGCAGGTGCAGCACTGGCTCAACCCAGAAACAGAGTCAGAGTGCAGAGCAAAGTGCTGGCCTGGTGTCTTCACAAGTTTTGCTTTAAAGGTCTGCAGTTTTTCACACCTCAATCCAGCCAGGCAGGCAGCAATGCCAAAAGATGGCTGTGCAAATTACTCTTGCCTGCTGTATGGAGGAACTGGGATTAAGACAGCACAGGATAGCAAAGCGCCCCATAGTCCTGCAAGTAAAGGGTAAGAGATGGAGGTGACAACCCAGAAATGGTGGAGTTTGCCATCTTACCAACCTCAAGCCTAACTTAAAACCATAGTCAAAAGACTAATGATAAAGCAAAAGCCTCTGCCAAAAAATATAGGCAGGACATTCCTGCCAGAATATATGTTAAAGAAAGACACACAATTATTTTTTAGAGTTGCTGGCACAGTGCTTTCAGGAAACCTTTCCCTTTAAACACTAAAATTAAACAAACACATGAAACGCAGGGAGAAATGTAATTACTTTATAGCTTGACTTTGGTCTATTGCCTCGGGTATCCAGTTCCTTTTCTTAGTGATGTGGAAACTCAAATTCCCCCCTAACAGTGTCATTAATTCCTTGGCCTGGAGAGCCCAGCTTTCCTGCTGCATTTTGCATCAGGAAATCCCAGCTGCCCGCACCTTGCTCTGAAAACAGCTCTGCAGGTGACAAAGGAGCTCCTGCCCTGCTCCCAGCACAGGAAGGGGGCAGGAGGGCTCCCCTATCCCCCCTGAAAGGAGGGGATTAAAACAATTGGGTTGCCAAAAAAACAATTAAAGACCCAGGCGAAGATCTAGCTCCTCTGACCTCCAGCCCTCCCAAAACTATCCTCGCCTGCCAAAAAAAATGACAAGGGGTGTCTATTTCTGCTTGCCTTTTTCCTAAGAAAAACACCTCCCCCTCTCCCTCCTCATGTCCCCCCATGGCTCTTCCTCCCGCACACAGTCGGGGCTGGCTAAGGTTCATGTTAAATGAACACCCAGTCCTAAAACACACCCGGGACGGCATCCAAAGGCTACCAGAGGCTGTCGAGAAACTCCCGCTGGTGTGGGCGAGCTCATGTGCCCCCCACTGACCACCCTCCCTCAGGCCAAGAGCAGCTTTAATGCCCTGGAGAGAAAACAAACAGGTTTGGGGGAGCACAGGGAGCCCCGTGGGAGCAGAAGCGTCTCTCCCGTGCTTACCTTCCCTCTGCCTTGCCTTGTGGGATGCTGAGGAAATCCTCACCTCTCTGTGCCAGCCTGACCGGGCGGCCATCCTAGCTCCTTCCCTGTGCCCAGGCAGCTGCTCTCAAGAAAAGTTGTCTTGGGCACTGCCAAGAACATCCCAGCTCTTTTCTGACTGAAATCTTTCGAGGTCAGTCCTGGAAGCAGCCCCGTAGCTGCCTGCCCTTTGCAAGCTGTCATGCAGTTTAGCAGGAGCCCAGCCGGACTGTGTGAGTTTATATCCACCCCTGTGACACACACGCACACACACAGAATGTGCCTGGCATCTGAAGCAGCCGATGCTGGATTTATCCCTTCCCTTGTTGCCAGTGACTGACATAAGTGCTGGGAACTCTTGGTGGAAAACTGCTTATGAGCTTTGGGCCTGATCCAAACCCCACTGAAGACAAAGGAAAGACTTGTGATTGCTTTGGAGCTGGCTTTGGATCAGTCCCATTATCTCTGCCCCAAGAGCAGTGTACAAACAAACCAGCAGGGACTGGGGCACTGTAAGCCCGTGCCCAGAGGCCCATCTCATCTGAGGAAAAGAGAAGCAGGGAGGTGCATCTGAGCCTTCCTTGAAACATCCACCCGGAGCCCTCCCAGGAGGGGCATAGCCTCGGGAACTGAACATGATCACACCCCTCAACCCTCACTCGTGGGTGGAGATGCCCTGCTCAGGAGCAGACATCCAGATTTCTCGGCTCAGCGTTGGTATCAGCTGCACAAAACATCCAGAGCCAGACCTATATCCAGACTTCAATTGTGCAAATCATCCACCTTGCAGGCTGAATCTGCTTTTATCTGTCAAACACCATCAGTTTGCACACTCCAACACTGAGAACATTCATGTGGCTCACAGGACACAAGTGTCCCCATGAGCTCTTCCCATTCCAAGAGAGACCAAAAGAGTAACACTCTCAGACTCCCTCCCACCTAAAAATCCACAAAACAATTTTTTTGTCAACAGCTAAGCAGCAATTTGCATTCTTCCTGGGTAAGAGGCTGCCTACAGAACTGAAAAATGATTTGACACTGTTTCATTCCACTTCTCCTGGCAGCACTACCTTTCTCTTCATTTACTGAAAGAAAAAAAAAAAAAGGGCTGAAAAAATAAATTGTTAAGTCATGCTTTTCTATTTTAAGGCATTTGTTGTAACTATACAAGGCTTTTTTTCCCACTGGGAGAATAAATGAGAACCATGAATCACACCAAACTTACCTAAGAAAAGTGCAAAACAATTCTCTGTCCTGGGATTACAGAGTCGATGACTCATGACCCTTTCTTGTAGAGTTTAGGCTACACAACTTTTGTAGCATAAACCGATTTCCTTTGGAGGTAAAGGGGTTTTTAACCAATACCCTTCCACTTGTGCCAGTCCTTAGTGTGGGACCAGTTACACTACACTATGACAGCTCTTCTTGGAAAACTGGAAAACAGCTTCCTTGCACCCCAAGTTTAAAAACACACTTGAATTCCTGCATTTTAACAGACTACCATGTGTCAATGGAATGACAATAAGCAGCAATGTGGGTGTCCTTCAAAGGAGAGGAGCAAGAGCCAAAATGAGTTGCCCTTGGCTCTTTGTGCAGAGGCTGAGGCTGTGATCTGGCTTGTGTCTGAGGTGGGCTCAGACCCTGCAGCAATTACCTGGCTCAGCAGTGGGTGGGGAGGTGTGACAATGCACTGCCCTGCTGTAGAGCTCACCCCAGACAGTGCTTGCCTAAGGCTGGCACAGCTTAAACTGTGCTCAGATACCCTAAAGAGGGTAACTCTGGGGAGCAGAGCAACCCCACCAAGTTTCAAAGTCTGTTGACATATTTGTGATGCTGAACTCTGAAAATTGCAGCTGGTGTTGGGGGTCAGGTAACCCCGAGCTTGAAACATGGAACACTAAGTTATTTTTCAATCCTGGCTTGAACTATAGCTTTGCAAAAGCCTGAGTCTCTAGGATTTCCCACCCTCATCCAAAGAAGTGGAGAAGAGAAATTGAGGATTTAAAGGGAAATAAGTTAAACCTCATAGCACGCAAAATGAATTCCCTAACCAGAAGGGTCTTGCCACATCCTCAGAATGGTGTCACGGCTTGAAAACATGCCTTGTTTCTAAGCTCATTTATTTGCTAGGAAAACTCAGCCACTAGTATGTCTTAAAGAAATCCCTAGAAATGCATCTGCAAACAGTTGCACTGAAATTTCAATTGCTGAGTGTAATTCACAGCAGAGCGAAACCCTGGAATCTCTGTGAGTGCAGGGCACAAATAGCTCAAGGAGGTGTTTGGTACGAAGGAAATGGTGATGCTTCTTCCATTTCCCATGAATATCATATGCACTGCTTCAGCCATATGTTGTGCTGAATCTGCCACATTCTTCGGTGGTGGGCACAGATGTGGACAGATCTGACAGATCAGGGTCTTAGGGTCACACAGGAGTAAATTGGGGGCAGATGATTTGAGCGTCACAGCTTATTTTTAGGAAAAAAAAGGGGGGGAAAAGATTGCTAAGAATCATTTCTACCATGTGTCCGAACAAGAAACGCATTTATCTCACCTAGTAAAAACAAAGAAGAGTTTCTCTCAAATAAGGAGTTTGTTTTAAGAGGCTAACAAAGATTGTTCTATGCGCTCTATGGATCACAGGTGCTGCAGAGAAACATAGACTTTGCCATGTATTTCCGTGCTTCATTAACATGTATTATTTTCAGACAGTCTCCAACAGTGCTGCAGCTTTACAGGCACAGAAGTGACTCCTTTGACAAATAAGCAAAGTTTCTTCTCAATTGCCTGGCTTACACTGTTCTCTGGTTATTCCTCTGATTAGTGCTATTTTGCTTACATGCACACTGTGGGTGATAAAAGACATCAAGGAAATGGAAAACACTTTCCCAATAATATCACCACTGCTAGAAGATGGAACAGAAAACAAGGAAAAAGGAAATCAGTGCTTATTCAAACCCTATAGACCACCAAAATATAGCAAAAATGTAACAGATTCCTTCACGTCTATTATTTATGCTTGTAAGAGCATATTACACACACACACTCTTTCTGCCTCCTGCTGCACAAAGTTTAAAAGCAGGGAGTGAGGATGAGGTCGCATTTCTTCATGAGACTCACAAGCTGCACTGCCCAACACTCACTCGTATGAGATGAGGCTCTGCAAAGCTAAGGCAGAATTCAAACCCAAATTGCATTTGTCAAAGAAGGACAACAACACTGCCTACCACAGGATAGGGCTTGCAAAGGCTGCTTTGAGAAGGAAACCAGAAGAAAACCCTGGATGCACTGGGATGGTAAGGACAAGGTGCGGATGGCAGGAGTGTCCCAGCCAACCCAGTCCCATAAGTCTTTGTGTTATGGCCATGCCCGGTCACTTATAGTGGATTTTTCCAGGCCATCAGCTCAAATTACTAATAGCCAGCATGGGACATTTTAGTTGTATCAGGCAGACATTTACCCTGCTAAGAACAAACCAACCCAGGCCCTAGACATCTTGGAAATTGCTCAAAGAACAATGTCACCCCTTTGCTCCCCAAGTCCAGTGCTTTCTGGAGCCTAAGCAGGAATGGGGTGAAGCTGATCTGAAAGCAGGGCTGGAGCTTTTCCATTTCCTCTTACGAGTCACTGAGGAGTTGTAGGTGCAATCAGTTATATTTTTTTCCCTATGTTTTCCCTGTCTGTTTGGCTAAGAATAAATGGCCTGGATTGATGAAGTCTAAACTCCACTGATTTTCCTGCATCTTGAGATTTCTCAGAGGCTGCTTCTGGTTCTTCAGAGGGGTCACACCAGCTGGCAGAAGGATTCAGACAGGATTTAGGCTGTGTGATGCTGGGCCAAAACTGTGTTAAGTGTAGCTTGGTGATTAAATTGTTGGAATAGGGATCAGAAAGCCTGATGTGTTAGGTAAATATGGACATTCCAGCCCAGCCATCCAAGCTTTGAGCAGGGATCATGTCACTTAAATCCTTTTGCCAGCTGAGATTCACAGTGCTGAGAAGGTGACAGGCAGGTGGAGAGGGTGGCATTTTGCTGGCCCAATGCTTTGGGGTCTTCATGAGCACACCAGAGCTGTGTTTTGCTCAAACACCTGGCACTGAGCATTGGATCCAGACAGGACTGCTAGAAGAAAACAGAAGCTAGACAGAAGACGGGATGCTACAAGAATTGAAGACACTTCAAGCTGACTTTTCTGTGGGATCTGTCTTTAGCTGGGTCAGCTTCCTGACCTGGAGAGCAGAAGATTCCATATACAAGGCAGGGAACAGGAGCAGATACCCAGGGTAGGGAAAAAGTAGAACCACCACTTTCAGAGGCAGTATGAGTTTATTTCAGATGAACCCAGCCGCTTTAATTGCATTTGCCCCTAAAACCTGGTGATTCTGAGCAATTCCCATTAGGCAAGCAACTAACCAGGCATTTCCCTCCTGGAGAGACGTTTACCCCATGCAGGGTGGGTAGAGACAAGAATAGGAGTCCATGAAACCCTACCATCCCTTGCAGGGTAGAGCAGCTTCCCAGGAACCAGAAGTTCAAACCAAGCTAAGATTTGGGAGGAAGTTTGTTCTTTGTTGCTGGTTTTTCTCCCTGACTGCTGGTTTCAATCACTTCTGCGTTCAGTCGCTTTGTGGCACATCAAATAAGCAAAGGTCCCCTAGAAACTCCTGCATCAATTTTGTTTTCGCCTGCTTGAAAAACAGCCTACCAGCCTTTAAATGCATCCCCTGCTGGCAGAGAAGAGAGGTTACATTTTATACAGCCTCACCACCCCCATATGGTCGTACCTGGTCACTTCTGGACACGTGCAAACAGTATCACAAAAATACAGGGTTTTGCAAGATTGTCTGGTCCATCCCTCTGAGTGCAGCAAACAGCACATGAGAGGTATCTGACAGACCTGCTTTCAGAATCCTCGTATGGCAATAGAAGCCACAGTTTCACACACCTTCCCAACAGAAAGTTTTTTTCTCCTGTCTCTCCAGTAATGATCCAAGCTCCCCATCACCTCTGCTCTGCTGCCAGACTGCAGAGAGCAAGATTTCCTTGCCCAGTGGGATAACCTGCTACCTATGTGCTGTTTTCTCTATTTCTCCTTCAAGATAGTAAAAGAGGAATAAAGAAGTTTGTGGGAAAAGGGAGAAGAGAAATATAAACCATTACAAGAAAGAAAAACAGGACGTGTTTATGGGGGACAAACAACTGCCTTCCTCCTACAAATAACACCATCCAAAGGCTGTACTGGCACTGTTAACAGCTGAGGGTAGAAGAAGGAGTAGTTCAACTCCCAGCTCTGCTGCAAGCTCTCTTGCAGGTCTTGAAAATAAGTGTCCATACTTCAGAATGCCTCAGTTCGGGTCAACCTGCAGCTTAAAAAACAAAAATATGCTTCACAGGATTGTTCAAAGCTTAAATGAGCATTTGAAGAGCTCTAGTAGAAATGAGATGAATGGCACTTTCAGAGAGACAAAGCATTATCATCATAAAGTGTAATCTTGGTGGTTTTCATGAGCAAGCGTAAGATTCCAGCAGTAATCTTTAAAGCAACATCCATTTTCTGGAAAAATAGCTTTCAGCTAATGGTCTATTACAGGTCACACTTGGTAAAACTCCACGCACATTTTCCTCCTTTTTCCCTTAAAAGCACTTGGAAATCCTCTGACAGCTGCCTGAGGGGAACAGCCTGGCTGGCTGATGGCACACAGTGACATGGAGAGATGAGGAGGACCATGCTCCCATCACACACCAGGTGAACCTCCAGCCTGGCACCATGAACCCCTCAAGATGCCTCCACAGGGCAGAGATCTCACCCAGTCACATCTCACTTGGCCTGCAGGGCTTGCTGGGGCTAGGCACTCTGTATTAGGACTCTGGATGGAGATAAGGGTCAGTCTTAGCCACCTCCTTACCAGGACATTTGGGCGGCAAAAAGCAGGAGGTAGTGTTCTCCTAAATGGATTTCTTTCATTTGAGACTCCCTGAAGACCTTCATGAGCCAAAGGGCCCAGAATGGGGGATGAAACCTCACCTAGCCAGGCTGAGCCCCTCAGCACCCTTGATGCACTTATTGCTTGTCTTTCTAGAGACTCTGCTCTCCCAGGTGAGGAACTCTGTGAAGATCACAAAAAGTTCAAATGGGAGCTGAAAGCACTGAATCCCCATCCAGCCTCAGCAGTTCAGCACCCACCTCCCTCCCAGCTGCTGAACCTCTGTGGGGAGCAGCCCCCTCTCCCAATATCACCTAGAAATGCCTTACTTGAAAGGGTCTTTGCTCCAGGGAAGCCCACTCCTTGCTGTGGCCACCTTCTCTGGCTGTCTCATGGCACACAGAGTGACTGGAAGGACCTGCCCCACATCACACAAAGACGCCTGTGCTTTGTGCCCACCAAACACTGACAAGGGACCACAAGCAGTGGCCACCCCTATGGAGGGAGCATGAGAGCCTAAGTCAGATGGTGGTCTCCCTGTAGGTCCTGGAGATCCATCCCTTTTCCTGGAAGGACAAAGAGCTAATTCACCGACACCAGTGCGCAAAGCCAAGAAATCCTACTGGTGCTACTCAGAGAGAAGGGAGCCAAACTCAGCAGCAAATAAAAGGAGAAAAGAAGACCAAAGATGACTATTACTATTTAACAGCTTTGAGGCTGTGCCTTTACTGAGCAGAGGCAGGACCAGGCTGAGGAGCCCAAGAGCCCAGAGGGCTGAGCTGGCTGTGCTGGGGAACATGGCCATGCTCCTGCCAGGCTCTGCCATCATCCAGGGCTGCTTGCTGCCCTCGGACACAGCCTGGCTGAAACAACTGGTACATTTGTTGGGGTGTAGAGCCAGCTCTGATATTTTGGTGTTAATGGCTTTGAAATATCATTTCACAGCCAGCAGTGCATGGCTCAAAGAGCACAGTCCACGATAGGAAAAGGGGAACCTCCATGCCACAGCCACATGGGTCTGGGTCTCAGCTGAACAATCTTTCATGGTGAAAAATATGGATAAAAGGGAAAATGGGTGGGGTTTGGTTTGGGTTTTTTGCCTGAATTAAAAGAAAATTGTTCTTCATTTTAATATTTTTGTAATTTTATGCCATACTGGCCAAAATGTTATGTCATGTTTCTAGAAACCAGCCATTTTAAGTTCTTGCTTGGCAAAAGCAAAGGAAGCAAAGGATGTTTTTACAGCTTTTTAAAACCAAAGCCTCATGGGGGAAAAATGAAAATTTTAAATACAATTTTTCCCCTGCTATTTACTTTGCTAAAAAATTACTTTCTACTGGGAAAGTGATTAAAATTAAAACCAATTGTTGAGTCACTCATCCAGATTTCTCATGGATTTGCTGTAAACTCAGCAGATATAAAAATCTCACTCATGCTATGAGGGGTCTTTCCAATTTTCTGAAAGTTTATGGCACTGCAGCAGGGCTGACACTGTTTTTAAACAAGCTGGAGCTAAATCCTGGGTTTGAAGCCAGCTGATAGACAATCTCAGAGGAAACACCACCACTTTTGTAAAGTGCTATTCTGTTTCCTCCCTCCAAGCTCGGATTTAATGATTTATTTACAATATGAAGAAGTGAAGTACTTTCATTTATTATAAGAACAAGCAAAGCCCTGGCTGCAGTGTGAAGGCAACCTGATGTCTTCCCACCTCTTCCAAGGATTACTTGGGTGGACTGGTAGCAGCTTTGCCCCATAGTCCCAGGCTCTCTGCAGCAATGTCAGAGTGAAGACACCCATCCAAGCTCCTTGGGAAAATTCACACTCGCTGTCCAAATAGAACTGAAGGTCAAGAATTAATAACATTTTCCAAATTGTATCCCTTTTCCAGTTGCAGCATCTCCAAACCCACTGCCTCATAAAACTTGCAAGCAGACTATGAACAAATGGGGAACTGCAACAAGACCTCCTATAAGTGGAGTAATTCCAACTCTGGTTGCAATGTAATCAAGTTTATACCATGGCTGCTGGCTGACACTGGGGGAAGAAAACAGAGGAGAGAGACCCGAGACGTTTCCATTTGTCTGGGTGAGACAGTTTGCTGCTTCATGCAAAGCTTCTGAGCCTCAGGGACTCCATCTGAGGTCCTGCTGCCTGTTTTGCCCAAGGAGAAGAAAGCTAAATAGCCAATGGTCTTGATACAAAGAATGGCTAAGCAGGCCTCTGGATGTAAAAAAAGATACATAAGAGGAAATATGAATTGTTTGTACAAAATCCTGGGTTGGGCAAGAAGCAGTTGTTCACAATCTCTTCCAACACCAGAATTTGAGTTCTTAGAGCAGGAACATCAAATTAAACTTTCAATGGTTCAAAGGTGGCAGGTTAAAAGCAAACAGAAAGAAATAGGTTGGGTGGTTCAAATACCACTTGGAGTTAAGTTGTGGCACTCTGTCTCAGGATGTACAATTAACAGATAGTACAGCTTAAATGCAAACTGACACAAGTCCAAAAAAAACCCAAAACCTGAGATTTGTTAAAGAAGCTTAAATCACCTCTAATCCAGGAAGTCCCTGGGGGATGCAGAGTATTTGGAAGTGTCCTGCATGCTTGCCCTGCACCTTTCCTCTTCTGTTTGCAGCTGCTTGCAGCCTCAGCCAGAGACAAGGTTCTTTATTAGATGAACACTCAGGGTGTCCACCTCTAGGTATGAGATCAAAGTCCTGAAATGCTCTGTGGAGGCATGCCCAGACCTCAGCTGCCCTCATGCCTGGAGATCTTCCTACTGCCTCCAGAGAAGCTGCCCAACTCCATACGAGGCGCAATGGGCATTAATGCATTGAAGATGTAGAGCTGCCCCATGCCCTACTCTGACAGACATGGACCTGCACAGAGCCAGCCACCAGATTCCTGACAGTTTCACAAACAAGCCCTTCAAAATTAACCACACCAACTATCAAGCTTTTCCTACAGTAGAAGTAAATTTTTTGGGGAAAAGGACAGCAAGAAAATAGCCCTGAGTATAAAGACACTCATCCTATAGAAGCACTCTGTGCCAGAAAACTCTCTCCACAGGCGTACATATCCCTGCCTCTCCAGGGTCCTTTCAGGTCCTAGACTTCACTGTGAAACCATGCAGGAGTACACTGGGGAGCACGAGGATTAAGGTTTTCGTGGCGTTTGTGTTCATGGGTTGGAGGGAAAACCAGATGATATGAAAGCTTTGACTTCTTTCCAGTTTAGCTTCCTACTGCAGTAACAAACCAGGATTAGCAGCCTGAGTATGCAGGCACAATCCTCCAGAAACATCTCAGCTGCAGTTTTTAGCTACAAATTATTATCCCCTTGCTACTCAGCTCCAGATCCCAGTGCTTTCCTCAAGACCCCATTCCCCAAGCCACACAAAAGACTCCCTAGAGCTCAAAGCTGCTCTGGGTACCTCACGCTTTGCCAGCACACAGGGAAAGGAGCAGCAGGTTATACATATAACACAGCTTCCAGCAGGGCTTGGTCATGGAAGGTGTATAAAGTGGTATTAGCAACAACTTGGTAAAAAGGAGCCATGTCGGTGTCACAGAGCACAATGAAAAGTGTAATTGGTTACAGCTGACAAACACAGAATTGCATTAAACAGAACATTCAGTGCTGGGCCATGGTTTACATCAAATTGTCAATCTCAATATGGCAATCCCCTAAAAGGACCACTTTTTTTGTAAGCCCTCAGGAAACATAGCAAATCATGGCAATATGTTTATAGTCTTCAAATGCCACACAAGGAACCTGATCTGCATCTTTTACGGTGGGATATACTGGAGGGTGTTTCAGCGTGTCGATACTCATTTTCCAAATACATTTCACAGCTTCGTTAAGCCTTCTCAAACCTCTCAAAGATCGACTTTTAGGTGAAGCTGTGGAGTGGACAATCCTCAAGGCCAAACTCACTCAATAAAAGTGAGATCACTTGCCTTATCTCTCTGTTGCTTTCTATCTTCAGGTCTGGCAATGAAGGCTGGAAACAGCAGCAACAACACACAGATCTTTACAGCCTACCCTGAACTTCGCTGTCTGCTGCTGCCATATCAACTGCCCTTGGACTTTGGCACTAAACTTGACACCAGCAACCACAGTAGAAGGTCAATGATATTTATGTCCAAACAAAAGGGGTTTTCTATGCTTATTCTGGCTGGAATTCAAGTTATTCCAAGATGGTTTGTGGTTCCTGCACCTATTTACACACCAGGTCCCTTGGGGAAGGGGCAGGTTTGCATGGTGCCTGTCACAGCCAAATCCTGATGCTACCTGAGCACTCTGCTGCCTGTCCCAAGAGCAAGGGCTGGGTCAAACAGAGAAGGCACCTCCAGCACAGTCAGAACCATTTTGTGTTTGGGAAGATACACCAGGTCTTGCTGCACTTACAGCAAACCCTGCCATGATAGGATGTTTCATGAGCAGCAGAGCCTATGAAGTACATTGTCCTGAGATGTTTGTGCTTTAGATTCTCCAGTATCTTAGAGTCAGGCTGAGCTCAGGGTGAAGGTCTTGCAGAGGATGCTAAGAATCTCTTTCCTTCACCCAGTTTCAGGTTTTCAGGAATCTGGTAAGCAGTTTTTTTAAGGTATTTTTAAGACCTTTAGCTCGGTGTCAGTTTTTCCACCAAATCCAACAGGCCAGTGGAAATGAGGACAAACAGACAGACTACATACTAGAACAAAGTAAGCAAACTAAAAATTCACACAGTTTAATTTTCAACTTCAAAAGAACAGAATAACTTACAGCAGGAAAAAACGTTTTAAAAATTCAAACAAGCTGCTTAAATGATGATCCCAATTACCTACTCTGTAGATGACCTGCTATGATATCAGCATATCTTCAAGGTTTCAAGATAAGGAGCTACAACACAAGGCAGATCTTTACAGCAGGATGACAGTACCCTGAGTTCATTCAAAGTCCTGGTTTACTACCATGAGTACTCAGATAGCCTTTCAGAAAATAGCTTTGAGCTAACTTTATTAAAGAACAAACAAGAAGAAGAATCAACAAAACTGTTCTCCAAGTTTTAAATACCAGGAGGGGAGGAAGCTTTATTACTTTATGCTACTACATTACACAGATACAACAACATCTGTCAACAATAATATTATCTGTATTACAGCAGAGATCCCAGCTGAGACTAAGGTCTCATTGTACAGGACACTTGTAAAACCCAACTAGAAATACACTGCAAGAAACTACCCCCTAAAGAAACTCAAGACTAAGTAGGCAAGAGGGAAAGATTGGGGGGAAAATAACATGACCCTGCTTTTACAGATGGGAAACTGAGGAATGCCAAGGATAAGTGACTTGCCAGAGGCTGAAATTAAAAGTCTGTGGCAGAGCCATAACCGAGTCCAGATTTTCCAAATCCAACTCCAGTACCACCCAAATCCAGTAGACTTCCCTTTAAATTAGTCTTAATAATGTTACAGTTGGAGCTCACTTTGTAATTGAACTGTAGAAACCAGAAGCGGGTACATATTTCCATTGTTTTTAGGAGCACTCTTATTTAGTCCACAGCACATTTTGCTCAGGACTGTGAATTCTTCATTAAATAGGTCCATTGTGTTTAATTTTCTCCACTTAACCTAGAGGCTGCACTTTTAGATGCTGTGCCAGACACAAGCTTGTTTCAGCAGAACTCGGCAGAACTTTTTCCTAATGCTCTTCTACATGCTCAAGGCTAACAAAGCTGCTCCCTCTGAAGCATCCACAGGAGATATGGGAACATTTAATACAACTTAATACACTCCCAGCACGTTGCTGTGAATGAGAAGCTCCTGAAGAAATGCCACAGCCCTGTGACACAACGTGTTGGATGAATGCTTAAACTTTTGTGGTTAACGAGAGTCAACATGGTAATTCAGTGTTAGTCAGAATTACCACGGTTGGATTACCCATTTTTCAACTTCTCCTGTTCTAAGCCATCTTAGTGGTCTTTATTCATAAAAGACACAGATCTACCCATTTCAAATTGCCCCTTCATGTAAATACTGTCAGGACAAATAAAGTAGTTACTGCCAAGCCATCTGAAAATGATCAACACTCTTTGCTGCGAAGTAAGCAAAGTGAAGTCCATTACAAGATAGTAATTTGCACCTTTTTTTTTAATTTGAGGAATAATTCTCTTTTTTTGGTGCATAAGTTAAGCATGGAACATATTATTTAATCCTAATGCAAATCACACCAGCAGGAAATGTCGTAAAGAAAAAAGTAATCTTCTGAAGGAAAAATAAATTATCGACCACGTTACGAAGGAAAGAAACATTCTCGAATAATTTCTTTCTTTGTTGGTATTGGCTGGCAGCATAATCCTTCCAAGTAAATTGTAATTTCCAAATTAGATTATACATTATGTCATATTAGTTTTATATTAGAAAAACAAACTGACTGAAAGGAAAAATGCCAAAGTCGACTTGCCTGGTAATGTAAAATTTTTGTGTTTCTGCTGTGAAATGCTAATGTTTCTTTTTCTTTTTTTAAAACAAGTTTTACAGCAAACATAAAAACTAAATTAAGGCAAGATATTTACTTTACTTGACCAAGCCCTGTTTGAAACATAAATAGGAAAAAAAAACCCGAGCATTTTCAGGACACCACATAACCATAGCAACAGTTATCTCTCTATATAACTACTGATACTGGCATGGAAATTTTTATGAGTTATACATCAGTCAAGAATATAAGCACTTATTGCACACAAAAGTAACATATAGAGAGAACATTAAACCTGCACAGGTCAAGTGATCTGAAGTCAGGAAATGGTGGAATTGAGAATGGCTGTGTAACGTTTGCATTGCTCCTGTGTATGTTACGAAAGAGTCTTTAAATACACCACCCTCTATCAGTTTTTTTGCACACAATTCCTGCTTAAGTCACTGTCCAGAATGGATGGTGTTTGCTGGATACATGGTCTGGGACATTAGTCCTGTGAGGAACAGTTGAGGGTACTGGGATTCTTTAATCTAATTTTAAGGGGAAAAAGATGAGGGAAGATGCTTGGTCCAAGCCTCCTTTACAACATGTTTCCCAAACTCTACATC
Organism: Coloeus monedula; assembly: GCF_965178545.1. Classification (NCBI taxonomy): domain Eukaryota; kingdom Metazoa; phylum Chordata; class Aves; order Passeriformes; family Corvidae; genus Coloeus; species Coloeus monedula. The sequence goes on along the minus strand of NC_138789.1, from coordinate 23,940,906 downwards.
CCAAAGGGACTGCAAGTCTGCTTTTCCCCTACTTGTCTTTCAGAAAATCTTAAAATGCCACTAAGCAAAGATAACACCTTAGCATGGACATGTGTCAGATGGGGTGACCTAGGAACAAGGCCATATGGCATCAGGGAAGAAAGCAAGGTAAGTACAGGACCATGAGGAAGATGAGACTGAGGATGTCCCAGCACACAGGAACTTGCTGAGAGCAATCATTTGCAGAATATTTTGAAGACAACCAGCCAGGGATAAACATGGAAGCACTGTAATTTCTTCATGACCTGTTAAACTGTCCCAAAGCACTCTACTGTCACTACAATTTTTCACTAAGTTTAGACAGTCAAAAACAAATTATAAAAACGATCAATCCCAGCTGCTTCAGGAACCAAAAGCTCACCCATCTGTTTCTCCCAGGAGCTGGCTGCAGATGATCAGGAAACGTTCCACCAAAACAGACCAGCTGACACGTACAAAATGCTTTGGTATTAATTAAAGAAACTGGAAGGTTGATCACATAAAGTGCATCTTTCTACATACAAAGGGAGAATAACCTGTAATGGGGAAGGAGATGTGAGAAAGGACCTGTGCATCCTAGTCCAGAGGACTGACACTTCCTATAGATCCTAAAAGCAATAACTTTGAAATAGTGGGTGTTCATCATCCCGAAATTACCTTTTGCCACTAGGTTTTTTCCCAAATGACAAGGCTACAAATACCTGACTTAACCCTCCATGTGCCCAAAGGAATGTCTGGACATGGAATCATATTAGATGTTAAAAGAAATATATATAGATACATTAGACAAAAATGTGGCCTCCAAAGGCCATTTTGAACTCAAGTTTTTAATGAGCCAAAAGAAAGGTTTAAATGTAAGTTCCCACTTCATCTCAGCGACAATCTCACTTCTCCCATAATATAATACCATAAACTACAAAAGGGTGGGTTTAACTCTAATATATTTTTATATCATCACAGCTACAGCCACATTCCCATTATAAAACAGACAGATAGACAGACATGTCTATCTCACTTCCTGCAAAGGTTATACTTAGAAGCTTTTTAAAAGGAGCCAAGAGACTATTAATATATGTAGTAATGTGGTGATGAACACAAGTACCATGAGGCACAGACCAGTACAAAGCCCTTAGAGAAGTCAGCTCTAGGCTGTGATTCTACACAGTCTCTTGGCTTCCCTAACAGTTTATAATATTTTTTAAAACATTTATTAATCACCTGGTAATCTTCAGCAAACACTTCTAAGTGGATTTTTCATATAAAGCAACATACACACATAATCTTGGGATTTTGTGCAAGACAAAATCATCAATGGTAGCGTAAAGCAAGCAAGGAGCCAAACTCTACGTGATGTAGCCGCATTTTTGTAGTTGATCACATTTGATCATGGGTCTCACAGTACACCTATTTAGATAATATTTTTTTTCCATTTTGGTCTTACTGCACTAAACCTCTAATGATTTACACAGCCCCATCGGTCTCACTTAGCCTGTTCTATATGTTGCTTGCATGTAGGTGGCTAGAAATGGCTTATTAAGGTGTAACCCTGTGATTATCTCATGTTTCATAAAGAGCCAGAGACAGATTTATTACATCTGACTTTCACCAGAATGACATAGAGACTTGATAAAAGAGTTCGTAAGTTTTTTGGTGGTGTTCCACTCTTCCCTGGCTTCCCCCACCTCAAACTTGCACAGGCAGACACTCCAAAGAGCAAGGAAAAAACGTGCTGGCTTTGTGTTTGCTCTCTTCCATTACATCTTAAAAGAAGGGCAGTTGATGAGTGTGCAAATTTGCAAGGTGTTTTATTTCTTGACTCCTTACTCCACTGACCCATCCTCTACCATGACATCACCTGATCCAAGTGTCCCACTAGATATGAGAAAGGATGACATCTGATGGAAATTTTAAAGTAACTCCTCCATGATAGATACAAACCCTTCAGTCTTCTGTAAAGCAATATTTATTGTGTGTGAGCACAAAATTTATTTCTCTCATGTCTTGATACAAAACCATCTGCTATGGATTTTTGAACTTCACCTCTATTATTGGTCTTGGTCAAAGAAATGGCTAAATGGCTCATGACCTGGTATGACGGTGTCATCAATCTGCCCTCTCTCGTGCAAGAAATCAATATTTGGCTTTGGTGTGAAGTATCTTTTCATGTTTTCCCCTCCCAGGCCTGACCCCAGATATCCCTTTCACCCATGACTTTCCCAGAGAGGCAACTGAAGTAAGATTCGCATTCATCAAAATATCTTTTTCATCTATTTTTTTTCCCCCACCTTTTCAGACAGAGCTAACAGGGATTTTGCTGGAGGACCGAAATGCAAGTTGCAGTTCTAAACTCAACAGTCAGAGCACAATCCTTCAAAAAACCTTTTGTGACATAAAATGCAACCAGTGGTTAAGGAGGGGGGAAAGAATAAAAGCAACAATTCTGAAAACCAAAGGGTCTCACAATAAACTGGTGCACATAAAACAGCAGTTTCTAGACAGTCAGAATCCCAGCTGAGAGAGACAAGACACACACACATGTACATATACATATACAAAGAGTCCTGGAGACCATGTCCAGAATTGTATAATTGGTTGGCAGGCACACTTCAATCATTCCTTCATTTTATTGACTGCCATTATTTAGCTTAACAGGACCTCAAAGAAAGGAAGGCAGAAGTTAAATGAAGCAATCTCCCACCCAGCCCTGATGTATTATACTGTCTTCCTTTATACTGACTCATTTGTACCTATAGAAACTGTTCTCAATGACACAGGGACCAGGAATTATTATCAATAAAGAACCTGACTTGACCATAATCATCCATTACCAGGAATGATACTCAACAACTTCTTTTATTAACAAAATTAAAAACAAGAAAAAAATTCCTTTTTTAACATAGTATTTGTTGCCATTGAACTCCACTGGAAAGATATATACTGCAAACATCTGCTTTTACATACAGCCTTTGCACAGTGATTTCAGAGGAGGCCTGAAAGGCTCACTTCAAGGTTTTTGTCTGGGGACACATTATTTAAATGAAGATCTTTAAAACACCATGTCAGATGGCCATCTTCATTTCTGTGATTCCAGGGAAGCAGAGATGCTCCACTGCAAAGAATTTGGCTTCTTACCTACATAAAATAAACAGCTGCAATGCCTGTAGGTCTCAAAAATAGTAGCAAGGGTTCTTTTTTTAATAATCTTCAGTCTACTGTTTCAATAGCTAGACTACACATTGCATCTCCCAGCACATATAATACAGCTGCTTTATGTTGGCCTTCTAGCTGTTCATTATTTTTGCTTTTATAATAAGAAATGTATGGAAATAATGACCCTTTCAAAGTGCCGATCTGTTTAAAGAAATAGCAAACAATCCCAAAGCCACAGAGATTCTTCTGCTGGCACAAGAATGGTGGCCCGTCGTCATTTCAGGCCCCAAATGAGATAACACTTTGAAACAACATTCATTAATGTCTGAAATCCCAATACAGAGCAATTTAATTCAAATGGCTTTGTTCTTTAGAAGAAACCCAAAGGGGAAGGCGGGAAGGCTAAAAAGATAGCTTAAGTCATATAAACTTTCACCAAAGAACAAATCAAAACATCTGAGGTTCATTCAATAGGGCTGACTGGCCTCAGCGAGAAGATGACAAACAAAGAGGCATTGTATTGTTCTGCAGAGTGAGGTTTTTCCAGGAACATCCCGTTAGATGCTTTCCAAGTGAACACCATGCAGCTGAGAGTAGGTGGATTTGAAACAGCACAAAATCAATAAAAATCCAGCTTTCCCTTTCACAGGAAGTCGACTGTTAAAACAGTAATGTACTTGTCCATAGTGTGTAAAACAGAAAGGCCACACAGAGGTTGAGCATTGGGTTACTGCTCAGTGTGTCTCAATAACACGGTCCAGACATTCTGAACATCTTCCCTACCCCACCCTGGAACCTTCAAGTGCCAGATAGTCCAAGCCTTTCAAGCAAATTAACAGGAATAACCTCTGATAAAAGGCAGAAACCAACCGTGTTTTCTAGAAGAACAAACAATACCATTTCCTCCATTAATCTTGTGGAGAACTTCTTAATACCACATTTTGTCACCCTATCCTTCATTCCCAAGGCTCACATACATGGGAAACAGAGGCAATCAGTAACAAGGAGAATCACTGATGGTGCTCTGACTCATGAGAAAAGAAAGAGGTGGGGAGGGTATCAGCATGAAACCAATCAGATTCTGCTGGGCTTAGATGTCTTTATTTATTATGATATTATAGACTTACTACAGACTGGTTTATTTTTTCACGTGATTTGTTCTTCAAAGTTATGAGTGGAAGGAGACCTGAATAAAAACCCCTTATTCTCATGACCTTTACATGCATTCACATTTCGACCAGCAACATGACAAGCACAACCCAAGGTCTTGAATGGCTTCTGCATGAGGCATGATTAAATAGAGAAGGACTTCTCAAATTAGAAGATATGACTAAGATGAGATGTGACAGAGATCAGTGGGATCCTGGCCATGATGAGTAGGAATGAGTTGTTTACTCTCCTTTCCAGCACATCCTGGGAAACGGTGGAGAAAACAACAGAGAGCAGACTGAGAAGAAATGAAAGCAAACAACTCTTCCCACAGCACTTAGTGAAGCTAAAGAATTCCTTGCATGGGATGCTACAAAATGTACGTGGCTTCAAAAAGCGATCAGCCAAACTCCTCAGAGAAAAAAATCCTACTCCCTTAAATACAAAACAACACCTTTGTCTGAAGTGTGCCTGAGCCTTAAAATGCTGAAAGTCAAAAGAGTGATACTGGAAAAATGTCGCCAGGTGCTTGCCCCGTTGCTATAGTTTTTCTTTGGAGTGCCCTGTTGACCACAACCAGTGGCAGAGTTACCATGTTAGAGAGGCCTTTGGCACAACCCAGCACAACCAGCCTGACATTATGTGAACCATCAGAGCAACAGCTCGTGTGTGTTCCCAGCCTGCAGCAAGCATGAGGTAATTCGGATTAATTTAACCCACCCAGAAGGAGGTTTAAGCTAGGCTGAATCGTCTCATGTTTGCCAGTGGCCAAAATACATTTGCGCAAAGTTATCTCACAGTTAGTCACCAGGAGCCAAGGTTCTGCTGAGCCCTGTGGCAGGGACCACTGGCTGTGTGTTACAGGGCTCACCTCAGCCCCACAGGACAAGACATTTCTGTCTGAGCTTCCCAGAGAACCCACTCAACTGACAATGTTTCAGTCATAATCTGATCTTCGGGTTGCGCCTTCCAGCTAAGAGATCACACGGATGTCCCAGCCAATGCTGAGAAGGTTCTGACTGGTTCATGTCTTGTCTCCACCGCTGGTTTGGGAAGCAAAAACTCTCCCATGGAGGTAAAAGTAGAAATCAAGTGAAGCAATTCAGTTTTGCCTTGTTGGCAAGGCAAACCAATCAGCTTTCAGGTTAATTTCCAGTTTAATGTTCACAGATCCCAACTAAGGCACCAAGTTTAGCTAGCTCAATCTCCGGTTTCAAGATGAATGCTCAGCATTGCTGCAGCTTCTCAAAGGCAAATTGCTGGCCTAGCCTTCCAGGTTTGCCACATGAGTAAATGTTCTTGCTTTTGAGGGATTAATCAGAACTTCAGGGCAGCTTTCTTTTTTACTCTGGTAACACTGAGGCAAGGAATCCATGCTGACGTCGATAGTCTCCCACAGGAATGCTGCTGTGGGAGCATCTGCAAGTGATTAATAACTAGAAAAGAGCAAGACAAAAAGGTTCCAGTTGGTGATGAGGCTCCAATGGATGCTTCTGGGGTGTCAAGAAGATATTCATGCTTGCCTTTCCAGTACACAGACATGAAGAACTGCCTCCAAGCATGAGTGCGAAAGATCAGCAACCCTGGGGAAATGGAAATGAAGTGACTGATCCTTCTGTACCAACAGCCAGGTCTGCAAGACCTTGTCTGTGAGTCGCATGGATATTCTTAATGGTAAGGGGAACCAGATGCTCATTAGTCAAAGATGTGGCTAATATACAACCAACAGCATGCTGGTCTAGCTTTTAACCTGTGGGTCTTACTGCCTGCAGAATGGCAGTGGGACTCTAACAGGGCTGTGTGGGAGTCAGGGATTTCAGCACAGATGGATTTGTGCAAACTCCTGGTCAGATTACTTGACTCCTGGGTTCTCCAATTCAGGTTGGATCCGCACCTGGGGGCAACAGAGCAGTTCATCTGGCGAACATGGAATCAGGCTAACTTCCACCAGAGGTGGTGAGGGGTTGAAATAAAGCCGGCATTTAAAGCAATCAAAAACTTGAGTTTCTCATGGAGATGGATCCTCCAAGGCCTCTGCGGAGGGAATTCCCATTGACTTCAACACACAAGGAGAGCTTAGAGGAGCAGACCCCTGAACCTGGGTCAAAGTAATGAATGAAACCAAGTTCTGCTGCAAACGACATAAATCAGCCACATTCATTCCAAACCAGGCCCTGCAGCATGACCCTTAACCAACCTTTCAGTGAACCTGAGATATGGTTTTCAAATTTGTAATGAAACCTGAAACTAAGTGATTTTCACCTGGTTCTGGCTTTCACAGAAAACATTTCACAGCAAGCTTTATTCCCTAGGTGTGATCCCCTAATTTCTGTGTTAAATCCAACTCGTTCTTTGAACTGACAGAACCAAAAAGCAACTTTGTGACAATTATCTGAAATGCATTAAAATTTGTATAAGTGTACGAGCTCCAAGTGGATGTCTTCCATGGAGTTCCCCAAGGAATTTTCAAGACATGTCATTTGAAAACCACGTGCCTTAAAAAAAAAAACTAAAAGGATAACACTTATTCTAGACTTGCATGCAAAAGCTTCTGCAACTAACAGCACCTCTAAGTTATATCCTTGAGCAGGGGACAGTAAGGGAAGAAAAAAGGAGTACAGCCATCAATCATCTTGAAAGCTAATCCCACTAGGACAGTGATTGTCTGTAGAAGGCCTTCCAAATGAAACCCCAAATCTGGAGTAGGCTTTGTACCATTAATGTGGGAAGCTCTGTTTCAGGTTGTCTGTTAGCAAAGATTCTCTAAGTGTCCTTCCTGAAGAAGGACAAACAGGTCCTATCCAGCTGAAACCCATTCACTGGGTATATCTCTGAAGAGAAGACAAAATGAATCTGCATAACTTAATTTGCCATCCCCCCCCACAAGTGTGTCATTAAACACCTAAAAGAGTCAGGGGACAGAGCACTGAACCAAAGAAAAACTCAACTGTGGGAGCAATATCGTGTTTGAAAAGGGAGACAATAAAACCCAGCAAAATTTATCCATCCTAAGAATGGTGCAACTGACCACCAGGCCCCACATTCAATACCCCCACAAGATTTCTAGTTCAGATGTGGCACACAGCATCCCAGAGCATCACTGAGTATTTAAACTAGGTCCTCAGAGGTTAATTTCTAACTACACATAACATGCAGGTGCCCCATCATCCCTGCAGACATGGAGCAAGAGGGACTGTAGGGCAGTGGGGAACCAGTGGGACAAAGTCATTGCATTGCTGCTCTTACCCTCCTCTATCAGATCAAGCCTTGATGGTAGAGCACAAGTGCGAAGGAGGGGACTCAGAAGTGTGTAACCAAATGCCCCTTTAATCTCTGTTCACCTCAAAAACATCACTGGGCAGAATCCTCTCTTTTATTGGAAATGAAACATGATGCTGGAGCCATATGAGGACAGTTACCAGCAAGGGAGCTCATCCTTTGGGGCCCAGCTGCATTGACAGCCACTGAAGAGGAAAGATGCTCCAGCATTCCCAGGGCTTTGCATCCTGTTTGCTCTGCAAAGATGTGCTCAATAGACACGATCCAATCAACCACTCTTTGATCACTGCGTGTTTTCCTTCATGCTGAATTTCTAGACAGGTAGCATTGCCTCACGTTTGATAATACCCTTGTTATAAAGGACACAAACCCATGATTTACTCTGCAAAAAGCATAACGCTCACTGAAAATAGCCTAGGAAGGATATAGCGTCATACCTAACACTACATTAAGTGCAAACTGAGAACCCGATATATTTTAGGAAAATTCAGCACACTCTAGACTAATAAACATTTTACAATATTATTGCACATGTTCATTTCACTTTGTACAAATAATCATTCCCTTCACATCTAATAAGTCTGCTTGACACATTTGTGGCCTTATAAAAACACCTTCAAGGGTCTTGTTTTGAGGCATCAATCATTTATTTATACAAAGCTCAAAGACAATGACTAACAATTCTGATGGTATAAAAGCCTTCAGCTGTGATCTTTGTCTTGCTGTTTGTTATCTCGGAACTCTAAAGTTATTTAAAGGAAATTTTATTTTAATAAATAAAGAAAAAAAAGCTTGCTTTTTCCCTCTGGCAGCAACATCAAATCAATCAAGGTGAAGGAAAAGACCAGAGCCATTTGCCTTTTAGTGTGTTTCCAGAGCTAAAAATAGAGTGCAGTTGGAGTCCTTATTTGCAGTTTGTGCTGTCTACACAATCACCGGAGGTGCCAGGGTCTGTGAAAGCACAGACTGAAAATCATGCTTCCAGCTGTCACCTGTGCAGATATTTGGAGTTGACTTTACCCACTGTCCTGATACAGAGCTTAGACTGACCTCACTAGAAATAAAAACCAGCCGATTCCAAGGGAACAAGAAGAGTGTCAAAATCCTAAGTGCAAAAGGGCTCATAAATCTGGGTACCCCAAAGCTGGTGCACATTTCTGATCTCACTCCTTATTGCAATTTCACCTGCTTTTTCTTTCATCTCCAAGCAAACTCCACCTGCCCCCCCCGCTGGGCCAGACCCTCAAGGAGCAAAAACAAGACCACCATGGCACAGACCCATGAAATCACACTGATTTAGGGTAACAGAGCAGCTTATCTGCAGTGGCAGTTGTTCCATGGTATGTTATGACACAACAGTCCTGCACTGACAGACGGAAACTGTCACTGACTTTTTTTGTAGCAAGCCACGAAAATGACGTTTCCCTTAAACTCATGATAGCTGATCTATGCTCCAAAGTTAACCAAAAGCAGAACCTCCATTCCAGTTATGACCTCAGATACATGTAAATTCAAATGAGGTGCCAAGGAAATATGATAGAAATAGGAGAATTATAAGCACTTACGTAACAATACAAGCATTCTGAAACTTGGTTTACAATTAAAGTGGATGTATAATTGACTGTATTTTACTAGGCCCAGATTACGTTCAAAGCACACTGAAGTGGATTTGCAGGTTTATGGAAACACATGTTAACTGATTGTACAAGAACAGGTTTTCCCCCAAAGCCAACTCTCCCTCGTGCTTTGTTATCATTGCTTTTAATGTCACATGATGCCTGACAGCACGATATAAAAATTAAATGCTAGAAAATAAAACAGCTGCTGATTTTAGGAGAACTCTGAAAAAAATTCATGGCCTCTGTTTAAGACACAGCAGTGGGGTCACACTGCTGTTAACCCAGCTTTCACTTTCTCCCAGGCACAGACAATCTACCCAGTTGCTCCATGTACATCTCCAAGGGGTAGGCAGCAAAACCCCCAAAACAAAGTCATTTGTTAGGAAGAAACTTCCCCTTATAAATATATCCCTGAGGATACCCCTGTATGGCCTTGGTCCTATTCCCATCTTCTTGCAGAAAGTTGCCTTTAGGGAGGTTGGTCCATGCTGGTACCAGCTGGGACTGCTCTGGAAGTGCAACAGATCCTCTCCAAGTGGTGCTGGACTGAAGATCTGATCCTTCAAAACCTCCAGCCTCATTGTGCTCTTGAAAAGATTTACAAGGCCAATTTAGCCAATTATGATGGATCTGCCATTCTTAAGGATCTGCTCTCACCATGTTTACTCAGCCTTCTTTTTTTGTGCTTGTACCCACTTTCATTTCTATTGGAAACTTACCAGAAAATATACAAAACCTGTAAATCATACTAAAACCCATTAAAACTGAGATTAATTTAGTCTTAAAGGTTAGCTCCATTCTCTAACCACTATTTCTGTCTGCAATCTGTCTTCATCAGACACTAATTAATAAGCAGACACAGCTTTAGAAACCTGCCTTTAATCTTCGGAAAGTGTAAATGCTCATGGTTACTAATGCAAAATCTCAGTACACAATTCATCAAGAGATTGGAACATATAATTTTGCTTTATAACAGCTTACTGATTTAGAGGACTAAAAGCACAGGTGAAGCTGAAAAGAAATATTACTTTGGAAGTTTAAAGTATTTTGCTTTATTTTTTTCTCTCTGCAGTGCCAATGCAGTTGTATTTTCCTTAGACATTTTCATTTTTTTCTCAGGCACCAGGATTAGATCCTCATGTGTTTTACACCAAGAACCTTTGCTTGAAGTCAGAGTTTGTTACTCCTGATTTACAGTGGTGCAAGTCGTTTGGGGATTAACCCCATCCAGAACTGTGTGCAGAAAGAGGAGGGTCTTGTGACAACTAGGAGGTAAAATATTGCTCTGCAAATTATATTTTTAATGATCACTTCCTTTCATAATGATGCAAGATTATATATTGACTGTGAAGAGCTATTTATGTGCCATGACTAAGATACGTTTTCATCAAACATTTATTTCTCATGCCTAGAACCAATTTGTATTTGATTAAAGGTTTTCTACGCGTTTACAGGAAAAGATTATTCACATTGGATTGCTTTTCTCAACAAAACAAAACAAAAAAGTTTGCAAGTACTGCCAAAAGAGCGGTTTCAAATACATCTCTTTTTACTCTGTGCATCACAGTAGGGATTTCTTAATCAATATCATGCTGGCTAGCACAGATACACTGGCATCTGGGCTAGACCACAGCAGCAAATGACTGATGGTGATGGCTCTTTGGAATTGCATCCTTTAGCTGGACCTGAAATTGCCATCTTTAGGGTACATTGAGATCTACAGATCCACAGAGTACAAATGAGAAGATCTCTTAGGACATGTTTCACTATCAAAAGGTAGGGTGGGAGTAAAACTCTTATTTAGTTCTTGAAGATTTCCAGTGATGACCACTCCATCTCCTCCCCAGCTATTCTGACAGGTACTAGTTGTACTCTGCTTTCAGCCTCTTTCCACAGTTTTTTGGGCAAACAAACTCCGCTGGTTTTCCAAACCATATCTGATAGGCTGTAACATTTTCTTTCTCCCTTCAAAATAACTAAACTTGGAGCTAAAAAGTGGCTTGTTCAAATCATATCTGCCTGCCCAGGCTGAGCAGAAAGCATCAGTGCTCTCTTTTGCACAGAGCAGATTGCCAAATATCTCTGCAGTCAGTCTTTGGGGAGTTAGGGTAAACCCAAACTACTCACACACCCTGCCTTCAGTACCTGACCAAGCAGTTGGACTGAGATCCATCTGCTTCCCACCACTTACCCCAAGAAATTGGGGAAAGTGGGATTAATCTCCAGTGACTCCAGAGGTTTCTAATCCAAACTAGTCATTCAGGATCCCACAATAGCCAGTGGGGGAAAATACGTTCCTCAGCGCAACTTCAGGACTGAGGATAAGAAGGTTCACCCTGTGGAGCTGCAGTCTCTCCCCAGTGACAATAGGGGAAATCTAAACTAACCAGGGCCAGATGCCTCCAACTGAGATGTCTCTAAACGTATGCAAGACCATTCCCACTGCAAACCCTTCTGTGCCTCAGTTCTTTAGACAAGATCTCCACAAAGACCAGAAAGGTTTAGAAAATGAACACATCTAAGGCCATGATGTACCTGTAACCCAAAGGACATTACATGACAGTGGGTCCATGCCAAAAACCCCAAGAAATGGGCAAGTCCCATCATTTTTCCACCTCTTGCTTTCCCACTGGTTTTTTTTTTTCCCCTTTTTTCATTATCTCTATCATCACTCCTGCTCTCTGCTGAAGAAAAGCTGCAATATGTCGAGCACATGGGGGAAGGATTCTCTGCAGCAGCATTAAAAAAAAAATAGGAAAAGCTCCTCTGAAAAACGTTTTCGTTATTAAGACACTTGGATTTTTCAGTATAAATAAATTTATTCATGAGAGCACTTAAGACAAGTTCTAAGGTTAACAAACACTGCACTATGCAACTCACAGCTGTGACAAATATTTAAGAAATCCGATACAGCATGCCTAAAAATTATTCATTTGCAGGCCTCGTTGCTTTTGAAGATCAACTGTTTTATTTGTAATTTTTGACATTTTCCTTCTTTTCCTGTTTGGCCTGTGAATTTGAAAGGGTTGTAAACACGTACTCCAGCTCTCTGCCTGAGGCACTGGGCTGTTGTCAGCATGCCAAAAAGAAAAGGAAGCTGATAGGTCCTTTGGTACATACCGATATGAAGGGCTTGTAAAGATAGTATTTGCTTGTTTTTTTTGATCTGACTTTGAATCTGGCTGTAGTACCTACCCTTCAGGGAAAAGCAACTTTTAAATAAATGCTTCAAGATTGTGCAAACATTTCAGTAGTTTCAGAGTCCCGGTGTTCTGGGTCAGGGAAGGAAGAAAATACATGTCAGTCAATAGAGATGGAAATGATAAAAAATGGTTAGAGCCACAGCCATAATTTTTTTCCTGGGCTGGGTGACGGGTTCTTTCGACGGCCGCATCACGTGCTGCTTCACTCATGTGCTGCTTCACTCATGTGCCTTTTGACTGGCCTATAAAATGTGCTGTGGATTTTATGCATGTGCACACACATACACTTGGAAACAGATTAAAAATACACAGTTCTTTCAAACTCATCGCCCATCAATCCCACAATTTGCTAATGCTGCAGGATGAAGAAAAAAATATAAGCTTGCTAGCTTTTCTGTTAGTCCTCTGAGAGCTCTGAGATGGTTATTTCCTTCCATTCCTCTGTTTTAGCTAAATTTCTGCATTTTTTAAAAAATCGCTTATCTATTACCTAGCTCCTGAGGATCCCAGCTCTCTGCACATGAGTTGCTGTACCAACATGTAGGTCCCAAAAACTCCCCAACAGGAGCTTAGAGCTGTGGGAGCTGATCCTGCTGAACACAAGGATCTGAGCACAAGGCAGAGCCTGCTCGCCTTGGAGAGCTCATAAGATCAAGGGCCAAAGAGCAGGAGAAGCAGAAACAGAACAAAGTGAAATGGCTCGTTCAAGGCCACAGAGCAAAGCAGTGATAAATCTGGGAACAAGAGCCACATCTTCTGGATGTTTATTACAGCAGAACAAATCAGCCATTTCTCATTTGCCTCTTCTACTTTCCTGTTACTTCCCACCCATAACTCTTCTATCTTTCTGCAAATTGCAAGGTGTTCTTACAGGGGGGGTGTATTTTGCAAGACAAAAAAAAATCTGCTTCTTACCCCATGGCTGGTTAGGGATGCTGGGAGAACAGAGCCCATACTTGGACACAAAGCAAGGAATTGGAGCTACTACATGCCCCTGGGGAAACACAGCTCCCAAAATACTCTATACCAGGCATCAATTCCTTGATTGCACAATTAGATTTTTATTTTTCTTTGTGGATCTAAATTTTTGCTGCTGATTTTTAATACTGAGAAATTGGAAGGGCTTTATCTCTTGATTGGGTTTGATCTGTGCTAGAAAAAAGCCTTAGAGATTACACATCTGGGTTAAAAGCATAGGAAAATGAGTTTTGAACAAAGTAGCAGGACAAGCTGAAGATTTGGAGGCGCATGGACTTACAGTCAGCTCATACCAAAAAGCACCGGGTGAAATCCATGAGACCAGGTGTGAAGTCCATCACATTAATAACATGCACTTTTCCTAAGGGAAAACCAGCCCTGTGAGTCCTGAGAAATATCCCATGACAGAGCACATCACAGGGGCTTCTGCCCCCAGAAAACTTGCAATTGAAGAGAACCAGAATCTGCAGCAATACAGCAGAGATTTGAGGTGGAACAAGAGGAAAAAGAAGGAGAAATGGAGGTGCAACAGTTAATGACTTTTCAAGGGCCAGAGGAGTGGCAGGGTCAGGGTTTCCCAGCCCTAAGATGGCAGATCTCCCCTCTCTCCCTTAGCAGAGGAAAACTGCCCTTTTCCCTCTTGTTGGCAAGCTTTGAGCATCAAAACACTGGAGGCCAGGGCGAGGAGAGAGAGCAAAGGGAGGAAGGAGGACAGCTGATACATTCAGCACATCTTTCCCTAGCTGGGAAGCACTGGCTGCTGCCAAGGGGCCAGCACAGGTCCAGGGACTCAGCAGCCCTACAGCAAGCTCAGGGGTACTGCCTCCTACCAGCTGTAAAACCCACAGCAGCCCAGGTTGTTACACTGCTGCCGGACCACCGGGCCAGCTGCAGGGTGTGTTTGAAGGGAATCTTTCCACGCAATGAAATCCTCAGGCCGTTATTCCTTGGATGCTTGGCAGAGCACCGCTGTCACGTTTTCATGGCAATAGCAGCCTGCGGGAGGCAGGATCCCGAGCAGAGACAGTTCTGAGGCTGTTACGTATTTGTGGCACAAGTTGGGTGGGTTTTTGTCATCCAGCATTGAACAGGGCAGCGGGTCCTCTCCTCAGCCTGCAACTGCCCCACAGAAAGCACCGCTCCACTCTCTCCCCCACTTGCCCCTGCTGCCGCACATCCATCCCACCAGTGGCTGGGGTTTGGGGGAATTTGTCTCCAAATGGGAAGCAGATTGGAAAATGGATTAGCAGGAATAAGATAAAGAATTAAACCCAATCAGCAGGCGACCGCGCTTTTAAAAGGCACAGATGCACGCGATTAGCTTGCCGCATGTGCTCCAGTCAGATCCCAACATCAGAGATGGGCTTGGAGAAAACCTCAAATCCCCAAAGAGCTCGCCGGGGCCCTGGGACATGCCTTTGCACAGCAAGGGCTGGGTACATCCCCAGAGCCATGCCTGGGAAGCACAGGCTCAGGCAGCCCTTTGGTTCCTCATCCCCCCAATTGCATCCCCCTTGGTGCCCTCCACAGGGAGGGCATCCCCCTCTGCTTGCTCCAAGCAGCAGGCAGGCATTTCCATGTCCCCAGCACTGCCTGTGGGACACAGGCTGAAGGGGAGACGGAGCAAAGTTAATCCCAGTCTCACAGTGCCTGAATAAATCCCAGACTGTGTTTGGTGGGGGGGCTGGAGAGGAGAAGCAGAAGCAGATTTTTTTTCCTCCTCCACACCCAGGTCACTGAGTGAGTCAGGGGTCAGGGAACAGGAGTGCTGGTCCAGCTCCACCCGCTCCCCAAGCAAGGCCAAGGAGGGTGAGAAAATTTAGGGAAGGGCTTCCCACCTCCAGCTGGATGAGGTGATGACCGTTTCATCATGTTGAGAAATGCTCCAGTGTCTCCTGGCCCCACACTTACTTAAGATCCATCTAAAAAGTAAATATTGCCGAGAGAGAACAGCATCTGCACACTATCAAGTTTTCCTGGATCCCAGGCAGTTCTTGGGTTCACCAGCTTCAGGGGGTGGTTTTCTATTTGGTTGACAGGGATGGGATGGGATGGAATAGGGGAGATAGCAAGGGAAGAGGGGGAGAAAGGGATTGAAAGTGGACAAAAGCTCTGATTTTTGGGAAGTCCTTTCTTGCTGGCAGAGTATCACCATCAAGTTCTTGTTGCTTCGACATTTGATACAGGTTCATGAGTTCAGTAGGAAAACATGAAACCAGAAAGGGCCAAATCCTGACCCCAAAGCCCAGGGAGTACTGTAATTTAGCAGACAGACCACCCTATCGTTCCTAGAACAATAAAATAATCTTAATTCTATAGGACTAAATCCCAAACCCAGCATGGCTCTTTCCAGTTGGTGACAGCAGAGTCAAGCTGTGTGGTTTGCAACCCCATCAGCTTGGAAGCTCTGAGTATTTTGCAAACATTAATTCAAAGGCAAAAGTCTGCTGTGAGAAAAAGGACATTTCTTTCACTGCTTCACAGCTGGGGAAGGAGAAGCAGAGGTCAAACATCAACCTGAGTTCCTGCGTGTTAAACAAGGTTTTCTACTTCTTCTGGACCTCACCTGGGCAATGCCAGTTTACAGCCCCCAGAGCTTTGCCCAAGTGATCATGGCAGATTCACAAGCAGCTGTATGTGGCCACCCTTTGTCCAGCCCTCTGCTCAGACCAGGGTCAAAAGCCACCTGTCTGAAAGGACAATGTCAAAAGAAATGCCCTGGAAGTGGTGTGGGGGGGCCCCTTGGTTTGCAGGATGATTTTTCCCAGCTCTGGAGCAGAACTTCAGTGAAGGAGGGTTTAATCCATTGCATTGGGTCACTAGGCAGGTGTGAACAAGGGCAACACTGTGGTAAATTGCAGCGCTTCATCTGGCAAATTTGCCACAGCTTTGTCATGTTTTGTCAGGGGTTTATACTTCAGTCTTCCCCCTCAAAAGTCACAGGGTTTTGGAGCTTCCTTCCATGATGTCTATGTAGCCTTATGTGGGCACATGGGACCATCTCCAGTGGCTTTCAATCCGGTGGGCTAATCTCAAACACATCTTCACCCATGGAGGAAGACCATAAAGGTTCATCATACCTAATGTGAGGCCTTCTCCTCCTGTTTTTAATCCCTTAAATTAAATAGATGGTATTGGGCATGTTTTAAAGAAGGTGAGTCAGATGAGTGCATCCTGAATGTGCTCATCTCTCCCCACCAAAAAAGAGTGGTGCTGACTTGTTTTTCTTTTCTTTTTTCCAGCTGGGACAGAGATGAATCACACCTGAAGTTCCTGTAGTTTTCAAAGAATATTCACCCAGGAAAGAGAGTCTCTGTAAGGTTAAGGCTCAGCCACCAGCAGGCACCTGAGATGCCTTATGTGTGCTGACCCTGGGGCTTCTGTCTCCAGGAATTTAGGTCTCTGTTTTTGCTGCTCAAGAAACAATTTTCTGGCACTGACAACTGGTATGCTGCAGCAACAGAAAGATTGCACATGGGGTGGTCTAAGAAGATAAGCAAGGCCAGTTTTGAAGGGAGAGAGAACATCAGTTGTAAAATAGGTTTGAGTAGAGTGAAAACCCCACAGCAACTTCATTGTAGTTCTGGATATTCCCAGAGAACTTCACAAACATCCACTTTCACTTCTGGAAAGAGTTCCCCAGGCAATCAACCCCTGAGAGCAGCAGAGCTGGGTCCCGCATTCACGATTTTGCTGTCTCTTCTTTTCATCCAGCCAACCCTCACTCCTGACATGACAGCCACAGAGCCCCATACACAAATGGTCTTGCCCAAACTCTGTGATTTGAGCCACAAGACTGGGGCCAACTTCCCCTTTCCTCCTTCCCACCCCAGAGCCACCCCAGGCTCCCAAGCCACTCTCACCCCCATTGAAAATACTCCACCTCCTGGAGCCCACGCAGCCACTCCAGCCCCAGTTGGTCAAATCCAAGAAAAAGATTTGTTTAAGCTTTTTCCAGCATACATTCCACTGCAGACATTGCTTTTAGTAAAGGCTGCACCACAATCCTTTTCATAATGGCATGGAGCAATCTAGCAATATCCTCCTGCACTTAGAGAGTGAGTTAATGAAGGAATAGGTTAATTGAAATCGACTTCAGAACAGAGCACAAGAGGTTGAGCTGAAACGTGGCATAAAATAGAAATGAAAAGAAAACCCAGCTTCTCAACACAGCCTGTAGCTTTCTGGCCATACACGGAAAAGAATTATTATTTCTTCTTCGTCTTCTAATATGTTCAACAGTAAAACCACCAATAATATGAAAATAAATTACACCTGGGGCAACCTTATATTGCACTAACAGTCTGGCTCTGATTAGCCTTGCCTTTATCATGCATGCATCGTATTAGTCCGTTTCAAAGAATTCGTGGAGAAATTCATACTTCGACCTTAAAACAGAGAGTAAAAACACAGCTGAATTTAATTACCCGCTGACCGCATGCACTGGGTTAGGTAATAAAATATAGAAGCAGTAAGATATGTAATGCTTTATTAAGCTATCTCAGATACAAGAGCATGCCTGGCAATTATGCCTGAAGGCTACTGAAGGCTACTCAGAATCTCTCGTGGACCACCCAAAGAGAGGAGCTAAACAGAACCTGGTCCTCGCTGCACAGCAAAGACATCCATAAATAATACAGCTATATGCAGGCAAAGTGCCTCCTTGCTCCTATCTGCCTTTAAGTCCATATGTTTATCAAACACACATTGCCCTGGCATCAATGAATTCTTCTCAGCCTTGCTCAAGATGTGTTTTTTTAACGCTTTCCCGGTGCACTCTTAAGCCCGGCTTAGGCCCCAAGTTTATGAACGTTTAAATAAAACAGCTAAAAATTAAATAAAGCTCAGAAATGGCTGGATGGGAAAGCAAAAGCCAAGCCTGCCTCTCTGCCTTGTTTCTAAAAGGAAACCTTGGATGCAGTTAAAGAGGATGGGTGAGAACAGAACCAGTTTGCAGAACCACTCTGCAGATAAAATATTTAAGAGAGGTGAGAAGGCAGGGAGGGAGGAGAGAGAGCAAAAACTATCCTAATTCCAAAATTAATGACTTAAAGAAACCCAGCAAAAGGCACAAGCTGCAAATACTGATCTTCCCGTATCCATAGGTTCAGGCAATAATTTTTAATTTAAAAAAGCAACCCTTTCTTTCTGGTTTTTCCAACCTTATGCCGCCCCATAACATGTAATCTTACCCTAATAGAACAGAACTATACAATGAATAATGAAAAGTTGTGATAAACAGAGGGGGAAAAAAAGCCCATTGAAAGACACATTGCCAGGGAATTGTACTACAAACTGGATAACCCAAGCTTATAAAGAGATTCACATTTTCAGGCCCCCATCCAGGCAAGGGGCCCAGGTTCTGGGTTTCCAAGGGAAAAGACAGTTGTCTGTCCTCCTGCTCCTGCATCATTCCCATAACATGGAGTCACAGGGTGCCACCAAGAGCTTGTTACACCAAATCTCAGCAAAACCTTGAAGTCTGGAGACCAGGCAGCAGGATCAGCACAGAGGCAGCAGAGCCAAGGGCAAGGTGAAAAAGGGATGAGATTTGCAGAGATCGAGGCAGATTCTCTGGCAGGAGGGGAGCCTGAATCAAAACCTCATGTCCAAACCTTCCTGGTGACCACCCCTTTTTCTCTTCTTCCATTTCCCTTCTCAGTTGTTGTTGGCTTAGACTACAGACAATTTAGGGTAGGAACACTTTTGCGTGTGGCTGTGCCATCCCTGGAGACACCACACTTGGTTGGAGTCTGCAGGCTGTATATAAATATAATCACAGCCATAAGAATCAAATTAGAGACGGATCCAATATTCACATCTAGCCCCTCTTACTCGTAACCAGCTGAACCCAACTTGCAGATCCCAGAAAATTTCCACCTCTGGCAATCTTCGCCCCCGTGCTTGCCATGTAGGTCTGATCTCCTCTTTTCCTGTGACGGGAAATCTGTTTCTCTGTGTACTTAGGTTTAGGGTTTGGTTTTTCTAATTTTTAATAGGAAAATGGGTCCAAAGCAAAATTTGAATCAAACCATTTCAGAACGAAAAAAAAAAAAAAAAAAAAAAAAAAAAAAAAAACACAACCAATACCAAGTTTGGGTCACTTTTTCCTTTCCCACATGCCCTGGCACTTATTCAGGATCAGAGGCAGACTTTCTTAAACATACTGTGGTGTGAAAGGTTGCTCTGCAAAGATTTCTGGCCTCCACTCTCAATGCAAGATGGGTGAGAAATCTCCAAATAGAGCTAATTCTCAACGACTTCCACAGCAATGTTAGAGGGGAAATATAGAGCTCCAGAAAGTGGCCATACTCCTATCTCCAGGAGTTCACAAACACCCATGGTAAAAGGGAACTGAGCAGCAGCTCCATCAAAGTGACACGTCTCTGGCTGGATCAGTATTTACATGGATCACAGTTTGCTCTGCAGTGCCTGTTGGCAAAGTTAACTGATCAGTCTCCCAGTCCACATTTCCTACAACTGAGCCAAGCAGACAGAGAGGGACCACTCGAATACCTTGCCTGCAGATGATGGAGATGAGGATCCAGGGGTCTGCATCACAAAACTTCCCTGTTCACACCAGAGCCTGGGAGTTTCTGGGGTGCTATATTTAACACAGGTTTCCTGAAATCTGTCCCTAGTGCTTCAGAGCGGGGGGTTTGGAGATAAAAACCAGAACTTTGTATGCCAGATCAGGAATTCTCGCAGACAACGTCTGCACTGAGTGCCCTCGCAACAGGCAGCAGGGGAGCCCTGCTCGTTCACATTCTCTTTATAAACAGTTGTTTATTTTATTATCTTTATTTGAAACAGATTATGCAGCAGAAGACTTCTGGAAAAATCTTTTCCATCTGACTACTATTTTTGGCAACATACGGTACAGGATAGAAATGCGCTTGCTCGCCTTTGTTTATTTGTCTTTATCCTTAAGGGCTGCAAGTGGGGAGAAAGATGTATTGGAAGTAACTCCAGAGAATGCCTGTGATTGTCAGTGTAAAGACAACTATGGTGCAAATCAAAAGTCTTTACGTAGGGCTATCCACAGACAGCACACACGAGACAGAATTAATCTTTCTTTGAGAATTTTTGCCTCCATCTCAGGACCTTTCTGAGCTTTCTGTAGGAAAAGAGCTCAGAAAACCCAACACCAAACCCAGCAATCTCCGTGACCAGAGCTGAAAGAGTGGCTGCTGCTGCAAGAAGCAGAAAACTGTGATACACTGATGGGAACCAAAATGAAGGGTGACAAAGACATCTCAATAACAGCTCCACTGTGATATTCCTACACCACAAGGGACCACCCTATTGAATTAAAAGCATTAACAACTTTTTCTAAAGAAATTATCCAAAACAGCTATAGAGAACAATTAAGGTAATATTTAGCTGTAAGTACTGTTAAAAGCCCTGATTCATCTCTGATACAAGAAGTCAGTAAGCCACAGGGATGATGGGCACAGGAAATACACATTTCAAAAGAAGCTGGAGAAGTTTAAGAATGATGTAATAAAATTAGTTGTAATGCCAAAATACAACTGTGCATTACTATGCATTTCTTTGCATGTGAAAAAAAAAAACCATAATAAAATTAGGGGCGGGAATTTCTTCATTTGAATTGATCAGTTATTTTTCTTAATGCCTCAAACACTGATAGTGGATTAGCTGCAGTTCACAGGTACTTTTCCCAGGCATATTCAGTCTTTCCCTTTTGTACCCCCATTCAGCACAAAAATGAAGAAAACACACAAAAACAAAAAATATTTTTTTAACAGAATTGGGAAAATATTGCTCACACTAGAAACTTTGCTCTGAGAGAGGGAAAAGGACCTGATTTTCTGTCAAAAACATTCAGAGAAAGACAATTCAAAAAACCTCAGGGTTGCCCTTCCCACATACAACTGCTGAACCTGTCTCCATGATGTAGAATTTCTTTATGGAACATGAACACACGCATCCGTAAGCCGTTAGCAAGGCTTCCACAAAACCTGCAGTGCCCGTAACGTCTCCATAAAATTTTCACTTAAACATTATTCATTGATCTGCTTGTAAACTTCCCAAACAGCACGTCGCCTAATTAATCATTTTTATACTAGATGCAATCGTGAGTTTAAGCTGCAGAATGGTTTGCTGTGGCTAATCACATCCATGCACTGAGAAAAGATGGAGCTGTTTGACAATTGAATATGAAGGTTTAATTATTCTATTCAGAAACAAAGTTTTCATTAGAGAATCCCAGAGCAGCTGGTTACGGTAATGATGTCCCTAGTGGAATTACAAACAGGATGAAAAGGGTTGGACAATGTTATTTGACTTACAGCATCGTGATGTTCATTTTGAAAGCCATGAAGAGTTGGACAAGATTCTTTAAGTTTTGTGTTGCTGGTGCCAAAACTCAGCTGGAGCGTGTTTTCACGACACTATCCACTTCCTATTGTTTTGCAAAATGCTTTTTCCACCTTCTGAAAAGGGCTCAGAAAACAATACACCTCAAAGCGAAGATTTTCTGCTAGGAGGAGCTACTGAGCCGAGCACAAACTAGACGTCCTCTGGATCCCCGTCGTCTATGACCGCATGGAAATACAGCGCACACAGCTTGGCTTTCCCACCTCCAAACTCTTTTAGGGAGCAGAGGAAATAGGAGAAGGTGCCAGTACCATTAACACTACCTAATATGGCACACGTTCCCCTCGGTGCAACCTTACTCGTGTCATGCAAATGTGGATATTAACTGTTCAAAGATGTGGGTGCTGGGGCACAAGGAAGTCCTCGGTGTAAGTTGGACTGGCTCCAACCCCACATCACATACTGCCCTAATGACTTTATGTCTCGTTGGGAGTGAGAGAAAGAGGAGGGGAACCAGTCCCAGAGCGAGGGAAGAGCCCATTACACTTTGCTCTGCTGTTCTGCTCTGCCAAGAAGAAACCAGGACAGGAAGGAAAAGGAACCAAACAAAGCTCCCCAGTCGATTACATTCAGATTCAGGACTCCCAGTGAGGCACCATGGCTTTCAGAGGAGCCTTCCCAAATGCCATCATAAGCACTCTTCACTATAATAAGTTCGGCTCAGCTTGTCCCAGTCTTTTCTTTTACAGCAAAGGTGATAAAATTGAAGTTCTAGACTCCTGTAACATGTGTCCATCTTTCCAGAGGATGGGGGAGGAAAGAAGCTAGGAGTTAGTGCAACAACATAAAATGTCATGAGAGATCCTTTTTTCTGCAGAAAAAGCCCTTTTCTCTGCATAGCTCCCTCAAGCTATACGTGCTAATGTCCAGAATTAGGTCCTAAAATGTAACATCTCTATTGAATTCTCTCCTTCCTTGTTCCTTTCAGGACTTCCCCAAATAATTCATGTCCCAAATGTAAGCCCACCATGAGAAGAAAAAAAAAAAAAGGAAAAAAAGAAAAAAGAAAAAAAAGAGAAGGGGTTAAAAAAACCCTCATGAAGACATATATCCTGCTGAGCCACCAGAGAAGCTCCAGGAACATCAAAAACAGAACCAACTCCAGTGAGTTCTGATGTGGTTTCAATTTTGGATTCTGTCATTGGGAAAGTAATCAGGTCAATCAGAAATGTGGTGGAAACCCAGCTGAGAACATGAATTACTGCACATTCTAGACCACCCAAGACCAGAAAGGGAAAAATACCCCAGAACTATATCTTAGTAATACTACAGCTTTTATCATTAGGGTTAAAATTATAGTTGCAGTGAAACTAAGGAAACAATACAGATTTGTAAATGCTTCCCACTGAAATCTTCATTTATTCTTTAGCTTGTGTGTCCTACTGCTGTATGAAACTACTGAGAAAGTTCAGTTAGGGCTGAGGGCTGGGGGTCACATCCTCAACGGATGCAAATGTGGAACAGCTCCAGTGCTGGGACGGTTCAGCCCTTTGTTGAATTAAATTCCAGCTAGAGACTGAATATTTTTTTTCTCCCTCAGTTTACAGAAAAGTCTATTTGGGGCATTTGTGTAAGTGGATGTGATTTCTTTTACAAGGATGTTTGGAAATGAGAAACTGAAGCACTGAAGAGGTCTCTCACAAGATTTGTTAGCGTCCCTTTTTTCCTCCTTAAGCAGCTGTGAAAATAGTCTAGCTGGAACAAACATGTGGATTAAAATGGAGATATTTCACAAGTGCAACCCTCTGTAGCCAGGCTCCGCTCGCCATTCCCTTGTCACAAGTCCCACTGAATTCCCAAGAGCATGACAGAGGAAAAGGGAGTAAGTGAAGGAGAAAATTCTTTCTAGGTAGTATGAAAGGCTTGGGTAGGGTCCACAAACACCCTCCACCACATACAGATTCGTTGTAGCCTCATAAAACAACTGGACCATGCTTCAGGTGAGAAGAAATGGGAATGATTCCTCTCTGCTGTAAAGGAGCTGTCTGTGAAACTGGCCCAGTGGAGGCTAAAAACGTCAGAGAATAAGGAATGTGAGATGCCTGAAATGCCAGAGGTAAGTCAAAACCTGTGTCCCAGGGAGCCAGATTTCAGGCATTAACATCAGCCACAGAAGTGTGGGACTGTCACTTTCAATTTGGCCTCCACAAAGAGAAGCCAAGGTATGCAATGCAGACAGCACGGAGCTACATGAGCCAAAACCAGAGTCCACATTTTACCCTCTTCAATTTAACCCAAAGAGAAACCAAATTTTTTTGTTGTTTTTTGATGAGGGTGGTCAAGCACTGAAACATGTTGACCTGAAAGGTCCATCCCTGGAGATACTCAACACCCAGCTGGGCAACACCCTGGGCATTGACTCGATCTCCAGAGGGGGGTCTCCAACATTGACTCTTATGTGTGAAGGCTTTGCTTTGGTCCTGCCTCTAAAATAGGCTAAAGAGCTCCCTCCTCTTGAAGAAATGGGTGAGAAAATTCACTGAGGAGATAAAATGGCCAGCAAACTGCTTCCAGACTGCATAGATGAGTGAGAAAGTGCAAATCCTCTGCTCCACAAAATTAGTAACACAGGACCTCAAACACTGCAGCCTCCAGTTAGATGCAGCTTGCCGAGCTCTGAGGACTAGAATATGTGGAAAACTTTTTTCTTTTTTTGTCTATCTGTTTTTAGACAGGAGCGTGGGGAACTGAGTACCAGGGTCATGCTCTTTTCATCCTGTGGTCTGCCTCAATCTAAACACTGGCCACAGTGGAGTCCAAAGCACGTTTCGCTGTGGTAATAAAAAGATTGTGGTCATTTCAAAAGCAATTAAGGCCTCATAATCGATTATGTTTTTACCACAGCCATCTTTGCCCTTGAAGCACACACCCAAGTAGAGAGGAATTGATGGGCATCTTCATATGCCCTGCATGGCACTCTAGAGGCTTTTCATTCTATTTCTGACTAGTCAGATTCCAAAAATCTTCCAAAGCCAAAACATTATGAAGTCAAAACCCTAAGAGAGGACTGCTTTTACTGCCTCATCACTGTCACAGAAAATGAGAGAGAGAAGGCTGCAGTGGTTCTAGTCATTCATAGCAGGGATGCTCTCATTAGGAGAGGATTATGGCCCTGTGGCCTGGATCAACCAATAAAGTTGGGGGTTGAATCCATGGGCAGGGCAAATTCCATTAAGGCACATCATCCTACTTTCGCATGGGTAATGTATGCAAGCAACTGCCATCTCAGAGGGCAGTGTGGTGTCTTCACAGTCGTTTCAGGCAAATGGAAGCATATTCTGTCCATGCTTGGTGCTGAGACAGCAATAGTGCACAAGATCTCCTTGTTCAGCCAGCTGTCTACAAAGCACCAAGTGAAAAAACAAAAATTCCTACCACCTACAGCCTAGTCCCTTGGCAGAGACGGGATCCTTATTTTTTCACCCATGGTGTGCCAGGTAGAAAACAGACCTATACAGACACTTCTCCTACCCCAGAAGCTAAGAGGCTTCTTGCTGAACAGGTAACATGAGCAGTGAGAACCTGATGAAGAGCTCCACTGGTTTCCCTGGTTGTATTTGAATCCATGATCTTCTGTCTGAACGCTAATGAAAGTGGACAACAGATTATTTATTGCTACTACAGCAACCTCAACATATTGGAATGTTTGTATCATATCGCACCATTTTTCTTTTTTTCCCTAAACTGAACAATCCATTTCCTCCAGCCCTTCCAGGGTTGCTATCTAAGGTCTCTTCATGCAGCTGATTTCTCCTATCATACCTTGCCCTTGTCCTCACCAAAAAATCCTCCTTTCAGGTTGTGCTTTGTCACTTATGCCTTAAAGCTGGCCTCAGCAGCTCTTCAGAGGCAACTTCAGAATTAATAGGTATGTTCTCCTTCCACCATCCCAGGTGGTAAGGAAAGAATTATAGAGCACCAAGTCCAGAACAGAGCCCTCAGGATCTCCCAGCCTGTAGTGTGAAAGCTTGACAATGAAATTATGATAATCAGTCCCTGAGTATTCTCTTGAGCCAGCCTTACAGTCATGTTAGAGAAGATTCACCTCAGCTCAGCTTCCCTAGCTCAGTTGCAAGGCAACAAAGCTCCTGTTTTCTTTCAAAACCTTTTGAAAATGATAGGCAGTACAATAATCTTAGCCTTAAATTACTGAATATACATAGATACATATATGTATCTAAATAAAATAATCAGAGAGGGAGCAAAAGTTTGCCAGCAGCCTGAGGCTTCCCTCTCTGACCAGATGTACCCAGTTCATTTCCAGCAAAATTCCATGGAAGCCACTGGCATCCCACTGGGATGTGCTAGGCACATATTAACTTGCTAAAATAACACGAGAGATTTGCATGAGTTCTGCTGTAATCTATCACTTCTCACTTTTTTTTTTTTTTTATAGTCACTATGGTATCAAAGCAAAATACATCAGTATGGAAACTCAGGGTCACAGGCCAGCTTGCTCCTGCTCAGCATCCTCAACCTGCTGTGCTGGGTCCCCTTACACTCAGCTCATGTGGTTTGAAATTTCTTGGCCTAAAAAGACTGTAATCCTGACCTCCAGGATTTCTCCTCTGTTGCCCTCCCCCAGACTGGGGGTCTCACAGCCACGAGAATCCTACAGCCAGCGTGATGCATTGCTTGACTCCCATAAAATAGAATACATCCATTCCCAGAGGCTCCAGGCCAGCATCCAGGTGGATGCTTTGAGGAACAATGCTGCAAAAGTTTTTAATTTGAATAAACAATCATCAAAGCTTAAGAAAGCAAGTCATTAGCATAATGCAACAACCGTCGGCCTCCCTTTGGTTCCATTTCGTCAGCAAGCAGCTCCAGCAAAGAGGATACGCACCATCCACAATGAAAACAGACTGCTATGTTATTAACAGAAGAGCTTGGAAACAGGTCTGACTCAAAAATCCAGTTCTAGACACCCCTAAAATTTTTGTGAGTCCCCTTGAGAGGCTCACATCCAAGCTGCGTGGCTCATAGTCCTCACTTCTGACCTCTTCTCCCCCGTGACGAGCAGCGGCCACAAGCAGAACATCGGCCAAGTGCGACATGGAGCTGGCTGCCCTCGTGAAGTGCCTCTGCCTAGGACTCTGCCATCTCCTCCCACTCATTCATGCCCTCCATACTGCAGTCTCATCATCCCAGACCTCTAATCACTTCATGTACATGCTGTCCGTAAATTAGGAGACATCACAGTGTTATTTGGGGCACTGAACAAGATTACTGTGCAATTACACCAACAAGCCACCTTTATCTCCAGGCTTGAAATCATGCCTTTACTTGAAACACTTTAAATCAATAAAATTATACTGTATCCATAGACAGTACACACAGTTTTGCTTGGTGGAATGACCCCCATTATGTTCGACGCGAGATCTGTTTCTGCCTGATTCAAGCACAGCAAACAGACTTCAAGTAATGGCAAATGTCAAGTGGTTTTAGGAGGAAATAATTATAAATCATTCATGACACCCTGCTATGTCCTAGCTGTTGGTTGGCTTATTCCTCTCAATTAGAGCAAATTTGCATACAACTCAGACCAGTGCAGCAGTGACAGAGGCTCATCCAGAGAAAAGCAGGTACCCTGAAACACAAAGACAGATGGATGGACTATGGTAGGAGAGACATAAATCCTGAATAACAGAGAAAGCACATAGGGAGTGATCTAACCATCTCTTCCTACTTAATAATCATCAAAGAGACCCAGCAGGAAGCAGAATAAAGGGAAAACAGACAAACATCCTTCTCCACGTGGTGCATAGGGAAGATGTGTAACTCCCTATTGCCAGCAGCTGCACATACAGAAGGTTCCTAAGAGCTCTGAGTCCATCTCCAGGGCCAAGGTGTGACAGCCCACCTTTGAGGGCAGCCAGAGCAGAAGACAGGGAAGGAAGGCTGGGCTTCTCTTTGCCCACAACAGCAGAGAAAATGGATAAACACAGGTATTTTCCACAGTCTGGCCTGAAGGCACCACTGATTCAGTGCTGCTCAGCAGCACAAGGAAGCAAGAAAATCGGGTCCTAAGTCTGGATGTGAAAAAGTGAGGACCAGCCTCCAGGATGTTGTGACTGACTGCAGAGCTGCCACAGTGATGGCAGGCAGAGGACCTGCTCCTCAGGATGTGCCCTGGAGCCCCAAAGCCACACATATTACATAGGACCAGAGCTGGAGCAGGGCAGAAAGGACATTTCCAAAGTAGAGCGTGGGGATTCCAACCCCATCTTGAGTAACTTAAACTCCCTCTGTAGCTTTATTATGCTATCCCAGGAGACAGGAAATTTTCAAGCAGTTCTGAGTCAATGGGGATTGTCTGACACAGTGACAGAGCCCTGATTTAACAGGGTGTTAATTAACTTCATGCATTTCAAGTCTGGCAAATGCAGAGCCTCCCTGTTGAACCAGGGCCTACACACAGCACTGAGATAGCTTAAGCCTGGAGAAGTAGGCTGGAAACATCTAACAAGAAGAGGATTTCCCATGATAAATCTGGTACTTCCTGCTTCTGGCTGTGCTGGGTTTACCACACAAATCGTCTTTCTCACAGTCCTTCGGCGCTGCTCATTTCATTCTCAGCTGGGCTCCAGACGCACAGAGGTGCAAGGAAAGGAAAATAATGAGACAAAGTTGGGACAGGCAAACATTGTGATGCTGGAGGCTGTTCAAGGCTCTCAGACACTTTGGTGGGTTTACAAACTGGGATAAGATTGTGAACCACTTCTTTTTTTCCAGTAATTTGAAATGCATGCTCTCCCTCCTGTGCCACCAAGGGTGGCTTAATTATTAAAGGCACAAACAATTTTTCAAATTTTTTTCTGGGACACTCAACTGTGCCCAGAAGAGTGAAGAAACCTGGACCACCTACCATAAGCTGAGTAGGCAGAATACTGCACGTAGTCCATACCCCGTGTTGGCCTTCCCATGTCAGAACTTCCACTCTGGTGCCCATCTGCCATTACAGCATCTCCATAATCACTCTGTGCCAATGTTCCTTGTTTTCCAAAACAGAGATGATCCTGGAGTTGTAACACTCCAGGAAGTTACAATCTGGAAGTGATCTGAATTTTCCCTAAAGCCTGGCATTTCTCTTCAGTTCCCTTGTACAGAATGACCAGGGATCAAATTAGACCTTTGATCCAAGACTGAGCTTCAGAGTGCCACTAGTTGAAATACATCTGCTTATGCTGCTGCCTGCTCCAAGAGATTTCTCTTTATCCCTTTATATATCTGCATCCATAGGAGCTTCATTCCTTAAACCTGCATCAAGTTGCTCTTTAATGATTCCTTTTCTTCTTTTGTTTGTAATTCATCCAGTGTTTTTCGACAGCAGTGATTGTCCCTTTGACAACAATTTTCTTCATAAGCACTGCCTCTCTGCTTTCCCCATGGTTCAGTCCTCTGAGCTCTTTAAACATGAGCTGTTCTCTAAAGCCTGACTCGTTGGTATCTTTGTCCAGCACCAAGATGTCAGTGCTCATTGTAATCACATGTACAGAAGCTTAGTGGTGGGAGGTCTTAAAACAGCTATTTTGTTCCCTGCCTTTGGCATTGCATTAAGAACTTGGATTTCATCTGCTGTTCACCACCACCTTAAGGTCACTTTCAGACATATTGGGCTTCCAGGTCCCCCATCTCTAATAGCACAAGTTAAGATTGCTTTCAATTTTAATTTCCTTCCTTTTGGTGGTTCCACCTCTCTCTTAACGTGACTTGAACATGAGTTGTTTTTTTGGTTTTTAGGCTTCCTCCAAACACCTCTGCTGACCAGTTGCTGATTAATTAAACCCACATTCACACTATACAACTCTGAAAGTGAGACTACATGCTTGGACATTCATTAGAAACAGATAGAGAACATATTAGCATCCCCCTGACTGATGCTTATACCCTCACATCTGGCCACTAAGTGCCTCTATAAATCAGATGTGGCATAAAAGGATGAGGAAAACTGTAGGGTTGCAGCAGGCAAACAGTGTCTCTGCTCCACTGAGAGTTTATCTCAAAGGAGTCCTGATAGCCAAGCCAGCATCAGCTTTGTTGACTTTTTGCAGGTCCAAACATTTCCTAGCCTTTTCCATGTCACTTTCTCCATCTGCATCCCTTCAGATAACTCTTCTCTGCTGCTTCCCAAACCCACAGTCTCAGACAAATAGTTCTTCTGATACATTCATTGCCTGCAGCATTGCCTGAAGAACATGAGGAAGCCAAACATGGGGCTGGACATCCCAACCACCCTGTGAAATATTTCTGACCTCATCTGTGACCAGGTGGGCCTGAATGGAGCTCTAGCAGCTGTTTTGTCCAACACCACCAGACTACGGAGCAGGCTGAAATAAGAGACTGAGTCTCGACCTCAAGCTCTACATTTTTCAACCTCACATTATGGCTATAAATTTTTTACCCACGTAGATAACTATAAAGTTAAACTGGGTGCTTACCTCCCCTTCACTGTAAAGTTTTCTGCTTGATGTATTTTATTAGAAAGAGCAAATCTCTTCGCTAATATTCCTTTGATGGGTATTAACACATTTTATGACTGCACTCTGGATTTTCTACTAGTGTAACCCAGATCAGATCTGAACAATTGTACTTCCAGAGGCTTTTTGTTTTAATCCGTACTCCGATTATTTCTTAAAGAGGCAGGGCATTGAAATACAATCAAAATGATTTTTCATTTTCAGCTTTAATTTATACAGATTCAGGCCAAGTAATATAATTTAAAATAAGCATAAAACTCCCTGCCTCAGCTTTTCTGCACACAAGTCTCTTGAAAAACCACTGGGTCAAAAATGAAAATCCTTTCTGATTGAATGAGCTTCTTTTAATTTGTGGAAAGCTCCATTTCTCCTTATTCTGCTATTTTCTCCTGTTCATGTCCACCAAATTTAAGCATTTTGAATTCTTCTCCAAGCAGCTGAACACTTCAATTGGCTGTGCAGTTGAATATTTCCCTTTCTGGGTCACTGTTAGCATCTGAGAGCCATCAATGGCCATACTTATCTCATGGAGTCCTTCAACACTGCTGTGGAGGTTCAGAAAGAGCACGATGGGCTTGGGGTGAGCTGGCTACCTGACCAGGATGGCAGATCCTTGCAAATACAGGCCCTGAGCATCACATTAAAGTCAGCAAGTACAAACCCATGAGCAATTGAGAGCCCTTCGATGACAGCTGAGAATCTCTCTGCAGTCCCAGGAAGTCAGACAGCTAAATCAAGGCTATAAAATAAAGCCTAAAGCTGGCCTTAAGATAATAAAAACACAAAAATGAATTATATAAACTAATATAATAATATGAAGGTTTTATTGAAATAGAGACCTAAACTTGTCAGAAACAGCAAGTTTGTTTTATTGCAATACCACCAACCACAAAAGCACTTCTTCCTTCCACTTGCCCTATCCCGTATCTGTGTTTGCCCAACAGCTGCCCTTGCATTGGGCCTGAACAGCCAGGACACAAGTCATGGAAAGGAATTCCTTACACCTGTGGCTGTCCAGGGACCTGGGACCAGCAGCATTAGGTGCAGCCTGACAAAGGCAAATCCAGAGCAGGAGAGAAAACTGGCCACAGGCAGAAAGGTGTTTGCCAAATGTCACTCAATCGGCCTGGGCAAAGAAGGAAAAGCAGCTGATTGCTCAGACCAAAATACAAAGGTTTCAAGAAGCTTCACACAAGCAAGTTTGCAGACCCTGTGGAGCCTGAGCACAGCAGTGCACAGGGATAGGGAGTCCTGGGAGAAGTCACAGGCAGATTTACTGGGCATCATTTTGGGACCGAATTCGTACGAGATCAACGTGGTCCAGGCAAACTTATGGAGGGTTTGTTCCATCCCCCCACAGGAGCAAAGAGACAGGGAGAAGGAAACTTGCCCACTCCTACTAATTAACCACAGTGCAAACTTCATAAACGTGCTCCTGACCTCCGCCACAGCGCGCACACTTGAGTCATTCCAATAAAACAGGAAATGACACTTTGCCACAACATTACTAAGTCCATATCCCATAAAACCATTCAGGGAAGAGGGGAGGGGGAAAACAAAAAGAAAGAAAAGCAAGAATAAAGCCAGCAATTATCTGTTATTAACCCAGTCCTCAGCGGTATCACATTGCTCCTAAAAATAATGACAGGGCAACAAAGCTTGTTTGCATCTCCCATGTCCTTTGTGGGTTCCTCATTATTCTAATGAGCTGCTGGAAAATGCACTTCAGTTACATCCCCTTCGATTATTTCACTGATCACCCTGCTTTCTTTTCCACCTGGCACCACAAGATGTTTTACAATTAACACTTTGATCCTTTTTCTTTCCTTTTTCTTCTTTGGTTCCCCCCCCCCCCCCCCCCTCACCCCCCAGGGACAAATGCAGACACACTCACTTTGGGAGGAGCTGAGAAATCTGGTGGATGAGACCTTCTCCATATTTTGTGCCAGACTGTGGGGCTGGGCACAGCTGGCAGACCCACCAAACATCCTGCCTCTGCTCGCGTGACTCTGCTCCCCTGCAGCTGGTGCCACACAGAAACCAGAAACAGTTTAAGAATAGATTGGCGTATAATGTCTGCCATGTGCGCTCGGGAGCCAAACAGGGAAGGGATGCAGGAGGGCAGCAGCACAGCCATTGCACGAGCAAACACGCTGTGGCTTGGTGGGTTTTTTCTGTCTCAGTGACTCACACCACTCATTGTAAGTCGCAGTCTGCCTTCTCTCATGTGGAGAGAGAAAGAAAAAAAGAAAAATCTTATTTGTTTCAACAAGCTCTCCTTGCCACCTTTTATTCCGCCCTTCAGAGTCATTATTCAAATTGTTTAAAGCTTCAAACAGCTGAGATGGAGCTGGCAGGGAGCACAGCTGCCAACCTCTGCTTCTCCCCTTCCTCTTCTCCTCCTGCTGCATCTCTCAGGTCCCCTGGACAAAGAGGATCCATACCCAGGGTCCTCCTTGCCTGGGCTGCAAATCTGGGCCATGATGAGGTACCATAAGTTAAATGCTGCCTATTTAAGGGACAGGAATAACTACAACTGCTGGGAAATGGAACTGCATGTCACGCAGCATGAAGGGGCTCAGCCACCACAGAGCACCAGAGGTACAGAGAGATGCACCCTCCACCAGATAAAGACAAAGCAGGGAATTTACACCTTTCAAAGTTTTGAATATTAGTCTCTGCTGGAATTTAGGCAATTAAATGAATTTTTTGCCCTTTCATCAACAAAAAGGATTTTCTTGTGATTTAATTGCCTTCTCTTCCACGGAAGTGCTATTTTACCTTTATTTTATTTCAAAATAATTTTGAAAAGCATACAAAAATGGCGACAAAAAGATTTTGTACACTCCAAACCTCCAAGTTTTAACACAAACTCTGTGTGTGTGTGTTTCATATTGATTTGCTTTCAGCAAAATACAGAAAGCAAATTTTTTTTAAAAATCATTTTATCCACACTTGAAAGGGTTTGAAAACAATTTTACCACTACAATTTTTTGTCAGGAAAGCAGACTTTCAGTTGTCTGGAGTATTAGAACTCGTCATAAAAATACTGAGAAAGGACATTTGTGCCAAAGTTAAGTCTTTCTCTGCAAACCTGGTGATTTATAAGGAAATTTTACCAAACGGGGGGAAAAAATTAGAAGAAAACATTTCTGGAATATCATTACATGGAGTTTTTTTATAGTTACAATATTTGTTATTTCCAACTAATATTGGATGTCACAAAAAAATAAATGAACATCAAGATGAAATGTTTTAGGTTGTCTAAAGAAAAGCTGAAGAGAACTTTGAAAGTTTAGTGCCATTGAAAAATCCATGCTTTGGCTCTTTGAGGCCAATTTGGGAATTCAAATTCTTGATTCCTTAACATTTTACTAGGAAAATGCGCATGTTTGAGCATAACTTTGCTCCAGTTGTGTTTGAATGAGGGTATTTACAAGAGCAAACTCACACACACATTCGAGTGTTGACAGGATCAGGGCTTCTGGTAACTTGCTGACACTCGGTACAACCTATAATGCTGTACAATGCTCACTTTATGTACACCAGACTTTGACCTTATTCATCCAAATACCCTTCTGACTTTGTTCCAAGGGCTTTTATGTTCTCTGAAAACAATAAAAGTTCCCTTTTATGACATTACAGCTTTAATTTCAAAGCGTGATGAGTGAATGTGGTGTTGTTTTCTTTATTAAGGCACAATGAGCTATACGCCGCGGCTCAAATTATTTTTACTCTGGGCTTAACATAACCCTGATACAACAACAAGCAGGTTGGGGTCCAAAGTACAAATCCAGGGCACACACAGGCTCAAACCCCACCTTCCAAAATGGGAGATGACTTTGACCTCTCCAGCCACAACCCACAGGGAGCGATTCTTATTCTACGACAACTCCTCCGCACAGGGAAGCGACGGCTCTGTGGCACATGGAGCTGCTCCACCAGCCCTCAGATCCCACAGCCACGTGGATGCATGCACCTCCTACCCAGCCTCCTTTCCAACAAGTTTTTCCAAACCTCCTGGATGCAGCAAAGCTTTTAAAATACAATAGTCTTTAGTCTAGCAGCACTGATACCAAAGTGTCTTTTGGAGGGGGGACACTGATCCCTAAATTCCTGGTGAAAGAAAGAGTGAAAGAGAGCCTGGGTCACCATTAAACCCAACCTTGGCTTCTTTCATTTTAACATAGATTTATTCACAGAGACTGTTTATGTCTTTCCCTGAAAAAGATGCTCATAAAAAAATTTGTCCCTATGAAAAAACACACATGTAAGAAGCTGCACAGATGCTCTGGCTCATATTTTAAGCACACCAACCTCCTCGGCACAAGTTTGAACAATGCTGAGTCAGTTCCAAGGCCAAAGCTGCGTTAGTAATGCCTTACTGGCACAGCTCTTGGACCCACCTTCCTCACAACCAGCAAAAAGGATGCTTCCGCTGGGATAATTTATACCAGTTTCCCTAAGGAAATCCCCTGTAACAGCAGAAGTGCTGTTTTGCCAGGATAAGCTATAACATTTATGCAGCATTTGCCAACACATATATATACACATATATTTAAAAATTTTTATGAAAAGCCATTCCTCTCTGCGATGCTGTTCCACCAGAAATGATTCTTTGCACAGATTTGGCTGGGAGTGCCAAGTGCAGATACAAAAGGCATTATTATATGAGGCTGGGGACTGGTTCCAAGCTCAGTCAAAGTAATTGAAAGTAGGAAATGCTGAAAATCTAACTCATGTACACAATCCAGGAAAATGTTGCAAATACTGCAAGCCATTTCTTTGAACAAGGGAAGTAACCCAGTCCTGAACTAGGTCCTTAACTGGTGTGACTGGCATAGCTCCACCAAACCAGACATGCTTTACTGGTGTGTACACAGCCCCAGAGTTTCCCGTTTTGGGGGGTTGTTTTGGAGTTTAGGTAGAGGCTACCTGCTATCTCTGGGAACTTCTGGAGTACATTCAACTGCTATCCAAAAAAAAAAAAAAAAAAAAAAAATTAAAGGAAGAAAAAAAAAAATAATAAATTCTAGGCTCCTAGAACCTCAAATATGATGAAATGAAACCAAAGACAGAGGTGTGACCCAAAAAAGGGCATCTTTTTCCACACGAGAATGACCTTTAGTCCACTGTGAGCGAAGAAAAAAGAAGAGAAAGAATGAGGGGGAAAGAAGGAAGAGAGCAGTCAAGTGGAGGGAACAGATGGTGGGGAATTCAGAGGGAGGGAGGAAGTGGGGAAAAAATCCCCAAAGGGTGAAAAACCAAGACAGATTAAGAAATAAGAATCAGAGGTGGAGGAGAGAGAAGGGGAGGGATGGGCAGTGATAAAGGGAACAGGGTTAAAATGAGCAAACAGAGAAGGCATGAAGAGAAGGGTTGGGGTTAAAGGAGCAATTGCCCTCTGGCAAACATACTGCAGTGTAAATGGAAACACATATGTCAACAAGGAGCGTCCTGAGATGGGCTGGAGAGGAAATCGCTTGTGTGATGTGAGCTTCTGCTGGGAACCACCTCGGCCTTCTCCCCCCACTCCCCCAACAACAAATCACTCCTTTCTGCAGCTGCTGACACTCCTTGGTACTGCAAGTCACTGCCTTTGGGTTCCCTAAACCCAGCCAGAACTGCACCTCCACCCAGCACTGCTGCTAGGGGTAAGCTCACAGATCTTCACAGCTACAGCTGCTACCCGACCTCACTCAGGTCAAAGCGAGCTTCATCACAGCTCCTCAAGGTGTAAAAACACATGACATCTCCACAGGTAGCTTTGCACACCCTTGAACCCAAAGAAGAGCTTCAGAAACAGCTGCTAAGCACACACAAAGGTCACCTGGGCAATTAAGGCTGAACCCAGCACTTGAGCCAGTGCTTAAGACCAGAATCCTTCACTTCACTACTCAAATTGCACTGGTCAGGACCTGATGCTTCAGAAACCTTTTCTCCTGGGAGCTAAACTCACACAAACCATTTTCCCAATTCCACTCAGCTTTTTACATGATCCAACCATCCAGTTACACCTTCAGACATTTTCCAGAACATTTCTGGTGAT
Organism: Coloeus monedula; assembly: GCF_965178545.1. Taxonomy (NCBI): domain Eukaryota; kingdom Metazoa; phylum Chordata; class Aves; order Passeriformes; family Corvidae; genus Coloeus; species Coloeus monedula. The sequence continues at coordinate 23,904,581 of NC_138789.1, read as the reverse complement.
ATTGCTCTTCCTCCTTCTTTCAGAGAGAGCTTAGGACAGATAACAGCAAGACATCAGTAAGAACCATGAACATCTTCCACAGACAAGGGGAAAATCCTATGATAAAGGAAAAGAATCCAGCAGAGGAGCTGTCTGCAGAGTTACCATCACTGCTGCCCAAGCCTTTGTGCTGTTCCTCAGAGGTTTCTACATTTTCCAGGCATCCCTACTTGTCATGCCATACATTAAGAAAGGTCTATACCACAAGGGTTGCCGATTATACCAAAATCTCCAGACACACTGAGCATACACAACAGGGCTCTGCTTCCTCATGCCATTGGACCTAAACTGCCCAGGGCTTCCTAGGGACTCGAGATATGACAAGAGAAGCATCCTGTGTGAAGAAACTTTTTCTCTACTAAGGATTCAGCCTCTTTGCCTAATGGGAATTTTGTGTACTGGTTTCTGTGGCTAGTGGCACAGAGGGAAGTGAAATGATGTCGTGTTTATGCTCAGATTCCCTTTTTTATGCCCATCAGCAAATAACAAGTCTAGAGAACAGCTCAACAAAAAGTGTGTCTGGCTCACTGCTTGCCTTGGTGATACCTGACTGCAGTGCAGCTACTTCTGCTGCTGGCTCACAACAGACCATATGAACAGGAACTCCTATCCCAGTGTTAGTACAGCCATAAACAGGGCATTGCACCACCTCAAACACCCAGCAGCACTGCAGAGATAAAATGTTGGTTTCTTTGGCTACTACGAAGCTTCTCTGAGCACCACCAAGGAACTGACAGCAGATCTTTGAGCTGTCAAATATTTACTGTGGAGAAGCTGACACAGGGGACCTTCCACAGCACTAAACTCCTCACAAAAGACATGTTTAATACACAGCACATCATGTGTTGTAAGAGGCTGTTCAGCAGCCATTCGTCTTTCTTCACTTGTGCTGTTGTGACTTCCCTCCCAAGTGTTAAGAAACACTTTTCAAATATCCTCCATCACCTTGTCAATACAGATCACTACACGTGTGACCAGGATCATTAATGACTCTGTACAAAGACCTTTTGTCTATTAAAAAACGATCCTTTAAGTATACAGAATCCAGATCTTTTCCTTAAGTCATGCTTGAAGACGACACAGAGATGAAGAGCTTCCTATAGCTATAAACTCAGAAGACAGATGAAAGTTCAATCACAGACACTGAATCTTTTTGACATTTAAACATTTCCACTCCAAAACACATGACAATCCTTCAAACAACCATGTTGTTCTGTTTTTACAAGGACACCAATTAGCCTGTGTTGTTTAGATTGGTAATACTTGCAATGTATAAACGTTCTTAGCACATGGCAAGTGAAAACAAATAACTTCCATCAGATATGCATTTTCCATGTCAAAAGGATGAAGGAAAATTAAGTGGCATTTCTGTAATAGGCTGGCTCTAGACCTTTTTTCCCAGAATCTAGAGAAACATTGAAAGGCAGAAGCAGAAATTTACATACAGACCCAAAAATAATTCTGCAGAGAGTACTTTCTCCCAGTGAGTAGTGTTGCTGTAGCTATGATGGTCTGAAAATAGAGGCACAAGGTTTCTAAACAATAATCTTTTCCTGGATCAGCTGATACAGCTAAAGAAAACAAGCTTTAGGCACACTGAGTTTTCTAAATTCTGTTCACAGGAAGGGCGCCTTTCCTTGTGCAGCCTGGATGCCAACTCTTGTACCTCTCCAATCACCAAAGGTTTCCAACAGTTTTCTCCTGCTTTTGCCTGTGCTACCAACTACCCAAGCACTCCTGAGAGGGTGGCTTAGAGGTTCAGGAAACGTGGATCCAATTCTCTTTTGCCACAAGCTGCTTGTAGGACTTTAGGAAAGCTACATGACATCTCTCCATCTCTACACTCATTTTCCCATCACGTATAAAGCCAACTAAGTGCCCTCTCACCCTGCTAGATAAGGGGGAACTGAGAGGCAGCAGTGCAAAAAAAGCAGATAACCCATACCAATGCAGGCTGGTTTTACTTCAGGAAAAGACCAGCATCACTGGATTTTTAAGGCAATAGATATATCAGAAACTTCTATGAAAGGGCAGCTAAACAGCCATGGCATAACCAAGGAGTCTGATAGCCATGAGAAACCTGTACAGGTCATTTTTAAACACCCCATTTTCTGAGCACAAGATACGGGTCTCATTTCAGGAAAGTGTATTTTGCTACAGAACAGTTCCAAAGACAGATGCAGAGAGTTGTTTGTCCAGCGTTCTTAATCCAAACAAACAGTTGCATACTCTTACCTTCAGCACAAGTCTCTCATCTTAAGGTTCTGGCCAAGAAAAATATTTTCCTAGCTAGTTTGTTATGAAAATGTTTGAATAAAAGAAGCAGCATCAATAACTTATGTAAAAACTTCAACCTCTAATCAGCTGAGCTTTAATAAGGTTTGAGATAACAGCACATGCGTTTTGCCAAGAATATAAAATAATCATAAAATATTATAATTGATGTGCTGTTCTGGTTTATTACATCTCACAAACTAGATAGTTGAATACATGGAAGAAAACATTTTGTTAGCATATTGTAATAATTAATAGCCATTATCTGGATTTGGAGAATTTCAGTGTGAGGTTTTGTTTGGTGGGGTTTTGGCGGGGGAGGGGATTTATTATTTTTACAGCCTGTACAAATTTGGCCAAAGACTCAAATATCTCTGAAATTAAACGAACTATTTATGACACAAAAGATTTGGCCCATAGAGTTTTGAAAACAGAGATGATAAAGCTTCAGTCCAGCTCAAATTAAACTCTCAAAATAGAGAGTAAGAAAAGGGGGGGGAAAAAAAGCAGCAAACTGCAAATAAACCCTTGACAATAAGTTACACCGAATTGTTTCCTTTTTGGAAGGTAGTGAGCTGCAAATAATTGCTAATAAAAGGTTCACTGTGTTTGGTGAATACAAATCTTTATTTAGTGGCTGCAGAGCAAGTCTTTTTCTTGCTCTCTTGACAGTTTAACTACATGCCAACAATATTTGCTTAAAGTCTTTGGCTCCATTAATCTCAAACCCTGCTACACAGACTGCCAGAGCTGATGACAAACCCCAGTTAGCATGGATCATCTACTTGCCCATGACAGTATTTTTCCCATGACATTAAAAGGATGTTTTTTCCCCAAAGAGAGCACAAGTCTACTGAATCTCAAGAAGGTTTGAAAGGATAAGTCTATGGCTTAAGGTGACGAATAAAGATAGCTGGGGACTACATGGTAACAAGGAGGAGGAAGAATACCCTTGCACTCTAATTGGCTTTTTTGTTTGCTCACAGTTGCTTCTAATATGGACAAATCTCCATAAGAAAACACAAAATTAGCACCTGTTAGGACAACCTAACCTTCAGGGAGAAAAGCAAACATCCTTGGGTTGTCAAGATTTTGAAACAAAGGTTACAAAGGAGGGGATTTTTTTCTGGATGGTTTTAACCCCTTCTGGCAACACAGTGCAGCTCGTTAACAGAGGTCCAAAACTGATTGTTAGCCACCCTCTCCTGAAATATGGTACGTGAATCAGTGCCATAAAACTAATTGACAATGTCATTATACCCTGAGCATCAGATGGGGAAAGCCTGTGCATGTTAAACATGATCAAGGGAAACTGAGACATGGTAAGAAAAATAGTTGCTTATCCTCTGCCCCTCATGACTGACAGAATTAAGATGGAGCACTCACCAGCTGCCTCTGTTATGAGTCCCACAGCTTAGAGACAACAGATTGAAAGCACCACTCCTTTAATTTTCTTTTTTTTTAAGGCTGCCCTCACTAAAATGGCTGGTGGGAAGCAAATGGGGCTGGTTCATCAATGTTTGGGCAGCCGGAGTTAGGAAATAGGAACACAATTCTAAAAGATGCCTTGTCATTCAAAGTAACCCTGCCACTCAAATCCTTGTGCTACCCACTGCAGCAGAGCTCACTTCCCAGGTCCCACCCCTTCAGCTGTCAGCCTGGTCTGGAATGTCCCACTTATCATGGATAGACATTCCTACACCCAGTGTGGATTTACATGTGCCTGTAACAGCTTCTGTTGTTCCTGAGCCCACAGCAGCCTTTCTCTGAGCTCTCTCAGACACCCAGACTCCCATGGAGTTTATTCCATGGCTATGTTCTCCTTGCAGGCCGTGTTGGGAAGAGGGAGGCAGGTACTAGCAATGCCCTTCCTCCAGCCCAGCCCTGCAACCACCTGGAAGCTGACAGCTCTTCCTTCCACCGTGCAGACAGGTTTCATTAAAAGGTGCAAGGATGCTTTGCACCCACTCACTCTGCCGAGTAGCACAGAGGCCAGCTGCCTCTCCATATAGGAATAGCACCCAGCTATGACTTCTCATTCTCTTCTTACTCGAGAAACAGCTTCTCAGAGCCAGAAAATTTAAAGCAAACCCAGCAATTAAAAATCAGCTCTGTGTCATTTCTCCTGACTCATCAACAGGTGTTTTGGCCAAAACCACTGCTGTCTTAACCCACTAACCAAGTCACCTGTCGCAGAAGCCTGCTCCCACAGGCAGGTGCCAAAGTGCTGAACATGGAGGGAAATATAAAAGGTCTGATGGAAAAGCTATGGGGGGAAAAAAAAAAAAAAAAAAAACCACACACACACAAAAGAACCCCAGCAGTACTTCCAAGTGAAATCCATGGTATTCAGCCCCAGCTCTGGACAATGCAAGCAGGGTATGTATTATGCATACCTGGCTAACAATAGCAGCACCTCCCTCACCCTGCCCTGGCTCATCCTTACGGATAATGACTTGGTTAAGCTAAGGACTTCAGTGGAACTATTCATACAGAAAAGCATAAAGCCTGCACAGAACTCCACAGGATGGTGACCTCAGGGAGTAAATTGAACTAAAGTGATTGTAAATGAGCTAACATCTTTCACTTAACACTGTCTCCTGTTACTCTCCAACAGAGGTACCAACCTTTCTCTCAGTGGAATCTTCCACTTCTCCGTCAAAACCACAAGCATCTCCCAATTTTTCTACACTTTAACCCCAGAGAGGTTCACACTGTAGCTAACAGCCTCCAAGAGGACTGTAATACAAACTGAGTGAGTCTTCGTTCTGATTGCAGATTAAAGGGAACAATCTGCAGTACAAATGTAAAGTAGCTTTCCCATGTTTTCTTTCTTCCCCCCCTTTTTGAATAATCGGTATCTGCATGTGAAGGTTCAATGTCACCAAACATGAGGCTTGTGTACAAAAGCACAAGATCCTTGACTAAAGCACAGCATACTTAACAGCTCAAAAGCAATTGTTGTAAAACTTGATGGAATTGTGCCTGGCAATCATTTTATTGTCATTTGTACAGGGAAGCTTCAGCATTTTTCTGGGCTTTTTTTTTTTTTTTTTTACCTTGGGGAAGTGGTGGATGTTTGACGAAGAAACTCGATCTCCGGAGTTCACGGCCATATTTGCTGTTTTCTCCAGAATGTACATATTTTATATAAAATACAACCCCAGGTGTTCAGAAGAGAAACACTTTCCATTTATTCAGGTAAGAATATAGCCCAAGGTCATATAAAAGCCTGTCACTGAAGTTTGCACTGAGATGCAATAAATAAAGGTCCAGCGTTGACACAGCACTGAATATTTCTGTGCTCTGTACGAGCTTTCCCTGCAGAGGAAAGTGGCACAGAGAAGGGTCAGTACCTGCTGCAGCACCACACACAAAACGTTCCTGTTTGGGTAATGTTCTCCAGCAGCAACAACCATCAAGGAAACACCTCCCCAGCCTGGGACACGTGCATTACCCTGCCTGAGGCATAAACAAGCGGGTAGAGGAAGTTGGCTGCAGCTCTGAAGGCCGATGGAAAAAGGAGACCTAGGAAAGCAGGGTTTTGCTTTCCAGATGGAGTCGAGCACATCTGGGGATGCAGCGCCTCTCAGCAGAGGGCTTTTTCCAGAGTCCGTGTCACCGAAGTGACACCCTGGAAAGCAGGCTGCACTCATCCTCTTGCCTCTGCTGCATATGCTCACGAGCATATGGTAATTTTAAATAGGGTTATTGGGGTTTTTTTCAATGCTGAGATCCTTCTCTGGACACCAGCTGTTTATGCACGTCAGGGTTTAAAAACACTATTTCTGGCATTGGGAGCAAAATCACACTCGTGTTTCTTTGCCTTGGATAGAAGAACATATACACACAGGTGAGCAGCTAAAGTAAACAAATTAAAATATCTGAAGTCGTGTCACTAGAAAGCATTTCTATCTGCCAGGCAACGATTGCAAGCTGGGACTGCCACACCTCCAGGCTGTCCTTTATACACTCCTTTTTTCTTCCTAGAAAGGATGATGTGGACCCAACACCACATCAGAAACCTCTGAACATCCTGCAGTCTAAGGAGATAAGCGAATTTTTCCTCTCCAGTGCACAGACCCTAATCAATATGATCTATGTGCACATGGTCCATGTACCATAAATCCTGGGGGGCTCTCAAGACATCCAGTCCCTTTCTCCATCAATGTCCCTCTCTTATATCCTTCCTCACCCCAAGCCCTCTCATGGTTAAATTTAAACAACAACAACAAAAAAAAAAGTATTGAGAGATCCTAAATTTCTGTGGCTGTCCATGGGACTAGTGATCCCTCAAGTCCAGTACTACATTCAGTTTCCCATCTCCCTACACCCCTGTGGCCTCTCCCAGAGTGGCAAATAACTCCCCAGACTGGAAGGGCTCCAATGACAGCACAGAGTGAGCATGTGCATACGGACACATATATACACACATTTTTATATATAGGCACAGACAAATACATTAAAATCCCCAAGACTTTGGGGAGAAGGAGGAAGAGGGAAATCCCTCCTTTCATCTGCATCTAAATGGGAAGACCTGGTTTGCACTGGAAGTGAGATTTCAGAAACGTAAGGAATGAATGGCCTGCTTTGTCTCCACAGCTTTGATATATCAGTTCCTTCAGTGACAGACTTGTTAATCTTTCCAATGTTGCTTTTTCAAAAAAGACAAACACGGTGGATAAATGCGAAGGGCCAACCACATCCCCTCCCATAGGAAGTCTCGCCACATGGGCAATTCTTCCAAGTAAAGAAAACAGCCCACTTTATTTACAGGGTAAATCATTTTGACTTATCTTGCAGGGGTTTGCTCATAGCAAACTGACAGTTTCCCCCTGTTGCACAGTAAATGGCTGACGGGGAAAATGTTTTCCTTCCCACCATGTAGAAACAACCAGCCAGAAGGGGAGGAGGGGTCGAGGACTTCATTTTTCTAATACTCCATTAATGTTCTCCTTGCTGACAATCACTGCAAAGGCCTGAACTCACCACTCCAGGCAGCTCAAGCAAGAAACCTGAATCTCTACAGGGATTTTGAGCTAAGTACATTGACTCAAGTTAGAACTTTTGGTCTTAAAGGGTAAGTTAACCATTAAAATGATTTTCAAGTAAGTACCATTACTGTAGGAAAAAGAAATAAAATAACAACAACCTAAACTCACTTCTTTTTTCTTCTGTTTAAATCCTTGCTCAAAAAAAAAAAATTACATCTTTGTTATCTAAAATAACAGGACAGCAGGAGTAGAAACTTTGTAAAGGCATGATATTCCCAAGAAGATTATTAATTTCTTTTTCTTTCATACACAAATAAATATACTTTTTTAAATTGTGATCCACTGATCCATTAGTTGGGGATTTTTTTATATGTACAACCAAAATACAAAACAAAATCTGGATATAATACAAACTGCTATTTTCTTAAGGATAAGTTTTCAGCTCAGGGATGTGACAAGGCTCAATCTTTCTTCTCTGGAAGTCAGAGTGATCTCAAGACATCATCCTGAGGAAGTCATCCCACTTCTCCAGCTCTGATCCAGGTTACAGCAGATGTTATCCTGATTTTTTCAGTCCAGCCAACCCTAAAAGCATATTTTCCTTGGGCCATCTCATAAAACAAAACACCAGTGTTAAAAAGACTGAAAACCTGCAGGAGTTTTGGATTTCTTACGGTGTCAGGTGAGCACCAAGAGCAACTCCAACAGATGATGAAAGCGGAGCAGGGAGTGTATTTGCAGAAGGTCTGCTCTTCACAAGAGGGAAGGACAGGATGAGTTAGGCAGCTCAGAACAATGCTTAGGTAGGTCTGCTTTGGGTTGGAAAGAGAAGAGCATTTCTGCCACCACACTTCCGCAGGATTTGTAAACAACTCCATTCAGCCAAATTGAATGAACTGTAAGTGCAAAAGTCAGCCTTGCCAATTTCAGCAGGGATTGCAACAGGATGCAACTATCTTCTGAAGTGTTTTCCACAATAGCAAGCTAAATAAACCATCCAGGATGCCAGTCACCACTCAAATAACACGGAGAAATCCACCAAGACTGTTAAATGCACTACACACACAGACAAAGAGAGCAAGAGAGACATTTTGCAACCCTAATACAGCAGGTTAAGAGGTGTTCACGTTTCACGTCCCCAATAATATCTTATTTAGGAGAGACATCAATCAAGGCTAGACCTCAGGCAAAATCCATGTAATTGTCATGATTTATACCTTTTGACACTCTGGCCTGCTGACACTGGGAAGACAACGTGCATCGGAGTGTGCTGCAAATAGCCCCTAACACATTTCTCTGTGTTTTGGGGGTTAGAAATATGAAAACATATGTTCTGATTTATAAACTGCAGGTCAAACATGCAGGTGTTAATGGCTTTTTCCCTGAGATTTTCAGCTCCAGCCAGACCTGTGTATGAGCAACCAATTAAGAAATAGAAAATAGCACAGCCATAATGATGTTCCCATCATCTCATAGGAACCAAATAGCACAGCAAAATTAGAAACACAGACCTTTCCACCAGGACTCAACCTCCAGGTAAGAAAACAACTTGGGATCCTGCACAAATCCAACAAATGCTTCTGCTTTGACCTTAAATGCCGTGATTTAAAGTAATAATAAATATTTTAAAGACTTTTCCAATTTAAATGGCTGAAAGTTGGAAGTTTTCACTAGTAGAGTTAGTTGAATGATTAAAAGTAACTATAACCCTGCTGGTACTAATGAAGGCTGCACAAAGGTTCACATTGCCTAATAGGTACATTTTTTCCTTGATTTTTTTTTTCCCCCCTCCTTTGTTCTAATATTCCCTTTGGGTCCCATCTGCACAGGTATATTTATGATGTTGAGGATTATCCTGAAATATGGGCTCTATCTACAGTGGGCTAAAAGCCCAGGCAGGCAAATGCAGGCTGATCATAGGATCTGGTACAGTTCAGCTGTCTCCATGCCTGGTTATGGGCACTGTGACAGCCAAGGACAGGATGGGTTAGGACTTTCTCACTCCTTACTCATCCAGTCTACAACAAAAGGGGCATTGCGTGAGAAGGTCAGCCCAGGGCCAGGATTCATACTCTGATTTTCATCTGTAGTCCCATAAAACACAGCAACGAGCACTGTAGGTGCTTTCTTAGCCGTGGCCAGAAAGCAACAGTACCCAAAGGCAGCTCAATCTCCCCATTCCCTCGGGCCAGTTAATTTTGGAGGACAGAGTTGTTGAAAAACCCCTCTAGAGGGTTTTTCTTTCCTGCCTGGAGAGTAAAGCCAAACTATTCCAACTGAGATGCCAAAGAGAAATGCCTACACTGGGAAAATTCAGGCTTTTGGGCCTGAGTCACGGTGTGTGACACAAACTTCTGTGCCTGAAAGATTATGACTTCTGCATTTAACACATCCACACTCTAGATGGGATGTAATCCCTGAGGTTGCATGTCAGCCTGCAGCTGCTTCAGGACAGCACTGCCCCACATGTGGCACAACAGACGACACAGCCCTGGCGAAGGTGCAAAAGGACCATAGATGTGTTTTCTGGAAAGGGTAAATGGAGATTGCTTGGTCCCATCTCCCCCTTGCACCAGGATTATTGCCAACACCAGAGCAGGTATTGAAAGCCTTCAGGTATGGGGATCCTACAGCCTTCCTGGTACCTGCTCCAGCACTGCACCACTCCCTGAATGAAGCATCCTGCCTTAACATGCAGCATTGTTAAGAAAAGACCAATGCATCCAGATGTGCAAAGTACAGATGAGAATTTGAAAATTAGCCTAGTTTTTCTTTGCAACAGGTGGCTCACATCATATAAACACACACACACCACTCTGATACTTATTGGTGTTTTGATGTTTTTTTAAGGCTGGTTGGTTTTTTGGTTTACACAGAAACACTACCCAAAGCTGTCTGAAAAAAACTCCATACACCATTTTCCCTCTTTTAAAGACTATTTTCCCCATCAGGTAACATAACTTATAATTAAGCCAAAGATTTGTGAAGATGACAAGTCAACATTTCCTTGAGACCACAGAACTGTTGAAAACTATTTTTTTAATGGGGATTAAAAGTGGTTTTGTGTCATTAAATCAATATATAAATCAGCTACAAATTCAAAAAAAAATTAACTGGCTACATAATTCCCAACAAGTCTAGCTTTTAGCAACAGCAACAGAAGACTGTCATTTTCAATCTCAGGAAAATGTAATATATGTGCTAGAAGCTGCAACCAAAGAAAGCTAAAGAACATCCTTTAAAAACATTCCAAACATCTTTCTTTTTCATGCCATGAGAGATGATTTTTTTTTTTATTTCTCGTTAGGCACTCTGCTATTTTGCTTATAATTCCTCAGGGACTGGTGACCTCATGAAGAAAAACAACCAGGACAGAATTAGCCTTTATTTATATATTAATAGTTTTACCTCCAACAGTGGAAGATACAATTTTGAGTTAAAAATCATAATTTGTGAGTGTTTGGATAGCAGCACTCCCGCAAAGTTGTGGTAGCAGGAATTGCTGGGGAAGGCTGAATTGTGGTTGCCAATCGCTGCATTTATTAATGATTGGATTTGAAAATTCAGTGTCTCCTCCAAAACTGATGAAAGCCAGGAAGATCCTTTGCGTTCCCTGGATTTTATATCAAACCTTAAACATAGAGTAGAGTCATAGCACAGTGGGGGGCACTTGACAGGGAATGCAAGACCGAAAATCTCTTCCAACGTAAGCTCCCTCAATAGCGTTAGTAAATGGGTTGGTGCTGGAGGTTTCAGGGAGAAGAGGGTGACAAAAGCTCCCCTCCCCACCACTGCCAGCTCCCCAGCCAGGGCCAGTTTAGAGGGTGACTGATGCTTGTCCTTACCCTGCCCAGAGAGAGGTCTGGTCCCTCTGCCTCCCTCCCTTCCCAAAACACCCTTGGTGGGGCTGCAAGCAGGAGCTCCCACCCCGAGGGCTGGCGAGGTGGTGAAAAATGATACGAACCGAATGGCAAAATCAATATTTGGTCAGGCTGAGGGGGGACTATCGATTCTTTTCTCATGATATCCATGTCTCCTGCACTTCCTGCCTCTCCGGGACACTGGAAACCCAAGTCCCTCCTAAACCAAGGGTGGCCAGGCTTTGACTCTAACATCTGTACCTCACAAGAAGTTCACGTGTGGTCTCCCGGGCCGATACTCATCCGCTTGAGTGGCAGCAGGGACATGCTGGCATGAGAGCTACTGGGTAAGCCAGGAGGAAGCAGGACAGCAGGAGATGCTGAGGGCAGTGACACTGGGTCAGTGCAGGGGAGCACCATGTGAATATGCTGCCAGCTTCTACCTCTGCCCTCTCTCTCATGGCCATGTGGCTACATCAAGGTTTTAACCTCTAACTTTTCATTCAACTCCTCATATCTGTTTTCTCTAGGCTTGCTTGCTCTCCCCTTTGCCCTGTCCCAAAAGTCTTTTGTCCTGGGCAGAGGCAGCCATGGGGCTCACGCAACTAGGAGATCCAGGAATGGTTGCCAATCATCGTATCAAGGAACAGTGCCTGGGTACATCCAAATTCGATGCCTGAAGACCCTCATCCTACACGCAGACTTCCACACACTATAGGAACCTAGGGATGAACAGCAGAATTCATCATGACTAAATGCAAGCACAGCCAAGACCTAAGGTTGTTCTCCTGAGAAACTTCCTCCCAGTTTCCCCACCATTGAGGGCCTTCTCACATGGAAATGACCAACACCGGGGACAATGGACCAAGAAGGAAATAAAGTGACGCTGCTGTGTCACTAACCACACTCAGGTTAGCATCTCAGAAAATGGCAGTTCTTTCCCAGAAACAATACTATTTAAAGGTCCTTTTTCCTTTGGGAAAGCTGGGGTCTCCCTAAAAGTTACTTTATACAGAGAAGTCTGCCAAACTGCACTGCTTGGTGTTTCTATTTGTTGAGTTGCAATGGTTTTGAATGACTCTGGAAAGCACCCAGGGATACAAGGATGAGAAGAGCATGGGAAAGGTTTCCTTCTCTTTCGTAAAAACGTTTTCCTCTCAGGTTTAAAAGCAATACTGCTCACAACAGAGAGGTTACTCTTAGCCAAGGCTTAGAGAAACCTGCCAGGTGCCTTGAACTCCAGGATGCAGAGTGACCAGTGAAGCTTTTGACTTCTTGCCTGGGCAAGAGGCCATTTTCTGTGGAGCAAGAGTGAGGCAGTGAAACAACTCTCCATGAATACCTGTCCAACATCCATAAACTCAACCCACGCTGCTCAACAGCCATGCAGACACATTGCAACAGCCAAACACCACAGCACAAGTTGTCTGCTCCAGGGAGTGCAGAGGAAGGATTCTCACGTCACCAAGTTCACCCAGAGTTTGGTCCCACAAGAAAGCCAAGCTTCACGAGTCATCTGCCTGTCATACCTATGGAGTCCTGGTCTGGCTTGAATGGGGAATATGGAAAAAGCCAGAGCTGGCTTTTGCCTCACACAGTCTCCAAAGGCATTCCCAGGTTTTGTGGAGCCCTGGCCTCTCCCACTCTTCTGCCCTCAGTCTGACAGAGGTGGAAAAAACCCAAATTCGATCCTGTTAAGGCACTAGAGAAAAGTATGGGAAAGGCAAGGATATCACGTCAGTCAAAACTGTACATTAAGGGAAACAAGCCCAGCAACAAGAGACTCACCCAGGCAAAGCTCAACCACATTGGGACCAGGGTTAGGCAGGTTGCTGGGAGCACCAGGTGGTGGCACTCAGTTGCTGTGGTGCCAGGGACAACAGACAGACACAGCTCTGCCTCCCAAAGCCTTCCCACAGATGAAATCAGATCAGCAGGCACCTGAAGGAGGGCAGCTCCCAACACTGCTCGCAGGAACACAAACAAACCATGGCTGCAAGTGTCCTTTGTGGGTTGCATCTGGCAAAAATTGCCTTGCAAGGGCTTGGGAGAGTCCATAGAGAAAGCACTCAGCCCTCAAAAAGACAAATATACAACAGAGCTGGCTAGGTGGTGGCTGCCCTTGCTAAACTCCATGGAAAAACACAACTTGTGCAAACCAAATTCCCTCGCTAACCTCTTCCCCTTGTTGAAATATTAAACAAAAATAACTTCTCTTTTTATCTTTGAGCCAGCGGGACAAATTCATCATTAAAGGAACTTCACTGAAGTCAACAGGGATATATCTGAGATGAAGAAATGAATTTGACCTATAGCTTTTCATGTCCTTATGTTCTAACTAATAACTAAATTGCACAGACTCCTAATCAACGGGATCAGAGAACCTGGCCAAAGCAGTTTGCTTTTTTCCCCCCCAGCATTGCTGTCTGTACTTTTATATTGCTTTTCCTGTAAGTAACTTTTGAAAACAGGTATTTTCAGCCAATTTAATCACATAACTTTTGTTCATGAGTATGCTGTCAAAATCTTAACATAGAGTTTTCATAGAATATTTGTTCCTAATGCAGAAAATAAGCAAACAAGAAATTTTCTATTTAAAATTTTACCAATTGCCACTAAAAAAGGGGGGGTTTTGGGTGTTTCAAGCACACACATTTGTTAAAATTACTCCAGCCACAGGATGCCTAGTCTGATCCAAGGATCTCCCTGGAAGATGCATGGAATGAAGCAAAACAAAGCTGTGGCTACACAAGGAGATCCAAAACTCCGTGTCTCGGCACACTGACAACTCTTTCCATGGAGCTGGGGCACACAATTCTTGCCAGGCAGAATACGAAGGATTCAGAGAAAGGAAGAGCTGCCGGCAGAGGAGCAGGAAGATGATGAAATATAGAAGCTACCAAAGCCTATGTTAGGCAGAAGATGCATTTTGTGTCTCGTGTTATATTGGCTGCCAGTTGATTACAGTGCAGCCTGTATAAACACGTCATGCGTGCTCTGACAGGGAGTCGGGGTGAAGCAGGGTGTCAGGGTAAAACAGAGGATAATAAAATCACTTTAGATTTATTTCTCTAAATTGGAAACTTCATGCTTACACCTGACTAAATCATCAGCCTGAAACTCTAGCTCGACTCCCACAGAAAAAGTATGAAACCTTATCCCATCTTTGTTTAACAAAGGCCAATCAAGCTCGCCTAATGAATTCTGCAGATGTGGGCGACGGGACCCGTTTGGCCATTTCAATTCTGCGGGGCTTCCTCAGAACTGTCTTTAACGTACCCATCTTGCTCTTCAAGCAGCTGAAGAGCTCTCAGCATCTCACAGCCAGGCTGCCCCACGGCAGCCCACGGGCAGAGCAGACACAAGAGTGTTACTGGACATTAGCCATAGCATTTATGCATCCTGACAAATATTAAGGAAAGAATCACAGGTGACTGGTGTGATGGCAGCGCTCCCCCTGCTCCTGCCCAGCTTGGCAAGAGCAGGGCACCAGCACCTCCACCTTCTTCCCACCACCAGTGAATCCCCTCACTCACAAAGTGCAAAAAGACCCTTTTTTTTAAAAAAAAAAAAAAAAAGTCTAGCATAAGGAGCTGGTTAAAAAACAATAAATCAGTGGTGAAATGTGGATAACAACCTTCTCTGTAAAATCAACATGGATTGTGTTCCTGCAGAGAGCTGTCTGATAGGCCGGTTGAAGCCTGACTGCTTGCAGCCAGATTTTTTTTTTCCCCTTTTTTTTTAATTTTTTTTTTTTATTTTACAGGCTGGAGGAGTATCTTGGATCAGGGGAGGCAAGGAGGTCTCTTCCTTTTGTACATGGTTCTGCTGTGTTAGAAAATCAATAAGCAAGGTCCTGACCTCAGCATAACTTAAGACATCACTCATGACTCCTTTGAATCTCTTCCCCCACAAAAACCCGATTTTCTTTTTAATCATGCACACCAGAGGGAGTGCTGGCAGGGAGGGGATATCTTGCCTCAAGATGTGGGCAAAACCCATTTGCACCCATCTTTCCTGACAGGTAGAAATCAAATTAGAAGAGGAACGCACCCGGGGAGGGCAAGGGGAGCGGGGTTAGCTGAGGTAGAGCACAGCCCAGCAGGAAATGCCAAAAAAGAAACCATATGGAGCGTGGAGGTGCTATGGATTAATATGAGAATTCCCACTTCGGGGTTTGGGTTTTTTTTTTTTTCAGAGGGAAGGGAATAAAAACTGAAGTGCACATTATTTTTCTCCCTTCTTGTTTTAGCACTGGGCTATTTTCTGTTAAATTTCCTTTTTAAAAGATAAAACAAAACAAAACAAGATTTGCCACACATTTTCCCTCCAGCCAAGTCCTCAGGCTGGCTAAATTGGGTGATTAAAATATAGGAAGGCCTCCAGATTCCCCTCAGGACTGTTTTTAATATCTGTAAAACTGCCACTTTGTCTTGCCAAGGTAAACACCATCGCATGCAGTTCAAAGGTGAGCAAGCCTAAATGTTTCCCTTCTCCTGAAAGGAATCTGCCTTGGGACCTTGCGGGCCATGCCGGAGGGGGACGCGGCCGGGCCCGGACCACGGTGTGGTGGCCAGAGAGGCATCTGTGTACACAAGGCTAACTTCTCCCACACAAATACTAAAAATTTCTCATTAAAAATTATTGCTGTGTCAACATGTGAGGCCGCTCAGCCCCCAAATCTGGAAAAGACGTTCTGTTTTTTTCTTGCCTTCGCTGGGAAAGCGGCAGCAATAGTGGCAAGGGAGGGGGGAGAGAGATGGGATGTGAGACTGGAGTCATCTGCTGCTGACTTTGGTTCTCTTCTTTCTCCCTTGTCACTCAAGTTGGGATTTCCAACTGTTCCACTTCATCTATTTTAGTTACTTGCTACCCAGGTTTTTTCCCCCCCTCTCCTCATTCGCTCCCTATTGCAGAGCTTTATGTTTCCCTCACATGGCTGGGCTGGCTGCTTGGTGTTACTTTAAATGGAAATGCAATTTTAAGCCATCTCTTTTGTCGTGGCGACTGCAATGCCTTCAGAGCAAAAGGTTTGCTGTTATCTAGACCCATCTACACAGATGCAGCCGTAAATCTGAACGTGCTCTACCCATGCCTGATCCCTTTCATGGGTGGCCAGGAATTCCTAGCAAAACAGCACAAGCACCAAATATTTGATCCAGTGAGACAAAATTCACAAAGCCCCCCATCAATTCAAACTCTTAATTCTGCCCTATGACATTGGGCAATTTGCCCCAACACACCAAAATAAAGCCTTTAAAATGTGCTCTGTTACCAAGTGAGGTGAAGGGAAGTTACCCCAGGGAATGAAAATATGGGATAGGGTGGGGCAGAGAAGGGAGGGCAGGGAGCCAGTTGTGTACTGTAAAACCAAGCAGCCGCCTCTGCAAGGCATCCATCTCCAGGGAGGGCTGGTGGTGGGCAGGTGGCCAGCACACCCCAGCCCTCCAAGGGCTCCTGAATCGCTGCTCTCCAACGCCATGGCACGATGCACACGCGTTTGTGCCGAGACAACATGAAATACAGCGAGGCGTAATTAACCTGATGTAATGCTATATATCAATAACTTAAAAAACCAACAACTTGCTTTGAGGTCAGGCACCCACACACGCAATTCAAACAGTGGAGACCTAATCCAAATTTATTGGAGTTTGTAACAGCTGGACTTATGCCTCTAATACCTTTTAAGTGCCTCTTTTAACAGTGAGCCGAGTGTGTCTTTCATTAAGGTGGAGTTGAAAGTATGTTAAGTTCATAAGCATGAAAATAGCCATTTAGTTCTCTCAGAGATTAATTCTGCCTTCAGTTTGCTCTCACTGAACCCCATTAATGTCTGGGATTTGGTGTTTAGTGTCCCATTTGCATAATCTGTTTATTACAGGGCCTCAATAATGTGAAAGTATTAAAATATTTCTTTCCCAAAATACAGAAGTATTAATCTTTGATTCCTCCTAGTGTCCTTAATTTGCCATCAAATCCCACAACAGAAACAAGTGTGCTTTCTAATCAGCAATCTTTTCTCACTTATAGGCCCTGATCCAACAAGCTTTTAAGCAAACAATTTACTTTAAGCAATGAGTAGTCGTATTGGAACCAATGGAACAGCTCGTGTGCTGTGATGGATTGGGGCCATAGAAAATTGCCTTGATGAAAATGTCAATGCTCCCAAGAGCTCGTGAAAATATATTTTTATTATAAACACACAGAGGAACTGTTTTGATCTGAACATTATGGGGAACAAGCTTTGAACCAATGCTTTTCCACGGTCAGACCTAAACAGAAACTGAATACCACCAGGTTGGATGACAGTTTAAAAAGGCAGCCCAGAGCCAGATTGATGTTTGTATATAATGAAATTCAGTATTGATGTGATATGGACACTGTCCAGCCTCCACAACTTGTTAGGGTGACGTACAGAAAATGTGGAGAAGATAAAAATCAAAGGAACACAAGGAAAATAAGTCTCAACACTAAGAGGAAACATTGTTCTGAGGAGCTATTTTGCTGCAAATGTTTTGAAGGTAATCCACAGCCAAATGTAAAACACAGAAGCGAGTACGATGTCTAAGCACCATGCACGAGATATCCATCATGTTTCATTTTAAGTCAAAAAATCAAAGCTGGGCCATTCCCCACACATGCATTGAAAACTGGAGATGAGTTCAGAGAGCCCTCAAACCATCACTTTGTGTCCACACCAATCAATGCCCATGTGTGTCCAACTGGTTTCAGGCACCCTCTCTATCTCCCTCACCTGCAGGAGACTTTGGATAACACCACTCCATAGCCAGGTACCAGCAAGATACCAGAGCAGATGGTTACATGGCAGCACACAGGCTTGCCAGATAAGAAGGGATAACAGACAGCAGCTAAACCCCAGAGACCAGCACAGAGTTAATCCTCAATTCCTGCTGCAGCAGACAGGGAATCACCCCCGCTCTTTTATGAATATCATACGTTCATCTGTTTGCTGGATTGCCATTGTGTTGCCTGCTCTACAATCACCAGGGCTTGCTCCCACCAGGGGCCAATGGCACACGGGTCAGAGGGTTGATGGCAGCCCCAGCTGTCCCCATTCACCAGCACCTGATGGACAGCACAGGTGTGCTCCACCCTGGAGGTTCACCTTGCACCATACTCAGCTTGGCAGGAGGGGGAGAGGGCAGGGATCAAGCCAGAAGTAGGAAACTGTGAATGAAAATGCAGGTCCCAAAAGCATAAGGGAGTCAGGGAGGAGCATTTCTGGGAAGGAAAGAAGAGAGCCCTGGCTCAGACACAGCAGGGATCTGCATAAACCAGCCAAAAATGGCTTAAACTAGCCCAGCTTTCCTGCCTTTTTTTTTTTTTTATCCTGTTACCTGCAAACACAGAAAAGAACATCTGCACTAGCACAGCTTCTGATGTTTACCATGCAAAGCGAGGACAAAGCACACAGGACACCAGGGGACAAAATTAACCAGCTCCTCACAGTACTGCAAGAAAAGAGTCACTGCTGAAGAAATCAGGAGAATGGACAGCAGCAGCAGAAGCCTTTACTAGGGCATTTTGGAGACCAAGAACCCTTTAAGAGTTGAGTTAAAATAATAAATATAAAGAGGACAAGACAAGTTCAATGGCAGACCCATCACTGGCTCCACCCCACCATACTGCTAAACTTCCAGCAGGAAGTGTCAACAGAACAATCACTTTCATCTCATTTTTCCCAACTTCAGCAAGCAGACCCACACACAGCACTGGGCTGGACACCCAGTGGACTGACCCAGCACAGTGTGTGGTGTATTTACACCTGGGAGGACAGCAGTCCCCAATAAAGAGGTCACAGGGACAGGAGGCATAATACCAGCACTGCAGCAGTGAAAGAGGGAAGGGGAATTAATCTGGTAAAAGAAGGGGTGAGGTAGAAGAGGGAGCTATGTCCCATCAGCACCTCCAAACTGGATACCTTTGAATGTGGAAAATTGCTGGACCGAGGAGAATCAGGCAAAGAGCCAGCAAGGAGCAGGCTATTCACCAGCTTCATGTGCAACAAAGCCACATCCTGACTGCAAATCTTGCAAATCAATTATGCCCACAGGTTGTTGGGTTGCAAAGGCGGGGAAGAGGGAGTTTGTTTTGCTTTTCTTAGTAAACCACAAGACCATTTCCTAGCACATTATCCCAAGAATGATAGGCAGGGCCAGGGCTGCCAGGTGCCCGGGAAGAGGCTGCCAAGTCCCAAGGATCACCATTGCTAATTGGCTCCTCTGAAATGAGCGTGACAGAGAGCCACATTTTCTCACCCACAGGTTTCGGGGTTATATTTAACTGGCTGAGGCAGAATTAAATGTCAGCTTGGCTGGAAGGAGAAAAAACAAAACAAAACAAACAACAACAAACAAAGTGAGAACTTGTCATTAAGCCGGAGGGGAGTCAGTGCTAAGTGCACTGCGGATGGTGCCCACACACAGCCTGGCAGGCACCACCACAGGCAAGAAGGAACCAAAGGATTTATCCCTCTAAAAGCACAGTTTAAATTCAGGTTGCTAATTTGATCCATAAGCAACACAATAGGCAAGGGAGAAGGGACACATCTTCCCCCTCTGATTTCTGTCCTGGGTACTCCACCTCCCAGTTTGATTGCAGCCACAGATTTCTACATCCAGCAACACTGGTGGCAGAAACTTCCAGCACAGAGGATGGGGTGGTGAAAAGAGACAGACTGCTCAAACACATCTGGAGCCACTGGAGGAAGTTCACTTCAGCTGGAGCACAGGTCCCTTTGTGGGTGATGAAAGAGGGTGGAGGAGGAAGGGGAGGGAGCAATGCATCCCCCCCACACACACAGCACCTGCTCCAAAACAGCCAGCAGGGCTTCTCTCAGCAACACACACTGTTCACTGGCATGGGAAGGGCAGCTCCAGGCCTCCATCCTCTTGCTCCCTAAACCATGGGTTCAGGCTTCCTTGAGTCATGGTACCAGTCAGAGCAAAACCAAGACCCCATCCCCACAACCTGCTCTTTACGCCCCCTGCCCACTTCTTGCCTGCCTCCAGGCGTGCAGGTGTGGGAACAGCCCTTGCCACAATTCTCAACAGCACCCAGCCCCTTCCCCTCTGGGGGAGGGCAATGCTGGCACATGTCAGGCTTCAAAGTCAGTATTGGGCTCTTTGCCCCACTCAGATACAGCAAAGGGGATATTTGTCCTCTCCTTGATAGGATAATTCAGGACAAGCAAAAAGACAAGGCACATCCAAGGCCTGCTTTGGCTGTTCCTCACTTGCTTTGGCTCAGGAGTGAGAAGAGGACTGACTATACCACCATGTTCACCCTGTATGCCCTTCTCAGGTCAGGTGTATGAAGGCAAGACCAGGACTAAAAAAATGAGTCACAAACCTTCCCAACCATACCAGACAACACAAACTTGATCCCACTCTAAAGGCAAGCGAGCTGTGTGCCCTATGCAGTGTCATGGATTGGGAAAGGAAGATCAGGATCACGGGGAGTAACAAGGGGAGATCTCAAACTGTGGGAGACTGGCTGCTTTGTGTGCATTAACCACTAAGAAAATTTAAGTAGGGGCACAGATATAGCTCTAATTTTGCATTACAAGATCTCTTTTCTTTCCTCTCCTCCACCATAATTTATTGTTTAATCCAGGTGACCTCTTCCTCCCCTCAGTCCCCAAACAAGAGAAAATGAAAAATTCTAGGAAAATAGAGCTATAAAATTGAAAGCATCCTTTCAAAACAGTGTTTCACTTTCCAGTCAGAAGTGAAGTATCCTGGACCAAGCTGAGTTTAAAATCATGCTTTTCCAAGTCAAAATGGTCATTTGCAAATGAGATAATTGTTTTGAAGCAGTTTAACTTTGTGAAGAGAATGACAGAGTTAAACATTTTGACACTATTACATCAAAACTTCTTCACTGGAAACAGGTTATTTTGACTTTTTAATCTTAACCAGGAACCAGAAATTTCAAACCCAACACAATGTTGACACATCCAAATTTCCTTCAGGCTGGCAGGTCTATTTTCTAACCACCCCTTCTTAAATGAAGACAGAAATATTAAGCTTCAGCTCATATTTCTCCAGGCTTATTTTCTTTAACTCCCATCTTTAAAAACTGGAGACCATAAATAGCCTGGGTTTTTTCCTCCAGACTGCAACACAGACTTTTAAACCAAACATTTGCAATCATCACAGCTGTAATAAGTACAGCATTTCTTCAAAGGGATTACATTGGACTGTGGTTTTCAGTATTGCCTCGTTGTCTGTTGTGAAATCTCCTCATCATAAATTAATTTGATTCTATTATCTTTCTGATACAATCTGCTTTCTGACAGATCAGTTTTAATCTTGGTTGATTCCTGTTTCTTATTGACAGCTCAGAGCACTGTTGAAGAGATGCAAGTTATTAATGTTGACAGGGTTTGTAATGGAATATCTTTTATCCAGCAACATATCCTTTGTAATGTTTTTATTCCCCCTTCTCTGGCTACTTTAAGAGGCTAAACAGAAAAATCAAAGAAGCCATGCAGCTTGACTTTCCTGGAACCCTTTCCAGTTCTTTCTGGAACTTCTTTCTACATCCACTGAGGATGTTATGGTATAAGGTGTTATTCATGTTGGACAAAACTACTAAAACAATAACATACTGAAGGTTAAGCACAGTGCAATCCAGTTGGAAATCCAAACTAGATCAAGCAACTTAAAAGAATTTCATATTTATGCAAAATTATGTAAGTCTACAATGCCAACCAACAAGAGAAAGGAGGAGGAAAATCAACAAGACAGCTGATGCACTACCCAAGCTTGAGATAATACCTCCCCCTGCACCACCAAATAGGACAGCAAAGAAACAAAGATTTGGCCCATTGAGTCAGAGGTACTTGGCTGGCTCACTGGAAACTAGGCTCCTATCTCCATTCTGTAGTCCTGATCCCTAGGACGAAGTAAGGAATGTGAACCTCCTCCATCCCACATTACCAACTATCCTCAAAACACCCTTCCATTTCACACATGATTCATTCAGCCTTAAACGCCTATTAAATATTTTCTTGAAAACATTATAATTGTGCAAGGAACACAAGAGAAGAATTAAACTGTCACACCTCTCCCTTTGCACCTTCTCTGCTGGAGCAAATAAATTCCAGGCACCAAAACTTCAGCAGCAGCGACTGCAGCTATACCAGGGACAGCAGACAAAACACCTCTAAATCGGTGTAATTCTCTATTCAGGGTCCCCTGCAGAAGTGTTTTACAGCCACCCTGGGTTCACACTGCACAAGATACCAGGATTTACGATGGGGATTTAAGCAAATCTGTAACTCCTAATGAATGGGGAAAGGCTTTGAGTGCAGGGAGCATGACCCCCAGCAGCCTCCTCTTGGTTTCCTATCTCTCTTTTCCAAGAGTATTGTGCCGATGCTGCCACAGGCAGCACAGGTACCAGGTGTCCAGGACTAGCCCAAATAGTCACAGGACAGAGCAGGAACTATTCTTGCATACAGGAGAGGAAAAAAATAAAGCCTTGACAGTCCCAGTTTCCACCCTGAGCTTGGTATCTTCCCACTGGTCTCTTAAAAGGTGCACCATTGGGAATGCATCTCCCAACAGTGTGGCAGAAGAGGATCTCACCTCCTGCCTCACAGGAATTCACTAGACCAAGGGCTGCCTCAGTCTGACATATCCCTGCACTGACATTTACTGACAGAATGTTTTCTCTAGGTCTGTAGGTTTACTTTGACCAGCTTCCACGTTCTTATCTTTCCTCCAAAGTGATCAGGCCCTATTTCTTGGTATTTTTAGCAGTAGGCTCTCAGAGCTCAGCTGGCTTGCCTTCCAGTAAAATTAATAGTACCTTTCCCCAATTATCTGGAGCCCTTGAGAGCCCCCTGTTAATACTGGAGTGTTTTTCATTAGCTGTGCTGTTTCAAGGCTGCAGGAGGATGGAGCTCAGCACAGAAGTCAAACTGTTCTGGACAGAATGAACTAGAAACCTCGTAACACAATTAGAAGTACCCACAGGGTAACATATAACTTTACTGTAGAGCCCTGAAATAACATGGCTAGCTAATGAAATAAAATAAACTTTGTTTTAATTAAAATTAAAAACATTTTATCTCTCTCATTTCAGTCTTAAAACAGGGGCAGTTCAAAAGTCACCATGGAGCAAATGAAAAAAACATTGGCAAAGTGAGGGGCAGGGACGAGGGTAACATCACTGGGTTTGGAGTGACCTGCACCACGAACCCCTGGCAGGATCTTTGTCTAAAAACAGCCTGCAAGAGATGTTTGTGAAACAGATTCCTAAGGAAGACTTAAACCTAAAAAACACAGGAATGTTCTCATGGACCCACGCTACCTCTAGATTCCAGCTGAGCAGAGGATATTCCCCCAAACCAGGAAGCAACTCAAGCAATGGGATATGAACTGCTCAGGAACCATTTGGGCACAAGTGTGACCCAAACACAGGGGGTCCTATTCTCTGCCTTGTAACACTCTGGGCCCTCGTGCCCAGGAACAGCAGCTCTGCTCCACTTTGTCTTCACCCATGGGCAGAAATTTCCTGGCAGATCTGACAGCACACGGCTTTGCTGCAGCTGCCACGATCGACAGCAAACTCTACCCCCACTATTCTCATTTCTCCTTGCCTCTTCCTCTTTGTAGCTGATTGCTTCTTAACTGTTCTCTAAATCCTTGGAGGGGCATGGAGTTACTCTGCAAGAGGGACACTCCTGCTTTCCTCTCACTTTCCATGGTTATGCAGCACAGGAATAAGCCTGCCTAGAGATATCCTAGCTGAACATGGTGTGTTCTGAAGCTTTATGCACTCAAAGGGAAAAAAGGGAGAGCTGTTAAAAATAATAATCAGCTTTCCTTTTTTTACATATATATATATAAACAGAAATTTTGGCAAAATGTATAGGGGCAAAAAAATATTCTATGCTTGCCCAGTTTGATGAACAATGGAGGTATGTGGAGAGCTAGACTGCATGATCAGAGTCTGATGAAAACCAGAAATTACCCACGGGAACCAAATGGTCTCGGTTGAAATCCCAGTTTTCTGTCAGAAACTCTTCAACAGCTTTTCAACAGTTTCAGTGTAACCTTCTTTAAAACCAGCTTGGTACTTAGTCCTGCTGTAAATGAGATTTGAGGAATTTTCTGATCTCTTAATGCTTGGTCTACATGTATACCACACCAGCACATCCACTATAAGTATGGATGAGTACTTCCCCACAGGACAGGGAGCAGTGGAATTCCAGAATGAAAATGTTTATATATATTTCTGTCTTACTCCTATCTCTGTCTCTTACTCTAAAATTCAGTGTGACCTCTAGACCGTTTGTTCATTGACTCCAGTGTTCCCTAGCCATCCCTGCTTGTGTACAGGGAGCTGGGGAAGACAGATCACTACTAGCCTGGAAGTGATTTAGGGCAGGGCTGATGTGTTGGTTGGGTTTTTCCTGCTCACAGACTGACCTCCCCCATCCTGAGTCCAGTGGAAGCACAGATAAATAATAAACCATACTACATCCTCATTCCCACAGCTTGTTAAGGGTCAACAGTACTGGGGGGTGCTCTGTAGGGAGCACTAGAAGATGTTCAGAAGGCAGATAGATCCTCAGCTCATCCAGAAAATCAGGTCCCTTGAAGTCCAATTAAGCACTCAAGCCCTGATTTCACAGAAAGGTGGTCTGAAATCACCTGCCCAAGCCCAACAGCTGGTTCCCTGCTTTGAGATATATCTACCACTTCCCAGAGAAACCAGCGGGATCTGTATCTTGTTCTGGTCACCAAATGCAAACCATGGAAAAAAAAAATCCCATACCAAAGAGGAAGTAACATCCAAAGCCAAGGAGTATTAAATCAGTTGAAATAGTCTCCCTTGCTCACTGTGAGAGCTCTCTTGCTCTGGAAGGAATCCAGTAGATGGGCAGATTTCTTCTATCCAAAGTTTAATTAAATTCTTGACCTCAACCATTAGATTCAAGAGCCAAAACCTTGAAGTTACAGGGAAATCTGTCAGCAAGCAGGCAGGGCTGTGGCATGCGATTGTGTTGGGGACTCTGCCAGACTCAGCACTGTGGATGAATTTGCTCTTTCTACCAGATCTAATTGCCAGATGACCTGAGATCCACAGCAAGCACAAGGATTGACACTGCTGCAGTGGTCAATGCATCTGCTGCAAACCACAGCACAAGCAAAGCTCTTTAGGGCTCTTTGATGCTGTGGTTACATTGCTTTCTGATTAAAACCAGCTCAAGTTTGCTTACATGTGCTGTAATGACATCTAGAGACCTGCTTAGTGCAAAGTGTGTGCTCTCTATGACAAATATTAGATATCCATTAAAAGCAAACAGGCTTCCAAAGCCAGAGCAGGAAAGATTAAGGGAAGAGGTGTGAAAGGAAAAGAGCAGAGAAATAGGAACAAAAGTCTCAGAAGCAAACTCAGGATGTAGAGAAATAAGAAGTGATGTAAAAATAACACAGGAGGTCAATCACAAGTGATACAGTTCACTGTTCAAAACATGTATATCTTAAAAACAATCTGAACTTACTCAATCCAATAAAAGCACCAGTTCTCATTATACACTTACTATAGGGAAGTTTTATTTCTGTGTTGGCTTACAAATTGTCTCACTCTCTTTCTCAAACTCATCGCAATCTTAGCTAATACAAGTAAATCTCTGCACATGAAATATGAGCCACTGGCAGCTCTCAGGCTCGCTTTTCATCCCAAGCCTAATGGGCAAAGCACTGTGATTTCATTTCACAGGCTTTTCCAACTGAGCTCAGAGTCGATCATTTGCCAGAGTTTGACTCTTGCAAACAGCCTGCTGGAGCCACTGAACTCACAGGGTCAAATCCATCAATGGTGCAACCCCAGCTAACCTGAGACACTTCAGGCCAGAGGCTGGTTTGTTCCAAAGCATTAAATGTCTCTTGAGACCTGTGATCACAGAGCATTGTCATAACACTTAAGCAGCTATGGTATGTTAATTTAAAGTTGTTAAAATATGCATACAGCCCTGCCTGTGCTTCACTTGGATGCACACAAGAGGCCACAAAGTCCATTTATAATATGGAGAATGTCCCCAGAGTGCTGCAGCTCCATGAGATAGCAAAGGGGATGCTCTGCACAGTGGGACAGGCTTTCAGGGGAAATTCTTTGCCTCTCCAGTACAAGGCTCTTGTTCCTTGAGCAGTGCTCAGGCACTCCTTTAAATGCCTAGACCAAAAACCATATATTTCCCATCTCAAGTATCATTGGCACTTGGCGGTCCTCTCCAGAAAGAGGACTCTGGTAGCTTAAAGAAATTTTAAAACCTCTAACTCTCAGGCAAAAAGTAGGCAAAGAGTCTATAGAGCTTGCTAGATAGCGGGGTTTCCCTACAGCCAAGGGAAATGGAAAGATGTCACACATATTCAGATACATTTGCAGCTGACTGGTTTAAAGTGTGGCAAAGATGAGATGCAAACACCTCCTGACAGAATTAAAGGCTGCCATAGAGAGGGGAGCAAGTCAGACCTCAGAGCAGTGGGGTCCCATGGCTGACAATTAAGCCTGTGATTACACACAAGAGCTCCAGTCAATTTCCCAGCCCAAGAATATTTTTTGTCACCAGTTGGAAATTTCTTCCTGCAGCAAACATGGAGGAAGAGCCAAGGCTACAGGACGAGAGATGTGCCAGCCCCTGCCCACTCTGCAAGGGGGGCCAACAAGCAGATCCTGGCTCCATGGCATTCTCAAACACCAGTCTAGGAGCACTGTGGATAATCCCATGGTGGAGAGCCCCAGGACCACTGCTGAGGGAACCAGAGCTGTGTGCTAGAATCCAATGCACATCAAACCTGGAACATTGCCTTTTACACTCCACCTGGGGGCAGAAGGACTTGGTGTTATAGCCCTGCTCAACCCACTCCTGTGCTCTTCAGAAAGCCCTGAACAGCCCAAACCAAGGCTTGCAAGAGAACCAGATCTCCAAACTCCTACCTACTGGAGACTGCTCTGCTCCCAGGGGTGCCTTGGCCAAAATACTACAGCTCTCCCAGCACAGCAAGTCTGGAGCCACCCCCATGTCCCACTTTCATGTCTCTACCAAAAGGCTGCTGGGAGGAATTGCTTCCCACAGAACACACAGGGAAAGCAGGAACTTTCTGTTAAAATTTTCATTTTTGACAAAGGCTTCAGTTTCCAAACAGGGGTTAGGGGACAGCAAGGGGGAAATGAGTTGTCAAAGAATTCTCATAGTGCTTTCTTTAAGTGCTTTGTTGGACCTGGATACAAAGAAATAAGAAAATGGATAAAAAGCACGGACAACATGCTACAAAACATATTAGAATCATTCCAATCCTTGGCAAAAGTATTTTGGTTCCCATTGCTATTAATTATATATCATAAAATGTCACGAAAAGCACTGTGGCTACAGCCTGTAAAAATAACATCATCTTACAACAAAATACTTCATTATTGCTTTCTGCTTAACTGCCCTAGAACAGCACACTACAAGAAAGTGGAAATTTCCAGGAAATGCATTAATTGGAATAGAAGGACATGTTGGACTCCCTATCAGAGAAAAAGGCACTTTTATTGAGCAAAGATGTTTATTAAAATTCAAGTCATGCAGCTCACACTCTGAATCCAACAGGCAAGAACTTTCCATAGTTACTTACAGTACATTTTCATAGTATTAAGATGATACACGGTTAGTTCTTTTTAAGCCAATTATGCAGAACAAACAACATTATTTGGGTGGATCTAGGAAAGCAAATAATATTTGTTTCCAAAAGAGCTACATGGAACATTTGTTGACTATTCTGCTAGGTAGCTCTCCAGTTATTCACTTTTCAGTGGAGCTGGCAGGAGCTAGCACTGAAGTAAGGCAGCCTCACTTGTGGCTAGGTCCCTGTTACACTGCATAATGGGAGAAGGGAAAGTTAAGCCCAGAATAAAACCAATACAAATTTTAAAGAGTCAGAAGCCTTAAATTATGTTGGTGTTTCCACTTCAGACAGTCTCAGTCAAAAGAGCAGTGTTACCTCCACCACATACCCTGTTTGTTCTGCAGTAACTGCAATGGGTGTAAGCCCAGGAGAAGAGAGGAGGGACAGAGAGCACCTCACATCCTTTGGACTCAGTGATACCAAAACCAGCTCTGGATGCAAGTTTGAACTGGCCTAGAGGGGCTCTAATTTACAATTGTTCAGGGGCCTAGCAGCTCTCTGGCAAAAGCCACTCAAGGATGATCACTAGAAGAAAGAGGATAAAATCTTAAGCACAGCAGGTCCTTCTTAGCTGCAGGTTTTGTGCCATGAGCACCAGCAGGACAACAAACAGGAGAAAAAATATTCAACTTATCCTCAACTTTGGCACACCTGAGCTACCAATTATTCTTGTTTCTCCTAGATTATTTCACCTAAATTCCTAATCCTGTTCTTGAAACACCATAAGAGAAAAAAGCAAAAGTAACTGAAATGCGCATTTTACAAAGCTCTGCTGAACTTGGCAGTAGGCTATGTCCTCAGAGAGCTCAAAATTTAAGGCCTGAATCAATTCCTACTGGAGCTTTTCCATTCATTCAACAGCAGAGAAATTGGGATTGTCAGTAAGAGGACAGGCAGGGGAGGCAACTGTGCAAGAAAGATGACAGCCAGGATGCCTGGGTTGTTTTCTCATCTCCCTTCCCCAAACTCATAGCTCACCAAGCCCCTGGACCTCCCTACAACTGTTCCCCCTTCACCCACCTTTGCAGATAGCATTAGGCCATTTTAGCTGCTGCAGCTCTGCCCAAAAAATTTTCATCCTTTTCAAAAGAGTTTCCTTCCCCATGATTCATGAGTTCACAGACCAGAGGTGAAGCCTGGGAAAGTCCAGCTCAGAAGGGAACATTTTGGATAGGCATGAATATGTAAAAGCAGGGCGTGGAGACTGCATGAGCTTTGCCAAGCCCTGACTGCCCCCGTGCTAGAAAAACCTCTTCCCTTCCCTGGGATACTTGAGCAGAGCAGGGAGGTGGGAGGTAGCTAAGCATTAACAGCTTGTGCTACAGGATCAGGGCCTCCATCGAGGTCAAAGACGCTCTTCATTCCTTGGAATATCCCCAGTCCCTGGCCTCCCTTGAAACCTGGGAACACAGCCACCTTTGCCCCACCTTCCCTGGTTGTGCCAGGCCCATGCTGGCCACCACCCAGATTTGGGGCCACTAATTGTCATTTTTGAAGTAAAAAAGGGGGAAACAGAAGAAGAGAGGAACCAAGACATGGAAAGGTCAAGTGCCTTCGCCAAGGCGAAATGGCACATCAGTGGTGGAGCTGGCATTTGAGCACAGGAGTGCCTGTTTTCTACACCAGTGCTAAAACATCCAGACCACCCTGCTGCCTCCGAGACCACACCGCCTCTGTGAAATGTGTGGAAATTTGCAGGCATTTTCTCTGATTTTTACAGGGATTTTTTTTTGTTGTTGTTCCACACTTGGCTCACAGCTGTTTGCCAAAATCAAATTGCTGAGGTGTTTCTGTCTCTTTAAAACTTCATGAACAGACACTTGGACAAAACCCATCAGTGAATCACAGCTGCACTGGGGGGGGATTTGATTTAAGCATGGCAGGCTGAAAGCAAGAAACCCAAACTGAGATCCAGCCCAGTCCCTCTGCCACTCCAGGCTGCTCACAGCACACAATCCCCCTGGCATCACCCACACCTCCTTCACTTGCTGTGAAAGGTGCTGGTATCCGGAGAACCAGACTGCTCTTTGATTCCTCCCAACAAATTAAGTGGCATTTTCTGCAATAACTGTTTTACTTCACACTTCCAAAGGAAAATAACTAAGAAAATATTCAGGTGGCCTCCTGCTCCAATGCTACCAGGCTCTGCTGCAGCTTGGCATCCATATTTCTGGAGGATGATGACAATTTGCTCAGTCAGGCATCTGCCCCTCACTATATTTCCCCAGCTTGTCACCACTCTGCTCTGCTTGTGAGACGCACACAGCCCCAGTATCTTGAAAGCCAGGCAGAATCCTCTCCTGTCCCTTCTCAGCACTCATTCCTGATGGATGTGCCATTGATAAGACTTCATTCCTGCCCTCAAGGTCGCTGCCAATCCCAGAGCCTTCCCCTGGACCATGCACCTCCCTACAAAGCAAACCCCAGGCACATCAGGTGTATCAGAGGAACACAGAAAGATATCTAAAGCTTACCCCAGGCAGAGGCAATGCTGCAAGCAAAGCACATGGAGATGAGCTAACTATTTTTTCCTCCTTAAAAAAACCCAATGTAAGACACCAGCACATCTGCAACCAAACCACATTCTGCAACTTGCCACAAAGATTCTGAACAGCAAACAAAAGGTTAAACAAACAAACCCTGAGCAATATCTCAGTCTTGACAGACAAAAAAAAAAAAAAAATACTTTCAGCCAATAACATTTCTCCTTCCCCAGCTGTAGGTTCATATTTTTAATGTCAGATTGCAAAAATAATAAAAAGCGGGGGGGGGAGAAGACAAAAAAAAAAGCAAACATTTAGCTCACAACTGGATGGGAAATGAACTGGAAGCTCACATTTGTGTGTATTTTTTCCTGGCGAAGAGAAGCCAGCTGGTATGTTGGAAGGTCCTGAAAACCTGTCCTGACATCAGCAGAAGTGTGAGCAGCAATACCTCTCCCGTGCTGGCTCATGTGTTTTCTCCTATCTCACTTCATCTCTCACTAAGCTCGAGCGAGCCCACACTATTGCAGATTTATCGCCATCTGAAAAACATTAAATATCTCAGGGTTTCAAATATTTGCAGACAGCTGAAGAAGTGGCTGTGATGGAACTGTCTCTTTCTGGCATAAACCTATCAATTTTCCATGAAAGTTGAGGCCTGGATTTTTTTTTTTTTTGTTTTATTTTTTTACCCCTGGTAAAACACTGTAACAAATGGCTTACTCCCCTTTTAGCGAGCGCGAGGAAAGCGGACAGTCATTATTACCAAATGTGTGCACGCACAAGTAACTAAGGGAAAATAAATCCCATTTGAAGGTTAATTAACTAAGGCAGGGTCACAGCTTGACAATCTGCCCTCAGCAAAGGGGAAGCACAACATCGGAGGGTCTATGAAGTAGAGCCATAATGAATTGTGACTTGAGGCTTGTCTATACAGGGAAATTACCGTGCAGCCAGCTCCAAGCTGGATTTATAGTGCTCACTCCACATTTATAGCATTAGACCCTTTGTGCAGACTAATTAGGAACTGGTTTACCTCATTTACCTTCTGACAAATGCTCCTTTGCACAGAAGCAAGCCCAGAAAAGCAAATTGAGCCCCATCAACTCCTTGGTTTTCAGCCTCAGTGCTGGCTTTGCTCAGTGAGTAGCTGGGGAATGAGAAAGGGGTGAGGACAGACACCTTCAGCCCCCAGAATATGAGTGAGAGCTTGGGCTTGAGCTCAACACCCTTCAGTGCCCCCAGGTTTGCACACAAACAAGCTTGCAACAATAGTCACACCCATCCTTCTAAGAAAGCTGAAGGTGAAGCACTGGAGGAGTCAGGGTACATTTGATGACAAAATCTCAGCATCTCATCCAATCCACTCCTCACTCTATCCCTGCCTGAGCTGTGGTGCCTCTCACAGCCTCCTGTGCCCAATGGATCAGGAAAAACCACAGAGGTTTAGCCCTGTGGCTACAAGGAGTCAGAGCAATGCCTCTGAGAAGAACCACACTCCCAGTGCAAGGCACAAAGGGGTTCTGGTGGAGCAGGCCAGGGCTGAAACCAACCTAGATTTCTTCCTAGGAAATTTCTAAGAACAACCAACTGTCTCACTTTCACTCTGCCTGGCTTCTTGGCCAAGCTGAAGGGCACCAAGCCAACACCAGGCCACCACAGTGCTGAACAAACACACCCACCACAGTTTTGCACAGGTCATTCTGCTTGCACCCCTCTGCCATGCACCAAGCACAGAGGCAGCATGGAGTCAGTGTGCTGCAGAGGGAGACTGTGCCAGGCACCAGCTGGCACAGGGAAAAAGGGCAGAGCTGGCATGGGCAGCATCAGGCCAGGAAAGGTGACAGGATCAGGCTCCCACACACTGATTGACAGCTTAAGTCAAGTCCTTTAAGGTTGCTTCACAGATGCAGGGTCACACATATGAAGGTAGTCAAGACACCAGGTGCCAAAAAGTGCTGGGGAAGGTCAAATATGCCATCAGCAGTTAAAAATAAACACACTTCTTTTGGCATTTTGGCCTTTTGAGGCACCATACAGACAGGGATGTTAACAGATGTCAGGAGGAGGAGGCGTGGGAAGAGCTGTCATGTGGGACCCTACAGAGACCTCAAAGTCAGTTCACCTCCCTGTGCTGCAGTTTCCCTGCAGTAACAGAAGACAAGCAACCTCCTCTGGGGGAAAATTTTCCCAGTCTTAAGGGGTGGCAGAGATCTGACAGGAGGGAACCCAAGCCATGGGTTTTGAGGTGAAATGTGGCTGCTTTCACACCTCATTTCCCCCATACCAAAGAGGATGGGCAAGTTTTAGGGGTAACCACAAGGTGCAAAACACACTTTTGTCCAACAGGGTCTTCAACACAGTGAAACAGGCTAGCCAGTGGGGGACACACCATATGGTGGGCTAAAAGCTCCCCCTTTTGGGGAGATCCCTTTGGAGACAACTCCAGCTCAGGGAGGAGGTGTCTGGCAGACACATTTCCGTGCTAAAACCAGAGATAAGAGCAGAAATGACTGCCTATCATCTGCTGTGGCAATAATGACAGGGGTTCACTATGAACATTCACTCCCGCTCCTCCCCATGGGGCTTGGAAGTCCACCATCTCCTGTCTGCAGCAAGCTTTTCGTTTGTTGCTTTATCTCCTCTTTCTTTTCCTGCTTATGAACTGCAGGTTTCACAAAACTTCTGAGAGGGCTGCTTTACTGAAAAGGAAATGCTTAAAGCCAGCTTGACTACAAGGTGAGCCCTGCTGAAGGCTCAAGTCCGCTGGTGAAAAGACTGTCTTTTCCCCAGTAGTCCAAAAGCCAAAGGACATGGAGATAAAACCATCAGAGAAACTGCTGAAATGAGAAACAGGCACACAGGCCACCGAAAGACAGAGCAAACCCCAAGAGGCACCATCTAAGCAAAACCATATGGCAATCTCAGCCGAGCCATCAGGAGATGGATTCTTTTCCTACCCAGCGCCTGCCTGTGTGCTCTCCAAGCGCCTCGTTGCAGTCCCTTCCAGCACAGAAGCATCCCAAGTGACCTGCCCAAAGCAATAACACCGAGCTAAAACCTCCTATGTGACACTTCCCTTTCCCTGTCCTCTATCTTGCTTCTGTTTCCCTCCCCCCCTCCATCTCTTTTTTTTTTCCTTTCCATGCATATTCTTTCACTAGTCATTCCTAACCCACCATCATCTAAGACTCTTTACTTTCACCTACTGGATATTGGGAAAATTTCTTCACTGGTAGGGTGGTCAAGCATAAAAACAAGCTGCCCAGGGAAGTGATGGAATCATTGTTCTTGGAAGCGTTCAAAAAACACACAGATGTTCAGGGACACAGCTTAGTGGTGAACCTGGCAGTGTTAAGTTAAAGGTTGGACTCTATGACCTTGAAGGTCTTTTCCAGCCATAATGATTCTATCATTCTCAATCCAAGCTTTTCACAAGCTTCCACAATGCTGGCATTACACTACCAGCCAGCACATGAGAAACCAGCTGAAAGACAATGTTCCATCATGGCCCATCAGATGAGCTCTTTCACAAGAAATTGAGGGGAAGGAAAAACACCAGTGAGAAGGGGATTTAAAAAAAAAAAAAAACTGTGGGTATATAGTTTTATTTCCAATGGTCCGTTCCAAAGCAGAGATTCATATTCACTGCTGGATATACAGATTGCATGCCCATGAAAATATAGATGGCCCCTTCTCTATGAAAAACAGCCTGGGGAATAAAACAGGTATAAAGCTACATAGTACATACTCTGCAGGCTGGACCTATGAAGTCACAGCCCACCGATGTGTGCATACTGTCATATATTTACCTAATAAAATATAAATAATATTTTATGTAGCAGTCAGTTTATGAGGCTGTGTGCGTGCAGAAATGGGAGGACCTGTTATACAGGAGAGAGGGAAGGTTAAAAGACCTGTGTTGTCACACTGATTTACAGGCTGATTTAACTGGTATTTAAATATGATTATTTTGGGGGATGTGGGTGGTCATTCACAAGGGAATGCCAATATCATTATTTAAGGGGCTTTCATTTATTTCTTGGGCTCTTGTAGTTGTACAAAATCTAAATACATGAAACTGCCAAAAACTCTAAACGTCCGTTTTGGGTACATTTGCATGGCACCTTTACCCCAAACACCACAAAAAAACCAGGTAAGAATCTTTATTCCTCAACCTCTAAGAACAAGGCTATAACATCCATTACACAGCCAAACCCTCTGGGGATGAAAGATGTTTAGCAGCCTCCTCCAGCATAAGGAGGAAGGTGGCTTTCACCAATGCTGTCCTGACCATGAGGCTCATATCCACGCCCACCTCATATTTCTGTACTCATATAGTCTTATTCTTATTTTAAGAACATGAATATATACATCTGAAAACCCAAACCATTAAAAAGTAGTTGGCTCAGACTTTTACTGGAACACGTGCACAAATACGTTGTTTGGATATTTTTATGGCCATTAACTTTTCCATATATAACCCAGACCTCCCATTAGGTGTTGTGAACTGGATCGCCTCTTTACTTGCCAAGTTATATTTCAATTAAATTAAAGTCACCTTTGGTCCTAATGAACCCCTGTTGTTTGTCTAATGCCATGATTAATTCCAGCTGCAAGAAATGGTATTAGCCTGGGTGGGTACATGGTTGAAGACTCTGATTCTCCTCCAAGATTTATGGGTGCTAGAGAAGGCTCCATAACTCATGTTGCTGAGTCTATAACTTTTTAGGCAGTAAACAGAAGCCTCTGCCACAACAGGCCTCCAACTGGTGGATTCACCCTTAATTTGTTCCTGCACTAGAACTCGACACAGTTCTTTGGGCACAGATAAACTCCTTTTTTCTCCCCCAAAGCTCAGCAGAGAGAGGCATCCCAGACCTTGAGCAGACACTTGGTGACTGACACCTTCACTTGCAGAGCCAGGAGGGACTGAAGCCTGTCCTCTCCATCCACGTCCTCCAGAAGTGAAGGATTCCCTCAGACCATGCTACCACAGCAGACTCACAGGGCCCAGAAGACAAAAGCAAGCAGGGACCAGATTTTGTCCTCTGGTCTGAGAAGCGCTAAGCTCTGCTTCTAGGGCTAAACATTTATCTTGGATCCAAGACTAGTTATCCAATGATTAGTTACCATGGAAGAGTAGTACTGGAAGTAGAAGCCACAGGCCATCAAAACCCCAGATCTCTCATGTACATGTCCAGCCACTAAGATGCTCAGAAGGAAGAGGATGGCTCTCAACACCCTTGCTCAGTGCCATTACAGTGATCTTAAACACACCTGGAGCACATCTGCTGCTCCTCCAGGAGGTGCAGATGTGAGAGACTTAGCTGTGAAGCAAAACCCACCCTTGGGATGAGGTCTCAGCTTTGCCAAAAAGGGGCTCCCTAGGTGCTGTAGCAGAACCCAGATTTTAGGCAACCCAGCACTTAAGAACAAAGGTCAATTCAAGTGCAGAACCTCCTCCTGAAGAATTTCCTATGCAGTAAAGGCTTACATGATCAACAGCCACTGATGAGCTTCTCCATCAGTGTATCTAATTCCCTTTGATCCCACTTGCATTTACAGTCATCATGACACCAAATGGCAGAATCCCACCACCTCACTGCCTCTGGTGTAGCAAAGGCAGGTGCCTGCCAGGCACAGCACAGTGTTGGAGGAGTTGTGCCAGCTCTGGTCACAGCCTCTAAATTCCCACTGTACCAGGAGCTCCCAAAGAGAGCATCATAGTGACCTACAAAGCCCTCCAGTTCTTTTATTTTACAGGCAAACTTATTTGTGGCCAGTCCCTTCTTCACTCCCTTCCCCTCCTCCCTTCTGTATTAAGGCCAAAGAAGTTGCTTAAGTATTCAAAAACATGACAAGATTATCAGTCCTTTTATTAGTGCCAGTGGCAATCTGATACCATGTCCCAGCCTGGCCACTTGCTTCACACCTCCCCAGCCAGCATAAGCCTTCCTTATTCATAGTTGCAGAGATTTCCAGAAAAGAAAGGGAACTCTACAAGTCTGACACCACAAACTCAGAAAATAAAGTACTGTTCAGAGGTGGAACAGGATAAGAACAGATGGGATATCTCAGCTATATGAAAATTTCTGCCTTCTCCTCAAAAACATCATCATTATAGAGGGGAAAAAGAAGTGTTCTGTTGCCAGAACCCTGCTTTAGGTTTCTATCTGTGTAAGATGAGACCTGTTGCTTACATCCAAGGCAGTCCTTCCCTGGCAATCAGCCTACAGGATCAAGTCTTAGGAGAATTATCACCTATTTAAACCCAGGTATATCAGGAGTAGCTCAATCTAGATGGAGTTTAAGACAGATGAGAATAAGGGATATAATTTCAGAGGGGCCAAGGTAGCAGAAGCAAATATCCCCAAGTCCAAGGTTCAGAACTGTCTCACTCCATACAGCACTCAATACAAATCACAGCCTGAGCACAACACTACCATATTCAGTTCCCATGACTTCTCTGGCACCCACCTCACCTAGACCAGCACTGTACTTGAGCAAAAGCAAAAAGGCAGAGCCAAACCATGTTACACAACTCCACAAAGTAATACAGAGGTTCAATACGCTTCAGAAAAACCCAAGAATAACCATTACACTGTGGAAAGTATTTGCCACTGCAGCATTTTTCATTAAAAGTGGCATTTCTGAGAGTTCCATCCTGCTGAAAAGCAATACCAGCCTCACATCAGAAAGTCTTTAAGAAAAATTTCCATTGCTATAATTAACTTCTCTGTTGAGATTGTATTGTTCCTCTTTCACAGAAAAATCTCAGCAAAATTTCCATGGTTTAGAGGCAGCCAAAAAGGTGTCCTATTCCATTTTTCAGGAAAAACCTGCAGCCACAAGGCATCTAGGAGAACTTCAAGTTATACATAGGGTGCAGAGCAAACACAGGGTAAACATCTACTCCCCTGAAACCCAAATGAAAGGCCTAGTTCATTCTGTGACACTGGAGCAGCTACAGAGTCCTATCTGTTGGCCAGCAGTTGCCACAGGACCACAGAAGAGTCAGAAATAATGCAAGATCCAGGCTTGTACAGCACATTCCTTCTCCCAATATACCTTTTCTTACAAGCTTTATTATCAACTTGCAAAATATGTGAAGAGCCTACAGAATGTTAGAACCTTTACAAAACCTTAGGCAAGGAATCTAAAAGGAAACCCAGGCAGCTGAAACAAACTGAACCCCTCACTGCAGCCAGCTTCTCACCCAGCTTGGCCTCAACCCTGCCAGCGCTCCAGCAGTGAGAGACCCTCATACCTGAACTG
This sequence comes from Coloeus monedula, assembly GCF_965178545.1. Lineage (NCBI taxonomy): Eukaryota > Metazoa > Chordata > Aves > Passeriformes > Corvidae > Coloeus > Coloeus monedula. The sequence continues at coordinate 23,866,944 of NC_138789.1, read as the reverse complement.
GTAGTAGTCCCAACAAGACCAGATTCACTTTTTCCAGATAGAAACAGCCTTAAATGAGGCCCTGTGATTCCCCTGATCTCTGGTTTTGGGTTGCTAACACATGCAGATGAATAGATCAGCCACTACAGGAACCTGCCCCTCACATTACTGCAAAGTCTTCTGGCTTGTGTTGCATGTCAGACCCTCCAAGGTAGCATCTAGAACAGAACTTAGCCCAGTTACCTCTGCACTGAGTCCAGCAACTTCCAGATTTCTCTGCACAGCTTGCTCCTCACTATTCAAATAAAATAGGAACATGCTTTAATTCTAGTTCAAATATAGATCTAGTAATTAATGGCTGTTTTTATTCACAAAACCCCAAAGGAGATTAATAACTACATTTCCTCCTGGCAATAGCAGTCCACAAAAAAGTAATATTAATTTCATCCTTCTGATTTGAGAACATTTAACTTTTTTCTCTTAACCTCAAGACCTAATTCCAAAGATACTGATACACTGATTGTTGATTTCTCCATCCCTGTAAAAAAGTCAAAGCCATTCTCCCACCTTTTATACCCTTTGATCAGACTTTACTGAACTTAAACAAATCTGCTGTGAATTGGGTAGGGAGGGGGAAGAAACAAAGGAGAGAAAGAAAGTCTAGTTTATGTCCATCAAGACAAAGGAAGCAAAAACTCTTCAACTGTCCCACAAACATGGAAATATGATAAGCTAAACACCACAAAGAGCTCAGAACCAGATACATCTTATGCATGCTGCTGCCCAGAGAATCATTAGGAGACCAGGGAAATGAGAATGCATTTTGGAAAAAAGAAACCTGAGACTAAAGGTTGCAACAATGATTACAGTGGACTCATTGCTCATAAAAGCCTTATTTTCCTTTGTTACAGAATTTTCTTACATTTCAGGAAAAGGATCAGAAACAGCCTTGCTGTTTAAGCTGCACATTTCCAGGATGCCACCTGGAGCTCACATGTCAGAGAGAGAAGGTCAAGAGATGGTGAAGCAGCTGATCCCATTCCCAGCAGAAGACATCCTGCCCAAGTACAAGGCATCATCTCAGCTCTCCTGCTCCAAAGCCAAGTGCATCAGGCTGGTGCTCAAAGCCCCTCCTCCCACCAGCCCCCACAATACCTGATCTGCTGCTGCCTTCCAGCATCCAAGCAAACCCCAGTATTGTCCATTTTTGTGGGTGCTGGTTTCCAAGATCTGAAGCTGATGTTGCCAGATACAGAGATTCCCTTTATGAAAGCCACATCCTGTTTTGCTACTGATCTTGGCTCAGGAAAGCTATCTATAACACATCTGCCCTCACTCTGCCACTTAAATACCACTGACAAGTACAATTAACACCAGGTCAAACATACCACTCCACATTTTAGAGACTCTGGTTTCAGCTGTTGTAATGAAGCTCTTTGATTGTGCCAATGACTGGTAAAAAACACCAGGACACAAAGCAAGGTCAAGAAATATCTGCAGGATTTCCCCCCACCTCCCAGTTAATGAGGATTTTAGTCTGTATTTTACTTACTAACAGAAAGAAAAGGGATTTATTACTATAATGTAACAAATAATTAATAATAATGAATTAGTACAGCTATAATGCTGTACTAATATGAAACCTGCTAACATATAAATACCTATTTTATGTATAGAACATATATTATACAGGGTTAAATGATACCCCAAACCATCCAAAAACTCAACATAAAGTTGAACAGGCTTAATCTTGACCCTCAGTCAAGGAGGCAAGTCACCTGGTGAAAAACAAAACAAAAAAACCCAGCAAAACAACAGAAACATTATCATTCCCAACTTTCTTCCAGGCCTGCTTCATTCCCACTGATGTAGCCTTACCCCTTATCAAACAAAATGCCCAATGCCTCGTCCAGAGACTCTGAGGAACAACCGAGTGGGGATATTCCAGTATATCTCAGCAGAACATGAAGCTAACAGGAGGAACAGATGTATTCCCCAACTTCGAGTAGCTCCAGTTTTGAAACTGATCATCTTGTTGTGCCATTAGATGCTGCTCAATCCCAGGACTTGGTTTCACAAGCAAGGAACACCCTGTGAAGAGTCTGGGTGGAGCTGCATGGACAGGCACATTGGATGAGCACGGTTTCTGCTCTACTTGTGGTTTAACCCATCCAGAAGGAAGAATTCCCAGAAATCCCAGACGCTGCAAACATCCTTCCCCAAGAGGAAAATAAATAATTTAACATGGTTACGCAGAGCCAAAAGACCTGGTTTGTTAAAATGGTATTTGGTTACACACCCAGCTACACCTGATCCCCTCCACTGCTCACTCACCATCCCAACAAGGAACACCTGTAGCAAATCATCCACTTGTCCTAAAACAATGCCCTAAAGCATGTCTGGATAAGAAAAACTGAAGAATGAGACTTCAAAAGCAGGCTCTCAGCCTATGAAATGCTCCTTCTGCTACTCTGGATCATTGCAAGCAAATCACTGACTCGCATGTGTGGCTCAGCTGGTTTATTTGGCATGAAACTTCAGATTCTGCAGGTGATCTTCTCCCATCCCACCAGCCTGTACTACTGCATGGAACAGCTAACAACACAAATACATCCAGCCCCTTATCTTCAGAAGGCTTCCAAAGATTGCTCTTAAAAGGTCTGCACAATGTAACAAAAGAATATTTCTTTGCAGCAAAAAAAAAGTTCCACATTCCCCTCAGATTTTGTTTACAAAACATCCATCAAATCAACTTTTTAACCTTCCCTTTGACAGCATAAATCAAAGGAACTGCCATCTGTGTCACATCTCAGTCCTCAAACCTAGAAGAGGATCCCTACTCATCAGAGACAAAGTTGCCCTAAGCAGCACCACGAAGAACTTAGCCAGAATGAATTTTTGAAACACCAAGGGAGAATTGTGAATAGATCTGAATGGGATAACTGCAATAAGCTCCACATGGGTACAACAAAGCAATAGCAATAAACATATGAGAACAATCAGCTTCACCTTTAAACTCATCTCTTCATGAAAAAGCAAATAGCTCTCACCTGTGAGCCCATGGCAGATGGTGACACACAAGGTCAGGGTGGCTGCATAGCTGGTGGAGCTTCTCCCTGTGCAATAAAGCTTGTCCTTACCTTACAATCCAGGTGAAGCAGCCAGGCACTGCTGTCCTGATGGACCACCAATCTCAGCTGCTGGCACATCAGGGAACCTGGGCAGAAGGCAAAACACAGACCCATCACAAATGGCCAAAATATTCCTCTCCCTCCGTAGCCCCACCATCCAATTCCAGCTGTCATAAACATCTTTCCAAAGCAAATCCTGGTGGGTACACAGAGCATGGACTGGCCTGCTAACAGAGGCTCAAAAGCTGCAGGCAACATCCCACTGCAAATGGGTAGAAGAATCCAGGGCAGATCCTTCCCTTCCTCAAACGACATGCCAGGTGGAGTCACCTCCTGGAGATGGAGACTGACACTTCAGTCAGACTAAGTTAGCTAACACTTTTCACCTGGGATACTCAGAACTAAGACCAAAATGGATTTGCTGGCAGTGTTCACCCCTTGCTGTCATACTGCTGGCACCTGGCCATACCCCTGAGCAATAAAGCAGACAAAAGCACAGAGAAAATTATGGGATGAACTCCTGCAGTAGCCACAGGCTCATCTAGAGTTTCAGACCCTTCATTTGCAAATCAGTCCTGGCTGACACTATGGCAACTGGGCCACAAGAGTCTTCCTTCTCCAAGGGGAGCAACAAATGAGCCCCATTCCCAATGCTTATATTTTCATGCTCAGCACTAAAAGCTTTATCCAGACTACAATTATTCCATCATTGACTTACAGCACAGGCAGGTTTGGAGGATCATCAGAAGAAAAAAGAAATGTCTCCTCAGCAGCATCTCTCAACTTCTGTGCCTTAAAAATAAAATATAGATATATACAGATGTCAGAGTTTTCAGAAGATAACAAAAGGACTTCTGAGTATTCAAGATGACTGCAATTTAAAATCCTTCAGTTAAACTACAGATATTTTGCCAAAATTTCTTTTAAAAAGTGAAAGGCTCATTCCACCACAACACGACTTTCTCCATCCCATGTATTTCAAGAAGAAACAATAGTTGTTCTCTAAAAATATTTTAGAAATACTTTTATCAAAAAGACTAGGGGAGAGGGGCTAATCTTTTTAAATCACTATTTTCTCCTCTCCCAGCTCCTTTACCTTTCCCCTACCAATTTAGTATAGAAAAGGAGGAAACACCACTTAAACACAAAGTTCAGCTCCTGCTTTTTAATTCCATCAAAATAGATTCAGGAAGTGATGAAAAAAGAGTCAAGGTTTTATATAAAAAAAAAAATTTAAAAACACCTTCAATAAACTTCCCTTACTGAGTTTTAACCTGGTGCTCTCTCCAATTAGGGCTACACACTTAAAGTCCTTCCAACAGAGGCATAACAAACCAATATTAAGCTCGTTTATTGTTACTTGCTAGCTCAAAAGTTTCTGCTTTCCAGCTAAAACACCAACCTGCAGTCACAGCCTCTGAAAGAGCTACGTCCGAGGTCAGAATCCCTAATCCCAAAGCCTCCTTTAATTTTACAATCAACAAATCCATCCCTGGTGAATATTCCAGGGATTATTTTCCAAGCAGCAGAGTGAGATTGCCTGCCTAACTAGAGGACGAGCAGAAAAAAAGCTTGCACAGGATTTACTGGTAACCTAAACGTCCTATTCCCTCCCCCCTCCAAGCAGAGCACACACCTCCACCACCCACCCTGCCCAGCACCTTCTGCTGCATAGCTGAGAGTGCTGCGGGATGAGGGGTTTATATCGTAGAGGTGTCTTGGGCTGGGCTTGTTGTCACTGGGCGGGGCCTGTTGTTAAGGGGTGGGGCCTGTTAATAGAATCCTAGAATCCTAAAATCCTAGAATCCTGGAACCCTAGAATCACAGGCTCACAGAATCACAGAATGGTTTGGGTTGGAAGAGACCTTAAAGATCACCTAGTTCCAACCCCCTGCCATGGGCAGGGACAGCTCCCACTGGACCATGTTGCTCCAAGCCCAGTCCAACCTGGCCTTAAGCGCTGCCAGGAACGGGGAATTCACGGCTTCATTGGGCAACCTGTGCCAGGGTCTCACCACACTCACCACAAAGAATTTCGTCCCTATGTCTAATCTAAATCTCTTCTAGTTTAAAACCATTCCTGCTTGTCCTGTCACCACCTGCCTGTGTAAAAAGCCACTTGCCCTCCTTTTTATAAGCTCCCTTCAGCTACTGGAAGGCTGCAATGAGTTCTTCCTGAGGCCTTCTGTTCTCCAGGCTCAACAACCCCATCTCCCTCACCTCTCTCCATAGGAGAGCTACTCCATCCCTCTGATCACCTTTGTGACCTCCTTTGGACCCACTCCAGCAGGTCCAAGACTTTCTTGTGTTGGGGGCCCCAGAGCTGGATGCAGGGCTCCAGGTGGGGTCTCACAAGGGCAGAGCAGAGGGGGAGAACCCCCTCCCTTGACCTTCTGGCCCCACTGCTTTGGATGCAGCCCAGGATTTGGTTGTTCTTCTGTGCTGTGTGCATGTCCAGCCTTTCATCCACTAGAACTCCCAAGTTCTTCTCTGCAGGGCTGCTCTCAGTGGCATCTTCTCCCACTCCATACCAATGTCTGGGATTGCCCTGACTTTGGTGCAGCCCCTGGCACTTGGACTTGTTGAACTTCTTTAGTTTCCTCTGGGCTCACTTCCCAAGTTTGTCCAAGTGCCCCTGGGTAATGTCCCATCCTTCAGGAGTGTCAGCTGCCCCACTCAGCTTGGTGTCACCTGCCAGCTTGCTGAGGGTGCCCTCGATCCCACAGGCTTTGGGAGATGGAGATTGATGTCATTGATGGAGATACTAAAGAGTGCCAGTCCCACGACACAGCTCTGAGGGACAGCGCTCGTCTCTGGCCTCCAGCTGGACACAGAGCCATTGATTGCAACTCTCTGGCTGCACCAATCCAGCCAGTTCCTTATCCACCGAATAGTCCACCTTTCAAATCCGTGTCTCTCCAATTTGGAGATAAGGATGTCGTGTGTTAAATGTGAGAACACAGGGCTAACACACACATACACGCACACACACACATGGTGGCCACCAAGCTGTGATAGATGACATCAGGGGCATTGCTTCCCTAGCTCCAGAGCAGTGCTGTTTTGCCTGGTTTGGGCTCTCTAAATGATCTTTAAGCACGTGGCCCAGAGTGATGGCACCTACAGGCTCTGTGGAAGGGCACAGCCAGGCTGAATGCAGCAGGATTCCTCAGTGCTCCACAGCAATGCTTGGCCCTACGTGCTGCCTCCAAGTTAGTGGGTGCCTGGGTTGATTCCTTAGCCAGAATATTTGTCTCAGAAGCTTTCAAGAAAAAGAGGACTCCAAGCCAACTCCTACAACAATTAAAGTCTCCAATATTATGCCCAGTAGAATCCACACTGAAACTTCTGCCAAGCCTCATCCAAGTGCTGGCCTAGGAAAGCAAGAGGGAAATTCCCTCATACAGTTTGCAAAAGCTCAGTTTTAGTTCCTTAGTGCTGCAGATTTATCAAAAGAGATAGGAAATGTCAAGCATACCTTGACTGGCTCTCCTCTCTGCGCTGAGCTCCGTCTCATGCCGGGTTTAAACCAGGTTGGCCACAAGCCTTTTGGATGTGAGCGTGGAAACCACTCCATGACAGCAGAAGCCCAGCCAGGACTTAGATAGGTTCTGTGTGGTATTTCTGGGACTTTCCACACAGAACAAATCATTAAAACCTGCTTTCTGCATCTGTGCTAAAACTTGGGAAATAGAGTATCTCCATGCTGTAATAGCTGGAGTAATAATTTCATGTTCCAAATAACAGGGTTCTTCCTTCTCTGTCCCCGGAAGTGATGATCAGATAGAGAGGTTGAAGGAGCAAGAGATCCCCTTCAGCTTCTTTTCGCTGAGGTTGTATTATACATCCCTGGGGGAACAGACCCTGAATTAAATCTTTTTAGTGTCCTAGCACATGGCAACTCAGACACCAATAAGGTTTCCAGGCAACTGCTGCATTCTCCTGAGAAAGCAGCATCTCCAGCCTGCTTTGCCCCTAGAAATACTTCAGTCAAACCATGCACGAGTGGCAGAGATGTATCTGGATGTTCATAGATTAAATGACACAAACTGGTGCCATAGCTTAAGGTAAAGTCTGTTTTCACTATGGTGAGGTGAAATGAAAAGCTTTATTTACCTGCAAAAGCAGGTATCTATTATCAAAATAGATATAGTTCCTTCCCCTCAGCGGTGGGAAAAGTCACTTTGCTCCACAACTCCCTGGTAAGCATTGTGTCCCTCCAAAAGCCATGCCCAGACTAAGTCAATTAGAGCTAAGTGTTTCCCTTCTATGCAAATCAGGCTCTAACGAAGCCAAGAACAGCTCAGTGTTTCCAAAGGCAGAGGACACCAAGGGTGCCTGTTGGCACTTGCCCTCTGTGTGGTCTGAGAGCTGTGAGGATGCCACGGGAGCTGGGAGCCATGTGGAGTGGGACAGGAGGGTGCAGGCAGCAGGGAGATGGCCTTAGGGCAGGCGGAGAACACCAGTGACTGTGAGCACACAGCTCCGTCTCCAGCTGCCACTGCAGCATCTTTGCAAGAAGCTCTCTAATTCCTGAGCCAGCCCCATTTTTTGGGCACAAGGTCTTTGTGACATTTCAGGCACCATCTGCTAAGGCACAGCCGGCATCCAAATAGGTTTTTTTACAACCAGATGCAGATATACCAAACCCCACAACACACAGACGCAGATTTCCTGGAGGGTGGTGGGGACAGGATTCCTGGCTCCCCTCCAAGTTTCCACTGCTTGATGTGGTACCTGTGTGCCACCGCTGCACCCACACGTCCTTCGCCAACTCACCCAGCCCTGGCTGCACACTCGTGATGGCTCAGCTGGGTTCTGATGCCTTTTGCAGGAGGAGGTCAGAGGGTTCATTCGAGGATATCCAAACTATTTCAAACACACTGCTCCATTCCTTATGCTACAGTGGCGTAGGAAATGCTGCCCCTTTCCCATCAGCACAGCAGATGCAGAGTCAGGAGCTTGAACACAGCTTTAAGCCATTGCTGTACATGCATCAGCTTTCCCGGCTTCCCTCGGGTCTCTGCCTCATCGTGTCTCACACAGCCCCCACCAAAGCAGAGGGAAGGATAAACATCTCAGACAGTCTGGAAAGGCTGGGTATTCCTCCCCTTTCTGCATGACCGCCATGGACTTGTCTTCCAGGGTTTCACAGCTCTCCCCGGGCTCGACTGTTCATTTCATTGCTCCATGCTTGGCCTCAACTCCGTCCTCCCCACGACTCCTCACAGTCGGGGGTCACTGAAGCTCGAGCTGTCAAGCCTCCCCAAGACCCCATCCCTCATTCCCAACCCATGAGTCACTTCCTTTCCTCAAACCTCACCTTTCAACTTCCATTTTTCATTTGCTTATGATTTTCTCTCTATCTCCATAGGGGTTTTTGCTCTACAGCGTTCAGTTGCAGCCCTTTTGGTGCAGGCAGGAGTGCTACCAGTGGCTTCAGCAGCAAATGGAGAGGGGTGAAGACATCACATAAACATGCAGGGCTAAACCTTCCCTCCATGCAACACGGTGCTGGCCCCTGTGGGGATGACCTGACTTGCATCAGCTGAAATCTAAGCCATGTTGCTGTGACCACTCAAAGTTTCTCTTCTCTCAAGAAAACAAATACATCTGAAAAAGAAAAAAGTCCACCTTTTTTTTTTCACATGATTTAAAACTGGCACCTTTTTAATGATTTTTCATCAGCATTTTGTGTTGCAATTATTGTTATTTTTGGAAACCATCAGAAATACAGCTTTTGGCAGGAAAATATAGTGTCTGGCCAATAAAAGAGTTACTATCAAGATTTCAAGCAACATACTGAAAAATCACCTCTAATTTAATAAAAAGTATGAAAATAAAATTAGTGATAATTTATTTCATAAATCTTCATTTTAAAAGAGCTTTTAAAAATCCCCTTTTTTCCATGAAGCATCATAAACTTTTAGCTCATCATAAAACCATGCAGGCTGAAGTTTGGGGGTTTTGCCATCCTCAGCCCATGGCAAGCAGTAGCAAAGGGACTTCTGAACAGCAGGGTCTGTCTGGGACTTCTGGCTCAATGGTCTCTGATGGACACAACCTTTACGGTGCTGTCTCATATGAAGCGTTGACTCTTATGGGGTTAAGTAATCCTTCTTTTTTTCTGCGTCAGCTGTGAATAGGAGAGTCCTCTGTGGAAGAAGTGGATGTTTAACTAAAATGGCCAGGCCTGGGATTTTAGCATGTACAATAAGTTATACCTATGGTCAGAGCAAAGAAAATTCAATAGCCACTATGGCCCCTTTAAAAGTGTCACTCCTACTTTCTGCATCCTCCTCCTGAGCTCTTCTCCCCTTGCACCCTCAGTGACAGTGAGTGCCATTTCCTCAAGGACTTGCCACCTGAGCACTCTCCCTCCTCACTGAGGTGGTGTAATTGTCCAAACACAGTTCTTCCTCCTGGAGTTTTTTCTGAAGGTCTCCAGCCTCAGCCCAGACCTCTCCAGACAGCTTTTTCTTCCAAGAAACCACTGGGCAGAGATACCTCTAGGAATTCATGAAACAGGGGTGGGAAATCCACAACCACTACAGGAGAGAAGAGCATCCTTCTTAGTTTATGCCACCTTCTGCCAGCAAGCTCAGACCCTCCAAGTGCTCAGCTATGAGCCTGCCCAAAGCCACCAGTCCTTGCCCTTGACCAAAAAACCCCAGGCTGTGCTGGGGTCTGGGCTTGCTTCTCTGGTTTACTGCTGGCTCATGTAAATCCCAGCTTTCTCCTCCTGATTACTGCACAGAGTTCCCCAAATGCACTTTCCCAGCATCTTCCCTAACGCAAAGCCCAACACTTTGCCAGGGTTTGGTCACTCTGGCCATGCTGGAGCTCTCCCTTGTCACTGCTGGAATAGTGACAGATGCAAACTAGGGAGGGAAAAGTGAACCCTGCCAGGGACAGGGGACTGCCCTCCATGGATGGTCCCCTCAATTCCTGGTGGCCATCAGCCTGTGACAAGGGGGGAATGTGGGTGTGCAGGAAACAAGGGACAGACAGGGCTTGGGACGGTGCTCTGGTGCCTGCACTCACCTCGGGGAAGCCTGGTGGTGCTGGAGGATCTTCCACATCCCCAGATCAGCAAGCCAGAGATGAATTACTGGGGACAGCTGAGGCAGGAGGCAAATGGCATCACACTGAAGCCGAACAAGGCCTGTGACTGTGCGCTGTGGGATCCTAAATATTTGGAGAGCAAAGGTCAGGAGAACAGGACACTTCTCAGAGATGATTTTCTTCCCACCCCAGGCAGGGACATGGAACTGCTATGCCTGGAATGACCCTGGGCGTTAGCCAGAGCCAGCGCCCTTATGGGTCACCCCGAGGCTCAGTGGTACCCACAGGCAGGTCTGTGTTCTCTGGGTTTTGGCTGCCACCAGGGCCCAGCATGATGCCCTCCCTGTGCCTGGTCAGTAACTATGACAGACCTGACATGGTGCAGGCCAAAGGCAGGAGAAAAGTGCCCTCTGGCCAAGCCACATCCTCAGTGGGGCATGGTAGGAGCTGCCACTGGGTGGCCAATCCTCCTAGCCATGAAGGAGGATCATGTCCCCTGTGCCTGCTGGCCAGGCCCCCAGCTGTTTCCAAAATAAACACTTGGGCATGACAACGCTGACATTTGCTTTCCACAAACAGGCGCTGGGAGAAGGAGGAGGCCACGTTCCTTTTCACAGGCTGGTCACGAGGCAGGAGACGACCTGCTCAGTGCAGGGAGCTTGGGATCATGTGCCACACACCATCTATCCCTCCCCCAGAAAGAGCATCCCTCCACCAAGGGGTCACAGCTCTTCCTGGTGTCCCACGCTTGGCTGGTGGCTATCGCTGGGGTGTAGGCAGGGGTGGTGAGCTGGGATTTCACCTGCTGGCTCTTTTCATGCTGGAAGAGTTTAAAAAGGCATCTGGAGGGAGGTTGGAAGGGTGGAGAAGTTGAGGCAAGGATCCTGCCGTAGATGAGCATGTAGAGGATCCCAAGGGTCACCACAGCCCAGCTCACCCACAGGAACAAGCATCTGTCAGACCCCTGATGGAGAAGGGTCCATTGGGACACCCACAGGTGACAGGAAAAGGTTTCAATAAGGACACCCACCCCAGGTTGCCCTCTGACACTTCAGCCTTTCTCACCTGTTTCAATTCCTATTCCCATTTGGGAATCAGGTGAGAGCTGCTGACAGTGATGGCATCCCTGGGATTTCCCCTGGAGGGAGGGCTGGGCACAGAGGGCATTCCCTGGGAATGTGGTGCCAGTCAATTTTATTCTGGGAGAGATGCCAAAGCTGAGCACAGCTGCCGAAACAGGGGCTTTCCTCACGAGCAGGCTGCTCTCCCGCCACCCCTGCCCTTGGCTGAATGCTGTGGGGAAAGCGGGAAGAGATTGTACATCCCTCTCCTGCACCCCAGACACCCCCTGCAGGGGGGAGAGGCATCAACATCTCCCCCAGCAATGATCCCAAACTCTCACACTGGAGCTGTGTGAGCACTGCTGTCACGCTCACTAATTACCCAGTTAATTCAGCTCAGTGAGAAATTAAGGGATTTGTTTTTCTGGTTATTGCTCTGGCCAGGTTAAGGCATCTGGAAACAACTCCCACATCTTCAGGCCGAAGTGAATATTGAAGGACAATTTGCAGCAGCAAAAGGTCAGGCTGTTAAACCTCATGTCTATAATTTACACTCCCAGCACATTACAAAAATGGTCAGGAATCACAAGGCTGACCAGGGAAACTGAGGCACAGAGCAGCAAAGCAGCATTCCCCAGGAGCAGATCATAGTTCTGCCTCATCCCCAGCACCATCCTGATCTCCCCCTTGGTGGAAAGGCTGGGCAGAATCCTTGCTGAGCCAAAACCAGGTCCTGTCCCTTGGGGAGCAGCAGGCACAGCAGTTTCGGAGGGTATCGAGGGCACACAGCCCTCAGGGCCTGTGCTGACGGTGTGGGTGAATTCCTTCAAGCCGCTGGATGCTTCTCGCAGCTGCAGAACAAATTCAACAACAATACTCTGAGCAATGCCTTTTTAATAGGCACGAGGTGAAAAGAACCCGACGAGTCAATATTTGCGGATGAAAACAAAATAAGCCGAGCTGTTAGCACAGAGGAATGCGAGGGAGGCCGGAGGCGGCTGGGGTAATTATTATTTCATCTGCCAGACAGCCGTGGTCCTGCCTGCTGCCTCCTTCCCCCACTGCCCACGCTGGCTGTGCCGGAGGGAGGGCAGAGGGAGGTGGGGACGGGGCAGAAAAAAGCAAATTTGGCTGCGGCAGCATCGGCTTGTGGCTGCGTCCGCCGGAGGCTGAGCGCTGCCCTGGCCCAAGTATTTAATGTCAGCGCCTGGAATGTGCTTAACACAACATTTTACAAGGGAACATTAGTCAAGGATCTGCACTGACAGAGCGGGTCAGCGATAAGGAGCCAGTGCATGGGAGCTGCAGGGAGACAGCTCTTGTTTCAGGCTAAGGAGGGCAAGTCTTGCAGAGGTGGTGCCAGGGCAGGCTGAGGGGGTCAAAATGAGCCAGGCAGCCCTGCTGTTGGTCTAGTTGTCCTGACAAGCATCACACAGGAGTGAAAGTGCCACAGTGACAAGCGGGGTCCTGCTTCCCATGCTCCCCCACCTCTTGCCTCTCACATCTCTGAGATCCCTCCTCCAAACCTCCTGCAAGGTGGGATTTGAGGAAACCTGCCCAAAAGCCATTGCCTGCCACATGTCCTTGTTTGCAGGAGTGCTGGTGTTTGGCTGTCCGTGAGTGGGAGCTTTCTCATGACACATCTCAGGCTTTGCTCCCTTGCCACAGGGTCTCTTGAGAGAGCAGCTTCCCCCTGAGCCTGCACAGTATGGCCATGGCAAGAAGCATCCACCCCTAATCAGCAGGAGCAAGATGTGGCTGGAAATCACCCAGAAATCAGGTCAGTGAAACATTAGTCAGCTTCGCCTGTGACCTGAAAACAGCACTTCCCTCCATCTATTCCTGGAGCTATCCCTGTTCATTAGCCTTCTTGGCCCCCAGGCTTAAAAAAATCACCCAGTGTCATGACTCCTTAATAAGATGTCATCTTCAGCCATGACAAACACGAGCACTCAGTAAATAATAGCCCTGCCATGTAATGTCATGCATCTGCCATCTGTTGTAGCAATGACTCGCTCACCTGCCACCCTCTCCCGGCTGCTCCGTGTGAGCAGCAAGAGAGCCAGGCCAGGGCTTGGCCATCCAGTCCCTCTGACAGCTGCCAGGCTTGGCTCTGGGGTGGGCAGGGCAGCCATCACTTCTGTGGGGCAGGGAACATGCTGGGACACAGGTGGAGATGTGTGATCCAGGGCGGGAGAGAGGGAGCATGGCCCTCAGCAGCTGTCTGCTTTGGGAAATGCAAAGGGGCTTCCTTGCTTTCCTCCCTCTTTCCTCCTTATTCTCACCTTTTTTCTCACTTCATTATTCTCTTTTTTCTTAATATCTTTCTCTTTCTGTCCATTTTCCTTTCCTTTCCCCTTTCCTTTCCTTTCCTTTCCTTTCCTTTCCTTTCCTTTCCTTTCCTTTCCTTTCCTTTCCTTTCCTTTCCTTTCCTTTCCTTTCCTTTCCTTTCCTTTCCCTTTCCCTTTCCCTTTCCCTTTCCCTTTTCCTTCTTCTATTTCCTTTCATTTCTGCCACAGTCCTGAAGCTCTGTGCTGGCTTCCTGCTGGCCTGTTTGAGCACAGTCTCTGTGCTCTTGCTGAAAACCCACTTCCACAAAGCTCTCCAAGCACTGCTTAGGGGACAGACCAAAGCTGAATGCATTTGAAAACTCACCTCAGGAGTTTTGGAACAGAGCTCCCCTTGTCCTGCCCATCCTCTACCACTACCAAGCATTAACCCCTCTGTGCCTCAGTTTACCCATCTGCAGATACGGGATTAATGACCCAGAGCAAACCTGTTGCCATGGGGTAGGTTTTTCACATGGGTTGGCTGTGGACACTTAACTCTGCTCCCCACTAAAACACCTCCTCTCTGAGGCGTGGAGACTGCACTACAGAGCAGCTGTTGCTCCTCACAGCTCAAGCAGCTCCTGTTTCCCTTCTCCACACCCCATGCCAATTCCTGCCCCTTGGTACAGCCCCTGCCCAGGGCTGGAGGGACACAGGCATCAGGTGGGAGCTGCAGAGCCAGGCAGTAATTGCTGGTAGCAATTAAAAAAAAAATTAAAACAATTTAAAAAGTGGTATGGCTTAATGAAAGCTGTTTCGGGGGGGGATTCAAGTGTGCAATGCCCTTGGTCTGCAGTGAAGGAGAAGGACACTGCCTTTCAAGATGCCTTTCTTGCCCCCTCCCTTTCCTGTGAAACTTGGGTTACACCAAGTGCGTAAAGGATCGCAGGACGTGGCAGTGCTGTTTGCCATGAAAACTAATAGGGCCATGCCTGCTTTCATCAGGAGTGTAACCAGAGCCACGGATAATGTTTTAAAAGGCACAGCAGCTTCAAGTGCAAGCAGGGATTTATTAATGAAATCAAAACCACGCTCGAGGCTTTGCAAGTCTTATTTTAAGAGTCTGAAGGAGAAAGGAGCGGGCTGCCTGGCTGGGTGGGCAGGGAGGCAAGGTGGCCAGAGCTCTGACACTGAGCAGTGGTGACAAGCAGCGGTGGCAAGAGCTCACAACACCGCTGGGCTGCCGTTCTTGCTCTGCCACAAGTTATCTGCACAACCCTGCTCGTGTCACTTAGCCTCACTGTGCTTCAGCTCTCAGCCTGCACAGGGGGACACAAATCTCTCCCCTACAACACCTTTAGAGAGAGATTACACTTCTGTATAAATAAGGATCATGCTCCAAGGACGCTTCCAGTCTCTGCTGTTTTTTCGGACCCCTAAAGGACCTAAGGCAGTAGACAAGGGTTCCCACAGGATCCTACAGGTTCAGAGAGCAGCTCTGGGACCTTTTGCCACTCTGGCACTTCTGTGTGACAGGACAGGACAGGACATCTCCCACGAGGAGATTAGATCAAGCAAATAGATGCCCACACTCCAAGGGTCTCTGGTTCTGCTACAGACACAAAGTCCATTCATGTTTGAGGTCCCTGTTTTCTGCTGCTTTGAAACAGAGGCAGAGCAGTGGCCACTACTGGAAGGTTGAATTCCCAGTTTTGGCCAGCTCTCAGTGCTCCTGATGCTATTCCACAGACTCAAATAACTCCTGTGTGCTGATGGATGTGTTACCAGTCCTCAATTAGGCTGCAGGAGGCAGCAAACACAGTCTGCTCCTTCTGATTCAGGGGAGAGCTGAATATGACTTACAAGTGCATTTGAAAGCTGAATGTGGTGCTAGGGGAAAAGGAGACTGCTCCTGAGAACATCTTGGTTTAACCCCAGCAGACAACTAAGTACCATGAAGATTCTTGCTCAGTCCCCCTCGCCCCAGTAGGGTAGGGACAAGAATTAGAAAAAAAAGTAAAACCCATGGGCTGAGAACAGTTTAATAATTGAAATTAGTTACAATATAATATTAATTCATTAACAATAGTAAGGGAGATTACAAAGAGAGAGAGAGGACTAAAACCCAAGAAAAAAAAGGCATGCACAATACAAATGCTCACCATCCCATTCCCAAGCAGTGATAAGTGGCTCCTGGCCAGCTCCCCCCAGTTTATATACTGAGCATGATGATCTGTGGTATGGATTATCCTTTCGGCCACTTCGGGTCAGCTGTCCTGGCCGTGCTCCCTCACAGGTTTTCGTGCACCTCCACACTGGCAGAGCATGGGAAACTGAAAAGTCCTTGACTTAGGGTAAGCACTACTTAGCAACAGCTAAAACAGCAGTGTGTTATCAACATTATTCTCATACAAAATCAAAAACACAGCACTGTACCAGCTACTAGAACAAAATTAACTCCATCTCAGCTGTAACCAAGACAGAGCACAATATGGGTTTGGGGTCTGTTTCTCCATCCCAAGGACAGTGTGGCTCGTTGGCCAGTGTGAATTGTGCAGGATAGATACTCCTGCATCTATTTACCTCTTTTTAAAAGAGGGCAAACCCTGTAAGTTAAGCATTTCTGTTTGGGAAAAGCCTGTTGGAAAGGTTTTCTCAGCCTCACATGCCCTTGCCATCTGCACACATAAGAAACCCTTCATACGGTTCTCATTTCCTCTTTACCTTTTTATATAGCCCATAATAAGATCCCTAATTTTAATAGACTGTATGGATCTCAGTAGCAGGGAATGGCTCTAACAGAGAGGCTTTAACCCTGTGTTTCAACAGGATCAGCAATGGAGATTTTGGTTTCTTGCTGGACTCCACTGCAGGCAGTGGTAGGATTTCTGCAGCCGCCTCCACCAAACCCTCCTTCCCTGCTGGGAGATGCTCAGATGGGCATGACCCACGTAGTGTTTGTGGGAACTTGCCCCTCTCCCTCAAATGCTTGTGAAGCTGTACAAGGAAAATCAGCAGTACTTTGCCAAGCTGGAAGATGCAGAGAGAGATGGGTTTGTTCAGTCAGAGAAGAAGGAGACAGCGGAGCCACCATCCTCTTGGAAGGCGTGGGAGGCAATGGACACAAGGCACAGCAAGGGAAATTCTACCTAAATATACAGAAAATAATTCCTAGTGACACTAGTGACAAGAGAGTTAGAAAAGCATGTGAAAGGGTGACTTCTCTGGGCTGGTCCTCTAGGGAAAAAAAAGACCCTAAAGATACAGCCCCAGGGGAGCACAAATGTTCACAGCAGGGCACCACACCTGATCTGGTTCTGTGTTAAAACCCTCTTGATGGCTTGCATGAGATGCAGGGCAGAGTATAACCCAGCCCAAAATATGTTTTGGTATTCCTTGCTCAGGGCACAGCTCCGCTTGTGTGCCAGCAGCCTGGCTGGGATCCTGTCTGGGAAAAGCAGCGCATGGGAGCTGATGGAGTTGTTACAGCAGATGGGTGAAGGCAGCGCCGGGCAGAAGGAGTCCCAGAGCACGTGTCAGCAGATCTGGGCTGGTTCCTGGGTTTCTGACAGCTCCTTTCTCCCAGAGCTCCTGGACAGGAGACAAAATGTGATTTCTTACTCCTTCCACTCTTAAGACGGCTGTGAAAGTCTGATTTATGCTGAACGCTCTGGAAAAGAAGAAAGCTTGGCTGTGGAACCAGGTTCAGCTCCCAGCCAGGAGAACCTTGTATGGGATCAGCAAGTTTTAACCATGCAAATCAAATTTGAGGCCAAACAGAGCCCTGTTTCATGACTTCTGCCTCTCTGGTTCTCACTGGGCAGGGTCAGTGCAGTGCACCTTTTCCCTGAACAAGCCCTCATATCCATTCCCAGGATCACGGACAGGCTGGGATGTTGTAGACAACTTTTTTCCTTTTTCTCTTTTCTCTTTTTTAATTTTTTTTTTCTTCTCTCCTGCAAGGCACAGCCAAACATGTCACAGCTCTGCCTTTCACTGAGATGATTCCCAGCTGCCAAAATGTACTGGAAGAGGTCCACCTGCTTGTGAGCCTGTCACCAAAAGCTGTGTCTGAGCATGGCCTCATGCTGTGTGACCCCAGGCAGTCTGGAGGAGTGCTCAGGGCACTGGGGAGAAGGAATTTCTTGGCTCAGTTGTCAGCAATGAAGGTGAACAGGTGACCTTTATTATCCATGCCTTTGTTTCCCCAGGTGGATGCAGCAGGCCAAAGGCCACCATAAGTCCTTTTTCTCCAGACCCACCACCTCCTGGATGATCCTGAATTTGGGTTGTGGGAGTGATGTTTGGATGCTGCTCGGGATGTCTCCAGTCACAGTAACAGCAAATCCTCACACCATTACACAGGTGAGAGCAATTCAAAGGCAGCACTGATGCACCATGGAGAGCTGAGACCTCCCATCCAGGCCTGCTCCCACTGGGACAATCCAAGGTGCTCAGGAGGCCCAGAACCCTCTGGAATGGGACCATCTCTGAAACTCGTGCCCAACAATCTGGTTTACAAGGGACGTACATCTGGCCCTGAATGGGTCCTGGTGAACCTGGACATCTCCCCAGCGTACACACAGACATGGAAGGAGAGGCAATGAATACAAGTTGCAGAAGGGAAAGCTTGGATTAGATATTGGGGAAATATTTACCCTGAAGATGGTTAAACACAGAGGACCATAGGTGAGGGGGAATTTCCATCCTTGGGGACATTCAAAACTTCACTGGACAAAGCCCTGGGCAATCTGATCTAAGATGACTTCACTTTGGGGCTGTTGGACCAGAGATCTTCAGAGGTTCCCAATAACTTGAATTATCCTGTGACCTACATCCAAAGTACTACCCAAGATTTTCTTGCGTCATCTAGAGTTCAATGAGCCCATCTGGTTTTCTGCTTCTAAATCAGCAGGATCCTAATTCTCCCTCATGGTTTAATCCCGTAATTCATTTGCCGTTATCCTGCAGTATGTGGCTGAAGGAAAAGGAAACAGCGCAGCAAAGAGAAGAGAGAAACGCAACAAGTGCCCCTGAGATTAGTATATTACTCCTCTTCTTTCCTGTTTGCCTTCCTGCTGTTCTGCTTCCATGAAAATTTGTGGGATTTCATCCAAACCTCCAGAATGTCCTCTCCAGCAGTGTCTGGGGATGGATGCTTAGAAAGAAAATAAAAGAAACAGTGAGCACAGAATGATTGTCTCCCTGCTACTCTCTGACAACCTCTTGCAACTGAAGCCTGAAGGACACCTGAAGCTAAAGGCCACATCCAGCCTTGAGTACTTGGTAGTTACCATCTGAGAACCTGCCAGCAGAGTGAGGGCTATGACAGAGTGAGTTTTACAGGACAACCCAGGGAAAAGTATTTCCTCTTCCTCATGTGAAACAGGCTGTCCAATTCTCTCACTGGACACCTCCCTGTGCCCCCTCACCTCATCAGTGCTGCCTTGGCAGAGTTCATCTGAAACGTGGCTATCTGGGGAGCTGGATGGTGTGTCCAAATACCCCGTGTTTCTTCAGAGGTGTGAGTGAGTTGAAGCACAGCTTTATGGAGGAAAATAATCCACACACATACTCACTGCTTTTGTCCACTAAGGAAGCACACGGTGGTGGTAGGAATTCCCCCTCCACAGCATTTTGGGGTACTCAAAGTTCATATAGCTGCAAGAGGAGAGAGAGGGGATGCCTTGCCTTCCCCCATGCTGACAGGCAGGGCTGGCTTTGAAAAGATGTCAGTGGAGTTTGGAAAAGAAGCAGAAATATGTATTTCCCTAATAAGCTGAAAACTTCAATAAATGTTTTCCCTCAGTAGGATGTAGCTGAGGAATCTGGGGACCATTGCTGGAGCCAGCCTTTCTGAGAGGAGAAAGTGAAAAGCCAGTCCAAGTGCAACAAATGCCTGGACAATAAAGGGATCTGAAGGGGTTCAAGGGTAGGAGGGATTTTTTTGTCTCTTTGTTGTTGTTTCTTGATTAATATTTACATGTCAGAACCAGCAAAGCACACCTCCAGATCACACATGAGATCTTTTTCTCCTTACTTGGGCAACAGAATATATAGGCAGGACAATTGTGCAAACAAAGATGTGTGCCAAGCCCACTGCACCGAAGAGAAGAAATAAAAATACCAGTTATTTAAAACACGTGTATTAACAGAGGGGTTGACCTCTCCCCTGCCTTCATGCTCTGCTGACATCGAGGAGGGAGATGAAAAACCTCGCTGGAGCATGAGACTGGCCCCAGCCCCGGAGGATGGAGGGGCTTTGCTGCACTGGCCCGTGGGCTCCCTGGATCACCCATTGACACCTGCTCCGTCTCTCACCGTCTCACCCATGATGTCACACGCACCTCTCTGCCCCAACAAGGTCCTGGGATGCAGAACACAGCTGCAGGAGCAGCTGGTTGAAATTCCCAGCCCTTCCCTAGCAGGGAGAAGTACAGCTCTGGTTCAAATGGACGGGCAAGGCAAGAGGCTGAAGGGTTGTGACACCTGCGGGATGCTTCCCGCATGGATGAGCCTCATCTGTGGTGGTTTGCAGCATCTCCTGGGTACAGTGACAGAGGACAGCCACAAAGGGACAGGATTCACACAAATCAACTTCATGCCATCCTTCTCATGTCCTTCTCTTCACCCTTCTTCCCTGCCTCCCTCTTCAAATGCATCCAAAAGATTCCAGCCCAAATGTTCCAAATTTAGGTCTGAACAGTGTTCCCAGCATTTTTGCTTTGGAAGCAGGGGTGGAGGGAGACAGAATAGCAAGGGGCTGGTGTCACCCAGCCCCTTCCCACTGCCTGGCTTTGCACCAGGTTTCCAAGCCCTGGAAAGAAGCCTGAAGAGAAGTGCCAGGTCCTGCCTGCGTGTCCTCCACTCCCGAGCAATTACAGCAATCTGATCTAGGTGCTCCAGCACCATGGTCAGGAGGGCGATGCAGGGCCCTCAGGGAGATAATGGGAGTCGGAAGGCCCGAATGTCTTACCAACTTTCTTCGAAAGCAGAGTCAAGCCCTTCAAATGAAAGCACTTGAGGGAGCAAAGATGATCTTCCCTCAAGTGTCAGGCACATTTCAGCAGTTTATAAATACCACTGTCCTCCCTGCACCACACTCAGCCTCGCAGCACCGGCCACGACGTCAGCCCTGGACCTGGTCCTGACAGAGCTGAGCACCTGTGCTTGGCTCAGACAGGGGGAGCCAGGATCAGGCCTCAGGTGTGTGTTTCCAGAGACATTTTCAGCTGCCGTTTCTTGGTTCAGCCTTCCCAGGTTTGAGCTACATGTTTTTCCCTCTGCAGACCAAAGAAGGGGTTAAACCGAGCTTACCTTTTCAGGATCAGGACAAGACAGTCACTTGTCTGAAAAGGGAGCAAGATCCAGCTCCTTTCTGTCCCACTTCCACCCCATTCCTCTTGCCACCCTGTTTCTCTCCTGCACATCCCACTGCAAAGCTGCTGTGGGTTCTCAATGATGAGCTGTGAACCCTAATGACAGGAGAGGGGACAACATCCTGTTGTCCTGCTCATCCCTCCCAGATCCTGACACCTGCCAAGGGCAGGAAGGTGATGAGGGAAGGAACTGAACACAGCTGATTTCTCCCCGCCCTGCTGCAAGGCACCTAGGGCTGATGCCAGTGGCTTTCAGCGAGATTCCAGGTCTGCGTTTCCCCTGTATCCACCTCCTGTTTAAAGTCGAGGGGGAATTGCCCCAAGAGGTGTGTGAAGTTACTGGTTTTGTTCTTCCAGTCCTGAGAACAAAAGAAGCATCCTGAGACGGGGCCTCGAGTCTGCTACGGCAGTAAAATCCCAAATGGTGATCATGTTTTATCCACGGGATGAGTTTTGGGATGGGCTCAGCAGAGACACCCAAAGCTGCACAAGGGCCGGTGTTGTGGCTGGGCTCCCGGGAAAGCAGCTGGAAGGGGTGAGACGGGAGAATGGATTTGCCAGCTCTGCCTTCTCTCAGGACTCCGGCCAGCCCGCCCCGCGCCGGTTCCTGCCTCTGCCCCCGGGTTCTTCCTAACGAGGTTTCCAGCTCAGCTGAAGCCCCGCGTTGCTTTCAGGACCGCAGCCGTCCAGGGCTGAACGGCACTGGGGAGAGAGGGAGGTGGGGATCGCCGTTCCCATCCCCCGATTTCTCTGCTCCACAATATTATGGAGGGCTCGGGTTACACCAAACAAACGCGAAAGAGGGGCAAAAACTGAGGAGGGGGTGCAGAAAATATCGTCACTGACGCACGGAAAGACGGGAGAGGGGGTTATAAACCGTGTGCCGATGATACCTTTGAAAGGGGCGGCTTGGGGTTGCTTTCGGCGGTGGTCCCCGCGCCCTGTGCAGGAGTTTGTGATGGAAAGTCTGCAAAAGCCATTAGGACTTTTGTGCTGGGGCACTAGAAAAGCAACGCAGACACCACTCACTTTTCTAAATAAACATTAGTCTTAAAAAGTTTGCACTGCTGACCCCCGCAGCTCTGATTACTTGTAATTCTCTGAACCATATTTTAAGGCTTCTAACTATTTTTATTTTTTTTTTTCGGGGAGGGGGCGGGTTTCGTTCGTTCCTCCCTGCAGCCGTGCCACAGATGTGCTGCCACACCGTGTGCTCCGGGGCCGGGGGGTCTCTGCCCACCCCCGAGGCAGGTCCTTATTCCACAGCCCCGCAGCCACAGCATATTCAACTCTCTCCACGTTCCCCCGAAGAAGCTTTTTCTTCTTCTTCTTTTTTTTCTTTTTTTTCTTATATTGGTTGGGACCACATTCACGATCCCGATGAAAGAGATGCTGTTCCCCTCTCAGGGCAGCGGCGGTGCGGGCTGTGGCCCCATGCCCACCGGGCTGTGCCCTGAAACAGCCCCGGGAGCCCTCCCCAACCCCCCCAAAGAGCCGCACCTTCCCGGCACGGCGGAGGCAGCTGCACCGAGGTATCATCAGCGTAATTGGAAGGGTCACATGTTAAACCCTCGCTGTTGTTCGCGGTAATGTAGCTGTGTCCCCCGGCTGCACATTTACCGATTTCTCGCAAACCAACCATTGTCACAAGGTTCATTCCAGGAGGAGTGATCCAATGGGTTGCCACGGCAACTATAATGACATTAAAATAGAGGCAGCAGCCGCAACCCCCCCCCCCCCACCCCCCTCCCCTCTTCTCCCTCCTTTAAAAACCGGCAGCAACACGGCAAAATTCCGCACCTTCCCGTCCGGTCAGCCCGGGAAATAACGCGGGGATCCAGCTGAAAACAAAGTGTGTTGGGCGGGAGGTTGTTTTATATTAAACCTCCCCAGGGAAATCGAGCCAGGGAAGCCCCGAAAGGCAGCGGAGTCCCCGCACCCGCGGGAGGCGAAAATGACCAAAGTGCGCAAATTCCAGGCGGGAGCCGCGCGCGGAGCCCGGGTCTGGGAAGCGGGACCGAGCCGGGATCCATCCCTGCCCGAGCACTCGGCGGGAGCGGGGAAGAGGGTACAAACCTAAGGGTTCTAAGCGCCCGCAGAGGCACCTGCGGGTTGGGCGCTGAGAGTCTCTCCCTCGGCCCGGCCCCGCGCTGGAAATCCGCTTCGCACCACTTGGTTTTCCGGGAAACGTTCGTTTCCGATTAATTTGCCTTTATTATTTTTGTCATCGGTGCTGCAACGATGCTTTCACTCGTTTTTATTTTTCCCTACGAATTTTGGGGCCAGAAGGGATGTTTAGAAAAAGGACCCCTGTTTCCGATTATCACAAGATGCCTTTCCCTCTCGATTAATATTTCTCTTCTGTCTGTCCCAGGCACATAAATGAGACCAAGGAACACTGTGCAAAGCAGAAGGAAAATACTGGGAATATTGACTATAATATTAACTGGATCTGGCGGGAGGCTCCAGTATGTTTATTTTTCATATAGGAGCGTGTACTGCCCGTCTTTCGTCGTCCACAGCTGATAGCAGCGCCTGAAATCGAGCTCTGCAGGATTTCAGTGACGCTTTCTGGAATATTTTTCCCGATCTCTCAGTGAGGCCGGGAAACGAATAGATTCCATCAATTTCTCGCCATTTTTTACCCATGCGAGCCCGTGGGCGAGAGTTTGCGGAGCAAGGGCAGAGTGGAAAGACCTGACAGATACACTCAGAGCCGTGGTTTCATTACCGACACCAAAATGTGCCCGACGCCTGCCTGCGGCTGGGGTAAATCCCCACTCCGGGAGGAAAGGGGAACGTGCCCACCGCTGGCAGGGCCGAAAACATAAAAAAGAAAAGAAGGAGGTGTGGGGGGGGGGGAAATTCTGCGCCACCCGAAGCGGCGCCGCCCGGCTCCGGTTCGCACGCGGCTTGCGGCGGTGGAGCGGCTTCCTCCGGCCGGCCCCGACGGCGGAGCTGCGGCCCCGACACTCGCACCACGCCGAACATCCGCCCGGAGACAAGGCCACACTGGCGGATGCTCCGAACTCCCCCCTTCAGAGCGCCCGTGGCGGGTGGGGAAGGGCCCGAGGCGCCCGGGGCAGCAGGGTCTGAGGGCACGGCTTGGTCCCGGCCTCCTGAGGGCTGCCCGACCCTCCGGAGCCGCCTCCCTCCCTGCACACAACCTCCGCAGCTGCCGAGCTACCCCCGGGAGCGGGGGCGTCCTATTCCTACTGCCACCCACATCCCAGCAGAGATGGCGAGGATGGGATGCGGGGACCACCCCGCAGCTTGGCCAGAGGTTTCCCACCTCTGGCTGCTGCTGGAAAACCCGCTCGGGCTGGGGTTTGGGTCACCCAGGGTGGGCGGTTTGTGCCAGTCGCTGTTGCCAGGGGGACCCGAGGGTGCGGTCTCCCCGCAGGAGCTGGGGTGGGGAAAAGCAGCCAAGATGGTGAGAATGGACCAGCCGGAGCCGCGGGAGAGACGGAGAGGCGGCCGCGGGTGGGTTTCCCCTACCGCAGGGCCAAGAGGGGGTCTCTGTCACCAGACAGATATCCAGCTTCTTGGGTGTGGGACCCTCCGCCGTGCGGCGGGAGGGGAGCCCCGGGAGAGCATAGGTTGCCAAGGGCACAGCCGGGGCTCAGCTCGCTCCAGCTCCAGGGAGGCCAGAAATGTTCTTTTTGACGATCTCCTGAGCTCAAGAGCCGTCAAAAACCTCCCTCTGAAGTGACCCTCTTGGCAGGGACTTGTTGAAAGACATACAGAGTAGGAGCATGCCCGAGGGGAGATGGGAGCCTCGTGGGACAGGGGAAGAAAACGAAATTAAAACCGAGTTAAAAAGGAGAAAAGAGAGAGAAAAGTCGGAAACCGAAATTATCCTCCTTGTGAAACGTGTCGGGCTTCTCCGGAGCAACTGCAGAAGGGAGGCCTTTCCACTAGGGTGGATAAATTTACTCGTGTCCCACATGACCGAGGGTGGGGGACCCGGGGCGGCGGGGGGGGAAGAGAAAGGTCATGGGACTGGGATTTGGGTTGTAAGTCACAGAGGAGACGTGGATTTCAGTGCCGCGTTAGGTGGCAGCGGCCTCTGGTTTTACAAGAGAAGTAATTAAATAGGAGAGGGGAAAAAGAGAGAAAAATAAAAAAAGCGGGGGGGGGGGGGGGCGGAGGTAGGAAGAGAAAAGAGCATTTTAGAAATAACACGGGTAAAATCTCAGGGGTTTAGGGGTGGGAAGGTACGCTAGGGGGAGAGCCTCTGGGAGACCCTGCTCGCCTAGGGAAAGGATTGTCCCTCACATGTCCCAGGGCCCGCGGTGGGTGCTCGGCTCTGCATCCTGCCCGGCCCCGGCTCTCTCTGCCGAGCCCTGTGCGCTCCTTTTGTTGCCTTTATTTTGTGGCCACGTTTCTCTCCTGGAAAGAGAAGATCGCAGGGGCACTGCAGGCCGAAGCGGGGAGGGGGTCACCAGCTGATTCCCATCTCGCTCCCCTCACCTCTACACGCCCCACCGAGACCTGCCGCGGAAGGGGAGCCGCGGTCCGGGGCGAGGGGAGCGCGTCTGGCTGGACCCTGAAATTTTTCGGCCCCGTGCCCGGAGGGGGGAAGTTTTTCCTTCTCTATTTAGTTTGTTACAATTTAAAGGGTAAGCGGCGGCACCTCCATCCCCGGCCCGCCGGGGTCCGGCCCCCAGCACGGCTCGGCTCCCATCTGGCTGTGGAGTTCCCTCACACCCGAGGTCTTGTCCTCTGTCCCCCCTTCTCCCTCTGGCGAGGGCTGATGAGTGGACATTATGGGGGGCCCCCCTGCTAATCTCGTCCTAGTGGGGGGAAAAATTCCCACGGACTTTGCAGGGAGTGCAGCTGGAATGAAAGGCGATCGTGTGCCCCGCAGAAGGCTCTCACTGATTTGCGAGGGCGGGGGGTGAGCGGGGGCTCATCCGCGGGCTTTCCGAGCGCTCTCCGCTCGCCTCCGTGGTGGGGAGAAGTGAAGTATCTGGGAATTTTTGTGAGAGTGAAAGGAATCGCCGGTGTTGTTTCAAGCCGTTTCAAACCCGCGGTACTGACGAAACAGGAATCTAATTTCACTTAAAAGGCGAGTTAAAGCAGGGAAAACGAAATATGAATGAAATGGATAAAGACGCCCCCGAAAAGCGCTTCTCTGCCACCCTGTGTCATAGAGTCCGAGCTTCGGTAACCAGAAAGCATCGAGGGTGGGAGAAACATCACTAAACCGGTCATTAGACAGATCCCAAGGCACCTACACGAAGTCTCCCATGGAGAAAGTGACGGACAAACTCATTACACCCCTTGGGTCTCCCTCCCGCCCTCTCATCAGAGAGATTGTATCCCTTGCAGGTTTTCATCCTGCTATGGCAGGGGCGGATGAGTATGGTTCACGCCATACCCGTACACCTAATCCACCCGGATCCTAGGGCAAGGGATGCGGGCAGCCAGGGCGGTTGGGAAGCGAGGAATCCCGCCTGCCCGCGGCCGGGAAAGGCCGCCGGGTTCCAGGCTGCTCGGTACCGGCTGCCCAGTGGGGCTGAGCCCCTTCCTGGGCCGCGGGCGGGCGCACCCGGGTTCTGTTCACCCGAGGGTATCATTGGCATCCGAATGATGAGGAAGGATTGGAAACGCGCAGACAAAACCCTGCCGCGAGTAGGTTTGGTCCCGTCCTGGATCTCAGCATCACCTGTTGCTGCCACGGGCTTGGGGTGCCAACGTGCATCTCGTTTAAGAAAAGAATAAAGTGCGAATTGGTCCCGCAAGGGCCCCCCGAGCCCGGGGGCACGGGCACCGCCACAGGCTCAGCCCTGCAACCCCGCATGGGCCGCCTAGTTCCGCAGCAACCTCCCCGGTAAATGCACCGGCGGGCCGCTGGAAAGGGGGTGTAGGACTTGTGCTCCGGGGTCCCCGGCTCCAACAACTCACCCTGAGCTGCTCCGCAGCCCACCGGGCACAGGCAGGGGGAAGCGCTGAGCCCGGAGGAGCGCCCGCCGAAATCGCTCCTGGTTAAAACGAGGGGAGATCCCCTCCTCGCTGCGGCCAAGCGACAGATTCCCGGGGGTGGACACAGCTGGAAATCTCCTGGACAGAGTGGGAAAGCGGCCCTCGATGAAGCCCAGATGAAGCGGGTGAGACAAACAGCGATAGAAAGAAGGAGGAAGAAAAAAAATGGAGAAAGAGGAAAAGAAGAAGAAAGAGAGTGGAAGAAAAAGAAATAGAAAAATTAAAAGGAAAATTGTTAGAGTAAGAGCAAAAGAGAGGAAAAGAAAAGAAGAAAAGGGAGAAAGACGAAAAAGAAGAGAGAGAGAGAAGGAGAGAAAACCAAACCAAAATAAATTAAAATAGTTGAAGAGGGGGAAAGAGGGAAAAACCAAAAGACAAAGAAATTTAACAGGGTGGGGAGATATAAAAAGAGAAGAAGAAATGGGAAAGAAAGAGAGGGAGAGAGAAATAGAGAAAAATAGAGAAGAAAGAAAGAAAGAAAGAAAGAAAGAAAGAAAGAAAGAAAGAAAGAAAGAAAGAAAGAAAGAAAGAAAGAAAGAAAGAAAGAAAGAAAGAAAGAAAGAAAGAAAGAAAGAAAAAGATTAGAAGAGTATAAGAGGGAAAAGGTGAAAGAAAGATAATGAAAGAAAGAGAAAAATTAATTCTAGAAAGAAGGAAAGAAGGGAAGAAAGAAAGAAGAGGGGAAATGACAAAGGAGAAATCAAAAGTGAAAAAAGAGCGGATGAGAAATAAAAGGCGACTCAGAGGAGGAAGGACAGATGAGCCGGAGACCGGGAGGTGAGGGGAGAGCACGGAGCCCCTGCCCCTCTCCTCGCCTGACAGACAGACACAGGGGCGAGCAGAGGTCCCTGACCTAGCGCGACCATCTCGAGGAGATTTCAAAAGCACCAACTAATTTCCAAAGCGATTTTCCCGCGGCTGAGCCGGCTCCGACAGCTCTTCCTGCCCTCTCCAGATCGGAAAACGGGATTTATTAAAAAAAAAAAAAAAATCTCATTTCTCTCGAGGAAGGAAAGAAACGAAAGAGAGATGGGGAGGGAAAGAAGATGCTGGAGGGCAATGTTTTCAGGTCGGGCACTGGGGCACAGGGAGATTGGACGTTATTATTAAATCCTAAATTCACCGTGAAAACAGGACTTTCTGCGCAGTCACTAGGAAAGGCCAGAGCAGTGCTGGAGGAAGGATCAAACTATTGGAAAAGATGTTCTTGATGTCTAAAGGTGGTTTTTATAATCCAGGATGATTTATTTTTTTTCTGGGCTGCGAGAAACTAGAAAGAGAAAACAAAAAAACTACCGGAGAGAGGAATAAGATCTTGACCTTTCCTAATTCTCCAAATCAGCTGTAATGGAAAGCAGAAGGTGCCAGGGGAAGAGGAGGGAGGTGAGGGCCGAGCGGGCGGAGCAGCGGGCCCGGCCGGACCGGGGTCCCGCACCCGCAGCGGGTTCCCTCCTCGGGATCGTCACCACTTAACACGGGCTTAGTTAAGCGAAAGCAGAGAGAGAAATCACACACACGCAGCCCTCCCGCTGTGGTCCCGACGGGGACATTCCGGGGCAGGATCGTTTTATCCCGCCCCGACAAACCCGAGGAGAATCTCCCGTTTTCCGCCTCTCCCGGGCTGCGCGCACACGGAAATCCTCGGCGGAGGAACTACGCAGAGAGCGTCGCGGTTTTGCTCCAAAGCCTTTCATCTGACATACAGAAAGCAGAGGAGTGGGGGCACATTAAAAAAAAAAAAAAAAAAAAAAAAGAAAGAAAAACAGAACCAAAAACATCTTCACGAATGCGTGACCAAAGCCAAAGCAAGGCAGGGGAATCCGCATCCTCACGCTCCTACTCGGAAACAGCCGCCGACCAGAAAGGGAGAAGGGGGGAAAAAAAAAAAAAAGCCCAAACCTGCAGAAAAGGATCGGGCTCCTGGAGGGCTTTGCCCGGGGTTTAGCACTGACGAAACCAACCCCCGAAAGCAGCTCCGAGAACCTGGGCTACGGAGCCTACGCACGGGAGGGGAGGGAAAGGGAAATGCCAAGTCGCCTTTTTGGCCAGGGGCTCCCAAGCAGCGACTGCAACAGCTAATTATTTTCCTTTCAGTGCTCGGTTATTGCTGGTGTCCTCCTCGCCTCCCCTCCAATAAATAAATAAACCCCTCTTTTAGGCAGCGAGGCGTGAAAAATGATCCTCGCTGAACGCTTAAAAATAATGTCCCGTGAAGATCGGGGCCGCGGAGCCAGCCAGCCCCGTAATTAGGGGCCATTATCCGTCCTGCCTCGCCGAGGCAAAATTTCTCGTGAAACACCCGAACCGAGCCCGACCGGGGCATTTCAGACCCAGGGGAGACCCCCGAGTCCTCCCCCGCCGCCCCCCACTCCGGCGGACAGGGGAGAGCCGGTTCCCGGGGGGGCTCCCCGAGCCACACAGACACTCGCAGGCGGCGTGAATCTGATCGGGGCACGGAACGAGCTGCGGTGCTTCAGGGAAATTCAGGGAATGGGGAAAATTCTAATTTTAGAGACGCTTGGGGTTCTTCCCCCCAAATCAAAATCCCGACGGCGCTTGCACTCGCAGCCCCCGCAGGTCCGTGGGAGCTGAGCCCAACCCTTCCTGCGTGGGTACCACGACTCCCGGTTAAGGGGGGGAGTCCCCCAGCTCTCAAGTCAGTTCAGCTTCAATCCTGTCCGGCGACCACGGCTTAAAAACCCACAATGACTCCGCAAGGCAAAGAGAGATGAACGGAGCAGGGGAAAGGTGTCCCAGTCCCAGACACACCCCCCGAGCCCCCTCCCCTGAGCGTGTGGGGGCAGGGGGCTCTCCAGGGAAACACTGCTTCCCTGCAGAGGACCCCCCTCCATCCCTTCAAACCCTGAGACCACCAACTTGGAGAACCCATTGCACCAGCGGGACTGTAGGGGCCACACGCCTCCTTCATCCCTACGGCCATCGACTGCCATTTCTTATCCGCTCCTGGCACGCTTGGCTCCTTTTCCTCCTGCACTCCACAAACAAACAAGCCAAAAATTATTAAAAATCGCTACTTCATATTAAAATAACCAGCTCCCCTTCAGCCAGGCGCACAACCACCACCCAGCCTCGCTACACATCGCTTTCTTCCCTCGGATCCAGTCTCCTCAAAGCAGGCTTGGTTATTAAAAGGGCTGAACAAAGATAGCCCCAAGAGCAGCTATCAGCGCATTTTAACTTCATCAAAGACTTCGGGGGAGAGGGAGAGGAGGGGTCTGGCACCTTCTAGTAATGAGCTTGTCAGGAACACCCCTGCCAGAGCAATTGAACAATTTGCACACAAGCAAAAGAAAAGGAGAGGGGAGGGAGGGAGGAAGGGGAAATGCTACAAAAGCCCCTTCAATTTCCAACCATGTGCTTGGCAATCTGGAAAATAGATTCATTGGCCTCCTCTTTTCTCCCATGTCGAGTCTTGTAGCCCCTTTTGTAGGAGCTGGACATGAAAGGGAGACAACCAAGTGCCGGACACGAAGATCGCTTTTCAAAAGCAAATGTGTGTGAAGGCGAGATGTGAGACCGCTCGCTGCGGGGAGGCGGCACGTTCAGGAACAACATCAACAAACTGCGCGGAGGTTCGAGGTGGCACAGACAGGGGCAGAGGAGTGGGATAAAAAAGGGATGGGTGGGGGGAGAGAAAAGAAAAGCCGGTCCCCCCCTGCTCCCCGGCGCACACCGCCCGGCTCCTGCTCCTGCCTGAGCCCCGGAGGGCCCCGCACAAAAAAGCCCCGCTGCCCGGGGACCGGCTCCATCCCCTGCTCCCTGCCTCGTACGGCTCAGCTTTTTTTTCCTTTTTCTCCTTCTCCTTCAGCTGGCTGCCCGGTCAGAAAGGCCTCGATTCTTTCGATCAGGGTCCCTGCCAACAAACAAACCAAAGAGCCACGTTTGGTCCCTGAAATAAATAAATTGGGGATGAGGGGGTTGAGGGGGGAGAAGTTTGGAAGAGAAGGGAGCGCTTTAAGATGTTTATTTACTCTGTAAGTTGTTGCAAAATTTAAGCAGAGATCAAGTTTCATTCGGTCATTCAAATACTGCAGGCCCAAGGGGGACGTGTGTGCGGGGGGGAAACCCTCCAACTTATTTTCTCATGTGTCAACTTTTCCAAACAAAATAAAAGGAGGTGGGGGGGGGAAGGGGGTGAAGCAGGGAGAACCTTTTTCCCGGCCCCCACCTCCTTCCCCCGAAAACACGCGGGGTATTTTTTGGTTTTGTTTTGTTGGGTTTTTTGGGTTTGTTTGTTTTCTTTTTTTTCTGGGAGACACCAAAATCCAAGAAATAAAAAATAAAATTAACAGAAAAAAAAATATCCGGGGATCTTTTCGCTTTTGCCGGCCCGTGGACTCACAGCTGGGAACGCCACCGTCGCCCGAGCGGTGTGTGGCAGCCCGCAGCGCTGGGCAGGGGAGCGGCGCGGAGCAGCCCCGCGCAGGCTGCGCGCCCGGCCGCGGAGGGGCCGCTCAGCCCCTGCCGAACGCCCGAGAGTCGCCGGCCCGAGGTTGGGAGCTTCTCGCTTCCCCGAGGCCCGAGCGGGGCTCTCGGCTCTCAGCGTGACAAAGGACATCGCAAAGAACGATTTGGATGATTTTTTTTTTTTAACCAGGTCACAAACATTTATTAATTTACACCAACGGTGGACAAAATTCTGTTGCCTTTTCCACATCAAATTATTCACAGATTCTCTCAATAAAATAGATATGACGGATGCACAACCAGTGAAGAGTTAACTGGACTCCGCTCATTAGCTCCCGAATAATCTATATACAAATAATTACCAATACACCAAAAAACCCACGCACGGAGGGGGTGGGAAAACGGGGATTTAAAAAAAAAATAGTATGGGAATTCTCCAAACTTCCTGACGGATCCGATTTTCTTTTAAACGTGCATTTGAATGCTTAATTGGGGGGGGGGGGGGGGGGGGAAGAAAAAAAAAAAAAGAAAAAAAATAAACCGCAGTCCTGAGTTTCACCGACTTTTCTTCTTCTTAAAAACAAAGAAACCTTAAACAGTGCCTTTTAAAACCAAACCCGAAGCTTCAAAGAAACTAAAAATAAGATCGGACCATTAAAACATTTTCTTTGAGGGCAGGGGAGAGACAGACACACACGGCAAAACCACCCGGCAGAGAGACTTGCAGGAACGAAAACGGGCTCGCTGCGACCGGGGGCGTCCGCAACTCCCCTGGCCGCTTTCCCAGGCGATCTGGGGGACCCCCGCGGAAAACCCGCACCTCTCAAAGGTAACATTTCTGACCCTAAGACCGTTTCGTTCTTCACATGCCCCCCCTCTGCCCCTCACAAGACGTTGCGTGTTCAACCAGCCCAGGTCCCAGCTTATGTTACGGCCACTTTATAAATACGCTTTGGCGCTTGTAGGACCAAATCGTGTTATTCTTTCCCTCCTCCCGCCCTCCCGATTTATTGATTTTTTTTTTTTTTTTTCCGAGCAAAGAGAGATAAACAGATCTGGATGCCACTGAGCCTGGAAACAAAGTAAAAATTAAAAAAAAAAAAAAAAGGAAAAAAAAAAAGAAAATATTTCCTACCTTAAAACACAACAGGAGGAGATGGGGGGGACACGGGGAGAGGGAAGGGGAGCAGTTTCGGAGGAGCGGGGGAGAGCTGGAAAGGGGCCGTTTGCTTCGCGACTCTCCCCCCCATCCCCCTCCCCTTCCCCAGTCCCCAGCACACTTTAAAAATGACAGCTGCTGAGGGTTGTGATTTTACTGGAAAAGTTCTGGGCCGGCTGGAGGAGCGGCTCGTGTGCCAGGCTGACCTGGGGCTGTGCCGGGGCCAAGGCGGGGCTGAGCACGGCCAGGACCTGCGCCGGGGGGCCCGCCTGGCCGGCGGGGTAGGGCGCGGCGGGCGCGACGCTGGGGTTGGTGCTGGGCGGCGGGGGCACGGCCCCCCCGATGATGTTGTCTATGGAAAAAGAGGGTCGGGAGGGGTGGTTGGTGCCGCCGCTGCCGCCGCCGCCGCCGCCGGCGGGCGAGGGGTCCGGCTTGAGGGTCTGGAGGAGGGCGGCGGGCAGGGCGGTGGGGCTCAGCTGGGGGTGGTAGAAGGACTTCCTGCAGTTCAGCTCGCCGCCCAGGAAGGAGGGCAGCCCCGAGGCGGCGGAGAAGACGGAGGCGGCGGCGGGAGGCGGCGGAGCCGGTAACGGGCAGTGCGGCGCCGGGAAGGGGAAGGCGCCCGCGGCGCCGCCGCCTCCGCCACCGGGATGGTGGTGGTGGTGGTGGGGGTAACCCTGGAGCTGCAGGCCGTAGTTGTAGCCGTAGGGTCCGTAGGCGAAGCCGGGCAGGAAAGCGGCGGGGTCGGCGGCCCCGGCCCGCAGCAGTAGCTCGGGGTGCGGCGGGTGCAGCTGCTGCTGCCGCTTGAAGCGCTTCCTCCGGCGCAGGAAGCTCCCGTTGTCGAACATGTCGGCTGACTCGGGGTCCAGCGTCCAGTAGTTGCCTTTGCCCGGGTTGCCGGGCTCCCGGGGGATCTTGACGAAGCAGTCGTTGAGGGAGAGGTTGTGGCGGATGCTGTTCTGCCAGGCGGGGAACTTCTCCCGGTAGTACGGGAAGCGCCCGCTGATGAACTCGCAGATCTCGCTCAGCGTCAGCCGCTTCTTGGGGCTCTGCAGGATGGCCATGGTGATGAGGGCGATGTAGGAGTAGGGCGGCTTCACCAGCGGGTTCTTCCCCCCCGCGCCGCCGCCGCCGCCGCCCGCGGGCGCCTTCTCCCCGGGCGCGGCGCCGCGGGCGCAGGCGGGCTCCGAGCCGCCGGCGGGGGACAGCCGCTCCGGGGACCCCCCCATGCGCGCCTTGGCGGCCCCGCTCCGCGGCAGCGCCAGCCCCAGCGGATCGCCGCCGTCCTCCTCGTCCTCCTCCTCCTCGTCCTCGTCCTCCTCCTCCTCGCTGTACTTGCCCCCATCCTGGGGCGGGCCCACCACGTCGATATCCGCGTCCTCCACCTCGGAGAGCGGCTCTTCCTCCGGGGAGCGCTCGGACATGATCCCGCAGCCGCCGCCGCCGCTGCTGCCCAAAGTCATTGTTGTGCGGCCGGGGCGGCCGGGGCCGGGCTCCCCCCCCCACCTAGCGGCGGCTCCCGGGATGGGCCCGGGGCCGTGCCGGAGGCTGCGGCCGCCGCTGGGACTCCGCGCCCCGGCGCCGCCGCTCCGCTCCGCGCCCCGCTCGCCGCGCCGCTGCTGGCGGGGCCGCGGTGGTGGCTGCGGGGTGGTGGCTGCGGAGGGAGGGGCGGCGGAGGGGGCGCGGGGCGGGGGCGGGGGGACGGGGCGCCCGTGGGCTGGGCAGGGAGCTCGGGAGTAGCGATAATAAATAGTGGTGATAATTATAATAAAAGGAGAGAGACAGGGGAAATAAAAAAGAGAGAAAAAAAATAAAGGTTAAAAAAAAAAAAAAAAGGAAAAGTGGGGTTTGCGACGGCTCCTTTTCTGGTTGGGGGGAGGGAGGGGGAGGGGGAAGGGAGGGGCAGGGGAAGAGGGAGGGGGGAGGGCAGAGTGGGGAAGGCGGCTCCCCCCTCCCCACCCCTCCCGAGCTGGGACCCGGTGGAAACGCTCCCACACTGCGCCTGCTGCCAGCGCTCCCCAGGCCTTTATACGGCCGCCCCGGCATCACGTGGCGCCCGCCGCAGCCCCCACGGGGCACGGCGAGGGACTGCCGGGCCGGCCCGGTCCCCGGGGAGCGTGTCCCCCGCCCGGGATGCTTTCGAGGAAAGGCGCTGCCCGCTCCCCTGGCTCTCGGATGCCCCCGGCTTCGTCTGGAGCCGGCTGCTGCAGGAGTGGGGGCGATCGTCGCTGGATAAAGCCCCTCCCTGCCCCAAGCGCCCCGCGGTGCTGGAGGCTCTCAGACCCCATTCCTGCGCGATGCGACGGTCGCCTTCCTCGGTGCGGGTTTCCGCGGAGGGTCCCTTCTCCCCCCGAGGGCTGCCCATCCCCGAAGCTGGGGGATGAGCTGCAGACCTCCCGCAGTCTCGCTCCGCCAGGACCGAACCTCCGGCCCCCTTGAGGGGTCGTGTGAATTTGGGGATCCCAGCTCCCCTTCTCCTCTCGCTTACGTCACCGACACGTCACCGAGGCCGGAGCACCCTGCCTGGAAATCCGCCTCCTCCGAGGGCTCCCACGGAAGGGATGCTGCGCCCGGCAGGTGCGGCCCGGAGGGCGAAGAGCAACTCTCTGCCGAGCCTCCCCTCCCGCGAGAAATAGCCAAAGCAAAGGCTGTGCGTGTCCGCGGGGTGCTGGGACCGCACCCGAGTCCTGCATCTCCGCCCGACGCGGCTGGCCCGGCCGGGTACCACTTTCCAAGGCGGCCCACCCGCAGCCCGCCCAGGCCCCAGGAACCCTTCGGGAAGGGGAATATCCTGCGGCCTCGGGACCTCCTGTCTGCCGCTCTCCTGCCTCCGCTTCCCTGACGGCTGGCAGGAGGAGGTGGTGGGCAGCAGACACCCACCTTGTCGCGGGCTGCAGGCGAAGCGGGAGAATTTTCTTCTAAACAGAGGCACACAAGGTCCCCGGGAGCCACCGCAGTGTTCCCGCGGGTGGCAGAGCCCCGCTGTCTCGCTTGCAGCTGCCCTGGCGCAGTCCGGGGAACGCGTCCTCGGCGGAAGCTGCCCAGCCCATGTCCCGTAGGTGGCTGTGACAGCAGGTTGTCCCTGTCTCTACCGCGGACACTTCGAACCACGCTCGCACTGCTAGGTTTTGGGTTGGTTTGGTTTTTCCCCTCGGAGGCTCTGCAAACACGTATCTCCTTTCCCGTGGGAGGATGCTTGGGGAGGGAGGAAGGGATGGGTTCCTCCAAGGGGGTACCACGAGGAGATGTCCCCCCGCCAGGGCCACGTTCAGCAGTGTGAGAATCCGCGGTGATGAATTGCCAGTCTCTGCCGTTAACAGGTGCGAGCATTTGGTGATAAAATCTCCAGCACTAATACCGGGGAGCCGGGCCAAACAGCTGCGCGGCCCCGCTTCCAAATGCCGGTCACAATTACTCAAGCCCTAACGACTCGGTGCACAGGCTCGGCGAATTCGGGGGGACCCCGAGGAGAGGGCAGAAGCAGACGGCTCCGTCCGCACATCTCCAGTGGAAGAAGCGATTACCGAGCCGGAGCCTCTGCGCGGAGTCGGTCACATCCTCCTCCCTCGCCCCTAGCGCGGACATCGGGGAGAATTTCTCGATCGGAGGGGAAAAATAGAGAGGAAAACTGTGCTGAGAGTTTCTCAGGAAGGTGGGAAGTCTGTCCCGCGGGCGCGTGTCAGCTCTGGGGAAGCTTTTCTAAGCTTTCACTTTTATACTTCTTCGATGCTCCTAACCTGTGTTCACAACGCAAACGCATATACCTCCCTCTCATATATTTGCGTATATATATATATGCTCAACTGTACCTATATTTATATTATTTCCTTTCCTGATATATATTTTTTCATGTATACATGTAATTGTCTAACACGGAGAAATGCCTCGGAGATGCCACATCTTTCCTACCGACATTGTTTAAACTCTCCATTCATCAGCCCGGTGGAAAGGCGGTGGGAAGAACAAATGGAAGAGAGCAGAGAGGGAAAAGACCCTAGCCGCTTTCCATTTTTATTAAGTAAAATAATAGTTATGCCTCCCCTACATAAACGAAAGTGTCATAAAAAATTCCGAAGCAGCTGCCAGAGATTTCGACCACACACACAACGGGGCGATTGAATTTCCACTTGGTGCATTTCATGGCAGCGAGGAACCGCCGGGAGCTGCGCCTTGTGCCTCTGCAGGGCGGCGAAGGGGAGGGCGCGGGGGGGGCAGCAAAATGACGCGCTGCGAGCGGATGGGGGCAGAGGACACAGCCCGGGGGATGCTCCGGGGGAGAAGATGCTCGGCCGGCCCCCCGCCGCGCCCGGTCGCAGGGAGGCTGCCTCCCGATCGCTCCGTCTGGAGGCTGGTCCCTCACGGCTCGAAGTGAAACAGATGTGGCTGGCTGCTGCCTGCCCACCCCTGCCCTGCCCCGGCTGCCGGCTCTCCCCATGTCTGGAGAGGTGGGCAGACCTCGGGGGGAGCCCCCGGGAACGGGGAACTCGGGTGGAGCCGCTTGCTGCTGTAGTCGGGGTCATGGGGACCCCGATGAGGCCGAAAATGTACGGGGGAGGCGAGAAGGGTTGATCGGAGGCGCCGTTGATGGGATACGGCCGGTGCCTTGTCCTGCTCCCGCCTGGACCTGGCTCTCCCCCGCCGCATCACGCACCCAGAGCGCTGCAGCTCGAGAAACAGCGTGTCCCGATCACCCACCACCGACACGATTTCTGCCTGTTTCGAGGCACAATATTGTCCCCGTTTGAGTCGGGAATGACCCACAATGAAACGACAGTGAATGAATCCCGCTCCCTTCGTCTCCGAACGGCTTCTGTTCGCTGAATCGGTCTCAGCCTCGGCTCTGCCACACAAGAACGGCTGCAGAAACAAATCAAAACGAGAAAAAGTACCTAAACTACACCCGTCCCGAGATGATTTAGCAATGGGAAACCCTGGATTGAAACAAACCAGATGGTCGGATCCCAGACACGGTGCGCACACACACACACGCTCACACGCACACTCCCGGCCGTGCATCCACACGCAGAGCGACGGGCGCGTTTTAATGTACGCTGGGGTAAGAAATGATGTGGTCTCCCGATAGAAAAACCCTATTGATCTGCCCGAAAAGATTGCCTTGTCATCGCCCCGCCGAGCCTTGGCGTGCTGGGATGGGAGGGAAGCATTTTTCTTTGGGCAGATTTTTAATTTTTCTGCTCTCCTCTCTGCACTATTTCCTTACAGACAGCCTCGCTTCCCTCTTGGACCCAACTCTGTTTTACATTTCACGTTAAACTGCGGAATCAAACGTGCGTAGGGATGAGTGCTGGTGGAGTGGAGAGAGTCTCCAAAAAGTCTCAAAAGTAGGGAAAAAAATAATAAAGGCCATCAGCCGATCATTACGATTTTTTTTTTTCTCCTTTAAATTGATTTTCACTCTCTTTCCCGCCTGTCTTAATGAGGCGTTTGATCCAGGCGTGTGGGGTCTGTGTTTGATGCCCTGCTGACGGCTTCAGCAGGTGGATCCCCACGGCCGAGGTTTTGCCCCCGGGTCTCCCGGTGCCTCCGCCCTCGTCGGAGCTCCTGAAAGCTGCAGAACTGGCCACAACGACCAGGCACCTTTTAATTTTTTTTTTCTTTTTTTTTTTTCCCCCACAGGGAAAAACTCTTTCCCAGACCATTATTTGGTGGGGGGTGTAGTCGGAGGGCAGAACACGAACCCCGGAGCACTGCAGGGTGCGATCTCTGCTCCTGCCCTAGCACTGGTCATACCCACGCCTAAGGGAGCTGCTCCTGCCCGGAGCATCTCCCGGCGTGGGTGTTTAGCGGTGGGGGGGGGGGGGGGGGGGGGGGAGGCAGCCCCAGGGAAGTGAATCACCTTGGGAAATGTGGGAAGTTCAGCTCCAGCCCAGCCGACGTTGCTCCCAGACCCTTCCAGATGATCTGCTAGGTCTGTGAGCCATAATCGTTCTTGTTGCTTCTGCTGAGCAGCATCTAAACTCGTTTATTCTGATGAGAACCGCATCTACCAATCCCCCAAGGCTCAGTGATGGATTTTTCTTTATTACCTCGTTATCAAGCTTGGCTGACCTCTAACTTCTCTGAAAACATGAACAAGACAGACCTGCTGCTGCCTGGGCTGCCCCAGGGGGCTCTTTTTCCACTTATGTGATTTCCTTTGATATTATTTCTCTTCTTTCCATATCCAAGGCTCAGACCTTCAGTGCTCCCTGCAGTTCAACCCTTTTTCCAGCCCTGCACTGCCAGTTCCCAGCTTGCAAAGATCAGTTTGCAGCCTGCACACCATGAGCTCCCAGCACAGGGAGGTCAGTGGGAATGGTGGTGACAGATAGTGAGAGATACATGAAATTCCCAGACTGGAAACCACCGGAGCCAAGTGCCAATATCCATCCCTGCAGCGTTCAGATGTTGGACAGCTCGGGTTTGTTGACTTGACTTTTCAAATGCAGGTGTCTCAAAATCCACACCAAAAAAGGCCTGGATTCCAACGAAGTCTTTTCCCAGGAACCCCATGTGCAGGGCTGAGTCTCCATGAAACTTCAGAGCAAAATTATCCCTGTCTTTTCTGCTCCTCAGAGGAGTGGGAAACATCTTAAAAACACGTTTATTTAAGTGCTATGATCTGACTTTAGGACCTTCGTTTCGGGCTTGTAGTTCCAAAACTTTGCCTCCTGCTCTCTCTTCATGACTGATCCCATCTCATGTGGGTTTGAAGCCCACTAGGCAAGCTCATACACAGCTTAACGCTCAACTGATTAACTCTGACTTGCTCTAAGTCCTTTTTTCATACCATTCTTCAGCAATCTGACATGAAAAGAGATACATGCACTTCCATGACTCAGAGGAAAGCAGCATTTTTAAGCCATAAACCACCAGGTGCACTTTTGAGACTCACCAAAGCCAGTCCTCCTGGTTGCCATAAAAAACACATTAGCCAAAGGTTGATGCATGTGGAAGGCAATTATGCTCTGGCACATGGCAATGTGTATAGAACAGCCTGGTAACTGTGCCTACCACACAAGGGAAAATATCCCTGTGAAAACAAGCCTGCTAAATCACTTCATTCTTTCCAAAATCCCCTGAAAATAGAAGGAAGGATTTTTAGGGGTTTTTTGGGAGGTGAGAGATAAATGTAGGAGGGAATCAGATTTTCCAAATGTGGGTGCACCAGTGCAAGAACCCAAATAAGTGGCCAGATCCACAAGGATTTAAAAACTCACGATGAGGTTTTTGAGTCCAGGTTTTCTGTGTTAGCATCTGATCATGCCAAACTTGTCCAGGAAATCCCCGATGCTGAGTTTTCTGCACTCAGCAGTTCAGCTCATGCCAACGTCACCCACTGAGATCACAAAAGTCCACTTCTGCCAGAAGTGCCAGTTGAGGACCTTCAACTTGGGCGCCAGAAGCAATACAGGGAGGGCCTTCAAAGGA
This sequence comes from Coloeus monedula, assembly GCF_965178545.1. Classification (NCBI taxonomy): domain Eukaryota; kingdom Metazoa; phylum Chordata; class Aves; order Passeriformes; family Corvidae; genus Coloeus; species Coloeus monedula. The sequence goes on along the minus strand of NC_138789.1, from coordinate 23,827,056 downwards.
GGAAATTGCAGAGAAGGTGGAAAATTACTGGAATATAGCTTGATCAGTATAAAAATTGTTTTTAAATTGCTTTTTTTTTTTTCCCCCCATGTAGAAAAAGGTTGGGCATAGGAGTTGTTATGGAAATATCCAGCCATCTCCAGCCAGGGATCAGATCTGGGTCCATCTGCTGTATTCTTCTGAAAAATCAGCCCTGTGTGTACATGCTGATATCTATGGAGCTGCCTCTCAAAGAGCTTCATAAACATATTTTGCCTCTTGACCTTACGTAAGATTGCACAGAAATATAGCACAGGGCTCCTTTTCCCTATTCCCATCTTGGGAAGAAGTTGAAAAAACAGAGAGAAAAATGTGCAACCTAAAGTATGGGGAGGGAGGTGAGGCATCTCACATGTGTAGAGAAGCAGGGGCAGAATCAAACCCCTTAACCCTCTCACCTTACATAGTGAAGGACTGTCAGGTGGAAAAATTCTTAAACTAGGCACCACTTGTGGCTGAATATGCACAGGAGGGTGAATCTGAGCTCCAGACTGGTGTGACCCTCTACTCCTTTCTTAAAACCACCAGAAGAAATTGCTACCCTGAGCTGCACAGGGGCAAGAGAGGGGAAACCTGTCAACACAGATTAAAACTAATCCAGCCACTCTGGGGGTGTTGAGGCTTCACATACACACACATCCCCACTTCTTGCACTTACTGCAGGTAAGCCTCTGCTTATTCTTGCTGGGAAGAGGAAACTGGATCACTCACATGAAAGAAACGACACTGAGGGCTGATAAAGGGAAGGCTGATGCTTCACATATGGCTCTTTGTTACTTGGAAAGACCAGATTTCTTCAAGATGGATACTCAGCATCACCCAGCTAACTGGATCCCAGCAGTGCTCACTACGAAATTCCTTTTCCTTATTACCATTTCCCAGGCTTTTGTACAGTCTAGATATTGAGCATTTAAATTGTGATATAAGAGGACGTAAGTTATCTGTTCCCTGAAAATATATGGCTGGGGTCCTGCGGAGGATGCAGGCTGGTGGGCTTCCCTCCCAGTGCAGAGATAAGCGTGCCATCTAGAGGAAATCCCTTTTATTGCCAGCGCTGGCAGCTGAAAATTATCCAATAAAGCATAATTAACCTCTGGCTTCAGAGAAAATCCTCCGCCCGTGCCCTGCTGCTTTGAGCTGCTGCACAGGCACGTTGTGGCAGGCTGGCAATGCACTGAGGCATCGGGGTGGTTTGGGAAGGTCCTGAGCGCCTGAGGGACATCCCAGCTCACACTGGCACCAGCTGGCCTGACCCTTCCCCAGAGGTGATGTCAGCTCCCCACCCCGTATGGGCGGAAAGGAGGAAAAGGCAATGTGGGTGTTTCCATAGCACGTGTCCATGCCTGGGAAAGGCAGGGAGGCTGCACACACGGCCCGATAGGAAGGCTGGATGGATCACATAATGCCCTCCAGTGGCTGCCAGCAGCAGTCCTGGACCCATGGGCGCCGATGCCCAAGCCACAGCTGAGGTCCCAGGTGCACTAACGGAGGCAGTGGTGGGGCCACCTCCTCCACCAGCAGCTCCCACCCTGTGGAGCACATCCCTGTAGGGCCCCTGGGGGGCTGATAGGGGTGTGCAGAGTACAGCCAAGAGTGGGGAGGGGGGCCTGACCTCCTGTGGGGCAGATCCACATGTCCACTCATTTTTCCTAAGGCAAAACCTCCTCCACAGCTAACTCCCCAGGCTGGACTGCTCACACGCCGCTGCTGGCATGGGCACCCTCATCCAAACCTTCAGGCACAGTTGTAGGTCTGGAACATGGGACATCCATGGGATGGCAGGTACCACAGCTCCTGTGGTCAGCCAGCCCACTGAAGCTCACAGCATCCCTATCCCACACCTTCCACTTTTTCTACCACCACCACCACCACTTTAGCACATCTGCAGTCACCAGGACAAGGCTGCTGTCCCACTAACAAAACCAAATCCTTCCAGCCCCAAAGACAATTGAAAAACAGTGACCTAAGCTCAAGCAGAGGGACAAGTGCTACTGCCCAGCAGGTAGCTGTCATGTAAAAATGGGAAGATTTGCAAAAAGCAAAACCTTCAGAGATGGAGAAAGAGCAGGGAAGATCTCACACGAGAGAAACCCTATTCTGCAGAAAAAGCAGGTGCATGCCTAAGCAGGGATTATTTGGAGAGGAGCTGCTATTGCACTCATCTGCTCATATTCTCTGGGAATTTTTTAATATTTTCACCACTTTTTTTGAAAAACTATTCTCATTCTCCACACCACCTCAGAAGCTCTCCAAGGCATTGCTTTTTGGTGCTCTCAAGCAAGGCTGAACTCCAGCTACACCCACAGCACTTTTTAGGTTTTAATGGTGATCTTTTTTCCATTTTGCAATCTCCTCACCTTCTCACCCACACCTGTGGACTCTGAGGCTCCACTCATGACTTGGAGATGCTGCTCTCACCACTGCACAGTTGTTGTTCTTCCCCCCAGCTCCATGGCAGGGAGGGAAGGTGTGGATGTTGCCGTGGCTCACAGCAGGTTCTTGTCACTCACATGGAGCAAAGGGCTTCATGGCACTGCCCGGGGAGCTTGTGCACTTTATACATCGTTTATTTCCTGTCATTACTGAGAAGAGCCTAGTTGCAATAAAAATCTGGGCTCCAATCCTACAAACACTTATGCCTGAGCTTAACTCTAAGCACGTGAGCCGTCAAAGGGGACTATTCATGTGCTTAAAATTTAAGCATGTTCTTAAGCGCCTGTAGGCCTGGAGTCTGTCAGTGGAGGGATTTGTGCCTTAAGCCCATATTCTGGGTCATTATCCTTTTCATGTCTTCTCTGCCATCTCAGAAGATGCTTCAACGGGGAATTTTCAAGTTCTTCAATAAACTTTGTCTTCCAGAGCAGGCTGGATTCTTGCCTATTCTATGGGGCAATTCTCCTCTGTTGCCTCCCCTCCCCCTGTGAGCGATAATCCTGTGCTATTTCATGCTTGGCCAGACAATTAAGCCCTCTTGCTGCTTGGCTCTGTCTTTGTTATGTATAATTGTTCCAAATAATTAGCCACTATTGCACGCTATTCTGAAACTACTTTGTATTGCAATTATACTTAGAGGGTGAGCATCAGCTCAGGGAGAATCCAAGCAGCAGACAGCCTGGAAAGAAAAGGCTTCAAGCCGGGGGAGGATGGATACGTGCTTAAACCAACACTGTGGAAAACCTAACAATAAGTAACCAGGGAGAGGAAAATGCTGCTTGGAGAGGGTCTGTGGCTGGTGGGGTCCGGGCAGGAGAGCTGAGGATGGGTCACAGGGCCTGGCCAGGGTGTCACCTGGCTGCCACCTCGTGGGTGCTGCCTACAGTGCAGGAGGCAAAACCATACCCCACTTCCATCGCTTCCATGGTGACCCGAAGCGAGCATCTTGACCAAGTGGCCACTTTTGCCATCTCTAGGGAACACAAAGTTCTGCTGGGATGCATTTGGGGTCTGGCAAGAAAATGTTCCCTAACTGTCTTTGGGATAGCAAAACTTGTGATTTCTTGAGGGTGAAGGCTCCAAAAGATGAGATTGGTTTGGCAGCCTCATGTTTTCCCATGGGTAAACACATCTCTGTTACAGAGGAGTGCTGGATGGGATGTTCTCGGGAGGGAGTTACAGCTCCATATAAGCATCTTTCTGAAACTGAAAATACTGAGGCACAGCAGAGTCCCCTGAGCTTTACTCAGTCTCCTGTCTTTCAAGCAGAGAACATCTGAAAAAGGTAGAACCAAGACCTGGGTTGGCCTGACCCGCACAGGTGGACTAATTCCTCTGCTGGAACCCATGGCCAGCTCTGAGCACAGAGCCAGGGTGGCCGGTGAGCTTGGACAATTTTGTGCTTTTTGAGGTCCATTTGCTCCAGCCAGATTAGGTCACTTGAATCCCCCTGAAAATGGGTCTACAGATTTGATTTGGTCTCCAACACCTGATTAGCAGGGGAGTTTTAAAACGAAGCTGAGATGACTCTGGTGCAGATAGAAAGCACCCAAAATATCTGAGACCATCTGGCCCATTCTCTGCAGAGGTCATACCCTGCTGCCTTTGGCTCAGCAGTGCTGATGCAAATGGAAAATGGAAAATGAACTTTTCCCAGGCACACGTGTAAGTGGCTCAGGTGCACCTTTTCTCCATGCAGCACCCTGAGCTGCCACAAGCCAGAGCTGCCTGCTGGTGTTGGGATGGCACAGTTCATTCGTTACATTCATAAACCCAGCGGCTGCAGAGTAACCCCTTCAGCAAGCACGGTACAAAGGCTGTGAAACAACTGCAGCCCGGATCTCTCCCAAGAGCTCGTACGTGTTGTGCTGCCACTGCTCAGGCTCTGCTGCTTTGCCTGGCACTTTGGGTGCTGTTAAGAGCCAGACCAGCCCCCAGCTCTGTAGCACATTTCAAACACAAAGTCAGGCTGCCAATGAGACTGGCTGCTGCAGAGGAGTGATCTGTCAACACCGGCCCCTCCCCTTCCATCAAGGGCGCAGATTCTCACTGTGCTTCCACTCGTTTCCCTGCTTTCACTCTAGCGAGAAGAGCTGCAGGGGACAGCCAACACAGCCCAATCCTGTATCCTGTGCCCAGCAATGGCTTAGGAAAAGGGTAAAAGAAGGTATAGCCTAAAGGTCCCCTCTGAAACCTCCCCAGAGTGAGTAACTGGTGTTTTAAGCCCGGAGGTTGTATCCAGCCCGCTGTGTTTCATAAAGACCCTCCCTGAACAAACCTCACTGTGTCTCATCCTGACCGTACCCCAGAACTCCCCGATGTCCTGATCCCCCGCAGCTGCCAACAGGACCCCAAAGACCGGGATGCTGCCGGTACACGCTGAGCACCCCCCCGGGAGCCGGGAGCGGCTTCCCAGGGCTTTCCACTGGAGGTCAGTGTTGGCCTGAGCACGCCGCCTGTCACTCCGGGCCACCTCGCCCCTCGCCGCGGCGTTACACCCCTGAGTAAAGCGACAGAAGGCATCGCAGCGTTGCTCTGGCCCTGTACAAACACAGCAGCTGCACCACCATACCCGTCCTTATAGGAACTTTCGAACATAAAGGATCTAAAAATAACATAGCAGAAGTGGGGATGGATCTCCCATAATCCGAGATGTAGCTCAGAGCTGGGGCAGTGCTGACTGCCAGGTGCTAATTTGTTAAAAACTCATTACCTGGCAAAGCTGATCTCAGACAGCCCCACTGCACCCACTGCCCATCTCCCCATCACTGTCTGACTTTACTGACTCAATCTTGGCCTCCAAGAAACACCACTGAATGTCTGTGTATTTGCAAAGGGCAAAGCACTGCATAGAATAACCGTGAGTTATGGTGTAACATTGCCAGCATTGAGACTGTCAGTGAACAGCTGGCAGCATCCAGACAAAACCTAACACTACCAGAGGAACTGGTAAGTTCTTCAGGAAATGTGTTTCAATTAAAATTTCAGCTAGCGCCGTGCTTGTTTGTAACAGGATGGAAAACACTATTTGTAGTCTGGGAATATAATCTGGAAAAGTTATTTCTTACTGCTTGTTTGAACCTGTTGGAAGCAGCAGGAAGGTGGTACAAGCACAAAACGTGCGGAATGCTGTTGTACGCAGGCAGACACTGCAAGTCAGTCGGTCCTCTCTGGGTAGCCAGTGTTTCCCAGTGGAAAACAAACACCTTTTCAAAGTGACAGATCATTTTGGCTGTGTGTTTCTGAACGTGCAGCCTGAGTTACCTGAAATCAGCCTTTTGTGCAAAGAGTTGCTCCCTGAGGAGTCAGAGAAGATAGCCCAGACCACCACTAAATCTCTTTGGTGCTCGGAATCAATTCCACCTCCCCCGGTGGCACCTCACGGGCTCGGGACAGAGCTCTCCCCACCACGGGAAGTCCAGAGCACCTCTCGCCATCACCCTGAGGTATGACATTCCTTCCGCAATCTCAGCACAGAAAGTTTGGCCTCTGTCTTTTGTATGAGCTCGAGATTGTTACAACTGTCATTACATAATATCCCTAAACTCCCTAAATAAAGAGGGGAGGATTTCAAAGGAGACTTGGTTTCACAGCTGCAATCCGAGTGATAATTACTCCTGTTTCGTTCAAATCCCTCTTATTCACCAAAGAGGGACATCGAAAAGACACTAAAACAGATGAAGGGCTCAGGTATAAACTTTACAAAGCTTAAAACTACTCTGTCCCAGCAAGGCTCATGCTTTACATGACACCTTAATCCTACTCATTTGCTAGATTCACCCCAACTGTAAACAAAGCTTTGAAATGGAAGCTTAAAAGCCTCGTTGGGATACATTAACTTAACCAAGAAGACACTCTTAAGGCATTACTTTAATGACAATCACAATACAAGTTGCCAGAGTTTCTTGCATGTGAGGATTAATATCTACAGGAAAAAGAAGAAAAGGGGTTTGTTCCCCCTGTTTTCCAGCTGTTTGGCAGTGTAAGGCCCTCGGTGAGGGTGGTTTATTGATGCTTGCAGGGGGCTCTGGGCTGCAGCTGTCTGGCAGACAGGGATACATAGGGTCCTGGGAATATGTGCAACCCAGTGCTGCACACTAGGGACTGTCCCAACACACCAGGATAGGGTTATCTCCTCTCCCCAAGCGAGGTTTTCAGGGATTCAGTCCACTGTGGTGACTCCTGCTTCACACCAGAGCGACCTTAGCTGAAGAGATCTCCTCTTGCACAGGCACAGGGGTGGGATGGGTCTCTTGCAGACACATTCCCAAATCTGGAGCTGGATGCCACTCTCCAGAGAGTCCCATAGCAGGAGGGCGCAGGCGGCTGGGGAACAGCAGCAAGTCACAGCCCAGACCCCCTTCAGCCCAGCCCCCATGGCTCCACCAGCACCTGAGTTAACACACAGAGACACCAGCAACTTGGCAAACCCTTTGCAACACCAACTCCCTGCTGCTGCAGGTCTCCAGGGTGACTGGGGACGAGCCAGCTCAGCTTGGAGTTGTCATGGTTTGGCCAACCCTTCCCCGTGCATCCCACCCAGGCAGAACCACAGCATCTCCTGCCCACCCCCTCCACCCAACATTGTTTTTATTTCAAGTCAGTACCTGGCCCTTCCCGCCTCAGCAGCCCTCCTGCTCAGGGTGTAAACCCAGAGGGGTCACAGCCCCATCAGCTGGCAGACCCAGTGCTTCCGGCACATGTCTGGCTCTGACACCCTGGGTACTTAGGCAAGATTTCAAAAGGTCTTTTGTTAGCAAAACATTGCAGGATCGGGCCCTGGGAATGAATGTGAGCTATGACAAATGTCCTTTCTGCTGACTGTTCCTGCAAGTGATTATTTCAGCACCCCCCCCAAGCAATCTCTGCAGGCCGTATGTCACAGGCAGGCGTGGCACGTTGCAAATTTTCATTAGACAGAGAATGTCTGCCTATAGATATTGGAGAGAGCCAAAGTATTTCGAGGGATAATTTTTTTCACAATGCCCATTCTGAGCAGGGTTATTGCCAGGGGAAAAGCACAGAAGCTGCTGCTGAGGCCAGTGTGATAGCTGAAAGGGTGAAGCTGGGAGGACCAGAGAGGAGACCTGGCACCCAATAACTCAGCTGAAGGCAGCAGACCACAGCTAGGCCAGTTTTTAGAGACAGATGGAGGACAAATTTTAAGGAAGCCAAGAAGAAAAAAGCATTTTCTTCCCTCCACTCTCATATTAACCCCACTCTCCATTTCTGTGGAGCACATAGAATGAAAGAATGTAAAGCCACAAAGTCCCAATATGTGGACAAAAGCTGACTCTGTGGGTACCTGCCTGCATATCAACTTTTGGTCATGTCCAGCAGCTGAGGAATGAGATGCTGTTTTCCATCAAAGCTCAGATGACTTCTAACTCCTTAGAGAGAAAAATTAAACAGGGACTAGGGAAAACTGCTCTGCTCCAGAAGAGAAATCCTAGCTTGGCACTTTTACCCAAAGGATGTTTAAATTTTAAAAAATCTAAATCTGGGGATGGGGAATTCTCCCTTCAAACCTTGTCAGGTGGTCTGGCTGGGAGTCCTGTAAATAAATAGCAGCAGTCCAGCCAGTGAACAGGTTAGAACTTTAATTGATTTTATTGCTAGGAAGAAAAACTATGATCTCCTAATTTGATGTGCTAAATCAGAATTTCACCTGTGAGGGATTCCTTGGAGGGAAGACGCATTCGCTCTATGCAAATGGAAACAATTCCAGTAAGGGCTGCATGGGCAAGCCTTGCAGGAGTTACCATTTGGTTTTAAGAAAATCATAATAAAATAGAGAGCTTTAGGAAGTGTCACTAAAAATCTAAGACGTGGTGGTGTCACAACAGCAGCCCGAATCCGTCTCCCACCAGTTACAAGACTATAATTTCCTCTTGCCAAGATCCATCTGGAGCCAGAGGAACAGCAGCACTGGTCTTGTTGGAAGAAAAAGCTTTATTTTAAAAATGTCCTTTCTAACAATAAAAGTAACCTTTAAAAATAGTAAAAAGAAGAAGTCAAGTTGGAGTTTCTTTTCCTACAGGGAGAGGAAATGATAAATCTTAAATATTCATTTAAAATCCAGTGAACTTGTTTAGTGGTTCAGGGGTTTTTTTGATAACTTTCATTCCAGTTACATGGGAGGGAAAAGAGGAGAAAGCCCGTTTGAGAGAGAGTTCCTGCATGTTACACCATGCACCCACCTCCCGTGTGTGTTACTCCTCGCCTTGGGAGTGCCCCGGGGTGCCCTGCTGCAGGTGGCATCCCCGGGGCCAGGCTGGGCACAAGGGCGAGTGTAGGAAGCCCTGCCTGGCAGATGCAGCCAGGGCTTTTCCAGGAAGGAATGGAGCAGATAAACAGATCACCTTGCTTCCACTTCAAAATAAGCTGAGAAAGAGAGGAATTGAGTCCTCCCACACGCGTGTGTCCGCACAGAGACAGGGGCCGGGGACCCCTGACTCCACCCCCGCTGACCCCCACAGGAGGGAGAAGTCCGCTTGTCCAGAGCCGCTCGGGGGAGCCTGGGGATGTCCAGCCAAGCCCCCTGAGCCCCATCACATGTACCGCTCCAGGCCGGCGGGGAAGTTGGGCTGCCTCATGTAGGTGTTGCTGGAGCCGAACTGGCCGAGGGGTGAGGCGGAGAGCCCCAGGAGCTGCTCGCCGTGCTCGGCACAGGCCGGAGGCCGCATGGCCGGCAGGGCCAGTCTGTTGGGAGCCCCGTAGAGCTGCGGGCTGCTGGGCGAGTAGCTGCCCTGAGCCACGGGCAGGTGCGGGGGCGAGGCGGCATAGGGGTACGCCAGGGAGTTGGGGCCGGTCCGGCCCAACAAGCCAGGGCTGACGGGCTGTGCCTGGAAGCAGGGAGGCTCGGAGCTGCCGGCAGAGCAGGCAGGAGCCAGCTCGGCTCCGGGCAAGCCCAGCGATGGGTGGCCCAGCTCGGAGGGCGGTGAGGGTTGCAGGGCCTGCTGCCCGCTGATGAGGCTGTCGATGCTGAACATCCTGGGATGCTGTGCCGGCGGTGCTGCCCCGGCTGCATAGGGGTGGAAGACGGTGCTGGAGAGCTGGGGGCCGTAGCCAGGCGAGCAGAGGGCATTGGGGTAAGGCGCTGTGGGCGCCGCGGGGCGGCCGGCGGGCGGGGGCGTGAAGGCGCTGGAGTTCTGCATGTAGCCGGGGTAGGTGGTGATGTCGGTGCGCTTGAAGCGCTTCCTCCGGCGCAGGAAGCTCCCGTTGTCAAACATGTCCTCTGCAGCCGGATCCAGTGTCCAGTAGTTGCCCTTGCCGGGATGCCCAGGCTCCCGCGGGATCTTGACGAAGCAGTCGTTGAGGGTGAGGTTGTGGCGGATGCTGTTCTGCCACTTCTTTGGGTTCTCCCGGTAGAAGGGGAAGCGCTCGGTGATGAACTTGTAGATGCCCCCCAAGGTGAGCTTCCTCTCGGCGGCGTTGGCGATGGCCATGGCGATGAGGGCGATGTAGGAGTACGGGGGCTTGCCCCGCTGCACCGGCCGCTTCCTCCGGCGGCCCCCGGCGGGGGGCGGCGGCTCCTCGGGGGGCGGCGGCGGCGGGGCCGGGCTGCTCCCAGCGCCCCGCGGCTCCGGCTTCACCGGCGGTGCTTGCGGAGACCCCCGCGGCGGCCCGGGGGAGCCGGGGCTGGCCGCGGCCGCGGGGCTGGGCGCCGGCAGCGTGCACATGCCTCGCAGGCAGGGGAAGCCGGCCGCGTTCATATACGGCCCTCGCCTGCCTCCTCCTCGGAGAATGGGGGGGAGCGGCGGGAGAAAAAGCCCCCCCGAGGGGAGGGGAAGGGGAGAGGGAGGGGAAGGGGAAGGGGGCAGGCTCGGCGGCAGCTCCCTGCGATGGGGAGGTCGGTCCCGAGCCGCTTGGCAATATATAGGGCGGTCGCCCCCCCGGAGGGGCGTGCGGTGCCGGCCCGCCCGGCCCCTCTCCCCCGGCGGGAGGAGGAGGCCCCCGGGGAGGGGTCCCGACTGTCACGACTAAATCCCCTGGCCTCTCCTGGGGTTCCTTCCACAGCCATGCCCCCGAGCGGTCCCTCCCCCGGGGGTCCCGGGGCCAGCGCTGCGGCCGGCTCTCCTCCCGGCCGTTCTCCGCGGCGCTTCGCTTTGCTCGGAACTGGTGCTTCCTCCCAGGAGAAAAAACAAACAAAACGAGTCCCGACGGCCAGCCCGGGGCGAGTTTGGTGCCGCCGCCAGCCCGCAGCAGTAGAGCAGGTAACCTCTCGCCGGGACGACTTCTGCGCTTGGATTTCGTTGTCTTTTTCCCTGTGAAAAGCGCTCAGAGATGGCCCCAACTCAGCACCGGCAAGAGCCGGGGGCTCTCCCCGAAATCAAGCCCGTCGATTTAGTTACTTTGCAGCTTGGTAAGACCTCCTAGGTAAGGAAGGTAAGGAAACCCTGGGAAAAGTTTTTTTCTTTTCCCCAGGAGAAAGGGAAATGGTCCGAAGAGCTCAGGGCTGCCCGGAGGTAGCTCCCGCAGTGTGGGCCAGGGATGTGGGACAGGGCTGGCACTTTGGAGACGGATAGAGAAAATGAAGGTCTCTTTATCACTGCAGAGAGCATGAAGCTGAAGGAAGACACCAGTCTCAGAATTCCCTACTGGGTTTCAGGAAAACCTCTTCAGTTCTCCAGAGCGAGGTGGCTGGGCAGAACTGCGGTCTCCCATCCCCAGCACACACCAAGACTGGAGCTGATGGGGGCTACCGGCTGCTTTAGCAGCACCAAAAAATGTTGGAGCTTTCACACTGTCCTTACCCACTGCTCCTGAAAATCTCCTCTAAGCCAAATGCCTACCCAAGGAGACCCCAGCCCGGAGCAGGGAAGGGAGCCTCTGCTTTAGGGTGGGCTGGACAAGCCAGGAGGAACTTTTATAACCAGACCACAGCTTTAGGCATAGCTACACATCTCTGTCCTGGGGAGACAGATGGAAAAGTCTACCATGAATGCAGTGGCAGATCCTTTCATATGTCCCGCTGGAGTAAAACTTGAAGCCTTCAAGTTCGTAACTTGTTGGAAAGTATTTCCAATAGCAAAGCACAATGAAAGGCTTTTTCCACTGAGGCAAGCAGATGAGCTTGACCGGGTCCTATCATCCTCCTCCCTTCTTTTTTAAACTAAAAAGCCACCCAGCTTTTTGGAGAAGAGGCTTCAGCCCTTTCCTTTAAGCATTTGCTAGTGGTTTTAAATTCACCATCCAGGTTATCTCCCACCAACGCTCATTCCTCTTCTTGTGCCTGCATGTGGTTTTGTTCGTGCTTCATTTTTCCTGCAGATATTTGTGGCTCTTCTTCCACACTCCAGGGCTCAGGCAATCATGGGTCTAGTCCTGGTCTGACACAGACCAGTGCTGTTGCAGTTAACTGCCTCAGTTTCCATTCTGCCAAATGAGGATAACAGGAATATAGGTGCTGGCTGGAGGACAGAGAACAGGTGAAAAAGGGTGAAACACAGCCTTGGAGAAAGGTGCCTTTCTCCGGACACAGATCTTCAGGGAAGAAAGCAAATGAAAGGCACGGCTGGGATCATTCATTCACCTTGTAAAAGCCAAGGGAAAAAAGAACAGAAAATTCATATTTCTCGTGAAGCATGCATTTAAATCAAGCAAGTATCTGAATGGAGGTGGTTAATTTCAGCCAGAGGATCTGACTTTTCCACTCACTGGAGAGGGCAGCAGGACAGATAGCCAAGAAGGGAGTCACTAAAGATCATTCCAGTCTGCACAAAGAAAGTTACCCACCTGGGGGAGATGGAAACCTTCAGCTTTGCAAACATTAGCTGGTGAGATTTTCATGTCGATGCAAGGATTTTAATGTATTCTGATCTGGCAAGAATGGGTTTGGAAGGGAAAAGGGTTATGGAGTGCAAAAGAGGAACAGCTTTTCTCAATCATAGCAAACAGCCCTTACTTATCACTCACTTTCTCCTTTTTTTTTTTTTTCTTTTTTTTTTTTTGAAATTAGCCTTAACAACTGAAAATGAGTTGAAAAAGAAAACCCAGCAGTATGGCTGAATCTGGAGCTGCCTGCACCTGAGGTCAGATCTAGCAAAGGAAGAGACATCTCATCTGGACAATGGGCTGTGAAGACCCAACTGCTTTACGTGTTTATAGTCCCAGGCCCTGATCTCATGCCATTTTACACACAGAGGGAGAAGCCCTGGCCCCGTTTGGGGCTGTGGGCTGGCTCCAACTCCAGCTGGTGAGTAGTCTCTTTAAAGCTGATGGGACCATTCAAACTGCTCTCAACTTCAGTGGGTTAAGACCCAGATGTCAAAATAGCTCTGACAGACGGATAAAACAGCAAGACAGAGGTGGGCAGGAGCACAGACAGGAAACTGTGCTTTACCCTGGAATAAGGAAGGCCAGAACACACAAACTCTGATTCCCACATATGCTTTCTCACTCAGGGTGCTCTTTGGCCCAGATCTATTATTAAAAAGTGGAAGACAGTAATAAAGGTGGCTACCAAACAAATGTGATCCGGAACTCTCTTTAAAATGAGGTGATGATAAGGGAATAAATCACATTTACTGAGCATGTGTAAGGTTTGCCAGCATCTGTTGCCTTCTGCCTCAGTTCATCCTGAGTACACACAGTGATTTCAGTGTCCAGCTCCTGAACTGTTTTGCACTGGAACTGCAGCCTCCTCTAGAAAGGCTGTACACACAAATCATTTTACAGCACAGGTGAACTTGCTTCACTGCCGAGGAATGGGGCTGTGCACCCTCAGCCAGCTTGTGGTTTAAGCCCGGAACCAAACAAACAATCTTCAGTTAAACCACATGCAGTATGAGGGTAACCAGGCAGGAGGTTCATTATCTTTAATGCAGCCATGCTGAGAGACCAGTCTTTGTCCTGAGTAAAACAGTAGCCTGGACGTCTGCACTGGGCACAGTTGCTTTTGGATCATCCCTGTTTCCAGAGCCCTCTGATTATCTATGAAGCAGTCATCTGTTCCTTGGTCCCCCTGGGATGTGCAAGGAAAAAAGAGAGGGTGGGAGCCCTGAGAGCAAGGGCTTCTCCTATTTCTCTCCCTAGAAATTCCACAGTGAGCAGTGCAAGGCACCCTCCAGCCTCAGAGGCAGCAGTGGCCCCTGGGGGATGCTTCAATGACACAAAACCTGCTGAGGGTGCTCTTAGGAAGGCCCTGAATTACCCCATCACTTACCAACAACCAAACGTTCAGGTACTTCCTTGGCTGAAAGCTGCAAGTGCACCACTGCCCTGACATAACACTTGAGCCCATTCCCACCCTCTGTGTATCCATGTCTGAATCCATCGATGCTCCAAACTCCCAGATGGAGACCCTCAGAATAGTCTTGGGAGAGCCTCCCACCACAGCTGCCCTGTGCAGTGGGGAAGGCTTTGCCACCAGAAAGTGAATCACATTGCCCACAGAACCACAGAATGGGTCAGGCCAGAAGGGACCACAGTGGTCATCCGGTCCCACCTCCCTGCCCAAGTAGAATCATTCCAAAGCACAGGATTGCATCCAGACAGTGCTTCAACATCTGCAGTGAGGGAGACTCCACCTCTGGGCAACCTGTTCCAGTGCCCAGTCGCTCACACAGTAAAGAAGTTCTTCCTCATGTTCAGGTGCAACTCCCTGAGCATCATTTTCTGCTCATTGCCTCTTGTCCTATTGCTTGGCAGCACCAAGGAGAGCCACATAAGAGCTCAGCACATTTGAATGAGGTGTCTACAGCTTGAGGGGGTGTGAGAAATCCTTTCCTCCTGGGACATTTCCCTCACGGGGTGCCACTCTCAGGGGAGGAACTTCTGATGGACAACAGCAATGAGAGCAAGCAGCAGACCTGGAGGGTCCACTCTGTGGCTTGTGACCACAGCCAGCACACGTGCAGGGGTGGGGCCACCACGCTGCTCAGGACCAGCAGCCATGCAAAAACCAGCCCAGGACACCAGGCAACGGCTGGGGTCAAAGGAGCCATGATTAAACAGCCTTCCTGAGCTATTCCATTTCTTCAAGATGCAGAAAACTGATAACCAAAGCAAATAAATTGTTCCTGAGAACTAACTCTTTGAGTCGCTTACGTATTTGTAGGCAACTGTGCAGTAAGGTCCAGACAAAATTACTTCTTCACAAAAAGTATAGGCAAAGTCATGTAGAAAAACTGTGGAACAGCAGGGAAAAAATTCTAGAGAAAGGAACTTTTGAACTATTCTTCACCTCTGTGGGCAAGTTTTGGGTTTTTCCCCACTACAACCAGTCCAGATTTTCTTCCCCATATTAATTTTGATATAATATTTTTAAAGTTTTCTTTTATTCCTGTAGAAAAAAATGGGATGGGAGGAAAAAAAATTATTTTTGTCTGCTTATCAAAAATAATATTTCTACCAGAAGCATGTTTTTGTTTAAATTTGAAAGAGAACAAAAGAGATTCCAAGGGACTTGAGCTGTTGAAAGCCATGGGGGACAAAGTTTGGTATGGAGTCTGGAAGACTTAGCTTCTACAAACTTTGTTGGTTTTTTCTTTGCTCAAGACAAACCTCAATATTTGGGGTGAATAAATATTTCATTTTCCATCTTTCTGGAACAAAATACTCCTCAAATGTCTGCCCCAGATCCATACCTCGTGGCCAGAACCCAAGCCTAAGAAAAGGTCAAGCACAAGGGCCAGGCTGAGCTGGTCCCTCTCACTGGTTTCTCAGCCATCCTGCCTGGTGGCTTCAACACACTGAGGAGCAAACTGTGGGTCATGCATGGGGTTAGTAAATAATATTTAATTATTTGGCTTCATAAAGCAATATAAACCCATGGTCTCTTGCTTTCCAGCTACCTCCAATTCTCCTAAAAATATGTCCTTTCCCAACAAAATGCTGATGCCCACTGACCAAGTTTCCCAGGTTTTGTTTAGAGGATGCCAGGTAGGTGGTTAAAGCCATGCAGAGGTCATTCTAAAGGGCTGGTTCTGACCCTTCCCCAGAAATTTTCACTATAGAAATAGGCAGCCAGGTCCACGGGAGAAGCTGGCACACTGGGCGTGCCTGAAGCCACTACAAATCCACCTGAGGATCACAAGAACGGACAGAAATTGGCAGGAAAACCTAGCCTGGACAGGGCCACTGCAACAGGGGTGTTTTGTGCATTGCCAGACTATTTCCCTCCCCTTGATCCCACACATTATTCCAAGCCTTTCCCACACTGGGAAGTTCTGCCTCTTCCCAGTGCTTCCTAGCTTCCATGTAAAAGGCTTTCCTGCTGCCCAAACCCTGTCTCCAGCCAGCTCCCAAAGCCTGCTGGGGCTCAGGTTTGTCAATGAAATCAAGGAACTGATGCCCAGATGCCCCAGATGCTGCACTCCAGGGTTCCCAGGCAAGGACTTCGGTACAAAACTTTCCCTTTTCCTTGTGGATTTGGTACTCCCTTAAAACCACCAGAACAATTACCTGCAAGCCTGGGCAGATGGTTAAAATCCCACCTTGCTGCCTCACTACCTGCTCTCTTTTTCCTCTGTTTAATGCTTCTGCCAGCAGTGATTTCATTGACTCAACCATAACAGCCTTTTCCCTCCCTTCTGGCCAGCAGCACACCTCTGTCATGAAGATTTCCCTCCTCTCTTGTACCTTCAGCCTGATCTGCCTGCAGCCCGAGCTACATGTTGCTTTTCTTCTCACCACTTAAAATGCTTTTGAAACAAAGTCTCCCTAGAATCCCCCCAGCCCAGCCACGCACCTCCGAGAAGGAACACTAACCTCAGCAGGAGGTACAGGGCACCCCATAAGCGGGTGGGACCAGGTGAATGGATGCTGCATAGGATTTAGGGTCTCATGAGGTGGTGGGGATGGAGTGGGACACAGAGGCGAAGCCATGAGATGCTGATCTGGGAGGAAGAAGAACCAAGGGCTGGCCACTGCCCAGCCCTTTAGTCCCAAATGGAAAGAGCTCACCACATGTGTGTGTTGCTGGAGAAGCTAGCTGAGGTTGTGACAACCTCATCTGCCTTTGAGACTACTCCACAGATGACCAAAATCTAAGATTCTGTGCAATGACTTCAAAGTGCATGTGGTGCAGGAAAAGGGTCTCCAGCCATGACAGGCTGGTATTCATCACATCATTTCCTAGTGAGAAGGGGAGAGAGATGATTCAGACTCAAATCAGACTGAGCAAGTATGAATCCCACCATTTGCCACACATTCCTTCCAGCCAAAACCATCCCTGCCTGGTGCTACTTGGGGCTGGGAGAACCAGTACAGAATCAATAAATTCCTTTAATTTGGGGGTCCACAGAGATTCAGTGAATTCATTTCCATCTGCCACTGCTGAAAAGCTGTGGGCACTGGAGTTCTCCAGATGAGACGGGAATCTCCATCTCACAGGCAGTATTTGATGCAGGGAGGCAGCAGCATCCAGGTGATGGTCTCAGGGTCCACTTGGAAGGTTAGCAACGAGGCCAACTCTATCTGCTAGTGCCACCTTGAGTATAAACGATGAGGGAGATGGATTTGGGTTTGAGACCTGGCTTGGATCCTGGTTACCCAAGAGGATAGGTGCAAAACCAGATACTGACCTCTCTTATCAGCAGAGTAGCTCTGCCTTCACATCATCTCAGCCTCAAGGAGGGCCCACGAGCAAGGACTGGAGACCTCACAGTATCAGAAAAAAGAACGCTTCTTTAAAAATGTCCCATACAGTACACCCTTGGGGAAAGCTCAGAAATCATTTTGCTCATTTCTAAATGCAAGTAGAGCATGAAGGACTGACTCATCTGGAGCAAAGCAGCAAGGCAGTGACACCATCACAACCACCATCCAAATATTCTCTGATGGAACCAAAAACCTTACATTTACATTGCAGATGCATCTAATTGGCGTCTCTGGAAGCTTTTTCCCCATGCATAGTGTTATATATTGCATACATTTTTGTTTGTATGAAAAAGATTTTTGCGATTCTGTAGGATAGAGCTGGCAGCTTAACCTTCATAATTTAGCTTTTGAATAGGAATGGGTGAACAACAGCCTGTTGTTAAGTGTTCTGAATGAAAAACCTGTGGTAAATGAGCAGAAGATCTCTATTTTTCCACTACAGCCAGAACTTCAGCATTTGTCTCACCTTTTTCTCTGCCTGCTCCATTTCATGGGCTTAAGCAGAAGGGTCAGAATTGAGGAGGCCATCTGTGATGTATGACTGAGACCTGAGATGCTGGCATGTCAGGGGAAGGGAGGGATTTCTCTCCCAAAGATGAGCAAGAGAGCGCTTTGTCCTTGCAGAATAAGTGCTGAATTAAATCCTTGAGCAGAGCTTCGTGGTGAGGGCCAGGCTGGGAGGGAGGTGCCATCCCTTAGTGCTATGGGAAGAAATCCTCTTCAAAATAACATGAAATAGTCAACTAGAAAACAACTCCTGGAGGTCTCCACGACATAACAGAGCAGATAAAGATGCTGATACAGATTTATGCAGGCCCAGGACAAGTCAGGAGACAAAATTTAGCATCAACTGCTTCCTTTCCCTCTCTCAGTTTGCTGCACTACACACTCTTCTTTGGAAGGTGATCAGAGGATTGAATATTATCTATTTTCTTTACACCAAACTTGGCGTGTACAAGCTTTGCACAAATTTTCTTGCCTTGTGTTTTTCTCAGCAGGTATGGCAAAACTTCGTTGACCTAAAAGATTAATAAGGGGAAGCTTGCCCCCCCCCCACCACACAGGGAAGGAAACTGAGGCAGAGGGAGACACAAGAAACCTGGGCCAAATCTGGGACTGGGTCAAAAGAGGAAAAAAAAAATAGGATCTGTTCATCATTTTCCCAGCCTAAAGACTTTGGGAGACTTTGTGAAAGCAAGTTCGGAATCCAGCTTCCATTCAAACCAGAGGTACAACAGAGGCACATCAACACAGAGGTATTTGAGATATGGACTTATCCACAGGGATGGAGGAGTTATGGGGTGCCAGGGTGGGCGGCCAGCACCATGGCAGATCCCACCAGAGGATTCAGCAGCTTCCACCACAGAAATAGCTGGTGTCAAACAGGTCCTAATGGCTTTGCCTTGTAGACCCACAAAATCCAGAGGCTGCTGCCTGCCATGGGTTTGTTCTTTCCGCTATGGAAAAGGGACTCAGATGCAGCCTTCAGCCATCAACACAATCCCAGAGGATAAAAGATGAGCAGAGAACTGAAGGCTGCTCCAACAGTGGGGTGTCGGTGCTGTAAACATCCTGTGGGACCAAGGTTGGCCTCCTTCCCAGGGCTGCCAACCCTTGTATTTTCATCACAGATTTCTCAGAGTGGGAAAGATTTGCTCCCATTTAATTGTTTTGGTTTCTATACACCTTACGCAACTGAGGAATCCAGATTGCAATGTACAACATGAGAACTGTGGTCTTTTGTGCACCCCCCCAGAGGGCAAAGGAAGATCCTCCCTTGCTGATGATGGCAAGAGCTGGCAGATGGGGTAAAATGGTCTTTTACCTTTCACCCCAGTCTCCAGAATCTGGCTGGCCTAAGAGCTAAGCCTGAAGTGTCCTGGGTCTCCCATCATCAGCTGTGCCATCAATACATCCCAGTGCTGAGCAGACCCCACAGAAGCGATGTCAGCACTGGCTGGATCAAGGTCCTTGGCCTCTGGAGACAGGAAGTCACTTTTCCCTCACAGACCATCAAGAAGCTCCCCAGGGAGCAAATCAGAGCACACGCCCTCTGTCAGCAGGAGCCACTGCCAGCTGCTGTCATGGGGCCACCAGCCAAGAGCTGGGCTTGGGTTTACTGCACCAAAATCCATTAACCTAATTACTGCTTGTGTTCCTGGGTGGGTGGACAGGGACAGCAGCAAGAACAAACATGCCACAACAGCAGGAGGTACCTCTGCACAGCCGGTGCCAGAACCTGCAAGGAGGCTCTGCCTCTTCTCTTTTTCCCCAGCACACACTCAAGTTACAAACCTGCCAACCCCCTGCTCGGCAAATGCCTCATTCTGCAAACAGAAACTCGATGCCCCAGAGGGTCTCACAGGCCTCGTTCAGGTTGATGTTTGTGAAGAAACTCCCCCATCCCTACGCATTCCAGGGAAAAACAGTGGCAACAACGTTTGCAGGTTAAGCCTGCTGTGGGATGCTCTGTTCAGGATCCAGACCTCAGCCCTGCACAGCACATATTCCAAGGGGGCAGGAACAGAGCAGCCTGGTGTCCTTGACCACCTTCAGAGCATCACTGCCCAGGAGGATATGACAGGAATTTCTCCCTGATGGCCTTCACTGGATGTCCCCACAGCAGATACTGGGGTCATCACAGCCAGGGTGATTCCCATGGGCTCAATGAGAGAGAGCAGGCTACATCTCACCTCTCTTCTGATTCAGACCAAATGTCTTCCAGATACTCCAGAGAGCAACCAAAATCCCAAACAAAGGCAGGACATGCTAGAAGGACTAGAACACTCAGTTTACACATATGTGGCAATGGCATAACAGGCTAGTTTCAACTTTCTGGCTGAGGTAAGGGAGATTTGAGGTGGATTGAACATCTCTCAGCAGCACTTTGGTCTGTTGTCTTGAACAAGAGAAGAATCATACCAGTGCTGACCATCTCCCACACCCTTCTTCCCAAGGTACGACCCAACATGGACACAAAGTCATCATACCCCTTATGGATCTGGGGAGCTCCCCCCACCAGACCATTTAAGCAACAGGGCAGAAAAGACTCTTGGGATGTAGGAAATCAACGGAGAGTCATTTCTCCTATGGGACATCTTTACATAATTGCACCTAAAAAACCACACTACCAGCAGATAGCTGCTGGCCATGGCTCAGCAGTTACCTTGAGATGAGGAGTCAGTAACACCAAAGGATGGATTTAGCCCTGTGGAACAATGTGTCTGCTCCCACCATCCCACTGCAGTTTCCCCGTACTGAAAACAGAGATAATGTCCATCACCTCAGAGGTGTGTACAAGGGTCACCTCATTAACCTGTCCATCTAAAACAGCACGTGAAGATGCCTGATGTCAGCACTTTTAACCGAATCGCACCCAAACTCCTGGGCCAGGACTCTGGGAAGCAACAGGAAAACACAGCAAGGTACCACTGCCAGCCTATACCAACAGCAGCAGAGCAGGGAGCAGTGGTCTCATCCCCACTGGCCCTGGGCTTCACGTGTCACTGATTGACTCAAGTTTTAATTATGCCCCAATATCTCCATGTCTCCCAAAACACAAAGCTTTCAGCCAGGCAGTTCCTGCCAGCCGAAATTTCATAAAGAGCAGAGAGTGACTAAGACAGCCCAACCTTCAAGTCAGATGCTAACAGCTTTGGACAAGTGTGGGATTTTTACACCCCTATCTGCAGGAAAATCTGATGTTTAGTGCCCTGACTGTGAGTAGGTCACTCTTAAACCCCTGAACATCCCAGGCAAAAAAAAAAAAAAAAAAAAAAAAGGCAGAAAAAGAAAAAAAAAGCGCCGGAGGGGAATTGTACTGGCTCTAATCCCTTCTGCCATTCTGCATATTCATGGAACATTGTCATAACACATCAGCAGGACAAAAGGTCTGTCGGCACCTCCTCCTCATTCCTTTGATAAACCACGAGACAAATGCTGAGTAAACACTTGGAATCCATTCACTGCACTATTCTCATCGGGATGAGAAAGGGCTCCTCTTTCTTGCAGGCCCAGAGCTGCTCAGCCTAATAAAGTACGGCCCACGGCCTGTGAAAAGAGAGGCCTATGGATGATGAAAACATGGATTATCTCATTTCACCCTCCTTGTATCAGACCCTGCTCACATTGAGTGCACTTGGTCTGACACGCAATTACACACATAAAAAAATAATAATAAAATAAAAAATAAAAAGCTGAGTGAAGGGGTGTTTAACAAGTGCGGGGGGACTGTTCATGAAATTTCACAGATGACCTTTTCCTAGTGGGAAAGTAATTTGTTTCTGTCCCAACCATCACCAAGAGTTTTCTCATTGATATCATCATCACTCCCCTGAATATTGCAGTTTGTGGAGAAGAGATAATATTTAGGACAAGACTTTGCAGGTCACTATGGCCTGATACACGCTGCCACTGGCCACCCCAGGAATGGCTCCCTGGCTATGCTGCTGCCTCAGCTCTCTGCCTGGCAGTGGGAGCAGGCAAAGCCTCATTCTCCCCACACAACTGGAAATCAAGAGTCCTGAGGTCAGACAAGCACCTGGAGAAGGAGGAATGACTTCTGTGCCCGAGGAAGGATAAAAGCACCTGGGTGGTTCAGGATCTCCAGGGTGAAAACCACAATGCCAGCCAAGCAGGTTGGAGCATGAGACCTCCTGTGATGGAGATCAATAAACTCCAGTCTGGAGTCCCTTCAGTCACGCTTGGACCCCACCAGAGTCAAGAGCAGGCTGGGAGAAGCACAGCAACTGCAGCCTTTCTTCTCACCCCTCAGGTAGGCAGAGAGACCAGAGACACATTGCCAGATACCTGATAATGCCCTCCAAATCAGCAATAAAAGCCTCCTTACCTTTAGGCATTCAGTGACTTGATGCACTTACACAGGATATCGATGACCAAAGTTGACCTCAAATGCTTTCCAACACCTACAGCTGCCTCCTCTGTTGCCCAAGTTTCTGGAGGCTGAGCTAAAAAAGCCTGCAATAAAACAAACAAAATCATGTAATAACTCAAAACAGGGCAAGAAACTGGTTCTTTTGAAAGCAATCATCTGAAATAAATATTTTCCATTTAAATATAGTCCTTTATTTAAGAATACGAGCAATTTTCAAAGGGAAAATAGATTTCAGAGATGGTACATGGGGAGCAAGCACACTTAGTGCAATTGTGCCCATAATGAAAAACAAGACATAGTTATGAATTACTGCCAAGTGATGAAGAAACAATAAATAGACTGCTGATTAACTAGGGTCTCTTTGTTAAATAAATGGCTCATAATCCTGTCCACTAACTGCAGGATGAGTATGTAAATAGCGTATTCAACGCTTTTGTCTCTGGAAAATCCTTAAGTTCACCCTTTAAGTTTCAAACAGCTAACAAAAAGAATAAGCAGTTGTTCCTTGACTTGGCACATGAGCCGTGAACGTCGCTATTCAAATATTTGCGTTTTACAAGGTGTTTGTTACAAAACCTCCCGCAGGACTCGGCTCAGTCTCACGACAGCTCCAGGCGCTCGCTCCAGCCCCGGCCAGGCAAGCGATGCCGGCTGTTTGCTTTCCCTGAGAGGGTGACTCCTCTCCCCAAGCAACCAAGAAGCAAAAGCAAGTGTGAAAATTGCAGGGCTTCCAAGAGGCTGCTTGCTCTGCTGCCCGAAAGCAATTTCTGGGCTAAACTGCATTCGCACGTGTGACGGCCACATTTCTGTGCCTCGGGATGGGTGACGAGCAGGCTGCTCCCTGCCACCTACAAACACCTACACCTGACCTGCAGAGCAATACAGCACAGTGCTTCATTAAAACATTGGACTAATGCAGTGATTTCCTTCCTTAGATCATGATTTTATTTCCCCAGCTGCTACATTATATATATATATATATGTAAAAAGTAAAAAAAGAAATTCAGCAACGCTGTTAAACCCAGATCCTCTGAGATTACTTAGGCACATAACTCCCATTCACATCCAAATGATCGCAGGCGTCTTTGGGGTATGAGCCTCAGAGAACTCATCACTTGGAATTTCTCAGACACGAGTCTCCATGCAGTTTCTCTGCCTGCCCAGCGGCGGCTCCAGCCTGCGGGGCTTTGGGGCTCTGGACTCAATCCCGTGGGATAAACATTGGTTCTGAGCACACGAAGATGCTGAGCAGTCTCCCTCTGCTCATGCAGCCACAGGTACCAGACACCCTCAGCTCTCTTCTCCACAAGTTGGGACCGAGCTGGGGGACAGGTCAGTTCTGAAGGGGAACAGAAACAACACTCAGCCTGTTCTGGGCAGCTTTCCAAGGACTCTCCTATGCTTTGCACCACGTCCCATGGCTCCTGCACCACTTCCTAGGACTGGGATGCAGGCAGCTGTGCTGCAAACAAGGCTTATTTAAGCCCAGCCCAGTGATGCTCTATACTTTGCAGAGTAGGAGGCTTCATACATCTTATTCCAACCCATTGTTTTTTGGGGCTGACTCTGATACCCCTGAGAACTGCTGGGCCCTGGGGAAGGGCCAGAATTGGGCCCCAAAGATTGACGGGGAGTTTTTCCATCTATTCCTGCAGAAACAGCTTTGATACCACCTATGGCATCCTGTCAGCAGCACTCAGGTTAGAGCATCCAGCCTTAAATCGACAACGTTCCTCTCCAAACCCAATAAGTAATTGTGGGATTCGCTAATAGGGCTTGTCAAAATCAATTGGGGTTAAACACCTTTAGCTACAATAACAGTCATCTGACCCCGGGCTCCAGAAACCGCCGGGCTCAGAGGAACCCCGAGGGGTTATTCCCGGCTTCCCATTGCTTTGAGACAGATAAAAGAGCAGACGATGCAGAGCTGGGTAATCCGTTCAGCCCATCCCAGCCATGCACTGAAGTGACAGCTCCCAGAGTTTCTGCAGAGCTGGCTCCTCCTGGGAATTGTGTGTGCAGGGACCAATTTGTTCAACAAAACCTGGGCAACCAGAGTTTTCTTAAATTCAATTGCCTGAAGGAGAAGGCAAATAGCATTTAAGCGGAGGAAAGTGCATTAAAACCACATCTTTGATACAATGGCTGATACACCCCATGCTGCCAACGCCTGAAATGATAATATTTTTTTTCTTAAATAAATAGCTCAGCAGCAGGATCCCAGCCTCCCCCAGCACAGGGAGGCTTCACGCTGCAGCAGCCACATTTCCAGCCCTCCAGGCCAAACTGCTGCAATGCTTCCCCTCTTTGCTGGACTCATTACTGAGGGTGGACTGGTTCAGGAAGGACCCACAGTAGTGCTCATGCTGTGCTGAGGATCGACACATCCAGAGGGCACTTTCAGCTTATGTTTCCCCACCAGCTCCCAGGAGCACCGTGTAGGAACACCAGATAGTATGGACATCCTTCCCAGGTTGGTACAAAGGGCTTTTCCTGCCCAGGTGAACTCTCTGCCTTTAGAGACCTGCCAGACCTTGATGCAGAGGAAGGCAAAGCAGGGTGGGTCAGGCAGAGAAACAAATATTCAGGATTTGGGGCACTTGCATTACCCAGTTAGCTTCTTGCTCTTTCTCCATTGTAGGATGCACCACCACATCCTACTCCTCCTTGGCATCCTTTCAACTGTGCCTTCCTCCCTTCTCCACCTGGGGACATTGGGGACCTCAGGAGAGGCTCCTTGGGGACCTGAGACCCTGAGCTGGACAGAAACAATGCAGAAGAATAGGACACAGCTCTGGTGTGGTGCACAGACAGCAGGCACCGTGGCTGGCTGCTGGCTGTCCCCTAGCAGAGCAGCAGCTAACTTTGCACTTCAGCACATCATGTGATATTTGAATGAAGTCAAACCTATAATGAGGGATTTCAAATTCTCCTATCTGGTCTCAAAATTTTTGTGGAACTATGACAGTCAAAGAAAATCATCTCTTGCCTTCACAAACTGCAAAGAAATTGACTTTAAAGCCTTCCTCGCTGAAGATTTCAGTTTCTGCTGCTTATGGGCAATCCTGACAAGGTTGTCTTCTCTCACACTAGGCAGACATTTTAACTTCTCACCTTGGCTGGGGGGCAAAAATCCAGTGCCAAGGTGGAAATATGCAATCCAGCGAGCAAACAATTACCCCAACATTCCCAAACAGGCATATGGGAGGGGAGAGGGAGGGCTGAGGTAAAACCTGAGGAGAAGAAATGCAGGAGGTGATACCAGCAGGAAAAATGGGAGAGAAATAACTAAATAAAATCTTCCTTACAACACCAGGGAATAATTCCATCTGCAAGGGATGTCACACCATGGACATCTGTGTTGTTACTAGATTTCCCCCAAGCCACTCTCTGCCATGAGCCCAACCCCATTCAGCAGAGACCAGACACCCACATGAGGGATGCTAGCACATGAAACCTTCACTCTTAAAAAGTTACTATGGTAGGAGGAAAACAAACTTGTCAGAGGAATCTAAAAAGGAGGGATTGGTTGTGATTCATCATAAAAACCAGGAGAGGAAAACCTGGAGAATCTCAGCAGTGAAGGTACCTGCCTGACCCCAGGGAACAGCAATGCTCTGTGCCCCTGAGGGGCGGGACACAGCCAGGACCACCCACACACTCATTCACACATTGAGGGCTGTTAGTTGCCTAACCCAACGAAATAACTTTAAAAAATTTAAATCCTAAGATCTCCCTGCATCAAGAGATGCTGCAGGAGGGCTGTGTCACCTGCCCAGAGCACATGTGTGCTGCTGGAAATCAAAGGCTGCAACCAATCACACAGCAGATGGAATCATTCTGCTGGGATGGCTGAGTTGCCCAGGTGACATCAGCATGGGTCAGGCTTCAGGCAGCACCCCTTGGATGCTCTCAAATGTGTAGACAGGGGCAGACAGGGCAGAGCATCATCTACAGGGTGCCTCTGTTCTGCCCAGCCTCGGGTGCAGGAGGAGGGCAGCCCCAGGGCTTGGTCCTAAGTTCTGAGTCCACACAAGCAAGGATGAAGAACTGCTGGTCCTTAGCTTTTTCCTGAGTCACTGCAGCAGGGAAAGTACATCCCCCTGCATGGGAAGGAAGGACCTGGTAGGTACCAGATAAAGGAGATACCAGCCACAGTTGGGACAGATATCAGCTCCCATGTGTCAGATTTTATAAAACAAAAGAGAGTCCCCCTGGTCCAACACACTTCTGGTAGCAGCAGCAAGACTCCTTTGCAGGAAGATCAATCTGCCCCTTCACCTGAGCTCTATTTAAGCAAAACCCTGAAAATATTAAATGTGAAGGGAAATTCAGAGCAAGTTGAAGGGCTCTGCATTGCTCCACTCAAAGGAGACTCCACTTTCTAAAGAAAGTCTAAACCAACTGTCGTCAGCCAGGGGGCACAGCATCCCTCAGAGCAGTGGCTGGTGCCACATAGGAGGTATTCAGTCTAAATTAACTCTCCCCCTAATACCTGAGCAAACATTTTCAGCTTGAGACTTAATATCCCTGGACATGTCTGCTGTCTCCCAGGTGAATCCCCAGATAAACAAGGTCAGCTCAGCCCTAATGCGACTGTAAAAAGCTGTCAGTCAGCCCAGGAGATCTGGTTGCAAGGTCAAACCAGTTCTGAAGGTTGCTGGGGCCAAACCTGGCCTGTCACTCATTTTAAGTGCAGAAAGGTTTGTTTTCAGGTATCCCAAATTTAGGATTAGCTGTCGGCCGCCACAACATTGTTCTTTCAAAAAGAAAAATAAAATAAACACATGCACGCACACATCCCTGGCCCCAAATAAATCTGTGTGCTGAGCCTGCCTGCAGCTGGGAGGTGAAAAGAAACCTGTCCTTCAGGAAAAGGGAAAGGGGACTTTCCCACACACTGTGTGACAGTTTCTGGCACAACAGAACACCCAAAGCACAGAGCAACATCCTTCAGTTAAAATACTCAGTTGAATTAAGGCATCTTCACTGCTGAAAAGCCTCTTTGTCCAGCAGATGAGGAGAAGGACAGGGCACCCTCCATTTTAAAGGGGAACATATGGAAGCTGTCCCAGGCAGCTGCAAGCACAACAGTTTCGCATGGGATGAGTCCTTGGTGCCATGTATGAAATGAACACATCATTTCCCCAAATACTTCCAGCTATTTAAGAGTGGGGAACAGTTTGCATCTCTGCATCCTTTCTCCCAGCTACGCACCACTTGTGACCAGATGAAGCTCTGGGAACAAGATGCAAATCAAACAAGCTGCCAGAGTCCAACCCAACCCGGGCTTGTTCCTCCTACTGCCCTTGGGGTACCAGCAGCACAGCACAGGGAGAACACTCACAGTCTGGGCGATGAAAGGGAATGTACAGACCTGGTAATGAGGAAAAAAAGCCTCCCTGGTGCTCCTCTACCCACAACACTGTTTAAGGGGGCAAGTAATCTGTGTGGGGTGGATACTATGGAAATATTTCCACAGGGAAAGATACGTTAAAGAGGTTCTTAAGGCAACTTGTCCCTTTCAGAAAAACTCACTTGAGTTTTTGCCTCCCACCAAATCCTACATTAATTGGCTTCAGCCCTTCACCTTCTGATGCTTAAAGAGTAAGTTGATCCATAGCCACTTTATCCCTTGCCAGGGGAACCAACAGGATTCCTGAACACCCCTCCTTCTCCCCCTTGGTGTTCAGCCACGGCGTTGCTCCTGCTGGTGCTTAAACAAGTTTTTCTGCTGGTGCAGGGACTGTCCAGGACAGCCCAAGACGTGCACCAGGGACCCTGTCTGCAGCTGAAGAGGAGGGTAATTTTTCAGGCTGTGTCCTAGGAGAGGAGGGTGGGGAGTAGGGAGTTACTCCAGCCTCGCAGAAAGTAAAAGCAAAGACAAATAAACTCCACAGAGGAGGAATTACCAGACTGTGCACAAAGAGGCAAACCTGAAGAGACTTGTGCCAGGAATGCCTGGAGTGAGACAGGCTGATGACTGACAGCAGCAGCCCCCCTCTTGCAGCAGGCTGTGGCAAAGAGCAGGAGAGGTGAGTTCATCTCAGCCCCTGGTGCCTCCACACATCAGTGGAGGTTTGATGTCTCAGTTCTCAACTTGTGTTTTCATGCTCCAGCCATGCATGAAGACTAAGGAACAAGGTGGACTTGGAAGTGATACCACAAAGAGAGATATCAACCCTCACTCCCACACCAGTCAGATGCAGGAGAGGTGCCCCAAACCCCACTGAGAACCCAACCAGCGTCCCCAGGGCAAGAGAGAGGGCAGGTAACCACTGCCTCTTTGGGGCACACATCTTTGCTCCCCAAGGCTGTCAAAAGACCCTCTTCACCTCTAGTTTTGCTAGGAAGTACCTATGTCAGCACATCCACAACTGAGGAAGCAATTGGCCATTGGGATGACTTATGGAGAGAGATCATCTGGATGATGGAATATTCACATACAACTCTGCAAAGCCTTGGCTCCCAAAGCAGAGCCAGACTGAGCAGTTACCACCCCAAATGTCTGCAGCTTCAGGCTACAGTTCACTGCCACCTCCAAAGAGAGATCAGTTTTTAACCCAGACCATTTGGATATCCAGCTAAACACTTGGCCTCATAAAACACTTACAGCCACTCAGAATAAGGGATGGGGAGCTGGGGCATAGCTGGAAGAGCAACTGGGCCAGGAAAAGCTCATTTTCAGCCAAAGTGAGTGAATCATCTGTGACTTCAGCAAAATTGAGTTGACACCGTCTGCTGCCCATCCTGGAGCAAACTTCTAAAATGATATCTCATGGTGAAGGAAACCTCCAGAAAGCAAAGACAACAAAAGCCTGTGGAATGCCAAGGGTGATCATCCATCACCTGCAGGGCCATGGCATTTCCCCAAGAATATTCTCTTCCACGCTGCCCCTCACAGGGACATCCCAGAGCCAGTGAACAATATCCTAAATTGAAATTTTTATGTTCTTTCCATTTTCAAGGCACGTTAATTTCAAAACAAAGACACAAGACACTGTCCTTAAACATCCCCAATATTTCAAGTTCAACTTTGTTTCAACATCCCTAAAATTGCCTTTTTTCAACAATTAAACAATTCATCTTTTTCAGATCCACTCGGGACCTCATCTAGATACACATTAATCTTCCTGATCTCAAAGCCAAGGAGAAAAGAGGCATTTCTTTCCTCTGGTCCTACAAAACAGTACTGCCACAGTATTTACCGCCACTTCCAGCCCAGGTTATCAATGCATTCAGACATGAGGCATTCCTCATGTTGCAACTCAACCTAAAATACCTGATTCTTAGTCTCATCCCATTACATCATGCTCTCAACATCCTAGGAAAAAAAAAAAAAAAAGGTCAAAAAACCCCAAACAAACCCAAACTCAGCCACCTAATCAAAAATCTACTTGTTGCTGAAGGCCCCAGAGAGGTTTCAGGAGCTGCTGTCTCTGCTGGAGATCAATGCATCCTCTGAAGAAGGGGAATGATCCATTCATTCACCCATTCCTCAACCTAACTCCTCACCATTTGACCTCACTCATTCCTCCAGCATCTTGCATGCAGGTGCTGTTCCTTCCTCTTCTCACCTCTCCACTCTTCAGGGGCTGCATCTGAATCAAGATCCACTCTCCAGCAATTGCTGGAGCTGGTGCTGATATGCTGCAGTGGTAGAGAAGCTTTGGTCAAATATCAGTTCTCTTCCCTTTCCCAAAAGATGTCATTCCCACCCTGGAGCAGAGCATGACGGATGTTTTCACCGCTATCGGCGCACACAACACAACGCAAAGACTCTCACGGTTTACAAAGCATGTTCCTTCCCTCTCCTCCTGCCTTGCCTGCTTGAATTCAGAGATGGCCAACAACTATTAAACACATCAATGTAAATGTTAGTAGATTGCTTCTAATAGGAAACAAAAATGTTTTGAGCAAAGCTAATTGCCGGGAAATAAGGTCGTTCCAATATTTCAGCAGGGGGTTATAAATCTCTTGGTTCCTGCCTCCTTCCAACATTAAAGTTTTACAGATGTTGTTGTCAGAAGGAGAAGAATAGATTTCAGATGCTTGTTTCCACTGTACATTAAAAAAAAAAAAGGCATAAATGTGTGCAGCAAATTGCTGGGCGAGTTTTCTTTCTACAATAGAAAAACCACACAAATCTCAGACAACAAAACATAGAAAATCTGCATTGGAACTCCTAATATCTTATAATGATACAAAATGCTCAACACACTGACAACTGGCAAAACTTTAACACGTAATTCAAGCCAGCCAGTTGCACTGACTGCCAAATTGCTTATTCCAGTCCTCTGCTGCTTTTTTACTCTTTTGCACCACCAAATATTCACTGTACATGGAGGGACCCTCTAGACCCACAAGAAGAACATCAACCACTCCAGTTTTTCCTGAGCTGGAAGAGGAGGATGAGAAGGGTCTAAGCAGCCAATAGAGAGGAGAGTTGTTCTCTTGATAAGCTAGACCTAGATCCAAATTCAAATGCTAAGAGGGCATGGAGAAATAAGAAAGCTTATATTAAGATGATGATTAGAGAATGGAGTAAGACTTGGTGGCTGTCTCCAAGTTGTCTTGCCAGGGTAGTTCATCATTTGCATGGGAAATATCCATGAAAAGGGCTGGCTCAGCTCCTTTCCCCTGGCACAGAGTGGCTGATGAGTTCTTGGGAGCACCCAGACAACTCCAGGACTGGGGTGAAGTTCTCCACCCCAGCCCCATGCTACACCCCCATGGTACATGCTGTACATGGACACACAGTGTGCTCTCTTAGGAAACCATTCCCCAAGCAGCAAGAGCTTGATAATTAAAAAGAAAGTGAAACCTACAAAAATAAAGCTCTCAGCTGCACAACCAATTTGCTTCCTGGAAAAACAGGGGAAACAAGAAGAGGACCAAAGGCAGACCACCACAGACCAGAGGTTAGTCCCTGCAGGAAGGTGCCCATCGAGTTCCTCATCATTGTTTTAATTGGGATAATGTAGGCATTACAGAGGACAATGCTCTGGCTTCCTGCTTAGTACCACCACACGATGTGGGTCACCTCCCCAGTCAAGCAGGTGTCCACACTGCCAGCAGTGCCTGCACCCAGCATCCACACCAGGCACCAGCCAAAGGAGGACTTGACCAGGCTCTGGATGCCCACGTCCAAAAGTGCCACCACAAAAGCCAAGGTAGCTAAAATCCTGATGGGGACAAGTACACAAAAGCACACAGCTTTGCTCAGCTTTAACTCAATGAGCCAATTTAACTTTCACAGGTGTCATTGTCACACATTGCAGTGTGCTAAAGTGACCTTTTTTTCCAGCAAAGCACAATCCACTCATTCTCCTTCAGCTTCACTTCCTTTTACTCCTCAGCACCATCCAAAGGAGGGGAGGGCTCTGCATCCCTCATGCCCAGCATCCCCAGTGATTTCCTTGGGGCTCAGTGGCTTCCCCTTCAAGGCATCAGGTTTGCTCCAAACACGCTTGGCTTGAGCCAAGGGGCCAGGACCTCTCACGAGAGGCATTTGGGCTGCTTTGTTTTTCCAATTCAGCAGAAACTGTGACTCTCCTGCTAAGAAGTCTGGAGCCCACTCTGAAGACTGTGAGCCTGTTCCAGATTTACACTGTTTTTCCTTAAGCTCAGAGATCACCACTGAGCTGTCTCTCATTCTGCTTTTGGCACTTCCTTTCATTTTAAACTGCAATCATACTCCCTCCCCAAAAATAAACCAACAAAACCAACATATCCAGACAAGGGACCATCCAGTTCAGCTCCTTTAACATTCCCAGGACAGCAGTACAACGTCTCCAGCCGGGGTTACACTTTGGATATTATTTCCATTAGACACAAGTGGCACCGCTTAAAAAAAAATAATCCAAGCCAGAAATAACCCACAGGGACAGAAGAACAGAAGTCCAACATCTCTCTTACTCAAGTAGAGGGATTCATTCTTCTCTCAGCAACCGGACAACCGCCACATATGAAGAAGCAGCTACGTGTCCATGTCAAATCTCTCGATGCTCGCACACAGCTGGATCCCAGGGACCATATTCACATTCTCATTTCCCATCTCATGGCTTCTCTGCAGGACCCATGAGTGGGGTTATATTTAGGCCAGCTGGACCTGGGACTGATACCTACAGCTGGAAAAAATAAGGATGCTGGGATGGCCCATTTCATCGTCAGCCTGTTAACTCAGAGGTCAGTGTGGCATCCCCAGGCATCCCTGTGTGGCAGGTCAGCACCTCCCGAGCTGTGGGCTCAGAAAACCCAGTGAGAAGGAGACACCTCAGCACCTCCCCACAGGACACAGCCCCAGCCCCGTGCAGGGGGGTGGCACAGCTGCCAGGTGTGCACTCCAGGGTGCCCATTTCGGGAAGGCTCCTCCGCCCTGGCTGTAAATACCAGCCCTGACCGCAGGATCCCAGCGGCTCCCCGCGTTCTCGCAGCAGATGTGCCAAGACAAGCCGATGTGAGGCTCTGTAATCGAAGGTTTGTTGGTCTCCTGGGACCAGTGAAAGCCCAGACTGGGGACTGAACCGCTGACTCAAGCGCACAAGCAACCGTGGAATGATTTAGGAGATGAGACCTTGAATTTGCCAATTATTTATCTAGTTGATGACTCAGACAAGCAGTTTTACTGTCCAATCCTTAGGGGAAAACATGTGGAACTAATCAGGCTACACCAAAATAAAAAAGAAAAAGATCAAATTAACATAAAATAAATTGAACGATGCACACAATACCAAACTGATTTTTCCTTCCAAATAGGCACTGTATCTGAGATGCTTGTTCTTGCTCATTTATTATTCTTTAGCTTTTAAAGGGCAATACATGGCAGCAGAAGTCATTTTTGCAAGCACAACAAAACATAATCTCTTCACAAAGAAAGGCAATAGCTGTTTATTCAGCAGGTCCCTCCTATTCATGATGTTACCATCTGAAAATAAGAATGTCATCGAAAATAATAATAAACCAAGACATTTTTGTGATTAACTTAGAAAGACACCAATTTCAGTACTAAACCAGCCAATATGAACAAGGTTTTGTGCTAATAGGTACCATGAGTTTGTTGCCTGTCAATACAGACTAAGGAGGAGACAGGATGCTTTTGTGCTTTAATGTTGGCTTGGACATTTGGAAACTTTTACCTTTTGTGCCCCAGAACTTTGGGAAAGTCACTTCAGCTCCATTTATCAGGAGCTAGATATCTAGTTCCCACAGAGATCCACATTTTGGGATCTTGTGGGATTTGGGATCACCCTACTGCACATTGAAATCCAGGGCCTCACTCTTGCCCAGCCAGGATCTGTGGTATGTTAATCTCTAGCTTCAAAGGTGTGCAAGCAGATAAAAATTAAAACTTTTCTTTAAAATTACAGATTTTGATGAAATTTCATTTTGAGAGAGAGATTCAAGTTACCAACCACATTAAAAGAACATGCTTAGAAACAGAACTGAAAACTATTGCACCCAGCATCAGAAAGGACAGAGATAAAGTTGAGCCAGGTTAAAGCAGACTCATCCCAACCAGCTCTGCCAAGGACTTGCATCCCTCCCCAGCACAGGTGACTCAAATCCTCTCTCCCACCAGCATCACCCCTCCCTGGGACCTCAAGGCTTGACTTTGAGCCAAAAGCTCTTGCTTGCCCACCCATTTCGCTGCCTCCTCCTCAACACAGCCTCCCAGATAACATCAGCCCAAGGTGATTATGTCCTTCCCAGGCCAGCAAACCAGATTTTCTGAATGACCTGCCCAGATCACTTCTCATCAGCCTCATGCATTGGTCAGTGCCAGAGCTCTTCCTCTACACAAGTCACCAGGTATTGTCCTGGAGCCAGACAGTTTTTCCTCCTCATGTTCACTGAAAGACTGAGCATTTCATTGCTGGAGCCATTCATTTCACCCACGCTCCAATGATTTGTGTCCCCACCCCATCATCAGGGCACTCAAAATTGCCCTTCCACTGAGCTCTTCCTGTTTGCCTTCTCTTCTCCACTGCACTTTGATTGACACCACTAAAGATGCCCCTGTCAAGCAGGCTGTGGTCTGGGGCCAAAAAGGGAAAAGACCACAGTCAGCAGGGAAAGGTACCTGCCGTGAGAGCTTGTTTCATCCCTGGCAGAGGGATTGCGTTTCACCTGAGCACCATGGTTTAACTCCAGGCAACAACTGGTTTTGATTGGTATTCAGTTATTTTTCTTCCTAACAGCTGGTACAGTTCTGGGGTTTGTATTTAGTAATTTAGAGAATAATGTTGATAACACATGGATATTTAATTGTTGCTAAGTGGGGCTTACTCTGAGTCAAGAACTTTTCCATCTCACATACTCTGCCAGTGAGGGGAGGCAAGGGAAACTGGGCAGGAGCACGGCCAGAACAGCTGACCCAGACTGGCCAAAGAGATATTTTGTATCACAGAACATCATGTCCATCTTCTCTTCCCCACCATCCTTCAACTGACTTGCTTAAAGATGTCCCTGTCAAGCAGGCTGTGGTCTGAACCAAAAAAGGAAAAGACCACAGTCAGCAGGGAAAGTACCTGCTGAGAGAGTTTATTTCATCCCTGTCAGAGGGATTATGTTTCACCTGGGATATATCATCTCCCCACTGAATCAGCCCAATGCTCTCAAGCCAGGGCTCAGCAGAGAACATCCCAATGCTGGTCCATCCCCAAAAGCTTCCTGGCAGCTGCTGGTGGGCTTGTTACTTATGATGGGTATTTTGAGCAGTTTCATGGTTGTGTCTTCCATCAGGGAGCAGCAAGAGCCCAATTTCTGCCTGCCTCACCCTCACCTACCCCACAGCCATGCTCTCACCCATGAGGAAAGGGGTGACCCCCAGAGTTCCTCTCACCAACAGAGCATGGGGGACCTGCAGCCACCCTGGGTGCCTGTCCTTCCTCCCCTCACTACCAACAGCTGCCCACTCCAAGAAACTACAGTGGCCTCAACAACAGGACCTGCCATCTGCCTCACTTTCACTAAAACAAACCTTTCATCAGGAATGCACCTTCACTGGAGCCACACAGCAGAGGAGACCAGGCAAATACCAAAGAGCAAGAGAGAGCACACCTTAAAGCAGAGCCATAGCCTCATGCAGCATCCCAGACTCTTGCTTTTTAGTAAAGAGAGATAATCAGCATTCAGGCTGACTTAAAAGATTGAGCAGGATGATGACAGCTCCCATTTTGGGGAGAAAGGCAGAGGGAGAGGGGATTTGGTTACAGACTAAACCCTTGCGGCAGGCTCCTATCAACACACACCCCAAGGTCACACGTGGGAGGCAGCTTCTTTAAAATCATAGGAGAGCTTGGGCCTTTATTTACCTCGAGAAAGGCTTTTAAACTCTGCTGCTGTGATTTCACCCCCAGGGACCTCATGGGAAGCTGGTAACATCAACCCTAAAGAAGCAGGGGACCAGTGTCCGTGTGTGTTGGGATGGGATGAGCAGAGCCCAGGCAAGGGCCCTATGTCCCCATGGATGGCCACCTGATGAACCCATTCCACAGCCATGTTTTAATGGACACCCGGTTTTAGGCACACAAAGAGCCCACTTCTTCTGCTCACACCATCACAGACTTAACAGCACAAAGGATCAAGGCTGGGAGTTTGCTGGGGAGAAGAGGGTCTGTCACTGTAGCCAGGAACAGCAGCAGCCAGCAGATCCACAGCAGGATCTCAGCACTGGGCAAACAGTTCTCATTTTGCTTATGCCTCTCAGGTGTTTGAAACATCCCTTTGTAGCAGAAAAGGGAGAATAGAATCAGCTGTACATGAAACAGAGAACAGGGCTGGTGGGCCATGGTCGTTCTGTCTCACCTCTGTCAGCTGCAGAGGAGGGGTCAGGGTTTACTCATGCAGCTCACTTGCCCATTACTTAGAGCTAGCTCTGAATTAAAACCAAGCCAAGAACAGCCCAACTCCTCAGCATCACACAAACTGATGAGCTGTGGGCAGGGCAGAGCCCTGGCAGGTGGCTCTTGCCACCAGTCTGATAAAGCAGGGCAGCTCCTCCAGCAAGCAAGGAAGGTTCACTGACTTGCTACAGCTGTGTGATAACTCATTTAACCTTCAGCATTTCTTTCACCTGTTGTCCTTTACCCATTTTCTTCATTTAAATTTAAAGCCTGCAGCACAGAGCAGGGGAAGCTTTCCCACTGAATAGAGCTAGCAATGCCTCCTTAAAGCTTTCAATACTGGAGTCAGAGGGAGTCGAGTAGGATTTTTTTTTTTTTTTCCTTTAAATAAAGCTCCAATAGATGATACAGAAATCTGAGTCCACTTAAAAAGAGAAAAAAAAACCCAAACCATCTTTCCTACTCCTTGTGGTTATTGGACAGAAACAAACCAAAAACAAGGAAACAAAGGAAGAAGAAAAGAAAGACAAAAAACAACCAAAACCAAGCTTCAGATGATTTCTAACTGGATTTCATGCTCTCTGACTGCCTGGCAGGCTCTCCAGTCACGAAGGTTTTGGGGCACCAAAGTCCCTCCCCTTAAGTAACTCCTCAGTTATCAAACTCCTCAGCAACTTGGGAGTTTGGGGGCATTTACTGGCAGGGAAAAGGGACCAGGAGTACAGAAAAGACCCGAGCTTGATGGAGACCTCTACCTAAGGGATCCCAAGGTTTTGGGCTCCAGTCCCCATTCTGCCTCCAAGAATGCCCTATGAAATACAACGGAGCTCCTCAGCCAAATGTCCTTGGGACTGGTCAAAAAAAACCCTGGCACCTTCCCCTCATCCAGCTCAGCCCCTCTCAGACAGCCCAAAGGCTCCAGCAACTTCTCCCCTAAACAAACCAATACAGCAACAACCAAACCCAGAGCTCTCACCTCTGCTCCTTCCCTGGATCCCAAACCAGGGCTGTAGGACCAGTACTTTCTTTGCTGGGTGTGATATCCTTTCAGCAATTCCACGTTGACTTCTGGGGACCAGTAGGAGCCCAGTTAGTAAATGCCTGTCCTCACCCTTCTGGGCTGGGTTCCCTGCTGGAACCGATTAGAACAATTAGCAGCACATCAGTGTTTGTGCTAAGAACTCTCACATGAGGTATTTGCCAAAGACCTGACCAATTTCTTCGCCCTTCAGAATCTCCTCTGCTGTTTGTGGGGGTTCTCATCCCCCCACTTTTACCCTTTCCCCCCAGAGCTCATATTGTTAAGGGACTGTGCAGCTCAGGGAGGGAACGGCAGCGTAGATAAGGCAGGAGTTAATGAATTGTTCATGATGAAAGAATAACAACCAAGCTAATTAAGGGTCTTCATGTGCCTCCTCCAACCTT
Organism: Coloeus monedula; assembly: GCF_965178545.1. NCBI lineage: Eukaryota > Metazoa > Chordata > Aves > Passeriformes > Corvidae > Coloeus > Coloeus monedula. The sequence continues at coordinate 23,789,814 of NC_138789.1, read as the reverse complement.
CATTAGCTGCTGTGGTGACCCTGTGCCTACTCAGGCAGCAGAAACCTACCTGCTCTCCCAAAGAGACTCAAACTCTCCCTTCTCCAGAGCAATCTCCATCACAGTGTCAGTTAACGGAGGCATCATTTCCCCCCTAATTTTCAAAATTAAGGCTATGACTTTTAATTATTCTTATTAATGATGTCACTTATGCCTTATCATTTTCATTAACTGACGTTCTTCTTAACTTTTAAAAACACATGTTATCCAAAACATAATTATCTACTCTTTTATTCTGCAGTGCAGATGAACTTTAGCAGGTTGGACATGACTGCTGAGAGACGTCACAACCTTCATGGAGGACTGGACTTCCAATTCTGTTTTGGTTCTCAGACTCTGTCCACATTTAACTTGTTCTTGAGGCACTCCTCTACCAGCATCAACAGGTGCCCTAAAAAATTGTATTGATGAATTTCCCTGAAAAAAAAAAAAACTCTTCTCTCAGTCCTTTAGAAAATCATCAGAATTAACATCCTAACTTAAACACCTGGACTAACTCCGGGGACGAATGACTCCTGGTTCTTTGAAGAGATGCAGTGAATTCTCGTAAACCCCAGTAAGCCTGCCCTTCCTAAGGAACCTTGTCCTACTAACTGCAGAGAGTTAGGAGCCAGTTTGGTCAAATTTGAGCAGCTGCTCTTTGCAAAAGGATATTTCTCCTTTTGCCAGACATGTAGGATGTATTTCTGCCAAATTTGAGAGTCCCTTTGTACATTGATCTCCCCATCTGTAATACATGCTGATTAGTAAAGGGGAACATCTCTAAGCAGAGAGGAATAGATCTGCTGCAAAGGGGCTGCAAATTCATTAGTGCTGAGCCCCCAACAGTGCTGCTCTGCTGTGTCTCTGGGAAGTGTCACAAGACCCAGATGTCAGTGGAATAGCAGAGATGCTGAGCCTACCCAGGGGATGGCTGCCAGTACCAGTCTTGCTCATGCCCCATGGTCAGAATTACTGGCCATGCCCCAGCACAAAGTGTTGTCAAAACAAAGTCTAATCCTGCTGGCACCTCCACACTTCTCATCTCTGCCCTGCACCAGCCAAGATGCCAACCCCATTCTGTCTCTTCCCATTCCCCCACCATGAGGTCCTTTTGGGAAAGCATGGGCTTGTTCTTGCTGAAGGATACTCAGGGAGCATCTGCACTGCCATGCCTGAAGGAGTAAACTGGTCCATGCTTTTCCATCAAAGTCATTTGGAAGGAATAATAGGATGGAAGGGCAACTAGAAGATTTTGACAAAAAACATCAATCAACAGACAAAGCAATTAAGGTTTTGACTGTGTTGCTACAAAATTTTCTCTCTAAAATCTTCCTGTGGAAGGGAATCAGATGCAATGCACCCATGAAAGGGAATCGGGTGCTTACCACTCAGGTCTTCCCAGCAGCCTCACTTTTAGCGCTCCCTCTGCCAGTCCAGCCTAGACCTCACTTCTGAGGCACTCTGGGATGGAGAGACACCAGGAATACTTCTCTGCCATGGTACCACGTATCAAAGCCCTTCACTCATGGAGAGGTCTCACTCAAGATTATCTCAGAAAGTTACCTTTTGGTCCCTGTGGTCCATGCTGTCACGAATGTAGTTGCACAGATCAGCCACAATAATTAAGAGGGCCCCATCTAGTTGTTCTCATTAGATACAATTAAATAAACTGACCAAAAAAAAAAAAAAAGGAAGAGGCATGACAATGACTGTTGCCAAGTAATCAACTTAGCAGATCGATCTCAGTGCAACAAAAAACTCATTTAAAATATTTCTTTATGTGGATTTTTTTTTTTTTTTTTGTTAAGTTACACCGTTAAAAATAGTCAGGCTTTTTAACTAAAAATCGGGTCTTTCAATATACGGGCAGTACTGTACATCCCATGAATGCCACTTCCAAGCTGCATCCTGCTCTCCGCGAGCCTTGCACCCCTCCTTGTGGTGCATCGAAGCAACTGTCGTGCGAGCAAAATCCTCTCTGCTGGGCGTTGGCTCCCAAAAAAGAGCACAGAGACATCCATCATCTCTGGCACCAAGCACCACCTTCTCCATGTTGTGAACGTCTCCGAGCTAGAGACATAAACAACTTCTGCTTCTAGAAGTCAACTCTAAGCACACGTTTCAAACATCATTAAACTGGAGGCAGTAGACATGTGTGACACATTGAAACAGTTACACTCCTCAATCTTAATGTTTGTTTAAAGGTTACTTTTGGATGAAAGCTGGTTAGAGAATAAATAACAGATGCTGAAAGCATCCATTATGTATTTTTGCAATTAGCAGAAAATCTTGGTACTTTTCTTAAAGAACATACATAATTTTGTGGGATGTTTATTGCTGGAAGCAATCTGGGCTCTCACTGGCAAGAGCAGCGTCCAAGAGCCCAGGGAAGCTTCACAAGGAGTCACACATAGTAAGCCAAAAGCAATGCTTGCTTCAGGAACAGCACTTAAAACCCTGTGCTTGCTGTCACAAGGAAGTGGTCAAATGCACTTTCTTTCCACAGAAATTTTAAATTAGAAAGAACACTGAGAAATCATCCCTGTTTCTTTTCCACGGGCATTTTGATTACCCAGCAAAAGAGTGGCTCCTGATTATACTTTCGTTTGAAAAATGCACCCAGGATGTTTCAAGCTATTGTTGTCTTCTCTGCCCAAGGGCTTCTTCCATGGTCCAGCTACCACCTCCCCTCTTGGGGTATGGAGATACTGCTCTACCTTGGGAACTCTTGTGCATCCAGCATGCATGTCCTGGAAGGGAAAATGGAAGTAAGGAAGCCACTACAGCTCCCAGAAAGTATCTCCTCTCATAAAAGTCTGTGTGCAGAATACGAGGTGGAGCAGCAGTTTAACTGTGCCAGTCCTCTCCCTGATGATTTTCATCACATCCAAACAAAGGTGGAGGGGGTGTTCAGGCAGAACAGAGGTATTTGAGTTAGAACATAATACAGACCTCAGCACACTTGGTGACCATAGCTGGGAACTTCAGCTGGTTCTGGTTGAAGAAGACAACAGTAGTAATGCCCTGAATAGAAGCCTAAATAGTTGTCCTATGCTCAGTCAGGAGAGATGACCACCAGATATTATATCCTCCATATACCCTGATAGATCCTGAGAGTTCCTGAAGGCCTCCATGATAGATTAAGCTTTACTCCTAAGACTTGATCTAATTCTACCCCCAATCTCTTTTTATACCTCATGGCACTAAATGGAAATGCATGCTGAGAACAGAAGCTGTCCAAGATGCCATTTTCACGTACCATACCCAGCCCATCACACTTTGGTAGTCACACAGCAATCTTTGCCATTTCTTACCACACAGAAAACAGCATTGTGCTAAAAAGCCCTCCAGAGTAAAGCAGATAATATCTTTTGGGATGGTGCCTGGTATTTTCCAAGAGTTGTCTCGCTGCAGCACTTACTACAAAAAACTAAACCAAACCCTCCTATTTGTAAATTGGATAGAAAAAGCACAACTCAAACTGGTATTTGGTTTAGGACTGAATGGTTCACACAGTGCTTAAGAAGCATTTTAGACAAAAGCAAGCTTTCTGCCAAACATTTGAGGGGTAAGAAAATTTCTGCTTTGCTGTCTGAATGCAGTTATAAGGCAGGACGACAAAAGAGCCTGGCACTGCTGCCCACACTGAAATACACTGTGAATCTCATGCTTCACATGCAAGGCTCACATTGCCTTCACTCTGCCTAGTTTAGTTTCTACAGTGTTATCCTGAAGAAAAATTCCTCTCTCCACAACCCCTGGCATTAGAGGTGGTAGATTCAACGAGGGGAGACGAGGAACTTGTAGGCAGGGATTGCTTTTGCATTAATTTCTGTACAGCACAGTCATGAAATAGCTGCACCCCACAAGCATCGCTGCCCCGTGGAACAGGTATTTATCTAAAGCTGAAGTCTGAGGAGTGAAGCAGAATTGACTGAGCTTCTCTAAGGGTCTTCCCTCCTCAACCATCTCACTTGCCTCCATTCATAACTTGTCACTGCTGGTTTAACATCTAGTGACTGAGGAGGTTTTCTCATACAACTGCAGCTAAGCACTGTGTTGAAGCAAGGCAGACACAGCTGATCTGACTCCCACAGGAGAAAAGAGCAGAGGTACTACACTGAGATTTCCTGTAGCTGGGGAAAAAAAAAAGCCACGTGCTTTATGTCGGTTTTGTAACAGCTTATGTACCGAGTTCATGTCAGAAACAGGTTCAGATTGCTCCAGAGGAAGGTTTAAAGGTTTTCTTTATTTAGCAAGGCACATAGAGATTGGCAAGAGCACCCCCCCTTCCCTATCCAAAAGAGCATCTGCAATTCAGAAAGGTAAGGAAAAGGCGTTAAAAGGCAGAAAGCAAAGAGGATAGAGCATACCTCAGCTGAGCAGATTAGAAGACTCAATAAAGATGCCTATTGTTACCAACAGAAATACTCTACAAATACACAGGCTGAAACCCACCATCTTAAACTAAGCAATCCATGAAAAACAGCACAGATGCAAGATTAAATTCTTCCATGCTCCCCTATCTCTATGGAAGGCTTATAAAGGTCTACAGATCAAGAGTGTGCACACTGCTGCTATATGAAGCTACATTTTAGTATTTTTATATTATTTAACATTTACTGCCTCCTTTGTTACCTGATCAGGCAAATCCTCTTCACATTGTCTTGCAGTTTTCATTATCAGCCGTTAACCCTGGGATGTTTGGACTGTGGCAAGGGCACAGCCCCAGGTCTCCAAGTCCTGCTGCACCACGGCTTGAAGAAATAACCTGATTGTGCCAAGGAGCCAACTGTTGCCCCCCAGAGCAAAGGCCAACAGAGCTGTCACAGATTATAGCCTTCGGAGACATCTGTACCACAACAGGGACCGAACTGGTACTGAACCTCACACCAGAGGAAGAAAGTAATCCCCTAAGCTGCAACTTTCCTAAATGCTGGCAGCCAGAAACTGCCAACCGGTAACGACAGCTGGCAGCTCCGCTCTGAACTGAGCATTTTTTCCATTTAACTCTCCCCTTCTCCCCAGTCCAGCCTGGGCAGCAGCACACAGATGTCCCCACTGTTGTAAGACACAGAATTTTCCACAAGACCTTGAAACTCCCTCATGAGCCAGCTCTTCTTATTAAGGACAAATTGTTGCTAGTGGGGGATATCTTACAATGAGGCAATCCTCAAGAGCATGCTTATAGTCATCTCTGCCTGCCCCTACTCCCACAGTGGGAGACTTAACTCAAAATCTCTGTCCAAAAGGTGCAAATTTGACGGGTAGCTTTGCCCCTGTCAGTATGTCCCTGAGGAGACACTACAACTTCAGTGTGAGGTTTCAGCAAAAGTTTGGTCTCTGCAGTTTTAGCAGCAGAAAGGTACTACCACTGCTGAAAAATCCCCTGCTTTCCCCACCCTTCAGACCAGCTCTGCAAATCTTTCCAGAGTAAAGTTTCAAGTTGGAAGGGTTGGATTCGCTGATCTTAGAGGTCTTTTCCAACCCAAATGATTCTATGATTCTAAGTTCAACACATTGTTTAATAGGAAGCTACATGTGACAAAATAACCTCTTTTGTAACAAACCTTTACATAAAATGGGTTATTTCAAAATGAGCCTGGCAGCCTCTCAGTTTCTTTTATAGAGAATATTATGTTGTGCCAATTTCCTTTAAGAACAGCCTGGAGTACAGCACGCAGGCATGTGCTGCAGAGCCAGCAGAACGGCAGTCAGGAGATCAGCTGCTGATTGAGCAGGGAATCATGAGAAATCCAGACAAAAAGTGTCTCCAACAGCAGGTGAACAATAGGTTTGTGTTTCCTAGACCATTCCAAGTCCTTTCCTTTCACACGTGTCAAATGAATTATCACTTTACTATATGAATAGAGTCATTTCACAAACTGTATAACCAAAAAAAAGTAACAATTCCACAGGCAATGGCCTGATCTTATCCTGTGCCTAAAAGGATCTTCAGGACTTTACTTTTGATGGTGAAAACTGCACTTTCACACACATACCTGTGCATGTGGCCACATGAAGTATCTAACTCTAATAAATACTCACTTTATATAGATGGATATATATGAAAAATATCACTTGTGACAGAAAACTGTAATCCAGGCACTCATTAAGCCACAGAACAAAGTTTATTGGATCTCCTCAAATTCTTTATACAGTTTTGCTGCTAAATGGACACAACACATTGGCATATTGCCTTTAATCTTTATTTCAATCATAAGTCCATCTTGAAAGAAGTGGTAACACATTTAATGGCATCTTCAATAAATAAAATGACAAAAAATCTAGTCCTTGCACAGACACATTACAATCCACTCCAAATTCAATATTGCCAAAACATTGTTGGGTGTTTTTCTAAAACTTGCTCCAGAGGTTTTTTTTTTTGCTCCAGCACTTAAATACACAGAAAAGTATATGATGAGAGAAAATGGATACTCTATTCTGAACAGAACTTGTAAAAACCAATAACTTAGAAACAAGAGTGAATTAAATCTCTCTGAATTAAAGAATCCAGTTTGAAGTATTTTTTTGAAAAACCCTGATTCTAACCTTCATATTAAAAGATGCAGTTTTGCTGGATCCTATCCATGTCAGCATACTTATACAGTAAGAATTAAATTCCAAGTTTTCTTTTTTTTTCTTTTTTTTTTTTTTTAAGGAGAAATTCATAAAGTGAGAGCATTGGCCTCCCACACTCACAGAAGCAGTCATGGTCCATATATGCTGCAGTAGTAAACAGCTATTTGTGGCCAGTCCATTGCCTGAACTCCTACCAGACTGGAAAAGCTACTGCAGTTTACCCTTGTTTCTGTACTCATCTCTTCCCCAGTCCAGCAGCCTCAATAACCTCAGCAAGATGAGAACTCCTGAAAATACAAATCTGACTGTAGGATGAGGACCAACACATCTGATTCTAATTAAAAGCTAAGCTTAATTTAAACTTTTTCCTAAGCAGAGAAAGTCATGACTAAAGAAAAGCTGAGCATCAAGATTTCCAAACTGCAATTCTGTGTAATTAGCATGTCACAAACCAATTATAGCGTCAGTTAATGTGGGAACAACCACTCTATCACTAAAATCAGATAAAACTCTCATCTTCAGGCCTTCAGTAGAAGCTTAGGGCATGCAAGGAATGCATGGTTGGGCCCCGCCCCCAGACCTATGCATACTATACAGGGGACAGAAAAGCTTAAACAAAAGACAAAATTGTACATCTGTGCAAATCAGGTTGTTTCAACCAGCTCCCTGCTCACTCCAGCTTTTGCTGCTGACTGCACTTGTCTAATTCAAGAGAACATGGTGAAGCAGGACTCTGTTTCAGGGAATGAAACTTTTTCCTGCAGTTATCTTCCCCTCAGCTGACCATATCATAACAAAAGTGCAATAACTTACAAGCTTCTCAAACAAACAGCTACTAAAATTACACTTTTTTAGGGAAACAAATCCACTAGTTTAACCATAAAAATATTTTCCCAGGTAACAAACCTTAAAGCATTTGGTAAGACAGTATTTCAATAATAATAAGGAAAAACCCTTCCACTTGTTACAAAAGACAGAACTGTTAGAAGATTTTGTTTACTGTACACTATTTAAGAGCTTTGCCATCTTGTGAAGACCATGCTGTAGTTAAGAACATAACTATCATTTAAGATAAATGAGTATTGAAATACTAAACTGACTTTCTTAATCTTTTGCAGATGAAAACAAGGAAAAATCCAGGGCCATGTCATCCAAGAACTTGCAAGACAGTTTACATCCAGAGTCATAAGGAAGCACCACTTTTCATGAAGTACTTTGTATGTCTATTCCTGAAAAGCATATTTAATAGTTTTTTGAGAACTGCTAAAACAGATTCTCATACTAACTAGCTTAACCTAGCTTAACCTAGAGAATTCAGGTTTGGGGATATAAGGGAATTTTGGATGAAAATATACTTTGGAAAAAAACCAAAAAACAACTTGCTAAACTTGGTCCAAGCATCTAAAAAACAAACAAGGGTACATGGGTCCTTCATTGCTTAATGCTGCTGTTCAGTTGATCCTTAAAAAAAAAAGTAGGTGTATGGCAATAAGGGAGAAGAAGGACTGCCCATGACAGGCACAGAACTGTGACAGAATAAACAGTTTCTTCAGAAAGATGTATTAACTGTGATTCTGCCATGTGAGTAACTGAACTTGCACTAATGGAGAACCCTGAAACTTGTATACTATAGCCACAAGAAATTATTTCCTATTTAAAAAACAGATCCATTTCTAATCAACTGCTTTTCCAATCATCTTTAGATATGTGAAAAAAAATAAAAAAAATCTTTTAAAATAATTACAAAGAGTGGACTGCAGTAGCAGCTATTCAAGCAAGATTCAAGCACAAGTTTAAGTGACATTTCAAGCTGGGAATTAGCCTTCTTTGTCGAAAATTTGTACAACTTTTTCAAAAACCTAAAAAGATAAAGAAGAATTTTATGAAGCGTTCATCAAACAGTTACTTCAAGTTAAACCAACATAGACAGTACTTAAAAGTATTTTTAAAAATATATAGGGGTTTTTTAGAACATTCACAGTAATTCTTTAACAGTGAAATTGGCATCAATTTTGGAAAGCAGATAGAAGAGCAACACTACTTCAGAAGAGTCATGAAAATATAAAAGGCAAGACCCTGTTAAACACAGAAACACTGGAAATGTGTTAAGTCCAGCTCACACTCAAGCAGAATTAATCAATTTCCTCAAGTTATTCATGTGGATACAATATTGCTGCTAGCAAGAATTTTCTTGCTTCTTTCTAAGCCTGTGGGATACTTTTTTCTCTCACAAAGAGATCAGCAGAAGTTCTGTAAACTATGAACACCTGCGACCTTGTAGAACTAAGTGTATGGTACAGTAGGAAAATATTTTGACAATGGATGTTTAGGATTTCTAGCCAATCCACCCAGGGGGTGGCTGATCCTTTGTCCAATTAGACTATGAAGAAAAAAGTCTATTAAAGAGTTTGTAAAATTATTAAAGAAATCAATCTTGCTGCACAATTCCTGCCTGTTGGACCTCTCCTCTCCTCCCTACAGCTGCGGGATACAGTAATATATTCACATCTTACTCGGTCCTTCAAGAGTCAAATCAAGAGTTCCACAACCTCCCTCAGTACTAACATCAGTGCTTAAGTAGCAGGCTAACCACACACACACACATCTCAGGAGAATGCCAAAAGTCTGTACCCTGCCACTGTCATCCCCATGTTTTTTTGGCTTATATACTTACTTCATCAACAGATTTGGAGGCATCCACTTTTCTGACTTTTCCCATTCTCTCATACAAATCTATGATAGGCCTAGTAGACTGCAGATATGTATGAATTCTAAGAGAAAGCAGAGGGAGAAAAAATCCACATTACATAGTGAAATATAAAGAGAAGGGGACTGAAAAGTTTTGAAGACAGTACCTCTTTTCCAGGCTCTCCCGATTATCATCACTCCTACCACTGCTCTTGCCTCTTTCAAGACAGCGGCCAATACATATCTACAAAAAAACATCAAAAGGATGACTACAGCCAGGAACACAAGCTGCCATCATCCTAAGAGCAGAAACAACCAAAAATCCTGAAAATCTGAATTGGCCTGGTACACAAAATACAGTCCAGATGTGGTGGATGTAAGGAGAACTCACAAGAGAAGTTAGGTTCTTCCAGAGAAGAAGGATGGTGGTTTACACTTCAGTTTATTAAAATGGGATTGGGGTCAGAGGAAGTAAAAGCAACATCAAGCTCTGTGGTTTGACTGGATCTCTGACCTGAGACATTTAAAAAAGAAAATTACCTGATTTTCAAGGATGTGCTCAGGCTTTCTGAAAAGCAGCATGTGAAATGGGACTATTAATATATGTCTGCACTAAAGGAAAGTCACTGAATGCTCTCTCAAGAATTTTGTCAGGCACACTGACAATACTAAGTTATTATCAGTTAAAATGTTCTTACTTGATATTGCTATAATGAAGACTTCAAAAATCTAAATAAAAAATGAAGAACTAACCATAGCTAGAAGTGTCCCAATAGACTTTTTTAAACCTCTCGTTAAATAAGCAAAGCTGACCCATGTACACTCCATGAATACATTTATCCTACTCATGCAAGAGGTACAATGGTTAAAAATATTTTTTTCCTACATAGTGCAATCATGGTAAGGATTATTTAGGCATTGTCTATTTGTAGATCTAGTACAAAAATCAGAATGCCAAAATAAAAGCCCCACCAAGTGAAAAAATTAATTAAGTCTTATTCAGGTTTTTAACAGAAAAATAATAATCCCTCACATGCTCTTTAGGATTACAAAATAATTGCAAATAAGTAAAAAAGAAAAGTAACAAAATCTCAGGAAGTTGGGGGAAGGGGTAAAAGGAAAAATGTCAGCTTAAGGTGCTGGGATATTCATATCAGTTTTCATGCTCAAGGGCACTGACATATTAAAAAGACAGCACATCATGGCACTTGTTAAAGGAATGTAATGGATCACTGTCAAAATGCCCTTGTAATCTAATGACTTGCTGAATAAAATATTGATTACTGACTATCCTATAGCACAGCTCATAACTATGAAACTAAAGATTGCTCCTGCACTTCAGAATTAAAGCAGACACTGTACCAAGTTCATTTTGGACTAAACAACCAATTATTAAGAGTAAACAGAGTAATATTTCCTGAAAAGTAACCAAATAATTTTGTAAAATGTATTTAAAGTTTTGATAAATCTCCTTTAGGAATGCAATTGCCTGGAGTACTTCCTCAATATAATTTATTCACATACGATTATACCAAGTGTCATTAGCTGTCTATTTCAATAAACATGCAGCTTTTCATCTGCTAAAACAAGTTGCCAAAAAATCCTTCAAACTCACAGGCCAAGTTTTCCTTCAATTCTTACATTAGCCCATTCTCCCTGACAGAGTTTAATTGTTCTTCTTGAATGATTCTCACAATAATGCAAGAAAGGAAGTTACAGAATTACACACTTCATTACCTCATTGTCACAATCAAAAAAGAGAACAAAGGAAACATCCGCCTTTCCATCCATAGTCTTATTCCAGCCTTGAAGATTATCTTCATTCCTGGGAAACCCATCAATCAAAAACTTGTTCTTCTGGGAATTGGCAGCCATTGTTTGATCCATAGCCTGATAAAAGATAATTCAGTTCACAATCTCCTGCCCATACACTGATTTATCTACTTATTAATTTACCCCCAAAATGCTGACATGGTAAATTGAGAAGCATTTATTTTAGGGTTATTGCAGATTTACAAAATGTGCTTTTGTTTCATTATCAATGCATGCTGGTTAATTCACTGTTGCACCAACACAGCTATTATTCAAACTGAATTCATTATTTCACAAAGCTCAAAATCTCATAACACAATCACAGCTTTAAATCTGATTCTCTACAAGATACTGGGAAGTGTCTTTACACAATAAGGCATCAAAACATTCCTGATCTAGAGTTAATTCTAAGGGAAAAGCTCCAGATACATTTAGTGCCACGAACAGCAGCCTTTTTTTGACTGAAAAGAGATACTCCCATTGTTTTCATGGACATCCAATAAGGATAAAGGCTGGAGCTTTTCCTTCCACAAGAACATCAGTAGGTGCTCTTCTCCTTCAACTGACTATCTATTTTGTGATTAAACTTACAAATCTTAGTGCCTTTAAGGCCTCTAACCTCCAATCAAATATGACTGAGTGGACCAAGAGGTTCAAAAGCTAGTGCAGGAAAATAAGAAATACAGTTTCATTGATTTTTCTAGAGCTACTAAAAAATAAAGAAAAAGAAAAATAATCCATTTTCACAGATCCCCAGGTAGGAGAGGCCCTCAGCACTCCAGCAGTCAGAAGGAAACACAAGTGATTGCTGAGAGAAGCCTCTCCGTGTCTGCCCATTCACACCGCTCACACTGGAGGAAAGGCAGCTCTGCCAGAACACAGCCACTGCTTTGCTGCTTAGTCTGCAAGAGTGACCCTGCAAGGAAATGGCCCTTTCCTTACCCTCTTCAGCAAGCTGATTGTTATTTCAACCGGCACGATTTCCCCCTCCTTAATGTAGTTCTCAATGAGTTCTCCATACTGGGAGCCCGGCCTTTTCCGCTCATCCCGGAGGAGGTCACCGGCAGAAAGGTGCGTGTAGCCGTATTTCTGCAATGGCAAAACAAACACAGGCTCCCTTCAGTCAGAGCACTTGTGCAAACCTGACATCAGCCAACAGTGTCAGCCCTACTCATCCTTGCATTGCAACAGAAAAACCCAGGGAATTGCATCTTGCTAGTGACAGATCTGTTCCATCTTCAGTGTGCAATCTCAAGCACACTCTGCACAGAGCATACACAGGAAGAATCAGAGAGTCATGAAAGATGGAAAAGACCTCCAAGATCACTGAGTCCAGCCTTTGGCCAAGCATCATTGTGACAATGAAACCAAAGCTTTAAGTGCCACGTGCAGTTGTTTCTTGAATCCTTCCATGAATGGTGACTCCACCACCTCCCTGGGCAGCCTGTTCCAGTGTCTGACAACCATTTCAGTGATGAAATTCTTCCAGATGTTCAACCTAAACCTCCCCTGGTACAGCTTCAGGCCATTTCCTCTTGTCCTGTTCCTGGCTGCCAGGGAGAAGAGGCTGACTCTTATCTTAGTAAAACTCCTTTCAGGGAGCTCTGCATGAGGTTTCCCCCAAGCCTCCTTTTCTTCAGGCTAAACACCCCCAGTTCCCTCAGCTGCTGCTCAGAGGACTCACTCTCCAGACCCTTCCCCAGCTCCATTACCGTTCTCTGGACACACCCCAGCACCTCAATGTCTTTTTGAAGTGAGGGGACCAGAACTGGACATCCTTGGGTAAAATGCTCAACAGGGCTTTGGTCAGGTATTTGTGTACAGTTTTCAAAGGCAATTTTGTTATGTTTGGAAACAAGACAAGACTTTTGTTTGACTACCCACTTAAAGAAAACATATAAAGTGATTGCAGGTCCTTTGGAGCTGGAGGAATGTCCCAAGCACAGGGTAAGTCAGAAATCCCTATGTTCATGTGGTTCTGGCATCAACTTCCTCTCCTACCTTGGTGAAATCACCTATAACACGGCAGCTGCACAGTCCTCCTGCCCCTGCTACCTTCTTCCCTGGGATGACCATGACAAACCCGGAGAGCAGCCCTTGGGGAAAACCAGTGACTTCTCCTAAGGATGACGTGGCACATGAAGGTAAATAACTACACTGGTGCCACCCTCTGTCACACCACCAAGAGTAAATAGAGAGAGCAGAGAGATCAGGTTCAGATCTATCAATCTTGATAGCAGTGTGCAGGAAAACGGCACACACCATTGCTCTTTCACCTCAAACTGCAGCTAAAATAGTCACTAATAAAAAATACTGAGGGAAAGTATTTATTACACTTGAATTTCTCAGGCATTTATCATTGTAAATAGATCCTAGTGCAAGCATACATTCCTAAGAGAAATGCATTGTTACAGGGGAAATTTCACAGCACAAACTAGTAATTTTCTCAGCTCATTTAACACTGCAAGAAAAGTAACGAAGTGCACTATTCTCCTCAACCAAATATAGTCCATAAAAACAGGCAATAAAGACATCTCCTTGGTGAGTGCCTAAGCTAGCTATACATCCAAAACAGAGCACACATATACATTCTCACCTGAAAGTTTTTACACAAAACAAAAGCAACAGCAAAAAACTTCAGGGTTATCAGTTTGGCTGCAGCCACATCCAAAGCAAATTTTAAACAAGGTGTCTGAGAGGCATAATAATGTGACTACACACTTGGTGAGGCTGTGAACTTAGGATTTAAAAACTTGGCTACCAAACTAAGTACAACAGAAATATTACACAACCCACTAAGTGACTTTAAAACATTTCAGTTGCTTTCCAATTTCACCCACAAAAGCATGGAAAGTTAGTTCTGCCATAGTCATAATTTAAGAAGGGATATAATTACCTAAATCTCCAAAACTGTACACAGTTGGCAAAAAACAGAAGTAAGATTTTGCTGTAAGTAACTGTGAAGGAAAAGCTCCACAGACATCCTCTGTAAGCTCACTGTACTCTTGCTTAATGTACATTGCATTTGGATATGCCAAACTAATTGCTAATCTATATATTTATAACCTACAGAAGCCATAAACCAGAATAAATCATTCCTTATAAGCAAGAAACATTCCTCTGCTGAATGCTAAATTAACACATAGTTCTTCTTGCTAAAGTTATAGAATGATGATTTTTTTAACATCAGGTTTCTACAAAGGAGAAAACAGGAGGAAAATATAATCCCTTAGGTTTTAGAGGATTACCAAACCATTTAATTTTCCTTGGCATTTCCCTTTTCATGCATAAAAATGAAATTGAGTCAGACAATTGTTGGAATTCTCCATCTTTTGCAACAGCAAACTAAAGTAGTTTTTAACGGCTGAACTGGAAAGTAAAAGACAGAAGTGTTTTAAAGTGCTGTTGTACAAACAGACTTGTTTGAGATAATAATAAATTATATTCAAGACTAACTCTCAGAATGGCTTAACCAGGCAATAAGAAAAACAAACCTCTCCTTCAGGGGCAAAACATCTATTTGTTAACTGTACTGAGGCAAGAGCCAAAGAAAACACATCGGTTTAAACAATGCAAACAAGGGGGGAGAACGGCTTGGCTGCTGCTCCACACACAGAAGGCTTCAGAGATGTGGTGCTCACGCTACCCTTGCCAGTTTTAATCCAGGCATTCAGGACAAAAAGTTTTCTTTCGTTTTAGGTGAGAGAAACCCTCAGCAAGCGTCCTGAACAGGAGCAAATCATCGCAGTGCCAAGGGCTCGCAGCAGAAACTGTGATGTAACTGCACAAAACAGGGTCAAAACGCTCTCGCGTCTTGACAAGGTCTGCCTTGTGCCAGCAGGACTTTCCAGCAGTGCCAAGCACATCTTGATGCAATCCCCAGAATGGGACTCGTTGCCCCTCCTGCCTAATCCTTCTCCTCTGCAGTCAAAAAGGGAGCAGGATTGTGGCTGCCAAACAACGAAAAAGAAGTTTCCCCAGCTCTTACTAGACACATGTCAGATTGAAAGGATGACTTGAAAAAAAATTAGGTCAAAAAAAATATTTCCAAATACTTGGATGCCAAGCACCTAAAATCTGGAGGGATTCTGATATTACAGAGAAGGAAAAAGAAAATACAGAATTAACTATTCTAACATGTATTTCAGGGATAATGTTTTCTGCTATGCTGTCAGGCTGGTGGGATCTATGAAAAGATCTAAGTTACAATTACACAAGTTCTCATTATTACACAAGTAGTGCAAGCCCTTCATGCTGCAATGATTTGTTCCAATTCAGGACACTTGCTGAGGGTTTCTCTCACCTAAAATAAAAGAAATTTTTGTGCCCTGAACACCTTGATTAAAACTGTCAAGAGTAGTGCCAGCTCTACTCTATTACACCAGTTCTCATTATCTTTAAAACTATATTTCTGAATTACGGGTCTCCAAATATAATTTACAAAAACCAATTGTGAATGAAAAAGTGCTGTCTTCAGCACCACTGTAGACATCCTCCTCTTCTGCTTTAAAAAAATTAAAACATAAAAATCATTAAAAAAAAAAGAAATCCCAGTGAAATGGAAAGGCAAGATCAAAGTCCATCAATCCCATCACAGCAGCAGTGGATAGAGCAGATCAGAACACCACTTGCTGTTTGTCTCTCTCTGCCTGGTCAGTCAGCCCCCACGCAGCAGGACAAACTGGGACACACAAGCTGTGTGCTCCACATCTCCAAATTCCAACCCGAGACTGCAGCCTCCCCGGGATGCCCTTCCCTCCCCTGCCCTCCAGCCCTTCCAGCTTCCTTCTGTCAGCCGGGATTTGCAACTTTCCCTCTGCAGACAGAACACGCTTTGTTTTCCGTAAATACAATAAACAGATGAACAGAACTGGAAATCCATGAGTCACATCTGTGCCACGCTGGAACCAGGCGGAGTCTGCTCCAGCAATCTCGGGCAGTCAGGAAGGATCGGTGGTGTCAGGAAGGATCGGTGGTGTCAGGAAGGATCGGTGGTGTGCGGCAGCTGCCGCTGGGACTCCTTCCACAGCCCCTTCCGAAGGGCACGGGGTTTATTTCTGATTCAGCCCTGTGTGGTCTTGCAACACATCTCCCCACTAAACACACAGCTTGAGACTTCCTTAAGGGAGCAGAAGCCAAGAAGCAAGAGAAACACAAATTACTGCTTTGACCTTGACTCCTATCTTGGCTTATCATTGTTTGAAAATGAAAGTCACAGGGCTTAAGATTTAAACAAATAAAATACAAACTTTTATTGCCCCAGTTCTGACCTGTCATCTCTTGGGCAACCTTAATAAACAACCAAAACTTGCTACATACACCATTCAAGAACTAGTTAAAATAAAAAATAGAACTGTGTAAAGCCTGCAGCATTTGGGGTTTTTTTAACCTAGAAAGTTTTTGTCTGACCTATTAGCACATGGAATTAAATCTTTGGGGTACAGACTATAATACAGTAATAAACCTTGTCTGCTTATTCCAATTTTAAAAAATGGAAGAAATTTTCTTAGTTTGAAATGTGTTCTTGTCTCTGGGAAAGAAAAACAAACAAAAACCCCACATTAACAAACCAAAACACACAACACTGACAGTGCCTCCAAGGGAGAAAGGGGCAAACAGAGCACCCCAGTGCTTCAGGAGCACTGACTCAATACAAGGCACCCCCAGTATGTTCAGGAAAGTCTAAAATTTAATGCCCAGTGTTCTGCAAAACGGAGATGTTCAGGGCTAAATCTTCAGGGGGTAGATTAAAACACTCACCATGCTTTAAAAAAAAAAAAGCTGCAAAGTTCAGAAATAAAAATTCATATTCTAAAAATCAACTATGAGAACTTAAGGCTAAGTAGAATACTAATACTTGACACTCATTAAAGCGATTTCGGAAGGTGAGTTTAAAGCAAACAATTCAAACCCCGTTTTTATTTCAGGGAAGTTAACACCGTCTCTCAGCAGACTTCTAGAAGACAATTAACTCATGACAGCAAAACCTAAATCCTCTGCTACTTTCAGAGAGGCATTTCTGATACAAAGAATTATTCTTTGCACTGTTTCCTTCACCCTAGGAAATCTCCTTATCATATATCCCAAAGCAACTTAACAGCTTTTTCCATTTGGATATTAACTTATGCTCCTACAAAAACGAAAAGGCTCAGCATCCCACCTTCTGGAATTAATTTTAGATTTAACCACAAACATACAGGATAGGGCTGTGGCAGAGGTGAATTGTATTTTAGGTACACTGAGAGCGATGTGTTGCATACCCCAAATCTCTACAGATCACCTTGCCAAAACAAACAGACAAAAAAGTACATCTCAAATCTTGTTTGGAATAAAGACAAGTGATTTAGTTATTATTCTTCCCACCAACCAAAGAGCTTTGCATCCCAGGCAGAGGTTATAAGGATTTAAAATTTAAGCATAAGAAAGCATATTTTGTGCAGATTTGCTGAATGCATTTTTTTCCCTTGACTTTACTGTAATGATTTTATAAGCAAAGTTCAGAAGTCAGCAATAAAGCACATTTCATTATCTCACAGTCACAGAAGATACACTGTGGAAAGCATGAAGGTTATTGCAAGAACCTGCATTCAAATGACATCATTCAACTCTAGCTCAAATATTCTGCCTCACATGACAGCTACGCAACAGCCCCAGATGATGGCAAGCTCCACCTAACAAAGCTGTGGAAGGT
Organism: Coloeus monedula; assembly: GCF_965178545.1. Taxonomy (NCBI): domain Eukaryota; kingdom Metazoa; phylum Chordata; class Aves; order Passeriformes; family Corvidae; genus Coloeus; species Coloeus monedula. The sequence continues at coordinate 23,772,020 of NC_138789.1, read as the reverse complement.
TTCAGGAGTTAATCTGCAAAGCTGGAAGGGAGAGGATAAGAACTTAAGAGGGAATTCTACTTCATCCCTCTCTAAATAGGAGGAACTGCTCCAGAACAGCAGCAGTTCTGCAGCATTTGCATTTCTCTGACAATTCTGTGTGTCTGTGGAACATACAGGAGTTGAGTCTTCCCTCTGTATCGGAGAAAACCAGCCTGGTTCAGCTGTTTCATCCAACCTTATCTGTGGAGATAAAGAATCCTAATCACTTACCCACTGCTCCCTTTCTTACATTGTGTCAATATCCATTTCCACTTGTTATTAGGTCTTCTTCCTTCAAATAATTTCTCAGTTTGTGTCCAAATTTGGCACGAATACATGCCTTCTCCACATTCAGGGACTCCAGCACACACATATTGAGCAGTTATGACTTAGGCTAGTACTTAACAAACACCTGTTTCACCTACAACATGGGATACCCATCTCCCTTTTCTGGGAACGTAAAGCACAGTCAGCAAAAGAAATTACAACACTTCTTTGAGAAATCGTTCCCAGGTAGTAAGTACATAATATCCCCTTTACTCTACAAAACACAGACACCCTTGGTTTTTAATAAAAATGGTTTGATGCTAAAATCATACAAGATCTCACCTCAGCCAAATGAGACTTCTTCCACTTGTGATGTGCTCTGTCCCAAATCTCCAGTATGAACAGCAAACAAGACGTATTTATAGCTCATACTGACTTTTTGTTCAGCACAACCTTCAGCTCTACAGCAAGATACTGGGTCAGATTCATTCCAAATGTAAACTAATACTATGCAGTCCATTTACAACAAGGATGAATGAGGTTTATTATTACTCAGCTACAGCCCCCTTTCCTCTGTGGCAAACAGCCAACAGGGTTTAAAGTACAAATAAAAATAGATTTCCAACCTAAAGGCAGCGTTGACTGCACACAGGCTGCTCACTCGCCTGCAGCAGGGCTCTCTGGGGGCTGCCAGGGGCCAGGTTGAGGATTTGTGCTTAGAAAAGCTGCTGCTCTCCAGTACCTCTGCTGTGTTTCACCCACACTTCTCTGTTCATGTACCCTTTTTCTAAAGTTTTCCAGCACACTTGCATCAGTCCAACTGTTTCTTAAACTACCTCAGACCCTTTGCGCCTCCCAGTTTAGCCAGTGACTCTCATGGAGGTGTCTGAGCCAGCACGAAGGTTGTCCTTTGCATTCAACAGGTCTGAGTGCTTTCTACTGTCTGCCCACTGACTTCAATAAACTTCTTTCCATGTGATGAACAGGATTAACAGAATTAAAGCAAATTTGCATTTATTTGAATTTGGATTTCCTTTTCCAGGCTTAGAGAAGAAAATAAATACAGCACAAGCAAGGTTTTTCTTTTTTCCTTTCTAGCTGGAAATACAATTTGAGTAGCAATGGCTCATTTGAACTCCTGCTAATAAAGTGGTCTTTATCCAATTGTATCAGCCTATCCAGCCACAGGCATTTATCCTCCTAAACACAGGCCAGCAGCCACACAAGGTACTTCAGCCCTGAGGCTACCCTAATGGTTTAGTGAAAGCCATTAATGACAGCCTACAAGGTCCCCCTATAGTTTAAGCTCATTTGTTTGCTACATGCCAAGGGCTGAATTTGACCTTACCAAAAAGGCTTTATGAGCACAATGAACCTTCCATCCCACAATTTAATTTAATGAATATGCTGGTTTGAATGCAAGTCTGTACTTTGTGGTTTAAATCCTTCAGAACTAAAGTCATAACGGCATTTTTAAGTCTGGACCAAATTCACTTAACTTAGTTATACAACACAGAGGTCTGGGATGTAACAGCAGCGTGGATAAACTGTAACAGTACTCCCAGGGCACCACCAGAACAGAGGACACACACAATGTGCCTGTTCCAGGAGTTTTGAGGTTCTTTCCCACCAATAGTTTCAGGAACATGGGCATCACCACAGTTCTTAAACATTTCTTTTGGTGAGGGTATGGATAAGCTTTGATCCTATATAGCTTTTAGTAAGAAAAGTACATACAACTGCTCAGTAAAAAAAAAGGGGAAAAAAAAAAAGATAAAAGAGCTGTTTCAAATCCAGCATACACACATGTTTGGAAGCATTCAGCTCTAACTATTTCCGTAATTATCCACCTGGATACAGTGTAATTACCCCTGCGGTTTTTGGTGTTTAAAAGGACACCATGTATCATCCACCGTTCTTTCTTAGATATTTGTTGTCTCAAAAGGCCGGAAAAAACGTATTCGGAAAACTGAAAATTTGATAATATAACTGAAAGTTTAGTCAACTTATACTGTCAGTCTTAAGCTTTTTAAAAAGAAAGAATAAGATGAACCATCTATGGGATCAGGATATCCTTTGACCTCTACCATATTGTGTCACAGAAAAAAAAAAAATTTGTCCTATTTTTAACGTGTTACTTCCACAACTTATTGAAATGGCACTGGGTCAAAAAGCCAGCACCCTGCAATGTCTGCTGTACCAGCTGTAACATTTATGGGACAGGCCTCAGAAGACATGGACCTTGATCCATTTGAAGTGCACGTATTCCCAATCGCTGTAAGACACCTCACGTCCTCTCCGAGGCCACAGCCCCGGCTGCCTCAGCATCCGGGTGGCAGCCCCTAGCCACCTACGTGGCCATGCAGACGTGTACGGAGCCACCCACTCGGGATGGGCTGCAGGACTGGCCTGACAAGGCAGCACCGCCCGGGCGGCCGGGAACTTCTCCAGGGCCGCTGTCCTGCCCCTCCGCCAAGGCACAGAGGGCAATCGGTGCTCCCAGCCAAAACTGGGGCAGCCTCCAGACCCCAAGTGGCTGTCCCCCCAGTGGATGCAAAAACGCCAGTGGTGTCCCCAGCGTGGATGCCAGCGCAGGCAGACCCACCGGGTGGGGTGTGATCCCGCGGGACTGAGGGAAAAGGCAGGAGGGAAAAGGCCAGGCGGCCTGACAGGGCCTGGAAGGGAACGGAGGGGCTGCCCCACCACTTCACCCACTAAGGGGGAGATGTGGGTCAGTTATTATTATTTATCGCCTCGAAGGGAAGAGAAATGGATGGAGGCTCGACAAGAGACCAGACCGAAAGGCAGATGAGGGTCCCGCCACCGAGCAGAGAGGGACACGACCCCCAAGCAACCACCCCAAAGAGGGCCAGGGGCTCCACAGAGGGATCCTACAACTCCCAGGGCCCCCCGCGGCCGGGGGGTCGCCAGGCCGCGCAGTCCCGCATCCCCTCCACCTCACCTCCACGATGCGAGCGCACTGCGTCCCCTTGCCCGCCCCGGGCCCGCCGAGGACGAAGACGACGACGGGCTTCATCAGGAGAAGGAGGCGGCGGCGTTGCAGCAGCAGGACAGCGGCGACGGGGCGGCGGCCGTGGGGCGGCCGAGGGGCGGAAGGGGAGCAGCGGGGCCGAAGCCGGGGCTGTGACCGGGGCTGTGACTGTGGCACCACCGCCGCCGCGCTGTCCCCGCGGAGGGAAAGTGCTTCCGGGTCCCGGGCGGGGCGGGGCGGGCACGTGGGCGCGGGGCTGGCGGCGGCGGCGGCGGCGGCGGCGGCGGCTCTGCCGGGATTCACGGCCCCGGACCCCGGCTGGAAGGCCAAGGCCGGCGCGGCGCTCCAGCGGGAGCGGGCGTGTCCGTTCACAGCTCACCCCGCCACAGCCCTTCCCGGCACGGCCGGGCCCGGGCGAGCGGCGGCGCCCCCGCTGCCATGGCAACGCCGCCGCATCGCCGCACTGCGCCTGCGCGCTCCCCGCCCACTGGCATTTTTAAACCCCCTGCGCGCGCGCTGGCGGTTGGTTTCCCCGAGGCGCGCTCTGATTGGCCGAGCGGGCCGTTCCCCGCCGCGCGTCGATTGGGCCGCGGCAGGCGGAGGGGGCGGGTTCTGCGCTCTGATTGGCCGGCGCGGAGCGAGGGCCGGCCGGGGCCTCAGAAGGCGCCGGGGCGGGCGGGACGCGGCGGGAGCGGCGGAGTGGGGCTTTGAGCCTGAGGGGCCGTCGGGGCCGTGCCGCTCTCTTCTCACGGCCACCGCCCGGCTGAGCCGGGGGCTGCAGCGGGCAGGCCCCGCGCCCGGGAGAGGGAGAAGAGGAGAGTGCAGAGCTGCGGCCCTGCCCGGACCCCGTTTGGCCCGGCCCAGATCTGAGGTACCGACTCGGCGCCGGGAGGGCCCGCATCGCCCCCAGCCCCGCCGGGCACGCCGCGCCCGGTGCCCCTCTGCGAGTGCGGCTCTGGGTGTAAAGAGCTAGAGAGGCGGGGGGTAGTGGCTTTCAGCTTCGTGTTTGTCAAATGGAAACAGTGGGGTTTTAAAAAAAAATTCCTCTTTTACAGGCTTAAGTTTGAGGATTATATGGGCATTTGGCTATTAATGGGAATTAATTAACTGCCGCTGGAAACACGAGAGGGGCCTGAGTTCCTTAGAGGGCTGCCTTAAAAATAAAGGTCTTTTCTGGCAAGTGGAAATGCAGAGGAAGCACCTTTGCTTGGCAAAGTTTCATGCTTGAGATAACTACAAAGAGACTTCTTGCTTATTTGTTAAAAGGTATTGAGGTGTTTGCCAAATTATATGGGCTGTCAATTGTTTTGTAAATTACTTTGTTTAGGCACCTCAAAAAAATCTAATCCCGCTCGTGTAAATAAGTTAACGTGATTACATGCTGATATCTTCAGGGCTCTTTGAAGTCTGACTGCAAGTTTTGCACTGTATTATTTGAGTTAAGCCAGAGCTTTATTTCAGAAGTCTTCAAATTTTAAGTGGTTTGAATGCTCACTTGAAATCCCAAGACTGAAACAGGGCTTTAGGAAGCTGATCTAGTGTTACATTTGCTAAATCAGTTTTTGTGTGCCATGGGAGTTTCTAATTAGTGATAACTCTTTTTTTCCCTAAACTATATTCAGAGCAGCTTTTCCTTAAGCTTTGTCTGCAAACTTGTATTTTGGCCTACACATCTTCCAAGGTTCCACAAAGAAACTGTCAGGTGGACAATAAAAGTTTTGTGTTGACTTCGTAACTCTGACAACTTTGTTGGACAAAGTTTCTGCTTTGTTGGCCTGGACTTGAAACAAAAAAAGTACTAACATTTTATGTATCCTGAGCTTGGTTTTCTTACTGTGTCGTGCTTTTGTTCCTTCTTTTAAACGTTGTAAGATAACTATGTACCCTAATCCATTTTTTTTTTTAAATCTCTGTGATCTTCCCAGATTTTTCCCAGAAGGATGGTCCCTTTCAGTTTCCCTCTGTCCAAGTGTGCACTTTGGGACCCAGTCCCCATGGGTGATGTCATTGGCGCACACATCACGTATTACAGGTATCAGTAACCTTTTTGGGGAAGCTAAAGGTTAAAATAAATTATGGACTATGTGATGCAAAGCCTCATTTTATCCTTTGATTCTGCTGCATGACAAGGCCCAAAGGAAGAGGAAGCAGTGTGTTTGCTATAAGCATATAGGGATTTTCATTGGAAAGATTTGAGTTTCCTTTGCTTTGTGTAACACAGTCCAGTGGCTTGACGATGCATCAGTCTAAAGTAACTTAAAATTTCTTTCCATTTTCTTCCCATATGGATAAATGATACTTTTTAAAAGCAAGCATTAAAAAGATTTTATGACTTAAACTTGCTTATTGTCTCTTTTTAGAAACCCCAAACTGTCTGTGGTGGAGAAAACCTTGCGGCTTGCCTATCGCCATGCTAAGCAGAATGAAAAGAAATCATTTTCCTGTTTTTTGCTTGGGACCTTGGCAGTAGATGAAGGTAATTCTAAACGTGAGGTAGACAGGCAATATTGTTTGGTTGGTTAAGCTGTCATTAAGGAGCCTGAGTTGTTGCCCTTGGACTCTAACTTTATTTATTTATTTTGAAGATGGGGAAGGCATAACGCTAACAATAGACCGCTTTGATCCTGGCCGAGAGGTTGCTGGTGGATCGGGCAAAATTCCAACTGCATCCCTTCCTGGAGAGTTTTTGATTCCATGTACAGTTAATGCCTGGGGACCTTGTTCAGATAATATTACAGTGCACAGTCCTGAAGATATCAGCTTGGCTTTCAAGGTAAGCAGCTCTTAGGAACTTTTGGGTCTCTTAAACAGGGAACTGTCTGCTAGGCAGGATGCTGGACTATGCACAGGGCTTGATTTCCAGCACAGCAAGGGTATGGCTGAAGCAAGACTATGTAATTGTGTGAAATGAGCTGCTTGAGTGTCATTGCAAAGTGTATTGGAAACTGTTGAAATCAGTTAGACCTCACAGGTGTTTAAGGATCACACAGTCTTTAATCTTGGATTAAAATCTTGCTGATTGGCCAAAGTTTTTCAGCTGGTCTAACCAGCAAAACAAAAGTAATAGCAGCAGAGTTACTTTAAGAAGAGAAAACAGCTTTTTTTCTTTTTTTCCTCAAAACTGTCATTCATGAGTTGCAGTATTTGGGCAGTTGTTGCTGAAGTGTTGCTAGGCAAGTGACTCACCCAAAATGTGTAAAGCTCTGTGTAGCTTAGCAGCCATAGCTGAATTGTGTGCCTGTTGCTTCTGTGCTGTAGACAAGTAATCTAGTAAATACACTTTCTATTCATGTAAACTTTTCCCTGTAGCTGTTGTAGTGTGTAGTGTTTTATAATACAAATTAAGGTTGCTTCACATATGAGCTTTCTCATGATGATACATCCAGATGTTAAATTACAAATTTCTTGAATGCAAGAAAGAAAACCTTGACAAATCAGTTTGAGCCTTTTAGTTGTCTGCTGTTGTATTAATTTTTATATAATTTGGGTAACCCCAGGTTTTCTAATATATCATAAAACAGTGCTAAGCTGTGTGTAGCTAATTTTCAAGTGTATTCTGCGTCATTCATTATATTCAGTAGAGCAGTGAGCTTTGGAGACCTGGGTTAATGGCTTTTTGTATAGTACCTATGGCAATAGTAGCTGTGATGAATAATTTGAGTTCCTAGTGTAATACATCTTGAATCACGGTAATCATGTGAAAATAATTTAGTGTATTTTTTTTTTGTCTTACTTCTAGGGTCTGCAGCAGAGTCTGTGCAGTAAAGAATCTCTGGATCTTTCTAAACTGCTCACTCTTAGAGCTCACATTGTTTTCACAGAAAATCTGGATAACCTGCATTTTAATTTTCGCTGGGCTTCTCTTACTGTGGCGAATATTTTGGAATACACTCCTGTGAAGTCTGTCCCAATTATTCCAACAGCTCTAGCAAGAAATTTGAACAGTCCTATGAATATTGCACAAGTTCAAGGAACTTACAAATGTGGGTGAGTAACGGGTGGTGCTAAAACTGTCCAAGTTGCCTGTCAGTTTGTTGCCTTTCCTAAAGGAGGTAGGTAGGAGAGATCTTAACTTTACTTTGCTTTTTTAGTAAAATAACTGGCATAAAAATAACATGTTTTCTGGCCTTGGAACTATATTAGAAGTTATGAACAAGAAACAGGAAATGGGGTGGAGCAAAAGCATTAACTGGTTCAGTAGGAGTTCTTGCTTTTGGCTTCAGTGAAAGGATCTTCCTGCTGGGGCAGGGGAGCACACCTCTAGTCAACATAATAAATATGAACAGCTTCCAGCTTTTTAAGCAACATCAGTGCTTGCCCTACAATGAAAATCAGATGAATGCAAACCAAAGCTTTTTTTTTTGTTAATTGTGCTTCTGAGATGATATTGGGGAGTCATCATTCTGACTGGTAACTAATTTAGTAGGATGAACTAAGGATAGATCAGGGAAATAATTTGAAGCAACTGAATGTCATTTTATTTGGAGAGGGACTTTACGGATGCCTCTCTGAAGGTTACTTTTCAAATTTAACATGACTTGTATTTCTGGATTTGTTATGAATACTACTTCTGGTATTCACTAAAATACTACAAATAGTACTAAATAAATTTTGTCCTTGATGACCCTTTGATACACAGGGAATTGATGAAAAGCTGGGGAGTTGCTGTAAGTGTGTGGAGTAAGAGTAGTTTTGATTTTTAATTTTTTTTTCTCAAACTTCTTTTCTTACTGTATTTTCTAAACTTGTACTTATCTCTTCAGGATTTTTTTCCCCTGAAAAACTGCCTTCCAAAATACTAAAAAACCCCAACTTTTGCTTTCTTTCAGCTACCTTACTATGGACCAAACACGGAAATTGCTTTTGCTTCTTGAGTCTGATCCCAAGGCTTATGCTCTGCCATTAGTTGGAGTGTAAGTGTTTGTCCAGATTAATACACACATTGATTTGAGATGTATCTGAGGGATTACATAGCAAAAACTTGGCAACAGAATTGTCTCTAATTAGATTTTTTTCCTTATTTCTAGTTGGCTGAGTGGAGTTACTCATATCTGTAGTCCTCAAGTCTGGGCCTGTTGCTTGCGATATTTGTTCAGTTCTTCAATTCAAGAAAGGCAAGTCACTTTTATGGGTAAAACATAGAAGCTATTGGCTGCCTAAAAAAGTATTCCACAGAAATGCATGACAACATGGGCTCTGCTCAAAGATATTTGAGGAAATTCTGTGATTTATAGGTTGTATAGAGGTAAGGCTGTCTGGCTTAAATGTTCTTTTTGGTTTTGGCTTCTGCACAAAAATTTTCTGTGACCGAAGTGTTATAAAGCTGAGCTGATATCTCAAAGTCAGAAGAGGGTAAACATTAATATCATTAAGGTCACTGCATTTTAGTTTAAATAAGAAGCCACAAGCAGGAAACAGTAGTTTAAACAGTGGTGGGGGTTTTGGTTTTGAACTTTTTTAGGGGTATTTTCTTTGAGATAAGTTTTCTTCCTGGTTGTGGCTGACCAACATATTGAAGCATATTGATTTGCAGCCTCTGCTGTCCTGTTATGACTTTCTGTTAAATGTTCAGGTTTTGTAGGCGTGTTTGCATTCTGGGGTATTTTTTCATTGTGACATTAGTGAATAATCATTCCTCATTTTCTACATCTTTTCACTTGTAATATTTGCCAAGTTTTATCTGTATGGAAGCTGAGAGAGAGTTCAGGTATTCCTAGTTTGAAACTGCACCTCAGGTAAATGAGACTTTGAAATAAGCTGTATGCATAAGCACTTCTGATTGACCACACTTGTTTTTAAATTATGAAATACAGCCACGTTTGGTGAACAGATGTGTCTGCAATTACAAAATAGACTTCTTTTCCTGAACAACTGAAATATGTCCAAACACAGATAAGAGACCAATTAGATTATTAGATAGGCAAGTTAGATGCTTGACTCTCATTAACTTTCACTGATTCCATCATGGATTAGGGAGATTTGATGAACCATGCAAACAGCATTAACCTCTGCAGGCTAACTGCCTAATCTGTGCATCATATGTTTTTAACTCTTTAAGCTGTAAGTATAATTTTGAAGTTGTATGAATGTGTTTTTCAAGCATCCTGTTTCTACTGCTTTTTCTGTCACATACATTACTTAATGAAAAAGCAAACAAATAAAAAAATCCCACAAACAAGCATGTTACAAGGGCTATAAAAAGAAAAACTGTTCTGAAAGTAGTTCTACTTTTTCCTGGAAACACACGTTATTGTCATTATCCTTGGACTTGTTTTAAGTGCTGACTGTTTTACTCACTATTCTCAACTTGTAGAAAAAGAGCTTCAATATAATTTTCCTTAAAAAGAAAACCTGTTTGCTAGTGAATATTTTTTGAATGTTTAGGGATAACCAAGTCACTAGGTGTCTTTATAATGCATCTTCAATTAAAAACTAAAATGAAAATAAAACACAGTATCATTCTTACAGATGTTTTCTTCTGTGTTGTGCTTAAGGTCTTCCAGGAATTCATTTAAAGTGCTAAGTGATTGTAAAGGTTTGAAATACAAAGGAGATAATTTATTCCCATTTCTCTACTTTTCTTTGGTTCTTGCATGTGGCTACGGTCATAAATCCATCTGCACTATCTATAGCTCAGCACCACTCAAAATGTGATCCACCAGTTTGCTAAACTGTGTGAAAATTTGCTCACTGTATTGAGAATTTAAGGGCCTCCTTCCTGTTTAAGTTATTTAAAGATGTGGTTTTCTTCTGTTTCAGGGTTTTTTCAGAATCTGGAAGTTTTCTTATTGTGCTTTATTCATTGACACATAAGGAACCAGAGTTTTATGAGTGTGTTCCATGCAGTGGGCAGACTGAGCTGGGGTTTCAGATCCTAACTTGCCATGAAACAGTTCACCTCTTCAAAGTAAGTGTCTTGCTTTCCTACTACATTGTGGTAAAATTTGCCTTAGTCATTATGATGTGACCCAAATGGATCTGCAGTGTTTGAAAATGATGTAGCTCTATAAAGCTGCTTTTTCCTGGTGATTATTGTAAATACAGTTTGTCCCTCAAATTGAGAAATTGCTTCCAAAGTCAGCACTGCTCACTTTTCTAATAGCATTAAGGATCTGTCTTTCAAATGTACTGTGCTGTGTTGTACTTGGTTAGTGTTCCTTCCTGCTAGTGACCTTCTGGCCTTCTGAGCAGAGACTCAGACTTCCTATAGCATTTGTTACTCTGGTGTGCTCTGTGCCCCTTGGCCACATCTGACAGCTGCTCTGGGTGATGCTTGCTGGAGAGCAAAGCTGAGTGTCGTGCTTTGCCTGAAGTTGAATGCGAAAAGGAATTCAATGGTTGCTAATTTCATCAAATTTTATCTTTGTGCAAAGTAACTCTTTGAAAGAATTTGACACCATGTCTGGGAGATGGCTAGTAAGGTTTGAGAAGTTCTAGGAAATCTCAGTTCCTAATGTGTCTTCCTAGGCTTGTGCAGAACCTGAAGCTGAGTTGTTAATTTGCTCAATAAATGCTGCTGTGCTCTGTCAGAGAAGCAGTGAGTGTAACATGTCCTACACAGTTCTCTTCCCAATTGAATTTCCTTGTTTTCAGGGCTGCCTTCTACCTTCAGCCTAGGGACAGCTTAGCTTTCTAAAGATGACAGATCTCTCCACAGAAGCTCACTTCTGTTGTCTCCAGGAGTTGCCCAGCTGTGGTGTGTGAAACAGTACAGGAACGTTTGCTGTTTCCTGTAGTGGTGACAGCCCTGGAGGGAGTATCTGAGCAGTTACAGTGAGGAAGCATCTGCTCATGGCTATAATTAGCCCAACTACTTTACAGAGTAGCAGGGAAACAGTGTTGAACAGAAAGGGAAGTTGCCTGCCTACTTGCAGTGGTGAAAAATTTGAAAGTAGGGGACAGGCAGCAAATAATCACATAAATGTCCTTAAAGCTGTTTCTTTGGAAGTAGTGCCTCAGTGATTGAAAGTTTGAAGGTTTCTTGCTTCACAAATATGGAACACTTCATTCCAGAATGTTGAACCATCAGACAAGAATCCTATCCAGTTTGAGTTGAGTGCAGAAAACCAAAATGCAGAAACTGAGTTCTTCAGCAGAATTTGCAAGAAACTACCAATCAAAAGGTAAATCTTTCAGATGCCATTTATATGCAAAAATGAAGTATTTATTGGATGAAGTTTTTGCTCTGTTCTGTGCTATGGGTCAGTTTAGCTGTACATACATTTTCTTGCATTAAAATCTGTATATGTGCTTTTTATTATTCCTAGAGTTAATAGTTTTCAAGTAAGATGACTGTATTCCAAGAAAAACTACTTGGTACTGGTGGTTGTAATTTATACAATGGATGTTTCTAAAAAGCCTTCCTCACTGATGAGGCTTAGTTCACTGTATTAAGCTTTAAGTGAGATCTGTCCTTTGAAGCAAATCTCTAATTGAAATCTACTTGAGTTGGTAATTCCTTTTTTCTTCCCACTTTTTGGAGCTTCAAGACCTGGATAGGTTGAACCTCTAGTGATTTTTAAGAACCTCAGTCAAATCCATCAAATTTTTATCTAGAAGATGGCCTTTATTTTCCTTCAAACAATGTTACAATCTTCACTGTAGCACCTCCTATCTTTTAAATATAAATCAGTGCTTTGCTGTTAGAATGTCACTTTAAAGGTGTGTTTGTGTGAGGCTGTGGGGAGAGAGGGTTTTTATCTCCTTGCCCAAAAGCAGTATTTGTATTTTCATCATTTGATCTTAGAACTGTTTGCTGGGTGAACTCCTCAGCTAACCAGGGAGAAGATGGATAGCAACTGCTTCTTGAAAAAATGATGCATTGTAGATGGCACATTGAAAAACATGAAGTTTCGTGTTACTGCTGCCAAATCTGACAAGCAAACATTTTTACTTTGATTTATTTTGGTTTTAGTCCTCCCCAAGGCTCTTCACCCAGCAAACTGTCAGCAAGCGATCACGACTCTGGTGTGGAAGATGAGGATTTATCCCCCAGACCAATTCCAAGTCCTCACCCAGTGAGTCAACAGGTAACTAAACAAGTAATTGTTCTGGGTATCCCAGATGTGATAGAGCAGCAAAACTCATTGTAAGGGAACTGGACAGTGTAAAACTTCTCTCTCAAAGTGCTAGCAGGGGAAAACAGTGAAGAAATGAACCAAAAGTCCCAACTCCTGCTCTAGTTAACCTGCCATTTTTCCAGGATTCTAGATACTTTAATTCCTGTACCAGGCTATGGTTTGGGAACAGAGAGAGTAGTTTCTACTTTAGGAATCTCACTGTTATTGAATGGAAGAGCTGGGGTGTCTTGAGACAGAGACAGCAAGCTCTTCTGGTTTTTTATTGCATTTACCCAAAAGATCTGCTGCTCTGTCCTTTTTCTGCTGAAGTGTGTACAAATACAATAAATACCAGCACTTGTACAGCATTAGGTGTAGAAGGATGTGATAGTTGTGTATAAAATATGTTCTGTTGCCACTGTCTCCTGGGTCTAAGAATAGTGAGAGGGAACTTACAGTCTATTTCTAGAAAGGGAATATCCATATTCTGAAATGTGCTCCTGAATTACATGGAGCATTCATTTGGCAGACGTGGCTGTTGCGCTATATGAAAGCAGTTTTGTCCTTTAAGAATGATCCTAGAGATCTCGCTGCTTTTTCTGTGCCTGGATTCTCCAATCATTTAGGAATGTGTTTAACATGTAGTTGGTTTGGGGCTGATAATCATCATATATTGATTTTAAATGAAAATGTTTTCTTTGAGGAAATCCTGCATTCAAAGAGCAGACAATGTTTTAAGCTATCATACATGTGTGTAATTGTTCCTTCAGGTTACCAGAGTTTTTCCTTCAGTGCCAGAGCTGTCACTTATTTTGGATGGGAGTTTCATAGAATCAGGACAACCATCTAAGCCTGTGGGGACTTCAAATGCTAAAAGTCTATCCACAGGGCCAAATCAACCTATTAGAGAGAAGTGGTGCATGAGATCTACATGTCACCCCAGCCAGCACTCTGAAGACAAGCAGAACTTTCCTGCTAATATGGGAGATCCCTCTTTGAGACGATTACCAAATCCTATAAGCCAGAAAATTCCAGCTTCAATGCCTTGTAGAGGAAATCAAGCTCCACTACAGCAGCAGGTGCAGTGTAAGAAGGCTTGCCCTCAATCAAGAAAAAGTTCGGGATCATCTTCTTCAACCCCTTGTAGTGGGCCTTCCCCAGATACATCTGTGCACCACTCCAGAAAGCCATTGGAAAAACTTGTGTTAAATCCTGAAAGTGTCACACCACAGGGAGAGCCTCCAGTTAGGAGAACATCAATATCTGGTTCCAAGCAGCTTCCTGCTGTCACGCAGCCAGTCCTCCACAACTCTGCTTTGTCACCACAGAGCTGCAGACAACCACCAGACCTGCAGGTGCCAGTTCAAGTGCCACCTTGTTGTCCAGCATGCAGCTGTCAGTGTCCTGCTTCTCTCCAGTATAATCCCATAAACTCATGGCAAGGAATTGGTAAAATGAGCCCCAAATATGGAGTGGAAATCCAATCAGAGATGGCTCAGCAAAATCCTTGTGCAGTTTTCCATCAAAATATCATTTGCCCAAATGTTTGCTGCAACCCAGGATATGCCACAAGCAGCCCTATAAACATGAAATATCCTGGGAAAACAGGAAGCTGTTCTCTTGACAATGGCTTATCACTTGGAGTAAGGATGCCATCAAGTGCAAGCTCCTCGAGTCCACAGTGCTGTGCAGCCCACTCCCCATGCCTGCACACGCCTGCTCCTGCAGCAGGATCAGATAATGGAATGATGGGATTATCTCCAGATGCATACAGGCTTCTTACTGAGCAAGACAGACAACTCAAATTACTTCAAGCTCAGGTTTGTGGAAATGTCAGCTTTCTCCTCTCCCCTCTTAGTGATTATGTTTTGATAGTTCCTCTGCCAAAGGGATTAAATTAACTGTTGTCTATCCATGTTGGAACAAGGGAGCCTGTCGTACCAGCTGCAGTCTGGGCATGGAGAGGGGACTCAGTTAGCTCTACCAACTGGTGTCCCTTAAATAAAAATTACTTGACTCACATCTAATTAGATTTTGCATGTATTTTTATGGTATTTCCATAACATGAAGGTTTATTTTTAGTTGACTGTTTGTAGTGCAAACTGATACATGTTCTATATAAATGCTTTTCTATATACATTCTTGTCTGTGTAAAAAAAAAAAAAAAAAAAAACCTTACTGCATAGGCTATAGGCTTTGGAATTATTGTAAACATACAGATGTAGCACAGAATGTTCTCATATGTTGCTTTTTCCACCTTCAAGCCTGCAGCTCCCTGAGCTGTTGCTTTGAAAACTTAAGTTGTCTGCATCAATTCCTGATTGATCAGGTCTTTGTTGCTGTGCTAGAAAACTGGACTTTGGGAGTCTTGCTGAGTTCTGTTGTCTTACCAGGTTAAGTTTCTTCAAAATACCAACCCTTTGATTCACCTGGTGGCCCCGTATTTTGCAGAGTATGATTGGGGGCTGAAGAGCCTGAGTCTAAATTTTGCTGCTGGTGATGAACAAGACAAACAGGGAAGTTTGCAGTACTTAAACTAGAAAATTACAGCTGGAATATGTTTTTGGTATAGTTCCTGTGTGTAAAATCAAGCTCCCAAAGCATGGCTTGTGCATGAGGGAAACCCCTCCTTAATGCAGCTTTCACTGTTACTATATTTCTCCCTGGAGCTGCAAACTAATTGGTGAACAGGGTGGATGAAAATCCTAGAGAGAAGATTGCTTGGCAACCTTAATTTTATCATTTAATTGCTTAGCTTTGTAATTAATACAAAGTTGGTGCAGGGACAGTTGGCATGTAAGTCAGTTAATAGGCTTTGTATGTGAATGAAAGGGGAGGAACACTTCCAGCAAGTGTGGTGCAAATAGGCTTTACCCAAGTTGTCTTGGTGCTGCCTCTGCCAATGTGCTTAAAGATCTTCTGTGCTAGCTCTGCCAATATCAAAATTGGTGTTTTTATTTATGCTGTGTGCACTGCTGAGAACTGGAAGGTGTTCAGACTGCTGTGGCAGTGCAGCTTGGATTTGAATCCAGATCTTAGCAGAAGCAAATGAATTCACTTTTGCCTGTTACAGCTTATATTTTATTGTCCATATCCTAACTTAGTGATGACTGTTACAGATCCAGCGCTTACTGGAAGCACAGGCTCGCCAGGCGGGTTCCTCGGAGCTGGGAGCCACCAGCCAGGCTGTGCAGCCAGAGAAGCCAGGGGACCTCGTTTCCATGGAAACACAGACCTCACCACAGTCACACAAGAGGGAAAGTGTGAGCGTTGCTGTGAGCACAGGTAACGCTTCATTCTTTTAAAACAGACTGGCTGGCACCACTTTTTCTGGACGTTTCTGTGGTTCGTTTGGACATGGAGGAAATGTTTTGCAGAAATGCTGAAGCTGGGCAAGCATGCACCTAGATCCAAAAGACATCTTAGTTGTTGAGGTGTTATTTGCAAGTTTAGGCTGAAGTTACTTTTGTCTTTGATTGCCATCACTGAAAGAATTATTTTTCTGATAGCTTTAGAAAGGTGTTCTATTTAAAATCGTGTCCTATTGAAGCATAACTACACATCTTTTTCGATTTAATATACTGCTCTGAAAAGTAATAGCTTCTATGCCAAATAGTGTTCCAATAGATATATTATTGATGTTGTTTGTAAATCATGCATGAAGAGGATATTGTATTTGCTTTAAGTTAGGCAAGTTATGCAGCTGTATCTGTACAGCTGCATATTAACATATTGGTTCCTGTTAAATCCATGGAAGTGTTGTGGTTAGTCTGGAGGAAACTTTGAAACAGGCTCAAGGTCAATGCATTAAAATGATTTAATACAACCATTTCTTTTCATCAAGTATGCTTTGGAAAAACTGGGACCTGAATGATGTTTTGGCAACTTCTAGCTGATTTAAACAGTAAATCACTTTCCAAATGGTGAAAGAAACATGAACGGGAGAGAATTATTCCTCTAGCTATACAAAGCCAAAGGGTCTCAGAAGAAAGTAATGACTTTTTCTAAATAGTTATATCTCTAATTTTGTCCTAGGTGCTAGTTTATTTTGGAATACAGCTTCAGAAAAACAAGGCAACTCCATACCACAAGGGAAAAAAGAAGATGGAGAGATTTCCAAGGAGGACATAAACTTTTCAATTAATGCTGAACAAGATGCAAGTAATACAAGTATTGCTTCTTCCTTAAGGGTGGTTGACATGCCCAGCTTTGTAGAGAGTATTCACCTTGTGGAAGAAGGAACTAATCAGCACACTCCCCAGTAAGTAACCAGAAACACACTGTGCTCACATAATGGGCTGAACTGTCTTACATAAGTTACTACTTCTGTAATATTTTTTTCTTCAGGAGTTATAAATAGTCTGACTTCAGTTGTTGTGTTCTCTCTCTTCTTGATTTTTTTATTTATGCTTTGAATTGTACAGCTCACCAAAACACAGTTGCCCTTAGAGTCTGCATTTATCAGTGATGCAGATGTAGCTCCCCTGCCTATCAGCAGCAGCTGATGGCAAAAGCCTTTGACTTGCAAAAGCATGCACTGTGCTGGCAGCATTCCTTTTCTTACCTTGAATCCTGACTGGAAAAGGAGATGCTGCTATAGTCAGTTGTTTTCCTACAGTGGCTTTTCCTTGTCAGCATTCAGAACCCTTCCAGTTCTGGGGGGTTGGGATGAGGAGTTTGATTATGTGGCTGTTCCCTGAGTTTCTCTTTATTTTATGCCTAATTGCTTTGTGTGTGGTGCATGCATGTACTGACTTCACTGCTGTTAATTTAATTATTTTTAAGCTCGGATTCTTTGTAGTGCAGTGACTAATTTCAGACTAATTTGGGAAGTGATTTAAAAAATATTTTTAATTATCTATATGGATGCTATTTCTACATAGGAATAGCTCAACAATTTAGCACTCTAGTGATCTAATACTGTCTAAGTATAAAAAGCCAAAGGAGAGGGAATACCCTTCCAGTTAAATTAGGTTTCTAAAATATTCAAATTGAGAAAAATGATGGTAATTAAGCTATAACTTAACTATTCATAGTCCTTGATTAAAGTACTATCTGCAAACATATACTGCTACCACAAATGTTATGGATTCAGATCAATCTTATGAACATTGTATTAGGACAATGCCATCTTAAGATTCTCTTCAACTTGGATTCATAAACCTGTAAAATAGCTGTAAAGTATCTTATAGTAAGAATGTAGAGCATCACACAGATTTCTTTGAGGAGGAGGAGGGGAACATTTTTGGGAATGATGAATAATTGCTAGTGTAACAGTAGCTGATAACCTACACTGACTATCTGGTTTGTCACGTGGTTTAAATCTTATCGCTTTCAACACAGGCAATTGATCAGTTGAGTTCTGAAATTCCCTTATCTTACACTTGTCTCCTCAGGAGGAACAGGAAGGGGGAGGAGGGTCGCTTAAGGATCTTCTTGGGATGATAGTAGTATTGATATGTCTGGTCTCCAGAGGCTTATGCCATGCACAGACCAACTGAGGGGGGTGCAGAGCATTGTGTTGTAACTCATTCAGAGTATTTACCCTTTTTACCCTTTATAGCTCTTCTTTCACATCTCTCACTGAAAAAGTATTTCAACTAGGTGTTTGTTCTCAGTTTGTGATATTCCGTGTACTTGTAACTGTCTTTGAGAGGTTTTTAAACTGCCACAGGAATCCCATGATAAGTTATGTAGCTTGGTAAAAGCTGCTTTTTGAATGTCATGTGTCAGAGCATACGGAAGGTATTCCTTCCTAAAGGCTTGTAACTTTCCCTTCATCTGGTTTAAGGGTAAGTCATAGTGTGTCACTGGGTTTTGACTACTCAGAGATGCTGTTGCCACTTTGAAATCATCTTTTGAAAACCTGGTCGGGCTGTTGTAGTTGCACACTTGGAGGTGTATTTTCTCAGTCCTCATGACTTTTGAAAGAAAGTGACTGCAGAAAGGAGCAAAGCCTCAAGCAGCAAGCAAACTAAAACCTGTTAGGATCTGTTTGCAGTACTTGATTGTTCTCTTGCTCTGATGTTCATGAAAAAATAAAGTACATGTAGTGGTAATGATGCTTTTGCTGTTTCAAGGAAGTATGTAGCTATCTTGGTGTTCTCTTCCAGAACTGGAAACTTTTCCCAAGCACTTGTTCGTGGTTCATCGTTGGAAGAAAATGTCAGTGTGTCTTTACAGAAAGAGCCATCGGAGGGAGCCAGGAGCCAGGTGGTGGTAACAAGTGAGCAGAGCTCTGAGCCACCCGCCTCGCTGCTGCCTCGGCAGCCCTCAGAGGAGCAGAAGCTTTACCAGGACTTACTGGTAATTCATGCACATTTTATATTCTGCACTGAGTGCAACAGTCAGAACAGCACCCTGCTGAAGTTATGATGTGGTATTGGCATGAATGAAAACTGCGTGTGGTTTTCAGATTCACATTGTGCTCTACAGAAGGCTCCAAGTTTGTGGTTCTTCAATTTTTTTTTTTTAATGTTTAAGTGGTTGTTTTGTAGTTCTCTTTCATGCATACCTGGAGTACTGTCTGTTATCTAATAAATAATAATTCTTTAATTCAAAGTAGCCGCTGATAACTTTCTGAATTAGTGGCCTTTAAAATAACACAGCATTTTACATTCAAGTCCCTTAAAGGGCAGATATTTTAATCTTGAAGAGTATCAGTATGTGATGTGTTTAAATTCAGAAGAGACTCTTATAGAAAGCTTGAAGTGTAAGATGTTCTAGTGTTTGACTACACTGCTGTGAGTTTAAGTGATTGCATCTAAACTGAATCTGAATTTTCATTCTTTAGCAGAATATGCTATTAATCCATCAAGTTGTATTTGAAGTTGTGTAAGAATAAGTCAGGATTTTGGTATTTGACAGCTCCTGTATGTCATGATGTTTTTGCCATGTGGTCTTTTCCCTGCTCCTTTTTCTGTAGGGCCAAGTAAACCACCTCTTGAAGTCCTCAGAAGAGCAAGATCACTTGCCTTTAAAATCAGGATTTGTTAATGGTGATGGTCCTAAGTGTCAGGATATTGATGGTACAGCAGAAGTGGCTTCAGAAACTGACACAGGAGGGGTGGACAAAGAGAGTGTCATTAGTGCCACACTCAAACAGCTGAGGAGTCTTGGAGTGACAGTGGACTCACCTGGCAATATGAAGGAAAATACACACAAAGTGGAGAATGCCAGGTAAAATACTGGTGGTTTCAAATAGTAATGTGTAGATACAAGTGAAAATGAAGATTTGGCTCAATGAGTCAAGAGAAGACTCTTTTCACTGCTGCTGGGATTTGGGTGCAACTTGATCTCCATTTCCTGCAAAATTGAAACGCTGCCTTGTGCTATGGGCATTTCAGATAGGTTTAAGGGCTCTGCTAGCAAAACTCAGATTATTTAAATATAACACAAGTAGCTCTAGCTGTTAGAGCATCTGGTGATTCTTAAAGCATTGTGCATGCAGTAGCATGCAGGTCTCTAGAATAACAAGGAAGCTTTTGGCAGTTCTTTGGTCTGTGTCAAAGTATTCTAGAGAAACTCTGGACTTGGGAGACTGAATGTTAAGCAGCTGTGTGTTTTGTCATTGCTTCTTAACCTTTGTCTTGCGCTTTACCAGAATAGGTGAAATTGTTGTTGTGGCTTTGGTGTCTAATCAAAACTGGTTCTCTCCTAATTGCTTGTTACTGTGGGGACTGTGCCTTGCACAGAGAAAGTGTTGGGGAGGGAAACTCTTGTTGAAACAGAGGAAGGAACAGAGCAGTAACTTCTGGAGGAGGGTTTTTAGGCACAGGAATTTACTTGTGTAGCTGTGTAGGCATAGGCTGACTGCCTGGTACAGCTTCACTTTCATCCTTATTGTCTTCTTGGTCCTAGGATGTAGCTATTATGTAAACAAAAAAATCTAACCACCTCCTAATTAATCTTCTCTTCAGCCATGTGTCAAAAGCTGTTTCCAGTCATACAGTTTCTAACCTCTTTTCTCTCCTTTTTACTTGTATTTTATTGGGTGTTTTTCTGGAGTTTCTGGACTACTTTCCTGGCTGGACAGTCTGTCAGTGTTCTTTTAATGTCAATAACATGCTAATATGTGAGCCCATAAGGCAAAACTGGAACTCTTGGGGTTTTTTTCTTCAAACTTGGGGAGTGGGGTGGAGTTCTTCCTTCTGCCACTTTCAAGACTGATAAACAATTCTGAGAAAAGGTCCACAGCTCAGCAGAGAAGGAAACAACAGTGCAGCTCCATAGCATAATAAGTAGTTGTTGTTCTGAGCCAGTTTATTCTCCCTGGGCAAACTTCAGAATTTGTGCTCAGTGAAATAGGAAGCCTCTTAATATGAGGAGCTTGGGTTTGTGAACTAGTATATGATGTATGAACTAAATGCAGTGGTTTACAACTGTTACTGGTGTACCAGAGCTTGTTCATTCAGTCTTTAAACATTTGAGATAGATATATCTATAGATATATATATAGATATATATATAGATATACAAGAAATTGCTGTATCAGGCAACAGAACAAATGAACATTTCCCATTTGAAGATACTTCAAAAACTAGAACCTTGTAGGCTTCTGGAAACATACTATGTCAGAGTTTCTGTAAAAATCCTGGAATTACCATGCATTGGGAAAGATGTTCTTGGTCTCAGTCACTGGGCTTGTATTTCTAGCTATAAAGTTTGGGTTGGATGGTAGAATTCAGAGTTGTAGGATCAGACACATAATGTCACATTCACTGGTGAGAAAAGACCAAGAGCTCAAATCTGCTTTAAAAGCAAAACCAGCTCTGTAATCTGCTAGAGATGGGTGGCTCTTCATATGAGGGTGCTGTGTATTGAAGGGAATATCATCCATCCTCTGACAGTGTTTGGATACTGTGGGGGTGGGTAGCTGCTTTTCAGTATGTGTAGATAATAAGATCTCAGTCCTGATGGAGCTGTGGTGTTCAGAAGAAAGGAGAAATCAGTACACTGAGCAAAATGGTGAAACTCATGCTTTTCCTGTAATGCTAAGCTAACTTTTTGATGTTTTATTTCAGCATTTTGGCATGCATAAGTCCAGAAGCAGTGGTGCCTGGATTAAATTCCATGTCACTTGCCAGTGTCAGCATGTGTCCCAATGTTGTTGATCTGAGCATGGAAGCAAATGCTATAGCACTCAAATATCTCAGTGAAAATCAGTTATCCCGGCTGTCTCTCAGTCGCTCAAGCCAAAACCCTCCTGCAGATTTCTCCTTCCAAGACATCTTGCAAACAAATATGGACAAGAGCATGGTGGGTCTGAGTTTAATTTCACCCAACAATATGTCTTTTGCAACCAAGAAGTACATGAAGCGATATGGGCTGATACAGGGCAATGACAGCAGTGAAGATGAAGAGGAACTGCAGGCTCAAGATGGCAGTTTTGGCACTGGCAAAAGCATGCCAGATAAAAACTGTACCCCTGTGTTGGACAGCTTCAGCCACCAGGCTCAATTATCCAAAAGAATGGATGGAAGACCTCTCGTTCACCTAAAAAGTCACAGCAGAGAGTTGACTACTAATGCTTCTCCACCAGAATTAAACAGCCCAGGTTTAAGCAATACTACAAATGAAATTTTTCCTCCCAGAACAGATCAAGCAGATGAAAACTCATTTCAGTTCCTAAAGGATTTAAAATCAAAAACCAGATTGTTACCTGGGAGGGTTGAATTCACTGAACAACCTGTCAGGAAAGATGAAGGAGATACTCAGGCCTTCTGTGGAAATCTACATACTCCAACTCTTGAAATGTTAAACCAGTCAAACAGCATAAATTCTGTTGGCACCATTCTTGATGTGAAACAACTCAGGCAATTACCAAAGCTGTTCTGAACATCCCCTGAGATGATTGCAACCACTGCTTCAAATCAGAGGGACCTCTCTGTAAAAGACTACAGGAAACCACAGATTGAGCTGTCTTTGAAGAGGTCACTCTGTTGTAGCAATGTAAAACTTGCAGAACTGAGTTTTCAGCCCAGCTCAGGGACAGCCACCTCAAAGTGCCTGGCTGAGGCAGTGCTGATCAGCATTGGCATATGTGTGCACTTTTGTTTACAGTTAGGTGTGATTTTAAAGCATATTGAAGATGAATCAACCTGAGCCCAAGATGTACTTTTAATATAATTTTAACAGGGTGATTACTTAAGTGTTCTTCTGTTGACTTTTTAAAAACAGACTTTTCCATGTTTGTGCCAACTGTGAGCCACTGATAATGTGTGTGGCAGAGCAGGGGTAAAGGAGCTAAAGCACTAATTTCTAGAAGTTTGTTGAAATGGTTGGATTACTGTGTGGGTGTTGTGTCTGTGGGGAAGGGAAGTATAACTTTGGCTTTACTTTGCATAAAATTATTTTGAATTCAGCCAAAATGGCCCATGTAACTCTCTGTATCATGAAATCTTTGAAGGAAAGGGGGGAAAGCTGGCACTTTTAAAACTTTTGTGATTGTTTTTTTCACCTCTGTGTTTTCTATTTATTTAAAATTACATACTGCTCATAAAGGTCAAAGGTTCCATTAAAAAAAATTAATCTTTAGTTGTCTAATGCTGCCTTTATTTAAGACACATGTGGCTTCCCAGTCCTTGTTAGAATGGTTAACCTGAATTTCACTGGTTCACCTGCTACTGAACTCCTCAAGGATCTGATACTGGGTGATGGGGTATGCAGAAATAATAGATTTACTTTGCTCTGAATTAATACAGAAATATTCTGTCACCAAGCATTACACTCTATTAATGAAGCAGCTCTTTTCCCATAACCTTGTGATGATAATATTGCACAAGGTGAAGAATTAGGCTGGAAGTGGTGATTCATTCCCACCCCTGGTGCGAGGACAGTGGAATGATGGTGGAGCCTTGTGTTTTCTCACTGGCCTTTTAGTACATCAGCATTCTCTAACAGGCATTGGAACAAACTCTGTTTTAGTGATGGCATTGTCTCAACAGCAGTTCAGCCAGTGGTGCTGACCTTGCCTTTCCTGTTCTGAGTGTTAAACTAGAGATTAAAACACCCCCCCACTGAAATCCTGGGCCTTTCCCAGTCAAATCCTAAGGACTGCAGTGTTAGTTTGTGGTATGTTTGAGTGGGCACTAATTGCTAATTAATTTTTTACAGAATTAGTCTGTGATAAGCCATGTGCCATTTTGAAGCCAGTAAAGGGAGGAAGGCAGCAGCTGCCTTTAAGCCATGTCAGAATTTCTCTTCTCACGCAGCCTCTTCCATCAACAAGGGTATTTGCTTCCTTTCAGGAAAGGTGCTACTTTGCTGTGCTGAAAAATAAAACCTTTCTCAGTCCCTGCATCTCCCCTGGATCAGGCATAAGCTTATTATCTGCCAGCACATTTTCTGCTGAATCAGTCAAAAAATAGTTAATGTTTTTGAACATTCCAGTGAGATGAATGAGGCAATTCATACCTCTGAGCTATTGTTGCAGGGTTTTGTTCTTTGTTTCCTATTGTAAAATGTCTGGAAACACAGGAAGATGACAGTTGTATTGGTTAATATTTTAAAGACTTTCTTCAAATGCTCAAGGGCTAGAAACAATTTGAAAACAAAAGCCAAACTACTTGCACACAGCTCAGGACAAGGGTGTGGTGTTATAGTAAGTTACACAAATCATATAATCCTGGACAGCAACCTCTGAGCAAGCAAAACATTAATTTACTGGACCAAAACAACAAACAACACCCTTCCCTTTAAGCAGAATTTTCCTTTCATATTGTGGTGCTGAGTAATTTCAAAATGTCTGGATTTCTTTTTTTCCCTGAAACATCTACTGCAATTTCAGGCAAAAAACACATGGAAAGTCAGGTCTGGCTTTGTTAACTGAGCACTGGGGCCCAATCTCTAGAGCTAGCTCACCAGGCAATGACATGGCTAATGGGGTAACATTAAAGCTTTATTGATTTGGTTTTTGTTTTCTTCTATTGTTTCTAGCCATTTCTTATTGTAATTAAGGGAAGGTATTTATAGTGCTAGTTGAAAAGGTGCATCACTGACCGCTTTACTCTGGATCGTTTTTCCCCCTCCCAACGGAAGGGTTTGATCCCTTTTCACTTGAAGAGGTAAAAATGCGGGCCGGAGCTAGGTTGAGCACGGCCCCGGCTCCCACCGCAGCGGGCGCAGGCACGGCTGGGAATGGCCCCGCAGCGGCCCTCGGTGCTCAGAAGATGCTCGGCTTCCTAATCTCCCCCGCCCAGCCCCGGCTGTTCTATCTTTAACGCTTCCTGTTGGTGAGAGGAGCCGGCTCGAAAATGGTCGTGTTTCCTGGCGGGAGGCACGGCGGGCTCTCCGGCGCGTCGTGACCGTCCCTGCCCCGCCGCCCCACGCACGCTGCCGGCATCGTGCGGGCTCCT
The DNA here is from genome assembly GCF_965178545.1 of Coloeus monedula. Lineage (NCBI taxonomy): Eukaryota > Metazoa > Chordata > Aves > Passeriformes > Corvidae > Coloeus > Coloeus monedula. The sequence goes on along the minus strand of NC_138789.1, from coordinate 23,747,325 downwards.
GCCGGCCGGGACACGGCCCCGGCCCCGGCCGTGCCGCGGGGGGAGCGGCCGGGGCTTGTGGAAACCTCTCTCACGGCCGCGTCCAGAGCGGGAGGCTGAGGGGAAGGAGTGAAAGGAAGAATAACAGCTCCGGCATTTCCCCCTGCGGGAGGGCGCGCAGGTGGCGGGGAGACAATAGCGACCCCCGCACCCCGGCCCCGCCGCCGCCCCCCTCACGTACGGCAGGTGCGGCCGGGCCTCTCCGCCGCTTGTCCTCCGAGCCCCGCGCAGGGCCGGGGTCGCCGCCTGGCCCAAGCCCCGTAGAGGGGACTGGGGGCGTCCCGGGAAGGGCTCAGCCCGGGTCCCTTCCTCCCCGCCCCGCGCCGGGGGTGATTTCGTTGATTTTCGGGTTCCCGCGCAGGCCGGCCCCCGAGCTGTCCAAAACCGCTGCCCGCCGCTGCCTTCAGGGCCGCGCTCCCCGTGGGTGCCCGGAGGAGCGGATCTGGGAGCCTCCAGCCGCTCCTGCCTTCCCCCTTTCCATGCCGGGAGCCTCTGGCTTTTCGGGGACGTTTCCACCCGTCCCGCTGCTTTGCAGGGCACCGCGCCCGCCGCATCGCCCGCCTCCCGTCCCCACGAGCCGCTCCGGGGGCACGGCGGCTTTGGCCAGGCCCAGGGGTCCCTGTCCGCCCGGGCCGGAGCTCGCCTCGGCCTGGCTCAGCCCCTTCCCCGACGGGGCGCGCAGCCGGCCCCGTGCTCCGGCCCCCACGGGGTTCTCAGCCCCGCTGGCCGTCCCGCACTGCTACGGCACGACCCAGGTCCTTTTTCTCCCTTCCCCAAGCCCCTGTCCTCCAGGCTCCGTCGCTCACATCCCAGGTTTCTGGAGGGCGAGAGGTGCCGGCTCGGTACCTGCTCCGCTCACAGTCCCCAGCATCCCCCAGCTCGGCAAGGATGCTCGGCCTCCTCCCACCCCAGAACGGGAGACGAGACAGGGAGCTCGCCACAATTCAGCCCTTCAGCAAAAATGCCCAGTGTGGGGGGAGGAAGGTTGGGGACGGGGCTGCTTTTCACCGAAACATCTCCTCTCGATGTGCTTTATTTACCTCCTCTTGTCCCAAAGCAGCCCACACCCCTTCCCCCTCTCTCAACATCTCCAACAATTTATTTTGGCTCATTAAATTTAATTAAGAACGGAGTAGGTTTTCCATATTTAATAATTAAAAAAAAAAAAAAAAAAAAGGGAAAAAAAAAAAAAAACAGGGCCATAATAACCTCCAAGAGTACTAAAATAAAGAATCGCTATTCAGATGCGGGCAGCCACAGAGCAATTTTTTATTACTCTTTTTTTTTTTTTTTTTTTTTTTTTCAGTGTCTTTTTAAGAGCATCTAAGCACACACACATAAAAAGCTAGAAGGCATGCATTCCGGAGTTATTCCTATGCATATCCCTGCAATAATTTTCCGCTTTCCTTCGATAAAATTGCCAAATAATAATGAATCATTTCATAAATAATGGGTTTAGAAGCTTATCAGGGCAGGCGGGCCACTGCTGGGGTTTTATCTCTCTCGGCCACATTGCAGTAGTGTTCCGCTCTCCATACTAAATAGGAAACTGGACGTGATGTGGAATTAGAGCCTACCCAGCTGAAGCCACCCAACACTTACTACAAATATAGCCGCGATGCGTAGGCCACAAAATGGCTCCACTCACTTTTCCCAATGAAAAGCAAATGGTGAGTAAAGAAGAATCGGCTCTGCAGAGCGCTGGGCGCTGGGGGCGGCGGGATGCGGTTTTGGGGGGCTCCGGAGGGCAGCGAGTGGGCTTTGGGGGGCTTCTGCCCCACGTGAGAGACAGGCGAGCAGGGAAAAAAACACAAAATCTTTTCCGCGGTTGGGTTTAATCTTTTTTATTCTTTGATGCGGGGTGGGTGAGGAGGAGAATACGCTTTCCCCTTTGAAACTGTGGGGTGTGGCACCCCCACCAAGCCGGGACCCTCGGGCTGCGGCTGCGAGGCGGTGGCTGGGACGGGCTGGGGGGCGCTGGGGGCGAAGCGCCCACGGGGCCCGGGTCCCGCAGCCTCTCCCCAGGGACAAACTCCAGGACACGGCCCGGCAGACAGCCAGAACCTGAGCGCTTGTCCCCGACAGGGGGTCCCCGATATCCTGCTCCCTCCCGCCCCTTCTCTTTGGGGCGATATCCCTACAAAGAGCCGGCGGGAGAGGTGCGCTTTTGGGTTGGAAATTTCCCGCTGATCGGCTGCTGGAAAACAAAAGGATTTTGCGGAGCAGAAACCAGCGGGCGGGGATTTAATGCCCCCCCTCCATTTTTTTCTAAACGAAACCACCCTAATTTAAGGCAAAATACTGCTGCTATCTTTGCGGTTTTGTATATTTCGTTTTTTAACGAATGCGGGAACAGACGCCATCGGGATTATTTCTTTTTTCACGAAGGAGAAAACCTAATTTTTTGTAATTTCGTTGGCGGGGTGAACCGGCCTCGCCTTCCTGTCGCTGGGCGGCGGGGAGCAGGCTCACTCTGCCGCCGGCCCGGTGCCGGCTGTCGCGGTTCCTCGGCCCGGGAGCGCGGCCGGGAACCGGCCCCTCGAGGAATTTAATTTGCCCCTTTAGGAATTAAATTTTCCAGCCGGACGTGGGAGAAACGCCGCCGCCGTCGCCGCTTCGTGCGAGCCCATCGGGAGAAAAACAACCCCGTGTCCGGCCCCGTCTGTGATTTCCTCCCGGGAAGACCGGGCTTGCAGTGTGTCCAAAAAACCGCCCAATTCGCCCCAAATATAGGGCGCTTATTTTCACGCCTTTTTATCTCTGTTTATTTTTTTTTCCACGCCAGGCCATGGCCGTCGCTCGTTGTGGCCCCGTGTGCGAGGCGGCGGCTCCCGGCGGCGGCGGGGGGGGGACCCGGGGGTGGCCGCTGTCCCCTATCACAGGGGCCTCCCCGGGGTGCTGTCCCCTCCTTCCCTCTCCCCTGCACCTTTTTCCCTCCACTGATCTCTGGCAATCCGGACCCACGAGATCCACCCTCTCCTTTTTTTTTTTTTCTCCCCCCCTTCTCTTCCTCCCAGGATTTAGCAGTTTTATCCCGATGCGGGTGTCCTTCCTCTCTGTAAAGTCGTAAGTACCTTGAGGTGGGAGGAGTAAATTCAGCCTGACACTGAGAGCGCTTTTGTTGAAACAGGAGAGACTTGCGGTGTCCCTACTTAAATATGACACATGTGAGTAATCTCTTCCTATACAATATCGGAATAGGCAATTAGATTTTTCTTTCTAGAGGGCTGGCGGGAAGGGGGCTGGAGGGAAGGCCGAGAACTTGTGCTTTAGGTGGTCGTATTTTTTTATTTTGTTTTCCAGCGAGATAGTGAGATATGGCCAAAAAAAAAAAAAAAAAAAGGGGGGGGTTCTCGCGACTCAGCCTATCAGAAACGAAATAAAAAATTTCTCGAGGCAAAGGAGTGAGAAGGATGGGTGGCAGCTCTCTGCTCCGTGAAGCTCCTTATTTATATGGAAAAGAATAACCAATCAATCAAACAAAAGTAATCTAAAAACGAACGAGGTGATATGTGGGAGATAAAGCATAGAAATAATCGCGATATCGCTGTTTGGCCTCGGCGCGAGGTGCCCTGTCGCGACAGCATTTGTTCTGTGGGAGAAGGGGGACAATGCTGCGTGCGGCCGCGGCCGGGCCCCTTCCTCCTTCCTGCGGTAGAGAATGCGCGGGGGCATTGGCTCCGTTAGGGGCTGGTTTAACCCGCTCTCCTCCAAAAAGTGGTTTTAGGTGTATTTCGATCGTTTATAAATAATAAAAAATAATCATGGGAGGAGAAGGGGCCTCCCGTGAGGCTAAGGCCGCTGCAGGCAGGCCGGGCCGCGACTGGGCTGTCTCCGCAGGGCAGCGGACACCGCCGGGGACCCCAAAATGGGGAGAAATAACCCCCAAATAGCGGAGGCCCCTGAGCCTTCTCCGTAATTTGGCCGCATAATTTAACCCGCACCCTTGGCGGCGCTCCGGGCGCTGCCCGAGCCCCCCTCGCTGCTCCAGCCGCCCTGATGGTGCCGATGTGGATCCCCGAGGGGCGCCGGGAGCGTGGCGGGGAGTCCGGCCCGTCCCCGGCGTGCGGGACCGGGGAGCTGCGAGACGTCAAAGCGCCGCTCCGCGAGGCCCCGTGACGTCACAGCAGGGTCGGGGCGGGTGGGGTGGACCCACAGACCCCCCCCCCCCCGGCCTGCCAGCAAACTCTGAATGATTTGGGGTGATCAGGAACTCCCCCGTTTCTCACCGACGAGGTCTAAGCCCCGAAGCGGCCCCCCCACGTCGGGGCGGTGCCCGTGGAGGGGTGAAGCCCCCCTTGGTCCCCATCCGGGGCCTCCCCTGACCGCTGCCTCTCTCCGCAGGACGATGGACAGGCCGCCCGCCCCGCCGCCCCCCAGTGACCCCCGCGATGCCCGCCCCGCCCGGCGGCACGACTCGGAAGCGGAGACCACGAGCGAGCCGGAGAGCAGCCGCGGGGGCATGGAGGCGCCGGCGGACCCCCAGCTGCTGCTCAACGGGGCGGCCAAGGAGGCGGGCCGGCCCTCCCCCGGGCCCCCCGCCGCCCCTGTGCCCGTCATCGAGCTGGTGCGCCGGGGGGGCTCCCTGGACATAAAAAGCCGTGAGGCGGCGGGGGAGGCGATGCAGAGAGCGCCGGGAGCCGAGCCGTGCCGCGCCGCCGAGGCCGCCTGCGAGGCCCGCATGGTGCAGCTGAGCCCCCCCGCGCTCCCGCTGCAGCCCCACGGCAGGGCCATGCTCTACAACCTGGGCCAGCCGCTGGCCACCATCAACAGGTCCGTGTCTCCCCTATCCCATCCCATCCCGGAGCGGCTTCCCCGGGGGGGGGGGAAAGCGGCTCGGTTCGGGGCGGCGGGAGGCGCGGGGCGGAGATGCGGGGGCAGAAGCAGCAGCATCCCTTCCTCCGCGCGGGGCTCGTCGCTTAGGCAGCGCGGGTTTGCGCACACAACTTTGCAAAGAGAGAAAGGGAAAAGGGGGGAAAAAAAGGTAAAAAAAAGAAACGAAAAACTCGTTCCTCGAAGGTAAAATATTTACGGTGGTGAAGTCCCGGGCAGAGCGAAAGGGTCCGTCAGTAAACGGATGAGAACCGCTTTAGCTCTTCGGAGCTCCCAGGGCTCTCTCTGTTCTCCGACGAGTCCCGCAAATTAGAGAAAGGCACAGCAGAGGCTCTGACAGGGGGCTGAGCCAGCCCGGGGGTGTGCAGGGACGGACCCACTGCGGTGCGGACCCGGCCCGGGTGGACGTGCGTGCCCGCCTGCGGGAGAGCTCAAAGCCGCGGGAATGGGGTGGATTTTGCCCTAAGCCGCAAGTCTGGACGCCCCACGCCGCTCACATCCCCCTGCCCACGCCGGGCTGCCGTCCCTCGCTGCGTGTCCCTGGTTGGCCGCGTGTGGTGTCACCGCACGACCCCGGGCTCGGCTTCGTGAGCCGTGAGCTCGCTCCGAGGTCACGGAGCGGCTCCGCTTCCCGCCGGCCCCGGACGCTCCCCCTACCGCGGGGCCGGGCCGGGGGGTGTCGGTGTGTCCTCACGGCCTCGCTGCCTTTCTTTGCAGCGGGTTTTTCGGCGAACCGGATTCTTTCTCCATGTACGGCAGCAACCGGGTGAAGCGGAGACCCTCTCCATACGAGATGGAGATCACCGACGGTGAGAGAATTTCGCCCCTGCGCCACCTCTTGGGGGGGGGGGGTGGGGGTGTCCCCATCTGCTGAGGGGGACAAGTTCCTGCACTTTGCCACACTCTGGCACTAAATCCCGAAATAATAAAAGGACTAAATCCCCAAAGCCCCCAAGACGCGAGTAGGATGCCCAGGGAGTCAGGGTGGCTCTCCGGTAAGAGGAGCCCACAGCGGTCCCCAGCAGCGTGCCCGATGAGTTTGCCTTCACCCAGCACCCAGCGGAGCAGTTCAGTTTGTGGCTAATTATATCCCTATTCTGCAAATTGCTTAGAGATTAGACCCTAAAGAAGGAAATAAATATAAGTCTGTTGAAGTGCAGATCAGGGCCATTGCAGTGAGGTGTTGCGTCCGTAAACCCTTCCAGCCAGGAGACGTTCGCACTGCAGACCACAGCCTTGGGCAGAAAGGACAACCTGCCTTTAAAGCGCCGGGGAGCAAAGAGCTAACACCGTGCTGAGGTCTGCAGCGGCGCGGTGGGATCGTGGCCTTAATTCGGTATACATCCACAAACTGTTCCCGTCTGCCGTGGAGAAACGTCTCGTGGCAGAGTCTGGGGGGAGATGTGGAAGGTGACATTCTGGTGTTTCATTCTGGTGGTCCCAGATGCGGGCATCCCTGTTGGAGCTGCAGGATAATTTCGGAGAATGGAAGGCAGGGAGAGGGCAGGGCACGATCTACTGCCTGCTCCTGGCAGCAGGTGTGGGATGCTGTGTGCAAGAGCGCATTTGTCCACGGGATGCTGCCCATGCAAAGGGACATTTGCAAGAATAGTTTACACGTGGAAGGCCACCCTGTTTATCTCTGAAGTTATTAGCCCGTACACATGAGATTCACTGAAATGTGTTTTCTCTTTAGCAATTGTAAACACTGTATTTAAACTGCTGGACAATTAATTTTCCTCCTTTCCAGCTAGCCATCCTTTTCTCTACCCAGCTAATCTAAGATCAAATCATAACCTGCATCAGTCTAAAATAATACAACCCGAAATGACAGGCTCAGGGTATTATCTGCATTCATCAGTCCTTCTGTCCCCACTTTCCGCCCTCTTGGTCCTTTCAGACTGCAGCCCCGTGGGACAGGGGATATCACAGCCCCAGCACAAGAAGGGCTTTTTGTCTGGGTTTTGATTCCGAGGCTTAGCGGTTACGGGGAAAAGCCCATCAAATCTCGGTGTCTGACTAAAGCTTTGGACTTGCTACTAAATTAGGTATTAAGGATTACAGAAGTACTTGGTTGTAACCAAGTTTTTGAACGTGTGGTTTAATGCAGGTGTACAGATTTGGCCCAATCCTGCAGGTCCTGGTTCATGTGAATTTCCAAGACTGGACTCAACATTTTTTGGGCGAAAAAATAGGTGTCAGGTTATGTTGTCTAAACAGGAGCAGTTCGGAGGGATGTACATCCCATGCTGAGGCATCTGTGTAGCGTGAGAGGCTTTGCTTATTGCTCTGATTGTCACCTGCTGGGTGACATCCACAGCACACAGGAGCACCACTCTTGAGGGTCCTCAGCCCTTGGGATCTGCAGAAGGGCAGGGCAGTCTTGCCAGACTTTGTGCTTGTGGGGTTTATCCGTAAGAAAATGAGTGGTGGGGGTTTTGCAAGTGTTTCTTTATCTATTTTATGGAAATTTTGTTCCACTTAATATGTTCTTTTAAAATAGCCAGAAGTGAAGATAAAAATGAAAAAAAATATCTCTAAAAAAGTATATCCTGGAACTCTGGAAGATCATCTTTTTATTAATTTTCCTCAGACTTCTTATTACAATTAAAAAAGCATCAGTCAATCCATTAGAACAAAATCCAGGCAAAAATTCTCATCTGATTGCTTGGATTAATTATGAGGCAAGTTTCTTTATGAGAAATAGATTTTCTATTATAACACAGCTATGGGGCATTTTAATTTTCTCCATTGCTTGACACATTTTGGCCAAAACCTGATCTCCTTCTAAAATATATGTTTAATTCAGTTGGTAGAGGAATCAAGAATTTGAGTGGTGTCAGAATTTGTTTTATATACTGAAGCTTGATTTGGGTGCCCCTGGATGAAAATGAACAGGTCTTTTTTATTTTTTTTTTCTGATTTCTGACCTATTTATGAACAGATGTCTTTTAGTCATCAGCTTTCAGTGAACAGAGACACATATTTAAAGCCTGTGAAGAATTAAAGTCTCTTTAGCTTTTTTTTAATGAGCAGTATCCAAGATGGGGTTATTTCTCATACTCTTATGGGAGTAAATAGTTTTTAAGCTGCATCTCTTTCTGGACTCAAGACCGCTTACTTTGTCTTGTCTGGAAAGAGCAGTAAAGTGTTAAAAATGTCATAATATTGTAGTAGGATGTAGCACATTCTTCACTGCTTAATTAGTAGTGCTGCTGAGGTCCCTTTGGTCCCTGCCACCTTCCCCACAATCCTGTGGCATAGCAGGCTGTGCACATCAGGGACAAGAAACCTTCCCTTTTCATGAGCTCTTGCACATTGATTCGTACAAAGGTATTAGGTGCTGTTTGGGGGTGAAGACTGCCTTTATTAAAGCATCACACTGGAATCTTAGAGGTCATAGGTGTGTCTGTCCTTTCTACAACCCCAGTTTATCCCAGGGACTCTCTGTGATTTTGGGGGACTCCCAGCTCTGAGCACACCATGAGGAGGAGTGAGTTGTGTGGCTGCTCACACACTCCATAAGCTGGCAGCTTTAACCTGGCTGCTTGGGAGTGTGTCCCCATGCAAACCCTGCAGTGCAGGGTATTCTGTGTGACGTGCTGGATGTGATGAAGGAACTCAGTTTCCCCTGAATGGAGGAAAGTGTGATGGTATCTGATCATCTGGAACAAGGGATACCACTTCTCCTGTTGTGCTAGGTGGGACCTGGAGGTACAGCCTGACTAGGATACTTATAAAAAGTCACACCTGTTTGGCTCCTGTGCCACAGTCAAGGCAGCCAAGAGTTTTGCTAGAAAAGAATAAAGGTGTTTAAATGAGCCCCGGGGTGCTGGTTTCACTGGGTGATGTCAGAGCTGTGGCTTAAACTGCTCACCAAGGCCAGGGGCTTGTTCCCACCAGGAGGGAGAAGTTAGGCAGGTGTCTCAGAGTGGGAAAACAGGGGAGAGATGGTGGGAATGGGAATTCCACAGTCCTTTGGGGTAAGACTCACTGAAGTGTTACCTGCAAGTCTTTGCTTCCCACTCTGTGATGATTTCATTGTATGTGATGCTTCCAATCCCATGGGAGTTTCTGCTGTGGTCATCCTTCCAGATTTTCATGAGATTGAGGTGACCTTCCATCGTTGATGTCTCCTGGAGGAGATGATGGAAAGGATGTAATAATAAAAACATCTCATGATAGTGTTCTCTTACATGAGGTGGTTTCCATGGACCCAAGAACCTGCCATCCTGATTTACAGCACTGCTGCTCCTGCAGCGCTGTACTTTTCTGTAGATGTGCTTTTGGGTCACTTCTAGCACAGAGACAAAGCTTTTCTCATGCCACCAGGAGTTACCCTGATGTGCTGAAAGGAGAATTAGTGTGTTTTGTGCCTTCATCCTGTGTAGCATCCCCTGTCAGAAACATGGCTGTAAAATTTCAAGGATTTAATTGGAGGCTACATGTAATTAGGCCAAATGGACACCTCCAGCAATTTGGGATCCCATCTCCAACTAGTGCCAGAGGGAGTTTTTGCCCTGTGGCAGAGCTGTGTAGAGAGAGCAGGCAGTCCTCAGGTCAGCCGTGAAACTGTTCCATCCTCACCTGTGATCACCCTTCTGGCAGGACACTGCCTTCCCTCTGTGGGTCACATCGCTACCTGTCCTCATTCCTATGGGGCAAACCCCATTGCCCTGTTCCACTCAGAGGGCTGGTGGCAACCCTGTGGTCGCTCTCAGCAGGGAAGACCTCTGGATCTCAGAGTTGTCAAAGCCTCTGCTCAAGCTAATTCCCTCCCATCCCAATGGTGTGTCCTTTAGACAATTTTTGGGATAGAAAATAAAGCCATCTAGCGATACAAAATTTTAATAGGACCATTGTTGCTGGGTTACCCTTGTTGATGAGTTGAGATACCCTAAAATTATTGCAGCCTTCTGCGCACTTATCATGACACATGAGAGGTAAATTTAGCTATCTGAGGATCCAAAGAGATGCACCTCAACTTTTTCCCTTGCAGTGGATCAAACAGAAGTTATGGCTTTCTCCAGTTAGATGGAAACTCTTATTTCACTGCCCTGATGATTAAACCTCACTAAAATTAGTCAGGTAGTTAATCTGCAAAACAGTGACCTTTTCAGCAAAGTAATACCTGGCCTGTTGAGCCCTGCTCCTAATTCTGCGTGCTTGGGATTGCAGGTCCTCACACGAAAGTGGTTCGTCGCATTTTCACCAACAGCCGGGAGAGATGGAGGCAGCAGAACGTCAACGGGGCCTTTGCAGAGCTGCGCAAGCTCATCCCCACCCACCCGCCTGACAAAAAACTGAGCAAGAACGAGATTTTGCGCCTGGCTATGAAATACATCAACTTCCTGGCCAAGCTGCTCAACGACCAGGAGGAAGAAGGAAACCAAAGGGGCAAAGTGAACAAAGACTCGGGGATAGTCCAGGAAGACCTCCTGCAGGACATGTTGTCTCCCAACTCTAGCTGTGGCAGTTCTTTGGACGGAGCGGCGAGCCCGGACAGCTTCACGGAAGAGCACGAGGCGCTGGATTCGAAGCACACGCGGAGCCTGCACCACGCCATCCTCCCCGTAGAAGGCAACGCGCAGCGGTGATTACCCTCACACTGCTCCCGAGGCGCACGGGGGAGAGGCCAGGCCTGGCTGTGCCGTTGCTGGAACTTGTGCTTGTGGGATTTGTGACTCTGCCTTTCCCTGGGAGCTCGGGCTGCCCACTCTCCCCAGCCTGGGGCAGAGAGGCCGGCACGTTAGCTGAGGACAAGACCAACCCAGATGGACGTTCGGGGTTTAGGTACGTGACCGTACAAAGAAGAAAAGCATTGAATTCATCTTCGTTGTACAGAACTGCTCGGGATGGGACTCCGCAGAGGGGAAGGAGATGTGGCTGGTGCCTCTCCAGAGTTTAGAGGGTTTTCAGGCCACTTGGTGACCGTCTCTTTTCAAGCAATCATCTGGGGGAGACATGGAACTCCTCTTTCACTGCTGACGGAGGCCATCGGTGCTTTCCAGCTCCACGTGGTGCTGGAAACTGCTGCATCACTCCAGCGCTGCAGCACTTCTCCAGCCTGTGGCACATCCAGCTGGTCTGAGCAGGAGCTTGACCACGTGTTCCTGTTGTCCAAGAATTTTTGACTGTATCTTTTTAAAGAGGTGAAAAAATACCCTCAGCAAAAGAACTATTAAAAGGATTTAGAGTATTTCTTTTTCTCTCCTTTTTTCTTTTCTTTTCTTTCCTTTTTTTTTTTTTTTTCCTTCCCTTACTTCCTTTCCCTTCTATCTGATTTTGGATTGTTTGGGCTTGTTGTATTTATGACGTGGGATTACTTCTGTCTAACACTGTCATGCAGTATCCACTGAATGAAAAGGTACATAGGTGTTTTCTGCCACCCTCCCAGTCCCTGATCCTTCTGATGGTAACACTCAGCAGGTGAGTTTCAAGCCTGCTGTAGTCTCCTAGAGTTTTTCCAGTGGTTTCTGTAGGGCCAGAACTTCTCTCAAGAAAGATGAATTTCAGAGTTGGGAAGGAAAGAAAATATTTGCTAGTGAAGTATCTCCTTGGACTGGGGGATTTTTAAATTCAAAAAAGCAAAAAAAAAAAGGCAAAAGGAGTCAATGATGTATCAACAGTGTGCGTGTACATAGGGTTATAAAAAGGTTTTTTAATGGTATGCTTTGAATTTTTTGGTTTTATTGTGTGAAAATGGTGGTTCAGCTGTGCCAATGCCCACAGTGTGGACAACAATGCTGGATTTATTTTGGCGTTAGGAGGGTCCTCACCTGTCAAGGTTGGTAGGAGTCCACAGATCCTCTCTGAATCTTGTGGGGAAGCAGTAAAAGCAGTGTGGGATTAGCCCCCATTCCTGAGTGCTCAAATTAGTGCAAAACTGAGCTCTGTGACTGAGCTGATCCTCTGATTGTGCTGGCCCCCAGGAGGATATTTGGGAAACAGGGGAGCAGGAGGCTGCTGCTGTGGTGGCTGGGAGCTGAGAACCACCCTGTCCCATCACCACTGCATCAGGACCATCTCTCACCAACCCATCTCCTGATGGAGCGTTTGCCCCAAACCCATCCTCTCCCTCTGCAGATATGTCAAGGCACAGAAATCTCTACCATGATACAGTAGAAAAAAAACCCAAACCCACACACAAACATCCTTTGGAAGGGAATAAATCTTTTTGAGTGGGGACATCTTCCACCGCACTCGTGCCTTCCCAAGGGTGCTGAGGTACAAGGGAACACAGAGAATTTGAGTGCGTGTCTGCAAGCCTGTCCAGGCTTAATTCAGAGCCGTGTCATTTCCATCCCTGCTTGGTTTTGATACCTCTTTGTAAATAATAGGTAAAAGTCTGGCGTGTGGCTTGGCTTGTTAGGCGGAATTAGTTGCCTGGGAAGGGATCCTGGCCCATGCAAGGATTTCCAGCATAGCCCCCAAATTCTTGGAAAGCACCAATCTCCCCCATCTTAAATTGGGGAAAAGGAGGAAAACTCTTGGGTCTGGATTGTGCATGGGGGTTTTTCCTAGAGGAGGTTACCTGCAGGGCTGGGCCAGGGAAGGTGCTGGTGGGTGAGGAAGTGACGCTGAGGAAGAGGTTTGGACTGGTACTGGTGCCAGGGGTAGGACGGGCAAGCAGCAGCGGGCTGCCAGGGGGCCCTCGGGGAAGGGAGGGCGGTGCTGTCACACAGGTAAAACTGTTCCTGGTTCCCAAAGAACCCTGGGTGGGCTATGTGGGGGTTTTGCACCCTTGTTATTAAACTGTCGCAAGAAAAAAAATTCACCAATACTCAGAAATCCCTCATTCCACACAAATCCATCACTTCTTGTTTATATTTTCTCGGTAGCTGAGCAGTCGGGAAAATGGTACAACCTTGGCAGCACCCCCAAACGCCCCCAGGCACTCGCACTCCTGCAGGGAGTGCCGCAGGTCTCCCGGGGTATGTACAGTTGTACTTTAATTGTGATTTGAATGGTACATTTCCTCTGCCCACCTCTCCTCCTGCCTGCTTCACCTCTCGCTGTGTGGGCCATCACCCCCCATTCCTGTTGGAAACAGCGCTCTGGGGCAGTGTCGTACCGTGTGAGTGAATTCCTGCCTTATGAATTTTGTTTTTTTCAGCCCCGCCCCTTTCTCTGCCACCCTCCCCTTGGATTTCTGCATTTTTTCTGCAGAAATGAAGTAACCAGACCTGGTACCCTGAGTCTCAACCCACTGTGGATGTGCTATTTAGAAAACACATTTGTCGTAATGTGTGTGTATATATAAATATATATATATAATGAATATATCAAGAATATTTCTAAATAAAGTTTTACAAAGCAGCCTCCACTCGCTGTCTGCCTCTGTCCCACCTCACCACTTGAATCCATCATTACTTTGGTGTTTCATCCCTGAGTGTTGAGGGGTGACGATGCCAGGGTGGCCCATTCCCAGACAGCCAAAGGCATAAACAGGCAGCAGAAAACGTTGCAAAAGGATCTGCTATTTTTTTTTTTTTTTTCTTGCTTGACTCACACCGTCCAGCCTGGGCTGGGCTTCTGCAAAGAGAGCAGGCGGGAGGAAGAGCGCGCGGGGCCGGCAGGAAGGAAGGCGGGCGATGAAGCAATGCCCCGCCGCAGGCGAGCGTTACCAGCCACCCCCACCTTACCCCCAGCGTGTTATTTGCAGGTCCCCCAAAGCTTCCAGTGGCCTTTTCCCGTCTTTTGGCGAGGCTGACTGTGCGAGGAAGGGGCTGCTGGGGGCCATGCTACTTCCCTTCGCACCATGGCAGGCGTTCAGCCATGATTTAACGGGCAGTGAGAGTAATTCCTCTTTTTTTTTTTTTTTTTTTTTTTTTGGAGAGAAATTATCACAGCCACGTGCACAAGTGCTTTTAAAAATATACAGCATTAATTAGGGAGTGTTTACAGGCTAAGTGGTCCATTGAACATGTGTGTGTTTATGTATATATCTCTCTCTCACATATATATATATATTTTTAATATCCATACCTACAGCACCATGCTGCTGATGGTGGCTGACACTGTACTGAGCATGGAGCAGATGAGCAGGAATGGTACCACAAATGTTTTATTGTCTTTAATTTCCATGAATTACAGAGTTGCCTATTTAAACAAACCCTTTAGAGTATCCCTTGCATTTTTAAAGCCTGTCCCCCAAAAGCTTAGCTGCTAACCCTTCCTCCCCAGCTGCCTGGTAGCTAACACTTGCTTTTAAGGTTTCTGAGTGAAATTTCCCCCCAGATGGGAGAGAAGACCCTTCCTCAGGCTCCAGCCTGGGGGTGTAGGGAGCCCTGTCCAGGCACAGCCCCAGATGAGGGACATGGGGGTCCCCTCCACAGCCAGACTGAGCAAAGCCTCCACAGCCAGGACTGGGCTGGTTCCACCCCAGGCACTGGGACAAGGCGTGGGGCAGGTGTGGGGCAGTGTGTGGCTCCTGGAGTTTATCTGGAGCTGGGAGATCATGGCTGTACATCTGTTTTAAGTCCTGTCGCCCATCCTCTGCCAGCCCAGCAAGAGCTGATAGCTCACCCACCGGTTATCTCTGCCTCCCACCTCCTGACTCTCTCCCTCCCTCCTTCCATTGCCAGGACAATTCTCCTTTCACCCCCCCCCTTCTGCTTTTTTTGCTTTCTACAAACAAAATGTCCTTAATGGCCACAAGTCTTTTGCAGCCAGCAAAGGAAGAAACATCCTTAAGGGAGAAGCACCTGCAGGGTGAAGGCTTCAAACCACTCCGTGTATATTTAGAGGTTCTATAACCTATGGAAAGGGCTGAGAGGTTTCCAATGCCACCTGCTCCATGGTGGGAGGGTCAATGTGCTTCACTCCTGACTGATCTTGCTGGTGGGGAGATCCTGGGTGCTGATGTGACAGGACAGGCTCCAGGGTTGTGTCCCCAGGTAGTGGCTTCATGTTGGCCATGCTGTAAAGAGCATCCTTCTTCCAGCATCTTCTTCTTCAGGGCATCTGGACCTTGATGCTCCTTGGCCACCAAGATGAAATGCCACAGAAGGTATCAGACATTCACCTGCCTTTGTGTTTCTTTTTAAAAAGTAATTTTCTAAAGCCCTTCCCATTCTTGTCTTCCAATGGAAAGTTTAATTAATTTCTCATCAAATGGTAATTTCTTTTTACAGTCATGTTGTGTTGCAAATGGTGATGTGCACTGCTCTGTGGATTCGAATAGATGGGGAAAAAACGTCAACCCAAGCTGGTTTTTCTCTGTTTATGCAAAACAGGAAAGCAAGTGGGGAAAAACGCCCTAAGGTTTCCTCAGCACAGAAGGGCAGGAGGGCAATGGCGTGGGTTTCGTGGGTGGCACTGCCCTCAGCAGGGACAGTGCTGGGCTTCATTTCTCAGTGGTGGCACCACAATGTGATGGGTGTTCTGGTCTGTAGGGCAGGAAATTTTCTGGGAAGTAGTGGGCTCTTCACAAACTTGAAACAGGTGCATGTCAAGGTGTTTTGTTTATCCAGTTTTCTAATGTGTGCCAGGAACTCGGTGACATTCAGGCTTCCAGTGGCAGAAAATTTCCCTTACCAGTGCATGGATGACACTGGGGAGTGAGAACAGAGGGGACTTGACATTGAGATAAAATTGACTTAAAAACCAGAGAGAAGGTGGGAGGAATGCATATGTCCAAGACAGCAAAACAAGAAACACAAAACCCCCAAATCACCCCAAAACTGGGCAGCTTCTATTTTCAAGCCTCATTATATATTTTTAATTACAGCCTTTTTGGCCAAGCGACGTTGAGGGCAGCCTGCACTGGCAGCCCTGCCTGGGAACACCGCTGAAGCCAGGAGCAAGGACCTGCTTCATTAAGGGCATTCCCACGTAATTGAATGAAACATGATCACGGAAACGACAGGACCCAAACATTCCCACCCCGGCAGCCGATGAGAAAGCTTCTCCTCTTCGCTGTGACAGGCCAGTGACAGCAGCAGGAGTAATTTATGGCTCCTGGGACTGCTCGATCTGCTCTGCATCCCGGGGCTTATCCCTGACATTCCCACCGCCACACAAAGGCTGCAGCCGGCCAGTGGTGCCCAGGGGACACCGCGCTGTCACACGCAGCAAGGAGATGAGCACCGAGCAGGATCCTCTCTCCCCTCCCAGCCTTATTCTTTCTCTCTGGTCTTCCTGCCTCTCCTTTCACCTTATTTCTCACTCCCGCTTTTTTTTTTTTTTTTAGTTTCCATCCCAAAATTGGGATGGGAGATCAGGGCTAGGGGTGGATGGGAGAGGATGGGGATGCTTTGAGACCGCAGGGGCTCATGAGGGGGGACCTGCACCACTGATGGAGATGCAGGAAACCTCTGGGGGGTGCGTCCAACAGGCACTTCCAAACTTCTCCCCCCTGTAGACATTCCTTTTCCCCTGCTCTTGGAGCTATTCTCAGCCGCCCCAGTGACCTTTCCGGGGAACAATTTACTATTGTGTTTTGGTGAAGCCCAGCCTCTATTTTTACACTCTGTTTTGCTGATGCGGGCGCAGGGAGCGAGACGGGAATCCAGCAGGAAATGGGAGGGAGCGTCTGGAGCATGGTTAGAACTGCCCCGGCGCTTTGATGTGCCGTGGCCGAACCCGTCCGGCAGCGCGTGGTGGGGCCGGGGGCTTCTCTCCCTGACCATGCCTCTGGCAAACCCCGCATGGCACCAGCTTAATCTGGCCGTGCCAAGGTGGGAATGGGTCCTGCAGCAAAGGGCTGGCAAAGCCGCGGTGGTACCTTGCTCAGTGCAGGCACCGCAAAAAGAAAGGCAGCTTTCGGCTGGCATTGTGTAGCGCAAGGAAT
Organism: Coloeus monedula; assembly: GCF_965178545.1. Taxonomy (NCBI): domain Eukaryota; kingdom Metazoa; phylum Chordata; class Aves; order Passeriformes; family Corvidae; genus Coloeus; species Coloeus monedula. The sequence continues at coordinate 23,730,659 of NC_138789.1, read as the reverse complement.
GCTGGAAAGAAGGGAAGGGGGTGATTTGCTGACTGGGCTAGGAGAAGTTTGGGAACATGCCCAAGGGTGTCCAGGAAGGTATGGCAGAACATCCTGGCTTGCATCATGTGAAATGAGCAGGCTGGAAGTGGCAGGTCTTTTATGTGAGGTGCTTTCAAGTTGTGGTCCTTCCTGATGTGGGACCTGCAGCCAGGCCAGCCAGGAGTGAATGGCTCTAAAAATGCCAAGCATCACAGCCTAGATTGACTAGGGAAGTGTGGCTGCCTGCACGCCCTGTTCACCCCGTGTTTGTGGCAGGGGACAAGAGTCCCACTCCAGATGTATATCTGGGCAGATGGCCAAAGGCCAGGGAAAGGAAGGGAATGTGTCCAGTCCTGCAGCTGTTCTGCTTCCACCACTGTCACCACCTGCAGCACAGCCCCTGAGGTAGGAATAGGTCCCTGCTGCCCAGAGCTTGCCCAGAGCCCACAGAAACCAGAGGTAAGGTCATCCTGCATGTCTGAAGGGTCCAGCCATGGTCTCACCCACTGCCCATCCAAGGCTGCCTGGGGGGGATTGGGAGCAAGGGGATGCTTTACAGCAGCTGTCCCATCTCCAGAGCACTTTGCTTGCTGTGATACATCCCTTCACACGCTGCTGTAGCTGAAACAAAACACATCAACACCGTCCCAGTTGTGTGTCTTGCAACCATCCAGCATCACAGAACCACAGCTCTGAGCACCCAGCCTGCTCCATCCCTAGGAATAGCATTGAAACAGGAGCTGGAGGCCGGTGGGGGTGTCCTGGGGGGGTCAGTCAGCAGTGTGCCATTGTGGATGCTGTGGGTGGGAAGTGCCTGCTCGGCGTGGGGAAGGCTCTGTGCTTGCCGGGTGTGCAGCTGGTGAACTGGTGCCCTGTGCATGCTGGGCCAGGGAGCAGGCGAGGAACAAGCCTGGGTGGGACATCATTGGGGTGTGTTAGTGGTGACACATCGGCAGAGCCGCCTGTGTGACAAGGAGTCACAAACATACACTCCACAAATAGCTGTCCATGCACACGGCAGGTGAGTGTGCACTGACTTGCTCCCACATGCACAGTCTGTGGGCTCTTGCACTGCAATGGTGCACAAGCACAAACACTCCTTTTGCCCGTCCCACTCCTGTGGGCATGTCCATGGATGCCCGTCTGCAGACAGTCCTAAACACACGTTTGGATGGGTGTGGACATGCAGTTCTGCATGTGTCTTCAAGCCACACAAGCCCATGACACGCTCACACATGTGGCCCCTGCTCCTTGCATGCTGCCCTGCTGCCTGTCCCCACCAGACAAAACACCAGGGTGGTTTTGCTTTTGGCTGTCATCAGCAGAAATCACTCACAAGCTGCTCCCTGCCTCATCCTAGCAAACCCTGAGCTGCTTTTTCCCTTCTGGATCAGGTGGCACCAAACCATCCCGAGCAGGTACTGGATGTTTTTCCCGGGGTGTTTCCAGGGCGGCACGAAGGCTGAGCTGAGCCGTTGCTCCTATCTCGGCTCTCTGCCCGTCCCTGCTTCCATCCTGCTCCGAGCCGCTCCCCTCTATCGCTGCGTGCAGGTGCCGCGGGATGGGGATAAGGCCCTGCATCCATCCACACACCCCAAGGGACGGGTGGTGTGAGCGGGAGCGTGTCTGTCCCCTCCAGCGGGGACACCGTCCCCTCGCTGGCAATGCCAACGCCACCGCCCGCTGCTCCGCTCTCCAGCAGGAGCTCGCAGTCGACGCCATCCCAGTGCCGTGTCCCGGGGGGTCGCAGCGGGGCTGTCCCACGCGGGGTCCCACCCGATCGCCTCCCCGAGCCCGGGCGGGCGCTGCTCTCCCCGGGCCGCCGCCTCCGGGCGGGCGCCTCCTTTGAACAGGTCTGGGGGAAGCCCCGCTCGCAGATAAACAGCACATCAAACCCACCGCAGCACCAGCGCTTCCTGCCCGCGGGCCGAGGCCGAGCCGGGGCGGAACCGGAGCCGGAGCGGAGCAGAGCCAAAGGGGAGCAGAGCCGGAGCAGCTCGGAAACGGAGCCGGAGCGGAAGCGGAGCCGGAGCGGAGCAGAGCCAAAGCGGAGCAGAGCCGGAGCAGTTCGGAAGCGGAGCCGGAGCGGAGCAGAGCCAAAGCGGAGCAGAGCCGGAGCAGTTCGGAAGCGGAGCCGGAGCGGAGCAGAGCCAAAGCGGAGCAGAGCCGGAGCGGAAGCGGAGCCGGAGCGGACCCAGCCCGGCCGCGGCCGCCAGAGGGCGCCGCCCCCCGCCCCGAGCGGCCCCGCGGGAGCGCAGCGCCCGCCCCGGTCTGACAGCGACGGCGTTTCGTGTTCCCTCGGTGTTTTCCAAATAAAGTGTGCTAAAGTCTGTCCTTTCCCCTCTTCCTTTTCCCTTCTCCTTCTCCTTTCTTCTCTACTCTCTCCCATTCCCATTCTCCCTTTCTCTCCTTCTCCCCTTCTCCATTCCCCCCTCTCCTTTTCCCTTCTTCCACCCTCTACAGGTTTTCCTGGGGTTACCGCAGACAGATAATCGCTATGTTAAACCCACTCTATTTGAACACTGCGGCTGTTTTCCTGCAGAATTCTGTATTCTGGAGTAGAAAGGTAGAGAGGCAGTTTGGGGCAGCTGGTGTTCCCCCCAGCTCAGCCAGGCTCTGGAGGTCTCAGTGCTGCCTGCAGGTCCCCACTCCCCGGAACGTGAGCACAGTGGGTTCTGTGCCTGTGGTCACCAGCTCCCTGCTGGCTCTGCCAGAGAAGCGCAGGCAGCCGAGTCTCCTGGGATTTCAGCAGAGGTGGGGTGACCCTGTGAAGACTCACACTTCCCAGTGCAGCGCCGGTGGCTGTGCCAATGCCCTGCTATTTACTGAGTTCTAATTAATGTCCCGCCCAGTCCTGGAAACAGCCTCTCCTCCTCGGTCCCAGGCAAAGGCATCTCTCAGGGGTCTTCACCTTTTGTCCTCAAAACCTGTTCAGGGCTGGATCCAGGAGCAGCCTGTTCTGAGCTGCTGTGGCACAACGGCACACTTTGGGATTGTTCAGTCCTTTCCTACCAATCCTGTCCCTCCTGCAGGTGCCCTGGACCCCTGTCCCCATCTCACGGTGTTTAGTTTGTCTGCAGCAGCATGCTGGGGGGCCCGGCAGCCTCTAAAGCTTCAGGAATGGGTTAAGCTTCCCAAAAAGCTCTCCTAAGTTTAATATGCCCTGAGAAACGCCTTTTTCAGGTCTTGGACTCACATGAAATCCCTCTGGCTTTTCCATGTCCCTCCCACTCCCTTCCCCAGCAACAGAAGCCACTGTTCTGAGGAGATGACAACGTGGTTTTGCCCATCTCCCCCGTTACCTGCATCTGTTTGCTTGGGTGGCAGCCAGAACAGTGACTTCATGCATTCAATCTTTTTTTTCCCTGCCCTTTATTTTTCATTTTATTTTTCCACCAGCCCGAGGCTCCCGCCTGTTGTAGAGTCGAGGGGGAAGCATCCCGGCCAAATCCTGCCGCTGTGTTATGGTAATCGCGGCTGCCACCCAGCAGATGCAGCTCGCTGAAATAAAAAAAGCTGTTTAACAGGCACGGAGAAGGAGAGGGGAGCTTTTGTTTGGCACTCGCCAGGGCTGGAGTACACTTGTAAAGCAACAACTAGAGCTCGTTGAAAAGAAGTGGAGGTTATTAGATTCATTTCGCTTGCTGCCGATGGCCCTGTGATTTTTTTCCCTTCATATTCCAGAAAAACCCCTGGTGCTGAGAAGCAGGAGGAGAGAGATGCCACCTGAAAACCTGCTGCCTCTGCTGCTGACCATGGACGTAGACAGGGCTGGTGCCTGCTGGCAGGGTTCTGGTTGATTGGAGCCCAGAGTTCAAGGATGCTCAGGCTGGTCTCCTGTACTGGGGATGCGCCTCACTCTGCCCAGGGCCCTTCCTTTGCCCCAGTAAGGCTGCAGGGCTGGAGGAAGGAAATCACCTTCCTCAGATGGTGCTGAGCAGGGGTGCCCTACTGAATACAGGCTCTTCTCTACCCATTGGGGACCTAGGCAGCCATGCAGGGGTATCCTCCTGGCAGGACATGGCCTTTCATGATGCTCCTCTACCTTCCAGGGTGCTCGGTCCTGCCTGTTGTGAGACAGCAAAGTTAAGAAGACTCAAGGGCACACTTAATTGTGCTTGGAGCTATCAAAACACAGGGCTTGTCACCAGCAAAGGAAGTGCAGAATCTGTCAGAGCTTGGACAGCAGTGGGTTGCTGATGGTGATGCCTTAAGGCATTAATGGGGAGGAAAGAAATTCAAGTGACTACAGAAGCTGGGATGACATAAACCTGCATGGTTTTGGGTTATAGTCTCGTTTTGAGGTGTTGCAGTTTTGGATGGAAGAATGACAGAAAATAGAGCCATGGGGTTTTTATCTTCCCCCAGGTAAGTGGGGACAAGAAAATGATTCGATGGCTTGGAATTCTGTCCCTGGTTCCCTCTACCTACCTTTCTATCCCTCTGTCTCGATGAATCCCTCACCAGCCCTCTTTGCTCTGAGAAACAGCAGCGATCCCCTTCAGCAGCCAGGAATAAAATCAATACATTCCCTCTCCAATTCAGGTAGCTGTCCATAAATCTTCCCAGCTTCAGACTGGTCTCCTGGGACTCCCAGATCAGTTGGGAACATATTTAATCAGCTGAGATGATCGGTGCTGTTTGTTGCCCAAAGGCCCTTTGAACTCTTTGTCTCCTCGCTGAATGATGCTCGAATCCCGTGAGGGTTTAGCCAGACTGGCCCATTCTGTGTGACAAGTCTCAGGTGAATAATGCCAGGAGCTGGCAGTGCCCAGCGAAGTCCAGCTGCGAGCCCAGGGTGCTGAGAAGAGTCACAGCCCCTCTGCCAAGGCTTTATCACCACATCTTCCCATGGCCTCTCACTTGGCTCTCTGCAAAGCTCCATAAACCCACACCGGCATGAAGAGCACCCAGCCTGGTGCCAGGGGAAGAGAATTATAGCTATTTTTGGGAAGGCTTGGCAAGGGCTGGAGGGGGTGTATGAAATCACAGCCTGCCCCTCCTGGGGCTGAAGGCTTGATTTTCTGCATATTTTAGTGCATTTTGGGTTTTAGCTGGTTGGGAATCAGTCCCATGCAGTGGCTTTGCTGAGAGACTTCTGGGAGAGGTTTTCCATACTGTTCCAGCCCTTGGAAACACAGAAATCAGCATCTCTTAGGATCTTGCCTCCATGAAACAAATCTGCCCCAACGCAGCAGGACTCTTGGATCCGTTTTCCACCAGGGAAACACTGAAGTGGTGCTTTCCAAAGCTGAGATTCTCTTCTAGGCTGTGTTGAAGCTGTGCTGGGGGTGGATTCCCCCACCTCCCCAACAGCCTCCAAGCAACCCAGCCTGGTGAGATCCAGCCTGGTCCTCGCCCCAACTCCATCCAGCTCTGGCCCAAGGGGTCAGTGTTTCCAAAGGCTTCTGCACTCCATAAATCACAACTTAGCCTGGACCACCATCAAGACAGGCAAAGTAACCTAATCTGCCCACACATTAAGGTGTTGGAAAACAATAATCCAAGAAGGAAACACATTATCCAGCCTTGTTACTTTACAAAGTACTTTAAATTAATTTTTCCCTAGAGTGGTTAGGGAGCACTGCAACTTGCCCTTGTCTATTCTCTCCGGCTAATGAAGCTTTACCAGAGGCTGCTTGTGAATTCCTATTAAGACCTCATCTTAGAGGTTACAGGGCAAGGCAATTCCTGCTCCTGGGAAAAATGCCTATGAATTTGTAATCATAAGTCCATGTTTGATAGGGATTAGCATCTGAAAGGGGTAGAGTGGCAGGTAGCAGAGAAAACATTATTTCAATTAGCTGAAGAAAAGCAACTTAACATCTGATTATAGTTTACACTTCTAATTTTCTCCTGTTCTGGCATCCGAGATAATTATTTCCTGAAACTTTCCACCCTGACCAAGCCAGCCACCTTTCCCTTCTCCTCCCTATTTTGTCCGTTGTGGTTGAGATTCACATGTAAATGGTTGGTGACTTGGGTTTTTTCCTTTCCCTTCTCTCCAGATTCACTGAATTTGGGGCTGGTGTAGAGGACGCTGCATCAAAATCACACTGAAATGGGACATGATATTTCTCTTCCCGCCAAGGAGGTGAAAGATGAGGAGGAGGAGGCTTTGCTCCACATCCAGGCTCATGGTCAGGCTTGTGCCCAGCAGCTTGACACAGTGCCAGTGCCTGACTCTCCCAGGCAGAGCCCCTATGCCTAAAGATTCTCTCTGTGCTCAGAAATTACTTCCAATTCTCTCTTTTCCTCCCACCCCTTGGCCTTAGCCTTGAGCTCAGCTGTGCTCCATTTATTTTTTCCCGGCTTCTTGGTCTCCTATTTCCTAATGACGATGCAATCAGTTTTCGGGTGGGAGATTCCTCGTGAGAAGGCTTGTTGTTATTTAAGGAAGATCATGAAATCCATCCTTAATGAAAGGGCAGGAGAAAACCCTTCCACCAAGTTACACTGAAGCCTGAGATTATCATTTTTATGGGCTTCCAATCTTTCCTGCCTCATGTCTTATCAGCAAATGCAGCTGGAGGCTTCAAAAACCCTCCCAGCTTGCTGCTGATTTTATGGGATGAAGATTAGAGATGATCGGATAGCAAATTATTCATTCCATTCGATATCCCTGGGCAGGAGGGAATATCCAGAGCAAAGTCAGCTCCTTTCTCCCTTTCTGAGCATCGCACATTGGGATCCTTCCTGTCTGCCACTCCAGCAATGCAGCAGTGCTTTCCCCCACACTCAGAGGTAATTAGGGGTGCAATATTCCCTCTGAACAGGTGGAAAAGCCAGGGGGAATCCCAGATACAGGCTCATCCCCAACAATAAGGCAGAGCAGAGGCAGGTGGGGTTTCTTCTTGTTCCAGGGATTTTTAGTTTGATTCTTCCCAGCCCAGGGCAAGGCAGGGCAGAGCAGGTAGCCTTACAGGCTTTTCTCAACCTTAATTTTCCAAGGCTGTGGGCCCTGAGGCTGATGTGAACGTGCTGTCAGAGCCCTGGCAGCTCTTGATGTTAGGGACAGAGGAGCAGGGAGCTCAGAGGGGACAATGGATAGAGGAGAGAGCCCAGTGCTGCCCTTAGAGGTAGGGAGCAGCAGCATCAGGCCCCAGCACAGACAGTGGAGGGCGTGAATGCTGCCTAGAGATCTGTCCCAAAATCAACTGGTGTAAAAAATATCATCCAGAACGTCCCATGAAATACTCATGGACCACAGTGGTGCTGCTGAGCAGATCTTGAGGGCAAATGAAGGCCATACCAGGCTGAGGCCGGTCTGGGATGATGCCCTTTTGCCACACCATTGACACTGGGGTTTTCAACAGCACATAAATAAGAAAAGACATTGCAGTTTAAAGGCATTTTTAAAGAGGAGAAGTGGGGCACAGCACTGTGATAGATGGAAACCCCAAGCAGGAGCTGCCTTTTTCTGCTGCCTTTTGCCCACACTGGCACACTGAGCCAAGAAAATGCCCTTTTCACTGTGGTTGTAGCTCCTGGTTCTCTCCTGGCAGCATCCATAGCAGGCAGGATTTGAAAGACAAGTGTCAATGGGAAATGAGAACTCATGCAGAAGCAAGAAATATTTGGTTTGGATGGTAAATGTCAAAAGAAACAAGAAATTATAAATTGGGTTTGTGGGGGAGGGTGTTTTGTTGGGTTTTTTTGGATATGGGTTTTTTTTGTGGGGGTTTTTTATGTTTTTATGTAGCAGCTAATAAAATGTACTAAGTTTATAACTACTTTTCTAGGAAAAATACAATCTCTTCTTTAGGAAATGTTCAGGTTTGCTCTCATAGAGTATTTTTTTATTTTTATGGCTCTCTCTGGGAGACAGGGAGGAAATGGAGAGGATGAAAGAGGGAAGGAAGGAGGGAGGAAGGAAGGAAGTGAAGGAGAAAGAAAAACAATTTCCATTAAAACACAGAGTCCCACAATGTTTTTCAAAGAGGAACTGGCATCTGTGCTTTGAGATGTATCATCCAGGAATGTTGCTTTGAGCAAATACTAATTTTTCCTAAAAGTTATGTATTTTTTAGAGGAAATAATCACCACGAATTGGAAGATATCAGTGTAAAGCCTGAAATTCCAATCCCTGCTTTGTGCAAGTTCTATTGTACAGGCAACTGCTCACATGGGTCCTTGAAAGAGCATTGAGCTGGCTCTGGCTCCACTTGGCGTTGACTAAATGCTGCCAGGGTGATCTGTCCTGCTGTGCCTCGATTTCCCTCAGCTCTAAAATGGGCCTGTAGGGCTTTGACTCACTATAGCTGGGTGATGCTGAAGGCTTAAATCAGAGAAACAACAAGATTTCCAGCACACTGCAGCACAAACACAGAGTTATTTGTCATTCCAGGTCCCAAGCCATGGCCAGGATGACCAAAGCAAAGCCTTGCTGGCAAATAATTTGTTGAAATTTCAGACTTTTCCCCTGCAGTGAGGCTGCTACAGTGACTTGCAGCTTCTCTTCCCCCCAGGCCAGACCCAGGGACATGCAACCAGGGAGGTGCCACGGGAGCTTTGTCACAAAGGCACGTACCTTCCGAATAGCTGCGGGGGGGCTAAACATGCTTTGGAGCACAGGGGAACTTTGAGATAAGCACTGAGTGATTCCCCGGCCTCATCAGGGAGCCCAAAACGATTAAACCACTGATTTGTCTTAAATTTCATATAAATGTGAGAATAAGCACTTGGTAAAGTGTTATTTGCTCCTCAGGATGGAGCTGACAGCAAGACCGCTGTCCGGAAGGCGCAGAGCCCTGCCCTCATCCCAGGGTCTGATGTGTCATGTCCTATCACCACAACACACCATGGCACGTGAGTGGATCCTTGAGACATCCCTGTCTTCGGAAAATCAGCCCAAAGTCCCTGGAGCTGTGCTGAGCAGAGCCCTGGGGTGATAACACAACCCAGAGTACAGTGGAGGACAAGAAACCTCAGAACCCAGCCCCAGGCGTGACAGGGGAGTGGACAGCAGTAGCAGAATGTCTCAGACCTTGAATTTCCCAGGGGCAGCAGCAAGACCGGCTTCTCCAGGACTTCTGATCTGCTGATAAAGCCTTCTGCTCCGAACACCAGGCTGCTTTTGCCTGGCTTTTGCAAAGAGACAAGCAACAGGCAGGCAGCGACAATGGCCGGCTCTGCACTCTTTCCCAGATAATGTGGAAGCAGGTCATGGGAACCCAAAGTTCACTCTCACTTTTACTTATTTACAAGCCATTTTTTTTCCTCTGTAATATGATCAGATTATTTTACAGGGCCTAATTACGGGCCAGCCCCTGTTGTGACACTTCCTTGCTGGGTGCAGCAGGAAAGTCCCTGCCCCACAGAGTTCGCAAGCAAAACTTAGTGGGGTTGGAAATGGGGTTATCCCACATTGCAGCTGGGGACCTGGCCATGGAAAGGAATCTGGGAAAGAGCTGGGAACTGGCCTTCAATCTTGCACAGCTCAAGTCAGATCTGGCTTGTCTTCAGGATAAATGATATTATTGTAAATGCAGGGTAAAGAGTTGAGATGAAGGAGGGCAGTCCTCCAGTGTGTGTGTATTCCTGAGGGTGCTGTACATTCCTGAACATGGGTCCCATGTGGATAAAGTGTTATTTGCTCCTCAGGACGGAGAACTATGCAGGGTCCCTGGAGGGGGAATCACCAGACCCAAAGGCTGGGGGCTCAGATGCTGCTGAGGGCTTACAGAGATTCTGTGACACACCACAAGAAGAGTGACAATGAAAACTGTGCCTCACAATTTTATAATTTCCTTCAGGAGCAGCTGAGGTTTCTCAGCTGTGAAGCCAAGTAACTTTTATTCTTCCTGTGGGGGGTGGTTTGCCAGTCATCCAAACCTGACATGGGCTGGAAAACTACTTAACTCGGGGCCTGCAACATTCTCTGTCCCGCAGCATCTGTGCAGCTTTTGTGAAGGGCAAGCCTTGCTGCCTGCTGCAGCTCTTTGGCTGTTTCTACCTCTTCTGGTATTGAAGAAATTTTGGAGATAGTCCTGAAGACTCAGTAAAATGAGGGCTGGGTTTGCTCTGTTTAATAGTGTCACCATTAAACAAGGTGTGGGAGGTGAGAGGCAGCATCCAGCAGCGAGTCTGGTTCATTAATTGGATGTTTTCAAGTCACAGATGTGTTTTGCTGGGTTGTTAGTGACACTTGCTGAAAAGAAAAGGGCAAGGAAGTGGGTGGGGGTCCCAGAGGGTGGGAAGGGATGTCAGAGCTGGGGCATTGCTGGACTCCCCCTGTGGGGAGGGGACTTGGGGGACACCACGCTCCCCAAGCACCACAGATTCACTGGGGAAGAGTTTTACCCATCTGGGTGTCATTTTTCCCTCCTGGGCCGATGCAAATATTTTGTGCCTGAGCTCCCTTCCACACCCTGCCTAAGGGGACTGTCAGGTTCAAGTCACCGTGCTCCAAATTTCCCGAAAGCTTCCACGGAAGAAGGCAGAGAGGCACCTCCCGCCCCTTCCCAGCAGGATTTGAATAACCAGGTAAGAGCCTCCCTCGTTAAGGTGTTTGATAATTGACCAGGCGCTCATTCCTGCAGGAGGGCGCCGTGCCCAAGTGCAGCGTGCGGCTCTTCCTCCGCGCCCCGGGAGTCCCAGTCTCGCTGCCACCATGCCTGCCCACTGCCTGCTCCTCCTGGGACTGCTCCTCCAGCTGGAACCTGCCTTCTGCCAGGAAGGTAAGTGCTGGTAGCTGCCTGACATCCCAGGGAGATCGAGGCAGGAAGGTGCGCCGAGCCCCGGGCACGTGGGAGCTGCTGGTGGGGGACAAGGGACAACTGTGGAAAAGCCTCTTGGGAAAGGAAAATACATCCCAGATCCTGCCTAAGCTTTAGCTCTGGCTTCACATCGGGATGAGTGGGTGTCCTGTGGGTTGAGAGGTTTTGCCAGAGCCAGGACATAGAAACTTTCTACCTGTTTTGCTGAAGGCTGAAACTGCCACCTGAGGTTTATCTGAGCTGCTTGCACAGACATAAACTGCTCTGATTTACCTCTGGCAGGACTGTGCACTCAGATGAGTAATCTGTTTTCTTAAGGCTTTTTTTTTTCTTTCTTTTTTGTCACTCTTATCCTTGAGCAAGTGTTGTTCTGGGTTGCTCTCTGAGCACTCAGATCCTCCTGTTAATCTATAATTTTGACCATTGCTGAGGAGAGGAAGCAAATATTTTCCTCAGCAAATTGCCCTCCTCTTCCCAAAGATTTAACAGAGAAACTTCCTATGGCTAGGGTATTATTTTTAGGAAATTCACTGAAGGGCTTCTCTAATGCTAGAAATAACGAGGAGTAATTAAAACTCATCTGGTGCTGCCAAAGTCCCGGAAAATTCCCTCCCCCTTTCTCCTCCTGATGCCCCAGCCCTGACCGCTCTTCCTGTGTTTGTTTACCAGCTTGCTGAGGATTTAACAGTCTGGGGTGTCCATTGTCAGCAAGGTTAAAAGTTTCGCTGTTGCTTGGAAAGAGTAAAAAAAAAAAGAAATCCTTTAATGAAGATTCAAAGCCTGGCACAACTTCCTTAGAGAGTGGAAAAGACAGGCCAGCCAAAGTTGTCCAAACACTCAGGGAAGAGGTGTTAAAAAGCAGGTCTGTGTCTTCAAATCGGCTGTTGAGTATGGCAGTGGAATTACAACAAGTGCACAGGCTTATTTTGGCACTGGCTCTTCCCTTGGTCTGGTTGGTAGCTGCAGATGTGTGGAGACACATCTGCCAGGGCTGCAGATTCCACATGGCAAGGAGATCTTGTTTGTGAGGGAAAGCCCCATCGTTACCATGGGGCGAAACAGAGAGGAGGTGGCAGAGCCTGAGGCGCAGGCTGACCCAGGAGGAGCATCCCCAGTGAAGCATTTTTCCAGGAACACAGTCCTGTTTCCACAGGTGAGGCTCATCCTGTCAGCCATCCCTCCTGGCAGGACAGCAAGGCGTGCTCGGTGGGACTCCAGCCAGGCAGTGCCCCTGAGGGCTGGGACCCAAATATTTACTCCCTGGATAGATCCTACCAAGCTCTTGCTTCTGCCTGACCCCCAGTCCTCCTTTCTTGGCCCATGCAAGTTTCCCAGTGGGTGTTTCAGCCCAATGCAGAGGCATTTGCCATTCCCCTAGCACTCTTATCTGCCCTTGCAGCCAGGCTCTACATGGTCTCTCAAAACCAGAACCTCTTGATTTTGGTTTGGTGTTTTCCCTTTTGGCTTTGGATGCTCTGGAATCTGGTGGAAACAGCCACAAGAGTGAGAATTCACTTGCAAAAACATCCAGTGCCTCCTGAGCATGGTTGCTCCAAGGAGGTTTCCTACCACTTTTCTTCCCCCCCCCCCCTCCTTTCCTGGAAGATCACGAGATGCGAATCTGGCAGTTTAAGTCTTTGCTGACTTCATTCCCCACTCGGCCTTGAACTCCCTTAACCCCAGCAGAAACCTCAAGAAGGTCTGGACTTGACCACCCCCCTCTAAGCTTAGGCTGGAAACCCTGGGTCTGGCAGGAAAAATAAACTACAACTAATAAATAAATAAATGTGGCCAGCAGCCAAGGGAGGATGCAAAGTGAGCCAAAATTCAGCCAGGAGGCAATAGGTGTGTTTGGGGCTGCACTCACAGGGGTGGTGGGCAGCAGGGCACGAGCATCCTTGCCCACCAGTAGGGCAGGAGGGGACCAACACCTGCTCTTGCCCACTGTCACCACCCCCGGGTCCATCACCGCCTGCTACCATGGCCAGCAGCCTGCTGATACGGTGGTATTTCAGTCGAAACACGCTGATACGAGAGGGAATTTCCATCTGAATTCCTCCTGCTTGAGTTTCTGCCCCGGGACCTTGCAGTAAACACGGCAAATGCCTCTGTGGGGGAGAGGGGGCTGAGAGATGCTACTCAGGGCTGCTCTCACAGCCCCTTGCCCTGGAGTACTACTGCTTTCTAGACTGGCACTGCTGGTGAGTCAGCTGGCCAAGGTGATTTCCCTTCCAAGAGGAAAAAAGAGCTCTGTTTTGGGGTTTGAGCTTTTGTTGTTGTTGTTTTATTATTTTTTGAATAAAAGTCTCTTATAGTAAAGACTCAAGGAACTGGGAGTGTTACCACAGGACAGTCCCCCTCCCCAAAATCAGAGGGAGGAGGGGAGAGCTGTCAGCAGCAGAGCCAGTGTGACGCTGGCAGCGGGTTCGGAGTTTGCACGTGTGGAGCACGCAGCCTACTCTTACTACTGCTAGTAAAGATAATTTCTGTTTACAGCAGAGGTTTGTCTCCTGTGAGACAGAGGAAGTAAAGTTGCTGAGGGAGACTGAAGTAGCAACTGCTCATCCTGGGGCAGCTCAGCCCTGCAGGTGTCCCTGGCTGGGTCTGGGTCTGAGCATCCTGAGGCTGATGCTGGGCTGGCAGGAGTCACCCTCCACCTGCCCCACCTGCCCATGCAGAGGGACCACGTTGTGTGCAAAGGCTGGTGTTTTTATCAGCAGATGAGGAAAAGCTGGGTCTGAGTAAACAGTAATTAAATCTCAAAGGGCTGTGGCTGTATGAACAAGGTGTCCTTTGGTGCTCATGTGGCAGCACGTAAGGATGTGTTTGACTATATCTGAATGGTCCATCGTCCAAAATCCAGCGGGAGGCAAGGAGCAGCCATGCTGGGACAAGGTTTCCTCTTGTCACTGCCCTGCCTTTGCATTCTTTCCACATCCAGGAATGTGTCTCACAGCCTTCCCACCCATGGCCAGATTCCAGCTTAGGTCTGGATAGGGAAAAATGAACTTGTGAGTCCATTCCATCCCTGGGGGAGATGGGGATATCCCAGTCAGTTCCCAGTGCCCCACCACCATCCCAGTGCTGCTTGGGCACCCTGCCAGCCCTGCCTGGCCTTTGTGCTGAGGTTATCCCTCTGAATGCACCAAGGTTATTCCTCTGAATGCATCAGCCTTCAGCTTCTTTCGTAAATCATTAGCTGCCCTGGAAACTTGTTGAATGGTGCATTTTACCAAAATCCACAATGACAACTTTTTGCTGTGAGAGCGGCAACCAAATTTTACACTCTCCCTGTTATGGAGTCCTTATTTTACCAGTCAGTATTTGGAAAATATCCTGGGAATGCTGTCTGTGGCATCTGGGGATGAAGAATAAGCAGTTTGCCGAAACCCCTCTGTCTTCTTTCCTTTGGCAAACATCTCCTTCCCTCCCTACCTCCATGTCCCCCAGCCCTTTTTTTTTCCCCATCACAGAGTTACCAGCCCCTCAAGGTGCATGTAGATGTATTTGTATGTATATGTCAGGGTATATGGGGCCCCAAAGCTGCAAGGCACAACATTCCACATGCAAACACCAGCAAAACCACTGTTATTTGCACTTGATTTCATTGCTGTGAAAAACCTGCCTGAACTGACAGCAACACATTCTGCTCAGCTCTGCAGGACCAAGCTCTCATCTGGACCTTACTGGAGGTGGACGGGAGAAACTTGGCAGACAAACCTGAGGATGAATTTCTAATGTGTATTCTTCTTTCCCTGCAGCTCGGGGCAGCCTCCAGCCATGGTCACAGGGTGTCATCGCAGTGGTTGTATTTCTAGTCCTGGTGGCCATTGCTTTTGTGGTCAACAGGTTCTGGTGTAAGGATAAAGTGTAAGTGTGGGAGGTCGCTTTGGGTTGGGTTTAACTGCCTCGGCACGTGTCACTTCCAGCAGCCTCTGTGCTCGTGCCAGGGCTGGGAACACTGTGCTTGCTGTGCTGGGAGGTGGGCGGGGAGAGCAAAGACTCCCTGTCCTCTTCTCCCTGTCCTGGTCTCTGATCCCTGTTACTGATTGCCAGGTGTGAGCTTACACTGTGCAAAGGCTGCCATGAGAAAGCGCTGGGCTGGGAATGGGAAAGCCACAGCATTGTGGCTGGATTACATGGGCACTTGTTCAGGGGGTTGGCCCAGCCTGGTTTTCTATGGCTTTGGGGGTGCAGTTCCCATGAGCCATATATCCATGGGATAATAAGCCCAAACCAGCTTTGCTTGCAAAGCAAATGGAGCCAAGTCACGAGAACACACTGAGAGGAGCTGGGAGAAGAGGGAGGTAGCCAAGCCGTGGCAGTGCTCTCCACCTGGAGCCCACGGCACAGGCAGATGTGGTGTCTTTATTCATCTAAAAAAGGCTCTGTGAGATGGGTCTCGTCTTGCCTGATGCCAGCCAAGCAGAGTCACAGGCTGCTGCTCCTGCTCAGCCAAGCAAGGCCAACTGGCTAAGTTGCAGTAACCTGATAATGAATCTGAGCCCTAAGGCAGCAGGGGACAAAGACCAAAAGCACCCCATACCTGTTTAATGGTTCCTCTGCACTTGTGTGGTCACTTTGGGCTTTGCACCCTAAGGTGCTGTAGTCTTCTTGTGTCTGTGCATTCCTGCAGCCTCTCCAGGCTGAGGAATTGGGGAGTTCAGGTGTACTCTGATGCTCAGCAGGTCGGCTTTAGCCCCAAATGTATTTAAAACAGGTCCCTTTGGGATGCATTCCAGGCCAATGCATAATACAATGTGCATATATATATATATTTATATGGTCTCATTTGCCACTGTAGTCTTTGTTTCCCAAAGAGGAACCTTTGTCTTCAAACTGAAGGAACCCCCAGCCCACAGAGTGGAAGGCAGGGATGGTGTTTCCCACTGCTGCCCGTGCCTGGTTGCCTTTTCCCAGCCTGGAGGCAGAGGATGCTGAGGAGGGCTTGAGGAGGGATGGTGCCTTGTTTTAATTAATCTGGCCTTCCTTCAGAAGAGTGGGAGCGAGGCTTGGCAGCCTGGAGCCCTGCCAGCTCTGCACTGTCACTGTGACAGCAGCTATCAGCTCGAGCCTGTTTATGCCAGGCTGTTCCTTGCAGAAGCCTCTGAAATTGCCCTTGGGCAAGTGCTGGAGGAGGCAGGGACATGCATGCAGGGTGGACCTGCACCCACCCTCTGCAGCTCAATGGCCCTGGTGCTGCTCAGGCCACAGGCTTGCTCCAGAGCTGAGCTTTTGGAGCCTGGCTGATGTTGAACACCCCATCCCTGCCCGGTGGTTCCTTCTGCAAGCAATCCAGACTCGCTTTTGAGAGAGAGCAGCTCGGCTGTGCTCCCATGGACGTGCACAAGGACAGCCCTCCTGCGCCAGGGCTGCAGCACCAGCAGAGCCTTGACTGCTCTCTCTGTGTCCATCCGGATCCGCAGGGGACTATTTTGCAACAGATTACATAGAAGTAGACTGGAAAAACCAGTTAGTGGGAGAAAACAATCCCACGTGTTGACAATGAGTCCTGCTGACTGCCAGCACGGTGCTGGGAGTCACAGCTATGGAGACAGGGGCTGGCACTTGGCACAGCCTCTGCAAACCTGCAGTGAGGGTGTTTCTCCTTGTCCTGCCGGGAAGGGGGCTGAGCAGGGTGTCCGAGGACAGAATCACATTCAGGTCCCTTATTGTGTCTCTAGTGTCATCACCACTAAGAGGCCACTCCCCTGCAGGCTCCTTTGTTGCTCTATCTCAGCTCCTTTCTTCTCTCCCTCCAGGGAAAATGTCGAGAACGTGGTGAGTGTGGAGGACAAGCCAGATGCTGTCACATCCAATGGCCGTGAAGGGAGATATGTATCAGCTGCAGCTGACTTCAGGTGAAGGACCTGCTCAGACCTCTTCCCCATGGCTCCCAGGCTCTATTCTGGCCCTCTTGGGGACAGCTCAGACACGCAGAGCTCTTGCCCACTCAGGGTCTTACACGTCCCATGCACCTGCTTTTGAGGCTTTTAACCTTTCCAGGAGCTAAGCAGAAGGCAGTGAGGGAGTATCCCCTTCTCCCTCATCTCTCCCCGTCCGTGCAGCTGAGCCCCACAATCCATCCACCACCTCACAACCTGCTATGCCACATTTTTCTTATGCCATATCACACCTTTCTCAACAGAGGAAATCACCAAAAGTGACCTTGGGTCACCACGTAGATGGTGACAGTCAAAACAGCCCTCACTAAAAATTAGAGCAATTCCCACGCCACACTTGGCTTCCCTCCTGTCAGGGTGACCCCTGTGGTCCCCACCTCACCCCTCACTCAGTGCACAGCTGGCACCAGCAAGGTCAGGACCTCAGTGGTGGCTTTGGGCACGCTGGTCTTGCTGGGACTGAGCTCAGCACTGCGTTTGTCCCTCTTGATGCAGGTCCAAAGAGAACCAGCATGCCTACGAGAACACGGTGGAGCCCGAGGAGAAGGTGATCACCACGGCCATGTAGCAGCACCCACCAGCTGCCCTCCTCTTCCTCTCGATTCGCTTCCCGCTATTGCGATGGGCAGTTTCACAGAGACCCTCTGCACTGGCACCTCCTGTGAGTGATGGGGCCCTGACCTCTCCACAGCACCACCACCTCCTCATCTTTTCCTTTCCCACCCATGGGACATGCTCTTCTGCCCCGGGGCTGGTGTCCACATGGGCATCGGCCCCCAGGAGAGGTCTGGAAGTGCTGCCGCTCCTGCCTGGTGGTCACCCCACCTGGTTGGTGAGGTTGATGTCCCAAGTCCCAGGAGGGTGTTGACCTGTTCAAGACACAGAGGGGATCCCACTGGGTACCAGGGACCTCCCCACGCCCCCAGCTGCCCTCCAGGGAGCTGCTGGTGGAAAACCTGCTCTTTTCTCCCCAGTTCACCCTCCTTTTTATGACCTACACCGTGCATTTTAATGTCAGAACAAACCTCCCCCTCTGTACATATCTTCCCGGTGAGCAATAAAGAGAATTGTTGCCTATGACAGCAAAGAGGGTCGTTCTGCTAATCAGCCAAAGGACTTTCTGGCATCTCACAGCTCTCCCAGCCTTCAGGCAGTTGGGAGAATGAAGGATATCAGGGAATGCTCAGCATTTGGACCACCCCAGAGCCTCAAAGGGATGTATAGGGAGGTGAGAGCATCATTCCCCTCCATGTGCCAGGTGGGGTTACTGAGCCACAGAAACAATCCAGCACTTCCCAGCCCTGCTTAATGGGTGAAAGGCAGCACTCCCTGAATCCCACTGACCACAACGTGCAGCCCTACAGCCAACTGGGGGCCATTTCCAGGGCTGGAGGCTGGGAATGGCAGTCGCTTATCAATGCTGCCCGGAAGTGGCCGGGGGCTGCTCCGGGCAGTGCTGGCTGTCCTGGGACAGCTGGCCATAGTGCAACCTGCTCCTGCCAGGCTGTTCATTAACCAAGGTCTGTCTTTTGCTGTGGTGGGGACAGCGCCAGGGTCACCACGGGATCAATGAGTGTTTCTAAGCTGCGGCATCTGCAGATTGAAGTGAGAGACCTCTGATGCCCTGACCATTCCTGGAACATGAATTACTTCTGTGGCACACAGGGTCCTCTTCCTGACCAGTGAGGAAAGGATTAAGGGACTCTGCAGTCAAGGGCAGCCCACCTGGAGCAGCGCTGGGATGGGAGGTTTATAAGAGGGGCATTTTTGGCAGGTTTTCCCTGGTTTTAAGGGGAGCAGGGTGTTTTTAGGGTTCTGCTGTGCACTTCCCACAGGTGAAGCTGCTGATGTCCCTAGTAGGTGGTGACCCAAAAAGTCAGACAGAAGCCTTCCAGTAATAGACCCACCTCGAAAGACATTTTCCCTAGAGCCTGAGGTAGGATAGTATTTCAAAAATGCCTTCAAAGACTTGGCATTGAGAAATCACAGCTGCCGTTGAGAAATTGCATGGGAGTAGAAGAAAACAGGCAGAAGGGTTAGAGGGGTCAAGCCCTCGGCTGTGGAGGCAGGATGGCTGCATCCCCAGCATCACATCAGAGCTGTTTCCATCTACCACCCTCCCTTGGGCAGCTGGAGGCTGAGCCAGCCCCAGGCTGGGTCCTGGACCACTGCACCCATGCCCCTGATGGAGGCTGCTCCCCGACTTCCCTCTGGCAGGTGCCAAACGTCACATGGGTTTGGAAAAACAAGCTCCCCAAAGTTCAGCAGTGCTGCTGCACTCAGCAAGGTTTAAGTGTTAGTCATTGCCTGTTCCTGCTGTGTCAGCACCTGAGCTGGGGGTGTGGCAAGAAGAAGGGAACCCATTAATTTTTTACCTCTCAGTTGCAAAAGAAGTTAGCAAAGACACCCTTATAATGCGTAACAACAGGAGTTTATTCCCTGCCCTGTGCGCAGGGTGAATGTGTGACAGATGTCCGAGCTGTTCACCCTGCAATGCCTTCATTTGGGTTTGGAGTGGAGCTGTGCTGAGGGCTCAGTGGGTCTCAGTGTCCCTTTCCCCACGGAGCCCTGCCATGGCTGTGGGTCTGAGCAAGGACAAGGATGAGGCTTTACTGCTGGGCTTGCCCAGGAGCTTCCGTGCTTGGTCTTATCACCACCAGTGCCCCTTTGGAGTTCACTTCCCTGGGGAAAGCACCTTACGCAGGAGCCAGCGCTATGTCCCAGCAGGATCTCACCTCTGCACTGTCCAGGGTGCTGTCCTGCCTCAGTTTCCCTTGCCTGTGAAGCACAAGCCGAGGCTGACTGAAGCTGCCTTCCCACGAGCTGCGCAGCTGCTCGCAGACTCTTCTCGGTGTGATCCTAAAAAGAACAAAAGGGAGCGAGTATAAATGAAATTTATTGTTGGAAAATCTTAATTAGATTTTAAGCCCCAAAGGGAGAAAAGTGAGGTATTATCTGACACAGCTAATGAGTGTTAAGGGTCCATTGTTATATTTCTTGTTTACCTTTCTGTACTGGCTGATACGGCCCAGATCCTCGCCTGTACTGCCATAATTAGGATATCTCATCTCTTGCTGATAGGGTTGGGATGCTCTTTAAAGCACAATGCTTTAATGTCTCATCCCTCCCTGGCAGGATGAGCGTGATTGGGAAGACAACTTCTGGCGTGCCACTGCTCGTGCCTTCCACACCGCCCCTGTGAGCTGGGGAATGTCCTCCAGAGTCAGGGCTCTACCTGAGAGCCTCCAGGTGAGGGGCACCTCCCACAGCCTTGTTGACCTCTCTGAAGGGTCCTAAGCCACCTTGCCTGGGGGCTAAATCGTCCCCAACGCCTCTCTCCACACAGCACAGGGGGACGAAGCTGTCCTTCACAAGCCTCCCCATGCCCACCAGTGAAGGGGAAGGACACCATGGGGGCTCCATCCTACCTCCCCACTCCATAATGCCATTATCTCTGAAGCTTTGGGCTTCAGGAAGATGTCCAGGGTTGGGCTCTGCTGCAGAAAGGATAGTTTTCTTTTGAGCAGAAGATATTCAGGGTGGGGTTTTTTGCATTTCCACCTTGTTACAAGGTGTATCACAGCTTTTCTTTGGAACCCATCTTTTGGACCCCCATATAATGGGGTATCTTGTTGAAAGCCACCTTTACTCTGATGTTCCCCCGATCTCTCCTGAGGCTCTTTAGCTATGAGGGTTTGGGGTGTTTCTGTTCCAGCTGTAACTGCAACCCTGGAGCAGTTTGGGCAGGTGGACACTTACCATATAAATTATCCAAGGTAGTTTAATTAAAGACTTGCTGTATTCAGGTAAACTGCTGCTGGAAGCAGCACCAGCTCTATCCCTGCACCTGAGCAGTGTAGCCTGGGGTTTGTAGCCTGGCACTGGGCACCTTGACACCCAAAAGGTGTGATTTGGACCTCCAGAGGAAAAAAAGGAGCCTGTCCCACCATTGTGGCCCTTTGGGTGGGGAAGAAGCCCAGCCTCCCAAGTAGAAGCCAGGAGCACCACTTGGAGGGGTGGCTGTGTGTGGGCAAGGGGGCTGCAAAGTTTTTGGTCTTGATTCAAGCCACTGAAAGCCAGGAGTAAAATACCATCCATTGTTGGTTTATACACCCGTAGTAGCCAAACAAACATCCCCGGAGCCTGTCCTTATCACTTTATTACACCTGCTAGAGTGAATAGATTAAAGAGGGTGGGGGAGGAGGGAGAAAGCTGAAGAATCCAGCAGAAAAACTGGGTTTTGGGATTGTTAATTATTCTCTGGGGTCTCTAATCTTTAACTGGCAAACAGCATCACTAACTGTCTTAAAGCCCCTCCTGGAACATCCTGATAATAAGCCATCTGCATGAAGGCACCCCGTTATCTGCCCTCCTCCAGCCGCCTGTGACATGGCTGGAGTGGGAGATAATGAATGTGTGGTGTGTAATAACGACACGTCATTCATGATTATCGGCCTGATACCCAACCTTTTAGCTCCATTGTTTGCGCTTCAAAAAGAAAAAAAAAATAAAAGGAAAAAAAAGAGAAAATAAAAAGGAGTGGGGAAAGAAGAAAAAGGGGAATTTTTGGTGCTGTGTGTTGTCCCGGGGTCCCCAAAGTGTCTCCCTGCCAAAGGGGCTGGCTCTCGTAGCATCTCCCAGAGGGTTTGCTGGTACTCAGGAAGGACTCGCCCGTGGATTGGCGGCTGCTGTAGCCATGGTGATGGAGGAGCGAGCTGAGACAGCACAGAAATGTCACTGCCTGGCAGGGAGACATTTGGGGCAAATGTGTGGGTGATTAGATCTGTGTCGCTGGCTGCTGCCCGGCTCCTCGCGCAGCTCCTTTGCTGCCCTCCCGGCCGTTTGGTGGTGGCTTGGCAGAGGAGGTTATCTTGTACAGGCTGCTGTCCAGAAACTGCCACCGTTTGAAGGTGGGGGGATGTTTGTGCTGCTCAGTTTGACCTGGCTGAGCTGAAAACTGGAAGAATTTTCTGCTGGTTGCTGCTGCATTGGGGCTCCACGGTGCATCGGGAGATCTTTCCTCAAAAGCTTTGGCCCTTCAAACTGCAAACCTGGTTTAAGCGTGATTCTTAACAGGAAGAGATTTTAGTGTTTGGCTCAGGGTACCTCAATTACTGTCAGAGCTGCCTGGAATAACAATCCGTTTTTTGCATCAGAAATGGCAGCAGCTTCTCCTCTCTTTCCCAAGCAGATTTCCAAGAGCAGTTTCCCTGGAGAAAGTCTCCACTGGAAGTGGTTGAGGTTTGGCCATTCATAACAATCTAGCAATCAGAAGGACTCTTGGAAACCAAATGGGCAGCACTGGTCATAGCAGTGAATAGGGTGATGGCCCCAAAACACAGGGCACCATACAGGCCATGGGGTGGGCAGCAGCTGGGGGTCCTATCCCTCCCATTCCCAAACCAGAAGATGCTGTGGTCACACCTTTAAGTGGCACCTGGTTTCCTTCACAGCCCACCACCAAGGAGACTGGGATGGGTCTTTGTGGCCAAGCGCACCCAAAGCTCGTTTCTTGGACCACCTGCTGGAGAGTAGATGGGCAGAGCTTCAAGGTGGTTTGTCTGTTCCCACATGAGTGGCTGAAGTGTCTGACAAATAGGATTTTTCGGTAATGAAAAGGTGTTACCAAACTACTGCCCTCTGAAGGCCTCACTGTGCTGGAGCTGGGGAGGAGGACAGCAGGAGCCTGACCTTTCAGTCCTGAGCCCAACAGCAGTGCCAGGGTGGTGGCACTGGCATCTACACGACCTGCATCCAGTCTCCTTCTGTGGATGGGAAGGGGAGGGCTGGGAGAAGAGGAACTTGGTCTCCAGCTGCCTTGCAAAATAAACACAAGCTGCACCTTGCTGGTTAATCTCAGCATCCCTGTCCCTTTTGGTATCCAGAAGCCAAAACAAAGGTCTGGATCCAGCCTGAGGAGAGTTTTGTTTCTCCAACTGAGGATACAGCAGGCAGCAGAGATGGGGAGCAGGAGGGCTGCAGGGGTTCAGTCAGATGGGGAGATGGTCAGATTGGCTGTCCTGATCTGACCATCAGCAGAGAGCTGCCCAGAGAGACAGACAGACAGACATGGTTTGGATATGTTGGTGCCTGCAGTGATTCTGGTGATGCCATTGCTGTGGGTGAAAGCTGCACAGTCTGTCACTGTGGCATGGCACATATGCAGGCCTTCATGCCTTAGTTTCCCCTGATGCCCGCTGGGTGCCCAGGCACTCGCAGTGACAAACTTCCCCCGGGCTGTGGGTAATGCCATCGACACGCCAAGGACTGTGACAGAGCAGTGGCTGCTCAGCTGAGGGTGGGCACAGGGATGTCCCCAGGGATAGGGTACATCAGCTGCCTTGCTGGGCCGGGCCGTGCTGCCTGCCCAGCCCAGGGGGTTTTGCCAGGGACCAAGGAGGGCTTTTTCTGGGTCTCCCACTGCCACCTAGTGATCCATTTCACACTCCGGACTTGCAGCTCATCCAGATGGTCCACCTTGACTGGTGCTGGGGAAAGGCTCCCTGTGCCCCCAGAACAAGCCCAATCCCAGGGCCAGTGCTCACCTGCACCCCTTGGGCAGGCCATTCATGAACTGAGCTGTCACCTCTCAGCCTCTGCAGGACAGGGTTGGAGGCAGACTCATGTTTCCTCCAGTTTTATTTTGCAAGCTGATGTTGTTCTTACCACCAGCACTCTTGTGTGTGCAGTGTGTATTTCTGTTTTGCTTTGTTTGACCACATATCATTTCAGTTGTTTCCTTACCATGGGAACTCCTGGAGTCAAAGGTGAGGTGATGGATGGGTGGGATGTGTGGAAACAGGCTCCTTAAGCTCAACAGGGTGCGTGCAAACAGTGCTTGTGGCTTGACAAAACACTGACAGGGCTGCACCCTCGGGCACAGCCTTGCCTCTGGCCTGCTGCACCCCCAAATACAAAGGAAGCCAAAGCCATGCTTGGAGATCATCCCCACAAGGCTTTATTCTCATTTCAGAGAGGAGAACAAGGCTGATCACATGCTGTTTCCAGTGTGCCAAGTGCTTCCTCCAGGTTAGCTGGTGACAGGTTTCTGCGCTGGCTCCTGACTACCCTCAGCCCAAGGAATTTCAGAGCTGGGGCAGAAAACAACCACAGGCATTCATCTCCATAATGGTGGGCACAGTGCCAGCCCCAGAGCAGGAATCTTTTGGAGGGTGTTGTGTGGGGTTGCAGTGAGGCTGCCGGGAGGAGCCCTCCTGCCCTGGCACACCCGGGCTGGAGGCAGGGCAGGGACTGTGCTGGGGCAGCGCCCAGGCTTTAGGCACCCGTGCAAACCATGCCGGGCGTTGTTCACTGCCAAGCCCAAGCAGGGAACTGACAATGGGACAAATCCACAGATGGGTGACAGGAGTCCTGTCAGGGAGCATATGAGGGCAGGTTGGAGGTGAGGAGATGAGCAGGATATGGAGGACACCCGTGGAGGTGAAGGATGAGCCACAGCCATGCTGTGGAACACCCTTAGCAGTGCTGCTCCCCCTGCAAGGAGGGGACCTGCACCTGCTGGGTTTGGTGTTTGCAAAGAGCCCCTCTGGACAGCGGCAGGACAAGGGTTAATATGGGAGAGGTCCAATGTGGCCACACTGGGTCTGTTTGGTACTCCCCTCTTAAACCTCTGGGTGGAGGGTCTCCCCTGGGAGAGCTCTTGCCCCCCTGCCATGGTACCCCACAGGATCAGAAAATCTTCTTCAAAAGCAGGTGTATCCCATTGCTGGACCTGAGGATGATCTGTGGTACCATTATGGGAAGCTTGGATGGGTCTGGGCGGAGCTCGAAGTGGAGGAGGGTCAAGGCCAGCGCCACCTTCATCTCATTCATGGCAAACTGCTGCCCGATGCAGTTCCTGGGGAGGGGGTGACAAATGCTCCGATTGCTGCCTTCGTCCCTGACCCACCCCCAAGCTGGACTCACCCCATGTGTGAGCTGGGGGACTTCCAGCTGCTGCGAGGATGACACCACAGCTTATCTAGTAAGCCCCTGATGAACTCAATTCTGTGGTGGGGAATTGCTATTTTTCTTATTAATAGGCATTGGAAAAAGATACAAGATTGAGAGAACAGGGGCTTATTTCACTAAGAAGTGCAGCCAGGATCCAGACACCTCTAAAAGGTTATTTCTGGCTCTGTGTGGTGATCCTCTTGCAAGTTACTGAGACCTCAGTATCCTGCATCTGTCTATCGATACAGCATTGGAACCACAGAGAGGTGGGCCCAGCTTGGCTTGGAGGCGCACTCGGATTCACCCCTAAACAAGGGAGCTGTGTTCCCACTGCAGGCAAGAGAAAATGTAAACATCTCCACAAAGCCACACAAAAAATGTGTGAAATCCTACTGTGACCACAGAGCTTGGGGTGTGGGAAGTGCTCTGGAGCTGACAAGAGCATGGGAATCCCATTACAGGAGATGCTGTAATAGGAAATCCTGTTACAGAAAGCCTGCTTGAGTTGGCCAGGCCAACTTTGCTTGTGGAGACTGAGGGAGGATTAGCTTCAGGGGCTTGACTCTGAGCTAGGTCTCACATGCAAGGCAGCCTGATAGGAAGGAGAGGGCTGAAGGATCTCCCACCTGGATCCAGCAGAGAAAGGCAGGAAAGCATGGGAGTGCCTCTGTGTTGAGTTCTCTGGAGAAAACCTCAGGGGATCATAAACCTGTGGGGGAAACAAAGACCATTTGTTCTGTTTGGTCTGATCTGAGCAGCACCAAGGTCTTCCCTGGTCCCCAAGTTAGGGCTGGACATGGCCTCTGCTCTTCCTGGGAGAGCTGCAGATGACAGTCATCTCTCTACAAAGCCACCGAGTGGATCTTCCCCTTGGAGATATCCAGGTCACCCACCACAATGCCCAAGATGCCTGCAGGTGTTTCCTTATCCATGGCAGTAATGACCAAGTCAGGATCCCTCTGTTCCAGAGATGCCTGATCCTTGTTCTCCAGACAGAGAGACAGCTATGCACCCTGCCTCAAACTTTCCAGGTATTTCTTGAAGCCTCTAAAATATCATCTTCAAATCACACCCTGCCTGAAGGGCTTGGGGACTTCTCAAACCATTCTAAGTGGGCAGCTGAAAGCAGTCTGGATATCTCTGTGTCACCATGCACAAAGAGACTATTGAACACCCATTCCCAGCACTTTGTCATATTCAAAGCCTTTGGGGTGTTTGGTAACTCAACTGAACTTTGCATTTGGATGTGGACTGTTGGAATGACAAGGGAAAAAAAAACATAGCAGGGAGGCACAGGCTGCCTGGTCCAAGGGGAATGGATGTCTGGGCTCAGAGATCATCTTCCCTTTCCTCTTATAAAGGTGAAATACCTCGGGGTCCTCCCAGACATCCCGGTTCCTGTGAATAGCAAATATGTTCAGTCCAATCTGGCAGCCTGTGAAAGAAAAGGGAGAAAAAGCTGATGACACCTCAGAGTGAAGAGGCAGGAGAGGTGTTTTTGGGATTCTCTCCCTCCCTGAGCTCTGCAGCGGCTGTTGCAGGAGATCTGGCAGGGATCTCCTGGAAACCTCATATGGAAAAAAGAATGGCCTTAGAGCTAGGCCCCTTTCTCTCATCAGTGTATCACTTTGATTTGGCCAGGAACTACACTCCACAAGTCCCCTCTGAGCTCTGTGAACACCCCATCTCCCTGGAGCATGTCATTGGACTCTGTCTGGCCACCCTTTATGGGCTCGCTGTGGTGGCAAAGCTGTGGTAGCTCCATACAGCCCTTGGGAGAAAGAAGGGAGTCTGGAAGACCCTTCAGCCTCTCCACACACAGCAAGGAAGCCTCGCTTGTCACGGACAGCCGCAAGAAGGATGAACAAACTCAACAGACCTGCTGGCAAGCTGCGTCCATCAGGAAATGTGACGGGTTTGGAGAGCTGTCGGGACACACCAGGAACTGGTGGGAACAGGCGCAAGCTCTCCTTGATGCACATCGTGGTGTAGGTCATCTTCCCAAGGTCCTCCCTGAAAGCAGACTTGCTGAGGGTGCACTCAATCCCTTTGTCTATGTCACTGATGAAGATAATAAACAGTACTGGCCCCAGTATGGACCCCTGAGGGATACCACTTGTCACTGATCTGGACATTGAGACATTGACCACTGCCTGCTGGATGCCACCTTCCAAACAATTCCTCAACCTCTGAACAGTCCACCCATATCTCTCCAATTTAGAGAGAAGGATGTTGTAGGAGACCATGTCAAAAGCCTTAAAGGGTAAGAAAAAGAGTTCAAGATAACAGAATAAGCACTCCTAGCTCACCACTCAATGGTATCTCGATCTCCCAGGATTCCCTGGATCTCCTCCCTGCACCGTTGCTGGTGCTCAGGGTGCAATGACATGCAGTAGAAGAGCCAGGAGATCCCACTGGCCGTGGTATCGTGACCCTCAAACATGAAGGTGTCCACCTCAGCACGCAGGTCCTCATCGGACAATCCAACTCCATTTGCATCCTAATGAAGAGGATATAATGCCTAAGCACACAGGCCTTTTATTTTTATACCCAAAGGGTTTGAAGGATTTGGTGTCTCTTGTGCTTCCTTTCTTGTGCTGATGCACCCTCGGTGCCACACGGTTCTGTTCTTTGGCATTTGGTACAATGATTTAAAACATTCACCTTGCTACAAAGCAGAATGTCCAGAAAATCCAGGTGTCTCTTCTTCTGGATCTTTTCAAGTTCCCTCTCATTGGAGAGCAACATCTTTCTTTCTTGTATTACCTGATCTGCACAGAAGAGAGATCAGTTCGGTGCATCCTGCCTCTTCAGAGTACCCTCATGTATCTGACCTGCTCGGTCATCAGCTTGGGCTCTTGTTTAATGTGTAACCCTCTGGACAACCCATGCTGCAACCCTGCTCTGAGCCACTCCAGAGACAAGTGGGGGAGAGGTTCAGCTGGGGGACAGGACTGGGGAGAAAGGGGCGGGAATACCTGTGTGGGTATGGGCCAGCTTGCAGGCATCCTGAAACTCACGGCCTTTGCGAGTCAGGTCATAGAAGATATCCTTGAAAGAAAAAGTCTGGATTCTTTTGTTCAGGAGGCAGCTCAGGTCATAAACAGCTCTAATGTAATAGTGGGAGTTGCTGTAAGGAGGCCGAGGTTAAAGCTGGTGTTAGCAAAATGAGTGGTGAAACAGGAGCACTTGCTTTGCCAGGGTTTGGAAATTCAGGCACTGACCTCTGAGTCTGACAGTTGGAATTAAAGCTGAAGGCACATTTCATGATGCTGTCTAGTGTCATCAAGCTGACATCTTGAAAGAGCTCCACTGACTTCCTCTCCTTGATATGCTTGTCCCATTTATCCTAGAGGGAGAGACAGAGGTAAGGAGAGACAGACTACCATCTGTGGTCAGGTCATGTTTTCCTGTCCCTCTTCCCAGATCCACAGCGCTAATTGCTTTCTTTTCTGGAAGCAGAGGCCGTAGTTCATTACATATTCCGTTAATCTAGTCTAACTCTTCTGTGCATTTCTTTTTCCATGTGTATCACGTCAAGGTATGAAAGGATATTCTTGCAGTGGTTGATTTTATTGGCAAAAAAAGAAAGAATAAGTGGAGAGTCCAGAGGGACACTGAAGGTGAAGGGAGAAATTTCAGAACTTCCAAACTACTCCAAAAGTTCAGTGAAACTCTAGAAATTATCTACGTGCAGTCTCTTTCTCTCACTCATTCACAGATCTGATTATTTTCACTGTTTCACAGCTGAAAGGTAAAAGTAGCAGGAGTGGGGATTCTTACCAGCATCACTTTGACGGAGTCTGACATCAGGGTCACATAAGATTTCAGAACATCATAATGAAAAGCTGGGGTGAGCATCTTCCGGTGCTGGAACCATTTGCTTCCTTCCAAGATCAGCAGCCCCTTCCCTGAAGGCACAAACAGCAAAGGGACAATCAGCTCCTTCAGGCTCTGATCATAGCTCTGACATCCTTACTCTTCTTCTGACTTACCAATCCAAGGAATTAGGAATCTGTAGGGTACACTAGCCTTGGGATCTGTAAAACAGAGCAGGTATCAGAAATATATGAATAATGAATTCAACACAACAAAAGAGGAAATTCAGGATAAGTTTGCAACGTATTTCACCCTCTAAATCACAAGATGGGATTAATCTCATTTCAAGACATAAAATATTGTACCACCAGAGGTAGCGTTTAAAAGTGGTCATCTACAATTATGATGGCAGTGGACTTGAAAAAACAGAGAAAGAACAAAAAAATGTGTGTGGAAAAGAAACAGCCACGGCAAATTTTAAAACTGAGAACAATGGATGGGAGTTACTGGGGATGGCCCCGTATTTAACATTCACATGCTCCACAGAAGGGAGCAGAGGAGAAGACTTAAGATGCTTTCTGAGAGCCATTGCCATGCCAGCTCACCCTTTTTACTGGGTTTACTGGGAAGCACAAATATTGCAGCGGTAGAATCCATAGAAGACAATAAGACAAATGACCCTCAAACTGGGAACTGACAGGAAACTGGAAGGAACAGTGCCCAGGAACCTGGTCACTGTTTTGCACAAGAATATAAACTGCTCCATAAAACCTGTGGCAGGCTGGGAGTTCATGAAGAGGAGCAAAAGAATTGCAATAGCTGTGAAGGAAGCTGGCAGAGGGGATGATTCCAGGTAAGTTTCCCAGTATTTTCTTGGTAGGAAAGCATCAAAGACTTCTCAAAACCAAATGTAGAGACTTACCTGTTCGGCCAAGTATGCTTTTGGCATATTCAGGATGATGGACAACAAGAGAAGGCAAGACTGGTCCAAACCATCTGGGAAAGGCATAGGGATATTCTTCTCCCCATGACACTATCTGATGTAAAAAATTTTCAGAATATATCTGCAATGAGAATTAATCAGGGATTAATAAAGGCAAAAAAAAAGAGGGACATGGAAGGGAGAGCAGAGGTTAAACTTGCACTCTCATGAAAAGCATGTGCAAGACATTCTCTCTTGGGAAATGAAGGAAGAGTGGGTGGACTCGCCACACAGGGGCTTTTGTGCTGCAGGTGGAGGACAGGATGAGCATTGCAAGGGGACTGTGCACAAGAGGAAAAGCTGCCTGAGCCACCAAATGCCTGCAGCACAAGACAGCTCCACTGAGAGTCTCTTCTGGGCTGGCTGCAGCTGAGCCACCTTAGGACGGCCCAGGCTCGGAGCAGCTCCGTGTTGCACTTGGGAGTCTACAGCTGGCATGGGCAATGCCAGGATGCCTGGTGGACAGGCCAGGCAGACCAAGGCTGTCACACCCCTGTTCCTAGTTTCAGCAGTGCAAGCTGGGCATGCAGTGTGAAAGCAAAACATCTTCACCATAGAATGATGGAAATGGCTGCATTAAAATGCCCTGCTTTTGTGGCCATGTCTT
This sequence comes from Coloeus monedula, assembly GCF_965178545.1. Lineage (NCBI taxonomy): Eukaryota > Metazoa > Chordata > Aves > Passeriformes > Corvidae > Coloeus > Coloeus monedula. Next base: position 23,700,656 of record NC_138789.1, on the reverse strand, counting down.
CTTCAGTGGCTATAGGGCAAGACACTCCTACTGGTAGAAGGTTTCATGTAACAAAGAGACGTTTTATGGTTGCTCATACTCAAAGAACTTCACAGAAGTCCCATAACTCTGTGTTTGAGGACATGATTGAAAAGAACACGACTCTTTTTTGCTAAATGATGTACACCTCATATCCAGCACCCTTTCCTCTTGCCCTGCAGAAGTCTTGGCACTCCCTCTGCAGAGGTCCTCTCCTGAAGGAAGACACAGGAGCAGGGGACACACACACCCCATGCAGTCCTTCTCACCCTGGCTGATACCTTGCACAGTTGGGACAAACCCACCCTGGCTGAGCCCAGCTCACTCCTTACCAGGTGATTGTGGCCATAGAGCCAGTGTTTTGGGGGGCCAGGGAATGCCTCCAGAGCTTTGGTGAGTTTCTTCCTCTCCCGGTAGAACTGCAGCACCTTCAGCAGCACAAAGATTACACCAAGCAGCACAGACAGCTGCAGGATGACGGCAGAAGGTCTGGCTATGTTGTCCAGCAGAGATGCCATGCTGGTCTGGGACACTGCCTTCTCCTGCCTGTTTCTCACCTGCTGCTCTCACACCTGAGCCAGGTGGGGAGCTCAGTGCAGGTAAAAATCCTCTCCCTCCTCCTCTGCAGGAGCGGAGTCTGGCGAAATGGAGCTGACAGCAATTTATAGCTGCTGGAACATCATGGCAAACACTGCGTCAGCTCAGCCAGCAGCCTGTGCTCCCACTCGCCCTTTGACCTGCTTTCTGCAGCCTGCCCCTGCAACCTGGATAACAGACCGCCTCTGAATCTTTCCTGCTTTCTCTGAAGTCCCAGCAGCGCTGTCACACACTCACAGTCCTCCATGCCCAGGTGGACAAAGACAGAGGAGGAAGGAGGTGAGATGTAGGCAGGCTGGGGCTCCAGTTGAGCTCTGTGCTCTCCTCAGCCAGTTCAGGTATAGAAGCCATCCATCTGCCCGCATGAGGTGAGGAACACAAAGGCCACCTCTTCCCAATGAGTGAGCTGCATGGATTCAGCCACCTTCATCTGTAAAAGCAGCGCTCTGGGTGACTGCAGCATCACCCAGCACTGCTGGGCTGTAATCGAGAGAATGGACATAACTCCAGCAGCTCACAAGGGATGTGGCCCTGCTCCCCGAGGGCTCCTGCCACAGACAAGGCAGGAGACAAAACTGCAGTCCAGAAGAATTACCATGGCCAGTAGATGAGACAAGGAGAGGAAATGCTGCAGAGCAGTGAAGTGAGCGGCATCAAGGTGGAGAGCACATGATGGGGAGGTGTGATGGAAGGTCACGTTCCCTCTACAGTGCTGGTGAGCCCTCCTTCCTCTGTCCACATGGCATCTCACCTTCTCCCAAAAAGGCTCTGTATCACTGCATTTACCTCTCTATTGCAGTGATTGGTTAGGGCCCAGGTAGGACCCTCCTAGGAATCCCTGTGCAGATCCTGCTGGTTACCTGGACTCACATCCCATAAGCCCAGAAACCTGAAATGGCAATGTGGAGCTGGTGGAGAATTGGGACTGGAAGCATATGTGTGTGGGTGACTTCCAGGCATATTGTGAAAAGGAGGATCCCCAGATGGGCTGAAGTAATGTCCCATTTGTGTCTTGGGATATTATGAGGATAAATGGGTTATCATTTGTGGAGGTTGATAGTCTGATAGGATACAACATAGGGGCTGCTGAACTTTGTGAGTGCTTCTCTTCAATGTAACACATCTATGAGACCCAGGACTTCTGATGTTTGGCCACTTCCCTTTAGTTTTTAGTCTAAAATATGCCATGTCCCACTTTTTCTGCCTGTAGAGTCATTTTGTTGATAAAACGTACTGTTTATCTGATGTTCAATGTCACTGCCTTGGAGAACATCCCTGGTAGGCATTACACTGAGCAGCATTACCTTTTCACACAATTGGCCATCTTCATGAAAATTAGTGTTTCTTGTTATACTGAGCCAGCTGGATCTGTGTGAAAGTTCAGGGGAGAGTTAAAGGTTGATCTTTAAGAGGCAGAAAGCTGCAATCTGTCGGGTTAGGCATTTCTTAGGGAGGGCTTTGGTGGTAGCCAGAGCATGAGGGACCCAGTTTGCCATGACAAACTCTCACGTGAAGACCTGCAGCAAATTCCTAAATCTAATGATGTTGTGTAGTTGGATCTCTCGCAAGGTCTGCACAAGGAAAACAGGGAGGTCTGATGTTTGAGCCTTTGTTCATTGCCAATGGAGCCATCTGGAATTTGCTGTGGCACCTATCCCATTGCCAGACTGACCAATCTGGATTTGGCTGGCACCTTTCAGTAATGATGTAAAAAATAAGTCATAAATACCCTCAAACCCACAAGTGGAGGCGACAGGCCAGTGGATGGAGTTTCTGGTGCAGCCACAGATGAAACTTTTATAACAACCCAGAAATTCTCAGTGGTGACAAAGTCCCTGGACAGTTGGTTTGACCATGAACAAGGTCAATTTTTACCAAACTGGCTCCCTTATAGTTATAAAATAACCAATAACAACTGTTGAGCACGAAGCCAAAGCATATGGGTTGTCGTGAAGGTCAAGTGAGATGTCAAGTGCTGAGCCAATACAGAGGGAACATAAGGGACAGAGTGGTTAAACGCACATTTATGGGGATTTGGAGCAAGAATCTGAGCTTGGGTGACAGCAAAACTGGGTGCTTAACCCAGCCTCCAGCCTCTGCATTCTGTGTTTCACTGGTGGAGGGGAGAGAAAAGCCTTTCTCCTGTATTTCAGAGGTTTCACAGCAAGAGGGGCCATGAACACCCACAGCCTGGGGAAGATAACTCAGGGGGTTTTGCAGGGAAAGAAATCATGAAAGTTCAAAAGGAAAAGTGAAGTTGCTGCAGAGCTGCAAGCGGAGAAAAGTGAAAAGGGACAGTACTGGTTTGATCATTTGTCTTGGGGTGACCTTATGATGTGTATCCCATATCGCTGCCTATGCCCAGAAATTAATTATTGGCCTTTCTATGCCTCTGAACTGAGCCTGAGAGGGGGAAGAAAAAACTGAGCAAAACTTTCTCAAAGCAGTTTGAAACTTGTTCAAGGTCACATAAAGATAGCAGGGTTTTTTTCCCCAGCTGGGGGCAGGGGGAGCGAGGAAGCACCCGGTTTGCAGCTTTTCCAGTCAGCTTTTGGCCAGTTTTTCCAGTTTCTTGTTCTCTGGAGAGAGGCTGAGAGTTGAACTTTTCCTTCTCTGGAATTTCGGATTTTCTCCCTTTTCTACTGGACTGCTTGATTGCTGTAACATCAGAGCACATTGGGAGGACTTTCCACCGGGCACAGAGGGCCTGGCCCTGGGCCAAGCCCCAGCTCCGAGGAGACCAAAGGGAGGACTCGAACACTTTCCCAGGTTTTTCCTCTACAGCGAAAGATTTTACCATTTAACATTATTTTCCTTTCCCGTGTGTTTGTTAAATAAATAGTTTTATCTTCCTCACTTTCCTTCGAGGAAAATTCATTTTTTTTCCCGAACCTGGTGGGGGGAGGGGTGGTTGTGCCTTCTCTCAGAGGATATATATTTCTAAATTTGGCCAAACCGGAACGTCATTATAAGGGCCTGGGACAAGGCCAGAACGATCTGTTAGCACCAGAAGAATCTACAGCTCTGGAGGAATCCAGAAGAAGATCCCAGCATGAAAAAGCAGGTACAAGGGTCTTCTGATAGCCACAGCAGTCTGGGGGCGCTGGCAGGGGGAGCAGAAGCTTGGCTTGACCTTTGGGACATTTGAGACTGGTGAAACTGCAGTTGGGTGTTAAAGGACACTTGGAAGGTTGTCAAACGTTTGCAGAGAGCCTCTGGAGGGTTGGCTCAATGCTGCAGATGTTCACGTGATGGCAGTGGAGCCACGACAGGTCAGGCCACCAACATAAAACAACCCACTTACACTGAAAAATTTCCATCCCATACCCCAACCATGGACACAGCAGGCTGTGAAATTTGGGAATTTTTTTTCTTTCTGGGTCTTGTGAATTTCTCTGCTTACTTTAGACACCTAAGCAGAAGAAGGAGAGGCTCTTCCTCACTGATTTAACTCACACTGTTGGAATTCATTGCAGAAGAACTGGTTTGCTGAGCAGGTGAAATTTAGGTGGCAATTGGGTACTTTGCCCCAGAGCGTGATCTTGCAGCAGCTGCTTTCCCTGGTTGTGCCTGTGTTTGTTCAGATAGGAGGAAGAGTCCAGGCCCATCTGTCCCTGTGTGTTCCTGCAGCACTCAGTGATGACAGATGAAATGTAACAGTAATGCCAAAAAAAATAATAACATTTCAAGCTTCCAAACACATGATAGATGAGAAAATCATGGCAAGAGCCCAGCAAGTGCTGCAGAGTAATGCAAGCTGCCTGGATCCCATCTGACCACACGTCTCAAGGATGAATGTATATCTGGAAGCATTTAATACAGCTGTCTTACAAATATGTTGCAATATTTACTTAATTTACAGGCTGCTTCCAGTGTAAAATCCCAGCGGAGTTTAGATGGAAATTGCTGGTGCCGTCTGACAGTGAATTTTCCTGGAGAGCAGCGTGGGTCCTGTGCAGGGACAGCATTCCCGGTGCTGCAAGCCAGCTGCTCTCCCTGCTGGTCCTGCTGCTTCCAACATGCCTGGAAGCATCTGAAAAAGTGCCACCACCAAACTGAGATGGACGGACACCTTTCACGTGACAGGGATGCAGCTGCACAGTGCTGGAGACAGTCTGTGGGGAAAGGAGTAATTGTGAGGGAGTAGGTGGCATCTTTGCCCTGCTGCTGTTGAAAAACCAAGCTGCAATGAGAGAAATCCAGGCTGGTTTTAACTGAAACAAAGACTTAACCCTTGCTGCACCTCACACAGCCCCTCCCGTGAGTTTTTGTTAAAATAGTTACCTGAAGGTCTGAATCCTTCAGACAGTCCAAGGTCAGCCCATCATCTTTGCAATTACCCTTTCTGCAGAAAGTAGGGAAGGATTAAAGAATGAGGTAAGCTCTCTGCAGCTGGTCCTTGACTGTCCTTAATGCTGTGAGCAGTACATCCCACGTGACTAAGTCTTTTTATTATTACCTTGTCTCTAATACCCAGGAGGGGAAAGGCAACTGGGGGGAATTGCTCTCAGGAATCACATTCTGGAAAGATCTGGCTCACTCTGGCCCTGGGGCACAGTAGCCCCTGTTGCAGCCTCAGGCCCACTCTCCAGTTCAGAAGCAGAGCAGACATGGAAGACCTGTGATGTGAGACGGTGCAGGATGTGGGATGATGCAGGATGCAGGATATGGGATGTGGGATGCAGGATATGGGATGCAGGCTGGCTGGCCTGGCATGGAGGGCTGGCCTGGCATGAGGTGCTGGCCCATGTGGCTCAGGGAAGTTGGGAGCTGGGCTGCCATGTGTGGGGTTATTTGGAAGAGTGTTTCCAGTTCCTAGCCTCGGGGGGTGACAGCACCAAGGAGAGATTTGTGAACAGGTCTTGTGCTGGGTTTGGGTGGCTACAAGGGGAACCAGGCTCTGCTCCCTTCTCATGCAAAGAAGCCGCAAGCACAACACAGAGAGGATGGTGAGAATGCTGCAGAGCATCTTCCCTTTCCCTCTTCACATTTGAAGAGGCAGATTTTTAGTGAATCCTAAAAGTCACAAGGGGGACAATGGCTGAACAGGATGAAGACAGGAGCAGTCAGGCTTTTCCATCCCAGGGCCCGGAACATTTGTGTGTTTCCAGTTGGGAAAGCAGCAGTGCAGCTTTTCCTGTACCCCCAGTTCAGTCCACTCACAAAAACCAAGCCAGAGGTAACCTGCCCCAGCCTTACACCACATCCATTACCTCCTTTGGGCTTCTGGAGTACCCAGTAAAACCAGTCACCATCTTCTAAAACCTCTGCAGATTCCCCAGATAACCTATGTCAGGGCTTTAGAAATCTTAGGGAGTGCTTGATGTTACGTAATCTGTATCTACCCAAATGCAATTTAGCAGCTGCCATTTATTTAGACGAGGACTGTTATGTCAAGCTCCCCTAGTTTTATCCCCTTTAACCTACTCTCCTTCAGTGGGTACACCATGATTTCAGCCTTTGCTCTTGCTCATTAGGTGCTCGTGCTTTAATCTTTCACATTGGAATGCCAAGGTCCATCCACTCCTCTTTAGATGGCATTTTTTTCAAATCTTGTCTTTAAAAGAAAATTGCATCCAATACAGAGATATATGTAATTTATTCTGGTAATTTCAGTTATTTTGATTAAAAATTTTCTCATTTTGCACTTTAGAGTATGCAAGCTTGGAGTAGATGCTGTTGCTTTTATACTTAAATCTCCAAACAGGGTTGAAGGACACTGTCTCATTTCATTTGCTGAAAGAGAAGCAAGTGAAAAATTTTTGAGAAATATTTGTGTTTATGCATCCAAGTATGATGTTTGCTGTGATTGCAACAGCAGGATATTATTGATTATTATTACCTTTTCTGTCTCTCTGAATACCCACTGGAGAGATTGCTGCCTGTCAGTCATTTCCTCTCTTGTCTTTGTGCAATGTCTGTGCCTGCTCTTGTGTTTCGGACTTGCATCCCATTCGCTGCCTCAGTTTTTCAATTTATCGAGATAATTTTGCATCCTGATATGGCCCTCCAAAGAGCTTGTGGTGTCTCATAGTTTTGTAACTTTTTACATTTTGTTAAGCATACTCTGTCTCTCTCCATTGTGCAGTTGTGATTCCAGCGCAAGAGCTGCACCTCATGTCTCAAGAGGGGACAGGCAGCTGCAGAAAGTGGATTTTCTCCTGGGCTGCCCCAGCATATCCTTGCAAACCAGCCTCTGCAGGGGGGAGCTGTATGAAGTCAGCTGCTGTCTTACTGCACAGCAGCCTTCTCACAATCCTGGAACCACAGCTGACATCACTGTGATGATAATTGCAACAGCAGCCTTTGGGATTCCACATTTGATGTGTGATATTCTATCCCAATAATGATCCCTGCAGGGGAGGAGGACAGCTCACTAGTGTCCTCCAGTGTACCAACTCCCATAACTTTATCAGCTTAAGAAAATAAAATAATACTAAAAAAAACAGGGACATCCCCCCCCTCCCCCACACACCTTCTAACTATCAGAACTTTGACTGAAGATTGCTTATTGGACCCCTGTTAGAGTTGCCCATGGAAGGAGATGCTGTGTTGGCTGTGCCTGGAGACCCACAGGCAGTTTCCTGGCCTGTCCAGGGTCATCTCTTGCTGCTCATGGGCTTCCTCTCCATCTTCCATTTCTAAATGGGTTTTACACTGCATTTGTGATGAAGCAGACAAGCACCAGCAATATAAACAACACAGTTGCTGTTGCAGGAAAAATTATTGGTTTATTAAGACAAAAATTACAGAATATTTTGCAGTTTGGGCAGAATTTCAGAGCCCAAACTGGAATCAGTGCTTTCAACAAAATAGAGACCCACTGAGTGTGAGAAGTGAGATAGAGGCCTGCCACAGGCTGTCCCCACTGCAGGAGAGGAGGGCTGACCTCTAGGCACTGAGGAAGGTGCTGACAACAGAGCAGGGCTGGAAATGGTCACAGATTTGGCCAGGACACGAGTGTGAAGGCAGGATTTGGTAAGAAGGAAGCTGGTGGGACCTGCAGATGTTCCCAGGCCAGGCCAGTCCTTATGGCAGTGCAAGGGGACAGACAGCATGGCCATGCCTGGCTGCTCTGAGATCAGTGCCCTGGAGCAGATGGCAGTGGTCTGTGCAATGTCATCCCAGCTACCTGGGCCTAGCCTGAAAAGGGCTTTCAGCTAGTAGACAAAGCACAGAAATCAGGAATCCTCATCCCCAAATCCTGCCCTGCACTTCTGCCCCAGAGAAAGAAACATTGTCCGTCATCTGCTTGGTCCCTCCCTCTGGTAAAGGCAGGAAGGTTTCCAGCATCAGCGGATTTTCTTTAAGTACAGGTGAATCCCATTCTTGGAGCGAAGGATGAGCCGAGTTATTTTGCGGGGAGGCTTGGCAGGGTCAGGCAAGAGCTCGAAGCGCAGCAGGGTCAGAGCCAGTGCCACCTTCATCTCGTTCATGGCAAATTGCTGCCCAATGCAATTCCTGTGGAGAAACAGAGCAGCTCAGCCACCTCCACCGCAGTGCTGGGCACAGCAAACACCCACAGCCCATCCCAGCCCTCCCACACCAGCACACATCCTCTCCTCTGCAGCTCAGGGGCTCCAGGCAGTGCTTTGGGCAGTGAAACCAGAGGCACGGGCTGAGCAGGAGGAATTTAGAGGAATATTGGGAGCTCATAAATGTGTGTTCAATGAGCATGGAGAAGGAGGGAGATGGGGAAGCCAAAGGAGAGGCCAGCAGGGATGAGGTGGTGGGTCTCCAAGCAGGGAAGGTCTGCAAGGTGTTTGCCTTGAAGGAGTGAGCACAGGGCAAAGGGAAGGATTGAGGGGAGGGGAGAAGGGGGAATGAAAGGGCAGGAGGGTGGGATGGGATCTTTGCATCAAGAAGAGGATAGCAGGCTCCCTGCAGGATGCCAACAGAATGTTCCACAACTTTGGGACCCAGTTCCCTGTCCCCAGAAGGGGCTTGGCAATGCTGCCTTCCCATTCTGCCTGCTGGTATCAGAACCCCTCTGTTACACAAACACTTATATCCTCATTTAACTATTCAGTGCTGCAGGGCCAGGACTGCAGGTGGTTGTTTCTGCCCACTACACCTTCAGTGTTCAATTCCCCTTACCTCATTCCAGCAGAAAAAGGCAGAAAGGCGTGAGAGTGCCTGCCAGAGAGATTCTCCGGGGAAAAACGCAAAGGGTCAAACACCTGGAAATGAAGAATATGCAGCAAGGAGAAGCAATTATTTAAAGAACACAGTACTGACTGGTATCTTGAGAAATGTGACACCCCTTAATTTATGAAGAACCCCACAGGAGAGAGAGAATTCTTCTCTCCTGCTAATGGGTGAAGGGCACATGGGAAGTGGCACATCATAAAGGGAAAAAATTATTAGGAGATCAAAAGAAAACTCACCAAAGGATCTTTCCATACTTCAGGGTTTCTGTGAATGAGGTAAATGCTTATTGCAGTGATGCTGCCTGGAAAACAATTGAGGAGGAGAAGAGGGCTCACTGACAAAGAAACAAGCGAACATCTGCACAGCCCAGCCTGAACATCTGTGCCAGCGAGGATGCAGCTGGTGCCTGAGAGCAGAGTTTTGTGCAGCAGGAATGGGATTTACAGACCTTCTGGCAAAGTGCGTCCGTCAGGGAAGGTGATGGGCTTGCTGAGCTGCCGGGACACTCCAGGCACTGGGGGGTAAAGGCGCAGGCTCTCCTTGATGCACATGGTGCTGTAAGTCATCTTGCCCAGGTCCTCCCTGTTGGGACAGGCAGGCTGAGCCCCACACACCCCCACTGCCTGTGCTGGGAGGTCCCTTCACCCACAGACATCCACCCCCTGAGCAGATCCCCCTGCAACAGAACAGAGGCACCCACAATGTCCAGTCACAGGCTGCTGGAGGCTGGGGATGCCAGGACACCTCTGAACAACCTGGACAACCACTGAACAATCTCAAGTGCAGAGTGACAGCAAAAGGTGAAAAACACATCTATGATGTCCTGTGGTGAGAAAACAGGAGAGAGCAAAGAGCAATGCTGGTAGCCCAGAACTTGTATGGCATGCAGAATGTCCCTTCCAGGGTAGCAGACTTAGCTGAAGGATCTGCTCCATCCTGTGAAGTCCCTGGGCATGCAGCAACCTTTAGCACCCCAGCTTTTGAGCCTTGAAGACATTGCTCACTTAGAAACGGCAGCGATAGGAAAAGAGTTACCAGCAGAGGAAAAGGTGCAGCCTTACCACTGGATTGTGTCCCGGTCCCCCAGGATGCTCTGGATCTCCTCCCTGCACCGTTGCTGGTGCTCAGGGTGTATTGCCAGGCAGTACAAGAGCCAGGAGATGCCGCTGGCTGTTGTGTCGTGGCCCTCAAACATGAATGTGTCCACCTCGGCACGCAGGTCCTCATCAGACAGTGCAGCTCCATTCTCATCCTAAAAGTCCAGAAACACTCTCAGTGGACCATATATGTAAAATTTATATATATATATTACAGTACACACACGCACATATATAAATATATAAATATCCTTATATACTTTCAGCTGTTGCAAAAGGGGTGTGATGCTGCCTGTGGGATACATATAAACAAAATCAATGTCTGTTTACACTGAATTCAGGGCCCTTTTCCCTTCACTTTTAAATCTCTTTATCCCCCCATATTAAACCACCAGGACTATGAAATCCCTCTGCAGGTTGTATACCCAAAAAGACACTGCCAACATTTCAACAATGGAAAATTGGATCACCTTGGTCTCTCTTCAACTGGGTGGGACAGGGCTAATTTTTCTTTTTCTTTATGGATTGAATTTCTTTTAATGGACCCTGAGGGTCTCTGGGGGTTTGTGGCACCCTTGCAAAAACTGACTGGCATGTGCCCTGCCACACACACACTCCTCACCACTCACTTTGGCACACAGCAGAATGTCCAAGAAGTCCAAATGTCTCTTCTTCTGGATCTTTTCAAATTCCCTTTCATCTTTAAGGGATTCCTTTCGCTCATGGATCACTTTGTCTGGGGGAGAAAGGGTTAAAGGTTCAGCAGGACCAGGAGATGCCAAGCTGCAAAACTGTCCTGCCTTTGAATGCAAAGCTCACCCAAGGGGGTGAGCACTGCTCAGTCCATGATGCATTTGATCTGTGCTTCTGCACGCCAGGCACTTCAGCTCTTCAGCAGCACAGCAACAAATGCCATGGATATTGCCATCCTTTTCTGCAAACTTCTTAGTCCACCACCGACTTTTCAGCCTGTTTTACACACCCCTCATGCATTAAAATCACACCTGGCTTGGAAAATAAAAGCATTCCTTGCATTAGTGTTGCCTGCAGTGCCCATCCCTTGTTTCACCAGTCTCTGGCCATTTTAAAGGAGCATTTCCTGAGGGCAATTCCTCCATTAGTCCAGTTTAATAACCAGGTAGTTGTGGGACCCCTTTGCTTCATGCCTAGATCAGACCACTACTGCAAGCTGATGCTCTGCTTGGATCTCAGCTCTGAGCCTCTGGGCAGGATCACTGCACAGGCAAGGAGGGACTGACTGCCTCCTTCCAAAGTTTTGGGAGAGGATGACAGCAGGGAATACCTGTGTGGTCATGAGCAATCCTGCAGGCCTTCCTGAACTGAAATCCATGGGGGCTGAGCCAGTAAATGATGTCATTGTGGTAGGGGAAGATGCGGAGGCGCTGGTGCACCATGTGGCAGAGGTCGTAGACAGCCTGGATGTAGGTGTTTTTCCTGGAGAGTGGGAAATAGGAAGCTTGTAAATTTGGGAGCACAGTGACAAGTAATTTGCCCATTTCCCTTCTGAGCTGCAAACTTCCTGCCAGGGTTTGGGGCAGCCAGCACTGACCTGTTGGTCTGGCAGTTGCTATGACAACTGAAGGCACATTTCATGATGCTATCAAGAGTCATCAAGCTGACGTGCTCAAAGAGCTCCACTGGCTTCCCGTCTGCTGTTAGCTTTTCCCACTTATCCTAGGGCACAAAGGAGACAGAAATGAGAAGGCAAAGGTCAGTTCTGCATGGATCTGCAGTCATACCCTGGGTAAATGAGTGCTCAGATAGGGATACATCCCTGAGAAATGGAAAAAAAAAAGGGGATCTCTTAGACACCATCAAAATCCAAGAGAAGAGAAGCCAAGAGTGGGATGGTTAATACAAGATTTGCCTCAGGCAGCTGCTACTCTTGGATCCTGGTGGTGGTGAGCCCTGCTACACCTTATCCTGAGGCAAGAGCACCCTGGAGAAGCCCAGGACAGGTGCATTTCTGGATGATGGGGAGTTATCTAAGTCCCCCTTAGGACGCAGTGTGTTCTCTGTGTAGGAGCAGCATATGCTGGCATTGGGCTTCACTGGGTCTGTTGGTGAGCACATATGAGCTTGGTGCTCAGGATGCAAACTTCGGAGCAAGGTTCTTTTCTCTGTCACACGATCTCTGTGCCAGTGCGTTTTCCCAGCATGTAATACAGGAGCTCGTGCCCCACTCTGATCCCTAGAGAAACTATAAATCCTGTCTCTCTTCCCCAGCAGACATGAAGTGATGATGAATCCTCTGTCCCCTCACAGTGGCAAGGAATGAGTTGACTTAAAAGCTGGGAAAGAGAGGAGAGGGAGGAGCGCGGTCCAAACCAGGCTTACAGGGACAGATGCACGTCCGTAGCACATACAACGATTGCCACCTGGTGGCACGGGCTCACACAATTGGCGCTGGCGTTGTGCACACGGAATTCCAAACTCCCAGGCACTTGTGAGCCTTGCAAAAGTCTTCCTGGCTCTCCAGCCCTCGGCTCCTGGCTGCTCCCTGGGCCTGCAGGAGGAATCCAGCCAGGATCCGTTTGAAGCTGCTGGGGAGGTTGAAATGAGGGTGGTGAAGGAGAAGGAATAGATCCAGCACCCAGACTCCTCCAGTTCATGTGCACAAAGCCTGGTGCCCTTTGCCTGGAATTCCTACTGGTTTCCATCCTGCCCAGCACCAGTGGATTGAAGAACAATGCATTTTCACTGTTTATGAGGCATGGCAGGGATTGCAGTTCAGTCACGGGTATGCCAACAGCAAATGATACCCTTTAGGTTACAGTGTAGCTCTGCTACAACCTTTATTTTTGGGGGATTTATTATGAACCTTTATTTACTTCAAATCTTCATTTAGACAAACACCTCGTAAGAAGTTGCTGTTGGAACTGAGATCATGCAGGGTTTGGGGATGGCAGTAACATTCATCCTGAAATCTCAGCCACAGATCCCAAGGCAGTACCAGAGATATCATCACTGCAGACAGGCTCAACCTGCTCATCCTTTCCAGCTCAAGGGCAGGGATTTGGGGATGACTCAGAAAGACTGACCACCAGGACACAGTGTGTCCTTACAATTACCAGGTAAAGAAAACTCTGCTCCAGCATTTACCTCCTACCCAGACAGGATGGGGAAAAGAAAACAGGGCAGAGAGAGGAGCACTGTGAGTCCTACCAGCATCACATTCGTAGACTCTGCCATCAGGCCCACGTACGGTTTCAAGACGTCGTAATGAAACCCTGGAGTCAGGAGTTTTCGGTGTTGGTGCCACTTGGGCCCGTGTAAGATCAGCAACCCATTCCCTGGGGAAACACAGGCAAGGCACGTTTTGCTGGGAACAAGCAGCAGGCTGCTCTCACCTGCCTGCAGACACAGTGTCAGCAAGGAGCACCATTAAATCTCGTGTCTGAACTGCTGTGAGAGAGTCTTTCCAAATGTTGCCATCAGCTCCAGGGTTCCTGGAGCTGAGGAAAGACCTGCCCATTGAAATGGCACAACAGTGTCTCTGAAAAGAAACACCAACACTGCTGGAATAGAGAAGTTCAGAAAAGCAGATATATTTTTCACCAGTCCTCCACTGAATCTAAGCTTCTTCCACCACCAGCCTTTGCTATCTGTGGACATGTAAGAATTTGTACATATGTTATGTCTGAACTTTCCTTCCTTGCAAATAAATAGAATTACTCAGCACCTTTATCAATAAATGCAATAATCGCAGGAAGCTTTTAGGTATAACTCCATCAAGGAGCAAGTACAATGTTGTTTATTTATAACATGCTTTTGTCTAACTTCAGAATCATTCCTGGCAGGCAAAGCCCTGGGAATACATACCAATCCATGGGACAAGGTGTTTATAGCTGATGTTATCCTTGGGATCTGTGGAAAAAAAAAAAACATAAAAAAGAGAAAATAAAATGGTATTTTCAATAGCATGAACCCACTGGTTTGCAGCTGAAAGCTCCCTCTGGGCTCTCACTTTTGGTTGGGTATGAAGCAAAATCAGTGGCATCCCTGCAGAACTCCCTGTATTTCACAACAAAACAACTTTGGCAATAAGCACATATAAAAGCAGATGCCCACACTGGAAAAAACAAGAATACTGGTAGTCCAAAGCCTGTGCAATGTGATAAATGGTTAACCCTCTCAGACACCGCTGTTCAGAACCTTTTCTTCTCAATGCACTAAAGATCTTCCTCTGCAGTAGGAGCCAGATCTCTGAGCCTAGAAAAAAGCTCCCAGGTGTCTTCTCCTTGCTGGGATCAGGCACTGAGTACTTAACTTTCAAGGAGCATTTGAGGAAGTCTGATTTTCCAGCAATGCACTTGGAGTCAGGTCAGCCCTGCAGCCCTGTGCCTGAAGCACCCAGGGCACAGCATGAAGGAGGGGTATCTCTCCATGCCTTGAGATGATTTCTGCAAGAAAACCTCTCTGTGAAACCCTGCCCTGCTGTAAATTTTGACGCTGGCATGGGAAATCTGCAGGCTGGGGTTGCTGCTCCACAGCTGAAGCCATAATCTCTCACCTCCTCTGGCCAACAGAACCTTGGCATAGTCGGGATCAGCAACAACCAGGAATGCTGAGAAACTCCCAAACCAGACAGGGTGAGCATACGAGTACTTCTGTGCCCAGATCTCTGACTTGTCCAGCATATCTTCCTCCTTGAGAAACTAGTTGTGGAAAAGAAAAAAGAGAAAGAATACATAGATTCAGAGAAAAAAAAAATTAAATAATCTCTCAATACTCTGTCTTAAAAGTTCAAGGTCTTTCTGATCACAAAACCAGATAAGGGCAAACAAGGTGTTGTTCCTCTGTGTTTGCAGAGCATGGATAGTAGAGACGTTTGCTACTTTTAAAGCTCATATAAAATAATTCTTCTTATCACTTGACCTTGAGATAGAGAACATTCTTAGGCAACGAGGCGGTGCCTATCAGCTCATATATGTTACCTGCTCTTTTTCCATGGCCACTCCATAGAAGACTCAGATTTGTCCCAGACAGCATCTGCACTTGTGGCAAGCAAATACATTCTCACTTGCACATGGCTGAGCAATTAACACCCTGCAGCTGGGAAAAAATACAGCAGCACTTTTACAGCAGCCAACAGCATCACTGCTGGGTCTGCCCCAGCAGTGCCTCCTGACTGGGAAATCGCAGCTTCCTCCAGACATTTGGGTGGAGAAGGCCAGTGTCCAGGCAAAATTCAACAGAATGAGTCCAAAGTCACCAATGGAGTGAAGAGAACACTGGTTAATATCATTACAATAAGGATTCATTTATTTCTGTGAATTGAATTTCATAGGCAACGAAGAGCTGGTGCTCCTAGAAAGATTTACCTCCTGTCCTTGGAAGCTGCAATCTGAGGAGCAGCATGAGCACCAGCGTTCATATCAGCAGCAGTGGCAGGTTCACTCCAAAGTGATCACTGCTTTATTGCTTTTATAGCCTGTGCTGTTATGTTCAGGCAATAGACAAAGAACAAGTGGAAAGACCCATGGAAAGCTCCACAGTCACAGGCAAAGGAAAAAAATCACAGAGACAAAACCTTGTAAGATTCTTTTTTTCTTTGAACAGAAACTACTCTGGGCCAATATGCAAAGGGAAGGATTTTGGTAAGCTAGGTCTGACAGAGCTGCTGCTGCTGCTTTGACTTGAAGTTTGAAGATTAATTAAATCAGCGTACTGGTGCAGAAATCAGCCACAAAGTCACCCTATTGACTGTATCAAGTGAATATTTGCTCAGGCGCTTTCGTGCTGAGTTAGCTCAGCTCAGTCTTTAGTCTGGCTGGTGTTTCTCAACCCAGGATATGGCTCGTACTCAAATAATCACGCACATCAAATTATCAGCCACGTGTGGCTTATCTTGGACAGGATACTCAGGAGTCAAGGTGCATCTGCCAGGGCCTGCACAGGCTGTGGGGGGGCATGTCCAGGTTCAGCTCCAAGGCTGAGCACCCCCTTCCTCACGAGCTGGGGGAGTCCCTGCAGCACAGCCCGTGTGTCTCCCACACGCAGCAGAATTATGAACTGTACCCCTTTATTACTCATTACAGAAAGCTCAGCTTCAACTTCACTTACTCAGGTTCAAGATCGTGAACTTAATAAACAGAACCATCAATTTCTCTGATTTCAGGGATCAAGTTTTGGGCAAAAGGAGGAAGCCCTCTTCAGTGCCCACCTCTTCAGCAATGCCAGCAGAAGCAGGGCTTGGCACAGTGCCTTTAGCTAAGTGACACTTGAACATGTGAAAGTCCCTTTGATACAGCTGCTTGTGCTTCTCCTGTCATGAATCACAGAAAGCATAATGGAAGTAACTGGGACATGCTGAGCAAGTCTCACTGGCAGAAGTCCTAGTCCTAGAAACTTTTGCATCCAGCCTTGTTTTGGAGCACCAGCCTTGGTTTGTGCTGTCAAGAACCATTCCTGTGCTGGCCAGAGGGTTGAATGGGTTTATTTGAGAGGAGAGGTTACCCTCAAGGTGAGTAACCTGCTGCACCGAGCACTCCTGGAGCAGAGAGTGTAAAGTTCTGTGAGCTGCAGAGGAATAGAAAGCTCCCACTCCTTAATCAGGGCTCCAGCTACCCGGCTCTGCATGAAAGACCATTACTTCTACTTCTTTCTCCCCTGGGGGCTTCAAAAGAAAAGCATAAACCCCACTTGGGTCTAAGAAAGAAAGGTAATTGCCTGATCTCATGCTGAAATGCAAGTTTTGAAATGGATCCAACACTAAAAGCATCTAAGGAAGAGGCTTGAGGGCACTTTTAATGACTACACACTGATAGCAAATGATAGACAAAACACAGGAGCTGAAATCTGAGCATGAGGCTGTCCTTCGTGCAGCCAGAGCCGGGCTGGCTCCTCCCCACACAGGGCAGAAGTGGGCAAAGGGCTGCTGAGGACCTGACACCTTGTGCCAGTGGGGCAGTGACCCTGCTGTCCTTTGCTTCCCACCAACCCCGGCCATGGGGAGCCACTTTGGTCAGCTCAGGGCTGGCACTCTGGGTTTTAGCTAAGTCGTGCTGCTGCAGTGAGACTGAACAGCTCCACACAACCTCTTCCTGATATTTTAATGTCATTTCTACTGAGGGATTTGGATAAGCAGAGACTAATACCCAGAGAATGCCTTAAAACAAAGTGATGTATTCCCAGGAGATCCACCCAGAGCATGACAAATACATTTAAGATTCTAAACTGGCCTGGATCCAAACTGGCAAATAATCAGTTAAATCAACAGAACAGGGAATGTCAGTGCTCTCCCTGAATACAGCTCGAAGGTCCTCCTCGAGGTGTGTGCAAACTTTGTATTCAGCGTGTGCCCAGAGCATTGCCGGTTTCTTTGCTGGCTCGACGAACTGTTAGGCTTTGGGAATTCAGCAGCATTAATCAGCAAATTATTAAATCTTCAAAAAGGAATTCTCAAACAAACATTGTCTGAGGTAGAAGTTGAGCCACGAACAACCTAGCCATGATGACAGCAAGTGATTGGCACAAATTCCCGTCCAGGACAAATAGTCACAACTAACAAACAGAAGAACATACTTTATTTAATTGCAGTTTTAAAGTCTAACTGGCAGTGTAACAAAGCCCTGAACTGGCCCATCTTCATGCTTACATTGCCAAAAGACTGCTTGTCCCATCCAGCACAGCAAAACTGGTGCTGCCACAGCACAGAGACAAGCCCTGGAAGGTCTCCTGACTTCCCAGACACTTTTCAGGGTGCCAATTATTTAATGTGCCACAGATTTGGCCACGACAAGACAAGAGCAGAGCCCAGCAGAGGGCAAGGTGATTTTAAGCAGCCTTTAGCACGTACAGAAAAGCCTTTTGCATCAGGCAAGCCTAGTTACGCCTCGTGAGGCTGCTGATGAGTTGTGAAAATCTGCTTGTCAAGGCAGCCGCGGTGATCTGTGTGGGCAAGTGCATACCTCGGGGAAGAGTCATCCCTGCCACCAGTGAGCAGAACAAGGCTCACCTATGTACGTGAGTTTAGTTGCTCACGGCTTTAATGCAACTGTAAGAAGATCCACAGTCCCTGTGCTAGATGCAATGCCTGTGGTGTGTTTTGTGGCTTCAACGTGGCTCAGAATGATCAGTTGTCTGGTTCACCTGGCCGTGAGGCCGATGCAAGCTGGCAGGGGAGAGAATGTACTCCTGGATGCCAGGAGCAGCGAGCATCTGGTCAGCATCTCATCAGCTCAGCGCCGCAGGAGAGCTTCTGCGGCCCTGCCCTGGCTGTCAGAGGAGCAGAGAGGTGACAGTGGAGCCTGCCCCGGACAAAGCAGTGCGGCTCTGCTGCCTCCAGCACCGATGCCGGCTCACATCCCGAGATGACCTTGCCTATGCCACACTGTATTACCACTCCCTTTACGTGCGAGCCAGCCACCACCCTTTTCCACCGTGCAGTCTGCAGCAGCCTGCGGGAGCTCTGCGTGAGCCATGCTCTCTCTAAGCCTCACGGGCAGCGAAAGCACACTGCTCTGGCTGAGGAAAGGGATGCCCACCTCTCACCTACCCCGCGGACTGGGAGCAGCAGTTCTCCCGGACCACGGGACCAAGTCCCACTAGCATCATTTCCACACGCCCCTCGGGAAAGCTGCTCCCCGCACTCCCCCTCGCTCCCGGCAGCGCAGACCCGGCTCTCCCCCACCTCGTGGACGTGGCCAAGGAGCCAGTGGGTCGGGTGCCCGGGGAAGTCGGCGAGCGCCCGGAGCAGCTCACGCCGCCGGTGGAACAGCTGGATGGCTTTCAGCAGCACGCAGGTTAGGCAGAACACGGCGGCCAGGTGCAGCACCCTGGAGACATCCACGCCCAGCCACAGGAGCTTCATCGTCCCGCTGAGAGCCGCCGGTAGCTGCCTCCGGTGTCCCCCAGCGCCCCGGCGGCACCGGCCGCGGCAGCCAATGCGGGGCGGAGAGGCAGGTCCAGAGTCCGAGCGGCTGCCAAATCACGGCAGCGCTTGTTGGGAGGGAAGGGAAAGGAGAGGAAGGGAACGGGAGCATCCCGCGGGAACGCTCCGCTCGCTGCCGCACCGGCTGGGAGCTACTGCCCGCCCCGAGTCCCCCACCGCCGGCACCGGCTGGCTCCGCGCCGGGACCGCAGGCCAAAGAGAGAGGGAAAGACCGTACCCTGGGATTCCTCCTCCCGAGGTCTTCATCACATGTTCCTGCCTCACGACGTTTCACCCTCATCTCCACCCTTTCCCATCCCGCATCCCGGCTGACGGCTCCCGCCCTCCTTCCCTGTCTGCCTCCCCGCTGCCGGCACTGTGAGCCGCATCCCAGCGCCGACCGGGACAGCATCTCCCCAGCAGGAGCGCGGGGAATCCCGCACCGCGCCGGGCTGGCGATGCCGGGTGTCAGCCGAGGGCCGGGTACCGTGGCAGCTTTGGCACGGCTTTGGCAGGTAGAGGGCAGGCAGCTGCCGGGCCACACCGCTTCCTTGTCACCGCTATGTCTGCCAGCAGCAGCCCCCTCCGAGCCTGGCGGGCGAGCGGACAGAGCGGGTCCGCGGCGGGCGGCACCAACCGGGCCATGCCCCGCCGCACCTCACCGCCCCTTTCCCCGCCCGTCCCACCCGCCGGGGGCGGGACTCGAACCCGCGGCCCTGCCCGCTCTCGGCGGCCCGCGCGGGGCGGTCCCGCGGCGGCCAGTGGGAGCGCGGCTTGCTGGCAGGCGGGCGCGGCGCGGCCGGAGCGGCCATGGCGCGGGCGGGGCGGGCGGCGGCCGTGGGGCCGGGCGAGCCGCCGCGGGGCCGGCGGGGGAGCAGCAGCCGCGGCCCCGCGGAGCGCCTGTAGCCGCCGCCGGGCCGCAGGCTGGCGAGCCGGGGCGCGCTGGCGGCGGCGGTGGCCGAGGAGAAGGAGGAGGAGGCAGGCGGGAGCCAGCCGTCGGCCGCGCCGCCGCCCCCCCACAAGAGGATGAAGAAGCGGAAGGAGCTGAACGCCCTCATCGGCCTGGCCGCCGACGGCCGCAGGAAGAAGCCCGCCAAGAAGGGCTCGGGCCACCGGCTGCTGCGCACCGAGCCGCCCGCCTCCGACTCCGAGTCCAGCTCCGACGAGGACGAGTTCGCAGGGGCGCGGGGCCGCTGCGGAAAGTGA
The DNA here is from genome assembly GCF_965178545.1 of Coloeus monedula. Classification (NCBI taxonomy): domain Eukaryota; kingdom Metazoa; phylum Chordata; class Aves; order Passeriformes; family Corvidae; genus Coloeus; species Coloeus monedula. The sequence goes on along the minus strand of NC_138789.1, from coordinate 23,680,691 downwards.
GTCCCAGGCACTGCGCGGGGCCCCTGCTCGGACAGGTCCTGCCCCGGCTCCGCGGCGGGGCTGCGCTGCCTTCAGCGGGTCGGGTTCGCGGCTGGGGGGCTGAAGGGGGTGTGCGAGGCTGGGGACTGCCAGGGGACACTCGGAGCTGCACTGAGCGTGTCCGACCCCGTAGGTTGCCTGTCTGGGGATAGAAGTATCATCGAGTGACAGAATAGCTTGGGTTGGAAGGGACCGTAAAGATCATTAGTTCCAACCCCCAGCCATGGCCAGGGACGGCTCCTACTGGACCATCTCCTGGCTTTTGTCTTTTTCTCCTGTTCTGTGTTCACCGCAGCGCAAGTCCTTGTGGGCTAAACTCGGGGGCAAGCTCCTGGGGATGCTGGGCGCAATTACCAGTGTGTGTGCTCAGCGTGGCACAGTCCTGCGAGCTGGCGCAGTGCTGGCTTTCTCGGGGACGTGGTGTGCTTTTGCCAGTAAATAAGCTTTTCAGTTAAGTAACAGCATTAATAATGGGCCTCTCTGCATACCTGAAAGGAGGCATGTCTCAGGGAACCTTGGGCTTTCACAATTTAGAACGCTCTAGAAGTACTCGTTGTAACATTGTGGTAATACCTTGTCTTAAAGCGTGTTTTCCAAGCTATCAAGCGGATATGCCTGACATAAGTTTATGTCAGCAGAGCAGGATATTTTAGTAACAGAAACCTGACAGCTGCTTTTAAATATGCTAGCTGTGCCTCCTGAGGATAAACCGAATAGAGAGTAACAGCCCTGACCTGACTTCATAGCGTTATTTATTCCTGCAAACACTCTTTGTTAGTCCTTTCAGCCAAAATGTGTGCTGTTACAGCACTGTCCCATACTTTGCTAGAACAGCATTTAAAATAAAACTTTTCTAGGCACTGCTGTATATTCACAAGCTGTTATTTTGTTTTCTGCAGGGGAGACTACCTGCGATGCTGCAGGTTCTGTTACCCTTTATGTGCGTTTGTCATTCTTGCTGCTTGCGTGGTCGCGTGTGTTGGCTTAGTCTGGATGCAGGTGGCTCTCAAAGAGGATTTGGATGCAATAAAGGAGAAGTTTCGAACTAGTAAGTATGAATGTAGCTACTGTTTCACATTTTCTTTGGGCAGTATGAGGAGCTCTAGTTGCTTGCCTGCTCAGTCAAAGTCTGGAAGTACTGAGTAGACAAATCACTTCTGAATTGAGGAATGCTCTGAGCCAAGAACACTGAGAGTTGGTGAATCTAAGGTGAATGTTAGATATTCTTGCCTGCTCTCTAGCTTCTGAGGAGCAGGCACACTGGACTGGGTGGGCCTGTAGTTGCTTGCATATACATTTCTAAAATTCCTGACTTTGGTCTTTAAAGTGCTCTCTTCCAAGGAAAAACCCTCTTAAAAAAATTCTGATCAGCCCTGTCAAAGCAGTCTAGGGAATTCTGAAAAAAAAAAGAAAAAAAAAAAAAAGAAAAATTCTTGTCTTGAACTCTTTTAAAAACCTCTGATACTTGCTATGGAGTTACTGCAATTCGAATGTTGCTTCAGTACTATATTTTCTCTCTGTATCCTCTGAATGTTCATCTTGCTTGCATTGACCTGTTCTTGTTCAACTTTTACGTCAGGTTACGAATAGTGTAGAGTTAATATGTTTAATACTTCGAGGTGTGGAGTTAAGGTGAAGTGTTTTGCTTGTAGGGCTCATGTTTTCTCTCTCCATGTCAAGATTGCCATGCCAAGATTTCAATATAATAACTTCTGTAGAGCTGGGGTATCACAAATGCTGATGGAATGCATGTATGGTATGCTCTTGGTTCTCTGTACCTCACCTCTGGGCACAAGATGTGTTTTGGGGCCTTATGTTAGTAGTGTTTAAAATCCTATGTATATTGAAAAATGTCAGCAAAGGTGTTGTTTTGCTTGTGGTAAAAGAGGCATTGAGAAAGTGCATGTAGAAATTAATTGTTGTTGGTGTTTAGGTGTTCCTGTTCAGGCATGGGAGGTGGGGAGTTGTCTGCCAAGGTGGAACAGGCTGGCAGGGTGTGAGAGAATTGCTGATAGATGTGCTTTTGTATTAACTGATACTGGACTCTAAAAGTTGGCTGTAGTTGCTGTCCACCAGTCCTGGAGGATACCTTCAGTTCCAGGTGCTGCTTTGTGGCTGTGAGTGTTCCCAGCAGCTCTGCAGTGGCTGTTTCTGTGTTCTGGGTCAGCAACTGCTGCTCTTCGTGGACTGCTCCCCTTTAAGGGTGTGCTGGTGGTAAAAGTTTTGCACGAGGACGACATTTGTTGGCTTTGGTGTAGTTAAGTTTCATCATTCCTGTTCAACACAGACCTCTTTGTTAAAGCAGCTGTTCTCCCTGAGCGCGTTCTCCCTGTCTGGCAATTACAGATGGGCATGTTTTCTTCTTAATAGCTCTGACAGAAAAGCTGTGCATTTAATGCTTTGTCTGGTAATAAACGTGTCAGATTTCCTTGCCAACATAATAGCATGCTTAGGAGCTGGATGGCAGCCTCATAATGAGGCACAGCATTTAAATACTACAACAAAAAAAGCAGGCAGCAAGAACAACCTGGTTCCAAAAGGTAACATCTTGCCTTGGTGAAATGTGTGGGTGAACAGAGAAACAAAGGCAGGTGACCCATCTGTCATACAACAAGTTTGGAAAAGGAACCTTTCTCTGAATCTTCATCCAGACTTTTTTCCCCATAAGAACAGATGTTTGTGGCAGTATTTGTTATGTTCTGCCATCCTTTGCACGAAGTGAGTATGGTATGAGTGCTTTTGATAAACAAGACATCTTTGCATCAAGTGTGTTTGGAATAGGAGGAAGTCATGTCGTGTTTTCCCTTCAGCTGTCAGTAATGATGCTAAGAACACATGTGGCATTTAACCTTCCTTGTGCTGCAAAAAACTCTTCAAGCAGAGTCTCACTGTACACAGTGAGAGAGGCAAAACAGAAAATAATTTGTCTGTGAGAGCCTATGAAAATGAGATTTAGTGTGAACTGCTTGTGTGAAATGCACTATTAGCTCTCAGTCTGTTTTGGCTAAAACACACCTTTCAAGGTCTTACCCCAAAGTGTTGTTTGTACCTTGAGTGAAGCAATGCAGATTACTTTGCACCTAAAAAGTACTTTTAGCACTTGCTTCAAGAGAAGTGAGGTGGGTTTTTGAAAATGCACAGCTTTCCAGTTTTGTGTGTTTAGGTTATCCACTCCACAGGCTTCTCCTTTTGACTGGAGGGGTCACACATGGAAATTTGTTCTGCTAGCTACAATACACAGAGGTCCCACTGCTCTTGGCAGTCTTGTCTGAACGATGGCAGTTTGTTGTGGAGCTTTCCAGTGATGCCTTACAGGTTGGAGGTGCAGATTTTGGAGAACTCTGTCATCTCCGTCTCAAAACCTTTGCTTATTTGTTTCTCAGACCTAGGGATTTAGGATTGCCTCACAGCACAGCTAAACAGCTTAGTCACTGCAGATCTGGAAGAGCTGCATTTCTGAGGCTCACTGGAATTGCTTTGAGCTGCACGTTTCCCCCTTCTAGTATTAATGGTAGTAATAACTGACTTTATTTCCAAGGACCTTGTTTATTGATTTGTTTACCAACAGGCATTAATGTATAAGCTTATACATTATTTTTTCAGTTGTCTTTCTGTCACGCAGAGCAACTAATTACATTAATCTCCCTGGAATTGGCTTCATTGTCAGCAGCCCCTCTGCAGGCTTGAAAAGGGCACTGAGGTTCATTTCACCTGCCTCCTTTGCCCTGGGACTGTTGGCAATTCTTATTCACAGGCCCATTACTATTTCATGTTCCCCTGTGGAGGTAATGCAAAATAACTGCACTAAATAAAGACCTACTGAGGGTGCCAGAATGACAGGACTATGCAAAGTGTTAAATTTAGTACAGTCTCTCTGGGTTCTCTCTGCAGATATTGGTACTCTTAAAACAAAAAAGAGCTGTCATTCTGAGCAAACACTGAATCCAGAATTGGCAATAAACCTGTATGAAGAAACTGTTATTGCCTTCTTTCACTGCTGTAAATGTTGCTGTTTGTAATTTGTTTTCTGCCTTTCACTGTTGTTTACTTGAATTTTTGTTTTGGTTTGACTTTTAAACATACTTAATTATTTTTTCATTCTTTTAGTGGAATCTAATCAAAAAACATCATTCCAAGAAATTCCTAAACTGAATGAAGATTTGGTGCAGAACCAAAAGCAGCTAGAACAAATTGAGACTGGAGAACTGGGGCTGAGTAAAATTTGGATAAATATCACAGAGATCAATAAACAGGTGAGAGGGGATCAGTCCTTGGTTTTGAAAGGTAATAAAATATTCCATTCAATTTTTTTAATGGAAATTAATTTTATCTAAGGACTTCTGTGACCATATACGTAGCTCTTATTTTTAAAGTTAAAATAGAATATAAACCTCACTTTAAACGAGCAAAACCCAGCTTGAGCATCCAGCTGGGCTGGAGATTGATGACAAGATGAGAAATTGCATAACTGGTGGAAAGAGTTCAGGCAGAATTTAAAAGAACCCGAGGACTGTGCAGTTCTTAATTTTCCTGCCAAATAGTTGTGATGTTTATGATGAGAGATTTGACATTTCAAATTTCTGAGACTGTTTTGTAAGTGTGGAAAAAGAGTTACCTGACTCAGAGCAAGCTCCTGTTGCTGCAAACAAAGGCCGGATGTCCTGTGAATATAAAACCTGCTAACACATACTCGGCCTCTGAGCTGGTGTAAATCTTGGCACTGTTGATGGGGCCAGAACAAAACCACTTACCAGAGAGCTCTTTGCTCAGCTGCTCTATTAAAACACACTTCAAATGAAGCATCCAGCAAGGCTTTTACTGAAATTTCTGCCCTGGAGGGTAAAAGTTCAGAGCTACTCACAGTGAATGGTATTGAGAGGTGTGTGTGGGGAACTCTGCTTGACACAGGTGCTCTGGTTTAATTTGTTAGAGTACTGAGGTGCATGCTCAGATTGATTTTTCTTCAGTCCCATGTGGTGGTGAAGTGCTTACTGGGGCACATCTAAGAGTTTGATTTGCTTTCTTTAACATCTCACTGTTTTAGCCAGTTATTTAGGCTCTTCATGAGACTTTTAAAATGCTCTTATCTGCACCTGGGTGTTAAAGATACTTGCACGTGGTTCTTGCAGGCCCTCAAGTTACCTCAGGATCTGGTTACAGTCTGAGCCAGATCTTCTGGGGATCAGAATTTTCTCTGTTTTTTTATCCCTGAATTGTTGGGATGTGCTGCTGGGAATAATCTCAGCCAGTGTTCACAGCTGTGGAGCTAGGGAGTCTGCATGCCAGATGATCAGCATTGACCTGATGTAAAATGAGGATCTTTTCCTCAACTTGCGAAACAACTTTGTTTTTTAACCAGAAGAAAGTGAATTTTAGTCTCTGTTCCAGTTGTGTAGTAGAGAGTTGGGGTGGTAGGTGCAACTTCTTTTCCCATCACTCAGCTGGAGAGGTTGCATGGCTTTGCTGGGTTTTGCCAGGTGGGTTTCATTGCTAAATACAAAAGTGGGTGATGGTTTCCTCCATGTGAGGACTTCTTGCACAATTTTTTAAGTCTTTCTTGGGCAACAACCTCTCTCTGAGGATGAATGTCAAACTGGAAGAGGGTACCTTCTTGAAAAGAAGGCTCTCATTTAAAAAAATATAAATAAAAACCTGCTCTTTTGCAAGAGGCAGAATATTTTTAATGCAGCCTACACAGGACTTCTTACCTAGTGACAGGGGTGTGTACATCTAATTTTGTATTGCCTTATGTTTTAATATTACACATCAGTATTGGGGAAGGTCAGAATCAGGATTATGTCACCTAATTCTAAGTGTTCTTTTTTGGTTTTAGATATCACTATTGACCTCAACAGTAAATCATCTCAAAAACAATATAAAATCTGCTGCTGACCTGATTTCTCTTCCCCTCACAGTAGAGAAACTTCAGAAGGTGAGTACTGTAAATGTGGCTATCACTAAATGTGTTCTGTGTGTTAAGCTGCAGCTGGGCTCTTGCAGACAGCAGTGACAATGGGAGCTGCCTGAGTTGCAAGGAATATTTGCTTCTCTTGTCTTTAAAATTTGACTTTATTTATTGTATGGTGCTGTGATAATGTGTGGCAGGTAAAAAATTTAAAGGCCTTTGTTTATCCCTTTTGGAGATGTATTTGTTTGTATTATACTGTCCCATGTGTACCCTGGAGCTGATCTTTCTGGTTACTTTCCTTCAAATTGCTAATCTTAATATCATGTAAGACACTTGGAAAAAGTATGTCTGCAGTTTTATAACTGCATGCAAATAGGTGGTTTGTGTAGCTTTTTTAACTGGAAAAGGAAATGCATTGCTTTCTGTTAATACAGTATCTTACTGTGTGCCTTAGCTGAGCATCTTTTACCAAAGAACTGTCCCATTTATTTTGGTAAAAAGAGTGGCTTGTTGAGACTTGCAGAGCTCTTCCACGGCAGTTCTGTTTATTTAGCAATGAACATTTATATTGGGCTAACACCTAATGTTAGCAATAAACATTTATTGGGCTAACACCTAATGTTAGTCCAGTCTTTGTGGCATTATGGGTTTCCACATCTCATTTCCTATCCCTACAAAATTAATGTGTAATCAACAAGCTAGTGATATGCAAAGCAATGAGTGGTTTGGCTGATGGGGCTGCCAGGATTTATTTTTCTGGGAGGAGTACAAAGCTGTTTCCTAAGCTCCTTATTTGCTACTGCAAGCAGGCTGGATTTTCAGAGTGTCCTGTCAGAAGCTGTCTTAAGGCGTGTTGTTTATCAGGAGTAGTGGGGCAGCAGGACCAGGGCATTGATTGTCCCCCTGTACTGGACACTTGTGAGGCTACACCTCAAATCCTGTGTCCGGTTTTGGGCCCCTCAATTCAGGAAGGACACTGAGGTGCTGGAGCGTGTCCAGAGACAGGCAGTGGAGCTGGGGAAGGGTCTGGAGCACAAGTCTGATGAGGAGCAGCTGGGAGTGTTTAGATTGGAGAAAAGGAGGTTCAGGGGGGACCTTACCACTCTCTATAACTCCCTGAAAGGAGGTTGGATCCAGGTGGGGAGTCAGGCTGTTCTCTCAAGTGGCAAGTGGTAGGACAACAGGAAATGACCTAAAGCTGTGCCAGTGGAGGTTTAGATGGGATAATAGGAAAAATTTCTTCACTGAAGGGGTTTTCAGAGAGTGGAGCAAGCTGTACAGGGAGGTGCTGGAGTTGCTGTCACTGGAGGTATTGAAAGGATGTGGATAGGAGCTTGGGGACATGGATTAAGGGTGGACTTGGCAGTGCTGAGTTAACAGCTGGACTCAGTGTTAGAGGTCCTTGCCAACCTAAGTGATCCTATGACAAGGCTGTGTTTCTTATGTGGGATTTGGTTTTCTTGAGCCTTTTTCCTTGTAGGTACCATTCCTGAAAATACAGATGCCTGCTGGTGTTAAATCCTGAAGGATTACTGAGGGAGTTCCTCTCAGACTGGTTCATACTGGTGAAGGGTGCTGAAGGTGTCCTGAGGTCCTCCAGGGCAGAGGTTGCTTTGGGTATAATTTGCAGTTTAGAGTGCAAAGAAAGTTCCAAATTCTTCAAACTCCTGTGCATATTTTTGTGGCAGCCTGCATGCAGTTTCACTAACAAAACATTGTGTTCAGCTGATTGGTACTTTGAGACAGTGCAGTTGAAGGAAGGCTGAGATTTCTGTCATCTTTTTTTATTGCAGACTGTAGCCAACATAGGTAGCACCCTTACCAGTGTGGCTCATGATGTTGAAAATATACAGACTGCTATTGAGGAATACAAGAAATCCATAGAAATACTCCAGAATGATGTGGTAAGAAAAATGCTTTAACACTGCCTAATATGAAGCAAGTTAAAGAAATGCTTGGAGTTGTGCCTTTTGCCTTTGAAATACTTTTGAGGTTTCTGTAGGTTGATACATTAATTAGTTAATCTTCTAATCCCTGTGTGACATCTCCTATATGGTACCAAGTTTGTATTTCTCCGGAGCCAGAATTGTTCCTTTCTACTCTTCTTATCCTGCATATTTTTGCTTCCTACTCCACAGATACGGGGGCTTGAGAGATGCTTCTGTGTGATGCAGGGTACTGCTTATGGTAGCTGTCTGCACTGTTTTAGGTTTGGGGGTGTGAGGAAATTGAGATAGTTTGTTGGTTGAATTAAGAATCCATATCAGGATGAAATTAGTGACTCTCTTTACCAGACACTACTCACTGTATTTATCCTGACCGCTCACTTGGGGTTGACAAACTGAGCTGGTAATTACAGTTTTTCAGCTAAACTGCAATTCAAGAATTCGTGCAGATAAAATCTAAATTAGACACGTAATAAGGCTTGATTCAGTCAGTGGGTGCTCTGAAAACATTGCAGATATGGCAGTGTGTATGGTAGCAGTGAAATGTGTATCATAACACTTCATTAAATGGAGAATAGTTAATTAGGAGGGTTTAATGAAAATAAATTTGGACCTTATGTGTTTGAAAGAGAAAACTATTAGCCTAGTTAAAATACTGCATGCACAGCAGCCCTGAGTGACTGTAATTGTAGCAAAACATCCTTAGCTCCAGTCTGCCACTTATTAAGCACTTATTCACAGGGATTTTGTAACACAATTTTCTACTTCTTTCCTTAGAAGGAATTAAAACAGCTGCCTTCACTTCCCTCCACTGTTGTGCCAAGGACTGAGGGAAATGAGACAGAATACTGCAAAAAGGTATTTTTCTTCCTTGCATAAGGGATTTTGGTACAAGTGTCATGGATATGTAACTTAGCCATGTGTTTTGCAGTACTGTAGTGTGCAAAAAGTATGGTTTTTATCAATACAATGCAGATAGCATGCTTTAAAGCAAATCATAAGGGTATTTTGCTGTAGTTTGTTCCTGTGTATGTGCAAACAGGAGAATGCCCTGTTCTGAGAGTGGATTTCTTTTGTGTTCTGACGGGGTGAGGAGTAAAAAGAGTGAAACCAGTATCTGACAAATTATAGGTGTGCTTTACTAAAGTAAATGAAAATAAGTTAAAAGCTTTTAATAGAGTGGATTTTATAGCAGGTACGTGCTAATCTGAGCAAACTTGGGAGTGGCCTGTACTGAGTCACCCTCAATGTAATGAGGTGTGGAAAGCAGTAATTCAGCAACAACAAAAAAAAGGTTAATGTGTAGGTGTTTAGCTGAATGGGTTGGAACAGAATGACTGCACTTAACTTACATCTAATGCAGTCAATATCTTCCTCAAAAATGAATCCTGTATATAAATATGCCCAGTACATGCTTTCTTGGGGAGAATCGTTGTGCTTACAAAGCTTGACCTGGAAAATGAGATGAATAGGCTTTCTGTGTTCACTGGCACAGCTGAAGTGATTACATTAGCAACAAAGAGGTTAGCCCTGGGGAAGAATCTCAGTTTTCAAACGTTTAGAAACTTGGAATAACTTTCTGGAACCTTCCAGCTGGATGTTTTCAGTAGTGTCAGTGGAGAGTTAAACTGGGTCAGTTATGTTGTTAATAGCAGGAGTTGCTGCACAGGTTGGGTAAACTGACACCTGCTGTGTCCATATTTCAGGAAAGCCAGGCACTGCATGCAGCTTTGGAACAGCTAAATAATACTGTAGTGGTGTACCAAAAGTTGAATGACATCAAACTTCTAAATGTGGATTCAGCCCTTGGCAACCTCAGCCGGAAAGTGACGCTGTTGGAAAACTCCCCCCTTGTTATGAAAAATCTGGACAAAAGAGAGAACTTGTCTACCATCGTGGTAAGAGGTGGCTCAGGGTGTCTACTCAGGCTGCTACTTCCCTTGCACTGCAGATACAGCTTTTCAGACCTAACTAAAGAAAATATCAGAGTGAAACTTGAGATACTTAGGAGTTCATTATAAAAGGCTGGAATTTGTTTCTGAACAGATTAAGAGTGTCTCAGAAGCAGAATTGTATTTATTTTCTGCAGTATCTACAGGAAAATGTCCAAAACACTGTGACATTTAAGAGTTGGGTGGTTGCTTTATGAGGCAGGATCACAAACTGAGCTATGTTTTAGGAATCACTCTGGCATAGACCTGTTAAGCCACCCTGAGGAGCTAAGTGGGCCTCTGCATTTGTTCAACAGTGCTTAAATTCTAAAGGAAAAACAATAATAAAAAAACCTCCTAAATAAGTTGGTAAGTTCTTCCAGTGTTTTCTGTTTGCCACACTGGGGCCAGTCTGTGAGAACGTGTTCTGTACGTTTAGCAATAAAGGAACATGATGGCATTGCTGTGGTAAATTATATAACCCATTTTTATGACTTCATGTTTATTCTACAATGTATCTGCCCTGGTCTGTCTCTGCTTCATGTCTGCCAAATTTGAAGGAAATAAACTCTGTTGTAGAAAATAAAAAGCACATGAATAAACTCTGCTCTTTTTTTTTCTGAAGGGGAATGATGCAACTACCTCTCTAAAAGTGGAAAATGAAGATCAACTAGATAGTGAAACTGAGTCAAGTAAAGATCTGAAGGTAAAGTAAGGAAATACAAATAACACTGGATTAGTAGAGCATGTAATTGTCTTTCTAAAGGTGTTTTAAATGGACCTTAATTGAGCAAAGTTCTGCAAAAAGACACTGCAAAGAGTCAAGGATGTGCTGGAAGCCCCTCTCAGTGATGGTCTTTCACTGGCTGGGAGTGAGTTTAACTGAATGGCCAAATTGTGGGCTGGGGATAGCAGGGGATGCTGCTGAGTTTAGTTTCCACCTGCTGGAAAGAAGGTGGGTGAGTGAACAGGCTGCACTGTCAGTTCTGGGCTTGCATTGATGTGAACTCAACCTGTCATCTGGAATGTACCAATGAAAAGAGTAAGGGAGCTGCAGATTAAAAAATGTGGGCCTTTTACTTGAACAGGGATACAGTGGCTCCTACATGAGAGTTGCCACTACTTGCAGACAAACCTTTGGAACAGCTAAGCAGTTTAAGTAATGTATAAATGCTCACTCCAAGTGGGCTTAACTGTTTCATATTACAGTTTTTCAGTGTCTTGCTCTTTTCTGTAGGAAATACAGGACCATGTGAATTTATTCTTTACATCATCCCATAGATTCTTGTATTTGTTTGTTTTTAAATCTTGTTTATAATTTTAAACTTGATCAGCCTGGATACCTCTAAGTCAGTCAAAACTGCTTACACATTTTAAATTACTACTTTTGCTGATCTGCTACATTTACTGAAGGGGTGCATTTTAAGATATTTTTTTCTGTACATATGCAGGAAACAGAAACTAGAGATTCTCAGGTATCAAAACTAAAAGAGACTCTTCAACGGATGAGTGCTCTCACAGGCAAGCCAGAAAATGACAGACCCATTGAGGCATCAAAGAATGGTAAGAATGTCTTTTAACAGTAATCTGTAAACCTGGATGTTCCCTTTGTAATTCAAAGAATAACTAATTAAGGTGGATAATTCAGACTCTTCCTTAAGATTTTGATGAGGGCTTTTTAGTTAAAGCAGTAAGAAACAGGTGTTTCTAAAACAGAAAGCTGTATATGACTCCAAAAGTTGGAAGGTGACCTAAAATGTGTATGGCAGGATTCCTGTGGATCAATAGCTGGTGTTTGGCATGCAGTGATTAACTATAGAACTTTATACCCAGGAACATCTGGCTTTGCTTTTTCAAAATGTAAATGTATCATAGAGGAAAGGTCTCTGCCTCTGTGCTGACTTCGATTCTGCACTTCTGCTGAGCATCAGATTTTTAAATATTTCATTACAATAGAACTGTGCTGCTTGTTCATTCCAAGCAGGAGTTTGGAAGTTTAGATCTTGCTGTTAGGGAATGTTGATATTGATGAGGTGAAAGCAACCCAGGTGGGCAGATGTAATTTGCTCAATGAAGCTTCTTCAGCACCCTCAGAAGGGGGAAGCAGAAGACACTGTCAAGTCATTCTTTGTATGGGAGTTTACAAATACACACCTCCTAGTCCAGAATGGAAGATGAAAGCTGTGTGACTGTCCTTTCAATTATTGATAAAAGGGGACAACACCACTCCCTTCTGAAATACTGCAGCATTCTTATCCCATACAGCTACTGTGATAAAAAAAATTAAAAATTAATCAGTTTTATTGGATTTTTGTTTGGTTTTGCTAGCTGTAATTCTGTGGAATTAGTAAGACTAAGAGAATTTGTTCTGTAACAGTTGAAAGTAGTCAGAGTACTACAGCAAAGCCCACAGAGCTATCAAGGGTGGCTTCAAGGTCAGCTGGTGACAACACAGAGAGGAACGGGCATCTGAGCCATCTGTCCTTACCAGGAATTTCCAGCATTGAAGGTATGTCCTTTTCAGGCTGACCTTTTCTTCTGAGTATTTCATGTAAATGTTTAGGAGAGGATAAGTATAAACATTCTGGGAGATACGAGGTCAATTTTAACAGCTTGAGGACTATGGGCTTTAAAAAAATCCCAGCAATTAAGAAAAAAACTGAAAAGAAAAAATAGCATGTAAAAGAAAAGAAAGTGAGATTTAAGCAGGAGTGTGCATTGTTAGTGAATTATAATTGTTTTGAGTACCCAAAGTATTACGTCGAGTGCCCCAGAGAGTGGGAGAGAAGTCAAGGGCAGAATTAACATGCTGAAGGAAAAAGAAGTAGCTATGAATGTGTATGTTCTGGGGCATTTTCTTTTCTGTATTTTTTTTTTTTTTGCAAGAGAACTCTGCCTGGTCAGATGAATGGTTTCTGGATCTTGCTGTTCAGTCTCTTCAGTTCCTGAAAGGGCAGCTCTTTGCATCAGGAAGTGAATAGACACTTTTCCCTTTATATCATCTGTCCTGTTGGTATAGCAACTGTCATTCAGAGCTTGCTTTTGTGGGGGACAACTGCATCTGCATGCAGTTAGTGGCTGTAAAATGGGCTGTTAGCTGTGGCCAGAAATAGGGATTACTTTCTTCAGATTTAGTGTAATTTAATCCAGAAATGTTCATGCTTTTTTCTCCTAAACTGTTATCAGCAGCTTATGACAACATAGGAGGCAAACTCCTCACTCAGGAATGCCATATGTAGTTACTGGGTAGTAAGAGACAGGGCTGTAAAACTGGGAAAGCAGCTTATAGGATATTCCTGTGTACTTAAAGGAGCTGTTTCTCAATCCTTGTTCTCTTTGCAGATCTTCAGAAGCTGTTTAAAAAAGCACCTGCCGATGCTGATGGAAAACTCTCATACCAAGATCTTCAAAAGCTGCTTGGCTCCACAGCCCAAGAATCCCAGAGCTTTAAGGAGTTTGACACAGATGGAGATGAGAAATACACGCTAACAGAACTGAGATTAGCATTAGGTGTATAGGGTGTATGTTTAGAAAAGTGATATTGGTGGATGTTACTGTAGCTAAAGGAAGCTACAGGACATGAAAAGCTATGGCTGCACTTTCCCAGTGTTTTACTGATCTTTGGAGCTAAATTACTGTACACATAGTCACCTCTTTTTTTCAGTTGCATTTATTGAAAAGAAATTTACAAACTTCTATGTCGATAGGACATAATATTGGGACTTTGTTAAAATCCAGGAAATTCCCAAACTTGGAAACATTTTCCTCTCATTATTTCCTTTTCAAGGGAGTTATTGGTTATAACTTAAAATGTGTACATACTAAAATAAAACTATGGTTTTATATTTCACTGAAATTTGCCTTAAATTAGAGAGCTGCACTTTATGTAGAGCAGAAGGAAAATCTGTCTTGTGAAGATGGGCTGCTTCTGCTTGTAAATATTTGAGATAGAGTAAATTATGCATATTTAAGAAGAAGTTGTGTCAGGGGCTGTGTTGGTAGTAAGCTGTTTATAATGAGAGACTGAGCCTGGAATGCAGGGTTAAGAGCTTCAGCTAAATTTCTGATTTTGACTAAGTATATCCATGAATAAATTGGGCCTCAGTCAGAGGAAAGCTGGAGGGGTAAGTCATGCCCATCTACAGCAGGATGTATTTTTAAAGGGAAGGGTTGAAAATGTTTTTATATCGTGAGCCTACAGGAGCAATTAACTTGCCAAGTGCTTGGGTTTTCACTTCAGCGTTCTTTAGGCTTCGCTGTGTTGCATTCAGATTATATTTTGTGAGATGAGCCTGTCTATTTATTTTTTTTAAACGAACATATTGAATAGCTTTAATAGATGCTTAAGAGGTAAAAGGCTACAGTGCAGCCTGCTGAGCAGCACCTGAGCAGTTCATGCCTCAGCAGTGCTCTGATACACTCCGGGAGTGTGAGTGGGTGGGAAGCCCCAGAGGAGACTTGTGAGCTCTTTCCTGACTCTTGTGACCGTGATCCCTTCTTGGTACCTTTATTTTTTGTCTTCTTTCCAACAGAAGGATGTGAAAAGCTGTGTAGGCATGTGCAACAGCATCATCATTCTGTACTGCCACGTGGTTTGTAGGTGAGGTTTCCTTACTACAGAGGAACTTAAAGATCTGTTTATAGTAGTGGATCTAAACACAGTGTATTTATTATGTTCTGGAACATAGAAAAATGACTTTTGCAGAGGGGATTCTCTCTTGCATGCTAGATCAGGGCCAAGTTGGGTGATTTTGCTCACAAATATCACTGATCTTGTTAAGAGTTTTTTGCATGATTAGTGAGTTGCCCAGCTCGCTGAAACATCAGTTTATGAGGAAGTCAGTTCATAATTGTTGACTTTTATGTAACTTTAGACTGGATGTTTTATCATTAATTGTATTTTGGAAGTATGAATCAGCAAAGGAATGTACAAAATGGAGCCCTGTTACCCATTTCCTAGGCTTCTTCCACTGTTGCTCTTCTATCCTGTTTGGGTAATGCAGATGCCACCCAGTACCAAAATGCTTTTAATGTGACGTTTGAAAATGCCGTATTTCAAAACAAAACAAAACAAAACCAACCAGCCTGGGCTTTAGAGAGGACAAGAAGCCCACACGTGCTTCTTGCCACTTCCCATACCCTTTTATACACTACTGTATGATTCCTTAACCAAATAAAGAAAAAAAGCAATAAAATGTAACCATTCTGATATTTTATTTGTACATACTGTATCATAGCCATATGCCAGAGTTTGCAAAATATTTTTGGAAGTTTATTTGTATGAAATTTAACTTTACCTTAGAATTTAAAAGATTATGGTACTGCCTTGTGAATCTTTCAGTGTTTTGTTTTGTTGCAGTCTGCTTTACTTTTAGAAGGCTCTTCAGCAGCAGTAGTGAAAATGCCAGCTAGACCTGATGTGTGGTGTTCCACTGCCCGTGTCCTCTGCCTGTGCCCAGGGAGCTCAGCCCATGGCTGCTTCTTCACTTGCATGTCGAGGGCACAGTCGATGGCTAATTGCTGTGGACACTGGTAGGATGGGCTTGTGCTGCTGTCAATTAGACAAAATCCAAGTGATACAGTGGTCTCTTCTGTGCTGCAGGCTGGGAGCACCGGTCCCATCCCTGCGAGGTTTCTGCTACGCCACCGCTCTCCACCCCGCATGCTTCCCGAAGCCCTGACGCCAGGTGTGGGCAGGGTTACTCTCCGGTGTTTGATGAAAAGCCGTGAGTGTAATAAATCATCCAAATCAGTTCCCTCCCCTAACTCGTGCAGCTGCTGGTGGGGTACGAGAGGGGCGGCTGGATGCTCTGGGCAGCGAGTCCTTCAGAAAAAAGCTATGTTTGTGTGAAATCAAAAGCAATGAAGCGCTGAGAGCGAGCTGTAGCAGGAACAGAGCTATGACCCGCCGAGCCTTGCTGTTGTGCCGTGATTCCTCGTACAGCTTTCGGGCTGTACCTGTGGGTTTGGGTGACCACTGTGTACCTCCCCCTGCGGTTACCGACCTGCGCGGGGAGCGGGGCCGTGCCCACCGCGCTTGTTCGCTCCGCGGCGCTCTATCATGTAATGCGACTTTTACGTGTCTCAATAAAAGCTCCTTTCCAGCCTGCGGCTCCGGCTGGTGCCTGGCAAGGAAACGGGGCGGGCTCCGGCTGGTGCCTGGCAGGGAAACGAGGGGAGCGGGCGGAGCGCGGGGCGGGCTGAGGGGAGCAGGAGCCATGGCGGGGCGGGCTGAGGGGAGCGGGCGGAGCGCGGGGCGGGCTGAGGCGAGCGGGCGGAGCGCGGGGCGGGCTGAGGGGAGCGGGCGGGGCGCGGGGCGGGCTGAGGGGAGCGGGAGCTATGGCGGGGTCGCTGTGCCAGGGCTGGGGCCTGGGGGCGGCCCTGCGGAGCCGCGCCGCGCTCCGGCCGCTCGGGCTGCTGGCACCGCCGGCACGGGGGGTGCTGGGACCGGCAGCGGGAACGGGAGCGGGAGCGGGAGCGGGAGAGGCGGCGCTGGAGGAGAACCCCTTCTACGGGAAGTACCGGCACAAGATCCAGGAGCTGCGGAGGTGGGCCCTGAGGGAGGCGGCGCAGGAAGGGGGTGGGCGGGCTGTGTTTTGGGAAAAGGGAGTGCTGGGGGAGCTCTTCCTTCGAGGAGAGGTGTCGTTCTATTTTAGCTTTTCGCCCTCATGAGAAACTCGATTAGTTTAGGCCAGTTGCCCTGAAATTCACATGTGGTCGGCACCAGCTCGGTGAGGGTCGTCTCCCAACGTGGTCAGCTTGATAAGAAATAGTTTTGCGAAGATGAAATTAAAATTTTAAGTTAAGAGCATGAATCAGTATCATAGTAAACATTTTAAAAGGCCAAATAATGTTAATCACCCAGCACTGCTCTCCACCTTTGGAAACCACTGGAGCCGGCGAAGAGTATTCCAACTTCTAGTCTTTTGTTGTATTGTAAAGGAGGATTTGAATAGAAAAGGAGTAGGCAGAAGTTGGTCTTATTTTAGGTGTAAGTCCATCTGCTGGCAAGGCCACAAAGGGAACAGCCCAGAGAGGAATCATGGGGTTGAATTATCCTGAAAAAGGTGGGTCACCTTACTTAGCAATAGAAATAAATGAAGCAAAAGACTTCATAGGCACTCACAGAACCATGGAATGCCTTGGGTTGGAAAACACCTTAGAGATCAACTGGTTCCAACCCTCTGCTATAGGCAGGGACAATTTCCATTGTGACAGGTTGCTCAGAGCCCCATCTAACCTGGTCTTGTTGGAATCCAGTGCCAAAAACAAATCCAAAGCCTTGGGTCATAGGAGATATTGTGAAACAGCTTTCACTGTTTCTTAACTTTGCATTGATTTTTCCTGTTTATTGTCATAATTAAAACCTTAAGATTATTTAAAAGCAAACTGGAATGTTTTAGTTATATGAATTTATGTCCAGTTGGACAAGGAGCAGGGAGTTAGACTTGGATGTTCCTTATGGGTCCCTTCCAACTCGAGCTGTTCTATTGTTCTGTTGTACTGTTAATAGTCCCTTTTCCAATTCAGGTCCAATCCAGATGTGTTTGAATCCCGTATGGAAAAAAGAAGTGAAGTGAAAAAGCAGCCTGTGGGACATTCCAAACAAGGAGAGTTTATCAGATGCATGGAGGAAAAGGCAAGGCCAGTTTTCTTTGTAAATCACATACATTAAAGCTATAATGTTATTTATATGGGATCAGCATAATGTTACAAACTTGAAGCATCCGTATCAGTAGGAGTCCTGGAATTTCACTGTCTGATGGCTAAAGGCATTGTTCTGTATTCCTCTGTATTATTTTTTAGACTGTAAATTCCCTGCTTGAAACGTTGTTCAAGTTTAATTAGCTCCAGATTAGTTTGGCCAGAGGAGTGACACAATCCTGCATTCATCATTTTTTAGTGAATGCAAGAAAATTGTTCAATTATATTGTATCCAAAATGCATAATAGTTTCCTTTTGACTAATCCTTTCTGGCCTTGAAATTCATAATTCACACTAATCTTATTTACTTCACCTCATCAATCACTTATTTTATTAAAAATACACTGCAGTGATCTTCAAGTATCTTGAGCTCCCACTCAGGAGTTTCTGGCAGCAGGTAGGTTAGGTGTGGCAGGGAAGGCAAATAAATGGTATTAAAGCATTAGCTGTAAAACTAAAGAAGGATGTTTTCTTGCAGGCAGAAGGCTTGGGCAGCAAGACATCAAAGGGAGGATTCACAAGGGATAAGGTAAGGGAAATGAACCTAAGTGTTAGGAGGGGGCATTGTGGCAAGGCAAGGGTGTGGATTGACTGTATTGCCACAGTTGGTGCTTCAGTCAAGAACACTTTGATATAATCCTGCTGTTCCTTATGCTGCATTTCAGTGTAAAATTTTAGTTTACTGTTGGGATCATGTTCAACCTCAAAACTCCTGGCATTCTGGGTTTTTATTATCCTGTCCTTTCTCTGTGACACGCTGGAAGTTCCTTCCAGTTGGGGGATCTGTTCTGAACAATAAATGGAAAGGGTTAAGCTGCTTTTACAGCATGGAAATACATTTGCAGTGATCAGCCAGCCCAGGGACAGGGGAATTCCCTTTCACATTTTTTTATTTTGGTAAAGTCTCAGTGTAAATCTGCCAAAGAGCACGCGTTTGAGGTGGCTGAAGGCAAAAGGCTGCAGCTCCTCTTGCAGCTTCAGCAGGGATCTGCACAAGTGGAGCAAAGCATGTGCTGTGTCCTGAAAGAATCTACTCTGCCTCTGTGTGAATTCACGTCTCAGTGTGTTGCTGCTGTATTTTACTTGGCAATTAAAGGAACTAATTAACACTATAAATTGAATTAAGTTCCTTTAGGTTGATTTTTTTTCTCTGTAATTGCATCCATTCATTCTGGATTCCTACATGATCACAGAACTGCCATCATGCCAGATTCTTTATGCTTTCTCTTGCAGACACTTGATTCAATTCTTAATGTTGAGATGGTGAAAGAAAAATCAGCAGGGGAGATAACACAGGTGATGGATTTAAATTTAATAAACTTTGCTTCACATCTGTGCTTAACAGTAATCTATGTGTAAGGATGGAAATCTTACTTAGACTGAAAAATAAAACGCAACTGTGGATGTATGTTTATAAGAAGCACGTTCACATGGATATCCATTGGAGAAGATAAAGTTTTCTCCATCTAGGTGAGTCCTTCTAGGAGGTACTAGGAGGTACAGGTACACTAGGGTATTGCTGTCCTGCTGTGGTGAAGAAAAAGACTGTCAACACAGAGGAGCATTATGCAAAGACTTGTCTTCTGTTGAAAATGTTTTATATGTTCTTTATTAAAAAAAACATCACCACCACCACCAAAAAAACCCAACCAAAAGTCATTAGTGTGATGCAAGAAGCACTTCTGATGGTTAATAAATACTGAGCCACCTCTGAGCCCACTGCAGATTTCTTTTACCTGGTTGGAATCTGTCATTTGGCACAAGTACTCTGGAACCTTAGGAGAAGTGTGTTGCATTAGCAGGAAAGTCAGGCTTGATTGAAAAATGACTTCTCAAAGTGCTTACAAAGGTTAGTTGACATTTCAAAGCATTTAACACTGCTGCTAAATGCTGAACTTTAACTGTATCTCATCTTTGTTTTCTACAGATTTGGAATCAGTATTTTTCTGCAAAAGACACGGTTTATGCTGTTATTCCTGTAAGTAGTTCCCCTGTAGTTCTGCACTTGAAAAGCCAGCATGCAAAGCTTTCCAGTGGTGATTCTGCTGCTTTTAAAATCAGTCATTAAAGGAAAATGAGGTTTCAAGAAAAAATTTATTTTCTGGGTTGAGTGATTTTATTGCCCCAAACAAAGGCTGTTGTTTCCAGAAATGCATATCCCTTTTTTTCTCACTCAGAGGAGTTTCAATAAATCAAGGGCCTTTTTCTGCACACCTGGCTGGAATTGCCAGGTTTATTTTAATGCAAGCATCCAATACTCTTCGCATGGCCCTAGTGTTTAGAAGCAGCGTTTATATTTTTATTTACTTTTTCTCAGAGTTGCTTGTTTCTTTGCCCTCTTCCCTGCAGCACAGGCAGCTGCCTCAAGGTTAATGTGGCAGTCCTAGAGCACTTGGCTGGTAACTTGCATGTGGCTAATCACTTTTGACTTACTTTCATATATTTACAGTTATTGGCAGCACTGCCTTTCGTTGAGATTGCAGGGTGTTTCCTGAGATAAGATCATATTTCTTACTCCTGATAACTTTTCCAGATGTTAATGGTTTTTAGTTTGCATTAGGCTGAAGGAGGCTTTTTTCACTTTGGGGATTTCTCTTTATTCTTTTCTTCAGGATCATTCTGTGATTGCAATCTCTTAAATCTATCTTTCCACAACTGTGTTTCTTGAGTTCTTGAAACCTCATTTAGATCTGGGGTCTGATTTGTAATTGTATTTGGCCCTTTGAGCTGCAACTGAATTCAGTGGGAGGCAGTATTCTAAATGTGTGATGTGCTGTATGCTCTGAAAGTGGAAGTGTGGGATTTGAAGTCAAGCAGGTTCTTGTTTCAGTTTTCCCAACATGTGGATGTTGTGAAAATAGTTTGACTTGCACATTTACTGTAGCAGAGGGCCAGAGCCAGGGACTCCAGTTAAAAAGATGTAGGTCTTTCATTAATGGGGCTGGCACTGTGCTTTGGTGCACTGTTTTAGGAGGAGTGTTGGAAGCTTTTTAAGACTTCAATGCAAACCAGATCCCAGGCACATGAGGAAGCAGTTCATGGTGTCATCGAGGGGAAAAAAACCCTTTGTCTTTTGCCAGAAGCTTTCCATTGGCTGGAAGAAAGGCCTTGCATAATTCTCCAGTGCTCAAAAGTACACACGAAGGAATTTCTTGTTGATGAATGGCATATGTTTTCTTTCCTGAACACCTGAGAGTAGATATTAATATAGTGCTGGGAAGCAAAAAAAAATTAGGCAAAAGATTTGGGGAAACACGGAGAACATGTGAATGAGATTGCCAGGTTTCATCAGGGCTGACCAAATAGGGTTGTGGTTTCAATTTAAACATAAGCAGTAAGTATGTTATTGTGTGTATATATATGGGCTGCACTTTTATACTGAAGAACAGATGACAATGATGTAAATCCACAATTTGGAGCCAGGGTTGTGTTGTCTCGCTCAGCTGTTGACACTACATGATGCAGTGGAGCAATTACTGAAAGAGGATGTAATGTAAGCCTCAGGCTTGGAGCCCCCACATCCAAGGAATAAAGCTCTGGATCCAGGGAGTTTGCTGTTGCATCTTAGAGACAGCCTTGTTAAATTGGGATACTGATGACTTTCAGGTAAATAAGAACAAAATTTGGCTTTCCACGCACTCATTGCCATCTGTCCCCGCAGTGGGACCTTCTCCAGATGGAAGTTGTACCCACTAAAGGTTAATGAGGTGATTGTGAACAACTCTGCATCCACGTTTGTGTTATGAAAATTGAACTTCTCTTTCTCCTTCCCCAAAGGCAGACAAGTTTGATTTGATCTGGAAGAGAGCCCAGAAATGTCCATCGGTACGTACAGCAGTGCGTGGTTGTAGAGCTGAAATGCCTCTCCTCTTCAAACCTAACCCATAAACTTTTGGTCCTCCTGTGTTCATACCCATTGTATCAGCCTGATTAGTAAAATCCGGGTGTTCAAACACTTGTCTAGTGCTCAGATAAAGCAATGGCTATTCCTATGTGTTGAACAGTTTGATCTAGATAGAAGAGATGGAGGGTTGAGAGAACAGCAGCACAGAATCTCCCAGGGAATGGAGACTTTACTGGGTTGATGGATTAGTCCTACCTACTTCACTTGCCAAGAGCAAGATCAAATGTATCTGGCTTCCTGAGCTACTTGGAGATGGGGAAGTTATTTATAGCCTGAAGTGCACTTCTGCACAGTGCACTGGCATTCGGTCAGGTATCCTGCATGATTTTCTGCTCCCATGTTGTCCTTCCCTTGGTGTGGGAGAACAAGCAAGTCTGTAGCCTCTGGAGCTGGATAGGCTGTAAATCTCTAGAGAGAAGATGCTTGCTGCCTGTTCTGGAGCAGCTGATAAAATGACAGGATTAAATGCTCTGAATGCTCCTTACCTTTTATTTGACCATTTCTGCTGTTAGTTTTCAGGGTGAGAACAAAAAAGTCAGGGTCTGAATGTTCTCCACTTTCCTTTTTATGTCTCAAAATACTGATAAAAGTATTTCCCAACATATTTTGTAATGAAATAATAGTGATAGGCTAATTCTGCTTTATTGTGTGCTTTGAAGTCTGGTTCTTGCTGTTCTCTCACTCCTGGTGGGGCAAAGAAACCCTTTTTTCTGCTGTGGTTCTGTTACTAAAGCATTAATGCTGGAGGCCAGTGTGACACAGGCCTCATTTTGTTCTATGGAAGGGAAAATTGGTTTGGTTTTTTTATCATGTCTCTGCAGTTTCTGTATGCTTTGCCAAGGAAAGAAGGCTATGAGTTCTTCGTGGGGCAGTGGTCTGGAACAGAATTACACTTCACTTCCCTGATAAACGTTCAGGTGAGTGTTTGAGATAAAAGTTCAAAATTGGCTTAGGATCCAGAAATAGATAATATCAGCATATTGCAGTATGTGGTATTTGCTAAATAGTTTAATCAACAGGTTGTCTAGCTTAACTTGAAAAGAATTATCATTACAAAAGCTGTTATTAATTATGGTTTAATTGTACATTAGTTACAGGTAAAATAGTAAAATTATTGGTGTTAAGTGTCTCTCTAGTGTAGAAGAGAATGAGGTAGAAATTCAGTAGTCTCAAAACAGGAGCAAGAGCCAAGCTTTTTAGAATGGTTTGTGCAATCTACTTAAAATAGCAGTAGATGTTGTGAGATTAAATGTCTTTCTAAAAATCGTGGGTTCTTTTAAATGCAAAATGGTCTTTAGTCAAGGAAAAAAACCAACCTAACTCTACAAATCCCTTATTTTCTATAAATACCAAGAATAATGAACTTCTAATTAGAGCTGACCCTTAAGCCCTGGGAAGTAACTGCCTCTGTGGCAGTTAATGTTCAAATTTTGTAATCAAGCACCCAAATCGGCAGTGGAGGGAAGTTTTTTATGGGATGCTGACAGGTTTCTTTCTCTCTTTCAGACCCAAGGTGAAACTGCTCCAAGCCAGTTGGTCTTGTACCATTATCCTGATCTGCAGAAGGAGAAAGGGATAGTACTAATGACAGCAGAAATGGACTCCAAGTTCTTGGTAAGAGAAGTCTGCTCATTGGCTTCCTTCATTTTATGCTGCAACTCCTCTTACAGTTTTGCATTAAAACCAAATTACAGTGAAGCCTTTCAAAGACCCTTTGCCAAAGAATGGTCTTACTGTCTTTCTTTAACCTAATGTACTTAAGGCTAGGGAAAGCTAGAAAGGAATCATCAGTCTTTGGTGATTTCAGTTCATGCATTTTTTTTTTTAATTTGGGTATAATAGTTGATTGTTGTAAAAGAACAAAGCTTCTGTTTTTCTTACTAACAGAAGTAAATTTAAATAAAAGCTGTTGGTACCTACAAACAAGTTAAAACAGTATTTTGAAGCTTAATCCTATTTGTCAAAGCAGGAGGCTCCAGAGTTGCGTGTTCAGTTTGTGCACACCTGTGCTCTTTCCCTCTGTGTGGGCACACCATTATTGGCACATCTGTACCAGTGCCTGGACTGGTGGCACTGGGCACTGTAGTGGTGGAACAAAATGATTAAGATATCC
Organism: Coloeus monedula; assembly: GCF_965178545.1. Classification (NCBI taxonomy): domain Eukaryota; kingdom Metazoa; phylum Chordata; class Aves; order Passeriformes; family Corvidae; genus Coloeus; species Coloeus monedula. Next base: position 23,657,146 of record NC_138789.1, on the reverse strand, counting down.
CTCCTCTAACTGACCTCCTGACACTCCTTCTGAAACAATAACTGGAGTAATTGGTAATGCTTTTCTTTTGCCCTGTTGGATCTCAGAGCAAACAATGAAACTTTGCAAGTAGGTCAGCTGTAAGAAGGGAAAAACGAGGACTTGGTGCATCTTAGAGTGGGCAGTGATCACAAAAGACACACTTGACCTCTGAGGCAGATGCACAGCAGGAGAGTTGCTAAAACATGTGGTGCTGAAGTGTTTAAGTAGGTCAGGAACAAGAGAGAGGTGGTTTGTTAAGAGATTTGCTAAACTAACGTGGCTTGGACTTGAGCCATGTGGTGAGCAGGACTGTGGCCTTCCTTTTGCAGGGGGACACTGGCACAGTCCCACCCTGATGGTAACAGCTCTGTTCTCACTCCCAGGTGGTCCATGATGCCCAGTGCTTGGCCAACCAGGTGCAGCTGTTCTATGCCACGGATCGCTCTGAGACCTATGGATTAGTGGAGACCTTCAACCACAGATCCAGTGAATTTAAATACATGTCAGTTATAGCAGAGCTGGAGCAAAGCGGGCTTGGAAGAGAACTGAGACCTGGGCACGTTCCTGACAAGTCATAGAGGCTGGCCTGTGGTGAAAGGAGCCAGCAGCAGGCAGGGGGTCCTAGGAGGGGTGGTCCTGTGTCTTCTGTTTTACAGCTTGGATTTGGCCACAGAAACTCTGCAGACATCCTGGGAGAGTGACAGTCAAGCCTGTCTGGCACTGATGCAAGATGAGGACGTGGGCCATTTGAACAACAGTAACTAATTGCCAACAAATGGAGCCCAGTACTTCAGTGTAACTTCATCAGAAAGAGCCATTTTCCCTGTCCTGTGACTTCCTGCTGCCTGCTGGATTGTGGAAATTGGAAATAAAGTGACAGAAGGGGAACTATGTAACGGGCTGTACTGACATCAGGACAGAGATGACAACCAGTGTTTCTTCTCAGTAAACGCATTTTGAATGCCCTCCACCATTATAATTGCATGGTTCAGTGCTTTTTAATCTGTGTGGAATTCATACAGGCTTGTCCATCGAGAGGAAAGAATAGGAGCAATGCTCTAAGACAGACACCTCTTTGTTCCTTTGTGAGGTGTCTTACACAGATATGTATTGTGGTCTAAGTTTTTCTCAGGATTAAAAATACAGAGTCACTAGTTTTGTTCTGGGAATTTTCTGCTTCTTAATTGATATATTAATTGTATCCTGTTGCTATGCTTCTGTCTTTGAGATGCTATTTTTGAGCAGTATGAACATGGTTTTATTTTTTTAGTATATTTTTAATACTGTAGAGGAATCATTGCCTGTTTTACGGGATTATTTTTTCTCAGACTGGCATCTAGTCAGCCAGCTCACAAATGGTATTTGAAGGGACAAAAAATAACTCTTGTTCCCACTTCAGGAAAGGCACTATCCATAATAAAGGAAAGATGGACTGGCACAGTGACAGAGAGAGAGAGAGAGAGAGAGAGTCACCAGCTAGCTTCTTGTTTGTCAAGTGACAGCTCATGAAAAAAATATGTTGCTATGAACATGCAGAGCTGCTTTAATACAGCAGTGTTGGTAGGAGCCTGGCATTACAGACTGCAGCAGGTTGGGGGTTTTAAACCTGCCCCCAGCTAAAGAATCCCAAAAGATTCACACTTTGAGCTTCTCTTGTGTTCATTCCCAGCAGAGGCAGGCAGCACGTCCACGGACAAGGACACACTGCAGCAGTGATGTGCAGCCTGTGGGGGTTACCAGCACTGCCACCACTGCACAGGGGGACAAGTAAACACAGGACAGCCAGGAGCTTCCAGGAGCAACACTGAAATACTTCCCATGTCTGCATCTGGGCCACATTGCACCCTGACAGCCTGCTGGAGCTGGCAAGCATTCCCTCCTTTGCCAAAAAATGGGGGCAAGAAGTTTGTCTCTGTTGGAGGGCATGGCTGATACCAATTCTCTTCATTAACCACAAGCTGATACGGAGCTGTGATGAGTTATGAAGGTTTCTTGCACCATCTGTTTGCTGTGTAGATGCAGGACCCCGTTGCTGTAATGCCCACTGTCACTCTGTACTTTCTCAGCCCATTCTTTGCACTACGTGGCCTTTGAAAGGTCCCTTCCCACCCAGCCCATTCTCTGATTTTATGATATGAACACTTCAGCTGAGCATTACGGCTACACAGTGCAGTTTTATGTTAGGGTCTCTTTTATCATCAGCTCCTAGGTGTTGGGTGTGAACTCCTGTCCCTCCAGGAAATTGCAGGATGTTTCTAGAAGAGGCACATCTTTTGGGGCTTTGCTGAAAGGAGATGGTCTGGCTCTCTGGTAATGCCTTTTGGTTTCTGTTCATTAAGTGTGTTCAGAGCAGTCTGCATAGCAGGGGAATCATCAATCAGAGCAGGTGTGGATAGCTGTGATATTCTGAACAGCAAATCACTTTTATTAAAAAGCATTTCTACTTCTGGTTTAGTGTTCATGCTCCATTTATCATTTTTCCTTAGCTGATAGAAGAGCTGTTTTGATTAATTATTCACTTCCTGCTTTGAAGAAGTCGAAGTTGCTGCATTCATTTTTAATGTAGCTATAATGTAACATCCCTGGGAGTGAAATCCAGGGCTTCCAAATCTACACCTCAGCCTCTTTCTGAGCATAAAATACCAAATTCTCATGTATAAGGCTCTAGTGATCACTAGCTGCCATTTTGAGTGGTGTTTTTTTCAACTCATCATGTGATTTTTCCTAAAATAAGAACTTCTCTGGGGCTTTTAAAAAGACAGAAATGGCCAGTGGTGAGCCTGAAACTGGGATGAAGACCCATAATAAAAAGGTCCAACAGAATCTCTAGGTCTGATCCTCTGCCCCAGTGAATGACTGCTGCAAGGGGGAGAAACCCAACTGGCCCTACAAACCACCCATGCTGCAGAAACCAGCGGCAATCGTGGCTGTGTGGCTTCTCCAGTGCCTGGGATGCACTTGTGCGTGAACTGTGCTGCCTGGCACAGCCTCAGCATGGGCTGACCACGGGCATGGATGGGCATTGCAAGCTGCAGAGTGGACGCAGACCCCCGGAACTGTCTGGCTTTGTGCAAATCAGAGCTGCGCCAGTTTTAAGTCACTAAAAACTCACATAGAATTTGTAAGATTTGATGCCCTTAGGATCTGCCCTGTGCCTGAGGGCTGGTGAAAAATAACGCTGTTAGGCTTGGCATGGGGGGAGATGTAAGAGAGAGAGAAGGTGGCTGTGGGACTCATGTGCCATCCAGCCACTAGAGGGAAGGTTTGTCTCCTGATTCTGAGCTCTGGGCACACACACAGCTTGCCTGAGCCTGTCTGCTCAGCTCTGTGAACTTCGTGAGTTGCGTGCTGAGAACCCTTTAAATGCCCAGGCTGCTCCTGTATGGTCCATAAAGAGCTGGGCTGCGCTGAGTTCAGCCCACAGTTCTGCCAGCCCCCTGTCCTAGATCCCACCTGAGCTGCTTCGGGGAGGGCAAACATCCTGCAGTAATTTCCCAGCATGTTTTGCTGATTGCCAGTCATTTTTGGGCCAGGATCTTCCCAAGATGGACGTGTCTGGTTTTTAGCCCTCAAATGGGCACTTTCAGAGAGAAGCCCAAGACTCCCAGTGGCCCCATGTAAAACTTCAGCCCCTGCAGCATCCTGCAGCAAGGACTTGCTGGCAGAAGCAGGTACTGTAGGAGCCCCCTCAGTGCTGGCTGTGCTTTGCCTCCAGCTGGAGGAGAGCCCAGGGCCGGGATGTGGCAGGAATTCCCGCTAGGAGTGCTGGAGCAAGCTTTGCAGGCAGAGGCCCATTGTTACCAGCATCTCAAACCTCTGGCTTGCCCACCCGCCCCTGATACCCTGGGAGACAAACCCAGAGCCCGTCCTGCTCCCCGGGGAGAAAGGTGGCAATCAAGGAAGTGCACATTGACAGGCGACGTTCTTACCCTCACTTAAAATGATGACTCCAGTGCTTTTTCATCGGCACCTGGCTTTTTTCCCTGTGCCGTAGAAAATGGCAAGACTCCAGTGCCCTCTGATCCACGGCTGAAGAAATTCTCACTCCCTGACTCGTGAGTTTATGCAGGACATGGTGGAGCAGAGCAGGGGAACTGACTGTTCCTGCATTAGCTGAGGCCAGCTTTTCTGGGCACGTCCTTGTCCCCTCTGGGAACAACCAGAGCAAACCCACTGCTCCCTTTGCAGTGTCTGCTGGTGTGCACAGGCATTCAGAGCCTTCAAGCCCTGCCTGGGAACAAGCATCTCCCCGGCTGCGGCAGGGGCTGTGCCGGTGCGGTGCCGTGCAGGGCATTGTGTGAGAGCCCAGCCTAGTGGTGGGGGCTGGCAGGGGGCTCCCCCACCCTCCCCCCAGTGCAGCCGTGTCCTGACAAGTCTTGCGAAGCTGCTTCGCTGCCCTGGGCCTCTTCCTGTGACTGCCCGTGAGCTCCGATGGAGCCGCCCAGTGCTCTGGACTCGCTTCCGTCCCTGCTTCCTTCCCCGCGATAAATTCAGCCATGCACCTGCCTTCGGGAGCGAGGCCAGCATTCCCCTCTTCCTTCCTCCAGGGCAGACAAATGCCCTCTTCACAATAACACATCCCTCCTTCCCCAAACCTGTCCCTCGGAGCTTTTCCTCTCTCCCAACAGATTCCTGCTTCCCTCCCCACAGCTGGGGCACCGGCTAGCTCTGGGACCGTGGGCTCTTTGCTCTGTGACGTTTCCAAAACCTCATGCAAGGGGGTAACTCCTGAGCAGGAGGTGCTGCTCACCTCTGTGGACTTGTGGGGCTGCAGCTGATGTGACCCCAGCCCTTGTGCTGTTCTCCCGGCCCCTCTGCCGTGGCTCCAGACTGCTGAGGGTGGGAGGACCCCATCTCTCCTCCAAGTATTTTGGCTCCATCTCGCCTGGATGTAAATCCTGGCTATGAGTTGCCTTTGGGATCTTTACTATTTGGCCAAGCCTCTTCACTTTTGGATTTCTGCCCATTTTTTGCTGAGATTTCAGTTGAAAGTTTCCTCCTAGTTTGGCATTTGCTGTTGGGAGTTACATCTGCTCCACAGAGCTCCACCTCCAGCTCACAAGATCTGAGGACATTCTGTTGTTTGCTGCTTCCCTTGGAGAGGAGCATGGGCACGAGTCCCCAGGATGGAGGACAGCAGAGTTGCTCAGCCCTTGCTGGGACTTGGGGTGGCTGTAATGTGCAAGCAGGGAGCATCCAGCATTTGGGATGAAGAAAGGCTTCGCCTGAACCTGCTGGAGCTAGGAATGGGGCTGATTTGACAGTGACCAGGAAGAGTCTGCTGGATTACTTGAGCTTGATCCTGAGTTTAGGGTTGTTACTTTGGCCTGAGAATACCTGCAATGACTGTGAGAGATTCACTCATGAGCAGGGCAAGGCTGACGCGGAAAAGGCTCCGCCTTCTCAGCAGGTCCTGGGGAGGATGCACATACAGAGTCGAGCTCTGAGGTTATGGCTGTGGTACTGGGTTAGCTGATGATGGTGGTGGTGGGAAGCAGCTGGGCAGATGAATTTGACAGCTTGTACTTCCCTCCTGCCTCAGGAGCTGTGCAGGACACTTCACCTCAAGGTTTTACCTTTTCTGAAGGTGTGAGGCACCTCAGCCATCTCATGCTGTAGTGGATGCAGAGCACAGGTGAATCCTGCATGTCCTTCGTGTGTCCTTCTCCCATCACCTGCTTCAGGACCTGCCCTTCAGCCATGTCCCAGATGGGGATAGGCAGAAAAGCAAGGGGCGTCTGGGGTGTGCAAGCTCCGATTCCCTTCAGCTCCAGTCAAAAGTGATCCACCAGTGGCTGCTGCCCAATGAAATGGGCCCTAATTTTCTTCTTCACTTCTAATAAGATGCTGCTGCAGGTGCCAAAGAGTTTCTATTGCACCTGCACCAAACAAACTTCAAAGAGAGAGGGAGGAAAGGAGAGCAAATTCCTTGCAGGGCTGGGCTGAGCTCCCTCATGGCTGTTTGGTCCAGGAGGCTGTTGGATGAACTTATTTTTAAAGACTGCCTCTGAACATTGTGCCTTGAGATCAAACCCTGGCATCACCTGCAGCTGAGAAGCTGGGGGTGGGAAGGAAGGGGGGAAGGAATCTGGATCCTGCAGAGACACATTCTGCTGGATGCACAGGCTGCACGGGGTCACGAGATAAATCCCCAGCTGCAGCAGTAGGGGATGCCAGGCAGGGTTCAGAGAACCAAACCCTCACCCTAAACCCTCCAGCTTTATGCAAACGTGCCCAGCAGCCACATGTTTCTGCCGTCTCAGGCTGCTGGGCTTGTGGTTTCCTTTCTCACACTGCTGCTGCTCCTTACCCCACCTTGCCCTGTGCCCCACTCCCCAGCTATCCCCATCACCTGCAAACGCGTGGCTGGACCGGAGTTTAACACACATGTAAGAAAGCCCAGAAACATTTCCCTCGCTAGAACTGTCCCGGTGCCAAATAATTTGCAGACGTTTTAGTGAGGCCAGAGCATCACATCTCATCCCCAGGGAGCGACACATCACCGTGCCAGGAAGGGAACGGTGAATGCCAGGGCCATGCTCTGCCTCCCCCTGCTGCGACAGCCACCAGCATCACCCGCGGGGTGCACACCGGTGTTACACCCCCACCCAGGGGGCTGACCCCAAAGCAGAGCCCGGCTCCTGCCAAGCCATCCCACGCTGGCTGGCCGCTCCTGCCGGCGCCGAGCGTGCTGGCTCAGGCTTGCCTTTGCTGAGCAGGATTTAAATACCGCAACGCGCTTCAGAACTCACCCCACCTCCGACAGAGACGGAAAGTAAGTGCTCTGTGCAGAGAAAGTTTTCCTCTTTCTTTCTCTTCCCCTCTCTCCGGCTTTTCTGTTTTGGATGGCATCCAGCTTGGCCTGGCATGGAAACCCCCGGCGGTTTTTTGTGTGCGTGCAGAGCGGGGAAGGATGAAGGGAGAGGGACTGTGAAAAGATGGGGGGAGGAGGGGAAAACACTCCGGGATTTCATCTCCTTTCCCCAGCTCCCTGCTGTCCTGTGAAAGCCGGAGCCAGCCAGCGGCACGGGACTGCACGCCAAGAAGGATCTCAGCATCCAGGAATGGTGCGGGGGTGTGGGTGTGTGTGAGTGCCCACCCATGAGCCTGCGAGCCCACGGCGGCGGATGGTGGGGGCTGGCGGGCCCGCTTCCAAGCGGGTTTTCCAGGGACAGCTGGAGCTGCCGGCAGGGTCAGGATGTGACATCACTGACCGGAGAAAAACCCTCGGCCCCCGGTTTCTCTAACGAAACCCCCGTGAGCGCTGGAGCGAGGCAGTTCTCCCTGCTGCTGCTGCTGCGATCCCCGAACTGCCAGCAGTCCCGAAAGAGAGCCTGGCTTGGACTTTTATCTTTTTAATTTTTTTTTTTTTTTTTCATTTTCCCCGAATAAGAGCAGAAAGTGCAGCGGAGGGATTTGAGACTGGAAGCCGCCGTGCCGGGGGATGAGGTGAGTCCTGGGGATGTAAAAAGCCAGCGCCGCACCCCTGAGGATGCTCCTGGGGTGCTTTTAAGCACGAGATAGGCAAGACCTGGCTTGGCATTAGCCTGGGAAAGAGCAATTTTTCACCCAGGCGGGCCATGGACGCCTGCAGAAGGCTCTTCCCCTTCCTCTGGGGTGTCCCAGCTCAGCTGCCAGTGTGTAAATACCAGGGAGCCTGTTTGGGGATGCTGGGCAGGGGTCCATGCAAACGGCCGGCAGAGAAAGGGGGACAGGCAGGGGAAGGGGGACAGGCAGGGGAAGGCAGCACACGCGCTTCCCGAACGGGACAGCCCCGGCAGCAGCTTTGCCGGTGTCGGAGGGAGGGTGGAAAGTTGTGGGTGGAGAAACTGGGTGAGAGCAAGTGGCGGAGATGGGTTTTCAGCAGCTGGCTTATCTCCTCTCTTCTTCCCTGAGCTTGCAGGCCTGGAGCTCCCGGTGTTTGGAATTACGGCTCTGACAGCAGAGTAATCACCCTCGGGACTGAATCGGAGCTGTTGGACACCACTGAGGCCATTGGACACTTCCTTGCAGGGCTCGCAGCAAGTTACTGGTAGCAGCAGCGAGATCTCAGCCCCCGGGAATGAGGTACCCCAAAAAGCCCCCAGCCCCAGTGGGTATCACGCCTAAAATGAGCGGGACATGCTGCCTCGATCCTGGAGAGATGGTGCTTTGCTCTTCTGCTTGGAGGTGTCTTGTGTGACTCGGGAAGAACTTTTTTGGTGCCTTTGGGCCAGAGAGCTGCTGTTCTGCCAGTGGTGTGGCAGGGAGGCAGGGCAAGGAGCAGGACAGAGCAGAGGGACAGTGGGGACAGCTGTGGGGTGGGTGTCAGCGGTCCCGTTCCTGGAAGCCATTCAGGTCCGTTTTTCACGAGCTGGGGATTTCCAAGCACCATGTGAGTTAGGGGAAGCACCAGCACAGCTTCCCGCTGGCAGCTGTCCCCAGCTGGAGTGTGGGGGTCTGAGTCTGCTCTGCTCCAGGGATTTGTGCTCATGGATGCTCTCATGGGTCTCTGCGGCACCAGGGGAGTTTGCACAAGGAGGGTTTGGCAGCAGGGAGATGCTGCTGAGAGCCCAGGGCTTCTCTGAAGCTCCCCCAGCCCGTGTGCTGGGCCTTGATCCCCCTCCTTGCATCTTGTCTTGGCTCATTTCCTGGAATTTTCTATCGTTTGGGTTATATTTGGGATCAGCAGCCAATAACCCCGTTTCTCACGGACAGCCCAGCTGGGCCTTGGCTCCAGCGGGAAGCACAGAGAGAGTGGGGCCAATGCCCCAGCACTCTGCTCCCCAGCACCCTCCTTCTGCAGCCCTCCCTTCCTTCGACAATTACAAGGCTGGAAAGGCTGGAAAAGAGGGAATGCGCTCCCTTCCCTGGAAGCACCATTTGCCCACAGTCCCTCCCTGGGTCAGGGCTGCAGTGGCTGCAGTTCAAGGGTTGCTTGGGAGAAGCAGCCTTGGTCTTTGGGGCATGAGTCCCAAGAAGTAGCTCTGGTTGCAGAGATGCTCTAGGACAGGCTGAAGACCAAACTGCATCTGGACTTCTTTGGGGCTTGAAGGGAAGCTCAGAGGGCTGCTTGCTGCTGACTCCTCAGCCAGGCGGTGGGGCTTCCTAGAGGAGTGAAAAGCCAGCTGGGGCCAGCAGGTTTCTGGGCAGACTGTCCATCTGGAGGCTGTGTCTGTCTGTCTGTCTGTCTCAGGGCTCTGGCACATGGTGGCTGAGCTGACACTGTCCTGCTCCTCCATCTGCGATGGGGCTGGGAAGGGAATCCCATAAAGCAGAGAAGCAGTAGATATGTGGGTGCCCCAAAGGCAAGGTCCCCCAGGGAAGCCCGAGGGGAAGTGCAGAGCCGGTGGTAATTAACTTACACTTTGCTCTAAGGCGCCTGGAGCTGGACAGGGCTGTGCTCTGCCTCCTTGGCCTCTTCCCAAGGCGTGGGAGCTGGAGTCTCCCTGCAGGCTGCCCACAGCGCTGGACCCCTCGTTGTGCTCCCCAGTGGTCGCACTGCCCACGAGGGTTGGAGCGTGCTGCTAATGCTGCAGCTTCCAGGCAGATGCTCCTGCAAGCATGGCACTGTCTCAGGATGGGTCCAGGGAGGATGCACTTGGCACTGGAGCCATGGGAGGTACTGGTGTTGGAGCTTTCCTCTCTCCTTACCCTTCACGGTCATTAGTGCTTCCCAGGGACACTTGCAAAGCACTTTTCCCTGTTCCCTGAAGTCTTTGCTTTTGCAGCCCTGAATACAAAGGGAGCCTGGGGAGGGAGAGAAGTTTTGAAATTGGGGACACCGAGGCAGGGAGCCAGGGATCATCAGTGTGACCATCATCCAGCAGTCTGGCAGTGCATCTGTCTGATCCTTCCTGCTGGGTTTCTGACCAAAGCTTATTTGGGGCCAAAACCAGAGGTTTTCTTTGGTGACCTTGCCCCCACGCCTGCAGCACTGGGGGGAGGAACCCCTCTCCCACAGCTCTGCCTGCCCTCCCCTTTTGTTTTGTAGTTTCTAAAGAGACCTTTCAGAGTTGTTTTTAATTTGCAACAAAGCCATTGCCTTGATGTGTTCCTCTGTGGTTTTCAAATGATAAGAAAGAAAGAAAGAAAGCTAGTTTAGATAAAAAACAAAACCAACCCTCAAATCTGAAATTAGCGGCTCAGTCTGACCCTGAACTTGCATCCCGCTCATCCAGTTAATTTCCTTTCGTCTCTGGACTTGCCAGCGATCTAGGACATCAGTTTTTCACATGTCTGTGCCTGCTACCTCCCCAGCAGCAGCTCTGCCTTGTCCTTGCACAGCTTAACCCTGTGCTCGTTTGGTTCTTGCTAAACCCCACTGAGTTTTGATTCTGCTGCTGCTTTTAAAACCAGCAGGACTGCACCCAGCAGCAAAAACAGGGGCAGGACTGAAGCCCAGCAGCCTTCATGGGCAGGGATGGGATTTTGTGGCCACTCAGCTGGGTTTGTAGCCAAGCTCCTCAAAGCCAAGGCTATTTTTGGAGTGTGGATGGGGTTAAGCACTAAGGATGCCATGGTGTGGATGTCCCATGGGAAATGGCAGTCTCTTTCCTCCCAGAAGCTTCGCTCATCCTCTTCCAGCCATCCTCTGTGGGGACACAGGCTGACAGCAGGGAAGGTCTCCAGCTCCACCTACTTCACCCCTTGTCCACTCCCAAGCATAGGATGAGGTTTGATTTGGGGGTTTGCAGATACTTCAGAAAGGGATTTGTGGACCCCTGGAGTGCTAGCACCACCCCATAATGAGAGCTGTGGCATGGGGAAGGGGATTTGCAGCCATTGCCAAGGTTCCTCTTGGAAAAGCTTTGATTTTGGATGTGGGAACTGAAGGCAGAGACCTGCAGGCTGCTGCTGTGGCGCTGGCCCAGGCCCTGCCCACGCCGGCTGGGGCGGGATCTGTATGGTCATGTTGTAGGAAGCTGCTGTCTAAGCTTGTTGGATGGTAGCTCACGCTTAGGATTTCCCAAAACAGGCAGTGTGAGTAGCAATTAGGACTTGGACGGGTCTCCTGCCCCACCCCAAGCCCCAGTGGACCACAGCATGATTTCCAGGAACACAACAGCTCTGAACATCAGACTCAGCTGATGTTGGAAGATCTCCCATTTTCCGTCTCTTTACATGGATCTGCCCCAAATACTTGGTCAGTGATGGAAGAGCACCGGTCAGGTCGGATGCATAAAGGTGGAAACTGGGAAAATCTGATTTTGCATTGGCTGAGGCCCTTCTCCACCAGTTAGACTCAGGATGTGTCCGGGTCCATTCAGAGAGGATTTTTCTTTTCTTCCCAGAAAACAGGTGGGTGCTGAGTCTCTGCCTGAGGGGAATTTGAGGCATTGGTGACTTTGCAAAGCCTGTTTGCTCCGAGCTGGTGCATCCCATCTCAGTGCCCCAGCTCCAAGGGCCAGAGCTGGGATTTCATGTCCTGGTCCTGGCCACCACTGCTCCCATCCTTCCCTCTACATCAATCTCTCTGGGCACTGAAAGCTCTGGAGCGAGGCAGAGAACAAATCTGCCTCTCTCTGCTTCTTCAGGTCATAAATCCCAGGATGTATTTTTGGCTTTGTATTAAATGTAATTTCTGGAGAACATTTTTCTCCGGTAAAGATTAACAAGGCCTTTTAATGACTTGATGATTTGGTAGTGGTGATGACGAGGATCCTGAAAGGAAAACTGCTGCCTGGGAAGCAGAGAGGCTGCAGTGCCATGCTGGCATCCTGCAGGCTCAGGGACAGGTCAGCTCCCAGCACTTGGGTAGCAATGGGTTTTAGTCCCCATTCCCACTCTAACAGACGCATGGTAGGAAAACATCTGGCAGATGTTTAGCGGGTTTGTTGCTCTTTTTTTTTATTCTGATGGTGCTGAACCACGAAGCGCATTCCCACCTGCCTGATGAGTGAGAGCAGCTTGCAGGGTAACACAGACACCCAGCTGTGGATGATGCAGGGATGCAGTTGTAGATGAGTTACAGGTCTGGCTTCAGCAGATGAGGTGTTTATTTCCCAGTCAGTGTCTCAATATTTGCAGAGGACTTGCAGTGTGAGGCACTCAAAGAGAACTGATTTCACTGCTGTCAGCCCCTGCAAGTGACATGTTTGATGGGTTGTCATCTGCCAGGGTGGCTGCTCATCACCATGGAACAACCCAGTCTCTGCATGGAAGAGTCTGCAAACAGGAGCAGCTCCTGAAGCAGAGCAGATGGAGCCGAGGCCAGCAGGAATGGTGACACAGAGAAATGTCTGTTGGCATGACTTCCCTTGTTGAAATTCCAGGGAAACCTGGCTCCAGGGCCAGGCACTGCTCAGCCCCATCATTCCTACTTTGCACTACAGGCAAAGCCTGCTGAGTGCCTCATCCCGAGGGTATCCCAGCACTTCCTACATTACTAGATTAGGATCCCTGTTGCAGTAGTTATATATCAATATATATGTATGCATACATATTTTTGAAAGTGTTACGTGTTAGCAAACTCCCCAGAAGGCTTTTTTTAGAGGTGTTATCAACAGGATGTGCTTGAATATGTGGAATCCAGGAAGTCCTGGATAAGGGCTTTTCTTTACAGCCTCACTGTGCCCAGAGACCCCTGGCCTCCCGTGGGATCCATAAGGACTGCTGTAGCACATTCCCTAGGGACAGATAGGAGTCATGACATCATGCTGGCTTCATTGGTTGGCATTTTGGAGAGATTGTGCTCTTTTTTTGAAGCTCTTTGCCATGGGTGGAGCCAGTTGCTTGGAGCAGGGCAAGAAAAAAGCATCCAATAAAAATCCCCCTGAGGCAATACATGAGGGTGACAGGGATGTGGCCATTAAAGTCGAACCCAACCACATGAGATGGGGAAGGTCTGCCAATACCCTGGTTTTGAAGCCATACTGCGTAACACTGTGTGATGGCTGTGACCCTCTCCGTGGGGCAGAAAGCACCTAAAACCACACATTTTCGGGACTGAGTTTAGAAAACAGAGTTTAAATAGAAGATTTTGGCTAAAGTTGTCTTTTAATGATGAAGGTTCATCCAAGGTTTGCAACATTCCCTCCTACTGTGACTTTGGGTCAGTCACTTCCCTTTTCCATAAATATTTTCCTTCCTTTTTCTTAACTGCTTCTCCATCTCCTCCCATCAGGGGGAGGCTGTTGGAGGAGACTTTCTCTTCCCTAAGCCTCAGCAAAGCATTTAGCACAAGGAGGCCTTGGTCTCACATTAACATCACTGGCGATTAGTGCAGGTAACGAAATGCACAATTCCAGCCTGTCCAGGACAGCCTGGGGCGGATGGGATTTCCACTGGACTTGAGAGAGGAAAAGGAAAATACTTCAGCCCTCATCTGTGCTGCTAATCTTGGGCAGGAAGGGGTGAGCTCAGCACTTTGCTGAGCTCTGGAGTCACCCAGAGCATCAGCTCCACCACCCCGAGGGCTGCCGTGTGCATTGTGTGCATGCCTGGAGAGCTGGCGGCATCCTGGCAATGTTGTTCTGCTGTGCTGGCCTGCGTTTCCCTTCTTCGGATGTGGGTTTTGTTCTTTTGGACAAACACACCGGGCAGAACAACAAAAATAATCCCCCCCTTTCCCACTGATCCTGGCTCTGGGGCTGTGTGAACCAGCAGCCAGCTGCAGTCGCAGCGTGGTCCCCGGGGCGTCGCCTGCCAGCCACTGCTGCAGGGTCAGGGGTTATTTGTACTGAGAAGTCCCTGGGAAAAAGATGCTTCCTCTTTGCCAGAAAGGGAGAAGGCCACCAGGGTGGGACTGCCTGGGCTGGTGAACTCTGCTGATATCACGGCTCTCACTTTATTGCAGTAGCTTTTACCTCCAGGTAAAAGCCTGGAGGGAAGAGGATCGCTGGAGCCTGGTGAGATCCTCAGGTGCTCAGGAGGGAGCAAGGGCTCTGTCTGCCATCAAGCCTTGCGTGGGGCACACGTGGCAGGGCTCACCCTCTCCAGTGCCAGGAGCTGCTCTGTGAGGTGGCAGCAGCTGCTCCAGCTCACCTTGGTGGGTGTGGAGGGGCCAGAAGCTCACTCCAAATCTCTGCCCCCATGTCCTGTCAGAGCAATGGGGTCAGCCAGCATTCTGGTGGGAAGCCCTGCACATGCAGCTGTCTTCATGTGTGACTGAAATGTGTCTCTTTCTCCTCCCAGAAGCCTCCACCCCTGAAGACCCCAGCCTTGGGTTTCATGTCGCTCTGAGCCTCTGCCCTCACCCTGTCTGGCCCTGCCCGCAATGGCCCTGTGTCTCAAGCAAGTCTTCAACAAAGACAAAACGTTCCGTCCCCGAAAGAAGTTTGAGCCGGGCACGCAGCGCTTTGAGCTGTACAAGAAAGCCCAGGCCTCGCTCAAGTCCGGGCTGGACCTGAAGGCAGTGGTGCAGCTCCCTCCTGGCGAGAGCATCAACGACTGGATCGCCGTGCACGTGGTGGACTTCTTCAACCGCATCAACCTCATCTACGGCACCATGTCGGAATACTGCACGGAGAGGAGCTGCCCCATCATGTCCGGGGGGCTCAAGTACGAGTACAGGTGGCAGGATGACAGCAAGTACAAGAAGCCGACCAAGCTGTCGGCTCCACAGTACATGTGCATGCTGATGGACTGGATCGAGATGCTCATTAACAACGAGGACATCTTCCCCACCAGGATAGGTGAGTGTGCTCTGGTTCCCTGCAGGAAGGCTGGGTTGTAACTGGTGCAGGTTCCCAAACTGCTGGTGCACCTCAGTGCTGGTATTTGATGAACTTTGCAATTCCAAGTATTGTGGCCTTTCCTGTTCCAGGTGTTCCTCGGTGTCTGTCCCACACCCTTTTGCTGCAAACTGAATTTGGGATTTCTCATCCTGCTACTAGGGGATGTGGAGCACAATGTTCTCCTTTTCTGGGCTTGAACTTATTCTGTGTTTGTGAGAAATAAAGGCTGGTAGGTCATTAGCTTCCTTGCCTTTCCTCAAGAAGTTGAGCTGCAGAGCTGGTTAGAGGTGGTCATCACATGCCTGCTCTTCTCTCAGCTAATCAACTCAATTTCTTTCTGGTTTTCCATGTAGGTTCATGGTCCCAAGGTCCAACCCTTGTCCAGTCTTGCTGCTTCACTCCTCAGATGCTTTCCATCTCACCCCTGATAATACATCACATCTTGCTATGTAGCTGAGGCACCGCTTGAGCAGAGATGCCCATCCCCAGGATGTGGCCTTTCCACTGCCAAGGCCCAGGGTGTGTAATACACCTCTTCAAAACGTTTGGCCTTAGTAGCTCTCAGCTACTGCCAAAGGCAACAGAGCTTGCAAACTAACCCCTCTGCTGCTGACCTGCAGTGCTCAGCAGCTGCCAAGGCTGATATTAGCTGCTACTTGGCTGGTTTTTTGTCATTTGGGGAGATGAGTTCAAGGGTTGGAGCTGATGTGGCTTCCAGAATCTCAGGTCGTGCCTTGGAGTGGTTGTTTTTCAGATGGAACATGAAGCTACTTGAAAGTGAAAAAGGATTTAAGGGGTTTGGGGGGAAAAAGGCATAGCTTTGCAAGTCTGCTTGACCTTTTTTGTTTGCCAAGGAGACAGAGCTGTATGAAATCAGTGCAGCTTATGATCAAGATTTTCATTAATGTGCTGGGAAACATTGAAGGAACTGTTCTGTGTGGGATTGCTGGCATTACTCACTGTTGTAGCCCCATTTGGCTGTGCTGTACGTGTAGCTGTGTGTCTTTTAAAGGAAAGTCTCTGGCCCTTGGAGTCTGAGAGGGGTCGTGGGGCTCTGGAAGCAAGAGGGGAGGCAGTGCCTGCAGCCTGGTTGTGCCAAACTATTTTGGCTTTGGGATGGAGTGACCCCCTCAGACCACTGATCTCATCTGGCTGTTCTGGCTTTGCCTGGAGTTTGGGTGGGACAACTCTCTGAAACCAAGACCTGCAGGCACTCCATGCCTTCTTCCCCTCGATGATAGTCTGGGACAGGCAGGGAGGGTAGCACAGTGCCAGATCCTCATGCTGGAGGACAGGCAGGATGCCTTTGGGGAGTGTGTGATGTGGCTTGTCCCCAAGGAAAAGATCTGCATGCCATTAAAAGCAGAGGCACAGCTGTGGATTTACTCTGTTTTCCCTCCAGACAGAAAGGAGAGTGTCCTGATCCAATTCCATGCTTTCAGGTGGGATTTAGCATGTGATGCTGCTTGACACTGCTCTGGGGAGTGAAGGTATACAGGGAGTCTTAGCTCTGCAGAAAGCAGGCAGCCATGGGGGGGACACTGCAGCACCCTCTGCTCTCCCACATCTCTCTCTGAGGTACAAAAGCCTAATACAGTCATGGCCCTGGTGGTTTTCAACTCATTTCTGGCACTTCTCCCTCTGAATTGGAGCACATCCTGATGTGGGTAGGGATGCCTCTGGTTTCCACTTCTCCTTTCATTTCAGTGTGGGGGCAGTGCTGGGTGAGATCCAGGCTGACTGTAGGTGAACATGGGTCAAATCCATTTTTTTTCCCTTCCAAGGCTGTTCCTGGCATTCCTTTTCCAAGCCCCTTTGTTGTGGGGACCCTTGAATGACTTCAGTCCCCGTGTCAGCATGTCTTGGTGGTTTTGGCCCCACACATGTGAAAGGGAGCTCAGGCTGAGGTTGCACTCTAAAACACATGAAAGGCTGCTGGGGGAGCCAGGGGGAGGAGGGAGCTGGTGGCACTTTGTCATCAGTGTGTCCCCAATTGTCTGCCTTTCACTGGCCTGTCTTGTTCCGTGGGTAATTGCTTGGCAGCTCTGGCATTTCAGAAGATGGAGTGTTTGGCTGAAGGGAAATGCACTGGATGACAGAGGAGGCTGGGCAGGATGTGGGGCTCAGGGACAGTGGCCAGGGTGACCAAACGGAGGTGCTTTACCACTCTGCTAAAGAGCAAGCCCTTGGGAAAAGACCCAGGGCAAGGGGAATAAGGCACTGAGAGGATACAGAGGAGATGTGAGCTGTTTTAAGGAGGAGAAAGGAGCTTGATGAGGTGATGAGGGGAAATTACAAATGTCATGCTTTGGAGTTGTGGTGAGACTTTTGGATGTTAGCAGCAGAGATGGGATTTAGCATGAAGGTTTGTTTCACTCCTGCTTGTGCTGGAGAGGTCCCTGGGCACAGCTGCCCACCACCTCAGCGGGTGTTTCATGAGCTTCGTGCATCTCAGCTTTCCCTCCTGGCCCCTTTTTGCCATGTGCAGTAAAGCTGCCCCAGCACAAAGATTTCCCTGGCTAAGGCCACCTGACCGTAGACAAAACAGACTTTTCTCTTTTCTAAATTTGTTTTTCTTAGACACAGCAAGTGTTCCCCAAACTCACAAACATTGTCTGAGGCTAACCTCAGCATCCTCCTCCATCCAAGAGCTACACAGCCTGAAGCAGCACATGATTCAGCAGGGCTTGCTCGTAGTCTCCTGACAGTTGAGAGGCATCTCATGGGTCAGAGGGGGGAAATGGTTCACCCCAGGGTGAGAGGCTCAGCTGGAAATGAGCAGAGATGGTTCACTGGCTTGTGGGCTCACAGGGTCCTTAGGCATCACAGGGGAGGCCTTGGCTGGGGTAAATGGTCACAGCTCCAGTGACCAGAGCAGAGCTGGGCTGATTTGTACATTAAAGCATCTGCTCCTTCAGTACATGTCAGAGGTGGGAGGGGAGCAGACTGACAAACACCTTTGGTTTAGCCAGTCTTTGTGATGCAGAGCTCCTTCCAGCTCTGCAGTGAGGCCAGAGGGACAGCTGGCATCCGACATGGCAGGAAGGGAGCCCGACACCAGCAGACAGTTTGTGACCTGGCAGAGTTAACCAGCAGGACCACAGCCCTTGGATGGCACCAGTGGAAAATCCCGATGGTGATTATTAACAGGTCTGGGGGGGCTGCCAAGCCCCCTGCACAGCAAGGGTTGGGGGAGATACTGTGTCTTCCCCATGCCCAGGGAAATCCACCTCCAGGGCTCCGTCCCACTGTCTAATCCTTTCTCTGGAGTGGGAACCTGTTTGTCAGCCAGTTAAGATGACACAAATCCCTCCATGGGGTGAGCTATGCCAACCTGATGGCTATAAATCTACAGAAGCAGCAGCTTTCCCAGACAACCCATATCATTTGGTGTGTGCTAGTGCTTTGTTTCCACTCTTCCAACCAATGTAGCATTCCTGAAAAATACATTTAAAAGGAGAGTAAGCATTTTTCCCATGCAGGGAGATGAATAAATGATTCTACAGGTGTACTTTCACCAGCTGGTAAAACTATATCAGTAGATTTATTCAGCGAGTGGCCACATGAACAAATTATCACCTGGAAAATATCATCTCCTCCCAGTAATCGTTCTGCCCTGTGGTGCCTGGTCTTAGAGAGCTGCTGCTGGGCAGTGCTGTGCTGAGGAGAAGGTTGGCTGGATGGGGTTTCCAGGGCCCGTGGCTGTGTCTGCACTGGTCAGCCCAGCATCAGGCTGCTGGTTGCACAGGGCCAGGTGTCCTCTCTCAGCCCCATCGTGGCTGCTGAAACCTCCCCGTTGTTAAAGGAGTGCAGACGCAGGGTTTGGAGCAGCCCCAGCGCTGGAAACACCCCGCACTCTCTGCCAGATTTGCCTGTGGCTCGACAGAGAGCACCGGCCACAGGAGGTTTTGTAACAGTTCTTGGAAAGCTTTTCAAAACTCAAGCCTGTCATTCAAGCACAGTCCCAAAACAATTATAAAAACCAGAGAAAACCTGGTGCGAAATTATCCGATACTTTCTCGCCATAACAACAGGAGAAGAATGTTCAGAATTCAGCTAATTATTGGTGTTCTCTCAGCTGGCTCTTTTTTACATAATTCGGGGTTTTTTTTCCCTGTTTTTTTTCTTCCAAAATTAATACCACACCAGCTTGCAGCTGCCATCATGCCATTAGTTTTAAACAGGGCTTTAAAGACTTATTTTTAGGAAAAATGAATCACCGAACACCACAGTGGCCAAAATGAAATTGAGAAATAACAACAACAATTCATCATGAAGTTCACTGAATTACTGCATTTGAAGAGGAAAAAAAATACAATTGCCAAGAAGCAAAATAGCTTCCCAGCACTGATTCACCATGAAAAATTTAAATTGGCTGGTGAATGAGTGTCAAGCATAGGAGATGGCAGGAAGGATCCAGGACCCATTGGCAGTCCCTTACTGTAACTTTGTTACTTCTTATTTTCATTTCCTTTCTACACATGGTTTCCTTATGTTTTGAAGCAATCAGCACAGAGTGGGGAAAACAGATTCCTTGGAGCTTTAAATCGTATCTTGGGATTTTCACGCAAAACGTCCAAGACAAACTAAAGGTGCCAATTCATTTCAGGGCTGTGAGTCACTCTGCTTGGAGTGAAATTGTACCTGCTGTACTTACAGCTTTTGCCTTGGCTTGGAGCAGGAGTAAAGTTCTCCCTTTTCCTCTGCTGTGGATGGTTGCTCTGCTCCCACTCCTGCTGGGACTGGCTGTCTCTGCTCTGGGACAGGTGATGCTCCCAGATGTGGGCTGGTCTGTGTGCTACCCGTGATCACAGATGGAAGAGAAGAGCTGACCTTGTGTATAAATCTTTTTCCAGGCATTTGAGCAAGCTCACATTGCATCCTGTGGTCCCCTGCTCATCACTCACAGAACCACAGAATCATTAAGTTTGGAAAAGACCTCTAAGATCATTGAGTCCAGTACTAAAACATATCCACAAGTCCTATATCCACATGACTTCGGAACACTCCCAGGGATGGTGATTCCGCCACTTCCCTGGGCAGTCTCTTCCAATGCCTGACCACCCTTCCAGTGAAGAGATTTTTTCTAATGTCTAAACTAAACTTCATGCAAGAAGGGTCAGAGGGTGGCTACTGCCTGCCAGACTGTGGGGTTGCTGTTGCTTTCTCTGAGGTTGCTGGATGGTGAGCAACAGGGAATTAAATGTAAAGGTAATTTCAATGCTTTTAAATCAGCCCAGGTGGGTTTGGTGGTGTTCTGCTGTCCCCATGGGGAAGTTAGAATGGGATGAACTAGGATGGTGTTTATTGGTCCCTGCAGGTGTGTAGGACTGGGGACGGCCAAGCAAACCCAAGCAGCATCACCCTGTTGAGGTGGTTTGTCAAAGCTTGGGGCTCCATCCTGGCTTTCCCCTGGCCTGCTGTATTTCTGCTAAGAGGACATCTCAGCCATGCAGGGTCTGTCCACTAGCCTCATCCCTCTGTCTCATCCATCTGCTACTGTCCCTGGTTTGTACCATGATGTGCCACGTTCGAGATGGAGCAAGTCCCCTAAGCAAGGGCCACCACTGCCCCACTCTCAAATGCCATTTATTGGTGCATTGGCCACTGATGGGGTCTCTCTGTGCTGGCCATAAGGCTGATCTGCCTGGCCCAGCCCGGCAGGGAGGTGGGAGCCCTGAGGGGAGCAGCTGCCCCCCTCCATGCGTGGGGAATGCTCCCCATCGCTCCACACTCGCTGTGGCAGTGACCCCTCCCAGCAGCCAGAACAGCTCCGGTGGGAAGGGCAGCGAGCTGGGCTGCTCGGCGTAGAGCTGAACACCTGCAAGGGCAGGACAGGCCAGAGATCCCTGTCCCATGGCCTTCCCCTGGCTGGGACGTGCTGGCTGCAGTGTGTGCCTGGCTGCAGGGAGGAGGCACAGCCTGCCCTGGCTGGGTCCCCTCACGTGCTGGAGAGGATGTCACATGTGTTGTCTGCTGGACATCCGCTGCACCAGCAGCACTGACCCAGGGCAAGCCGGATTTATGCCGGATCCTTCTGCTGCTCTCAGATGCAGCCTTTACTGCAGAGCCCTTTTCTTTCAGCTCTGGGCAAGGAGATGGGGAATGCTCCCCACCAGCATGGCCAGTGCCTGCTGGGGCTGCTGTGGGTTGCTTTCCAAGTCACTGGAGATCAGCATCGAGGCACCACTGCTGGCAGGGGCAATCTGCATATCAGATATCCGCCCTGCTTCCTTCCCGAGGGGAAGTGCTTTGATCAGCTGGCACAGAGCCCTGTGCCAGATGCAGGGTCCAGTCAAGCATCTCTAGCCTGTATCGAGGGTGCTGGAACAGGAGACAGACACGGCGGCAGCACAGGGGGAGGAAGCAGGACCCTGCTGTGCCTCCCTGGGCAGGTGTGCAAGTGAGAGTGTTGCAGGGAGAAAGAGTCAGAGCCGGATCCAAGTGATCCCTGGTCCCCAAGGACCATAGTGAGGGGTGTGTCCTGACATGGGACCTGTAGAAATTCATTAGTGACAGGCAGCCACCACTACAGCCTGGCCATGTCTGGAGGGGACGGCCACACACTGACACCTGGTGATGGACACAAAGACGGGCAGCTCAGCTTCAGCTCCCCGGGGCTTCCGATGTTCCTGGTTCACGTTAAACACAGGGGTCGAGTAGTCCAGAAGTGTGCTTGGAGGTCCTGGCAGCCTGATGGTATCTTTCCACACGTCATTAAGCATAGGAGTTCAGGAGTCCCGTGGTTGCTGATGACCATGAGATTTTAATTAGATAACCTTTCAAGATTCTTTGTAACTCAAACTATTCTTTGATTCTGTGGTTTATGCTAAACCTCTGTTCCCTGATGCCAAAGCTACTTTTGGGAACTCAGAATGTAGCTGGAGGTGTCTCCCCTCTAAGCCTCTCAGCTGCCAGCATGTCCATGAGGACTTGCTGGTGACAGAAGTATAAGAAAAGAGAATTTCTGGCTAACCTCAGGACAAAAGCCGTGGAAAGCCACTTGTCACCATCTGCCATGTCTGGAGGTGGCTCATCTGACAGCAGGATCTGCACCATAGATGCTGTCAGCCCTGGGACACTGAATCTGTTTGATCTGCTGTTCACTCTCTGATCTTATTTCCTTCTCAGCTCAGGACTGGGTTGAGGATTGCTGCTTTCCTTCACTATCACTCTTTGCAGTTTTGCAATAAATTCCTGGTGATGATCAGGTCTGATTTCTCCCTCACTGCCTGCTTTGACCAGGAAGACAGTTGGTGACTGGGACGTGTGACAAACTGGAGGCAGCAAATGCATTTGTGCCTGCTCCTGGGCACTTGCTGAGATCCCAGCTGCTCTCCTCTGGTCCCAGGGAAATGTCAGGCTGTCCAGAACAGTAGATATTCCCCAGCCACATCCCAGAAATGTGCATACAGCAGAAATTATTTGCTGTGATGAGCTTCATTAAAAAAAAAGTTCTTGACCAGTTCTTCAAAGCTGGTCTGCAGGGGCCACCCTAATGGCATGTCTGAGTCCCCAGCTGGGTGATTCCAGCTTTGATTTGCTCAGCGAATCCTCAGTCAGCACAGGAGGCTCAAATGAAGCCATTGTAAAGCGCCTGACTGCAGGGGAACTCAGAGATCTCTCTGATCCCTGCCTGTGTCAGACTAGCAGGCAAGGAGAGCTCTGTAGCCAAGGGTGCTGGGCAGAAGCAGATTTCCAGTCACATCTCTAAGGTGTTGGCATAGGGACAGCCTGGTTGTACTTTACCAGATGTGAACACCTTTTCTGGGAAGTTCTAATGGGATCTGTCAGAGCTGGCAGTGAAACAGGTCATGCTGAGGTCCCTGCTGCAGAACAGCCCTGAGGCTGCGGTGTGCTCATGGTTATGCAGAGCAGTAGGCACGAATCAGTCTCAAAACCACCTCTCTGTGTGACGCTGAGCCAAGATCTGTGTCCTTCTCTAAGTGGTGGCTGGGACATCCAGATGTGGCATGAGCACAGATGCTTCAGCCCTGCCTGCTGCTCCAACACTGTGCATGCAGGGAAGGGAGACTGGGCTGTGCTCAGGGTGACTCTGCTTTACACCAAAATAATTTTCTTTTATGAGTTCCAAACCCAAAACCTGCCCAAGCCTGGCGATTGAAAACAGGCTCCACACGTGATGTCGGAAGGACGGAACATTTGCATTTGCCACCCACGGAGGAGAGGGGCTCGGCACTGCTGCTGGGAAACAAAACTGCCAGAAGCCTTTGGGAAAAAACAGTTTTAATTGCCTAGCAAGGCTGATGAGAAAGATTAAAAGATAAAATTACCATTTGAAATTTTTTAGCTAAGAGATTTGCTGATGCTTTCCCGGGTGCAAAATGTGTGAGCTGGCCATGGTTGAGCAGAGTTTGTTTGGAAGGATTTTCAAGAGGTTATGTGCTGCATTAATAAGAAGCTCAGGGAGGAGGCTGGTACAACCGTGGGAAGGGAGGTTTTTATTTTGTTCTTTGTGTATTTGCATTGAATTGCTCTGGGGAGAGGAAGAAGCTTCAGGAAAACAAATATCAGTTGTTTCATTCTCCTCCTCACTAAAAAGAAGCAACAACCAAAAAGTTTAGTGTTTCAAAGCCATGTTTCCTTTAGAGATTTACCCCAAGGTTGCTGGCAGTGATGGTATCACGCCCAGAGATTTTCACTGTGACAGCGGCATATTTTAACAAGGATGGAAATACCCCACTCTGTGTCCTTGTGTGGAACAAAGCTGGAAGTATAGAGCCAGGTGTGGTGGGTCCCATCCTGTGAGGACATCTCAGGTTCATACAGACACAATGAAATTGCAACCCAAAGATCATTAAGATGGGCGGTTTTCTTCCTGATTTAATGAGACATTTTATTGAAATAAGGATCAGGAAAAAGGGAGAAACCCCATCCATTTCTGTTGATGCATCAGGAGTGATGTTTGAGGGTGTGAAGAGGAAGGAAAACAGTATGAGCTGTGCTTTTGGGTTCAGAGGAAGGTATCTTTTCTTCTGGGAGATGGTTTGGCTTTGTTCATGGACCTGGGTAAATACAATTCGACTTTGGCTGTGCCTGCAAAGGCTTGTAGGGAAAAGGCAGGCAGAGAGAGCAGAAGGATCTTCTGCCAGATTGCTCTGGATTGAGCTAGATGTGGAGAGTTGTGGCCTCCTCAAATGGATGAGAAATTTTGTCTTCTAGGGCAACCCTCCAAATCCTAAGCCCATGCCTGTGTGTCATGGGTTAGCATAGCTCCAGAAGTGATTCTCTTGCAAAGAGGTGCTTACAGCTTCCTCTATGACCTGACAGAACCGATCAACTGGCTAGTTTGAATACTGACAACTTTTTAAGCCTCTTAAAGAGCTTGACACGCCTCTGTGGTCCACATGTAAGAATGAACAAACCCCGGGAAAGCTCTCTCTTGCTTCTGGCCTTGGGACAGGTAACTGGTGGGGGGCCCATGCAGCCCAGCAGGGCCAGGCTGGGACACAGCCACCCTGGAGCCATGTGGCCCTGTTCCACCCATGGCCCCCGCCAGCCCTGCTGTGTGCAGGCGGCCCCCACAGCCCTGCTCCGTCCGAGACCGCTGCCCCGATGTCCAGCAAAGATCGTGTGACCAACAGCAATAAGCAAACTCCAGCTGTGGGGCCGGGTGAGATTAACCCTTTTTTAGTGCTGTAAGTTTCCTCCAGAAGAGATGAAGCCTGCAGACATTAATCCTCTTCCGAGTCTGAGGAAGAGGGAAGGTGAGGAAAACACCATAGAGACACCAAAGTCAGTAAAGAAGGAAGAGCTGAAACCCTGAGGGAGGAGAAAGAGGAGATGCTTAGAAGCTGAAATTCTGTTGTAAAGCTATGGTGGTGATAGACTATGATACATCAGTACCAGTTGTAATTTCATGAAAGCATGGGGGGGTGGAGCGTTCAAGTCACAATTGTGAGCAAAAGTACCTGTGCTGAAACAAGCAAATGGCTGTAATTGTGAGCAAAAGTACCTGTGCTGAAATAAGCAAAGGCTGAAGCAGCTGTAATTTGATGAGAAGTTTGAAAAGGAAGAGATGGAAGTGATGAGGACTCTTGCTCCAAATCGGAAGGAGAAGACCTCTGTTCCTAGAGATGAAGATGCTCCCAGAGATGGGTGAAGAGAACCTTTGTTTCTGAACAGCTCATCCTTAAAATGGTACCCCAGTAGCTCAAGACTGGACCCTCAAAAGCAGTTGTGGGGAAAGCTGTAAGTCGGGGGAAGGGACTCTCACATGCGAGCAGAGAACCAACCCGGGCAGCTGTCTTGTTGTGACATTGAAGCCATGAGAGAACTTCTTGTGGAGATGTCTCCATAGCATGAGCAAGAGAGACTCCTCTCCCTAAGTGAACTGAACAAGGTAATTATAGAAGTGGTAAACAGACTGAACATCTCAAGGGTTGTCTTTTTACATTGTCAGTGGGAGAAGGGAGAAAGGTAAGGGGAGGAGAAGTGTTCTGAAGGTGTGGTCTGATTTTTTTTTCCTTCCTTTTAGGTCTGTTAATAAACTTATTTATATTCTTTTAAGTTTTGTGCCTGCTTTGCTTTCTCCTAATTCTTATCTCACAGAAGGTAAATAAGTAAGTGATGAGTATTTTGGACCAAACCACTACACTGTGTGAAATTGCTAGTTGGGCAATGAGGGAATATGTGGGAAGAGCTCGATGACACACTGCTCCAGTGTCACTCTTGGCATTAGCCAAGGGTGTCCTTCCATGTCATCTGTGACTGCCTGTCAAGAATAACAGAGGCATTTAAACGCTAACTGGGATTTTTTTGGAAACATTCAAATGGCTTCCAATTTGCTTCTGCTTTGCAGGTGTTCCCTTCCCCAAGCAGTTCCAGCAAGTTTGCACCAAGATCCTCACCCGCCTCTTCCGTGTCTTTGTCCATGTCTACATCCACCACTTTGACAGCATCATCAACATGGGTGCTGAGGCTCACGTCAACACCTGCTACAAGCACTTTTACTACTTCATCAGGGAGTTCAGCCTCATTGACCACCGGGAGCTGGAGCCTTTGGTAAGGATGGCCACGGGTGGGGAGGCGGAGGGTGAGAGTGGCGTGGGCTGGACACAGCACTCAGGTTGGGGCTGGACTCTAAGCAGTGCTGACCCTCTCTGGACTCTTTTGGCCACCCTACCTCAGACACACAGTCATGTTTTCTGTCCTGGGACTGTCAGCCTTAGTGGTCTAAGAGAGAAATTCCCAGCAGCACCCAGGAAACCATTGACCCTTTCTTAACCTTTGACTCTGCTGTCATGTCTGTGAATCCCTCTTCAGTACCCTCGGGGCCTCCACAGGGTGGTGTCCCCTTACTGACTTGGTAGCTCTAATTCAATTTGCACATCAAAGTGTTTCCAGCCAGTTCTGCCCACATGGCTTTCAGGAGTCAGATTTGAGCCAAAGTCTCTTCTCCACAGTTTTTCTTTTAGCATTCCCTGCTTGAGATCCTAGTGTGAATTACACTGAGGCTGCAGGAAAGGCAAGCCCTGATAGGACACACAGCTTCAGACAACAGCTATCAAGGCCACTCTGGAGAGGCCTCACTGGAGCTCCCAGTTTCCCAACAACCTTCCTTAGGAAGCAATTAGCCAGGCAGAAGGTGACAGTCCTTGAGAACAGCAGGATTGGTGGGAAGCAGAGGCCAGACAGCCCAGGACACATAAACTAGAAAATACACAGTAAGTTTTGTAAGAGAAGCAGGTTTGTCACAGACAAGGTTGAGTGTAGTCTGACCTATGGAGGACATGTTGCAGTGGGGAGAAGAATTAATAGGAAACCCAGTAGTCTGCATGCTGTGGTAAGGGCTGGGCTGAAAAAAAGTCCATACCCAGCAGCAGAGAGTCAGAGAAGACCAAGAGGATATCCAAGAAAGAGCTGAGAAGAGTCCCAACTGCTTGCTTAGAATCTGGAGGTGGGGGAGATGCCCCTGCGCCTAAGTGCTAAGCACTTTACTCCTCTGCTTTCATTTGTCTTAGTTTGCTGCCTGTCTCCTCTAATCATGATTTTGGGGGATGGAGAGATGATGATCTAATCAGGGGAGACTTGAATGACAGCAGTATCGACTTTAATTATTTTGTAGAATTCGATTGTGACATATATTATCACAATGGCCCTCAGCTCCTGAAAATGGCAGCTCAGCATCAGTGTGTCCTCCATCAGTGTTCCTCATGACAAACTTCTTCAACATGGCTGTACAGTCCATGAAAGTGTCATCCCCTTGGACTGCTGCTTGCTCATGTCAATAATTAACACCTGGTAGCCAAAGCAGAGGCTGACATTGCTAAATGGGCTTTCAGTGCCAGTGACTCACATGCAGCATGAGATGATTGATGGGTCTGCATAAATCTCAGGTGAACAGATTCTTTCCATGTGATGCGACCACTGTTAAACTACAAGGAAATGAGGCACATTTGCCCTTGGTCTATCTGTGTCTCATTGCCTGCCATCCAAGCCTCAAGCAGACCCAACTACAGGGTTGAGAGGAAGGACCAGGGAGGAGGAAGGGCCTCCTTCCCTCAGGCAGTGAGTTGCTTTAGGTGTATATGAGACTGTCCTGCAACCAGGCTGCCTCATGAGCCCAGACCACTGTCCTAACTTTGCATTTAGTTAGTCCCCATGAATCCCATGACAGACTTCTAAGCTTTCCTCTGGCTGAATCTCCCTTTGCTGCTTCAATTTCCCTTTTGTCAAGCTTCTGTGGGATGTGATTTCTTAGCAGCAGATCTTGGGAGCTGAGAATAAGATCCTTTGTACAGCAGTACTAGCAAAAGGCAGTGATTCACTCTCTCAGTAAATCAAGGAACACAGGGGCAGAGAGAAGCCATGCACTTGCTTCCTTGATGAGGGCGGCTCGTGGTGCTGGGCTGCAGCACTGGCAGGGGTCCAGCTGCTTATGCACTAAGGCAGAGCTGTGGGGATTTCCTGAATGTGAGGAATGCCTTGGACATTTGGGGCCGGTCTGAGGAGCTCACTTATGACTTACCAGCCCACTAGTCACTGCAATCCCTCCTGTTCATGGCTGCTTTTGTGCCTGGTGTTGTGCTGGTGGGGTGGGCTCAATGCTGTTGCAAGAGGATGTTCACAGTCCTCTCACCCTCTTCCTTCCAAGATGTTGCAAACATTTCCTGTTTGCAATGTGATTTTGTGGCAAAGCATCAACTTGTCATTTGATGGCCAGGTTCTGCACTTGAGTGATTTTGCATGTTACTCCTACAGGAAAACCCTCTCTTTGCCACTGTCCCTGATGGATTTGAAAAACAAAGTTCTCAGCACTGAAGATCAGAGATTGCTGGTTCTGTCTCCCTTGGTTTTATAACAAAAGGGACTTTTACAGGGTTATTAAAGGGTCATCCTCTTTTCCTAGTTCTTCTTTTTTTCAGAGTAGCATTTTTCATTCTCCATGGACCAGTTCTACTTCCAGTCTATTTTAGGAGTAGATTTTAATGTGCAAACTTTCCTCTGGGGTGCATGAGGGGACCCGTGGGCACACACAGATTCACAAGCCACAAACCTTATGAGCCAGAATCACACTTTCCTCACTGCAGGATTTACAAGATATTAGTTGAGCTTTCTAAGGCAAGGACAAATACCATCTTCCACCAGTTGAAAGCTGGACACCTTCCTAATGTAGCTGGCATGATGCCATTCTGGCTGAAGAAAAGTCTGTCATCCTAAACAGAGCTTGGTCTCACTGGAAGTTTCCTGTGGCCTCTGTTATTAGCACTCATTTGCATTGCAGTGTGACTGTGGGATCCCTTGCTGAAACCACAGGTCCTCTGTGTGAGCTGTGGTCAGCTCCTGAAGTGAGAACTGGGAGCAGCTCCATGTCCCATCTCCCAAGACAGCTGCAAAGAGAGGCTCTGAGAGTGGCATCACCTTGTCTGGCTGCTCTGCAGCTGAGCCAGGAGCGGGACCTTCATCTTTCAACATCACAGCCAAAGCTCTTTCCTTGGACTGCTCTCAAGGCTAGGGCACAGCCAGAATAACCTTGTGCCACAGAGACTGGGGAGAGTGCCAGCATGGAGCTGCTGAGGCAGCTGAGTTCCCAGGAGGGCTGCCATGGGAAATAGAAAAAGGCTTCCTGAGACTCCCACAATTGCTTCCCTGGGTTGGTTTTGGACACCTCCCAAACTGCCTGACACGCCATGCTACTCAAACCTGCCTTTTGCACTTACTGTTCCTTTCTTTTCTCTCCCCCTTCAATGCAGAAAGAAATGACAGAACGAATTTGCCACTGAAGTCTTCTGGCCGGTGAACTCAGCTGGCTCACTCAGAGTCTGGTGGGACAACACACCCGGTGGTGGAAGACCTCTTCCCAAGGACTTGCTCTGGGCATTCCAACTCACTGACCTGTGAACACTGCAGAAGAGCCTCTTCAGGCCAAGGCTGAATCCTAAGTTTTCCAAGAAACTCTGGACAGATTTTTCTTCTTTTAATAGTTCCCAATCTCTGTTGTATGGTTCCTGTTTTAGAAAGCCACTGACTTACTGGAGAATGAGGCAAGGCTGGTTTACTTTTGCACATTCTGATTTCTAAGACTCGATCCCGTGTCTGACGTCAAATTTTCAGAGACCTTCCCTCTTGTTTTGTCCTCAGCTGTAGTGCTCTCCAAATATATTATTAGCAATTCCTGCCCTTGATCAGGTCTGGCCTTGGCTACCAAGTAGTGCCTGTTACCTTTCCCACCCATGCAGTGGGTTTGTGACAACACCTGAGATCAACTCTGCAAAGCTGGTGGCATTTCATCCCACTGCCTTCACGTGCCTAGTTGTTGATGTGCTGTTTTTAACCATGAGCTATGAATGTCTCCTTCTGCCCTAATTCATGCTTTACCAAAGGGACCATTTTTCCCTTCAAGGGATTTTTCACATTTGGAAGAGGGGACTTGATGATCTTCTAAGATGCATCCAACACTGCTTGGACTAATGGCAAGGTGGCCCCATGACCGAGGAGGTGAACGAGGTCACTATTCAGTGTGATCAGCACAGTCTACCTGAGAAAGTCTCAGAAGATGGTGAAAAGAAATGGTTGCCAGAAAACAACATTTTCAACATGTCAGCATTTCCTGATGTGTTGTCTTGGCTCAAGATGGGCAGATGCTGGCTGTAGAAATTGTTGGTTTTCCATCACCCAACCTTACAGCAGGTGAAGAAGGACTCACAAGAGACATCTCCTCTACTCTGTTCTTGAGGTCCACTTCCAATCCAGTATTATTCTGTGATTCTTAAACCTTTTTGACCATCTGCAAGCATACTATTGCTACCTGGTCTGTGCCACTACTCTCCTGAAAGGTATAATGTCTCAAAATTTCCTCCCCTTCTGCTTGCAGTGCCTGATAATTAGTGTTGTGTTCCCTGTGCCATTTTAATTTGGACAAAAATATTTTTATTTTTCCTTTTTTACTCTTTTGAGGGAGTGAAAATCAATTTGTCTGAGCCACAGAATTGTTATGTTTGTGTTTCCTGCTCTTTTTCTAGGAAAGTTTTCTGTATCTGACACAGATACTATTTATAGTCTGGGGTTTGCCCACTTTTGGGGTAGGGAGGGGATGTGGCTAGAAAATGTAAATGTTTAGGCCAACATTAAAGTGCACAAGTGAATTTTTAGTGCTCAAAGCACTTGTTTTGTTGTGAAAATCTATTTTTTTTTAAAATCTTGTATACCAGATGTATATTTTTACATGGAAATAAAACAGAGCAAAATGGACATAAAACCACCAGATACATCATTCCAATACTCTCTGTGTAAAATAATCAAAGTCCGGACATACTTGCTCTGTTACTAATTAAAGAAATATTAATAAGCTTGGTGTACTTCATTCTTCCCTGATTCATCTGTATTAAGACAGGCCCAATGAACAGGGATAGAAGAGTGGCTTTCCCCTGAGAGCTGCAGAACTGATGGATCCCGATGCCATGCTGAGACCTCAGCTTGCATCTCAGAGAGCGGCTTACGGAGGCCAGCGTTGCTGGTCCGCATCCTCCCCCTGCAGGCTTTCCACCAGAATTCCCCCTGAAGGCATTTTCCCAGCAATTCATGGTGGTGAGCTTTACTCATTATTTTTTGCAAAGGCATGTAGGTCCTGGGATCTGTGTTCCTGCCTCTTCTCATAAATCAGAACCACAGGCACAAATTGTTTGTGGAGCAGAGGAAGGAGTTGACAACAGCTCTGTCAAGAAACTTCTTTCCAGCTACTTTTGAGGAGTGAAGCCTGGCTGAACACAGTGCACAGCACCCTCTGGGAGCTGGGAAGATTGGGAATTATGGGGAAGCTGCCCCAACAGGGGGGGTCTAAGGATTTCAACCCTGCTGCTTTGGGAGTGCTTCCTGTTTATCTCCTCCACACCATGGATCTCCTATAGATTCCTGTGGAACAGAAAACACAGTTTTTAAAAGATCAACTCACAGGCTTACCTCAAGCACCAATTTACAAAGAATTTCAAACGTCTTGGGGTTTGGTTTTTTTTTCATGTCTCTCCCTTTTTAATCTAGTTTACCCAAGGAAATAAAGCTCATGACTGTGCTGTGACAATTCTCTTTATTAATTCTTGAAGCAGTTTAGAAAGGAGACAGGGAGATCATTCACTGGCAGAAAGGTCTTTCTGTTTCTCTCCAAGACAACTGAGCTATTCCCCAGGTCCTCATCCGAGTGCCTCCCAGCCTGAAGACTTTCATGCCTGAGATACTTATGAAGCAGAAAGTGCTGAAATAAGTTTCTGAGTCAGACTTCTCCTTTTAGGAGGCTCAAGTGTGTCTGTGAGGCTCCAACATCCCCAGAGCTTCAACAAACATCCCCGAGCAATTTGAACGCAGACAGGAATCCTGGGTTACATTAAATATGCGCATATCAATTGGTAGCCCCAGCTCCTCCAGTGACTCATCTGCTCAGCTGCCTGCCAGGTGCTTGGGACTCATTTGTCCCTATGCAGAATTCCTTGGTTCTTCTGATAAAGGGCAGATGTGCTACTGCCAGGATTTTGTTTCTCGTCTCTGCAGCCAGCATTTCCTTTGGGACTGAACAAAAGGCTGTGGTGCTGGTCACCAGGTCACATAGAGGCTGGCATGGGACTGACTGTGCTAGGCAATATCTGCAGACACTGAGGAATTTAGGAATACATTTGGATGGGAAAAAAAGGGCTTTGTGGAACGTAATGGCTGCTGTCCCAGT
The DNA here is from genome assembly GCF_965178545.1 of Coloeus monedula. Taxonomy (NCBI): domain Eukaryota; kingdom Metazoa; phylum Chordata; class Aves; order Passeriformes; family Corvidae; genus Coloeus; species Coloeus monedula. The sequence continues at coordinate 23,625,292 of NC_138789.1, read as the reverse complement.
GCCACAGGGATGTGACATGGAGAGGGCTCAGTGAAGTGCTTGGGCTCAGTGAAGCAAGGTGCCTTTGGCCAGGCATAGGCAGGGGTCAAGGCTGACCTACCCTGGCAGAAGCCCCACTGGCAGCCCAGTGGGGTTAGGACATGGAGTGGTGGTGGAGGGTTTGCTGTTCTGAGTGGCAGCTCCTGGATTTAAACCTGCCCAAGCTAGGGCTGGACAGCTGTGGATAAATGCTCACAAAAACCATGACACAATCTGGGCTGAGATATTCTTCCTCTCCTGGTAAAAGTTTGTAAAATGTAAGAGAAGGCTTGGGAAGAGCAAAAAAGGAGACAATTAGAATATGTTGTTTCCAAGGGTTCAAAATCTGTCCATGCTGGAAGATGACCATGAATCCACTCAGGATCAGAATGGGATGAGATGGGTTAGTAACACTCGGTAAGGTTAATACCACTTACAACACTGACAATTCTTTGTTCACTCTTTTGGAACTGAGCTAACATGACTCAAAAGACTTCCACAACTAGCAACAAGAGTGTTTCTCTTGAACGTGTGCAACTTTTACTTTCTGAGGAGCGATGGCTTTGTTAACACAGCCTGGTCAGCCAGGTTCCCTCATGCAGGTCAGAGAAGGACAAATGACTCACAAATGTCAAGAAAACCCCAAAGCAAGAGTGGAACATCCAGGTGCCTTTTGTAAAGAGACCCTGAAATGCCATGTCTTCATGGAGAACAGAGCACCATGAGGTCTTTCACACAACAGAATTTCTTGCTGTAGAGGTGGCTGTGAGGGAAACAAAAGCATGGTCTGCCTGCAAATTTCTTGAAGATTTCAGTGGAACACAATCCATTCATCTCTAATGAGGCACTTTACGTTATGCACTGGGGATTCCAGGTGATGCCATCTGCTACTGACGCCCACAGGGCAGGACTCACTGCCTGTGTAGTCACTCAGTGCTGGCCACACTTTGACTGCCCCATCATGTCTGGTCTCTCCCAATGCCTGAGCTCACCCAACCTTTCACCCATCCAGGCTGGCTCACCAATGGGGCCAGCCACAGGTTTCTCAGCAGCAACAAGGATAACAAGGATAGCACTGTTCAGGCAATACCCACTGGACACTAAGTGAGTACAGCAGCTCCACAATTGCTGCTTTTAAATGTATTTGGCACTTGTTCTCCCACATCATGTATTTTGTGGAAAACTTGAAGGAATTTTGGGACTTTGTAGGAATCCTGGATTGTAGGGCTTTTCTAACAGAGCAGCTGAGTCCAGGTACTGTCTGTTTGACACAGGTTACTCCATATTTAGCAAGTGGTGGAATGCATTTAACAATCTGCTGCCAGGAAAAATAATCATGAGGAAAGAGGATGCAAATTTTCAGGATTCTTCAACGTGTACAACTCTTCAGCCTGTGTTAGAAGGTGAAGCTTCACTGCCATTTGGGTAATCCTGCAGCAGCAATCTGCTGGGTATTACTGCTTTCTGATGCAAAAACAAATACCTAAATAGATCGGGAATATGAGATGAAACTGGGATTTTGCATTTGAAAATGTCACCACTCAGAGAGAAAATCATCTTCCCACTTCTGTTTCCAGCAGTGACAACAGTATTCTCCCCAAGACACCCTTTTTGTGCTATGACTTACAAATTCCTTAAAGCTCACAGACACTTTTATATTACACTGTCTTGTAACAAGCCCACAGCAATAGGAGGATTAAAGAAGCTCCTTCTCCTGCAAAACCTCAAAAAAGAAGACTCTGAGAGCCTCCTTGTTTGGTGCTGATCACTTGTACAGCAGCATGTCTCATGTCTGAGGAACCCCTTGGCTAGGATGAAGTTATCAACCCTCACTCATCAAATGGACTTTCTGGACTGTTGGTCATCCCTGGCCCCAAGACTTTTATCTATGTGCAAATACTGCCTAAACCTCTGGGAAGCTCAGAGAGATGTGGCATGTACAGTGTCATGGGATAAAACTGCAGCCTCCAAAAAATTGGCCAAAGAGGTTTTTACTCATCTGGGTAATATCCCAGGGAACCCAAGGGCATGAGACAGCTTAGCCCTGTTCATTCTAATAGGAATATATCATCAAAACACCATGTGTAACATCACCAGGTCTCAGCCCTTTTGTCCAGTGAGGAACTGTTGAAGATGAAATGCAGTCTGGACTAGTAGAAGTCACTGCTGCAGCTGAGAAGCTGCTGGGGGTAGATGGGGCAGTTCACAGCTGCACAGTAACAGCCTCCAATGACCAGCTTGAACAGTGGACACAAGCATTTTGCTGCTTGTTTCCAGAAGGTTTGGTCTGTTGCTCTCCAGAAGGCCACATTTTCCAGGTCCCACGTTACTCTCTGTTAAACAGAGTCAGTTCAGGATCTCTGTCCCAGAGGGGTGGCACTGTGTGAAGCTGTGAGTACTCCTCATGCATTTGGCTCCTTGGAAAAGCAAGTTTCAGCCTGGCATTCACATCTACACAGATATTTTAATGCCCATTTTGAGAATTTTTCCCAGTTCCCTGATGGGAACAGCTTTGCCAGATGGAACACTGAAACATGGTCCCTAGGGGTAGAGCTATCCCATGCTACTGATAACACTACATGGGAATTGTAAGGTTTCCTGCAAGAAACAGTGCTTTCTCTCTTTTTTCTGGTGTGTTTTAGGAGGTGGGGTGGGGGTGAAGAAGGGACATTGACAACAAAGGAATGACACAGAAGCTTGATCCTGGCAAATGTGATTGCCTAAGCCCCTCTCTGGGTTTAACTGCCTAAATTTTCAGAGAAGCTGAGCCTGTACAGATTCCTTGAACAGCAGAGGGAACGGTACATGCTGTGTGTCCTGAAAATCAGAATAGATTGCAGGTGCTTAAATATAGATTCAGGTGCTTGGCTGTGGGCAGATAAGAGCAGAGTAATTCTAGTCAAGGCTTGAAATAATTTCAGCAGTAAAACATAGGCCAAAGTACTGTGATCCATTTGCAACACTGCTAAATCAAAACTAGCTTTGGTAATTACTTCTTATTTTGCCTAACAGCCAACACAGATGGCTCCTTCTCTTCTCTGCTGCATGCTGCATGGGTAAAAAGCATCCATGCACTTGAAAAGCTATTAAAAATAAAAGGAGAAGTAATGTGGAAGAACAATTTATTGTAGCTAAAAAGCTAATTATACTGTTTGAGGAGGTGCTTTCGTCTTCACTTTACATGGGACTTACCCCTGAAATATTAGCATAAACATTTCCCAGAAATACCATGCCTATTCTATTAAAAACAACAAAATGAAAATCAAAATACAGGTTTTTAAAATTTGTTTTATTTTGCCCTCTTGCTTCATAACAGACTAGACTGAAACAAGACTTGCCCTCTGGTTAAGTGTGTTGTGCAGCTGGGTTATCTTGCATGGAACAAAAGGGGCAGAAAAACAACAACTCAAGTATATACACCTTGCTTTGAGACCAGACATCTGCTCCCACAGTAAGAAGATGCTGTTTTGAGTAAGAGCCCTTTAACCCAGCAGAAAAAGGTGGAAGAAAAAGCAATGGATGGGAATTAAAAGCCAAAATGAATTCAATTTGAAAACACTCTACCGAAGTTTGGCATGACCTCCCCTGAATCTATACTGTTCAAGAATGCAGAGAGTCTGAATGTGGCTGTGTGGATTTGGGCTACTCACACAGTTTACCCTTTACTTCTGTTCAAGTGGAGATTTACATGGGAAGTTTTACAGACTTGAGCCCCGAAACGTTCAAGGATAAAAGGTTTTGATGTGTTGTGGAAATAGGTGGGCAGCTAGTGGAGAGCAAAGACTACTAATACCTTCCCTGAGGGGAGAGAGGGAAACGGGAGCATCCTCAACCTGGATGGGCTACCAGAGATTCCTGTGGGGGACAGCTGCTGGGACAGGCTTTGCTGTGGAGAAATATTCCTGGGCTTGCACCTTGTTAGAGATCAGATGCTGCACCAACTTGCACGAGTGCATCCCTCAGAAAACAGGCTTCAATGCTTCTGCTGTTTATACTGCCAGCTTGGTGGCAAGAACAAAGGATGCTTTCATCCTGGGAGAGGATACCACAGAGAAACCACTGATGTTCAGTAACCCCATCCCATTCCAGGTCCTGGGGCCTTCGGCTGTCTCGGGCATTGCTCTACTTCTGAGCTGTGTCCTTTGAACCCAGGCAAGGAACTGGCAGCTCTCTCTAACTGTGGTGCATCTTCCTGGCCCCTGGGCAGAGAAGGCACCAAGAGTAGGTAAAATACATCTTGACTTGCCTTGGATTTGCTGAGCTTGTGGCATTGAGAGTTGTGGATATCATGCTGCGTGTCCAAACCGAAACTGTACAGTGCTGGGATGCTCATGGGTTAAAGCTGTAATTCATTAACTAAGCTGAATTTTGTGTTTCAACCTGAGCCATTTCAACAACAGCAAACACTGCTGGAATTGAACAGCTTTGGGTGAAAAATACTGTTATCAACAAGTTACTGACCCTATATGTGGCAGCAGAGTTGAAAGGTTTGGGCCAGTAGAGCTAAAAGAGGTTGTTCTCACTTCATGGCAGCTTGAAGATGGTTTCTGGTGCTCTGTAGGTGGAAAGGGTTTTTGCCATGCATTGTCCTAAAGGCTTTTTGCCATTTGGCAGTTTCCATCTCCCAGGTGAAATGGGGTAACACTGTTTGAAAATTCCCAGATCTTCACAAATGCAAACTAAAATGAACTAGAACATCTCTACGTGATTTCTGAAGTCCTGATAGCTTGCTAACTTGCAATTGACTTTGATTTTTTCCCAGGCATGATCAGGTTCTGCTTCAAAGTCTCCCATTATCATTCTGATACCTGCAGCCACACAGTGCAATGCTTGCAGTCCCTAGGCATCAACATCTCCCACTTCCCAGCAAAGCCAGCATCTCCATGGATGTTTGAAATCCTTACAGAAAAGATACTATATCACAAACGAGGCAGGGAGCAGTATCTCACAGGAGTTCATCCATTCGTTTTGCCTTAATACAAACTCTAAATTTACCAACTTTATATATTTTCATTTATTCTACTAAAATGAGAGAGCTGAAATGTCACCCAAACTGAGAATAACCTCATAAAATGCCAATCTGAGTTAACATGGGAAAGAGCTGTTTCTTGCCACCCTCTCCACAAATGAATCCACCTTCTTGTTCAGCCTTACAGTAGGAAATAGCACTGGCAGCTGTCTCTTCCTGAGCCTTTTTAACACCTGTGAAGTAGATCAGAACTTTTCTTTGTAAAACTGAAAGAAGGGACTCATCTGCAAACTCCAAAGCAAGATTTCTGCTATTATTTTATCTCTTGGAGATCTTGTACAAAGCAGGTGCCTTGGGTCTCTGCTGAGAAGAAAACCTGATAGTTTTTCCAATCAAATATATTTTCAGGCAATATAACCAACCTGAAAAGGGATAAAACTGACAAATTAAAAGCCTAATTCAATCGCAATTGTTAAAAAATATTTTTAATAGTACCTGAGTGGCATGTTTGTCTTTTCCCCACTTCTCTTACACTGCTGCCTCTCTTCTGTAGCTGTATTGGCCACAAAGGGGACATAAGCTTTCCTGCTAATGTAAAAAGAGGGATCAGTTCCGGGGAGGTAAGGAATTAGCTGGAGGAAAATAGGCCGCATCTAAATTATTCAAGGAAGAGTAGGAAAAATACAGAAGGACTGTGATTATCCCAAAGGGGCTACGAGCAAGTGAGGCTGGGATACAGAGTTGCTGCTGAGGAGGTTTTCAGCACCACCCTCCAGAGTCCTGTGGACACTTTGTCCAACAGCAGGCTTTCCATGTTCTGCCTCCCGACGTTTATCCAAGCTCTTGGTTGTTGTTATTTTTCCTTTCCGTTCTTAGTCTGTCCTGCCTGAACGTACACCTGGCTTACTGAATGTGAGGTGCTTAAGGAAAGACTGGACGTGGCACTCCGTTGACACAGCGGTGTTTGGTCATAGACCGGACTCGATCTTCCATTCTCCAACCGAAGTGATTCTGTGATATCGCTCACGGGGGAAGGAGAAGGTTGCAAGCAGCCAGCCCAGCCTGGGGAGCAGGTCCCGCTCCCCGCTGTCCCCCACCGACGCTCCCCGTCCCGTCCCGTCCCCTCAGAGGAGCCGCGGCCCCGCCTCGCGCGCACGCGCCCAGCGGGCCGCGCGGGCGGCCGGGCGCGCTCCCGGCAGGGGGTGCGGAGGGGGCGGTGCCGCGCGCACGCGCGCTCCCGCCGCTCCTCAGGCGCACACAGGGTGGGGGCGGGCGGTGCCGCCCCGCCGAGGAGGGACCCGCGGCCGCCATGGAGGTGAGGGGGGGGGTTGTGGTCAGGGCGCTCCCCGGCTCGGTCAGCTGAGGGGAGGCGAGGGAGGGGAGCCCTCAGGGGCGCGATCCGTGCCCGCAGGAAACGCTGGGCTCCCGCGGCTCGTTCGGGAGTGTGGCGGGCAGAGCGCTCGGACGCCGGGAGCGGCGGCAGCCCCGGCTGCTGCGGGACGGCCGGAAGGTGCCTCAGCCCTCCGGCCGGCAGCTTTGGGTCTGGGGGCCCTGCCCAAGGAGTGCGGGAGTTTCCTCGTGTCTGGAGCTGGAAATTTTATTCGCCGAAGCTTTAAAGTGCTGCGTTTGGTACATAGTGGGTTTTTCAGTAAAGGGTGGTAAGTCTCTACACTCCTACGGCAGCTGCTTTCTATTGAGGATATTGCTGGAGTGGGAGAAGAGCAGGCAAAGGCGAATGAACCGGTTCGTAGGTGTGATCACGAGAAATCTTTTAGTTCTTGTGTTGTTCAGCTGGCATCAGTCGGGGAGAGTTGTGAACCCCGAGGAACACTGAAAAACTGCCTAATGTGTGCTCTGTGGAGTTAGTTTGAGCAGGATGACCTTCTGAGGCAGGAGAAGCAGCGGGACAGCCCTGGGTGACAGCTCGGCTGCTGGCATCAGCAGGACTTGTGATAGCCAAAAATCAGCCCATTCCCTGACACCACTGGCACTTGGCTGTGAAGTGTCAGGTTTGTTTAGAAATAAGCCACTGCTTTTTTTTTTTTTTTTTTAATCATTTACAGGCTGGTGGCTTCTAAAAGCCTCTTTATCATAAAATGTTACGCCTCACAATTGGCTTGGGAAGATTGGTGTATATTCTGATAACTTCAAAGAACTGTAGTTTGCCTTTTTTTTAAACTAAACAGAGCTCCTCTTCATGCCTCCCAGGTGCTGGATGGAAGCAAGGCAAAACACTCCCGCAGAGCTGAACCTCTTTCACTGCAGTTCTAAAGGTGTTTGGGTTTGGCAGCCTTCCAGGTAAAGTGGGGTGCCTTGTACGTTTGAACCTTCCTTGGTTCTTTAAAGGTGTTTTTCAACCAAAATGCTTCTATGACATTATTTCATGGTATGATTGCTATACCAGTACTCTGTACTTCAAAAAAAGTATTTATTGCTATGAGGAATTTCCTCTCTCCTTCCAGTACCTTCCTGGTAACAAATGTTAAAACACTGGTACAAATCTTAGGTGACATCAAATGTGACAATGCAGTGGAGGTTAATGACTTAATTTTACAGTTGGAAGCACAGAGGAGGGGAAAATAAAGAAAAATCAGTCTTCCTTCAAAGTTTAAAAAACCATTAAGTTAGATTAACTTCTCCTAACAAGGCTGCTTTCTGCTAAGGGTGTGTGTTCTGTAGGTTTTTTTTTCCAGTGACAGATGTCATTGATCAGATCTCATTGACCGTTGGTGGGGTGTGGAGCAAGAACAGGAAATGTTTATCTTGTATCTGTAGGAAATGAAAAGTTGTCTTCTGAGAAGTTTTTCTCTTTGTTTTACAGTAGCAAAGGAGTTGAGGAGAATTACAGGAGCTAATTGGTGATGCAGAGACAGTCTTCTGAGAGTTGTTGATGCCATCAGTTGTAGAAGAGAGTAAACAGCTTGCTGTTTAGTAATTGGCCCTCAGAACCTACTTACATTGTATATCTCCTTAATTTAAAACTGCTCTAGGGGTTGGAGAAGTTGAAGTAGTTGAGCCAATGTGCTATTGCTAGGAGTTTTCTCATTTAGAATATGCGTGATGGAGTTTAAAATAACTTTGTTGCTAAGTTCTTACTGCCCTGTGATGGTAAGTCTTAAATATGAACTGTCTGCCAGTGGTCAGTAGCACTAAATATCCTGTTTGACTGTTCTGCTGGGTGTGGAAGGAGAGAAGATGTTCTTTAGTGCAGTAACCAGTGTGTGTGCCATGCTGTTCCCCACAGGGCTCACTGTTCACAACTATTTGTTAGCCCTGTGAAGTACACCCTGTTATATCCTCCCATCCATGTGGCTGCCTTGGTGACACGTTGTCCTTGAATAAGAAATAAAAAAGATTACAGTGTGTTTTTAAGCCACCTTCAGGCTAATTTGTAGTACTTACTTGTTAACTCCTGGCTGGGTCAGGATACTTCTTTTGTTTGCCTTTGGCTTTGCAGTGGGGATGATAATAGTTCTTTTGCTGTCATTCCGAATGATAACTAATGCTTTTAAAGAAATGCATGTGTGCCTGGGGCAACACAGGCTGATTTCAGGAGATCTCATGTCTGCAGCATGTGTGTCAAAATGAGCTGTTTTCTCCAACAGAGAGGGAAAGGAATGCTGTGTGCTCTCCTCTCCATTAAGGTTCTCCCTGCTTCCCCAGCAGTAACCCTGGTGAAGTAAGAAACTGGGGTGGGAGGAATCTATTTGGAATAACTTGATGTGCTGTCCTGAAAAGTGAGATCCACTCACTGCTGGAGGGTTTGACTTGGAACTTCAGAAAACCCCCTTAGTTTGTGAGGGAAGTGTTAGCTGGGAGTACCGAAAAGTTACTCTGCAAATTACGCAAGCCGGGGATGATGCGACACTGATCTCCTGGAAGTGTGGCAGAGGGAATGGCAGAGGGAAGTATGGAGCTAAAGAGAAAGGTTGCTGTAACCTTTTCCCCAGCATGAAGGGTTTCAGACAGGTGGTGGCAGCTGTGACACTGTGAGTTGTCACAGTAATGCTGTGATAAGGCTGGATCAATAATTTTGTCAGATTTGCTCTTTCCTGAAATTGGATTGCTTGGGCTTCCTCTGAACTTTCAGGTGTTCGTTTGAAAATGCTAATGCTCCTGTATATTGAGAAGATGTTGGAATGTTTTTAAGTTCCTCTCCCTTCATGGATAACTCAAATTAAATGAAATTAAAGGTTTTATTGTAAGTGGAATGAGAAGGTAACTTTTGACAGCTGAGAACGAATTGTGGCAAACCAGTGCAAAAATCAAGTATGAATATTCACTTCTTAGAATTTGAAATTAGTATACTTAATACAGAATGAGTATAAAATAATGTCTCTGATTTGACACAGGACTGTCATACAACACTGCACATTTGTCCTCTTCAAATTGTATCTCCCTTGATGTGTAACGTTGCAAACACAATTAATCACTATGTAGTTGCTTTATAAGGGTAGCTTGGGTTGTTCTGAGCTTCCTGCAACCACATGGTTTTTGTAGAATCAGCACCTGCTGAGTGCATCCAGTTTCATTATAAGCCACATCTACAGGAATCAGAGTTGATGGAGAAGGGAGGGTCCAGGAACAATGGGAGACACTGAGCTGGGAGGAAAACTGGACTGAAGGCTGTTTTCATTTTGTTCCATTGAAATTGTAGGGGTGTGCTTTCGCTGTGCGTTCATGTGAAGCCCACCACAACAGGTCCTTGCAATGCCTTTAGGCTCTGGGCACGCTGAATATGTGTAGCAGTGTTTTCATGATTTCTGACTGGTAACGTGGTGGTGTTTCTTTTCAGCTCCAGAACAACTTGGCTCAAGCAAGAGTCAGTTTTGAAGCAGTGGTAGTACCTGGACTCTGCTTTCTTCCACTGAGTTCAAACACACAAACAAGGTATTTTCTTCTTGATAGAAAAAGGCATCTCTGCTGTGTTCTCCAAGTGCTTCCTGTTACACACATGTGCTTGTTTTCCAAATATACCCTTCCTTCCTTTGGGAAGCAGATTAGAATGAGAGGGGAGTTAGGTCTGGGTAGTGGATTTTGGCATGTTCATATATGGAGTGTTAGGAAGTGAGACGAAAGACAACTTAAGGTCTGAATGAAGTGAAACTTGTGGTAATTGTTCCCTTTCTTCTTCTCTTGGCTTTGTTCACAAGTTTTCTTTACAGCAAAAGGGAAAGGCTGTAACTACCATCCCACACAGGCTCTGAATAATGTGTGTGTTAAATATTGCCTCAACGCAGAGTTATGATGATGATAATAAAATTCAGGGGCTTCAACAAAACCACAGCTAAGACAGAAACTTGCTCTCATTTTACTTACCATGTGGATTCTACTGGTTCCATTACCCTGTGAGTAATAATCCTAACCTGACTGAAGAAGGACAGATCAGAATTTGAAGATATCAGTCTTGGCCCTGATGTGTCCATGGGCCATTTCCCTCCAGAGCAGTCTGTCCTGTCCCTGAGCTCTGTGTCTGGCAGGGTGAGCTGCCTCAGAGCCCACAGTGTCCCTGTCACCAGAAGCACTCCTGCAGTATGCAGAACACCTCAGCACTGCTTGAATGGTTGAGGCACACTGTCCTTCAGTGTCACCAGAAACTCTTTGGTTATACAGTTGCAGAAAAAAAGCATTTCTTTGAAAGCTTGAAAAGTCTCTTTGGCTGGACTAAAGGTATTTGCTTGTAGTACCAGCTGTTACTTAAGTGTTGTTCATTATAACAAAGTGAGTAATGAGAGTGAAGCTGGGATACCTTTAAAGGATAAGCTGTGTTGACAGAAATGAGCTACACAATGATGTGAAATAGCAGACCAGAGCAGTAATAAGAATCTTAATACAGCAAACGTTTCATGCTTTAGTCTGATGGTAAATTTAGTCAAGATTACAGGTTAAAAATACCAACTTTTCAGCCATTTGGTTTCTGTATACATGACTAGTGAACTTCCTGTTTTCAGGGAAACAATTCTTTGTAATTTAGGAATTGAGTCAGACTAAAGGGAATTTAAATAATGTAGTGAGTTATTAAACAGCCGACTGTAAATATCAGAGTCAGCTGGTAGAGTGCAGGAGCTGGTTGTGAAGACATACATCAGCTGTGCTAAGATAGGGGGTTCACATCCTGGGTTTTTTGCTGATTTTTAGTCTATTACAAGCTCTGAAACTGTGATATTTGAAATAGAATAGAACCTATCTAGCTGTGACTTGTAGGAGGTCAGGGCATTAAAGTTACTCGTTCAACACCTTGTGGAAATCAAGGACCTCCTTCAAGCAGAGCAGCCCTCTCTCTGAGCAGTTTCATGTGTGTCATTTCAGTCCCAGTTCTGAATAATTCCTGATGCAGATGGAATTGAAAAAGAGGAGAGCTGGAATTAGCTATCAAAGGCTCACCTTCCCTTTATGTTAAAATTTGAAGCTGTATGTGTGTCAGTTTGAGTTCAAAAGAAGCTGTTTCTTCAGAAGTTGGTAAAATGTGCTTTATATTACTGTATTTAAGAAGGCACATATGTCATCCATCATGATGATTTCTGAACACATTCTGCCTAAGACTTGAAAATGAGGATTTACTCTTGTCTTGAAGCTTTCGGTGATACATTTTTAAGTGTTTTACTAAGTTGTTAAGGAGAAAGGACTTTCAAAATAACACGTCCTAAATTTTCAGACATGTGGGTTCTAAGTGACATTCACAGTCAGCTATTACTGACAGATATGAACAAGAAAAATGTAATGGAGCAAAGAAAAAGCATTTCATGTATTGGTAGATTGTTGTGGAATGTTTTCTGCCTTGGAGCTTCTCCCATGTTTTGAGTACTTTAGAAACAGTGAAAGGCAGAGAAACTGCTATTCACAATCTCTGTTAAAAGAGAATTGATGGAATTTTTGGGACTTGCTCTTTCATTATCAGTGTTGTCATAATTACATTTTTTCTGTGGATTTAGCTATTTCTCTAGTACAAGATCTTTAAAAGTTAATTTTATCAGAATTCCTCCTGGCTGTAAAATGTCTTAGCTGTACTTTGCTGCTGCCCTGAAGACTTTGAGCTGAGATTTTAAACTGTTAAGGCAAACTTGACTGGATGTGACTGGTGTGAAGTGCTCCCTCCTAAAACCTCAGTGTGGAATCATTTAACCTTTTTGGAGATAGGTTAGCTGTACAAATATGGCAGTCTTTTTCTTTAGGCCTTCAGTAACAATATGCAGGTGGTTTTTTCTGCCATATTATCTGGCATCAGTGAATTGTTATCTCTGACTAAGCTCTTGTAGTATCTGCAGCTAGTAATGTAGGAAAAAATCTAAATGCCATAAATACTTCTTGCTTTGGAGCATAAACTACCCACTGATCTGTGGTTTAGAAAGGTACATTATGGTTCTGTGAGAAATGGTTTTCTTTCTGGCCTTATGGCAGAATAAACTGACCTAGATTGCTCCTCTGCTCTCTTAACTCCTGTGGTTGCTTTGTTTCACTGAGTGGTTTGAAACTTCCCCACACCTTCCTGCTGTTTTGGAGGCTCATTTTCTTGAGCTGATTTGAAAAAAATCTATTTGCAAAACAGAAGAACAGCTCAGAGAAGAGTGCCCTTGTGAGGGCTGTTAGTGCTGTCTGGTATCAGGGTACGTGTTCTGTTGTGGGTTATTTCTGTGCTTTGGCTGTGAGGTAAGGATTCAGTATAGATGCATTATTGTTTCCTCCTGTTTTTACATTTGTTTATCAAGTCTCCCCATAACTATTAATTGGCATCCAAGAATTGCCTTTTTGGGTTTCCTCTGATATTTGGAAAAGAGGTGGCAGCCTGTGATGAAGAAAAGCAGAGAAACTTTTGGATGGATGAGAAACTAAACACACAAGAGCATGTGCATTTCCTCCTAAAGTAATTGGTTGTTAAAGTCACCTCTATGTTCTGCCACACAGAGATGGTCAGCAGTCAGCCTGTCCCCATAGCAGACAGTGGGAAAAGGAAAAAGAAAAAAAGAACCAGAGCCACAGATCAGGTCCCTGGGAAGTTTGAAGGTTGGTGACAATTTAAAAGCTTTTAATTGTTACAGTCTGCTTTGCTTCTGCGGTTTTTCTCAGTTTTCTTAGCTAAACATTGCTTTTTTTTTTGGTAGGAACAGTGCTGATGTCAAAATGTTTTGACTGAATAGATGTGAGCATAAACACTGTGAAGCTTTGTAAGTGAAATATAGTTCAGTGAGAAAACGGAGCAGTACAAAACTTCTTAGTGGGCAAGTGCAAATAGAGGTGGTAGTAGCCTTCTAGGTTTAAATGCTCAAGTTTGTTACACTTAAAGCACTATCTGTGCAAGTAGATTATGTGTGGTAGGCAGTTTCTGAGCAAGGAGAGAATTGTTTTCCACCTGAAAAAATTGTTCCTGAGTTTTACACGAAGACAGGGAAGGTGGCTGAGGTCCTAGATATTGCTGACATACAAAACATTTCTAGTGTGAACAAATGTGTCATTTTGATGCTGTAATGAAGTTTAATTTTTCTGGTACTTGAAAGAGGGAGGTGAGAAATGAAGTATAGTTAAGACTGGCATGTCTGCTTTAATACTGCATAAATCTGAGGGATGCTTATCAGATGAAGAGCTTGTCTTGATGTTATTCACTAAAATAACTTTCAAAATTCACTTTGATGGATGTGTCCTTTCTTCTGGATTTCTTTGGCAGACTTGTACAAGCTGACTGCTGAGCTGCTTGGTGAGGGAGCATATGCTAAAGTTCAGGGTGCTGTCAGTCTCCAAACTGGGAAAGAATATGCAGTCAAAGTAAGTATAGAGTAAAAGCATCACTTCTGTCTGTGATGTGTCTTCTCCCTCTGAGTATCTCAGTGAAAACCTGCAATAGAGTGGGTAATAGCAAAACCTTCTAGGAGATTTTTGGTGCTTGAAATAAGCCTGTTTTATAACTGTTGAGAAAACCTGTCACCTGAAGTGTCATGTCTCCAGAGTGAACTGGTGTATCAGCTGCAGGTAAAGTCACAAACTAACTCACTGGGATGGTTGGACCTCAGGGCAAGCTTTCCTCTCATGCCCTGGTTTGGTTGTAGTCCTACCTTTGTCTCTTCTTATGAAGAGGCTGAGTCATACAGCATGGCCTACCAAACAGTGCAAACTTTTGGGTGCTGATCCGAGTTCAGAGAGCATCAGGTACTGCCAGTGGTTCATGGAAAGCTGTCTCTTTATTTTCAGATAGAGGCCAATCTTCTGTAATATCATTGTAAAGTGTTAGGGCTCATTTGCAGATTTGTTGTTATCCTGAGTCCCCTTTTCATTACAAATAATAGCAATAGGGAAGCTTTATGAATGGTTCTAGTCAAAAATAGGCACAAAATTTTAAGCCCCTTGAAAAATGCACGTCTATAGATGCTAGAATTTTGTCTGTACTTTGTAAAATTGTTGAAGTTGAATGGTTGAAATAAACAAAGCTCTGCATTAGGAATTTGATGTGATCAGATGCTGAGTCCTGTAGTACTGGTGAATGGTTGCCTGTTCTGCACCAGAGAACTCAGGCTGCAGAAATAAGAAAGCTGTATACATCTATCCTGGATACAGATGGTGGTGATATTTGTGGTAATTTCAGTTTATGTAGCAGTCATTCAGGCTCAGCCTCTGTGGAAAGCTCTTGTTCTTGTCCTTTTTCAGCCAGAGGACTGTGTGAAGGAAGGTGACTTCTGATGGCTCTGAGATTGAATGTATGTTTTCTTTAGGTTCTATTATTGGGTCTCCATGAAGTTTACACGATGAACTAAACTCTCGTTTTGTGGTGAATTTGGTACTTTTTGCTTAAATGCCTGTAATGACAAATCTCTTCTTTTTGGCTGTTCAGTGTCTGATGTGACTCAAATCTATTTTTAGTAGAACTCAAGTGGATATCCTGTTCTGCACATTGCAAAGTTAAAATGATGCAAGAAAGTGCTTGTGGTAACTGGTCACTGGCTGTGGAAGGTGTGGATTTAGTTCCTTTCTTCTCTTCCTGCCCTAATTTCTCTTGTCCTCTGAATGCCTTCCAGAGCTCTGCTGACACTGCTCTGCTCTGCAAACAAATGCCAGAAGAGAAATTAAACAAACAAAGGTGGAGTGTTCTTCTCTAGTGGGCATGCCCTAGATTCAAACCTTGGTACAGCTACCTAATTCCAGAGCTACATGCATAGTTCTCACAGTAATTTTTCAAATACGAGGTCTTAACTCTTTTTCACAGATCATTGAAAAAAATGCTGGGCACAGTCGGAGTCGGGTTTTTCGTGAAATAGAAACTCTGTACCAGTGTCAGGGTAACAAGTAAGTATAATCT
Source organism: Coloeus monedula (assembly GCF_965178545.1). Taxonomy (NCBI): domain Eukaryota; kingdom Metazoa; phylum Chordata; class Aves; order Passeriformes; family Corvidae; genus Coloeus; species Coloeus monedula. The sequence continues at coordinate 23,610,023 of NC_138789.1, read as the reverse complement.
TGTCTTTGTTTATTTAAAGTGTTATAATTATTTGTTCTCAATTTTTTATGTGTGACAAGGTTAGAAGCTTTGCAGTAGTCTCCTTAAAACCAGTTGTAATTTAGACTTGACCTATTCAGAATAAGAATTTCCCCGTCTCTTACCTGTGAAATTTAGGGGAACTATTTACAGATTGAAAGTTATATCACTCAATTAGCAGCCAGGTCAGTGTAGCTTGATTGTGCTTCAGTGCTTCAAGATGAGAAATTAACATTTTGACACTCTCCCCTGTGATTTCACCATCAGCAAAAGCTGACCTGATACCAGCTACTCTGTGGAAAGGAAGTCTTACCATTCCTTTCCCTGGCATGTGGTTTGTCCTCCTCCTTGTGTCAGCCTTCCTGCTTTTGCACTGAAGCTCTTAGATCAGCAAAAAGCTAATTTAGTTCTCATTTGGATGTGTGCTGACTTCATAGCCACAGGATGAAGCAACTGTAAAGCTGCTGCTGATGCCTGAAGAGGAAGAAAAGCTGTGCAGGCACTGGCAGCATGCTCTGGGAGCTCTGTGATGGGTTTGAGCCCATTCTGAAGTTACTTCTAGATGTCTCTGTTAATCTAGACTGTATGTACAACAGCTGTTCCTTATATTGCAGTTGTGCACTTTATATTGACCCTTTTCAAACAAATACTTAATAAAAGATACAGAAATAATTTTAAAACCAACTTGTTTACCAAACCCATGGGCTTATGTTGTGCTGTAGAGGAGCAGACCATGTCTTTCTTTTGTGAGATTGAGAGCATATGGTCATCCAGTACACAGCTGATGAAAAACTCAAGCTCACACAACCACATGCAGAATTTGGGGGTTTGAATGTACTGTTAAATGTAAAAAGTTCTGGCTTACACATTTGACATTCTCAAAGCAACCTGGGGTGTTTGTGCTGCAAAGAATTTACATGAGCTAAACAGGAGTTAGTCTAAAAATGGCAACTAAGGAGCTGGATGTAATATCCTGCTGACAAGTGCCTGTCTCCTTTGAGCCCTGTGTGTTTTGCTTTGTGATTTCCAGAGAGAAAGAATGCCAATTTAATGATTTTTTCTTTATTTCTGCCTTCAGCACAAATGCAATGTTTTAAATTATTAAATATAACCCACTATCAGTTACCTTCCTGTCAGCTGAGCAGTAGTAGAGTTCTCACAATCCTGTCTGAATTTGGTGTTTGGTCTATTTTGCGTGCTTAAATTTCAGTGTGAGTTGGAAATACGGTTTTAATGCCACAGACAACCAAAGCAACTTGTTTAACTAGAACTTGTATTTTTGGTTGCTTCTGGCACTTCCTAGTTATCCATGCTGGAACTCTTCATGGCTGTGTGTACACTCCATGCTTGTTCCTTTTATTTCCCTTCTTTTTTGTGTCTTTTTTTAAAGGAACATTTTGGAGCTAATAGAATTTTTTGAAGATGACACAAGATACTACCTGGTCTTTGAAAAACTGCAAGGAGGTACTGTGCAGAAACTGTGCCTTTGCTCATTCAGTCATTTTGGTTCCTGTTTGTGTCAGTGTTTTAAAGTAGTAATTGAAGAACTTATTTTAAATGCTTGAGAATTTCAAGACAAGAAGTAGAGGAAGTATTACACACAGCTTGAAATACGGTTATTCTTGAGTATTGGTGGGTTTGGTCATGCATTTGCAGTCCCTTTCTGAAGCTGAGTGATGGCAATATCAGCTCTCTTAAAGTGGAAGGTTTGAACTACAGTCAGTAGGTCACAGTACCTTCAGGCAAAGGGAGACACACAGGATGTCAGGTGTTATGCATGATCCTAGTGCAGCATCTATATACTCTGGCAGAGTTTTCCCTTGGTGTAGGATTGACTTCATTTCCTGAAACTCATGGAACTCTTAGGGAAACCATCTTCCCTGTGCCTAGGGTTGCTGTAATTGAGAACCAGTTGTGCTTGTGGGTGTTTAAGAGCCCATCAGGTGAGCTTGAGTGGTCATTGGGCTCCAGCACTTCCCACTCACCTGGGGAATGAGAAAGCTGCAGCAAGCTCTTTGTGCATATTCTCACATTTGTCTGCAATGAGTATAATTACAGTACCCACTAATTGCATGGCTGTGCAAAACCATGAGTTAATATGGCCAACCCTTCAAAGGAAAACTGAGCTTCTGGAGTATCCTGATACCCAGAGAACATAATCTATTTTCTCTGGTCAGGAAGGTTCCCAGGAGCAAACTGTACAAATCCTTTCTGCATAGATGCAGAACTATTTTTAAAAGAGATGGATGTATATTTGTCTTGAGTAAAAGCTTTTTTTTAGCTTTGCTCAAAATTGCTGCATCTTTTCATTGTGTTTTCCCATAACACTTTGTATTGATGCTCAGACTTTTCTGACAAATTAGCTGTAATAGGACTTGATTGAGAAGAATCTGCATTTGTCTTTTTTCTAATTTCCCATTCTTCCATTAGTTAACCCTCTTCTTTGTGAGTCTGTGGTTGTCAGTGGACCTGCATGGCTGCTGAGAGGATGATAATGCTACTTCTTCCCTTTTAGCTACTGTTTTTACAGGGTCAGCTAGGGCTGAGGCTGGTTTTCTCTTAAAAAAAAAAATCAGTATTTGAAGTGTTAGGTGTGTGGGGTTCAAGAAAGAATTAATGGGAGTTAGAGGTCAGATCTGATGCACTGCAGATTCTGATGTGAGTGGCATGGCTGACGAGAATGAGAGCATTAATCTTCAATGCAAGCCTTACTTCAGTAACTCCAGTCTCTGAGGCTGCTGTTACTTACAGTGTTGGAGTATAATTTGGGCTTTCCATTTTCAACTTTGCCTTCCAATAGCTGTGGTAACTGAAGGAGCTCTGCTCCTGTTTTATCTGTGTTCAGTTCACTGTGATGTGCAGAATCCCTTTAACAACCTCATCTGACAGCATTTTATAATTGAAAGATTTAAGATCAAGCTGATTATATTGAATTTGCATGATTTAAGAATCTTTTCCTCTTTTTTTTTTTTTTCCCATCTGAAATGTATTTTGAGAGGTGCCATATGATGCTTTCTCTCTGATGAGTACTGGAGAGGTAGGAACAACTGTGGCAGGAGTGCCCTGCTAGTCTTTCTTTATGAGAGTTCTCTTTGTGGGCTGAATATAAAGTCAGTAGAGTATGTTTTAATTGATACCAATACAATTCTTATCTGAGGGAGTTTGAACATCGCCTCTATTCAGAAACATAATTTCAAATAAACCTGCTGAGTGAAATGAGCACTTCAGGTGGCTCAGTATTGTTTCCTGCAAAGTGTGGGGTCTTTTCCACAGGGATGGAAACATTGAAGAACTGTTACTACTTTATAAAGGTGCAAAGAAAACTATACCAGGAAACGCCTTTGAACTTTGTGCACTCAGGAAATCTGTAACAAACTAGAAGGTGTTGGTTTTGGCAAGGGAAAATGTCTGTGTTTGATACCTAATAACCTGGTCCAAAGTGGCCTTCCTCTACTCATCTGACACAGCATGGCTGTGCATATCTGAGCAGTCTTTTGTCCATCTCTTCTTTTTGGATGTTCTTCCTCGTCCCTGAATACTCACTGGGGAGGAGTGGCAATAGCATTGATGGTGTAAGAATAGGAATTACCCAGTAGGAGATTTCCTTCCACATCTAGAACTGAAAAGAAGTGAAATCACCTGAGATAGAAAGTGTTGAGTGTATTGGGGCTAATAACAAATGGCAGTTACTTCTTGAATTTCTTTGCCTGGGTGCTTTTACAAGTACACCTCTCTGAATAAGAAAATAAAAGGCAATAATAAGGCTACTTAAGGGGCTTGGATCTCTGTGGACTACATGGAATTGGTTTTTTGAAGACATTTTTAATCTTTTGAGAGGTTTGATTGAATTCACTCTAAGAAGATGAGGAATCAAACCTCCCTTTATTCTTTGTTAAAGGGATACCAGTGATGCTCTGCCTGCAAGCTACCAGCCCTTCAGTACGTTTTAATTTAGAGGTCTTTTGTCAGATTTTATATCCCTGGGCAAATTTTGCCTTAAGTCAGTGTAGGAGCCTTGCCTTGATGCCTGTGGGAAATTTGATGTGTATTTAAAGGTCAGATCTCTTCTTCTTTTGATGGTGTTGAGGCACAAAACGTGTATCCTTGACTTTCAGTGCAGGGTTTCAGTGGTGACATTATGGAAAATGAGGAGAGTTTGAGTATGACCACCCATGACCTGGGGTAGGTTGGGTTTCGCTGAAGTGTTTATGTATCTCCTTAGCTATGTTTGAGTTTTACTGGTACTATTGGCAAGTGTGTGGAAAACTGACCAGTCATGTCCTGGGGCAGTAAAAAGTGATTGCCTCTCATGCTGTGCTTAAACTAGAGAGCTGCACTGTTTGAAAATTATGTTCTAGCACACTTAAGTGTTGAAGCTGCTCAGCTGTGCCTTTTTCTTCTTAGTCATTCCCCTTTGCTCCACAGAAGTTGCCCGCTGTGAAAGGCTGTTATAGAATGTGAAAATAAGGTTATGGATTCGTGATACTTGGAACTAGTTCAGCATTCATACTGAGGTTTTCCTCTTTCCCCTGTTACCCTGACAGGTTCAATCCTGGCCCATATACAAAAGAGGAAGCACTTCAATGAACGAGAGGCAAGCAAAGTGGTGAGAGACATTGCCTCTGCTCTGGATTTTCTTCACACAAAAGGTGAGAGAAGGCTGCCTCCATCTTGACTAGTTGATACTGTACACTCAGGTTATGAAGCACATTTGTCTTTAAGTAGCCAGCTTTTGCTAGTGTTTCCATTTACAACAATGCCAGATGACTTAAGCTGCTTTCCTCTATGATATTATTTTCATGTTGTCGTATTTTAATTAATTGGGTGTGTTAAGATGGTACAGGCTTTTCAAGAAGAAAACTTAAATCAGCATCCAGGGAGAGTTAACATTAGGGTTGAGTCTGTTTGTTCCTGTTACAGAAGCCACCATATAAAGTTTACTCAAAAGGGATCTAATATAATATTAATTTCCTCTTCTTTCAGGTCAACAGAGTTACTTTTTTGTAATTACTCAGAATTTCTCGTGGTTACAAGACCTGATAGTTTTTAGTAGCTTTTGGCCCCCACATTTTGACTCTCACTGTTAAATTGAGAGACCTAAGTGAACCATAGCATTTATTTGAAAGTGTCCTCAATTCTTTTGGAATTTGCTTAGATTTAAAAGCAGTTACATTTGTAGAGACTTTTTTTTTTTTAATCTTAAAAGTGTTTTTCTGCTGCTTTTTTGATTTGGGAATACTTTGGTTTAAATTCCAAAATTGATGTGCAGTGTGGTCATCCCAGAGTATATTTTTGGGCTGAATGTGATGGAGACTTTTGAAGTCTTTCCTATGTCATGATTATCTGGCCTTGCAGCTTCAGTTGCTGTTACAGTGACTACCTCTGAATAGAAGGGCATGTAACTGGAGACTGTTTTTTGGTTATGTATTTTGATACATTTCTTCTCTTCCCTTTTGCCATCCTGATTAGCCTGGTAGATCTCAGCAGAGTTGCATTTGCTGCCTAAGTTGCTTAGTACTGGCCCTGGTTCAATAAATGTTTAGTTGTAGTCTGTACTTTTAAGTCACAGGACTGTGTATATGCTGAGTTGGAATCACAGCACTGGTACCTCAAAAGTTGAACCCATTAAAAAGAAAATGGTAGCAATGCATAGGGATGAAAGTGGTAAACCTGAGGAATATGGATCTTGTCCCGTATTGTGGCTGTTACAAGAAATTAATTTGAATGTGAAACCAAACTGAGTTTGGATTAAGAGCTTTTGTAATCCTCACAGCCTGCCTATGTGGTAACTCAGCTTTAAATCTTCAGAGAAGGTACTTCTTGAATAGCTGTGTTTAGAAGATTTTAACTTTGAGATACAGAATATATAAGAAATAGGAAACTTAGGCTGAATATGTGGAAAAATTATTTTTTGATGTGCAGGGCTGTAGTGGGTTTCTTAACAGCTGAAAGTCCAGGTACCCCATTCAAGAGGTTTAACATCGACTCAGCTAATACCTTCCTGTAGTTCTTTCTCAGCTTTTAGTTTTAATTTCCCTTTCCCCAAATGAGACGAGGGTGATTGATTAAAATGGCTGTAGAGCAGCAATCTGCTTTCTTGTTGTTTGCTGTGAACTAGGACAGTGGGGACATGGTTTGCAGAATCAGCTACAGCAACATCCATCCCCTCTTCATTTTATTGTTCTCTTTATGGTTCTTCCGTGTGACATTAAAATAATTAGTAAGTAGGATACAGAACACTCAAGTAAACAGGAAATTAAAGCAGTTTTATTGCACAGCTTAATGGTGAAGTGCTGTAGCTAAATGCTTTTAAAACAATTTGAACGAGGACAACTAATTCTTTTGCCAGGAGTAGTTTAAAGACTCAGCTGGATGATAATCCTGCCTTACACCCACTTGGGATGTGTGTGCTTTATTGCTAATAACCTACTGGAGGGGTGTATAAAGGCAGTTGTTTTCTCAGTGCTCTGTGCAACTGCAAAATCAAATGTTACATAATCAGACATTTGAATTCAAACAGTAATACAAAAAAGACACTGCTGGCTTTCCCACTGCAAGCCAAGCCAGCTGGTGGGAGTTGGGGCAGCCTTGTTGTAAAGGTCAGCACAGGCCGCCTCGGTGGGTTCATCGTGCCATCCTTTGTGCCAAAGCCGTGTGCACTGTGTCAGTGTGAACACTCTGATTCCTTTCGATCGGGGCTCTGCTGTTATGTTATATTTTAAGCCACGTCTTTAGAGTGTGCTGGAAAAAAGATATTAAAAACTCCCTTGCTTAGACTTTGGTGGGATTTTCTTTTCTGTATTCTGAAGTAGTATCAGGTGTTCTTAGAGTGTAAGTTTCTAAATCAAGGCTAGCTTCCAGTTAAATTACAGCCAAGTTGCTCATTTGATTTGATTTTTTTGCCTCTCATTTTCTACCTTCCAATTGAGCTTGATCATATTAAATGGAGGACTTCCAGAAGTTGTGTACTTAGGGTTTTGAAGAATTTCTTTGACAACACAGAACCACCTTGCATGTGGATTACACAGATAACTTTGTGCTTCCCTGTTAGGTTTGCCTATTCTGATAGGAGTCGAAGGAAGAAGCCCTTTGGTTGTTTTCCTTTAGCTTTTCTTCTGTATCTCTAACTGAACCTCTAATTTTTCATTTGCTTCAGCAATGAGTACATACCCCAAAGGGATATTTTCATCTGGGAACTCGGGGGCTTTTTGGCAGGGGAGAGTGCCTCAAGTACTGTCTGTGCTGGTAGGAGTTCAGCAAGCCAGTTGATCCATCTGGAAAGAAGAACTATACTGTGAAAGGCACAAAAATCATTTCATTGAACTGTGTAAAGAATTAAACTTTCTAAAGGTCAGTTATCTCAATAAGCTGGTTTTAAGGAATGTAATTAATTTGGGCTAACAAAAAGGCCTGGTGTTAGCAGGTTCTTATTTGCTTGACAGACTCTCCTGTGCAGTTAAGGAGGATAAAGGTATAGCAGGATACAACAGTGACTTTTAACAGTTACACTTTACAATTAAATTATTATATTTAAGAGAGGCAGGTGTGTGTAGCATGCTCAAACCTAGAGTATCTCCCAGGCAACCTTCTAATAAAGAGAGGTTATGAGAAATTAAACAGAGGAGTATCCTTTCTAATGAACATTTGTACTCTCTGTTCAGGTATTGCTCACAGGGACCTGAAGCCTGAAAACATCCTGTGTGAATCTCCAGAAAAGGTGCTCCTCTGGTCTCTTAACCTTCTGAAGTATATTTTTTTAACTTGGTTCCCAAACGCCCTTGTGGTTTTTCTCTCCTTGAAAACTTTTGAACCCATTAGTGAACTTCAACTAAATTTAACAGAACTGAAGCTTAAAAGGGACTAAATTCTTCTTTGAGCTGTGAAAATATGAACATCTGGCTAAGAGATAAAAAGCCAACTGGCCTTAGAGAGGGCACAGCAATGACACTCTAGTGCCTCATCTGTTCTGAGCCAGTACCCAGATGGACAAGCAGCCTTTAGAAGCCAGCTGGTCACATTATATGACTTGTTTCCAAAGTGCTCTGATGTGTACTGGCGCTTGCCTAACCAAAGAAAAAAACAATGTCGCAGGATCAGATGCTGGTGGTGTGGGTGCAGCTGAATGCAAGGAGTGGAATGTGGCTGTAAGAGACTGGGTCTCACTAGGGACTCTTCTGTCCTGGGGTTTTCTACTTCACATATGTACATATTCATAGATTTTGCATTAATCCCAGTCTTCCTGACCTCTTTTTTTTTTTTTTTTTTTTTTTTTTTTTTTTAAAGATATCACCAGTAAAAATATGTGACTTTGATCTTGGCAGTGGGGTGAAGCTGAACAGTGCATGTACTCCCATAACAACTCCTGAATTAACAACGCCGGTGAGAGAACCTATTGTGACTTTGTGCTTTTTTTTGTTCTACTACAGACCAACTTTTCTTGTCTCCAGAGGAGACTTTCCAAAGAGCTTACTGCCACTACACTCAGTGCTGGATAGTTCATTTCAAGCAAGTGTGTATTTGTGATAAATAGTGTCTTGCTTTCCCAGTCACAGGACAAATACACTAAAAGCACAGGAGCTCACAGTGTTAATTCTCACTCACAGCAAGTGACACATAGGTCCTGCTTATCTCTTACACAAATGGGGAAACTTTTTTGTGCATATTTTTTGTGTGCTTATGGGCAGACTTTGAACCTTAGTTTTGTGTTCTTTTCCCCATGTTTTGGTTCTGTAGCTAAGCCAATGAGCTAAGGAGAATGCAAGCTCTCTTATCAGTGTGTGGCTTTATAATACACATTAGTTTGAAAAACTACAGTCCTATGCTTTTGCCATTTACTGTGAAAGAAAAATCTTGACAGTGTTGCAGAAATCTTACAGAAATCTATTCCCCTGATACACTTGTCTGATAACTAATGCATTAGATTTAAAAACCTGAAAGATGTAAATTAATATTTTGACCTTAGATCAAGGGTTCACGGTCACGTGGAACAGCTTATGGTGCTGCTAAAGAGCTATAGGAACTTCAGTAGTCACTGATGCCTGATTTCTGCTTTTGCACCAAGCTGCTTTGTATAAAGAGTGGAAAATGATAAACCTGAGACTTGTTTTGATGTGACCCTCCCTTTGAAAACTTGTTTGAATTTGCTTTCGTAGTGTGGCTCTGCAGAATACATGGCACCCGAAGTGGTGGAAGTCTTCATGGAGGAGGCCACGTTCTATGACAAGAGGTGTGATCTGTGGAGCCTGGGAGTGATTCTTTACATCATGCTCAGTGGGTACCCCCCTTTTGTGGGCAACTGTGGCACGGACTGTGGCTGGGACAGAGGAGAAGTCTGCAGAGTTTGCCAGGCGAGTGTGCATGTCCTGGGCATGGGGGGAGTGCAGAGTTCTCCCGTGAGCTTTGGTTGTAGGACTTGCTGTCGTGTCAGCAGTGGAGAGCTGTGCCTGACCCTGGCAGGTAGCTGGGAGGATGATCTGTCACTGAGAAGTGAGGGTGGCAGTATAGAAGTTGAGTGATGTCAGTTTCTAAAGTAAGGTTGGGCAACTGCCTCTCCTTCCTCCTGATGTGAGATCTCAGAGCTTCTCCTCATCCTCTTCCCCACCCTGCCATCCTGCCTTGTTCTGTAATCCTTGATCTGGTTTATGTTAGTCACTGCAATTCCTCAGATAAAATTTGAGCCCTGGGAGGGCTGCCATGCAGGGCCTGAATTTATTCTTTCTAAAAACTGAGTGTTTTAGCTGCCCTCTTAGGGGTGGGGGGAAGTGTTCTCAGCAGACTCTGTATTGTGTCCATCTTAGGATGCACTGAATCACTCTGTGGAGCTGCCTGTCACTCTCCATTGACTCCATAAGGAGTGGTTTCAGTTGTTGCCTTCCACATTAGGTGGATAAAAGAGAGTGTCCCCTGAGAAACCTTCTGGTTGCAGTGTATTTAAATTGAGTAATTTTTCCCTTTACTAGAACAAGCTTTTTGAGAGCATTCAGGAAGGCAAATACGAATTTCCAGACAAGGACTGGTCACATATTTCCTCTGAGGCCAAAGATCTCATCTCAAAGCTGCTGGTTTGTGATGCCAAAGAACGACTTAGTGCTGCTCAAGTTTTGCAACATTCATGGGTTCAAGGAGTATGTATCCCCCTTAGTATAATTTTAAGGGTTATTCTTCTTCCAAAGGGTCAAACAAGCTGTTCCCTGTCACTGAACTTCTTATTACAGTCCTTGCATGTCTTGGTGCTTATATCTTGATTAATTAAATGATACACAGTGGCTTTATTTATTTTGCATGGTAAATATTTGGATGAATATGTCATCCTTTAAGTGTTTGTTTTGCTTAATTATTGCTTTGTGCATTTTAAATGGCTTTCTTGTGAATAGCAAGCACGGCAGTACACAAATTATTGTGTTAATACAGTAATGCAGAATACTGGTAAATACGGTTATGAAAGAACAGCAGTGTCCTTTTTTGCTTCAGTTCCCAGTTCAGGAAAGAAGGAATAGAGCCTCTGGAGAGCTTCCAAAGCTGTAGTCTTATACCTGCAAGCTGTGAAATCTTCTTGTGAGGGGAGACAGATTATGAAATATGCTTTGCAAACAGTGATTTGTAAGCTCACAGTGAATGAATTTATATGCAATATCTGCTAGTTGTAAAGATTTGGGGGAGCTACTTGGTTTTTGTCACTCTTGGGAAACCTTGGTTGCCAGCTGCTAATATGTAACTAACTTCTCTTCACTGCTTCTTCTAGCAGGCTCCTGAAAGGGGATTGCCCACCCCTCAAGTTCTTCAAAGGTAGCGTTTGTTTTCTAAACATGTGTAAACTTGGCCAAGAATAATTACTGAAAGAATGTGTGAGAGAGAGGAGTTGACAAATTAGGAGGTGACATCCCTGGCTGAGAATGGAACTTCGTAAATGTACAGCACTAATTTTGTTAAGAACATCAGAAATATTAAAGCTCTGAATTTTCTTTATGATCTAATCTTGCCTGTTTGTTGGAAAAGCATTAGAGGGAATTCCTGCAGTGCAGTGTTAATCTTAGACAGAAAATAATGATGGTTTTGTCAGCTTGCTGCCCAGGAGGGGGAGAAAAAGGCATAAAGGCATGTATTACCCAGAGAGCCTGCTTTCTGATGGGTGAATAATCACCATAAACACAGACTTGGATCTGACTTCCATTGCAGTTGGTGGTACTCATAGTATCCATTTACTGTGAGCAGGGCAAGCCTCATTGGAGGTGATTTGATGGGAGATTCTGTATGCCAGAGAGCCTGAGTCACACATCTGTTTCTATCTACATGTTTGCTGCTGGCAGTTGCAGGTGGTTCTTCCCAACAGAAAGGTATTTCCTTAAAGCCAGAGGTACAGTTATAGTGGGACTGCAGTTCTCTGGAGAAGGACAGCAGTATGGCCCCATGTGCCCATCCTTTGAGAACAGGTAGAAATTAGGGATGACATCTCAGGTGGCTTCCTGGGTTTACATCAGAAGTCCTTGCCAGAAGGAGGAGTAGTACTGTGCCTGTTTCCAAAATCCCAGAGTGTTTTTGTCATGTATTGCTGATCCTCTGAGAGAGTATAGATGCACATATTAATTGGTCATTTCGCCTGCTGTATCAATGATTTGGTAGAAGAAATAAACATGCCTGGAAGCAGATACTCTGCTGTGAGGGGAAGTGGGTGAAGTGCCTGGATTGAACTGCCTCCTCCTTTTCTTTCCCTGGCCAGGAACAGCAGCACAAAGGACCTGACCCTGTTTGCTGCCGAGGCCATAGCCCTGAACCGGCAGCTGTCCCAGCACGAGAGCGAGCTGAGCGCCGAGCAGGAGAGTGCTGCCCACGCCGTGTGCTCCATGAAACTGTCCCCTCCCTCCAAATCCCGCCTGGCCAAGCGCAGGGCCATGGCACACGCCACCAAAACCAGCGACTTCCAGCCAGTTCCCCATAAAGCCTTCTAAAGCTCCTTCCTGCTGTGGGGGGCAGGATCAGTCTGTGTTCTTACTTGGGTTTTTAACGCTGATAAAAGCTGCTCTGCTTCTGACACTTTGATTAGGAGCTTGCTCTTGTGATGTGAGTTGTAACTTTAAGGGGACAGCTTTTTATGGGAATGTTTTTTGCCTGTCAGATTTAGTGCATTAAGATAATTCAACTGATTTTTTTTAAACTGCAGATGATGAGTTTGCTGCTGTATTATCTGAGGTGATAAATCACTAAGTTTTCCTCATTTTCTTCCTAGAAGAGCACAGTTTAAAATGCAAACTTGAAAACATCAGGAAAAACCCACACTTTGCCTAGCAGAGCATCAAGCCTCTCCCTGCCAATGGCTGCTCTCCTTGATGGCACATTTTGAAGGTGCTGCTGTTATTGTCAGCAGTAGGGACTGTTCCAACCAGTGCTGTTCCTCGCTTTCTGTAGACTCAGGAATGAAGATGATGACTGGGTGGATCTCTGTCTCCATTGCATTCATTGGGCTTAAGTGGAATGAGGATGGTACTGTAATGGTGCAAGGATTGCTCATACTTCTAGAGATGGAGAGAGCTGTGTAGTTTTTTTATGTTGCTGATGATTTGTGTGTCAGCATGTGGGGTGAAAACTGGGAGGGGTGGGGTTTTTATCTGACATATCTTTGCCCTTAATTATAATGTACTCCATACCATCTCTTTTTTAATTTTCTGGAGTTTAATGTCCATTATATCCCATTGGAACAGTTACATTCTTAAATCTGGTAACCACAGATGTAACAGACTGTTTATGTAACAGTTTATATTTACTATTAAGTAGGGTTTTTATTATTAATTTGGGGTTTCATTGTATTAATGCTATCTTCAGCTAAACCTTCCTTTCTATAAAATGGAATTTCTCCATGACCTTTTGTGTGTCCTACCTGGAGTTCCTAATGCGAGTGGACAGACTTCAGTGAATTTTGGTGTTTGAATAATTTAGAAATGCCAAAAGCAGAGGTACAACTGTACAAAAATGGTGCTGCAGCCATTGAATTCTGCCTCCTGCAGTAATCTCAGGCTGGGTGTCCAGATTTTTGCTTCCAGTTTCAATACTATGGTGCAACAGAGCCAAGAATAATTTGGAAGAGTTTTGGCTGAAAAGCTGAAGATTTTAAGTGACCAAAGGGAGGACACAGATGATGAGCACTTTCTGAAACATAAGCTGTGAAAATTGGGCGCTAAGATGCCCATGATGCACCTTACCTTGTCAGCCCTTTCTGAAACCTTTTGCTGAGGCTTTGTGTGCAGGGGGGGAGGAGGAGGCCCCTGGGTGCCAGCACAAAACCCTCCCAAGCAGAGTGAGAAGGAATAAAGTAGCAGATGCAACAAGCACTTGGAAATTGAAAGGTCAAAGCTGAATGTCTTTGCATGGCCTATTCAGGGTGGTTTTACATTATCAGTAGTACCAGTGCATACAGCTATTTTTATAAAACATGCTGTATTTTGTGACTAATATTAAAGTTGTTATTTAAATGTTTTTATACGTTGTGCCAGCTGATGAATGATGAAATGTATTTTGCTTTTTTAAATTAAAAGTTATGTATTTAACACATTTGACAGTTCTTTGTGGTTTTTTCCTCTTTATTTTTGGTGACACAGAAAAGAGAATTACTTCTTTGTGTGACATTGGATCTAGGACAGTTGAAGTCTCTGAGGACTAGGCATACCTCCCTCTTCTATTGATTTATTTTATTTATCAGTCTCTGATCTCAGATTTCTTTCTGGGAACTGAGAAAAGCGCCCCAAGCAGGGAAGAGGTGTTAACTTAAGCTCTCGTGTGTAGTCCACTTCTGAGTGCCTCTTGCAGAGTTATTTTTTAGTTTCTTTGGAGGTCTGTGGCTCTTGGGTGGGGAAGGTTGTTTTCCTGGAGGGGTGGGATGCAGCACTCCCCAGTGCTCTGTGCAGCTCGTGCCTCGAGTTAAACCTGAACAGAGGAGGAATCCCAAACCAGGTGCCAGGCCCTTTATTTGCACTCCCCTTTCTTTCAGAGGAAATCTGCCATATTCACATCAAATGCTTTTAGTTGAACTGTGCTTTAAGATGATCTGCTTCTCCTTCCCTTTTCCTCCTGGGCAAGAGAGGTACCAGAGAGCGCAGGTGACCTTGTGGTAGGGGTACAGGAGTGATGTTTCAGTGGGGCCAAAGGTCTTGGATCTTCCTTTGCCTCAAAACGAGAAGTCAGATTCAGCTGATGATCCAACAGGTGCCTCTTTCCCTCTGATCTTTACCTTTCACTGAGAGTTCAGCTTTCTTCAGGTGTGTTATCTCCAGAGGGCCTAATTTGGAAGGCTTTCACTATGCTTTTTTTCATGTCAGTGAGGAAGAGGCTCTTGCTTCTAGGTGGGAAGTCACTAAATCAGGGACTCTGATCTGTGCTTTTGAGGTGGTGCTGGGTTTGCTTGTGTCCCCTGCAAGTCTTGTTTGGCAGCCTGTGGGACATGACTGCTTCATCACTGAATCTCAGTGCCTCCCCTCTGGGAAGGGCTGAATCTGTGCCATGTTTTTTCAGTTACATGTGATAAACCACACCAGGCAGCTTATGTGAGCTCCCTGGCTTCTGAAAAAATGATGGGAAAGTGTCTTCTTGGTGAGGAAATGGGGTTGGCAAGGCAGAAGGTGGCTTTCAAGAATTCCAAAAGATATTCTGACCAGCAAGGAGACCATCAAAGCAGGTTAACTGATCTTTAATGTTTTTAGAAATTTCTGCTTTCCCTCCCCGAGGTTTTCCTGGGAGGTGAGTGAGCAAACCGAGGGAGAGCCATCAGCGTGATTTATGGGGAACTAATTTCAAACAAATGGCAACCAAGCAGCTCTAGTCTCAAAGCTCCCCCGTTCAGTCCCCTCGGGAGCCAGTGACACAGGATGTTCTGTAGGATTTTGCTGACCTTTATGTGCAATATTTCACGAAGTGCACTCAGCCTTGTGCTTACCAGTGTGGTTTCTGTATTGTTGGTTGCATAAAAGGAAGCTCCTATTTTTCATTGTGTGGTATTTTTTCTGCTCTCTCTTCCTTCCCCACATGTTTATTAAATCCTTTATCAGGGATGCAAAGATGCCTTTGTTATTTGGAGGGCTGTGGGTGGGCTGGCTTTCAAGGTAGTGAGTAGCTTTGTTAATTTTCAAAACTAATAATTTTCTTCGGGCCACTCCAGTGGCAGCAACAGGCTTCAAATTTGGCTTCCATGGAAACATACTGCCATGGTAACTGAAAGGCCTGACAATCAACCTTCCTCCCTCCCTCCCTCCCTCCCTCCCTCCCTCCCTCCCTCCCTCCCTTCCTCCCTCCCTCCCTCCCTTCCTCCCTTCCTTCCTTCCTTCCTCCCTTCCTTCCTTCCTCCCTTCCTCCCTTCCTCCCTTCCTCCCTTCCTCCCTTCCTCCCTTCCTCCCTCCCTTCCTCCCTTCCTTCCTCCCTCCCTTCCTCCCTTCCTCCCTTCCCTCCCTCCCTTCCTCACTCCCTCCTTCCCCCCTTCCCTCCTTCCTTCCCTCTCTCCCTGCTTCCCACTGCCAGATTCCATCAGCACATTTAAAATTCTCCAACCATAGAAATTAATTTCTCTGGGAAGAACAAAAAAGGTTGTAAAACCAATGGTGCCATTTCACTGCCATTGTTGGGAAAAAAAAAAAAGCTCTTTCAAGTCTGGAGGGAGATGTCACTGAGACACAAATTCTCCTCCAATGTGGAAAAAAAACCCAACTCTAAAAGAAATACTTCATCTTTAGATTGTTCTGTGGGGACTTGCTGTCATGGGAAATTGGACTCTGCACCCAGCCCAACATCTGTAATACTGAGGAGGGTGAGAATTGACTCATCCAGTGGTTGTGAGCCGCAATACCAGTGTTGTGCTGGGTCCCTTCCAGCTAATTAATTTGACACCAGATTTTCTGTTGCTGCCTGTCACAGCTGCTTTCACACTAAGATTGGTTAGCAAAGTTTGGCAGGCTGACAAGCAGCCCCAGTTCAGCAACTTTGCTCTGATTCAGCCTGGAGTGGGAGGGAAGGGGGAATTGGGCCTCCTGAAATGTTTTGCTCAGCAAGAAGCAGGGCAAGGGTAAAGACTCTGCAGGGCACGGGGTACAGAGGAGCTTGGAGTCAGATGCTTTGTTTTTGCTTTCTCTTCAATCCAGAACAAAGCTCACAACCTAACTGGCACCACATCTGGTAAGAGTCCTATGGCCAGTTCTGAGGCAACACTGTGTGTGTGTATGGGTGGGAATCTTGCTTCCCTCATCGTTCCCTTGCCCAAAATCATCACCCTCAGCACTTGAGAGCTTTTCTTGACAGCTGCCTTAAGAATTGTAGCGCCTGTACCCAGCTCCAGGCTGCTTGTGGGGAAAGCAGAGCTGCCTCATCTATTTCCTGCTCCTTTTCTCCTTCTCTTGTTTCGCCCTATTTTTCACCCTGATGTTCTTGCAGCAGCTCTAGATCCACTTGCTTAGCCAGGGGATGCTCCTGCAGCCTGCTGTGGGATGAAGTGGAGAAACAGTTCCTGGAGCTACGTAGCTGTTCACTGGAGACCTGTGCAGCTGGTCCTGCTTGTCACTGAGCTGTGCCAAGGGATTTTGTTGGTGACAGTAACAATCCAGGGACTCCTGGTGGTGGTGGATGAAGCAGACTGGCTTTTCTTCTCTAGCAGAGGAGTTGAGACAACTGGTGCTGGAGAGGGGTGAGCAGAGCTGGCTGCACTCAGCACTGCTGGGATGATCCGGGAGTGAACTCCATTCGATAACTCACAAGTGAGTGTTGTGTGCTGTGTGGCATTATCCGTGGGGACATGCTGCCTTCAGAGAAAAACGTGTATCCCTGCCATGGAAAACTTCTGTGGAGAAAATGCTTTCTGTGCTCATCCTAAGCACCAAGCTGTGGTACAAATCTTCCAACTGACTTCAGCAAGTGTTGTTCCCACACTGGCTGATTTTCTCTTATGTTGAGCTGTGTCATATCCTTGCTGCTCTACAGAGAACTCTTAACCTATTTTGGGTCTTTTCAAGCTGAGTTTACAGCAATCTGCTAATTCTCTCCAAGCTAAGTGGAGTATGCCATCCAGAACTTCTTGTGTTCTGTGAAAAGATCATGTCACCCCTGGCTTGGGAAGGTCCTGTTTATCCCCAACATGTTCTTCCAGCAGCATCAGGATGCAGCTTTTCCTCATGACTGGCCTTAAACTACCTCACAGTGCCATGATGCCCTGCAAAGCCATTTTTGGGGTGCCACATCAGCAGAGTGTGTTCTCTCCCATCCCTACACCTGCTCTCAGATCCATTGCAATGCAGGAAAGGGTGGCTGTAAAACTGCCTTATTCTGAGCAATTTACTTCAAGATCTACTTGAAACTGGAGCAGGCTCCCACTCCTGCAGGAAATACCATGAGGGTCCTAGAGGTTTGACTATCCCACTTTTCATTTTAGGCCCGAACAGCTTGGGCAGCTTTGAAGGCCCTCATCCAACTATTTTTCACCAAACATGGTGCTGGAGCAGCTGATTTCCCCATGCAATTGCATTGCAGGAAGCCAGCAGTTATATCTGTGCTGGTGGCATGAACACAGTCCTAAGGCTTGGGCTGGAAATGCCAGAACAGTCTGTCTGATCCTAACTGGAAACCTTGCTGGCATATCAATGAGCTCTGCTGCAGTCACAGGCTGCGATTGTGAATTTATAGGGGAAGTGATCAGATTAATTGAGCAGCAGTGGGAGTGTTCAATTACACTGGCTTCTGATTAATCACCCTTAGTTGAACCATGTCAGCACACTTCCTACTGCCAAAAGCGTTGCCCAAGGTGTGTGGAGCAGCAAGGCCTTTAATCAATGGCAAAGCCAAACATTCCTCAGCACCAGCAGTTCCTCTCCTGCCTTGTTGATTCTGTGTAGGAATTTATAAAAGTCTCAGCCAAGTATGCGAAGCCATTTTGCTGTTGATTCTAAAAAAACTGGGATGATGGGGGAGATCTTTAGGAAATCAGTTGGCAGCTTGGACTCATCTCTTTGATAGGGAGATATCAGCTATCATCAGTGTAACATTACAAACACTGTCCCTTGAAAGTGATTCTACTATTGGTGTGCTTTCCTTCCACACACATTATCCCAAGGGATGGTGATTGTAGGGCATCTCTGGGGAAGACACTAAGCTGGCACTGGAGCTACTCTGAGAAGAGTTGCTCCATCTTTTCAACCTGTTTCTCCTGGCATCCCTTCCCTTCTTTACAGGGCTAGAAGTGATATAAGCCCTCAATCTATCTGTTGGGAGTCGGGGCTACTTGCCTTTCCCAACTTCAAAGCCATGTCTAAATGCCATGAAAGGTTTGGGCTGTTGTGAAAGTTCCATGAAATTTTTGGGCCATTGTGAAGGTTGGAGGAGAGCCTGAAGGGAACATCTGAGCATAACTTTAGCCATTCTCTACCCCTTAGTCCATGCAATAACCTCATCTTCCAATGTAAGTATCTCTACTTTTCTGAATGTTACTCCTTGTAATCCATTCCTTCTGAGCCTTTGCGTGTCCAGGTAAGTGCCCTGAGCCCTTTGGGTGGGAACTCCCCCATTCTGGTTCCAGCTGTGTGCACCAAGGCGGGTCACTGCCTGACACACTGCCCTGATGCCTCCCTGCTCCACAGAAATCTCTCTAATTTCTCACCTGACTCTGATCAGTTTTCTCTGGTATCTTGGTATCTGCAGCCACTAGCTTGTTTCTGCTTTCCTCCACTCTGGGAACACTAGACCAGAGGTCACGTTTTCACAGCAAAAATTCTAATTGCTCCCTAAGAGCAGGGCTGTCTGCTGTTGACTTTCAGCCCTGTTACATTACCGAGGTGCTCTTTGGTATCATGCTTGTGATACTCGCATCTTCTTCTAAATGAGAACTCGGTGTCATCACCAGATCTCACTGCCTGACTTCTCTTTCTGTCTGGGTCACCAGCTAAAGTGATTTAATTGCTTGATGAATTCCATTGTTCCTGCTTTCTCCTCACTTGTTAGATCCTGTCCTGTCAGCACAAGCATGGCATAAAATTCTGGCTTCTGTGCAGATTCCTCTCAGGGGCTCACATCACCGAAGTTACTTTTACACAAAATGTATGTATGACCAATCTCCTCACGAAAATATACAGAAATATATTTATGCTGTGTTTCTAGGTGAAAGGAAGAACCTCCCTGGGAATGAGTGTGTGGGTGGCAGCCCGCTGCATAAGCAGTGCTGCTCTTTTGGGCTCTGCAGTAGCTAAAGGATGTGCTTTCTTGTCCTCCAGATTCACATTTTACCTTCCTAATATTCCAATTAAAATAAGCAGATCCCTATAGCTTATGAAGATTTATAAAACTCAGTGCCTTTTGCTTTATCACAGGAAGTTATATACAGCTGTAAGAAAAGTTAGAGATCTCCTGTGTGTTTTTCCTGTTTTCTTCCCAATATTTGAGTATTTTTGCTTTAACAAGTCCAAATTCCTCCTCCTTTTGCTAACTAGTCAATATCTAAATCACACAGTCCCTGTTTATGCTTTGACTCACACCCTTCTCCCTGTCAATGTTGCTTCTGGAGTATGGACAGTTGTCCATGCTCTTCTATGCCATACAGTCTGCATACTGACTTCTCCAGGGGAGGACTTGGTCCATAATCTGGAGGCATCTCCAGGTTACCAGCTCTGTTTTACCTCTCAGGTGGAGGAAATCTCTCACCAGAGGCTGTGTCCATAGTCATCTCCCTCAGGAATTAAGACCAAGACCCCAGCTTTGCCCACTTTCATGCAGTTCCCTGGCAATATGAGGATCCTCAGGGTCTTGACCACCCTGCTTAATTCTGTGCCTGAATCAAGCACTTTATCGGTTACATGAGAACAGGTGCTGGGCAATCTTGACTTTCCCATCAGAGTTTTTGGTCCAGTTCACAGCTTTGTTGTGGCACAAGCAGCCACATGTCAGCTCCCCTTGCCTTTGGCACATGCGAGGCAGCCCTCTCCTCCGCCACGGGTGGTTAAGCTCCCCTGAATTACAGAGTATTTATTGCACAATAAGAACACACACAGACTGTTGCTGTGACTGCTCATGGTGAGTTGTTTCAATGCTTAAAGCCTGTGGCTGGATATGGAAGGTTTCCAACACCACCAGTTACTCGCAAACTGCACACAGACAGATCCCTTACATTATGGTCTTGGAAATGTTCCCCCCTTGGGCTTCTTCATTATCAGTTCAAGATGGCAACAATACAGTCCTATATCTGAATTATGAATGCCAGCCTCTGTCTGCTGCTGTGCAGCCATTCAGCCTTGCCGGAGCTCCTTAGATGGGTTTAATCCCAAAATGAGTTTTGAGGAATGCTGCCAAACTTTTACAACAGCACCAAAGTTGATGAACTGCCCTTCCCTCCCTACTCTTGTAGCTTTTTATTATTTTTATTTGTCGTGTGTTTTTTCTTCTGTTGAATAATTCAGCTAATAGGCTGGCACTGGAGCGCTTGAGAGCTGTTCCCTAATGAGGGAAGCAGCTTGCCAGCTTTTTATCTTTCCAGTCGTTTGACTGCAAACCCAACATTATTAACAAATCACCATGGAAGAGCCGTGGCAATACAGAACAAAATGTTATTGTCTTAACTGAAGTGGGCAAGGAAGGAAAAATAAACAGAATAAAAGAAACCCAAGCCCTGCCCGGGAAAACAAAGTGTGAAAGTGAAGCGTGAGTGGAAGGAAGTGATGGTAATAGAAATCTCTTTGCAACCCCATTCTGTCTCGATATCTGCAAGCAGAGAGAAGCTGTATGGGAGAAAGGATGTTAACTTGCTGAAGAGACCTAATTCAGAGGATGAGTGTAGGTGTAGCTGTTGGCAACTCTGTTTCTTGCCATGTTTTAATGAATAAAAGTTTGTATAGAAAGCTTTATTTTCCTTGGCCAACTTTATTATTTTTTTTTAAAGCTGGATGATTTATGGTCCATGTGACAAAGACTGGATTAAAAAAAATCCAGTGTGATGCCTTTTTGCACATTGCTGAATCCCCTTTAAAATGGCATTGACATCACTTTTTCTTGAGTTTGTTCAGACACTGACATATTTCAGATGAGTAGTTTAGTCCGTGGTCCTCCCTGCTTTTGTCCTTTCCTGGATGCCCAGGGTTCAGCAGCTCTGGGTGCCTGAGGAGTCCCACTAGGGAGAACATTTGCAAAATCCCTCGTCTCCTTTGCAGGACAGTAAGTGGGGAGCAGGCAGAAAGGCTGATGTGGTTCAAACGAGCCCTCCCTCAAGCCAGCAGCTTGTCTGACACCAGAACTCTCATCTCAAATTCCTGCCCAGTGAAATTCTGCAGCTGAACTAAAATGACGCTGAGTGCTACATCCGAGTTTGACGTTGTTAACATTGTGATGTTTTCTGCAGTGCAGGGAAGATACTCATCTTAGGTCTTGGGGTCAAATTCTCACCCATGGATGCAGGATGAAATGCTTAATTTGATAAGAGGATTTTATCTCAAATACTGACCTAAAAATGAACATCTAGAAACCTCACACATGGCAAGTCCCAGTTATACTAGGTACTGTACAAACACGGGTCCAAGAGAGTCTAATCTCAGGAAGCGTGTTTTCTCATTTTTCTCCTGTTATGCTACCAGCATTTGCACAAAATGCAGAACTCTGAGCTGAATGGCACAGCTGGGCAAAATTTGGTGTCTCTGAATTGAGCTAACCTGGCTTGATTAGAAAATAAAATCCCACTCATCTGGTCTGTAATTGCTATTAAAGTGTCCTTTGGAGATACAAGGCTGAGTTAAATCAACCTTGCTATATGGACATCCAGGGAAATGCGTCAAATTAGAGAGGTTAAAGATCTGACTTGTTATGTTTGTTTGCACTCAAAGCCTGAAGAAGGGAAATTGAGATGAGCAAAAATGGTGATGGTAAGGAAAAACGGGGGGAAACAGACAAAAAGAGTGATCGAGAGCTCATGGAGCATTGTTCAAAACAGGCCCTCAGGGAATGCAAACTCACAATTGTTGCTTCTGGAAGACAGATCCCCTTTTGTTTGCATGTACGTATTGCTGAGCACGCTCCTTCTGCTTCATGCTCGGTTATAATCTGTCCCCGTTTCACATCAGTCTTGCTCCTGTCTTAGTCCATCCTTCAGCTACTGGCGGCGGGAGATGAAATACCCTTTGCTTTGCCTGGCAGGGGTGTGTGTGATGTGAAGCCAGATGGCTGCCAAGACGAGCATTTGAGAGTGTCTCCACATTATTAAATTGCAGCTGCTGTTTTTGCGATCAGAGGTGATGGGAGGGTTCCCAGCAGCACCCAGGAGCAGATGGATGAAGAGGGACATGTCTTGGTGGGGTGTGATTAAAATCTGCTGGGATGGGATGTACTCAGTCCCGCTCTGGGCTTAGGCTTTCTGTGGGACAGTGGGATCATAGGAATGGGTTTATTCCGCCTGTCCATAAAGGTGGGGACCAGGAGCTTGCTTTGATGCACCAGTGTGATCCCACTGTAGCTGGTTGAAGTCAAACTGTTTGTTGTTTCTTGCTCTTTTTTCTTTTTTTCCCTCTTACTGCTGCATTACCTTACTAAAAATACCTAAAATCATATCATTTACTGAGCTGCTTCCTCTGCTTGTTCTTGTTCCAGGCACAAACATCCATCTCTCTCTAAACACCTCTCTCCTCTGCCCAAATTAAGTCATTGCTTCAAAGCAGAACTTCATCTTTAGGGAACCTGTTATTCCATAGTCCTGACTTGCCTCCTCCTGCGCTAACAGGAAATTTGGCCCTCAAGAAAGGGGTCTGGCTGAAAGGAAGGTTGATAATGCCATCATCCTCTAAACTGGATGTTGGAACATCCTGGCTTCTTGCTGAGAATTAGAAGGGCTGTTTTGGGTCAAGCTGAATCCTGTGTGACTCTGGATCCTTTTTCAGCCAGAGGCCAGGAGGACATGCTGAAAGAAGACGTGTAATTACTGTACTTTCCCTGCTGGTAACCCCCAGCCTTTGGCAATCAGCAGCTTAAGGACTTCATGTGTGCTGTGTAGTCAGGAAAAGGCAGTGATCTCAGTTGCCTTCAAGAAATTTAAAGAAGAACCTCCTATTCTATGTTTCCCTCCTGTCTGATTCACACACAGCACAACCCTCCTGCAGTCTCGTGGCTAAGAAAACAGGCTGAATTTTAGCTGATGTTGTTCTTGAATCAGGATGTTTCAGGGTGGGTCCTGTTGGTGATGAGTTTTTCTGTGTGCTGTCTCCTGAAGTTGTAAGTTGGCAAGCTGCCCTCTAGATCTGGATTGATAGCAGAGGTGTCAGAGTGTGGTGTTCTAGCTGGGAGCTTTTCATGGAAAATCCTGCTCTCCAGGTAAAAGGAAATGACAACAAAACAAAAGCCAGCTCAAGAGTAATTGTAAAAGGACCCCTTGATGAAACAAAGTTAATGTAAAACAACTGAGCTTTGTTGATGATGCCATGAAAACTGTCTCAGGTCAGAGCAGGAGATGATCCGGCCTGTCATTTTGGAAGCCTGTGGTGGTGACAGTGGCCTAAGGTGGTGCCTGACTGGTGACCACTGTCACGGTTAAACCCAGTGGGAAACTCAGGCCCACACAGCTGCTCACTTACCCCGTATGGGATGGGAAAGAGAACTGGAAGAGTAAAAGTGAGGAAACTCACGGGTTGAGATAAAAACAGTTTAATAGGCAAACGAAAAAAGCCGTGAACGCAAGCAAAGCAAAACGAGGAATTCATTCACCACATCCCACAGGCAGGCAGGTGTTCAGCCATCCCAGGAGGGCAGGGCTCCATCATGAGTGGTGGTAACTGGGAGAGGCAAACGCCATCACCTCAAACATCTCCCCTTCCTTCTTCTTCCCCCAGCTTTATATGCTGAGCATGGCTCATGAGCATGGTGTGAAACGGCCCTCTGGTCACCTGGGGTCAGCTGTCCTGACTCTCCCCTCCCAGCTTCTCATGCACCCCCAGCCTCCTCAGTGGTGGAGTGGTAGGGAAAGCAGAAAAGGCCTTGCCTTAGTGTAAGCAGTGCCTGGCAACAACTAAAGCATCAGTTAGCAACCGATTTATATTTTATATATAAAATTTTATACCATTTTTCTGGTATTAAATCCAAACCACAGCACTACACCAGTGAGTTGGTAGAAAATTAACTCTATCCCAGCTAGAGGATAGTGTCCTGAAACCAAGACACCACCAAGATACCTGGATCCCTGGGAACATGCTTAAGGGAGCTTTTGCATTCGGACACAACTGAGTTTTCCTTGTGTTTCTTCTACAAAAGAAGCCTTGTTTCTGAGATGGGATGGACAATGAGCTGACAGGCGGTTTTGGATAGTGTAAGGTATTTTGTCAAAAGGAAGGTATGGAATTTGTACACTGTCCTTTCCCTAGAATGACAAAAGGCTCAGTTACACTGCACATGACAGCTGTGCATGGAGCTATCTCTGTTCTGTGTGTCTCTGAGATTGAGTCAAATTTGGTTCTATTTCCTCAAAAAGTGTGTCCCCCATTTTAGAAGATTTTTTTTTTACATGAAGTTACAGCCACGTGTGCAATTGCATGTTTTCCATGCATGTGTTTGCACACACAGTCACTCTAATTCTGAGCATAGCTATTCCCTATCTGCTGTGATCTGACTACAGCGAAATTAAAATGAAGATTAGATTAGTTACCGTGGTAACAGCTACCCCCACTTCATATGACGCACAGATTCTGTGAAGCAAAGGAGCACATATCAATTTGTGCTCTTAATTTTTGGGACACTCAGGGCTCAGCTCTTCCCACGAGGTCCTCTGATGACAGCAAGCGATATCTTCCCATTCCCAGCAGGCTTATCCTCTTTGACATTTTGTTCATAAAAGCTTCAGAGATGCTGACACCATCTCTTGGTAGAAACAATCTCATTTTAGTTTCAACTTATTTCTTAAAACAACAACAACAAAAAGAGCAGGAGGATGAGGAAAAAAGTCTGATCTAGGGGATAGTGAGGCTGTGAGAGGTGTATTTGCCCCCTTGGGAAAGGGAACAGCCAGCATCTCACAGGGCATCAGTGAGGAGGCTGAGTGAGTTCTGCGGCTGATAAGTAATTGCTAATGAGGGAGAGAATTGTCACATAACATCAGCGGGCATGAATTAGCAAAGTGTGCAAAAGAGGGGAACTGTCAGATGTGCTGGGCACTCGGTTCACTTGTTCTCATGACTGCACATCAAGGTTTTAAATGTTTCTGCTTTGTATTGAAGAAAAATAAACAGCCTTGAGTGGATGTAGTCAGACTAATGATGTCTGGTGGTGCGAGATGTCACTTGTTGCATCTGCCAGCTACGGGATGTTTGAAGGTGTAGGATGAGATGAATTGTTGGGTCTGCAGGAGAGGAGCACATGAAGAGATAATACACTTGGCTGCAGTTAATGATTGCTGCTGTGTGTCTGTGCGCTCCACAGGGATAATGGGTCTTTTTGGTTCTTGCCCATGGGGCACATATCCATGTTGTCGTTCAATCTGCATCCTTGGTCCTCGCTCAGGATTTATTCCAGAGCTATCAGAGTTCCCCAAGTTGCATCTTGCAGTGCACAGCTGTGAGCCTGCTGGTAATGAAAAGATGAGAAGGGAAGGTCTGGGGGCTGCCTCTGCCTGCACTCTTCCCACATTTCCTATCCATTGTTCCCTGCCATTTTTGTCTCTGTTACCCAAACAAATGTAGTTTAAACCCCCACTTCCAGAAAAAACTGCTACCCTTAGGGACATTGGGTATCTAGATTAGTCACAGATTGAACAGCCCACCAACCTAAAATCCCACGGTCCTTGGCAGGGTGTTTTGAAAAGGGGAAGTGGAAAATAAGTTTGCTAACACCTCAGCTCTCTGTATCTGGCTTGCTCATAAAAATCAATCCCTGTTGATCTGTCTAGCAATGTGTGAACCTGTCTGATGGCACACCTCAGCCCTCTCAGCTGGAAGCCCAGCTCAGGGTTTCTCGCAGCCTTTTCCAGGGATGCAGACTGTGGCACCTGCTTGCCCACTTCAGGGAGTGGGTAACAGCTTGGGGCTTCTCAGCAGTGTGGTCAGGACAGGATCTAACAAGGCTGTTTCTAAGGCTGGGATGGGGAACCAGAAGCTCCTGTGAAACAGCAGATCTTCCATTGTTCTGATTTTCTCTTGAAAAAACCATTAGGAAGAACTTCCTTTGGGGCAGTGGCATAACACGCTGGAAAAGGACAAAACGTCCCAGCTCATACCAGAGAGGCAGCAGTACAGATCGAGGTGTCTGTGCTGTCACAGCTGTAAGAACAGAATATATTATGAGTGCTAATTATATTAATTAAAGTTGTGCTGCTGTTTGTGGGAACGTTTCCAGAGAGGAATGCAGATTTTCCCCATTGTTTTATTTCCAGACTGAAGCTGGAAGCCTGACAGGGGCCAAGTCTGTACAGCACAAGAACATACGTGCTGCGATTTCTGAAATGTAATAAAATACCCAAAGTACTTTAAAAATGCAGTCACCGAAAGCAGTATTCCTTTCCTTTGGATTGATTCCCTAGAGATTTTGAGGCATAAAGCATGTTAGCTTTCCCTGGCATCCCTAACCTGAGCTGTGCACACAGATGCCTGTCCTGGGAACTGCTTTGTGCCTCCAGTTCCAAGAAAGGAAACGGGATAATTAATCTTCTTCTGTCTCCTTCTTTCATTCGGGACATCTACTCTTCAGGACCTTATCCTGTGTCTTTACACAGCCTAACACTATGGGACTGTCATTTTTCACTCTGACAAAACAACGTCAGCACTAAAGCAGTGCTCCTCTGTATGGTCTGGGAGCAGTCTTGGGCTGTGGGGAGCCCCTCTGGCTCCAGGGATGAGCTGTGCTCTTTATTGACCTTGCAGTTTCTCCTCCTTTCAGCCCCTCCAGCTCAGCTCAAACCCCCAGGGCATTTCATGGGGAGCACTGCTGTTTCACAGTGAGGTTTCACAGAGGTTTCACAAAGCTCTCACTGCTGTTTGTTCCTTTTTCCTCCTTCCCGGTCACCAGGGCCCCGCTGCTGAAGCTAAAACCAGGCACCATCTCCAAGGGGCAAGGTCCTTTATTGCGCAGTGCTCCCGCCTCGGGGAGGAGGGGGCAGCTCTAAGCGGGAGGAATGGGCTGTCTCTCGACACAAGTGCTCTATTTATGGGCTGTTAAGGACTCTGGCAGCGATGCAGAGCCCTGGGTGTCTCCTTACGGGGGCCGCAGAACGCATTGTCTCTCCGGGGTGACCTGCCGTGGGGCGGGGACTGGAGGAATTGCGGGGTGCCTGAGCCGGCTCCTGTCTCCTATTGATGCCATCGCCTCGGCTGTCTCAGCACCCAGCGTTTGCAGAGCAGCCTCAGGCTGACCTGGCCGAGACCGTCTCGTTTTCTATCCGAATTCCCTTACAAGCAGCCAACTCCTGCCCTTTCTTCAGCAAGCGCATTTCTCCCTCTCTGCTTAGCAGCCTATTTTCTTAAAAACTTGCAAGAACACAGCCTCTCTCCCAGGCTGGGAGGGTCTTATGAGCTATCGGAGAACCTCGTCCTTTTCTGCTCTGAGCATCTGGATAGTTCATGCAAAAGGTGAAACAAACGGAGGGGCCAGATCTAGTAAAACCTGGGGAAAAAAAAATCTCTTTAGTTAAATGTCATTTGTAAAACTGGCAAAAGCTGATGCAGGAAGGAAGATGTGTGTGCTGTGTGCAGGTCAGCAATGCTTATGCTTGCCTGCTCTCTTCAGCACCTGGCCTTGTACTGGCCTTCCCTCTTTGTCTCATCAGAATGAGGAAACCTGTTCAGCTCCCTCCCAGCTTCTGACTTAAGGAAGAAGAGTAGAAATAGATTTTGCGACTGGAAAAAGGGCTTTGTGAAGACTTTCCTGCCGTCCCAAGGTAAGCTTGGTGCATTATTAGGCTCAGCACATGTACTTTTCTACATTAGTAGATGCAATAATGGTTATGTGTCCTTACAAGCTGCAGATTCAGATCGATCAGATGGTATATGGTTTGCTACAGAGACAGAAAATGAGGACAAAGACCTTATCAGTATGATATGGGTGAGGGAGAATGGTTGGAAAAAGAGCAGTTTTAGTCCTCACTCCTACTACAGCCTAGTGACGAGATCCAACACAAGCCATTTCATCTCAGCATGTAGAACAGGGCCAGGAGGATTGCTTCCATGGCACATCCGAGCTGCCTGTCAGCACCTCTTGTAGGGACTGGATCCTGTCCTGAGGAGCAGATTCAGCTGCACTGACCACAGTGGTCGTGCCCACCCCAGTAATCTTTGCAAGGCCCGAATGTAGCACACAGAGCTGGCCTTGCTCATCAGAAGCAAGGTGGCAGTGGCAAGGTGTTTATGTTATCCTACACAACATCCCTCACTGCTGCTGCAGCCCCTTGCTTCCGCTTCCCCAGCAGCTCTGGTTTTGCAGTGTCTAAAAGATTTAGTGCAGCCACATTCGCTATTGCTCTGCCTAATCTTCCCCATTTCCAGGGACATCCAGCTTGCTCTTTGTCTTCCAGCTGTTTGGTGTACCAAAGATTTGAGCCTTTCCATCTTTCAGCTTGATACCTTTCTGAGCAAATGTAATCTAATGCTTACAGAAGTTTTTCTGAGGCACAGTGTGTTGTGCCTCCCAGTACAAGCTGTCTCTGTTGGCTCAAAACAGCAACAACGATTATCTTTAATAATCTTTCTTGTTTGGCTTGTGTAAGGGAGCTTAACTACAGAAGATGAACTTGAGAATTTTCCTAGCCTACGTCTGATACGATCCCAGGCTGGCTTCTATTTCCTAACCCTTTGTAATAATTAGTTGGTGGTGAAACCTGAGTGGAAGTTGTCTGGGCTCAGAGAGTTATGTTTGCTTCCTATGACATATGAAAACAGGAGGAGAGTGGTGAAAAACACCGGGTCACTGTCCTCACAAGACTTACAGAGACAAACAGAAGCTCATCTTCATCCTGAGATAATCACTTGCAAAGTTAGAGCTTTACAGGTGGGACGTGTCAGCTGCAGTCTTGGGAACAGTTCCTGCCTTCTGAATCACTGCCCAAACGGGTCAGCTCAGCATGTGATGAATATCTGTTTCCATCTTCTGCTTTCCAGTGGCAGACCTTCACCTAAACCAGTCACAAAGCCTTCCTCTCCCTCGTGGCCCCTCTCCCCAGGCAGCCTTGCTCTGCTCTCCCAGCCCAGAGGCCCAGGATGGTGGTGCCTGTGTGTGAAGCAGAGGAGGGAGACCAGGGTGGGGTTCACGGAGGCTGCGGGTGGGGAAGAGAGGAGGGAATCATGCTGGTACAAAATGTGATGAGCCCCTGAGAGCTCAGGTCTGGCAGGACAGGGTGAGATGCGGTTCTGGGGTGAATGGTCTTGTTAATGCCAGAGCTGTCTCCCCCATTCCCACACCTACAGCTCTGGCTGGAGCTGGTGGGAACTGCTGGCCACAAAACTGGAAATCAGTGAGAAAGAGGAGGCAAACAGCATTTCTCACACATCTGCAGAGTACAGTGGGGATTGCAGCTGGTCTACGGGAACATCACAGGATCCTGATTTATAAAGAGCTCGCAGGCTGACCACAGGTTGCCTTTACTCCTCTGTTTTCTGTGGGTTCACCTGTGGGTGAGCTGAGCTGTGTGTTGTTTGACAGAAATTGCTGCTGACACTGTTTATGTCTTCAGCTGGACCGAGGAGACCTGAGTGAGTGCCCACACAGCAGGACTGGGGACACAAAAGCAGTGGGGGTGGGAGCCTGCAGTGCTGGAGACATGGGACTGCACTCCAAAAAGCATGAAAAACATCTGAAAATAATGTCTTTAGAAGGGTCTAAAATACAGTGGTGCTCCCCAGCCAGGGGAATTTTACAGAAAGCAAAAGGAAAAAAGGGTAAAGTGTGAGCTTGGGCTCATTTTGCAAACTGGCCTGAAGTCAGTCTGTGTCCTTCACATCCCAATGACTCGCCCTCAGGCACTGGGTGCCTAACCTGGAACACTCACTGGGTATCCGGGGGCACTTGGCAGGGAAAATAAGGCTTCAGCAGGTGTCAGGAGTTGATACCTTATTGTGGATTCCTTTTCCAAATGAACTGATGGCTGTTCTGGTCTCAGCCACGCCACTTTCCTCCCATCACGAAACATCTAAGCAGTCAAATAGATCTTGTTATTTATGTTTGGGGATTGCAGCTCTCCTTGAGAGGCTAAAGTGAGCTTAAAAATCCAATTTTTCTTCAGGATAGAAGAATTCAGTTTGGAGTCATGTTTTTGTGTGAGCTTGATGCTCTCAGGCCTGGTATCTGCTTGGGATGTCTCTGGGTTTTATACTGACTGGTTTCCTTTAGTAGCTGCTGGAGGCTTTTAGGGGTTGAGCTTCTGTGGGATCTCTGTGGCCAGGCTCCAAGGTCTCTGCTGGAAAGCTGGGATCTCTGCCCTGTTTAATCCACATGCCAGCAGGCTGTGGGACCTGGTGCCAGTCCTTGGGCAATCTAGGAGGAAAGCAGGCATCCAGTCTTTGCAAAAAAAATCAGCAGAGATTCATGGGATCTAAGATAGTTCGAGTGAAACTTTGCACGGTTTTCTTGGTGCAACAAGGGTGTGAAAGGCTTCTGATCAGCTCTGCCTGGTTCTGCTACTCACATCTCCACTCAAGGAACCCTGGTACCCAGTGCTGCACTGCAAATGCAGAGCAGAGAGACAGCTTCCTGCCTTGAAAAATTGGAACTCTGGTGTGGGTTGAGCCTTCTGCATTCCAAGTGGGTCCTCTGTGTGATCTGAGTCCCTGCACTGCTCCTGTCATGTGTTATCTTTGGTCTGTGTACTGTCCTGGCCTCATTGTGACTTCTAATGCTGCTGTTAGCAGCAGGAAGCAGGACTCAGGTCATGTTCAGTATTTTCTCAGTGAAATCAGCAGATCTCCTGGCTGTGCCCCAGCCTGGCTGTTGATATGCTTCTCTCTGCTCCAGGCTAGCAGCAGCACCTGCATAGCAGTCAGCTCTGAGGTGATACCTACTGGGCAGCCCG
Source organism: Coloeus monedula (assembly GCF_965178545.1). Classification (NCBI taxonomy): domain Eukaryota; kingdom Metazoa; phylum Chordata; class Aves; order Passeriformes; family Corvidae; genus Coloeus; species Coloeus monedula. Next base: position 23,579,044 of record NC_138789.1, on the reverse strand, counting down.
CTTGGCAAATTACAGGTTGAGCAAATTAAAAGCAAATAGAAAAGGAATGGTAACGAGCAGAAGGGGTGGTTGCTGGCACTTTCTTAGGATATTTAATTCTTGGCTGATTCCTGCTATTTTTCTCCATCTTTTACACTGCTGACTTTCTTCACTTTGCTGCAGAGGGATCTCTGGATGCCTGGTGGGGCTGGATGCAGCTGTGGTGTGCTGGGCAGCCCCTGCTTACTGCACAGTGAGGTGGAGGCTCAGAGCATCACCTCTCCCTTGTGCCATCCCTGCCACACCTGGCTGCCCATTGCCACAGACCTGTGGCTGGTCTGAAATGAGAGCTCTGAAATGCCTGGGCAGAGGCACATGCCTGTTGCTGAGTCCATCTGGCAAGGGTATGAGTAGGTCTTAATTATTTTTTTGGCCAGTTTCCCTCAGAACTGAGGCTCGCATGGTGCTGTTCGTGTGTGTCTTTGTGTGTCTCCCTGCTTTGCATTTGTTTCTCTCTCTGTTCATCCCTGCTCTGTGCTGAGGGTGCCCTGCTCTTGCCCTTCCTTGTCCTGCCTCCTGCTCTCACAAGGACTGGGGACATGGTTGGGAGGGATCAAGTAAAACACTCATTTGATTTCTGCTCTGGCAGATGAAAAAGCCACATCAAAACCTGAATCAATGTGTGGGGCAATTCTGTCTGCCTTGGAGGGACCAGCAATCAATTCAAACACTCTGGTACCTCACTGGAATAATGCTAAATCCGACAAAGATTCCTGCCACCCCAAAATACGCTTCTCTCCCTTTATTTTTCTCCTCCTGCCTGGAGAGCAGAAAGAGCTTCCAGGCCACCCAAGAGTCTCTCTTCCAGAAATGAGCCCCAGTACTGGGAGTATAAAACTTTGCAGCAAAACTATAAATTCCCATGTAGTGTTTCTTATGAATTCTCCTGGATTATACTGCATGTTTTATTGATGCTTTCTAGCAAACCTGCCATTCGTGATGCAACAATCCACTCAAGCACTATCTGGGGGAAGTGTGGTGCGTTAATTTAAAAAAAAAATTTATTTCTCCTGCAGTCAGTCCTTCTTCTCCTCCCTCCCCACACAGACACTTCTGCCACTAAAGGGTATCAGAATCACCTTTATGTCGTCTATAAAACCAGGTCATTGTCAGTTCAGTCCCTCTGCAGCTGTTTCTATTCCTCTGGTCATTCAGGTGGCAGGAGCAAGATGCAGAGCAGGAGAGCTTATGGCTGGACAGATGAGCCAGGGAGACTGAGAGGCTCAGAATATAATTAGCCATGTGTTGCAGAAGGGGTGAGCAAGGTGCACAGAGATCGTGTCATTCCAAAGGTGCCGTGTGGGATTCAGAGCAGAGGTAGGAAGAAAAGGCATTCCCGAAGTCACAACAATCTTTTCTCAGTCCCTGTCTGGTGCAGGAATCCCTGTTCTGTGCTGTGGGTGGTGTGGTAATCAACAGGAGCTGAGTAAAATCTCCTGATCAGGAAAAACAACCAAAACTCTGTTGTGTGATGAAGACAGGGAGGGTTTGAGTTTGGGAGTGCCTGTTGATCCTTCTGCTGCTCCAGAGCCCCTTGAGAGTTTGCCTGCTGGGAGCTGAGGTCCTCAGGGGCCCTGGTCCTTGGCTCCTGGTCAAGAGTGGGCTGAGGCTGTACCAGAGCAGCTCTGGAGGAAGCATGGGAGTGAGTTAGATGAGAGAAGCATCTCTGTGTGTACTGCACTTGTACATCCCCTGGATGACCTGCTGGATGATCCCTGGAGGGAGCAAACAAGTGAACTGGACCCAAAATGCCAGAAAATGGCATTCTGGCTGAGCCAAGGGCTGAACTGTTTCCTTAGCAGCGAGGAGGTTGCTGTGTTGTGGGGGATAAATAGTTACACCTGAAATAATGCTCATAGATTTCCAGGCATTGATCCAGCTTGGCTTGCAGCTCTTGTGCCTGGGAAATAGGGTTGAATGGTTATAAAAGGTATAAATTACTTTAAATTAATCATTGATTTAACCTGTCTCTCCAGAAAGTGGGATCATCGTGCTGTTGAATCAGGAATAAGCTGCAGTTGCATAAAGAACTATTTGAAAAATGCACATACTCAGTACTCTGGCTTTCTGCTCTTTCTGTGAAACACACACCATTTCCCACTGAGATGAGTAGGTGTTGTACAAGCCCCAGCAGCGAGCAGAAAATCTCACAGGGAAGTGCCAGTGCACTTTCAATCCACCCAGCACCAAATTGCACCCATTTGAACAGCAGAGGAGCCAGCAGAAGATTCCTCCCTGCTGAGTTAGGGATAGGGAGAGCATTTGCCTCCAATTTTATAAAACGGGGTTAATTGTGACAAACACCCAGGCAAGCCTGTGATCCTTCTGTGCCTGGGGATGCCCTGAATTTCCTCATGGTTGAGCTGGTGGTAAAAGCGTGGAGAGAGAGAAGATGTTGAGCCCTTGGTAAGGGGAAGCTTGTCAGGAGGATGGAGGCCTTGGAGAAGATGCTGGGGACTGTCTGATGAGCTTCTTCCCTGCCAAAGCAGTGCTGACTTCTCTTGTGGGCAGCCTGGGAGCTGGGGGAGCAGAGGAGGAAGGCTGGGGCACACACAAGAAGTCCCCCCCAATAATTTTATTGGAGGAAAGATGATGGCAAGGTGATGGCTAGACTAGAAACCTTGCTAAGGGAGCAGAAAGAAGCAATAAGGGAAATGCTTAATTATTTACAGAATTTTGTAAAGATGTGTCAAGTCACTGAGCTGCTGCACTTAATGAGGTAGCAGCCATGAGCAGGCTCCTTTCAGCACTCCCTGAGAATGCTCCAGGCCTTTGTCTTGGGTGCAAAGAAAAACACACATCAGCTGAAAGCTCTCCCCGAGGTACCTAATGAGGTGCCCCCTGTTAGCTGAGTCTCCAGAGCTGCCTCTGTGTGTGCTCCCAGCCTGTGCCATGCACAGTAAAACTGATGCATGGTGCTGCCAGCACAGGTCAGTCCCTAACTGGAAAGGGATGGGAGTGTGCAGAGTCAGACCCCGAGAAGGGATGAGGGAAGCAAGTCTGCATGGAAAGCAGCAGCAGTCATTAAGAAGGGGGTTTCTTTGGTGGAGAAACACTCTGTGCTGGCTGGGCAGGGGCTGCAGGTCAGAACTGCAAAGGAGCACTCAGTAGAAGCTCAGATCCCCATCCCTGTCTCTGAGGAGGCAGGGAATGTTCAGTCCTCATCTTACCAGCAAGCCAGGGGAATGCTTCCATACCCCCTTTCCTCTTTCAGAGCAATTAATGATCAATTAAAGAGCACATATGAAAGATGAGGGGGGATCTTGTGTTCAGAGGAGACTATTTCACTCCTTTTACATTATCACAGAAACAGTCTTCCAGTGTCTTTCAATCAGTTGGGTTTATTAATTTTTCTTTCTCTTCCTTTAATCATGTTTGCAGCATCTCAGGCTTTTCAGAAAACAGCTGGCAAGTTCATCCGGTGTCCAAACATATTGCAGTATTTTTAGGGCAATCTCTCACTTGCTGGGTGTGAGAAATAGTTGCAATCCCACCCTGGCTTCATTAGGTCCTGCAAATCTTTCCCCAGCAGCTTGCTTTAGCACTAACCACGTCCCTCAGCCAAGCCAGTGCCAGCCAGGCTTTCTCTCCCAGATCCAGTTTCTTACTCTCAGCCTGAGCTGCTGGTTTTCTTATTGCACAGTTTGGTCTTCAAGATGTTGGATGCATGGACTACTTTTTTTCCAGTTTGATTAAAATGGTGGTGAATAATTCTAGGCACCACTTCTACTGTCCAAAAAAAAAGATAAACAGTGACTCCTCACACAGACAGGTTAAGTTTCCTTACTCTCTTTTTCCACATGATTTAGTGTGAAAAAGTGTGAAACCCTTTATCTTCTGCAGACCTTACAGAGTGCTCAGCTGGTGGCTGCCAGTCCCCTGGGCAGTGGGATGGGGTGGGATGTTCACAGTATCTTTGCAGTTGTGCTGTGTCTCTGGATGCTGCACAAACTCTGGGAAGCCTCCGCACCTCAGTTTCCTCCTGTGCCAGATGTGTGTATCACCATTCCCCTGTGCTCTTTGAGACAGAAATCCCTTACATCTGTGTGTATATGCAGCACCTGGCACATAAACACACATTGGGTCCTTGAGCTCTGTGGAAGGGCTGAAATGTCAGTGTTACAAAAAGCAGACTGAAAGGTGATGAGGGAAGGGATGTGTGGCTGTGACCACATCTGTGCTGCTGGAAAAGTGCTCCTGGTAAATCAACATCTGCTTTCAGTAGCACTTTATGGTTTCTCAGCTCCACACATCTTGCTAAAGAGTATGTCAGATTTAATCAGAAATTCACATTATCGTGGTAGTGATGATAGCCGAGCGTCCTTTATTTAATTCTGGTCTGAATCAGTCTGCTGGGTGAGGAGTTAGCAGGGTCTCACTGATGCTCAAGGCAGCTCTTCCCTGCCTGCACTGTCTGCATGTGGGATAGGAGAGGGAAATAGTGCAATTTCAGCAACTTACAAAATTAAAAAGCACTAAACAGTGTCTCCAGAAAGGTGTCTCTGTCTGGCTCCTGTCCTGCCCCATCAGTTATTCACTCAGCTGTAGCAGGCGAGCAGCACTTCCCCATATCTGCTGGCAGAGTTACAGGTTGGTGGTACTCATCCAGATCCCTCTTGCTCCAAACCCACAGGCACAACACCGCCTGGCATGTCTTTGGAATGGCCTCACAGGAGAGAGGTACATTTGCTAGCTCACTGCTTTATGGATCCCATCACTCTGTAAAGGTGTGGTGAAACAGGAGCCTCTGCTGTGTGCCTGCTGCATAAAAGAAAAGGTGACTGCACTTTGCAGGAGCTGGAACTTGTCTGACTTGGGGTACCTCACCTCTCTCTTCAGCTACTGTAGATAAACCTCTGCAAGAGTTATAGGATCACAGTGCTGCTTTCTGCTGAGGATCCAATTCCAAAGCCTGCTGGGTTAATCATGTATGAGCTGCCATAGTTTTCATAGCACATAATTATCCTGGGATTTCTTTTACTGTTCTGGATCCTGCTCTTGCAGGATCCATTAGTGGCACGTCTACCACATGCAGCAGACCTCAAACCTGTGGGAAGCAGTTGCTCTCTACAGACCAGTGGGTGGTTATGGGGACTTGAGGGGGCTGTGACTCTCTGTGTCCACTACAGGCAAACACAGGACTTCTGGTCTGTGGTGTCTGAGGGCTGAATCCCTCCTGCCAGCAGGTACTTGGAGGGAGAGGAGAAGCTGCTCACTGTGTCCGCTGATGATGCTGGGAGGGCGATGTAGGAATGGAGAGGCAGAAAGATTAAGTGTATTAGGAGAGAGGCTATGTGGCAGAGCTAATGAGTCGGAGTCAAGTGTTTTAAACAGATGCTTCCCCAGGCTCTGTGTAAAATAAAACTTGTGCAGGCACAAAGGTGCCAGGCAGGGTTTGACGTGATGACCTTATAACCACTTCACTGAAGGATGTGATTAATGACCTGTGCTCGGTCATGGTGTAACTTGATATCCCACACTGAGGTGGCAGACAGCTGCTCTCCACCAGAGGGTAAATATTCACAGGGCAGCGTCCTGCAGACCTTGTTCACAGCCTTCTGAAGTCACTGCAACCACTTCCATGAAGATCTGTGGGATCTGGATAAGCCACAGAAGAATCCAAACAGTTCTTTATGCTCTCTGCAGTTGAGGAGATAAGATACTCATCGAAAAGCTTTTCAGACCTTCACATAAGCGACCTTCCAATTCTGATCTTTAACTCTCACTTAATCCTTGCTTATTTTGCTGCTCTGAAGAGCTAAGGACTCACCTTAAGAAGTATTCTGTTATACTGTAGATCAAACCATGGGAGACCTGAAAGTTTTTGCAAGCCACAAAAACTTTTAACAGATCACACCTGTGTCCAAGCTGTTAGATATTTTGAAGGGACATGGACTCTATCACCCTGACATTGCTTTTCTGCTTGTATTTCCAGGTCCTAATCATCCTTGTAGACTGTGTGCTGCCTTGTAAAGCCTCAGCCCCTGGGTGAAGATGGTTGGATGAGAACCAAAAGCATCAGCACTCTAAGCACTGACAGACTGATCAAGGGCATGTCTCCTCTTCAGACAGAAACACCATCTGTTCATGATATTGAATCTGACATCCCTCAAAGCTAGATTTTCCAGGAATCCAAACTGGCGACAGTAACATGATTTGTGGTGCTGGTAATTAGTATCTCTTGTGGTCTGGCATGCTACAAGTTGACCATCAGGTGGATGTAACAGGCACAAATTAAGTTTCTTTCTGTTGGCTCACAAAACAGCATCAGATCGGTTCCAAAGGGGGTTTTGTCTCCACGTCCAGGGACAGGTTGAATGTGGAAAGCTGTAATCCCTCATTTTACCCATAGTATCTTTGCCTGCTTCCACTGGGAAATAGATTCTGTTGGTCTAAATCACCATGTGGCTGCTTTTCCCCATGGGGATGAGAGAAATGAACATATTTGCACCTGAGGCACCTGAGAGCAGTCAGGCTCTGATGTTGTCCATGGCTCAACAGGGCAGCAGTATCTTGCTCAAAGGGGTACTGGAGTGCCTGGATGGACAGGAAAACACTGTGGGTGGGACAATGGATCCCTGGGTGGATTTGGTTCCCAAGACTGAACTCATGTGGTCCACCATCCGCAGTCAGAGGATGGCACAGCTGGCTGGCCTCTCCCTGTGTGTGGGGCTCAGCCCCAAGAATGGTTATTGTTTCCTCTCAGGTTCCATCATCTTTGTTTTCCTTCATTATCAAAATTCCACTGCTGGTTTGTGATGCATATTCCCAATAACAGAGCATAAATCCTCTTGGAAGGACAGTTCCTTCTTCACGTGGTGCCTCCAGTTTGGGGCCTGACTCTGTTCCCATGTACATCAGTGGTTCTTGTGGTGACACCCAAAAGCAGATCAGATGTGTTGGTGTATTCTTCCTGCAGTAGAAGGGAAAAATAAGGAAAACTATTATAACATGTAACATCCAATGTATCATCTCTAACATATGAAGCACATTCTGATTTCAGTTTATGAGGAGCAGACAGTCCTTCAAATAAAATCTCTACCAGCCCTTCTTTTAGAGAAGATGTAACACTGAAGTGTGTGATGAACAGCATTTGAAATGATGAAGTGGAGTTTGGGCTCACTGTGTGGTTTTGTCTCTTCCAGATCAACTGCACTTTGGTGTGATCTGGCTGGCAGAGAGAACCACGATGTGACAGAGGAGGATGAAGTGGGTGTTTGCCTCCTGGGTGAATAAAACCACATAACTCCAGGCCTTCTCTTCCAATGATGCTGCTTGCTAATTAGACTGTCAGTGGGAACCTTTGAAAATTACACAGAGTAGACATAATCCCCCCTGCAAAGTAATTAAAAATATTTGCCCCTCGCTGATAACTGACCCACTGATTTCCTCCTGTTTGAGAAAGCTTTATAAAAAATTACTGAGCTGTTTGTGTAACAGGACAGCCACTTGCACAGATGTTTCCTGTCCACTAACCTTTCAGTGTTGTGAGAAGATGTCATAGGAAGGAGAAACTTGTTTGAAATTCCAGAAGCCTGTTTAGTTTGTTTGGTTGGTTGGTTTTTTGTGTGATGGGGAAAAAGTTATCTCCAGATTATTTAAAAACCCATAACAAACCACAGAAGTGTTCCAGTAGACCAGCAGATCAGAGGCTAGAGGCAAAGCTTTAGTGATGCTGGACGTCAGGCTGGTGGTACTAGCTGAGATCCCCACCTGTCCAGGGCCCAAATCCCAAGAAGTGTGGCATGAAGACAACTCTTTACACCTTTCTTAGGCTGTCTTCCAGCACTGTTACTTGAACCCTGCTCTGAGGGGTTTGATGTACAGCATGAGAAGCTCTGGGCATGGGAGCATAGGTTGATGCAATCAGGGACAGCTGGCCCAGATGCTTTGGTCACAAAGACAGTGCTGCTCATGGTGAGAGAGCTCCCAGGAGGAAAAAAGTAGGAATCATCCCTGCTGAGATGCACCGAGTACATTGGAGGTTGCGCTTGTCCTGAGGGAGACTGGGCATGAAGCGTGGCTGCCAGGTCTCTCTGATCAGAAAAGCCAGTTTGGGTCCATATTCACAAAAGACAAAAGTTTCATCCCTGAAATGAGAAAAGCCATATGGGACTATGTTAAAAAATCTACCTTACCTATTATTCTGCCTGAACAGCTGTCAGTATCACAGATTAGGAGGACAGTGGCAAACCTAGAGCAGGCTCTCTTCCTCAGGTCATTCCCAGTGCTAACATTGTGTGCCTGGAGCTGCAGCTGGTCTTGTGTTTGATGGGTCCAGCTGTGTCTGCGTTTTGGGCCCGAGCACATTAATACTGGTGTTGTCCACAGTAGAGTCTTGTGATTTTAATTACACAATGTACAGGGAGGTGCGTCCTTCATGGGTTTAAATCTTCTGCATAGTAATTTCACAGCTGCCTCTAGGAATGACAAATACTAAATTTTTTTGCCTCCTTTTTGATATTATAGACACATAAACATTGCAGAAATTGGCATTTGCCTCGTCTGAATTTCCAGAGACAGCACAGAACACAGAACCACGAGCCGGTGAGGATCCTGCCGTAGTGCAAACTTTCACACAGACATGGTGGCATTTAGAGTTGGTTTGGAGCAACAGCAGGTTCAACCTGGCATTTCCTTCCCATAAGAAGCAATTAAACTGTAAACTCACAGAGAGGTGCCAGATCTGGAGACCTCAGGGAAATCTGCAGGGGGATGTTTCTGCTGTGACCTTTGTCTAATGATCTTATTAAGGGCCACAAACTCCCCGACACCCTGTGTCTCTGATGGGCACGGTCCAGCAGGCAGCAGCACGGGCTGTGCAGTGTGGTCCTGTTGTGCTGAGGGATTGAGGCTGCTGGCCTGCTGCTGCTCTCATGAATGCTGCTTATGTGCTTTCTCTCAAGTACTAGTCCCAACCAAAATCCTTTGAAACTTCTACGGAACATTCTCACTCTTCCCACCCTTTTTTAGTCCTTCTTGCATGGAGAAAAACCTCACATAGCCAGTGTGATATCTAAGGGCTTCATATTGTGGCAGTCACCATGCTGACCTGCTTCAGGGCAGGAGGAGGTGGCACTGAGGCCCAGCCTTGGTGGGTGCAAGAGCACCTGAGATGGATTTCTTAGGGCTGAAATCAGAGTCAGGAAGTGACAGTGGGAAAAGACAAGCAGGCAATGTTGCCTCACATTCAGAAATTTCTGACTTCAGCTAATTTCTGGATTCAGCAGAAGCTGGGAACAAACAGTTTCTCCCAGAGGAATATTATTTCTAGTCAGCACAGGGTTGGGATCTTTCCTCTAAAGAAGGCAGGGCTTCCCAGTTCCTGGCAAGTTTGAAGCTAGAAACCATCAGTCTGGCAGAACCCCCTTGGCAAATCATGAATGCTCATGAGCTATCAAAGCTCTGCAAGGAAATGAATCTGCTCTGATTTATACCAGTGGGAAATCTAGCCTTTAATTTTAGTTCTTGAATTAGCAGTTGTTTTAATCACATGAATGCAGTCTGCCAGTTGTCAGGGCCACATATGCGAAACACAGAATTACTGCTTCAGTGGAGCCCAAAATATGTAACGTTTCAGTACAGCCTTTTTTGGGGTTTATGGGCCATTAAGGAGAAAGTGTAATGGAGAGTCATGTAACAGCCAAAGGGAAGCAGGAGCAGCCTTCTTCATCTTTTTTTGTGCAATTAGGGAACAACTGACAGGTCATTCAGTATTAATTGGCCCCCTTGGATGCTATTACACAATGTGAGAGCAATGGGCTCGAATCAATGACCCTGACAGCCACTGTTCCTACATAAACATGCCTTATTGGACTGTTCCCGCTGGACTCTGGGGAGGTACACCAAGAATGAGTTCAGCCACTCTGGTTTTCTACCCAGCAACAGTCAGCAAACACGAAACACCAATTCTGCCACATGTGGAACTGTCTCTCTCAGAGGTGCCAGGGGGAGATTTCCTCTACCAAATCTTCCATTGTGCACTCTCTCATCACTTTTCTGGTAGGGTTGAGTACACTGAGCCATTTTGAACTTCATGTTACAGGTCCAGGGAATCCCTAGAGGAGACGCTGCATCTCTGGAAAGGTCTGAAATGAGATTTCAGTTATTTCTTTCTAGAAGCCCAGGCAGTCAACACATCTGATTAGTGCTGCTGTTCTGATACCCTCCTGCCCTCTTGCTCAAGCCATGCAGTGTGCTGTTGGCATTGCTGAAGCTAAGGAGAAAACAGAGCTGTCTTCCTCAACAGAGACTGAACCCCTTTCTGCAAAGTTTGTTTTTGCTTGAATTTCTAGGATGACCTCAGAGGTGAAATGCGATATGGCACAGTAGAGGATGCTGCTGTATTAAGAATCCTCAGGCTGAAGTGGTGCCTGGAGAATAGAGAGGAGTGTTCATTCCTCCTCAGTGATTTCTCTCCTTGACCTTTGTTTTTCACCGCCTCTGTTACCTTTCTCGTCTCTCTCTCTCTATCATGAAAGCAACAATCTGAAAGAGAGGGGAGCATGATTAATGTTCAATCAGCTCCAGCCTGGTTCATACAGGATTCTTCGGCAATAAATTGGAGAAGAGCCTCTGCTCAGCTGTCAGTGGCAGCAGCCAGGCTGGTTACAGCAGTGTGGGCATGGAGAGCAGACGAGGACATTTGAGTGTCAGCACCTCTCAAGCTCTGGAAGAATTATCTATACTTCGTCCAGTGCACAGCTAGCAGTTTGCCACGTTCCCTGTGGTCACAAACTCTGCAAACAGACAGAGATTGGCCTCTTAATATGGGAGTTAAGATTTGGCTGTGCTTGCAACAGGGTCTAGCACGAGGCATGGTTTTAGACCAAGCACCTCTAAGTGTACCACAGATCTGACTGCTAGTTTGAAATATTAGTTGTACATCTGGGGATGGGGTTTTTTTTGTTTTTTCCAGCACCTCCCCACACCCTGGACGTTGCAGCTCTGGAGGTCCTGTCTCAGTACCTCTCACAGCAAAGAGTCTCCGCACGCATCCCTCCGGCATCCCCCCACCATCCAAAGGCACCACACACAGGTAGTATATATATATTTTTTTTTTTTTTTTTTTTTTTTTTTATTCGTTACGTGCGTTTCAAACCTTTGAGAGATCCGTGCCTCGCAGCAGCATCGGCGAGCCCGCATCCTATCTCCTGGCATTTGGCCGTGTCTCCCTCTCTCCCCGCGGCCGCCGCGCTCCGTTCTCCGCCCCGGGGCCGCCGGAGCGCGGCTGGGGCTGACCCTCGGCGGAGATGCGCTCCCGGCTTTTTCCACTCCCTGAGGGGAAAAGGGGCTGTTCTGCTCCGGGCACCTCTGTCAGCTGAAGGGGGCGGGAGCTGTAGCCTTGAAGTAGAAAAGGAAGAAGGAAAAGCAGCGGGGAGAGGGTGAGCGGTGCCGGACAGCGGTGGGCGGTGGGCTGAGCCTCCTGGGCACCGCGGGCTCGGGGAGGAGGAGGAAGGAGAGGATGCTGCGGGGCAGGGATGTTGCGGCTGAGCACCCATCTGCCTAAGGAGAACAACATCGTCCTCCGAGGGGAAGGAAGAAAGTCGGGGGAAAGCGGCCGAGCTCGCACAGAGCCCGCTGAGCTCTCCCCGGGACTGCCCGCCTGACACCCCAGCAAAGTTTCCTGAGCTCGGTGACGAGAGGGGAGGAGAGATGTGAGATCCTTCTCCCCCCAGCGCACAGCTGGGCTTCCAGCCCCGGTTCTGCTGGGACTAGCCATGGCTTTGTCATCCCCGACTGAAGAGTGAAGGGGAGACCCGGGGCACCCGCTCCCTCCATCGCCTTCCCTGTCTCCACGCTCCAGCCCAGGTAAGTGTCCTCCCCTTCCAGACACCGAGGCTCTCTCTGGCCCTGCCAGAGAGTTTCCCAGGACTCTGCCCAGGAAAAAAAAAAAAGTCTTGTTCTTCTCCTGATAGCTAAACGTCGTGTACCTGTGCGTTTGTGAGGCTGCCTGTGTGTGGGGTGGTTGTAGCTGTCTGACTGCAATTTCTGTTTGCTGATCACTGTCATTATTGTTCTGTGCCATCACACTCCTGGAAAGGAGACTCATCTGGGGTCTGTCAAATATTTTGGTTGTGCTGCTGCAGTGAGATGGTATGGAAGGATGACAGCTCAATTTCTCTCCACTACAACTAAGAGGGGAGCATGCTTAGCTGTACGTGCTGCTGCTGCTGCTGCTATGGCTTTAAATGATGCTCCTAAAATGCTGGCTGAATATGTCAGTATGCCCTTCGAGCTCTCACAGATATGGATGAAAGTCTCTCTTTGTCCTGAGAGGATAGGGAAGGGTGGACATTCCCCTGGAAGGAATCATTAGAGCCTCTGGATTTCCATCACACCAGCTTGAGTGTGCAGCTTTTCTTTTTGCATAGCAGTGCTCACAGTAGTGCATTTCAAGCTGAAATACTGTTTGCAGAAGAAATCTACACTCTAACTGATAAGAAAAGAATCTGTTTCAGACAAAGAGCCCAAAGAGAACTTTTTCCACTCCCGATGGAACAGAAGTAACTCATTTTACATAGACTAATTTGTCTGAAAAGTTGGTCATTTTTTAAGCCATTGATTTTGCTGTAGTGGAAGGTAAAAGCTGCCAGATATCCTCAGGGAGGTCAGCAGTGGGAGCTGAACCCACATCAGCCTGTTCTTGTGGCTGAGAAGGGGATGGAGAAGCATCAGCCTGTGCTTTAGGAGATGACAGAAGAGCAAAGATGCTTCTGTTGTACATGGCAATCAGAATAAACACGGACTTTATGTTGTTGTGGGGCCTTATTAGGTAGAGGATAGCGTAAGGCATTCTGTGGCTTTGGTTTGTTTTTTGCTTTATCCTCCACTGCTCTGTTGGCTTTCTCATCCCTATGTCATCTGGTTTTCTAACAGGAATCCCTTGTGTGTAATCCCTGATGTTTTATATGGAGACCAAGACAAAACAACCAGTGATCTACTTTCTAAATGTTCCTGGTCCAAACACACTGTCTTCTGCATGCTGTTGGTCACCTTCTGGTGTGTGTGCAGATCATGTCCTAGCCCTGCAATCATGCTTGACTTCCAAGATCTTCTGCCCCCAAGCTGATGGGAGAGGTTCCAGGCAGGAATCTCCAGTGAGTCCGTTGCTTTCTGCTGGGGAGGGTCCATTACCCCATGTAGGTGCTCCGAGCAAAGAGGAGGGGAAAGAAGTTTTGCCTTGGACATAGCACAGCCAGAACACTTACAGTGCAGCTATAGAGAGGGTGTGACAAGCCCCAGAATTGCTCACACAGTTTAGATGAGATCTCAGCCCTGACTCCTTTCTTCCCTTGACACTTGCCAGGAGAAAGCAGGGGCTGTTTCCTGAGCCTGGGCACAACCTGTCAGGTGTCTTAGGGGGGCCCAAGGAGTAGCCAATGCCTCCTCCAGTCAAGCTGCAGTGTGAGAGGTCTCAGCCTTTATGTGCCACATCCCTATTTCTCTACTGTAGATCTGGTTTCCCTCCTTCTGGGAAGGCACCAGGAACGCCTGGGAAGCTGATGGTGATTGTACCCAGTGTGAGCCCAGCTGGATTATTCTCCTGTGTCACTTATCCTTCTAGAGTGGAGCTGTGGTTCTCTTTTACCTGCTGGGGTGAGCTGTCCTTGGATGAGCCGCCCGATTTATCATTGCCAATGGTGCCTGAACAAGCCCTCTTGTCCCACTCCTCCCCTCACAGCCTGGGGAGGTCCAGTGAGGATTTTGCCCAAGCTTCAGCCCCTGTGCTCAGGGATCTGTAATGATGAACAAAAATTACCAGGCAGAGAAAATGAGCTACAAGGGACCATGCTGGGTGCTATTGCTGCAGCCTTGAAAGCAGCCAGAAACCAGCAGGGTCTCTTTGGAGTGGCTACAGGTGCCCCCTGACAGATGGGATGGGCAACAGGTTGAAGTTGCTCTTGAAAGTCTCAGTAGCAGCTTGACCTCTGGTGATGCCTTGCCCAAGAGCAGAAGCAGCTGGCTTATTTTGTGTCCTGCTGGAGCCCAGCTGCCTGGCTCTTCCAGGAGGGAGAATTTGTTCAGACTGGAAGCAGGTGAGTGCTGAGAATCCAGGAGGAACAAAGCTGATGGAGTGAATCTGTGATGTTTTTTAAGCACAAGAAGCCACACAGAGCCCTGTGAGCACTTTGCAGTGGGAGAATGTGGGGCAAACCAAGGGAAACAGCCACACTGGGGTGTCTGCAGCCTCTGTGTTCCAGAGGTTCAGACTGGCATCTGCAGGATCTGTTCTGCAGTTTGTGCATCTGTATCTTTAACCAGAAGCTATCTTGCTGCTGGTCCAGGGCTGGTGAAGGAGACAGAATCAGGGCTCCAGCTCACACCAGCATGCCGGGGTTCCCAGGCAGAACAAAAGGACACTGCTAGGGAAACATGCACATGTGTTAGCCTGGCTAATGGAGAAAATGCCCTTTCTCTCTCACACACTCTCAGTATCCTGAAAAATCTTTGCCTGCTGAGAGACCCCTCCCCAGTCAGGCATCCCCAGATGACGAAGCATTTAATCCTTTTGAAGCACCTGTCCCTGTCAGCTCCAGCTGATGTCTCACTGAATAGGAACTCCATTGAAAGTTGACTGCTGCATGCATTCAGGTCTAAATAAAAGCCCAAGCCAAGGAAATGAGATATGACACCCGATAGAGCAGCAGAGAGCTTTGCCTCAGCTGGAGGTGCCAGAAAATTTTATAACCTGGGAAAAAAGTTGAAAATGCCCGGCTGATCCCACTGGCATGTTTCAGTGTGATGGGTGATGGCTTATTATTTGTTGGTTTGTGGAGATTTTTTTTTATTTAATAGCTACAGAGTGTTGATAGCACAACAGAGATTCTTGGCTCTTGCCATAGAAACTGAGCAGTATCAGTTTTTCACTGACAACAGTTTTGAAAGGGATTTGACAGGAGAGGAGAGAAGAAGCTAGGGAGCTAGGCGAGGAGCAAGGAAGAGCAGACTGCTGTTGTTTGCAATCAGGCTGGGAAGAGACATGCTCTCCTGCCTGTAAAATCAAAGACATCACCAGCAAACTGCTGACAAATTGGCTGCTGGCAATTTGACTTCCCAGCAAGTACGGCAAACACAAAGCCAGCTCCCATCACATCCAATAATCTCCTTCATGGAGAAGCTGCTACTGTCAGTCAGGGCTAAGTGTTACTGCCTTGGGTCCTAGACAGATCCCCACATGGGCTCTTTTTCAACTTCAGCACCTCAGTTTTGCCTCCATCCTGGAGGTGATACTGCTTGTAGAGGTTTGAACCTTGTAGAAGTTTGGGTTTGTGGTTGCTGAGGCAAACAAGGTTCCCAGTCCCCTTTCTGTGGGGTCTCCTGTGATCACACTGAAGATGGTGAGATGCATGGTAGAAAACATGGTCTAGCTGACAAAACACTCACATTTGCTCCGTTTTATTAGAGACTTGTGTGACTGACAGGGTGTCATTCTGCATCTGTTGATGGCATTTGTGTCACCGAACATCCACATGTTATCTGCTCGAGTCGTCTCCAAGATTGCCTCTCTAGTCAGCTCAGCCCTCTAGTATGGACATCTTTTGGGGATGTTCTGGGTCATCTTCTGTGACCTTTTATTCTCCACTGGTTGGAAAGGCAACCTGGATGACTCGTTTCAATTGCTGGACAACTGAGACATGGAACAAAGAGTCCCCCTTTCTGTCACAATTGTGGACCATTACCCATTCAAAAATATATCTACCTCATATTGCAGTGAGGGATGTTCAGGGCTGTGCTGGATTCTGTTGTCATTTTGGGCAGGTGTTGTGTGGGTGGTGACAAACACTGTGAGACCAGCTGCAGCACAGGCTCTGGCCATCGCATGCTTGGATTCATTTGGGCATCATCCACATGGATAGCAAAGGACATGGAGCACACTGGGCTCCATGCTCCAGCCTGAGGGTGACCACGTGTGACCACTACAGTCAAGGAGAGCTCAGCCTTGAAAGAAGGCTTGGATTGGTGCTTAGTTGCTGGCACCAGCAAACCTGGAGAAGATGCTGGTCACCAGGAATGGTGGGGAAAAGGTGCTTTGGTTCAGTGCTCTAACAACTGATTCTTCATTCTTCTCCAGGATCTCAAGGTAACAGGAGACTGGAACTGATCTTCTCAACACAGCATTCACCCTGTGAGGACTGAAGTGACCTCCAAGACTCTTCCCAGCATGTTCAGTGAAAAGAGCAGTGGCTCTTTGTCCCAAAAACCCACCCAGAAAAAGACCCGACCCCAGGGCCTCCCCTCCCCTGCTCTCTGCTGCGCCTGTGGACTCTGCATCATGCTAGCAGGGATCAACATCACTTTAGTGGGAGCATTTGCCTTTGGGACCTTCCTCCCTGTGAACAACCCTCCCATCATCATTGGACCCATCTTGTTGGTGGTGGCCTTCACGTTCTTCGGTGCCTGCTGCATCTGCAGCCGGAGGCCCCCAGCCCACGGGGCCCGGAAATCCAAGCCAGGTTCTAACATCGGCCTCATCAAACCTGGCAACACAGCCTTTGAAATTGAAACCAGCGAGCACACGGTGCAGGACACCACTGCTGTCCAGCTGAGCCCCACCAATTCCCCCATCTCCTCCAAAAAGTCCACACCGGTTCATGAGAACACCAAGACCTGCAAACTCTTCACAATGGAAGGCAACGGGCCAGTGGCCAAATACACCACAGGAGGAGAGGCCATACAGCTCAACCTGCCCAGGGACCTGGCCACATCCTAAACCTGGGCAAAGCTTTTGTCAGCAGCCAGCCAAACCTTGCAATGGGTGAGCTGGAAAGGTACCATCAGTCAGAGGTGTGGGGAAGGTGCTTGTGAAAAGCCAGCAGACAGTCGGGTCTCTCTGAGCTACTTTAAGGGAGATGGATGCAACAGCAGAAAAAAAAAATAAAATCCAGGTTTTTGCTGAAAAATGCTCATTATACGGTTTTAAAAGGAAAACTGATAATGATGCTGCTGTGAAAAGATGACTCTCAGTTCCTGGAAATACGCTGCCATTTCTGGGGAGCAGATAGAAAGAGGGGAATGAATTAATTTGTCTGACACAATGTGGAAATGTGACAGTTGGAAGGAGAGGCTACATGGGACTGACAAATGACAGCTCTTTCTTCTCAGAAGTGAAGCAATTCTTGGACATAAAAGAAGCAGGAATGCAGTAAATTACAGCTTGCTGCCACTCAGTCACAAGAAGATTTCAGCATTTTTAGTGCCAGACCTTTTGGCAGTAGGGACAAAGCAATGTGTTTGCTACTGAAAAGGCAGTATGAAACCATCTCCCCTCGGCTGAAAATTCTTGTCTCATCTTGCCCTCATTTGGGTGGTTTTACTGCCCATTCTAAGAGAAGGAACCACAAGGATCACAATTAGCACTGGTATTTTCCTCTCTTGGTAATGAGTTTGAGCTGCAGCTGTGCTACTCCTCACAGTATATTTCTTGGAAGATCGGTCAGGCTGAACCCTTGGGGATAAGCTCCTGGGGTAACCAGAGACTAACAGGAGCCAGCAAATTAAATTTTTGGGCCATGATTATGTATTGAGTACCAGGCAACTTCTTTCCCATGTTTTTGTGGAAGGTTGGCGTGGGACACACCTTGGGGCAGGGCGTAGATAACTGTATGGGCTTCAGAATAGCTGTGCTGGAAGGTGGTGACTGTACCTCCTTGCCTGAAGGGACTGTGAGATCCATCACCCAGGAGTGGATCCTTGCTGCAGGAAATGGGCTGCTCAGTGTGCTCATGGGCTTGCAAAGCAGTGGGATGAGTTTACAGAAGAGAATTTATCAAGAGCTGTTCCAAGCAAAGACACCCCCTCTGCCCCAGAAAGACCCTAATCTGATGGAATAGTGCTGCAAAGGATTTGTGTTCTTCTCTGGGTTACTCTGGCTGGGAACACAGTGCTGTGCTGATGGGCTTTGCCTCTGACTCCTGTTCACATGTGGGATGTGGGACCAGTGTGGGGAAGGACAGCACTGCTAGGCAGGACCTGTGTGTGAGGAGGCAGCAGCAGGAGAGTGGCTATCAAGTAGGAATGGCTGCACAGGTCCTCTGTTCATGGAAACTCTGTATTTTAAACTAAGTTTTTGGGACTTTGAATGACAAGGAAGTCGTCTGGACCATACTCCACTGACTCCGCTACAATGGCCCAGCTAGCCCAGAATCCAGTTTCTAACAAGGCTGAGAGCGAGGTCTGGAGTAGAACATAAAGACAGGGGAAAACCAGGATGTTGCTTGCCCAAAGTGCTTTCCCAGCTTCCAATGTGCTATTGCTTAGGAGCTTCCTGAGCTGGAAGTGGTGCCTGTATGTAGTAGCCCTGAATGGATTTATTCTCCATGAAATAATCCATTTGCACCTTGACTGTCTGTCAATCCTCATCATTTGTGATCCTGCAGCAGAGAGCTGCACACTTTGGCTTATTTTCATCCTGCATTCTACTACCTCCCTTTGATGCCCCAAATTTCCCAGGTTAGAAGGGTCAGCAAAAAGTCCATGCCCTCACCACCACTCAGGTTTCCTGAGATGTGTTTTCCATGCCACGTTCCCTTCAGTCATCTCCCTCTTACAGTACTTTACATCTCCTGTAGCCACAGGGAGGTATTCAGCCCAGCATCAGCTGCTTGCTTGGCTGAGGACGACACAGCCCTGAGGCTTTAGCCATCAGAAATGTGTGTGGAGAGAGGTGGGAGGGTTGAAGGGGAAATGCTGAGGGAGAGAGAGGGGTTGTGGCATGGCCAAGGCTCCCCTGTGCCACCAGCTACCTCTGTGAGGCCAGGCTGTGAGAGCCACATGGATGCTGTGCCATGGACCACATGTGGTCATGAGGGAGCTGGAGAGAAAAGCCACGGTGCTGTACAGGTCATGCAGGAGGTGTCCTGGTTGCTCTGGGGAGCCACTGGGCAGCTGATGGTCCCTGCATGAGCCCAGGTAGGATGACAGGTAGTCAGCCTGACTTGAAATAATTCCTTGACGAAAGGTTAACCAAACACTCAGTCTTAATGTGAGCCCCTGAGTGCTCCAGCTGTTTGCTGCCTTCGACAGCTCCTTCTCCACCAAGGAATTATATCTGTGGTTTTAGCAGGGCTGGTCTATACTGATTAGGAGGAGAAGGAGAAGAAGCAGGTTTGGGAGAAGGATGTTTGTGTGGGCTTGGGTAGATGTGGGCTCAAGTTCCCATGCGAATATGGTTACTGCAGGACTTCTCTTGGAGCACTTGGAGCCAAAAAATTAGTAAAATCAAGTTATAACCATACAACTCCTTTCTTTATTCGCTGAAGCCTTGAAAGCCAAGTCTGGAGAGCATCCTGAAATCCCTCCTTACCACAGCTGCCCTGTGAAGTGCTACCAGAGATGGATAATACAGTGGCTGACCAAGAGATGACAACCAGCAGAGCTGGTACCTGGGCAGGCAGAGGGCTAGGACCAGTGAGATGCTGATCCCCTGGTGTGGTGGGCCTGCCCACCAAGCTGTGACCCCAGCTGCCTGCCTGCCCAGCAAGGTGGTCATGAGGACGTCTGCTGCCTTCCTGCTCTTGCCTTTTTCTGTCTTTTGTAGTTTCCATGTCTGTCTGTTCACCCCCATGATCAGCTGTGACTGATGTTGTGAATCTCGTGCCTCCTTGTGTAGTGGGAGATAGAGAGAGTCCCTTGTTCTCCAAGTCAGCATTTCTGGTGTGAGTATTTTTTTAAAAAATTGCTCTTCTTGTGTGTGCAATGTGGAATTTGGAAAAGACAGACACATTAAAATAATTGCACTCAGAAAGCATTTGTCCTGCCTGCTTTTTCACTCTAACAACTGCCTTCTCCCTTATCCCCAGACTGTGTGTGCCCCAATCCTGTCTTCGTGCTCCTCACTCTCCAGTTTGACCTCCCAGACAGTGCAAGGAGCTGCAAGGAAAAAGTGTCCCTAAGAATTCACGTTGCCTCTTGAGTGCCACTTTTCCTTGAAGTCCTGGTTGCCTAAACACTACTCCCACAGCAGACTCCCACTATCGTTGCTTTGACTAACACAGGAATAACCAAATTCTGCCCTTTTTTTTGTCTGCATGTGTGTGTTTAACCCCCAGCTGGGTACCTGCACAGGCCAGATGTGAACTGTGGGCCTCTGGGTTCTCAGGGACACAGGAGGAGCAGGGCTGTGGGTTGGGGTGGGTGAGGACTTGTGGGCTTTTCTGATTCAGTGTCTCTGGTGATGGAGGACTGGACTGGATTATTTCAGCTGATCCTCCCCAGTCCTGGGTAGAGATGGTATTTAGTTTGTGGGGCAGGGAAGGGCTGGGAGCTGTATCTGTGTGTGCCTGTGCGTGTCCAGGATCGGTGCTGTCACCTTTCCGTGCTCGTTCTGGGCTTAGCCCAGCATGGTCTCTTGGAGATGAGTCAAGGAGGGATAGCACAGTGAGAATAAAGAGGATTTGAGAGCCTTGCAAATTCACCTCGTCAAAGGGCTTCTCTCCCATGTGCAGCCAAGTGATTTGAGATGAGAGGAAATCTCTCCATTCCAGGCAGCCTGGCTGGTTAAAGACCTGAGAAATGAGCTGGCTAAGAATGCTCCACTGACAATGTGTGTAAAATGAAAACCTTTTCCCTTCAGAAAGGATTTTTTTTGGCCATTAGGAAAAGGTCCCTGGAAAGGTTTTTCTTTTTTAAAAGAGGGACCGGAGAGAAAAGTGCAGAGGAGGGTTTGCTGAGTATCCACTGCCATCCTCCTGGACCTGCAGCCTGTAGCATTCCTGCCACAGCAGCTGCTCTACACTAACCTGAGCTTCTCTTTCCATCTGGAAGAATAAACCAGAAACATTATATGAAATGTAATTAGCTTTTTCTAATTTCTAGCCCAAATTTATCTGTGGCTGGTTTATTTCCTTTTATCCTTGTACCAACAATGGCTTTTAACCAAGATACCTTTTTACCTCCTGGAAATTTTTATCCCTGAAACATTGCAGGTTTGCTGAAGATCTCCTAGAGCTTTCCTTTCGTTAGGCTGAGCTGGCTGACTCCTTCCATCCTTCCCTCCTGTGAAGTGCTCACCTTTGCCCAGGAGCCCTTACTTCTCTCTGGCTTATTCCTCACATTTTCGCTCAGGAGCTCCATGAATGCTCCTGAACAGCCATTCTTTTGCAGAACTCATAAGTCCGCAGCAAAGTACAAACCTTCCAGGTCTGTCTTGTGTGAGAAATTGGGCATTTTTCCTTGAATAAGTCCTGGAAGAGAAAAAAAATCCATGAAAAAGCAAAAATATCCATGAAAATGTGAAATTTCCATTTGCAGAGTCTCTCTGTCAAAAAAAAAAAATAAAATGAGCTTTTATGTCATTAGTCTCCATTGAGCCCGTGGCAAATGTGCTCAATTTAAAGGTTGAAAGGCTGGTTTGCTCCAACTGTCAGATGCTGTCAGCTCAGCTGAGCTTTCAGCAGCCTTGGGAGAGACCCTCAGACACTGCCAGCACCCCCACCACGTGCTCTAGGAGTGGTTTGAGCATTTCTTTAAAACTCCTGGATTTCAGACTGATGAGCCCAAGGAGCTCCTCGTTTGGGGTGACCTCAGAGTGACACCCTGCCACATGTCCCCAGAGTGATGTGAAGCCGCAGCAGATGTCCATCCTGTCCAGCAGCACAGCCCTCTGAATGCATCAGGGATGTGCAGCATCTCCCCAGGGTTGTCTTACACAGTTTGCTTTCACACACTTCCTAAGGAAGGTGGGAGCTTGACTCCTTTAATTTTAAAATGAATTTAAGGTCTTGGAGACTGACTCCATGCAGTGGTGGCCACTCTAGAAGCTTCTGCTGTCCCAGCTGCCCCCACTGCTGACCCAGGGAGCTCCAGCAAGGAGGGGACCACAGCTCACCCAGGGAACCCCCAGGCTGTAGAAGGCAGCTGGGCTATCAGGGCTGGTCAGCAATGATTTCTCCACACAGGCTCCTTCCCACAGCTCTGTTCCATCTCATTTACAAAGCCTGTGCAGAGGAGATGTCGCTGTTTCCATCAGCAGATCTCCTGCTACTCATCATCGCTCTCAGCCTGTCTCTGCCACACCTGCACATGCTGACATGGCTTTGGATTCTCAGAGCACAGACAGTGTCGGTCCTGGGAGGACAGACGAGGTTTTTCAAGGCATCCATGCTCACAGAGTCCCCAGGAGTATTTCCAGGGAGCCCAAAGTCATCTGGAAATCTTGATCTCTTGAAATTGGCCTGTCCTGAGAATACACTGGTTCTCATGATGCTTTTGCCAGGAAATAAACTTCCCAGGTTCCAGATGAAATTTCCGATCCAAACACTTGAGAGTTGCTCCATTACTCAATCCTCCAGGCACCCCTAAAAAAAGATCTTGCTGAACTTTCTCTCCACATCAGGACCAAACTTCCAAGGCAGCTTTGGGACTACAGTTCCTTATCAGACCCCCTGTTGCAATCAAATCCAAAAAGCCAAATTTCTCTGCAACAGTGCTTTTAATGAGCCATGCCTCTGAAGATGTGTGTACCCTCCCCAAACTATCACAGTAGGTCTCTCCTGCTGAAATCTTCGCTGGAGTTTCTCACATCCATCTGCTGTGACAGCGAATACAGCTTCATACACAGTTCCCTGGACTAATGCCAGATGGATATTTGATGAAGTTACAAAGCCAGACAGAAAAATGATTTCTTCTGCTGGCACATAGGCAGAAAAGATGCTTCTTTTGGAGACAAATCCCTCTCTGATGTTATCTCGGCATGAGAAATCAGTATGATCTATGGTTCATCTTTTTATCTCCAGCTGAGCCAGGCAAACATGATGCTGTCATTAAGAGCTGATCCTCCTTCTCCCATGGCAAGCAGCTGATGCTTTATCCCGTTTGCTGTCTCCAGGTCTCTGCACCCTCCATTTGGAGGCAGATTTTACATGTGGGATGGACGTGCTGCTGGCAAGCCCAGGGGATCTGGCTCCTGCAGCTCACTTAGGGGTGGGCACATCGCTGCTGCCTGCACCCCAAGGCTGCTTGTGCACATCAGTAGCCAGATTTGCTTTCTGGGAACCTTTCACAGGGCCATGGAGTTCACTGGAGAAAAACAACCTTTATCTGGCAACTACACCTGCACCTGGGAGTGGCAGAGCTGTTTGCTCCAGAGAGGTAAACCCAGGCAGCAGAGCATGGAAAGCTCCCCAAGGCTTTCAAATGGCTTTTCTTTTTTATCCTTTGTCTGAAACACCAACCTGCCCCAAAACTTTTGCTGGATAATATGGATATCCTTGCTGGATAAATGGATTTTCATGGCCATAAATCTCTGGAAATTTCTCTGAATGTGGTCTGACAGCACAGAGATGACCTGCAGTCCCCTCCATGCCCCTGCTGTTTTGCTCTGTGGTTGCAAGTCCCTGCTCTGGGTAAAGAGAAAGACAACGGGCAAGAAAGGAAAATGAGACACAGAGCTGAAAAGCGGGGACTCATCTTTTTCCAGGGAAAGAATAAAACCACAACTCTCAACATCTGTAACATCCCAGGGCAAGGATTTCCGTGCCTTGATCCTGTGTTGTGTAGAGATCCACCTGCTTGTGCTGGCTTTCTTTGAAGGAGAGGGAGGAAACAGCATCTCTGTTCCTGATTAAACCTGAAAATGCACCTTGTGGCTGGGCCAGATTCAGACACTCAATAAATGCATGTAGATTCCCTTGTTCAGGGCAGCAGTCTCTGAGGGTGAGAAACAGAGATGGGTTTTCTCTGCAGGGAACTGAGGGATGAACTGGCTGAACGATCCTGTTGGATGTTGTTTTCCTGACTTGATGCATTTGTCTGGCACAACACTGAATTTCCCAGCAGCTCTGGGCTACATATATTTTCATAGAGCCTCATTAAATACATATCTTCTGTTCTGAAAATCACATTTGTTATAAGTAAGAGCTGTCTGCTGGGAGAATTAATTCCTCTGACTTAAGTCACCTCCCTGGAAGTGATGCTGTTGTCTTCGATTTCATGGCTCGGATGATTACACTTTTCCAACACCCAAGAATAACGAGATTAGGGAATTTGTGGCAATGAAGGCAAAGAGGAGGAACTGGCTAAGAAAAAAGGAAAAGAAATTGAATTTTCCTGTTAAAAGAAAAGGAAATGCCCATTTCACTGAAACAGTTCTGCTTTTGGGAATAACAGTTGGAGAAACTCCTTTTAAACCAAAATCTCTTATTGAATCTATCAGGTTTGTTGCCATGTTCAAAAAGCTTTGTGATCATGGCAGTTACCATCCACCCATTGGCGAGGCTGTGGGCAACCTTCTGTCCCTGTGAAACAGGGAGGAAAATCCAGGAGAGTGCTCTCCCTGAGGATTTAGCAAGCTAACAGTGAGCCTGTGGGCTTCTGGCAGGGCATGGTTGGTGGAGGGGCATAACAGCATGTAAGGGTGGTGGGGAGCTGCAGGACCACACTTAAACTGAAGATATCAAAGCTTGCTGATTGGGAACAAAGGTATTTGTTTAGAGTGACTTTTTACACAAGCAGAGAGTGATAGGATGGGTAGAGGTGGTTTTAAAACCTCTTTTAAAACTAAAAGAGGAGAGATTTATATATTAGGAAGAAATTCCTTACTCAGAAGGCAGTGAGGCGCTGGAACAGGCTGCTCAGAGAAGCTGTGGATGCCCCATCCCTGGAAGTGCTCGAGGCAAATTTGGATGGGGCCCTCAGCAATCTGGTCTAGTGGGTGGCATCCCTGCCCAGGACAGCAGGGTTGGAGCTGGATGATGTTTAATGTCCCTTCCAGCCCAATAGATCCTATGATTCTATTCTGAAATGGGGATGATCTCTGCCTGAGCACACATGGCACACATGGGCACCCCACACTCCCCCTGCCAAAACTCAAAGGAGCAGCCAGCTGACGTCCCTCTGTGACGCCAGGGATGGGAAGAAAACACCCCCCTGGGAGGGACAACTGCTAAAGAGAAAGGCTCTTCTTTGGTGACACTGGGAACACTTCATCAGGACTAACACTGGCAACATCATTAGGTTTAATGTTTCTGTTATTTTGCTGTCAATTCTCCTAATGGCGCTCCAGCAGCATGGAGTTGAGTGAGTCATAGAAGTAATTATTAACTAGGCTATGGCACTGAAAAGGCATTCAAAGTTCAATTCAGCACCAGCCCCAGTCGATGTGCAGGGTGCACGTTCATTAATGAGCAGGTGCTAAGTGCGTTTGCTGAGGAGAGAAAAGGAGAGAGCCCATTCCATATGAAATATTTTGCCTCATTATTCTCCACAGGGAAAAAGGTAGCAGCAGGTGGAAGCAGTGAATAGGAGTAAGGGTGTACATCTTGATCCTCACATTTTTAAGGGCATTTGAAAGACAGGCACTCTGGGTTTTAGTGCATTAGTGCTCAGAGTGATGTAGGGAGCCAGAGGTGTTGGGATTTGTAGGTACAAAGCACAGCAGGAAGCTGTGCCACCAAAACCTGGGAGTCTGAGTGGAAATAAACTGGCAAAGGGGATGCTTTGGAGGTAGGGAACTGGATGTACCAGGAGATGAAGTGATGTGACTAAGGTCACATAAGGATTTGGTGGCAGAGGAGAAAATGCTGCTTAGAGTCAGTGCATCTTGTGACTCACCCACCAGACTTCCCTTTTCCCTAGATGTGATTTGTGCAGGAGCACACAGCCACCCTTCCAGACAGAATGTAGCTGGGGTCACAGAAGTACATCAACTCTCTCCCAGTCATCTGTACTTCCTCTGCCCAAAGGCTCAGTACCTGCAGGCAAATGGCAGAGCAAAAAGTTCACATCAACAGTGCCACAGTCCAGCCTGGGGGGGTGGGTTTGTGTGAGACTTTTTTATTCTGTTGTTTTTCAAGTTATGGAGAAAAGGTTTTGTTTCAGTTTGGGGAGCAGGAGTGATGAAACACATTTCTGAAGGCAGGAAGGTGATATTTGCTGAGATGAGCAGCACCCGCCTGGAACAGCAATTACAGACCCTGCAGATGTGTCATGGGTCTGGGCAGGGGGGAGGATGCAAGGTACATGCATTTCATGAGCATGGATCTGTGTGAATAAAACTGAAGAGTCACTCAGAGGAGGTGATGGGCTGTCTAGAGTGAGAACAGCAGTGATCTGTCTTCTTTCATGATGTGTGAAGCAGGGCGATGGTGATGGGAAAGGAACTTATTTCTATCAAGCCACAAGCAAATGCCTGATGGCCTTGAGTCCATCCCCATGACCACAGGGGTGAGGTGACCAGCTCGTGTGTCTCATGGGAACAGAGCTGCAGCAGACAGCGCATGGCTAGGGCTGGACAGCCTTCCCCAGGGCTTTGGGGATGCTGTGCATTCCACCACGGGGCTCTTGCACATCCCCTGGCACCCAGGGAGGACCTAAGAACCTTCCTGCTCCTCCCAGCCCAGGACTGATGTCTGTCTGCCCCTGCACGGCGGCAGTTCAGCCTGTGACTTTGTGTTTGAGGTGTCACCAACACAGGTGGGTTCATGGTGATTCCAGTTCACGTTCACAGATGTCTGATGCTGTCTCTGGTGCTGTCATGGGCCGAGAGAGCCTTGGGGGAAGGGGATTCACCAAAAGGAAGGACTGAAGGGTTGAACTGGCTTTTCTGGTTTTCATATGAGTGAGCCAAAAAAATACCTCAAGTTCATTTGACTCTCACAGTTTCTTCATTATCTTCTAACCTTGCCTTTCCCCTCTGTGTCCAATATCCTAGAACAATGATACTCTTGCAGAAAAAATGTAGTGAAAACCAAGGACTCTCACCAAATATGTAAGTGTCAAGGAGTCAACATATTCTAAAGCAACCTGCTTTGGTGATGATTTCTACACAAGCTCTGAGCAAGATTTCACATTTCAGCTTCATGGTTTATTGGAACTGCTGTGATAACTCTGCTTCTAAATGAAAGCAAGCCTGTGTGGGCTCCTCAGATTGTTTCCATTCAGACTGATGCCTCCAGCTGCCCCCAAAAGCCGAGTTCCACTGCAGCAAAAAGAGCTTTATAGCCTTGGCTCTAATTAACTCCCTACAGCAAGAGACACTTTGGCTGTAACGCGCCAGTGGCTTTCAGATATGCCATTTATCAGCTCCCTAAATGCAATCAGAGCCTGTTTGATCCAATTAGGCAGCAGCAGTACAGGACAGCACCATCCAGCCTGTGTGCAGCAGCACTCAGGACAAGGAAATGCAATGCTGGAAGACTGCAAAGTCCCCATCTGGGCTACAGTGTCATCATCCTTCCATGTGATCCCATCAATCCCATTCTGTGATTAGGGTGAAAGTCCTCAAAACACACTTCAGTATCTGCTAAAGGCTGAGCCTGTAACTCTTGCATGTCATGTAGACAAGCCTGTTTGTCTCTTCCAACCTGCTATGAGGTTTATGGTGCCAAGAAACCTCAAGGATCACCCAAATTCAACCCCTTGCCATGGGCAGGGACACCTTCCACCACACCAGGTCACTCAAAGCCCAATCCAGCCTGATCTTGAGCATATTCAGGGATGGGGCAGCCACAACTTCTCTGGGCAACCAGTGCCTGTACAACCAGTGTCAAGCACCCTTTTCCACATCACTGTCTGCCCATGTAAAAGGTCTTTCTTCCTCTGGTTTATAAGATCTCTTCAAATACTGGAAGGCTGCAATGAGGTCTCCCCAGAGCCTTCCCTTCTCCAGGCTGAACCATTCCAACCCTCAGTCTGTCTTCACAACAGAGGTGCTCCAGCCCTCTGAGTATCTTCGTGGCCTCCTCTGGATTCACTCCAGCAGGTCCCCACACCTGCCCTTTCTAACCTTGAGGACTTACCTGGGGGACAGTTGGTGAGCTGGGGAGGGCTTTCTCCTCATCAGCCGAGACTGCAGTGGGCACACAAGCGGTGTTGGAAGGTCTTGTTGGTGCATGGATTCTCCCTGTTGTGCTTTTTTGATGCTCTGCTAATGGTGCTCATGGAGGGACCAGTGAAGCAGCTGTTCCCCCCATTTTCTGTGTGGTTTTGTCTGCACAGCTCTTTGCTGGTCTCACTCTGGATCCTGCCCTTTTCCCAGAGCCCAGTCCCTACCATTTTAGGCCAAACCTGTAGGGCCAAATTGCACCCAGAAACACCCAGCATCACCTCAAATGATGGTGTCATCCCTGAGCATCTATGGTCACCAAAACTGTCAACCCAAAATTTCCTGCAGCTATTAAAATATAGGAAGCATTGCACTACCTTAGCTAATGTTGTGCAATTTCCCCTCTTCTTACTAAAAAGAAATCACCCACCACAGATCTTGCTTCTCTCTTTGGTTTTGGCCCTGGGGAGCTGACTCCATCCTACATTATTCTGTTGGACCACTTGTAAGCCCATCCTTCCCCAGAGCCACCTGTTTAATGCTGAATTAATTTACATTTCTTTTAAGTGCTTGTGTTTGCTCCAGCAGACAGGCTATGAGTTATTGCTTGATCTGCTTTTCTGTTCAGGAGGTTACAAGGGGCTTGTTAAACAGAGCAGAATATGCAAAATGAAAGGTGACCTAGCTGTTGAGCAATACTGAGGTTTAGAAACACCAGACAGCAAGAAAAGAGCTCTTACATCACTGCCTGCAAAGCTTTTTGCCCTGAGTTCGGTGTTTACATAAAATTATCATCAAGCCATGAATTTAACTGAAAACTGACAGTCTGAATGACTGACTCCCCAGCAGTCAGCACATGAAATAGATCCCATTCAGGTGAGCACCAGCTGCATGGAAAGTGGGTTTTATCCAGACTGATCGATGAGGCAGTACCAACATCAGGAGGCATCTGCTTGAAGGATGAGGCACCTTAAAGCAGTGGCTTGGCTTTGATGGATGCCAGAGATCAGATCCTGAGGAGCAGAGCAGCTCAGGTGGGATCTGAGCAAGGAGACACTTGATGCTGCTGGAGATGCACTGCAAGAAGAGCTGAGAGCCAGCAGCTCTCAGTTCTGAGGAGCTGGAATTGGGATTGGGGTCGAGGCTGGGGATTAGACCAGAAGTGTTTTCTGCTTCCTTTGATACATCAGGTGGGGAGTGTACCCAAGAGGACCATTTAGAAGGGGTTTTGCCAAGCTTTGCCCTGAGTAGCTTCACCAGAGTTTAAAATCAGATGCACAGAGCATCGGGGGCACTGGAGTCATTGTGGCATTGGATGCAGTGGTTCTTGCAGCAGCAAGTGCAGCTACCAGTGCCTGAGAGATGCCATGAAGGCACTGGGGCAATGAAGGCAAACCAGTGCTGTGCTGGTGTTTGGCAGGAAGAGACAACATTGATTATGAGTCTCTTTTCCCACTGAGTCGCTGCTTTCCACCAGATAAAACCAGATTTAGCATCCTTGGAATCCCTGGGCTATTGGGCTGCTGTCCTGTCAGATGGCCAAGACTGTGCCAGGTCTGCCCCTTCTCTGATGCCCACAACAAGTCCCCAGGTGTCACCTCCTTGCCCTCTGTAGCTGCTTTGTCCCCCTCTGCCCACACCTCTGGGGACCTGCAATGAGCTTGTGAACCAGGGAGCCACTCTCTCCCTCTTTTCTTTTTCCCTTTCTCTTATATTTCTCTTTTAGCTTTATCAGGCGGTCTAATAAAACATATTGTCTCTCCCTATAAACCTTGCCTCTAGAGACTTAACGACACTGAGGTTGCTATAACAACAACCGAGCTCTTTGCCAGCAAGAAATGAAGGAAAAAGGTACTGGGAAAGCCAAGGGAGAGCTCAGCAGAGAGACCTCCCTGCACTGTGTCCCATTATCCCTGTGAGGGGCAGGATGAGGCACAAGAACACGAAGGAGAAGCAGCATCCATGGGGGAAGGAGGCATTCAAGTCCCAAATCTGCTCGGGATGTGCTGCAGGACCCTCCCCACGGAGCACACAGAGCAGATCTCCCGAGGGAACGTTTGCCCTGCTCAGGTGGAAAACCATGCACAGAAACATGCTGGCTTTGGCACTGCTGGTCCCCAGCGTTTCACAGAGGAAAATTCCCATTCCAGCCAGGGAGGAGGTAGGTGTCACGGACTCTGATGGGCAAACCAGGAACTTTTGGAGGATAAATGGATGCCACATCCTCCTGTGACTGCAGCTGGCCAGGAAAGGTTTGCCCTGTCCCTGAGCACAGATGTTTAAGCAGCAGGAGAGGGGCTGCTGTGGTTCCTTGGGCTGAAAAGAGCCAGGGAGGGATCAGGTGAGGGAGAGGAGGTGGAAACTGCTGGCAAGGGCATGAAAAAGCTCGTAGAGGATGTTTGTCCTAGGAAGTAGCTTAAACGCAGAAAAATATGGTAGGAGAGCTTATCTGGAGTAGCTATGGATACCTACAGGCAAGGACACTCTTCTCCATCCTTTTCTGTTCTTTTTAGCTGATTGCAAATGCCACAGAGAAGCTCTTCTAACTCCCATCAGCCAGGCTTTTTTTCCAACCAAATCTTAATTTTTTCCTCCCAAGTTATGGATTAGGGGCTCTAAATTGTTAAACATCTGAAAATTGCCAAGAATAGAGATTTTGTTAGGCACCCTGAGAGCTGGGCATTAAAGAAAGTTAAATTATTGTTCTCGGATCCACCGCAGGGATGAATATTTATGGCTCAATCTAATTTTCCAGAGTCTCATCATTTCTTATGTCAACTGTATTTTATAGAAATGTCCACGGGGAAGGAATTGACTTTTGTCCTGGGCCCAAACCAAACAAGCTCAAGCAGTGATTATTTGGGTTTTGAAACAGTGGGATAATTTAATCTCAAGATCTATTGATCTCCTTCTGCACAAGAATCCTATGGTTAAACATCTGCAAGGCAGTTAATGGCCTAGAGTACAAATTCATTACAGAGTTATCAATAGGTACCGAGTTTTAGACTGAGGAAAAAAATGGTTTATAATCTGCTTACTTTGGAGTAAAAAAAAGAGATTCAACTTCACACAGCTAGAGATACATCTAAGGCCATGAGGGAACAGCTCCCTGTTGTTGGCAAAGTTTGAAAGGCAGATCCATTTCAAGCCACATGGTTCCCAGTTTGGGACAGACGTCGGTGAGTCTTTCAGGAAAACAGCTGGCAATTCCCCCAAAAATCAGATTTTGAGATAATAATTTTTTAAAAATAGTTAAAACTTGGGGAAAACAGTGGCCAAGTCTGGTGTTGCTGACCCTGACCCCTTCCCTGACCTTCAGCTGGGGATGAGTTTCGTGGGTCCTTCCCTGGCTGTGCTCCCTCCTGGAAGCAGCTGCCTTGGGTGGTGAGCAAAGTGATTCCCCTAACAGTTAATTAATTGGTGCAATCTGTTAATGAGGTTTATAATGTACTTTGTGGGCCATCTGGACAAGAGATGATTTCGAGGATGACTGCAACGTCCCTGCCTTTTATTAACTGCAATGGTTAAATATGGGCTAATGAGGGGGGACACACAAACCAGTTAGAAAGAGCTGGGGCTCTCACTGGTGGATTTATCATTGATGAGTAGGAACTGCAGCTAACAGGGAAATCTATGCCTTTCTGAGCACAATGGGGGTAATTAATCCATGCTGAGCAGCGTGGCAGGCCAGACTCTGCCGTGGGCCAAAGGCAAAGCTTCAGGCACAGCAAATGTTTCACAATCCTCCCCCTCAGCAGCTTTTCAGGATCCCCCTGCCAAAATCTGACCCATACTTCACTGTTGTGGTTGGAAACCTAAAGGTAGAGGGTTGTCAGTTGTTTTGAGCATTGCAATGCAGTAATACAATAATCACCAGGTGCCTGGGATGTTATTTAAATGTACAGAACAAATATTACAGAGCGGGGGTGTAAAAAACAAACAAACCAAGAAGAGATAGACCCAGGCAAACCCAGGGAAATGTCTTCTCTCTAGCTCCTGCCCTTGTCTCAGCCCCCAAATAAAGCAATGTTCATCTCACCCCCATTTGTCAGAGCTCATTTCCCTTGCAAGGAAATAAAAAGTGCTCCGCTCTAACATATGCAGCAGGGAGATACGTGAGCGTCTGGAAGGGAATCAGCTCAGTCAATCATGTGCAATGTAAACCCTTTGTGAAAACACCCTGGATCCACTTTGCAAAATTACTCCAACAAATGACAAAACAATATGCATGCACTCTTAAGGAAGTAAGAGATTAAACAAAGACCTAGAGCTTATAATCATTGCTGCTTTGGGGCAGGAATAATTTACAGTAAAAGACACCTGCCTGATGTTTTGCAGTTTTGCAAGTTTTCCCATTTCCCTTTCCTAACCAATGCTTCAAATTTGTTTGTAACCAGAAAAATTTGAAAAAAAACTGGGCCCTTTTTGCATACATCCTCTTCCACTTACCAGTGCATAGATCTGCATCCATAGCCCCTTAGAGCAGAAATGGCTGCAGAATGATGACCACCTGAATTAACAACTATTTATGATAGTTGTTATCCAAAAACCTCTGAGCTGAGCAACCCGGCATCCACCAGAAGACACCCCTGCTTAGGACTTAGATTTAAAAGTTGTTTGGTTTGGATTTTTAATGTCAATATGCTCCCCTGCAGAGGAAAAGACTCCCCAGCCCGTTGTTAGATTGGGTGTGGGAACTGGTATTTGTCAGCAATAGGAACATTGACCAACCTGACTCATGATCCTGAAGCCTTTGGATCTGTGACATTCCTGCCTCTGGGGGCTCATTCCCTCCAGGAACATCAGCTGTGTGATAAACCAGCATCTGCAAGGACTGCAGCTAACACAAGTGTCTCTGCATCCCTCAGGCTCTGCCTTTGCCTGTCCTCACTCACCCGTTGTTCCCGGTCTCCACCACACAGACTTTTGTTCAGCCCGTGAATGATGAGCTGTAAATACAAGTGGCTTTACACCACACCTCTAATGCCTGTTTTGATACCTCTAATTCTCACCAGGCTTCCTTTTAAAGCAATAGGGATGCTTAACAGGGGGCTTGATAATTCTTCGAGGGGCCGAGCGATTAGAAATGAGCACCCCTCCTCGTGAAAGCAGCACTTCCAGCTCACCACTGCCTCTTCCCACTGTGCTGAGGACGAAGTGTTTTATTTACAGGCAAGGCACAAAGCTGAAGGCCCAGGATGAGAGCTGCCAGCTCCAGAGACAGAAATAATATCTGTGATTGACCTAAATGTCCAAGGCAACCGCTGACAGCCTAAACACAGCGCAGGAGCGGAGCCTTTAACGAATAAATGGAAGGAAATTTATACCCAAGGCTGCAAGAGGAGTCCTTGGGAAATAAATCCCCTCAGCCTTTCAGCAGCAATTGCTGGAGGTAGATGACCAGATCTCATCCTGCTGTTTCACCGACCTCCCCGAGCATGGCAGAGCTTCTAGACCAAAGTCTCTGCCCTGACAATTTGCAAACACCAGAAGAGATCCTGAACTGGCATTTTAGTTCTTAAATTTTGCATGGGCCAGCGTGAGCTCAGAAATATCCTGGGACACAGCACTGGGAGGCTGTGACCCTGCAGGGTGGCCCCAGTAGCTGGGCACAGCACAGTGCAGAGCTGCCATCAGCCAGGGGAGTCCTAAGCTCAGCAAACAGCCTCTGGTGAGTGACAGGTGATGCCCGAGCGTTTGATGCCTCAAAAACCTCATGCATCAAGGTGAGAGCCAAACACTGCTGGAAGAATCTTCCTGGAGGCCATTTAGCCCACAGCCACGCAGATCTGGTGATGCTGGGGACTTCCTAGACTCACAGAACAACCCTGGAGGTCATTTATTTCCCATATCCCATCCTCAACCCTAGAATCCTTCCCCATGCTTGACAAAAAGCAGCACACCCCCTGACACCCCCAAGCAGAGCAGCCAGAGAACTTTGCCACCGTTGTGAGGTGGAAAAGACCCTGGGGCTGAACAAGGACCCTCAGACTAAAGTGTAACCTTGGCTAAGACCTGATGCAGCATCCTGGGCACGGAGAGCTGTAGGAAACATAAACCCTCCTCCAAGCACATGGAAACGTGGCAGTTCTCATTGTCTGTGCTACCAGACGGAGCTGGTAGGTGTCACTAGCAGTAGGTACAACTGGAAAAAGAAGAGCAGGAACGTTCAGTTCAGATTTTCCTATCAAACCTTCACTGCTGGGTCGGGGTGTGCATTTTTGGCACAGCACAATACTGGGGGAAACACAGATTTTGCACCAGCCAGGTTGGGCTCATGATTCAGTGATGGCCAGAGAGCTGTGGTGTCTTTTGTCCCCTAGGGAAGTTACTGTCCACAAAAGATGTTTGCTTGTTGTTAAGAGCACAGTTAAAAGTAAAGGACAGTGGGAATGGGTTCTGGTCACCAGCACTAGCCGAGGATAAGAAGATGTAACAGTTGTCTTGCAAATTTTGCAGCAAAATGGGAGCGTCTGCTGACAGAGTAGCTGAGACAGACACTCTCTAATCCAGCCTGACCTGAGCTCAGAGGAGTTGGCCCATGGCCTGACAGTCACTTCCAGCTGGTCTTAGTCCACGCCACTTGGTCATGAAGAGGGTCCTGCCTCCACTGTCATAGCTGACCCCTTCTTTATATCAATACCAGAAATCTGATCTGGGTGAAAAGTCTCATCTGATCTCCTTTTCTCCTCCAAAAATGATAATTTCCTGCTGGATCTGTTAATAGTATCCCAGAATCACAGATTACTCTGAGTTGGAAGGGACCCATAAGAATAATTGAGTTCAACCCTTAAATGAAGGTGACTCCCTGCCCTGTCCCATATTTGCTACTGCCAATGAAGAGGAGGGGCAGGAACAGGGGTGCAGCCATGCAAATCCTTCCCACATCAGCACAGGCTTCTTCCCACCTCAGTGCAGGCCTCACTCCTTGCAGGAGCATTGTCTTTCTCAGCACCCTGCTAAAAACTGATGGGATAATGCAGTTCCTGGCTGTGCAGAGGGATTCTAGAGTTGGGGCAAGGGTGCATGGGTGGCTTTCCTGCTGTCCCTTGCCATGGACATCTACTGAGGAAAACCCCAGCCCTGGGCACCACAGCAACTATCTGGTATTTTTTTATTCCCATTTTTTTTCCCCCTATGCCATCTCACAAGTTTGGACTTCTGGAGCCTGTGCTCTGAGCCGTGGTTATTGCACACAACTTCCCCCTCGACAGCTCTGACAAGTAACAGAATTATCCTCCTTCCCCAGCTCATCGGCCGGGAGCTCTCCGGCTTTAATGCAGCGATAAATTTTTGCTCCGTGGAAGGAGAAGGGCAAGAAAGGGGGAGACAGAGCAGTGTAGCCACAAACAGGGAGCTGATAAACGCTAATGAATTTATAGGGATTACAGCAATCCTTCAGCCAAAGCCAGGGACCCACAGAGCTACACAGACCCATGTGATCTGCCTGTAAGAAATCACTCAGAAGACAGGCAATTCACCCTTTTGCTCTAATTAATTATGGCTGGGAGCAACAACAAGAAGGCAGGGTAAATACTTCACTTGGCTGCAGGGGGAAAGACATGCTCTGACCCCAACGTGCTGTGACCCCAATATGCTGTGACCACTCACCAGCTTGAAACCTGGGGAGCATTTTGCCTGGGCCAGGCTGAGCCCTGTATCCCCAGCTCCCCAGGGACGATGCTGGTGGGGAGCAGGGGCTGGGAGAGGAGCTGCTGGTGGCAGTAGGCTTCTAGTTATGATGGTCAGACCTAGGAATTAAGCTTACGGGATGCAGCGGGTCCTGCTCCGCCGACAACAGGATTTTGCTTTCGAGAGGATGCGGGCAAGAGGCTGCGGCTCTGCGCGCTGCTCGCATGGATTTGGGCAGCAGATGGAGCTCGCTCCGCTGGTATGAGCAATTCCTCGCATTTCCTGACCTGGAGCTGGGATTTTGCCCGCTCTGAGGTTGTGGGTGCCCTGCACCCTGACGAGCTGAGGGCTGCCAGCTCACCCACAGCTGTGCCAGGTGAGCAACATCTGCTGCATCTTCTCAATTTGGGTAAATCCCGACCACCTCCATTTTTACCATGTTTCCTGCAATGTGGTTGTGCTGCCTACTAAGACCAGAGAATCCCTGCCCCGCTAAGCAAGACCTCAAGGAGATTTGGCTACCAAAATACCTGGCCCAAATGGCAAGCTTGAGCTCAGCAGGTTAAAAGCCAAGCTCCAAATGGTCCCACTGAAGTGTCCCACCTGACAGAGGCACTCTGGTGCTCTGGCCACCTCTCGAGGACAGGAAAGCTGCGGCCATCAGTGACAGATGCGGCAGTGCTGGAGGAGCCCAGGCCTTCTCCTTTGGCCATGATCTCACTTTACCAGCACTGAGGTTTTGAATCTAATAACCGTTTTGTTTGTCAGGTCATCTTAAAATGCCTTGAGGTTAAAGGGCAAGTTAATCTGTTATTTTGTCTTTCAGTGCATCGAAAGACTTTTTTTTTTCTTTTTATTTTCACATATTTGCATTAACTTCAAGGCTCAAGAAGCACAAACCTTTTTTCTTTTTTCTTCTCTTCAGCTGTGCTGGTTTTGCCTAGGATAGAATTAATTTCCTTCCAAGTAGTTTGGATGGTGCTCCGTTGTGGATTTGTGACCAGAACCGTGGTGATCAAGGGATGCTGTAGCTATTGCTGAGCAGGGCTTACACAGAGACATGGGCTTTCCTGATTCTCCCACCTCCTTGTGAGGAGGTTGGGGGTGCACAAGGGGTTGGGAGGCACCACAGCCAGGACAGCTGACCGCAGTGACCGCAGGGGTAACCCAAACCATGCGATGTTGTGCTCAGCAATAAAAGCTGTGTGAAGAAGGAGGAAAGATGGATGTTTGGAGTGATGGTGCTTGTCTTCCCAAGCCACCTTTACACACAACAGAGCCCAGCTGACTTGGGGATGTCTCAGCTCCCGCCTGCCCACGGGAAGTAGCAAATTAATTCCTTATTTTGCTTTACCTGTGCACACAGCTTTTGCTGTTAAACTGTCTTTACCTCAACCCATGAGTTTCCCCACTTTTACCCTCCCAATTCTCTCTCCCCTATCCCACTGAGGGGTAATGAGCAAGTGGCTGTGTGGGGCTGAGCTGCCCACTGGGGTTAACCCACAACATTACCTCACATCCTTTGGAAAAAAAAAAAACATACATTTGCATTATTTTCAGTATTCCTGAGCACATAGTTGAGTTTCTCCAATCCCTACCCACCCACAAACACCTGCATCCAGAATTCCAGGGGAGCTGCTCCTCCGAACTCAGGCACGGTTTCGTGGCAGTCCCTGGAAGGCGCGGTAGATGGCACTCCGGATATGGTATTCCGGGCTTAAAACTTCACTCCTGAAGTTAAACTAAAATTAAAAACCTGGAAAAGTTCAGGAGAGCTTTAAGCTTCTTAATTTAAATACAGATGCTGAACGTCTGGAAGAAATTCCTGACACTGGAAGCTGCTTTTCCCACCTTGTTCAATAAGAAAGGTGCCATCCCCGAGTTATCAGTACAGGCTGAGTGTGGGATCCCTGAAGCAGCAGGTAACCAAACAGAGAGATTTGGGGGGAGGCAGGTGGAGAAAAGGGCATGGCTGATTTCATTATCACTAATAATAATGAATCCTTCTCTCAAAAAATTCTCATCGTGGACAGGACCTGATATAAAGCTGGGTGGAGAAATGGCGTTGGATGTGGGTGCTTTTCTGTGGTGGCTTGTCTTTGGAGACAGGCCACATCCTTGACCCGTTTTCTGGGCTGGATGCAGGAGTCTTCTGTACACCTCAGCCCCACATGGCCACTGAGGCTCTGCTCTGTCCCACCATGGAACTGCAGTAGGAGGCACTGCTGGTGATGGAGGTTTGACAAAAAGTAGGCAAATTATGTCTAATTGGTTCTTAACTGCTGCTGAGCAGCTGGGTGGATCATACAAGTGTACAGAGTCATCTCAGGTATTGAAACAGCAGGACAGAGACTCACTTGAGTCAGGGTGTGGCTGTTGACTCCAGCAAGAAACTGTTCCCTTTGCAAGTATTTCTCCAGGTATCCTAACTTTTACTTAAATTCCACTTTTTTTCTCAGGAAGTGCAGCAATCTTTGTGTGTAGATCAAACGACTCTGTCCTGTATTTTTGGGATACAAGAGTTAAAACTACTTATAGATACTCCTTAAAATGTGATACTTGAGGATTTTTAAAAGCAAATAATATGTTTTTAAATGAAACAAAAGGCAACTATATTTTTTAGCCTGTTACTAAACTCTTTCATCTCAGGGGGGAAAAAAATGAGAAAAATACTACTATCCTTGTAGCATATTGACTTCTTTCTCTACATTTATTTAGCTTTTCTCTTGTTTGGTGTAACTATAAAATGATAAATACATCAGGCAAAAGGCATAAAATCATCTGATACTAAACTAAGGTCCCCTGAAGGTGAATTTTTCCCAGGTAAAGTCCTCCAGGGAAAAGTTTCCTTGACTGTGAAGGTTCTCACTTGTTCCTCACTCAGGTGGTATTTGGGGAACATTTTCAACAATGTCTGGTCTGAGATAGCTTTGAGATTAGAAGCACCCAAAAGCCATGAGAAAAAAAACCATGGGGATGGTTTCTTTGTGGATAAGCAATATCCTGTTTGGGACAGCTTTCCTTGGGATCCAGCAGAAGAGGAAAGATGATGAGAAACCACAGGACTTGCATGCTGACACTTTTCCTAGCGCTGGTGTCTTCAATGCCTCAGCCAGCTGAGACCTTCGTGCACATGGTTTTCATGAAGTCATCCAGCAGAACATCCACTGATGCCTTTTTGTGGGATACACCAAGAAAAACCCCCACATTTCTGCATCTCCATTCGAAACATGAGCATCTAAGTCACAGGGAGAACATGGCAGCATGCATGCTGCAAAGGTTGTGGACAATCTTCAGGTCTGTGCGTGCCTTAGCAGGTCTGAGGGGGGCCGGGCTATAAATGTCTGCTCCTCACAACACCTCTCTGTGCCTGTCAGCAGCAAAGGCAAGAACAGGACGTTTTATATTCTGCAGGTTATGTCCTAGTTCAGCAAGCCAGGTGCGAGAAACCTGATATTAAGTAAGCTGGGGAACTTGTGTTTCTTTCCTAATGGGATTCCGGCTGTCATTAATCCTTTACTGAGATGTGTGTTTCCAGAAGAAGGCATGTGCAATCAGCAAGACTGATGTGCTGGTTTTTGGATGAGCTATGTTCAGTTGCCATGGTGTGGAAGGCCCTGCTGGGTTAGTTCACTCTGCAGAGCCAGAGCAAGGAGCCATCCCCGGCTCAGAGGTTGTGTGAGGAAGGCGGCATTCCCTCATCCTTTGTCTGGGGGATGGAGGCACAGGCAGATAACGTGACTGGCCAAAAATGCTGTGCTGCAGTGGGCTCTTCAGTGGCACTACGTGGAGATGTCCCACTGTCTGATTCATTTCTGACAGGTAGGTTTTAGAAAATGAAGATCCCCAGAAGGAAGAAGTGAATACGATTGGGTATTTTTCCCCTACTGGGCAAAACTCACAGTGAAATTCTTCCTGTGGATGGTCAGCACAAGAAGAGCCAGGAAAAGTGTGATGAGAGATGGGACCGTGGCTTATTGCTGACTTCATGCTGTATCCCACTGTCCCACGAGGACCCAGGCAGGATTTGGCACCCATGCATGGCCTGGCACAAACCCCCCAGGTCCCTTTGTGTACCTGCACAGCACCCTGCACCTTTGTCCCTCTCCTGCCACATGACTCAGCCTCATCTCTGGAGAGCAGTTCAGCTCTTCAAGCTGGAGTGAAGGATGCTGGTGGAAACCCAGAGGGAAGAGCAGTGTCCTGCCTCTCCCAGCAGTCACCCAGGTGGCCCCCTCCTGGTTGTATCCATGTAGGATCCCAAATCTCACGTTTGGCCCTGGTGGTGAGCCTGCTGCCGTAGGCAAGGTCAGAGGGGAGGCAGGTAGCTTTTGACCTTCCCTCCTATTTTCTTTCTGAGCCTTGATTTACTGACAAAATGCTGTGGTTGTTTTTGGAGGAAAAAGGGTCATTTTGCTGAAGACAAATCTGTCCACAGAGATGCAAGCTCTCCAAGACCAGCCTAGCTGGAAAAGAGGGCTCCCACCTGAGCAGGAGAAGGGGAATAAGTGGGTTGGGATCTGCCTGGGAGCACAGGGCACTTTGTCAGGTGACAGCAAGAGCTGGGGATGGTCCTGGGTGCTGCTCACTGGGTGTCTCTGCTTTTTTCCCCTGTATAAAACTGCGGAGTCTTGGGGAACGCAGGTATCTTTCAAAGCACAGAAAGATTTGCAGTGGCAGAAATCTGCTTCACATCCCTTTTATACACATCAGCCTTCTCACAGGGGTTGTTAAGACCTCCCAAAAGCTTCTGTACAGCAGAGTAGCTGCTGAAAAAGCGCCGATATCCAGGAGGGTGACATTTGCACTGAGATGTGCTTACCTCTTCATAGTGTAGTGTACCAGAGCAGAGAATAACTAAATCAAACCCACAGCAAAATTCCCAGTCCCAGGTACACCGTGATCAAGGGGAATTCAGGGGCTTGCTGCACTTCAAATAAGACAACAAACCTGCATGTCCCACATAAAGGTCCTGAATACAAACACAATAATTTGCTGAAATTCTCCTCCAGCATTCTCGTGTTTCAGCCACTGCATGAGCAAATATTTAACAAGTCGGGGGGGAGGGGGGAAGACAAGAAAAATTAATAGGATTTAAAAAAACATCTTTTAAGTACTTAAAGTGAAGCTTACAATCAAAGACCTCATAAACACGAGAACATAAACAACATCAAAAATATTCTGCATATTATAAAATGATTTGCCATAGAGTGGCTTGCGTGAAGAGATTAGATATGCTTTGCAGCATAAAACATTATTCTGTAAAGGCATTATGTTTCAGCAAATACACCACACTAATTGTATTAGAGGAAGTCCAGGTGAAGCATAATTCCTGGATTAGAAAATTGAAGACACAGGTTAAAAAATGTGTGTTGGTCAGGCTGCTTGAAATTTGCTGGCAGGTCTGAAACGCGATTTTTTTTTACATTGATTGAACTACTGATATTTTTTTGGTAGTCTCTAAGACTTGTTTTTTAAGGGTACTAAAATTTTGAGCCAATAAAATGGAATATATTATGTATATGAAAGCAGAAAAAATGTATTTTGTTCTTATTTCAGCTATTTAAACAATCCTACTAATTACAGAGTTGGAAACAATTCCTAACACTGCTGTTATTCTAAAAACATTTTCCTGCTGGCGAACTCTTTTAATCTCCTAAATTATTTCTCAGATCTGAAAATAATTAACACTTTCTACAGCGGCCTTATGTGGAATACAAGCACTACAACCATCCAGAACACACGTTTGGCCAACAATGGATGTGATCCCCAGCTCAATGCTGGGGCTGGGTCATGCAGCATCGGTGTCAGTGAATTTTTCAAGCAGTGGTGTGTGGAATTTCACACGTGTGCAGAGCAGGTGTTTGCATGTGCTGGCACTCACCCTTAGTGCTTTTAGATGAGCCAGCCTTAGCAAATTACTTTTAAAATAAAACCTCATCTTCATCTGCCCACCTATGGCCAAACTTGGTCTCAAACTTTCTCAGAAGGAAAAGGAATAAAAATCTACAGGCTGAAATAATTTCTTTTTGTTAAGTTATGAGCAGTGACTGCCAGAGCTGTGGGATGCAAAGAAGAAATTCATTAGGGCGCCCTCACCCCTATTTTTTGACAGGGAGCACAAGCACAAAGACAAATCCTCCCTGCAAAAAATTCCCAGACTTTGTCTTGCCAAAACTATCCTGAGTTGGTTTTGTATGACAGGAACCCACAATAAATAAAAAAAGAGATCAAACACAAGAACGAGAAGAAAAATGGCAGTCACCCTGGGAGGAAGCTTCCTAGCGTATGATAAATTGGAAAATGGACATACAGAACACACTGACATACATTTTTAATGGCCCAATTGCTCAATTAATTCTTCCCCTTTTCCCTTTTTAATGTGAAAATCGTCATAATTCCTCCCAGATTAGTATAGATACAGGCCGACAGTCTCTCCTGCTCAAGGTATTTGCAGGACATAATTCATTCATAAAGCCGTAATGCACTCATCTATCATCCGAAATATTTCCTTTTTTTTCCTTTCTTTTTTTTTTCCCTTTTCCTTTCCCTCTCTCCCATTTGTGCTTGGGGCTCTCGCTGAGTCTCTGGGCACTGATGTATTAGCTGGCATATGCAAGCTATGAATTATCAACTGAAAGGAGTCAATTATCCACTCTAAAAATGAGTGTCTGGGCACCAATAGCCTGAGGGGCCTTTTTTGTATTTACGAAATGATTTCATGGCAAGTAGAGGTGTGTGGAAGGGGGATTGGGGGGGGGAGAAAGGAAAGGCTTTTTTTTTCCTTTCCTTTTTTTTGCTTGTGTCCACCCCGAGAAAAAAAATTAAGATGAAATAAAAAGAACATTTTGAACTTTTAATGCAGTAATCCATTTTTATATATGGTGACTTTTAGGAGCGATTTCAGCTGGCTGGAAAGGAACCTCGCCTGGTGGCCATGTTGCCTGGGCTTCTCCTCCTCTATCTGGTCTCAGCTAAGCCTTCAATCAAACCCGGAGCCCTGGCTGACTTCAGCTGCTAATAGACTGGATAGGAAATGGGATATTGGATAGTTTCTTGGTCCCCAGTCTCTGGCTGTGTGCCTTGTCATCTCCGTAGACATTGATTTCTCCCTCTCTGCCCTCCCGCCCCCTGCTCTGCTCAGGGGCTGCAGCCCACCAAGAGGTAACTGCGCATCAGCAAACCTCGCGCTGAGTTATGCTTAGGGAAATGAGGTCATTAGATGGAATTACAGCGGGTTTTGATAGCTCAGTAATAGGTTTTAATGATGGAATTTAACATAGGACCCCCACCAGGGACAAGGCTGATATACATCCAGACAGGTCACTTAATAAACCTCCACTCAGCACTTGAGTTGAGGAATTTAGGAGGCTCTGAAAACACAGCCCTTCTTAACCAAGCCAATACATCACTGGCAAGTAGTCTCTTTGGAATGGTTTTTATTATTATTTTTGAGGGGTTTGATTGACTTAAAACATGATGTTCCTTTAAATATGCACATTTATTTGGCCAGGCACATTTTTGAGGAGCATTCTTTTAGGCAGCAGATGTTTTCCTTAGATGTGAACAGGCTGTTGTGCTAAAGAGCCCATCTGATGGTGCAGTAAATTGTTTGGACGTTTGAAGAGCTTAGCTGGCCTTTTATGTATTTGTTACTGACAGGTAAATTGCAGGTTAAGTGCAAAAGCAGCATTAGCTGAGGAGTCCTGGCTTCCACAAATCTACCTTGGCCTCTAATCTGAATACAAAAGGAAGGAAGGAATTAAATTTGACCCCTCGAATATGCTGTTTGCTCAATCCTAGACTTACTTAGTAAGCTCCTTTAAGGTACTTTCTGTTTGTTCTGGCCTCATCTCAAGCAGGTACAAGAATGCCCACAAAAGAGGACACTTTACAGGTAGCAGAGTGGATCAAAGGCAGAGCCACTGCTTTGTGTGTTCCAACAATGCCAAAGAGGCAGGCTTGAGGCTCTCCTGGAGGACAGTTCATTCAATTTGCCCTCCAAAGGCTGTAATGCCACGGTGGCTGCTGCAGGTCTGCGCGCTCCCCGAGCACGGGAGTCCTGTGACAGCCACCAAACCTCATGGACACAGAATGGTTTGTGTTGGAAGGGACATTAAACATCACCTTGTTCCAAGCCCCCTTCCATGGGCAGGGACACCTTCCACTAATCCAGGCTGCTCAAAGCCCTGTCCAACCTGGCCTTGAACACTTCCAGGGGTGGGGCATCCACAACTAACTTCTCCGGGCAACCTGTTCCAGCGCCTCATCACCCTCACAGCCAAGATTTTCTTCCTAACCAAAGGGAGCAGAGGGTGCAGCTGTTGAGCCGTGGTGATGACAGACTTATGGATCGGTCTTTCCTTGCTTGTTTTTGAGTTTGAGCTGCAAACCCCTGGTCAGTATCAAAGTTCTGCATACCCTGCAAAGGGGGGTGGTCTCTAAATAGGAGAGCTGGGAAGAAAGGGTTTGGTCAGCAGGGACAGTCTGCTGAGACAACAAAGATGGAGGTTTTATTGACTGCTCCACAGGCACCTTTGTCTATTACAGATTGCTCTCCTGAGGAATACCTTTGGAAAGCAACAAGGTGATCTCCCTATATGGTCTTCATATTT
Source organism: Coloeus monedula (assembly GCF_965178545.1). Lineage (NCBI taxonomy): Eukaryota > Metazoa > Chordata > Aves > Passeriformes > Corvidae > Coloeus > Coloeus monedula. Next base: position 23,534,995 of record NC_138789.1, on the reverse strand, counting down.
TATGGAAAATGAGAGAGGCTATTCCAGAAGGTACCCCAGAGCCAAAGTAAGTATCTATGCATCAATGTCAATGAGAAATATGTCCTTCATGGTGTTTGTTGTCCAATTTAAACTAATTCCAAGGCTTCCTTGACAACCAAGGAGGAGGGTTTGATGAAAACTGTGGAGAACTGATCCAAACTCACCTTGAAGAGTGTCCACACTTCACTAGTGGAAAACTGGTTTATGGTTAGCTGCCAGTGGGTCCCACCACCCAGAACCGTACTCTCCTTGATTACTTGCCTAGCAGAGTCTTACTTCATGTCTATGTTACAAGCAGGTCAAACACAAATATTTTCTGGGGGCACCAGCCTGGAGAGCCCAGGCCAAGAAGCTGTGGTGCTTCCCCTCAGCATGTTGGGGCGTGGTGTAGTGGAGGTGCAGATCACTAAACAATTCCTCAGAAGAGAGGTTGCTAAGCTCTCCTCATGGGCAGTCAAGGATCCAGGAGCAAGAGACCAGGACCATCCTCACTCCTCTTCTTCGGCCTTCAGTAATCCCAACCACAAGAGGATGAGGAGTGCTTTCACAGGTATTTTGAATTAACCAAATTTGGCTTTGTCTCCCTTGTTGCTAGCAGCCCTCCCCCCAGCCACAGAGACTCTGATCTTCCCTGTAGTTTAACCTTTTCCTTCTTATTTTTTCCCCGCTTTTCTCGAACAAAGGTGCCATAAGTGATTTGCCAGCTCAGATGATATTTGCTCCAAGTGTGAACTATGTGGGCTGTGGAAAGCTGTCTGTTTAATTTCGAAATCCCTGATGAAACTAAGAAACTAAGGCCTGGAACAAAGAAGAAACTGCCACTTTTTGGCAAGAGTGTGCTGATTTACAAAGGACATCCTTCAATTATTTAAGGAGCAGTCAGCAGTGCCATAACTTTAAGTATGAATCAAGTGGCATGACTGAAAAATTTGTCACAGTGTGTTAGATCAATGGTAATTACCTTACTGACATGAGTACTGTTATTATTTTACAGGGCTGCAAACAGGATCATGGACGTGAGGAAACACAAACTGCACTGTGATCAATACTCTCTGAAATATGACTCTCCACGGCCCAAAATGGAGTTTTCGAGCCAGGCAAACCATTATAGCCTGATTCTCTCGCCCTGCCTTTAGATGGATACCCTGAAGTAAAACACAGCAGCAATTGGTCAACTTGTTTCTGGCTTTGAACAGGCAAATAGTCACTTATTATTTTTAAGGACAACTGTGTGCAAATAAAAAGTCTGTGCAGCCAAACTCTGGGTGAGAAGAGAGCTATGGAGGGGGCGTGGGGAAGGAGGGCTCTGGATCATGCTGTGCCTGTTGTTTAAAACCTAGGATTAATCTCTCTGCTGCAGCACACATTTGGCATCAAAGGTTTTCAGGTTCTCCCCCATCTGTGATTTCAAAGGGTTGTGAGACTCCTGATCACTTGGCATCCCAGTTGGGACTTAAGGGGATGTGAAAGCTTTTCTGTGTTTCCTCTCTGACAGCAACACATGACAAGAGTGTCACACGTGTGCCATGCCCATTGGTGCAGTGCCATGCTCTGCTGCAGTGTCTGGTGGAATGTCCGTGGCCAAGCTGGGGACCAAGTGGGACATGGACAGGCTGGCTGGCTGAAAAGAAGCAGCAGAGAGTGGAGGCAGGATCTGAAGCTGCTGCCTCTCCTCAACAAGGCCACTAAGGGCTGCATTTCCACTGATTGAGGACACTGCCTGGAATATCTATGGACGTGTACATGGCCCAGCCACCTACCACATGAAGTGTGTACAGGACTGTCGTGTACAGGAACATGCTTGGACTCTGAGGGTTTTTGGGGATTTTCTCTCCAGGCAAATTCTAGTAGTAGGGATGGACCAGCCAAGACTGTGTGAGAACTTGCCCAGCAGATGTGAAGGACATGATGTGGGATCAACTAGAGATAAAATGGACCCTCATCAAGGCAAGGGGATGGCTGGGCAAACCAACCTCCTCTCCTGGGAGAAGAAGGGGTTAAATGAAAGGAAGGAAGAGATTTGCTTGACCTCTGAAGAATGAGTCATTGTCTGTAACTGAGAAAGGATTTTGCTGAGAGTTCAGCTCTGGACGTGAGATGGGGAATACAACTTTGGCCATAGCTGGAAAACATCCCAAATTCTGTGATGAGGCACTCCCAGAGAGAGGAGAGAACAACCAAGACCAATGGCAGATCAGAGCTGAACAGGTGATCTGGAAATCAAACAGCCGGAGATGGCCAAGTGTCCATGAAGCACTCTTTGTGAAGAGCTGGAGGAAGGGAAGGCCAGTGGTGAAGGTCACCAACAGAACACGGGAATGTTGCATCTAATCCAGGGCTTTGAAGAGCAATCCTTATGCTAAAACATGAGCACATGGGAGCCTGATAAAAAATAAAGATGCAATACTCCCAGCTTCAGTGCTTTTTACAAATCAAAGAGTGAACCGATGAAGGACACAAGGAGAGATTTGTTCTCATGCTGCCCAACACCTCAAAGGCCATTTATAAGATAACAAAAAAGGAGAAAATGGACAGGATTACTTGTGACTATCTGAATTTCTGGCATTTTTACTGTTCTTTGGATGCTGTTAGGAAATCTTGGTCTTTATAGCAGGGAGACTAGAGCATGTCCTTGGGTTATTTAGTGTTGCTTTGTCATCTTATTTTCTTGTTAAATTCCAGAGTTCCACAAGGAATGAACTGGGTACAGGAAAGTTTCATGCCTTTAATGTTTTAGCCACTTTCCTCTGTGTGTGCTGAGAGGCTGAAAGAGTTGAATGGCACATGATGCTAGGACACTGTCTGATGAGAAACAAAAATGCAGTAGGAAGCAGCAAAAATGAGCAGTGCCTCTTGTGAGGTGAATAGTTCAGAAGTGGCTATGTATTATTTTGGAAAGGGTCACAAATTAAGGTGTAAATTCATGTACACCTTAAGTTGTGACCTCATAAAAATGATCAATGGTTAATGGTGCAGATAACAGGATTCATAAGGGAAATTTATTGGCCACTTCTGTGAAATAAATATATTTATACCATACCAGTGGGAAATAAAAACACATCAATAAATCATATAATATCTACAACTATATTAATAGCATGAGTAGCTGTTATAACCAACATTTTTAGACCTGCAGACACCCCCTCTGGCATGGTACAAATATAATACATGTTAGCAGCAAAATGTGGTTCAGTAAGAGACAGACATGTATATCCCACTTGTGAGTTATCTAGGCAGGCACTCCTCATGAATTATGATCCTTCCTCAAAATATGAGCCATAGAACAGCAAAATAGATACTCCACAACCTTATAAAATGGGTCCGAAAGCACAGTGGAAGAACAGGCTTGTAATCACAGAATCATTGAATATCTCGAGTTGGAAGACACCCGTAAGGATCGAGTCCAACTCCCATCAAGTCCAACAGTTGTTCTTATCTGTTCAAAGTAAGGTGAACTCTCTCCCTGCTTACTCTAAGTAGGAGCAGATCTGGGCAACGATACTCATTTCACTGCTGGATTTGTATTCTCCTGTTTTTTTCAGCTGACTACCAACTAGGATAAAATTTGAGGCAGAATCTTGCATGCTGCCCTACAAAAACATGCCCTGGCTGTGTAGGACTCTCCTGTGGTGTCAGGGAGTAGAAGTTCATATTCCCTGGGAATCCTCAAAACAATTTTCCCATGTTCCAAGGAGCTGCAAAGTTTGCCTGATCTTGCCTTTAGCTTTGGCAAGGTCTCCCAAAAGAGATGTTCCCATTACAGGAGCAAACCGGAGCTTGCCCTGCTGGCTGCACCCACAAGCCCCATTAGTTCTGAAGAACAGCAAGGGCAGGTTGCACAGTCAAGCCTCCAACATAAAACCCATTCTCTGGTTTCAGGCTGCAACTTCAGTTTCTATATGGCTTGTCTACAGAGCCTTCACGAGGTTCCCACCTCACCTTAAAGCTCCTGAACCTCAACTCAGCCTTGTTTCATCGTAGCTTGCTGGCATGGAGCTCTCAGCTGAGAGGTAAAAACGTGCAATACCACGTGGCTCCCACAAGGCACCTCCTAAGCAAAACTGCACTGAAATCCATGCAAACAGAAAAAAAATATCTTGGCTTCAGCATACTCTGGAACAGACACATCTGGAGAGCTCAGGTGTCCGATGCCACATTGTTGTATCTCTCCCCAGCACCAATTCGCTTGGAATCAGATCAAATCAAACACTTCTTAGGGCTATCTGCGTTTTCCAGCGAGCATCAGCTTTTGCCATGGTGGGAATAAATTCATGCTGTAATGTGATGTGTAGCAATATGCTGCACTGGCAGGGTGGAGACAGGCAGAATTTAAAAAAAAAAAAAAACAACAAAAAAACCCAACCTCAAATATAGCCAAAATTGTTGGTTTGTGTGAATTTGGGAGGCAATTATTCAAACACCAGCATGGCTGAGTTTATGAAGGGGAAAAAAAGTCTGTTTTCCACTAGCAGAGAATAATAAATTGTCCTTGTGGTTTTTTGTGTATTTTTAGCTAAGCTGCCTCCGTTAAAAAAAAGTAGTTATGAATTTGCTTTCCAAATGTATTTTTCATTGTGTATTTTATCATCTCTAGTCCAACAAAATTTTCTTGAGAAACAACACATTATTGTGTCAGAAGGGGAGGAGGATAAGAATACACCAGGGAACCTTTCAAAAATGTTTAAGTATTAATTTATTTCATGATGAATTTTCCACTGTCATTTTCTTAATAGCATGCACATGAAATAATCATGTCTTAAAATGCTCCGTAATTGAAGGACATTTTCATTCCTGATTACTGAGGGAATCCTCCTTTGAACCTTTATGACTAAATGATGTAAGCACCAGGCTTTCTTTCTTTTTTATTTTTTCCCCCATCTTTTAATTTATGTATTTCTTCCCTCTGCCAGTCTGTTGAGACAGTTTCATTCAGTGATAATTTTCACACGCATGGACGTCTCCTTTCAGATGAGAACGAATCCTGGTACATCCCTCACTGGTATGGAGCGAGGACATGGTGGGAGCTGCCTCACTTACTGATTGTATTTTGGTTTACAGGGGATTTTCAGGTCATTTACAGGTAGGTTGGTAACAGGGACAGATTCAACCACTGGATTTTGGCTGATGTAGGCCAAAAGATGGGATCTTCATGGTCACTGTGGGAACCTCCATGGAGTTGTGTACATCAGGGTCCGGCTCAGGAGTCAGAGTCAGGTCAGAGCCACTTTTCCCAGATTATTTCATTTCTCTGTTGCCCCAGACACTGGCCCAGGTGGCTCTCAGCTAGCCCCAGTACACACAGGGAGCCAAAGACAGGGACCACTGTGAAGCTCTGAGATGAAAATGCTGAACACAACCCCCTGAACCATGTCCCTGCTCCCTCCCCAGAGGCTAAGGGCCAAACTCCGAATCCTGGGAATGGCTTTGTACCCACAGCTCACCCAGGCTTTGGGAAGTGGATGACCATCGTAACATCAGGGAGGTGAAACTCAGTCCCCACTCAGCCAGGGGCAGAACTGGAGGTGGCTGGGCTGGTGGGAGGCTTTGCAAGCCCCTAGTTCAGAGGTTTTCCCCAGCCAGATCCCTGCCCATCTCAAGGCTTGGCTCCCATCCCCATCAAGCTCCCCGCACCCTGAATCCACCTCTCTTCCCCTTGCACCAGCGTAAGAGGAGGAAAGACGGGGGGCTGGGGAGGCAGAGGAAGCACCACTTGCCATGAAGAAAAGGAAGATTTATTAGTGTTTATCCAGAAATACCAGCTAGCCTGCTGCTGATCCAACTGAGCCCAGCAGGCTGCAGATTGGGGATTTGCACCGAGCCCGTTCCGTGCCAGGCCATCCATCACGGCCGGGCGGAGCGGAGCCGGGCGGAGCGCGGGGTGCGCGCCCCGGGGGCTGGCAGGGGCCGGGGGTGCCGGAGGCGGGGCTGCTCCCGGCCGCGGTCCCCAGGGCTTGTGCCCCGCGAGCATCCTCAGCCGCCGCCTCTCACCCCCCTTCCCCTCGCTCCCCATCTCCAGCTGGCTCCGGCCCGCACCACGCAATCATTTTTCTCTCTTGGACTCGCTGAAGCAAGCGAGACATGTCAGTGCCTGATGAAACCCCATTTTCACTGATTAGCTCCCTTAAAAATATTTCATTTATCAGTGCCAAGATTTAAGTACTTCCCACTTGCAGGCAGCCAAGTGTGTCTTGTTGACTATGTAGCGCGGCCATTTACATAGGCAGTGACAACGTTACACAGAGCTAATGTCCCCTCTCCCCCCGCTCCCCCTCCGCCTCCCCCCGCAGCATCTCCGGGCCGGCACAGCTTAGACCTGTTTTATTGCAGACCTGTCCTCCTCATCTGTGGGAAGAAGAGAAAACAAGGCGGGAGGAGAGGAGGAGGAGGAGGAGGGGGGGGGGGGGATAAAA